>NC_142689.1:55410000-56660000 GCF_056320005.1 Nelumbo lutea | reverse complement strand
CCCCAATTTCTCAGTCGACAGCCTCAGTTTTCAACACCCATCACAACACAAAGCCAACCCCCGAATTCAGGTATGTCTTTGGATTAAATAGTTAAGGCTCTAGCTACTAATACTCAGCAATTTCAGCAGGAAACAAGAGCTAGCATTCAGAATTTGGGGAACCAAATTATCCAACTTGCCACTTCCATCAGCAAGTTGGAGGCGCAGAACTCTGGGAAACTACCCTCACAAACGGTAGTTAATCCGAAAGAGAATGCAAGTGCGGTGGTGTTGAGAAGCGGAAGAGAATTGCAGTCCCAACCAAGTTCACCATCAAAGGCAGCCAAGGAAGAGGAAGGACAAGGGTCAAACGATAGCCCCATTGAGGTAAAATCGGACCCCCCTCTCCCTAAGGTTACTAATGTTGTACCACCTTTTCTTAGCAGGTTGGCAAATTCAAAGAAAGAGGAATATGAACAAGAAGTGTTAGAAACCTTCAGGAAGGTGGAGATCAACATTCCCTTGCTAGATGCAATAAAACAAATCCCTAAATATGCAAAATTTTTGAAAGAGTTATGCACTAACAAGAGGAGGCTGCGAATTGATGAAAAGGTAAGAGTAGGAGAGAACGTTTCAGCCGTGATCAAGAGGACCCTGCCAGAAAAGCGTGCTGATCCAGGTATGTTTACCCTACCCTGTGTGATTGGCAATAAACGAATTGAGCTTGCCATGCTGGACTTAGGTGCATCTATTAATGTCATACCATACTCGATTTACTATGCATTGAGACTAGGTCCTTTAAAAGAGACTAGAGTTGTTATTCAATTGGCTGATCGTTCTAATGCATACCCAGAAGGAATTGTTGAGGATGTATTAGTGCAGGTTAACGATTTGATCTTTCTAGCTGATTTTTACATCCTGAAGATGGAAGAAGACACAACCACAAGTTCAGCCCCACTTCTATTAGGTCGCCCATTCATGAGAACGGCCAAGACCAAAATAGATGTGGACGAGGGTACCCTCTCCGTCGAGTTTGATGGAGAGATTGTAAAATTTAATATTTTTGATGCAATGAAATATCCTAGTGAGTGTCATTCGATCTGCTCTATTGATACTATCGATTCGATTGTGCAGGAAGTCTTTGGAGAGGAGGACATGGATGATGAGCTAGAATATAAGGCACAATCGAACAGGGAGGAGGAGATCGATGCATCCTATGATACTCTGGAACCTGAACAGGAGGTAAGGATCTCTGATGTTCAATCAAAGGTTTCTCACGCAAGGCTGCTGCCCTCTGTTTTGCAGGCTCCAGAGCTGGAACTAAAGACCCTACCTAATCACCTAAAATATGCCTACTTGGGTGAAAAGGAGACACTGCCTGTGATCATTGCAAAAGGGTTGACTGAGGAGCAAGAGGAGAGGCTCATCAATGTCCTAAAGGACCATAAGGAGGCGATTGGCTAGACCCTAGCCGACATAAAAGGGGTCAGCCCCTCGATTTGCATGCATAGGATCCTCTTGGAAGATGATGCTAAACCAGTTAGAGAACCACAAAGAAAACTCAACCCGGTGATGAAAGAGGTAGTAATGAAAGAGGTGCTTAAACTGTTAGATGAAGGGATAATTTATCCAATTTCAGATAGCAAATGGGTAAGTCCTATTCATGTTGTGCCTAAGAAAACTGGGATGACTTTAGTAAAAAGTAAAAGTAATGAACTAATTCCCATGAGGGTACAAGGTCGCTGGCAAATGGTAATAGATTTTCGAAAACTCAACTTGGCCACTCGAAAGGACCATTTTCCCCTACCCTTCATTGATCAGATGCTAGAGAGACTGGTAGGTAAGGCTTTCTTCTATTTTCTTGATGGATTCTCTGGGTATTATCAGATTGTTATTGCGCAGGAGGACCAAGAGAAACGACATTCACTTGTCCATTCGGTACCTTCGCCTACAGACGAATGCCCTTTGGTTTGTGTAACGCTCCGGGCACTTTTCAAAGATGCATGATGAGCATATTTTCTGATTTTATTGAAAAATGCATTGAAGTGTTCATGAATGATTTTACTGTTTATGGTGATTCATTTGATGATTGTTTGAATAGTTTAAGTAAAATTCTGAATAGGTGTGTGGAAACAAATCTTGTCTTAAACTATGAAAAATGTCATTTTATGGTGAAGGAGGGTATTGTGTTGGGACATGTAGTTTCAGCCAGAGGAATAGAAGTCGACAAGGCAAAAATTGATTTGATTGTGAGTTTACCTTACCCTACAAATGTTAGGGAGGTTCGTTCTTTTCTTGGACATGCAGGCTTTTATTGCAGGTTCATCAAAGATTTTTCAAAAATTGCTCTGCCATTGTCCAGTTTGCTGCAAAAAGATGCGCCTTTCGATTTTGATGATGAGTGCAAGGAAGCTTTTAATAAGCTTAAAAATTTATTAACCATTGCACCCATCATTCAACCACCCGATTTGAACTTGCCCTTTGAGATCATGACAGATGCAAGTAATTATGTAGTAGGGGCTGTTCTAGGGCAGCGAATAAATGGGAAGAGCCATGTCATTCACTACGCTTCCAAAACGTTGAATGCTGCACAGAGCAATTACACAACCACTGAAAAAGAGTTATTAGCTATTGTGTTTGCTTTAGACAAATTTAGGTCATATTTGCTTGGCTCTAAAGTGATTGTTTTTTCTGACCATGCAGCTTTGAGATACCTACTAGCAAAGAAGGAGTCAAAACCGAGGCTGATAAGGTGGATACTCTTGCTCCAAGAGTTCGATCTAGAAATCAAGGATTGAAGGGGAGCTGAAAATTCGGTGGCTGATCACCTAAGTAGGTTGGTGAAAGACGAGGACTCCTCTCCCATTTGTGAGTTGTTTCCTAATGAGCAGTTGTTTCACATGAGAGGTATGACTCCATGGTATGCTGACATTGTGAATTACTTGGTCACGGGAATTTTGCCTAATAACCTTAGCAGATCCATAAAGAATAAAGTCAAGTATGAGGCAAAATATTATGTATGGGACGAACCCTACCTATGGAAATTTTGTTCTGACCAAATGATTAGGAGATGTGTCCCTGAGGAGGAGCAGATGTCAATTATAAAGTTTTGTCATAATTATGCTTGTGGGGGCCATTTTGGGCCAAAGAGGACTGCTTGAAAGGTCTTGGATAGTGGGCTGTATTGGGCCACCCTATTTAGAGATGCCTACTTGTTTTGTAAAAACTGTGAAAGATGTCAACAAACAGGTACACTATCTCATAGGAATGAGATGCCCCAAACCCCCATTCTTATATGTGAAATATTTGATGTTTGGGGCATTGATTTCATGGGACCCTTTCCCCCATCTTGTGGTTTTTCTTACATACTTTTGGCAGTCGATTATGTTTCAAAATGGGTGGAAGCCAAAGCCACCAAAACTGATGATTCTAAATGTGTTGTAGGGTTTATAAAGTTTAACATTTTCAGTAGGTTTGGCATTCCTCGAGCCATCATAAGCGATCAAGGGACCCATTTTTGCAATAGAACAGTTGAAGCCTTGTTGAGAAGATATGGGGTGCATCACCGAATTGCCACTCCTTATCATCCCCAGACTAACGGGCAAGCTGAAATTTCCAATAGAGAGGTAAAGTCCATCTTGGAAAAGACCGTGAATCCAGGAAGGAAGGATTGGAGCCTACGTCTAGATGATCCTCTCTGGGCATATCGGACAGCTTACAAGACCCCAATAGGTATGTCCCCTTACAGGTTAATTTTTTGCAAATCTTGCCACTTGCTAGTGGAAATTGAACATAGGGCCTATTGGGCAATCAAGCAATGCAACATGAATATGGAAGAAGTAGGGAAGGAAAGGAAGCTCCAGTTGCAAGAGCTAGAAGAGTTGAGGTTAGAGGCATACGAGAATTCAAGAATCTACAAAGAAAAGACCAAATCATTCCATGACAATGCACTCTTAAGAAAACAATTTAAAATTGGACAAAAAGTCTTATTGTATAATTCTCGACTTCAACTCATGCTAGGTAAGCTGCGTTCCAGGTGGATGGGACCGTTTACTGTGACTAATGTTTTTCCCTATGGTGCAGTAGAGATCAAAAGTCTCGACACAGGTAAGATCTTCAAGGTGAATGGACATCGATTGAAGATGTTCTATGAGGATGCAAATGTCCCCTCTACGGTAGACATCTCATTGGACATTCCATGGTATTTATTGGATTAAGGAGAAAAAAAAAAGAGGACGTCGAGCATAACGACGTTAAACAATTGCGCTTGTGGGAGGCTACCCATTGTGTTTAGTTAATTTTGTTATTTTGTTTGGTTTTGATTTTTGTGTTTAGTAGGAACCCAACAAGACAAACAGGGAAGTACCCCCAAATCCTTCTACTTTATGCATAATCACATACATTGGGGGACAATGTATAACTTAAGTGTGGGGGGATTAGGAAAATCTGATAGAAATTTGGGATACCTTACCTTCTTCAAATTTCTGCTCCTGAAAACTTATCCTCGAACAATTTCAACTTATCAGGAATCATGTGCTTAGGCTGAATAGATAAGATAGGATGCAAGCATGACTAACTGAATCTTTCTTGGCTGCATATGGTACCTCATGATTTTAATCGATCAATAGGCAAGATGCATAAGGGTTTGATTGATTTTCACATAATTATCTATCAAACATGGGTTGATTATTCTAGAACTTGCTGTGTTAGGCATATAGAGACCACGATCAATGAATTCATGGATCAGGTGGTGTAACCCTAGGATTCTTGTGATAAAAAAAAAAAAAAGAAAAAAAAAAAGAGGGAGTTTGAAACTAAAATCGTGACTAATGTGAGATGGAGCATAAAATGCACTCACATCTAGAAACAAAAAAAACAAGTGTGAGACGGAGCATAAAATGCACTCACATTTAGAAATGAAAGCAAGTGTGAGATGGAGCATAAAATGCACTCACATCTTGAAAAGAAGGCAAGGGTGAGATGGAGCATAAAATGCACTCACCCTAGAACCCCAACCCCATTCTCACCTTCAGATCCTAGGAATTCACACTAAGTGGTGAAGATGTGATACATAGCAAGCTTATGGCAATAAGCACACCTTGTTTTGATTCAAAGGAAAGTAATTGCCTCTGGTTGAATTGGTTTGTTAAAAGCAATGAGCACCCATGCAGTCCAAGGAATTTCAGCCCTGGAAGGCTTGTCTCCTTGACTATCGATTTAACTTGGGACCATGAGGAATGGTCATTTGTGATCACTCTTGGACAAGAAAAAGGGGAGAAAGATATGAAAAGGGAAAGGTTACCAAGTCTGAACTAAAGCATGAAATGAACCAGGCCTCATGTAGAGAAAAAGAAAGATTGAAAATCAATAGTTAGTCCCTCTTGTGTTACTTGAGTTTTTGCCTTGCCCGAGGACGGGTAAAGTTTAAGTGTGGGGGGATTTGATGAGACCAAAAAGAACCCTATTTTTATCCTCTAATATTCACTCTTTTATATTTATTTATCACTTAAATGAACTCATTACTCTTGTCTTTCGATCTAGGGCAATAAAGAAGGCAATTGGAAGAAAACAGGACAAATCGGGTGATTTTGCACAGTTTCGGCGACAGTCAGTAATCTGGGCCTAACTCTCAATTCTGGATACCGAATTGGATAATTCAAGAAGCATTAGAAAGATGAAAGGAAGACCCACAACTTTTATGTTTTGGGTTTTGACAGATTCGGCCCGCATCGATACGAAAACGAGCCCAAATTCGGAGCAAGTTCGCAGCCAGGCCCATTTCACAACTTAAGCCCAACTCGCAGAAGTACCTTGAAGCAGCCCAACTCGAATTCAAGAGTTAAGAGTCCGAATTTCAAATGTAATCTCCAAGGAGAGAGTTTTATCAGATCTAAAGTCTTGAATGTAATCCTAGAGAGATAAAAAGATTGAGATTAGAGCATTAGATAAGAGATAGGATAGAATTAGTTCAAGATAAGATCAAAACTCCCTAAGGATAAGATGATCTCCTAGAAGGAGTTGGAAAACAGCCCTCTCCTTTGGTTATATAAAGAGAGGGGTGAACCAGCTCTAGAAATCACTCATTCCAAGATCCAAGAGATCATCAAGAAGACCAAGAAGCAAGAAGGCAGTTCGGCTATGGAGAAGAAGAGCATGGAGATTGCGCAGATCATGAGTAGCTAAGCTTCTTTTTCTGGTTCAAGGGGGGAGGTTCGATTGTGTCATTGTGAGGTTCTGTAGTTACTTTATTTTCTTTCTTTTTAATTCAAGTATTCATTGGTTCTTGTGCACATTTTTATTGGATGTTAATGTTAATTAGTTTGACAAACTGAATTAATGTTGATTTTCCTACTGCTATTCATGATTTCGGTGATCCGTAATTGTCATGAATAATGGTACAAGTAGCAATTAGGTTGATATCTTTTTGGGTTAATTGTTCGTGACAGCCTTTGACCAATGTTTTAACATGGTTCAACCTAAAAGAATCGATGGAACAAAATTCAGTAATTGCAGCTATCTCAATTATTGTTATTTTGGTTTAACTGTTTTCACAAATCTTAATGCTATCATTGTTTAACATGGAACGCTATCGTACCCAGTTGAGTGGTGATAAGTGTTGATCGAATGCTGGGTTTGGTCAACTGAATTAGGAAAACACAAGGTTTATTATGGCTATCCTAGTAAATCTAAGGTTAAATGCTTGAATTGCAAGAATGCTGAATTGTACCTAGGATCGATGGCCAAACGATTCAACCCGAACCCTTGAACCAGAATTCGGTAAGACTGATTTTCTCTTGTTTGTTTAGTTTGTTATTCTTTTAATTTTAGTTATTTAATTTTCCCACACAATTACTTTACCCATTCGGCTAAGAGATTATTGATTTGCTCCCTGTGGGATTCGACCTAGAACCACTTTTACTGCAAACATTTTATTGTGGGAGTAGTACTAATTTTGAGGGCTTCGACAAACCCATCAAAAAGTATATATATTATGGTTTTTAAAATGTTTGCAAAACGGTTTTCATTCCCGGGATCCATATAAGTGGAGAGTGCAGCACTGTTCCTTGCAACCGAGGGAGAGGTCCTCTCTTGTCGGGCAGTGTATGATCATTATGGGCTGAGAGGTTAAGTGTAAGACCATTGACGATAATACCTGATGGGCTAATCTTGCATCTGCCCACAGTCCCTGGGTGTTACAAGGTGGCTTGGCCCAGGGACCACTTAGGGTAAGTGTTGGGCCCATAGAGCCCATTTGATGGGTTTCAGGGAGTGCACTGTCTTCAACAGTGTATTCGACCAGGCCTTGTAACAAAGGCTGGGCCAAACCCATGTGGCTGATGTGTAGATCAATGCTTGGGTCCCACGCCATACAAGGAAGCCCAACTGGGCAGCAGTTAGGAAGGTTAAGTGAGCACATAAGCTTAATGGGCCTAAAGCCCATTTTGAACTGGGCTATTAATTTAGTTAATTAAAGGGGCGAATTCTGAAATGGATTAGTAGTTAGGATAGGGTCTTAATCCTATCCACTCAGAGAGTCGAGATCTGAATGTGATTCAGATCTAGAAACCTCCTAATAAGATTAGGATAAAGCTAATCTAATTTGCAGATAAGATAAGGGTTTATCCTTATCATTAGAAGAGAAGGTTGATCCAAACTTGATTTGGATAAGCACCTCCTAATGGGATTAGGAGCTGATCTTTTCAAGTTAACAAAAAAAGGAAGGGGGCGGCAGCCTTGAGAGAGACCAAGAAACACATCAGATCCTCTTTAGTGCTAAAATCAAGAAGAGAGAATTCTGCACCCTGCGAATACTCTCTTGCCGCCTCCCTGCTCTTGCCGCCCTATTTGCCAGTTCGATCTCCAGCTGTGGGAGAAGTCAAGGTTGGATCTTGACATCAATTCTTTGAGAAAGGATTGAAAAGGGAGCTGTGCTCACGTTCCATCCTGCTATTTCTTGCGAAGGACAGAGTTCTTGGGGAAGAACACTGTTGATTCTGCTCCATCCTGCATTGCGCCATCTTCAGTGGGAGCAGTCTTTGGATCCTTCCTTGGGCATGAACACCTTCGTTGGGAGATATTGCTTCTCCATATTAGGTATCATTCTCTCCCATTCCTTTTGGTTTAGATCTGGTTCAGTTTAAGGTTCAAGATTTATCCTTGATAATATGATTTTCTAAATAGGGAATGTGATTCCCAGTTGAAGGGAGAGAAAAATTTTTGAAATTTGCCCCTTATTCCGCAATTTTTGGGCGTCCATCTGATGGATTTCTCAACCCTTCAAACTGGACAATGGCAGGGCAATTTTTGAAAAATCATTGATGAACCTGCGATAAAAGCTTGCATGTCCATGAAAAGAACGAACCTCCCTAACATTTGTAGGGTAGGGTAAACTCACAATTAAATCAATTTTTGCCTTGTCGACTTCTATTCCTCTGGCTGAAACTACATGTCCCAACAAATACCCTCCTTCACCATAAAATGACATTTTTCATAGTTTAAGACAAGATTTGTTTCCACACACCTATTCAGAATTTTACTTAAACTATTCAAGCAGTCATCAAATGAATCACCATTAACAGTAAATCATCCATGAACACTTCAATGCATTTTTCAATAAAATCAGAAAATATGCTCATCATGCATCTTTGAAAAGTGCCCGGAGCGTTACACAAACCAAAGGGCATTCGTCTGTAGGTGAAGGTGCCGAATGGACAAGTGAATGTCATTTTCTCTTGGTCATCCTACGCAATAACAATCTGATAATACCCAGAGAATCCATCAAGAAAACAGAAGAAAGCCTTACCTAGTAGCCTCTCTAGCATCTAATCAGTGAAGGGTAGGGGAAAATAGTCCTTTCGAGTGGCCAAGTTGAGCTTTCGAAAATCTATTACCATTCGCCAGCGACCTTGTACCCTCATGGGAATTAGTTCATTATTTTTATTTTTTACTACTGTTATCCCAGTTTTCTTAGGCAGAACATGAATAGGACTTACCCATTTGCTATCTGAAATTGGATAAATTATCCCTTCATCTAACATTTTAAGCACCTTTTTCATTACTACCTTTTTCATTACTGGGTTGAGTTTCCTTTGTGGTTCTTTAACTCGTTTGGCATCATCTTCCAAAAGGATCCTATGCATGCAAATCGAGGGGCTGACCCCTTTTATGTCGGCTAGGGTCCAGCCAATCACCTCCTTATGGTCCTTTAGGACTTTGATGAGCCTCTCCTCTTGCTCCTTAGTCAACCCTTTTGCAATGATCACAGGCAGTCTCTTTTTCACCCAAGTAGGCATATTTTAAGTGATCAGGTAGGGTCTTTAGTTCCAGCTCCGGAGCCTGCAAAACAGAGAGCAGCAGCCTTGGGTGAGAAACCTTCGATTGAACATTAGAAGTACTTACCTCCTGTTCGGGTTCTGGAGTATCATAGGATGCATTGATCTCCTCCTCCCTGTCCGATTGTGCCTTATATTCCAACTCATCGTCCATGTCCTCCTCTCCAAAGACTTCCTGCACAATCGAATTGATAGTATCAATAGAGCAGATCGAATGACACTCACTAGGATATTTCATTGCATCAAAAATATTAAATTTTACAATCTCTCCGTCAAACTCGACGGAGAGGGTACCCTCGTCCACATCTATTTTGGTCTTGGCCGTTTTCATGAATGGCCGACCTAATAGAAGTGGGGCTGAACTCGTGGCTGTGTCTTCTTCCATCTTCAGGATGTAAAAATCAGCTGGAAAGATCAAATCGTTAACCTGCACTAATACATCCTCAACAATCCCTTCTGGGTATGCATTAGAACAATCAACCAATTGAATAACAACTCTAATCTCTTTTAACGGACCTAGTCTCAATGCACAGTAAATCGAGTATGGCATGACATTAATAGATGCACCTAAGTCCAGCATGGCACGCTCGATTCGTTTATTGCCAATCACACAGGGTAGGGTAAACATACCTGGATCAACACGCTTTTCTAGCAGGGTCTTCTTGATCACGGCTGAAACATTCTCTCCCACTCTTACCTCTTCATCAATTCGTAGCCTCCACTTGTTAGTGCATAACTCTTTCAAAAATTTTGCATATTTAGGGATTTGTTTTATTGCATCTAGCAAGGGAATGTTGATCTCCACCTTCCTGAAGGTTTCTAACACTTCTTGTTCATATTCCTCTTTCTTTGAACTTGCCAACCTGCTAGGAAAAGGTGGTACAACATTAGTAACCTTAGGGAGAGGGGGGTCTGATTTTACCTCAATGGGGCTGTTGTTTGACCCTTGTCCTTCCTCTTCTTTGGCTACCTTCGATGGTGAACTTGGTTGGGACTGCAACTCTCTTCCGCTTCTCAACACCATCGCACTTGCATTATCTTTCGGATTAACTACCGTTTGTGAGGGTAGTTTCCCGGAGTTCTACGCTTTCAACTTGCCAATGGAAGTGGCAAGTTGGCTAATTTGGTTCCCCAAATTCTGAATGCTAGCTCTCGTTTCTTGCTGAAATTGCTGAGTATTAGAAGCGAGAGCCTTAACTATATCATCCAAAGACATACCTGAATTCGGAGGTTGGCCTTACGCAGTGATGGGTGTTGAAAAGTGGGGTTGTCGATAGAAAAATTGGGGTTGTTATTTCTGCTGTCCTCCTTGGGTCCCATAGCTTAAGTTTGGATGATCTCTCCACCCTGGATTGTAATGATTGGATTAAGGATCATACTTTCATTGGGGCTGGCCTGGGAATCCTCCCAAGGCATTGACTTGCTGTTAGACAGTTTTGTATGCCCTTAGCTTCAATCAAAATTGATGATTGTAAATGAATAAAAGTGCATATTTGATTCATGTTCCCTTGGTATGTTTCTGTGTAATACCCTTAAACTGGACACTTATTGAGACTTGTGTTAGTTTAGAATGTTCACAGCAAGTGGGTCAATCTGGGGAGACCTATCCTGACAAGGCTGACACTGTGGTGCCACCAACTCGGTTGGGGTGGCTTGTCTCAGCTACCGGGGTGAGACCCTAGGCACATACAGTTTGGGATTAATTGAATCTTTGAACTGGACCAGATTTCCAGTATTGCCCTGGACCTTCGAAATTGATCGGCAAAACTGGAAAGTTACACCCGACCCCTAGACTCGATTATGATACTGCACTAGGTGTCAGATCGGGGTGTCTTTGATGTACCAATCAGCGAGATCCTTAGCGGGGGTCAAAACTTGGGTATGTTGGGACAATCCGAGAATTCATCTAAGTGGGTGATCATAGTGATAGGATCAGCCCCTTTGTCGGACAAAGGTAATGATCCGGGATGCGCTCTCACTGTTGGAAACCAAGACTGCCGGCAGCGGATTTCAACCGTTGAGATTTGTTTTGCAAAGTATATTTTATATGAGATATAAAAGTATATATATTATGGTTTCTAAAATGTTTGCAAAAGGTTTTAATTCCCAGGATCCATATAAGTGGAGAGTGCAACACTGTTCCTTGCAGCCGAGGGAGAGGTCCTCTCTTGTCGGGCAGTGTATGATCATTAAGGGCTGAGAGGTTAAGTGTAAGACCATTGAGGATAATACCTGATGGGCTAATCTTGCATCTGCCCACAGTCCCTGGGTGTTACAAGGTGGCTTGGCCCAGGGACCACTTAGGGTAAGTGTTGGGCCCATAGAGCCCATTCGATGGGTTTCAGGGGGTTCACTATCTTTAACAGTGTATTCGACCAGGCCTTGTAACAAAGGCTGGGCCAAACCCATGTGGCTGATGTGTAGATCAATGCTTGGGTCCCACACCATACAAGGAAGCCCAACTGGGCAGCAGATAGGAAGTTTAAGTGAGCACATAAGCTTGATGGGCCTAAAGCCCATTTCGAACTGGGCTATTTATTTAGTTAATTAAAGGGGCGAATTCTGAGATGGATTAGCAGTTAGGATAGGGTCTTAATCCTATCCACTCAGAGAGTCCAGATCTGAATGTGATTCAGATCTAGAAACCTCCTAATGGGATTAGGATAAAGCTAATCTAATCTGCAGATAAGATAAGGGTTTATCCTTATCACTAGAAGAGAAGACTGATCCAAATATGATTTGGATCAGCACCTCCTAATGGGATTAGGAGCTGATCTTTCAAGTTAACAAAAAGAAGGAGGGGGCGGCAGCCTTGAGAGAGACCAACAAGAAGAAACACATCAGATCCTCTTTAGTGCTGAAATCAAGAAGAGAGAATTCTGCACCCTGCGAATACTCTCTTGCCGCCTCCCTGCTCTTGTCGCCCTGTTTGCCAGTTCGATCTCCAGCTGTGGGAGAAGTAAAGATTGGATCTTGACATCAGTTCTTTGAGAAAGGATTGAAAAGGAAGTTGTGCTCACGTATCATTCTACTGATTCTTGCGAAGGACAGAGTTTTTGGGGAATAACACTACTGATTCTGCTCCATCCTACACTGCGCCATCTTCAGTGGGAGCAGTGTTTGGATCCTTCCTTGGGCGTGAACACCTTCGTTGCGTGATATTACTTCTCCGTATTAGGTATTATTCTCTCCCATTCCTTTTGGTTCAGATCTGGTTCAGTTTAAGGTTCGAGATTTATCCTTGAAAATATGATTTTCTAAATAGGGGATGTGATTCCCAGTTGGAGGGAGAGGAAAAATTTTTGAAATTTGCCCCTTATTCCGCAATCTTTGGGCATCCATGTGATGGATCTCTCATCCTTTCAGTGGTATCAGAGCCTAGGTTCAAATTTTGAACCATTCTATTTCAGATCTGAACCTGCGCAATTATGGAGAAGGCGTTCTACCCAATTTGCACAGATTTAGTTTTTGGGAAATTTGTTCCCAAAACAAATGGGCAAATAATCTGAAATTAATTTTAAATAAATCTAATTATTATTTAGAATTATTCTTTATAATTTTCTTGATTTATGGGTTGTTCGTACAAGAGGAGATCGAATTCTTGGTTTGCGCAGGGAACCTGCGATTTTGCAGTTCTTGATTTATTTTGGGTCTGTAAATAATTTTTTTTTCTAGACTCAATGTATAGGTTTTCGATCTGATGTAATTATTAATAAAAATAGGATTTCTATTTATTTTTATTTTGGATTGAAGTTGGCGACGCAGAAAAGGAGATTTCACAGAGAAGGTGATTTTGCAGATGAGAGAAATGCTATTTGCGATTTGCAGTTTGTGAAACTGCATTCTGTGATCTAACCTCTGTTTTGTAGGAAGGATTGTGCGAACAGCCCTGTTTGACTGATTCTTGTTTTTCCTTTTATCAGTATTTAATTTCAGATTATTTTCTTGAATTAAGGATTTAATTAAAAATCAAACCATAGACCCATTCGAACCAAGATTGGTTCAAAACTGTTTGGACCAATTCTAGAGTTTTATCAAGGCTGAAAGTCAGCCCTAATTTCCCACTAATGGGCCTAAGGATTGATATTTAATTAAATGGTTAATTCGGCCCAGCCTGTAAAGGCCCAGTTTTAAAAAGTTAAAACTGCAAAAGCCCATTTTAAAGGATAAAGCTATATGGGCCGAACTGGGTAACCCTAATTCAGCCCATATACCTAGATAATATTAATGGTTAATATTATGGAATTTTAACGGGTTTCCAACGGGCCTTACAGATAATTAATTGATTGGATCAATTTATCCCTGCATGTGATGTATGGATGTGTGATGTGCTGCGTACATGGGCCATAAGTACTTGGCCCATGCTCATTCGATAGTGGCTCTTGCGCACACCATGGCTGAATGCACATCATTGCCATGGTGTCCCTTTTGGTCATTGGATGACTTCCCTCAGTGGTGAGCCCCACACCTCATCAAGAGGTTGCGTACGGAACCCTAGCCGATTCAAGGCCCACCGAAATCTGGCTTTTTGAAAGTCAGTGGGAGCCACTTTGGTTTGACCTAAATCAAACTAGGGCGTAATTTTGTTCCCTCCAGCTAATATGAGTGCATGTGATAGGGAGATTCATATGATGAACTCTCTAAAGGCCTTCCATCATTAGCATGAGGATGGGTCCTTCAGTAATGAGGCAATGCACCAAAAAATGGGCTATCCATTTGTTGTTGGGCTTGTCTGAGTATTTCATAAGATGATAGGGGCGTCATAGACCAATGTGGGAGGGGCTTCACCAGAAAATGGGAACTCTCTCATGGTACCTTGGCGTTCATGAATATGATGGGTAACCCCTCTCTGGATAGAAAGGTTTACCTGAAAATGGCTCTGAACCTTGTCTGACAGAGGCCAAAGGGAAAACTCATATGATGAGTGGATGTGATCCTTCAAAGAAAGGTGGTGGGGTTATGCAGCTAAAACAGTTGGCTACATGCACCCTATGTGATTTCCCACATTTCCAGAGACAACCCGTAGTCTTCGTCACTGATTCGGTTGTGGACTGATGTTTGCTCTTTTTCCAGAAAATGGCAAACGGATCTTTTGCAAAACTACTTGATGACAACAAGTTGAAGGGCCCAAAATATGCTGACTGGTACAGGAACCTTATGCTGGTCCTAACTTCTGAAAAGCTGGACAAAGTGGCAAAGAATCCTGCCCCGGAGCGTCCGGGTGATAGGGCTTCTGAGGCCCGAAGAAGAGACTATCAAGAATGGGAGGAGAAAGCCACTAAGAGCAAGAAGCAGAAGAAAGACAAAGCATCGGATGCCTATCACTTCTGCAAAAAGACCGGCCACTAGAAAAGGAACTGTCCTGCCTACCTGGAATCCAAGAAAGGTAACTTCAAAACTTGTGTTATAGAAACCAATTTGTTGGTAGCTTCTACATCCTGGTGTATTGACTCTAGGGCTTCAACTCATGCTTGTAAGTCACTGCAGGGGTTCAAGGTAAGTAGAAGGCTGAGTGAACGAGAAGTCACACTCTTCTTGGGGACTACAGCAACTGTTGCAACCGCGGCCATAGGAACCGTGGAATTAATTTTTAGAGAATGAACAATTGTACTAAAAGATTGTCTTTATGTGCAAAATTTAAGGAGAAATTTGATTTCTATCTCAAAACTGTGTGCAGATGGTTATTCTGTCTTCTTTAGTAATACGATTATTATTAAAAGAAACAACAGATTCATCGCATACGGGGAACTGGAGAACGATCTCTATGTTCTACATCCTTCTCTAGAAACTAACATAACCGAAACTATGTCGGCTGAAATCCCTAAGAAGAGAGCTCATGATACAGTTAATCTCATGTGTCTGTGGCATTATCGACTTGGCCACATCGGTGTTGACCGAATCACAAGGTTGGTAAAGGATGGTCCTTTGGATTTTCTAACTGTAGAAGATCTTCCCACTTGTGAGCCTTGCCTACAAGGCAAGATGACAAAACGGCCATTTAACGGTAAGCCTGAAAGATGTACGGGCACACTTGACCTAATACAAACCGATGTATGTGGTCCCCTGTGTTAGGACACGAAATCAACATGTGTATTTCATCACCTTCACAGATGATTTTTCACGATACGGTTACGTGTACCTAATGAGACACAAGTCTGAATCCTTTGAAAAGTTCAAAGAGTTTAGACAAGAGGTCGAGAAACAGTTAGGGAGAGAAATTAAGGCCCTTCGATCAGATCGAGTTGGCGAGTATCTCTCCGATGAATTCAGGGACTACTTAAAGGACAATGGGATAGTATCACAATTAGCTCCTCCTGCTACACCACAACTTAACGGTGTTTCAGAGAGGAGGAATAGGACCTTATTGGATATGGTCCGGTCGCTTCTCATACACTCAGAGTTACCCACATCCTTTTGGGGTTACGCATTAGAGACTGCGATTTATGTGCTGAATCGGGTTCCAACCAAATCGGTTCCGAATACTCCATATGAACTTTGGACCGGAAAGAAACCAAGTGTCAAACACTTGAAGATTTGGGGTTGTCCAGCACACGTTAAAAGAACGAGAGCAGACAAGTTGGAATCCAAGACCAGCCATTGCCTATTTGTAGGCTACCCAAGAGGCTCTGTAGGTTACCTATTCTATGACCCAAGTGAGCAGAAAGTGTTTTGCAGTCGTAACGCGCAATTCTTGGAAACCGACTATATCCTAGACACCCATCGTCAGGAAGTTGTTCTTGATGAGGAGAGCTCAGGAGCAGTGGGAGATGTCCCA
This sequence comes from Nelumbo lutea, assembly GCF_056320005.1. Taxonomy (NCBI): domain Eukaryota; kingdom Viridiplantae; phylum Streptophyta; class Magnoliopsida; order Proteales; family Nelumbonaceae; genus Nelumbo; species Nelumbo lutea. The sequence goes on along the minus strand of NC_142689.1, from coordinate 56,643,914 downwards.
CAAGTTCCAGGTAGTGACCAACCAAGAAGATCCACTCGGGTATCCAGGCCACCAGTCCGTTACGGTTATGACTAGGATAGTTACCTGGTGGAAACCTTGACTAGTGAGGAGGATCTCGTGACTTACACGAAAGCTATGTTGGACGATAGATTTCCAAAAGTGAATGGAGGCCATGAGAGCAGAGATGGACTTAATGGAGACCAATGGAGTCTGGACTTTAGTAGATCCGCCCTCTGGGGTAAAAGCAATCGGATGCAAATGGATTTACAAGAGGAAGAATGGCCCCGATGGTAAGGTTGAGACATTCAAGGCTTGTCTGGTGGTGAAAGGGTATACTCAGAAAGAGGGCACTGATTATGAGGAAACCTTTTCGCCTGTGGCCATGCTTAAATCCATTAGGATCCTGTTAGCTGTAGCAGCATACCATGATTATGAGATTTGGCAAATGGATGTCAAAACTGCATTTTTGAATGGAGATCTTACTGAAGATATCTATATGCAGCAGCCGCAAGACTTCATTGCTGCAGGTCAGGAAAACATGGTATGTAAACTTAATAGATCCATTTATGGACTTAAGCAAGCTTCTAGAAGTTGGAACATCCATTTTGACTCTGCCGTCAAATCGTTTGACTTCGAGCAGAATCCGGATGAACCCTGTGTCTACAGGAAGTATAGTGGAAATAAGGTTACCTTCTTGGTTCTGTATGTAGATGACATTCTACTCATTGGGAATGATGTAGGTATGTTTACTACGGTGAAAGTATGGCTATCACTGCACTTCTCCAAGAAAGATCTTGGAGAAGCCTCCTATATACTGGGTCTTCGACTATATAGAGATAGATCAAAGCGGATAATAGGATTATCCCAATCTGCCTACATTGACAAAATAGTCAAGAGATACAATATGGAAAACTCCAAGAAAGGAAATGTTCCTTTCAAGCACGGAGTCACTCTCTCCAATAAGATGTCTCCCAAGACTTCTGAGGAGATTGATGGCATGAAATACGTTCCCTATGCCTCTGCCGTGGGGAGCATCATGTATGCCATGCTGTGCACTCATCCTAACATGGCTCAGGTAGTGAGTGTAGTAAGCAGATTTTAGGCAACCCCAGGGCAGGAACATTGGACTGCTGTGAAAAACATACTTAAGTACCTTCGAAGGACAAAAGAGTTTTGTCTAGTAATCGATGGTAGCTCACTACAGATCCAAGGGTATCTAGATGCCGATTTCTAGTCAGACCCAGATGATAGAAAGTCTACATCTGGATATGTTTTCACGATAGGATCGTGTGCTATTTGCTGGAAAATCAGCAAACAGGGGTCCACTGCAGACTCCACGACCGAGGCCGAGTACATTGCCGCAAGTGTGGCTGCCAAAGAAGCCGTGTGGATGAAGAAGTTCATTCATGAGTTGGGAGTAGTTCCATTCGACACATCACCCATCCCATTGTTGTGTGACAACAATGGAGCCATTGCTCAGGCTAAGGAGCCACGAGCCCACTCAAAGTCGAAGCACATAGAGAGGAAGTACCACGTATTGCGGGAGATTGTTGGTAGAGGGGACGTCCTGATTCAGAAGGTAGCGTCAGCGGAAAATGTAGCAGACCCATTGACAAAGCCATTATCACAGAAAGTGTTTGAGAAACACGTAGAAAGCATGAGACTCCGGCTAGTACCTAATTGGACCTAAGTGCAAGTGGGAGCTGTTAGACAGTTTTGTATGCCCTTAGCTTCAATCAAAATTGATGTACTTTATGAGTTTATTGTAAATGAATAAAAGTGCATATTTGATTCATTTTCCCTTGGTATGTTTCTGTGTAATACCCTTAAACTGGACACTTATTGTGACTTGTGTTAGTTTAGAATGTTCACAGCCAGTGGGTCGGTCTGGGGAGACCTATCCTGACAAGGCTGACACTGTGGTGCCACCAAGTCAGTTGGGGTGGCTTGTCTTAGCTACCAGGGTGAGACCCTAGGCACATACAGTGTGGGATTAATTGAATCTTTGAACTGGACCAGATTTCCAGTATTGCCCTAGACCTTGGAGATTGATGGACAAAATTGGAAAGTTACACCCAACCCCTAGACTCGATTATGATACTGCACTAGGTGTCGGATCGGGGTGTCTTTGATGTACCAATCAGTGAGATCCTTAGCGGGGGTCAAAACCTGGGTATGTTGGGACAATCCAAGAATTCATCTGAGTAGGTGATCATAGTGACAGGATCAGCCCCTTTGTCGGACAAAGGTAATGATCGGGGATGCGCTCTCACTGTTGGAAACCAAGACTGCCGGCAGCGGATTTCAACCGTTGAGATTTGTTTTGCAAAGTATATTTTATATGAGATATAAAAGTATATATATTATGGTTTCTAAAATGTTTGCAAAAGGTTTTAATTCCCGGGATCGATATAAGTGGAGAGTGCAACACTGTTCCTTGCAGCCGAGGGAGAGATCCTCTCTTGTCGGGCAGTGTGTGATCATTAAGGGCTGAGAGGTTAAGTGTAAGACCATTGAGGATAATACCTGATGGGCTAATCATGCATCTGCCCACAATCCCTGGGTGTTACAAGGTGGCTTGGCCCAGGGACCACTTAGGGTAAGTGTTGGGCCCATAGAGCCCATTCGATGGGTTTCAGAGGGTTCACTGTCTTTAACTGTGTATTCGACCAGGCCTTGTAACAAAGGCTAGGCCAAACCCATGTGGCTGATGTGTAGATCATTGCTTGGGTCCCACGCCATACAAGGAAGCCCAACTAGGCAGCAGATAGGAAGGTTAAGTGAGCACATAAGCTTGATGGGCCTAAAGCCCATTTCGAACTAGGCTATTTATTTAGTTAATTAAAGGGGCGAATTCTGGGATGGACTAGCAGATAGGATAGGGTCTTAATCCTATCCACTCAGAGAGTCCAGATCTGAATGTGATTCAGATCTAGAAACCTCCTAATGGGATTAAGATAAAGCTAATCTAATATGCAGATAAGATAAGGGTTTATCCTTATCACTAGAAGAGAAGGCTGATCCAAATATGATTTGGATAAGCACCTCCTAATGGGATTAAGAGCTGATCTTTCAATTTAACAAAAGGAAGGAGGGGGCGGCAGTCTTGAGAGAGACCAACAAGAAGAAACACATCAGATCCTCTTTAGTGCTGAAATCAAGAAGAGAGAATTCTGCACCCTACGAATACTCTCTTGCCGCCTCCCTGCTCTTGTCGCCCTGTTTGCCAGTTTGATCTCCAGCTGTGGGAGATGTCAAGATTGTCAAGATTGGATCTTGACATCAGTTCTTTGAGAAAGGATTGAAAAGGAAGCTGTGCTCACGTACCATTCTACTGATTCTTGCGAAAGATAGAGTTCTTGGGGAAGAACACTGCTGATTCTGCTCCATCCTGCACTACGCCATCTTCAGTGGGAGTAGTCTTTGGATCCTTCCTTGGTTGTGAACACCTTCGTTGGGAGATATTACTTCTCCGTATCAGGTATTATTCTCTCCCATTCCTTTTGGTTCAGATCTGGTTCAGTTTAAGGTTCGAGATTTATCCTTGAAAATATGATTTTCTAAATAGGGAATGTGATTCCCAATTGAAGGGAGAGGAAAAATTTTTGAAATTCGCCCCTTATTCCGCAATCTTTGGGTGTCCATGTGATGGATCTCTCATCCTTTCACTTGCTGCATCAGACCATCTTGTAATGATGGACACATGTCTGTAGGATGTCCAAGGATCGAGCAGATACCACACACCCTGGCAGTTTGTAAATGTCCTGCTGCGAGCTGCTTAACCAAAGCAGTTAAATCATAAATCTGGTTTTCTATTTTTGCATGGCTTACCTCGTTAACACTTCTAATGGTACCTTCTGTCCTTGTACCAAATTGCTGAGAATTTTTGGCCATATTGGAGATTAATTCCTTGGCCGCTTCAGGTGTCTTGTTCACTAGAGCTCCTCCACTGTTTGCATCGACCATACTTCTATCCATGGGTTGAAGCCCTTCATAGAAGTATTGGATTAACAATTGTTCAAGAATTTGGTGGGGAGGACAACTAGCAACAAGTTGCTTAAACCTTTCCCAATATTCATATAATGTCTCACCACCAAACTGCCGAACTCCACATATTTCTTTTCTTATATTCGCAGCCCAGGACGCAGGAAAATATTTATCTAAAAATATCCTATTCATTTCATCCCATGTGCGTACAGAACCGGGAGGGAGAATATACAACCAATCCTTTGCTTTATCTCTTAAAGTAAATGGAAAGGCTATGAGTTTTACCTGGTCCTCGATTATACCGTGGGGTTTCATGCTTGAACAGACGACATGAAATTCCTTTAGATGTTTGTGAGGGTCCTCACCTGGGAAACCATGAAATAGAGGTAATAATTGAATCAAACCAGATTTGAGTTCAAAGGCTACCTCAAGAGTGGGGTACGTGATGCATAAGGGCTGTTGGTTCATAATTGGTGCAGCCAACTACCTTAATGTCCTCTCTCTGTCAGCCATTCTTTCTACTTCTTCGAAGATGGGAAAATCACAAGTAGGTAGATCGATATCTGAATTCACCCTTTTAGGTGAATGATCCTTCCTTTGCTTCACCTCCTTCCTTAAACGATGGGTGGTCCTCTCAATTTTGGGGTTGTACTGAAGTTCACCACGTTGAGAAGCACGAGTCATAAACAAGAAGATTAACAAAAGAAGGTAATAGCTAAGAAATTAACGTTGCTCCTCGGCAACGGTGCCAAAATTTTGACAGGTTTGTCGAATCCCTCAAAATTAGTACTAGTCCCACAATAAAATATTTGTAGTAAAAGTGGTACTAGGTCAAATCCCACAGGGAGAAAATCAGTAATCTCTTAGCCGAACGGATAAAGTAATTGTGTGGGAAAATTTAATTACTAAAATTAAATGAATAACAAACTAAACAAACAAGAGAAAAATCAGTATTATCGAATTCTGGTTCAAGGGTTCGGGTTGAATCGATTGGCCATCGATCCTAGGTACAATTCAGCATTCTTGCAATTCAAGCATTTAACCTTAGATTTACTAGGATAGCCATAATAAACCTTGTGTTTTCCTAATTCAGTTGACCAAACCCAGCATTCGATCAACACTTATCACCACTCAACTGGGTACGATAGCGTTCCATGTTAAACAATGATAGCATTAAGATTTGTGAAAACAGTTAAACCAAAATAACAATATTTGAGATAGCTGTAATTATTGAATTTTGTTCCATTGATTCCTTTAGGTTGAACCATGATAAAACGTTGGTCAAAGGCTGTCCCGAACAATTGACCCAAAAAGATATCAACCTAATTGCTACTTGTACCATTATTTGTGACAATTACGGGTCATCGAAATCATGGATAGCAATAGGAAAATCAACATTAATTCAGTTGTCAAACTAATTAACATCAATGTCCAATAAAAATATGCACAAAAATCAATGAATACTTGAATTAGAAAGAAAGAAAATAAAGTAACTACAGAACCTCGCAATGATACAATCGAACCTCCCCCTTGAACCAAAAAAAGAAGCTTAGCTACTCATGATCTACGCAATCTCCATGCTTTTCTTCTCCATAGCCGAACTACCTTCTTGAGCTTCTTGGCCTCTTGATGATCTCTTGGATCTTGTAATGAGTGATGCTAGAGCTGGTTCGCCCCCCTCTTTATATAGCCAAAGGAGAGGGCTGTTTTCCAACTCCTTCTAGGAGATCATCTTATCTTTAGGGAGTCTTGATCTTATCTTCTTTGAACTAATCCTATCCTATCTCTTATCTAATCCCCAACCTTCTTATCCTTATAGGATTACATTCAAAGTTTAGATCTAATAAGACTCTCTCCCTCTTGGGAGATTACATTCGAATTAGGACTCTAGACTCTTGTATCCGAGTTGGGCTTCTCTGCTACTTGGGCTGCTTCCAGGTTCTTCTGCGAGTTGAGCTTCAGCTGTTAAATGGGCCTAGCTGCGATGTTGCTCCGACTTCGGGCCCGGTTTCGTACTCGATGTGGACCGAATCAGTCAAAACCCAAAACATAAAAGTTGTGGGCCTTTCATTCTTATTTCTAATGCTTCTTGAATTGCCCAATTCAGAGTCCGGAATTGTGAGTCAGGCCCAGATCACTGACTGTCGCTGAAACTGTGCAAAATCACCCGAATTGGCATGTTTCCTTCCAATTGCCTTCTTTATTGCCCTGAATTGAAATACAAGAGTAATGAGTGCATTTAAGTGTTAAAATAATGAAGAAAAGATGAAAATTAGATAGGGTTCTTTTCCGTCTCATCACCTGGTCTGACCCCTCTTTGAGTATTTGAATAATTTGACCAAGTCTCTGCCCCTGGAATAACACATGGGGCCTTAGATGTGTGCTCTTCCCTTGTTTATAAATGAGATTAGTCGGCTATGGACGCTAAGGATATTACCTTGTTGTCCTTGGTCCCATATTTGGCAACAACAATTGACATTTGAGTGAATGGAGAGACCTACAATTTTTGTTGGATTTTAATCTCATAAGAGATTAAATCCAATGGGTTTGATTGGTTAATTACATGAGAAATTGCACCTACACACTTGTTTGGAAAATTAATTTTTCTCTTTCAAAACCCAGTTTTGAACTTGTCCCACATTGGAAAATTATAAGCTTTGTTTTTAGTATTTTAATAGGAGTTCATTTACACTCCTTAGAAATAGTAGAGGAGAGTATAGAGGTTTGATACCGCGCAATGCCCACGCATGTGTGTGTGCGTGTGTGTGGCGCAATGAGGCACTTTAGAGGAGCACTTTGCTCGCACTCCGCACGCACCCATGTGGCTTGTGAAGGGCGTCTTGTTAGATAGTTTTGTATGCCCTTAGCTTCAATCAAAATTGATGTACTTTATGAGTTTATTGTAAATGATTAAAAGTACATATTTGATTCATGTTCCCTTAGTATGTTTCTGTGTATTACCCTTAAACTGGACACTTATTGAGACTCGTGTTAGTTTTGAATGTTCACAGCCAGTGGGTCGGTCTGGGGAGACATATCCTGACAAGGCTGACACTGTGGTGCCACCAATTCGGTTGGGGTGGCTTGTCTCAGCTACCGGGGTGAAACCCTAGGCACATACAATGTGGGATTAATTGAATCTTTGAACTGGACCAGATTTCCAGTATTTCTCTGGACCTTGGAGATTGATGGGCAAAACTGGAAAGTTACACCCGACCCCTAGACTTGATTATGATACTGCACTAGGTGTCGGATCGGGCTGTCTTTGATGTACCAATCAGTGAGATCCTTTGCGGGGGTCAAAACTTGGGTATGTTGGGACAATCCGAGAATTCATCTGAGTGGGTGATCATAGTGACAGGATCAGCCCCTTTGTCGGACAAAGGTAATGATCGGGGATGCACTCTCCATGATCCTTTCCCTATGATCACCCACTCAGATGAATTCTCAGACCGCCCCAACATACCCACGTTTTGACCCCCACTGAGGATCTCACTGATTGGTATATCAAAGACAGCCCAATCCAACACCTAGTGCAGTATCATAATCGAGTCTAGGGGTCGGGTGTAACTTTCTAGTTTTGCCCATCAATCTCCAAGGTCCAGGGTAATACTAGAATTCTGGTCCAGTTCAAAGATTCAATTAATCCTACACTGTATGTGCCTAGGGTCTCACCCTGGTAGCTGAGACAAGCCACCCCAACCGACTTGGTGGCACCACAGTGTCAGCCTTGTCAGGATAGGTCTCCCCAGACCGACCCACTGGCTGTGAACATTCAATACTAACACGAGTCTCAATAAGTGTCCAGTTTAAGGGTAATACACAGAAACATACCAAGGGAACATGAATCAAATATGTACTTTTAATCATTTACAATAAACTCATAAATGCAGCATCATCAGAAGAGGGAGTGTCCTAATTCAGAAGGTAGCATCATCAGAAAATGTAACAGACCCATTAACTAAGCCATTGACACATAAAGTGTTTGAGAAACACGTGGAAAGCATGAGACTCCGACTTATACCAGATTAGACCTAAGTGCAAGTGAGAGCTATTAGATAGTGTAAGCCCTTAGCTCCAATCAGAATGATGTACCTTATGACATTTAATGTAAATGAATAAAGTACATATTTGATTCATGTTATTATGGTGTGGTTCTATGCAATACCCTTAAACTGGACACTTATGAAACTCGTGTTAGTTTATAATCTTCACAGCCATTGGATAGATTTGGGGAGATTTATCCTGCCAAGGTTGACACAGATGTGCCGCCAAGTTGGTTGGGGTGAGACCTAAGGTACATGTAGTGTGGGTTTTCTTGAAACCCTGAACCGGACCAGAATTCCAGTATTGCCAGGACCATGGAGATAGATGGGCAAAAATAGAATTTTACACTAGACCCCTAGACTTGATTATGATACTGCGCTAGTTGTCGGATTGGGCTGTCTTTGATATGCCAATTAGTGAGATCCTTAAAGGTGGTCAAAACATGGGTATGTTAAGACAATCTGAGAATTCATCTGAGTGGGTGATCATAGTGACAAGATCAGCCCCTTTGTCGGACAAAGTGAATGATCAGGGATGCACTCTCTCTGATGGAAACCAAAGCTTCTGACAGCCGACTTCAACCATTGAAATTTGTTTTGCAAAATATATTTATACAAAGATATACATATATATATATATATATATATATTATTATGGTTTCAAAATGTTTGCAAATAGTTTTAATTCTCGGGATCCATGTGAGTTGGGAGTGCAGCACTGTACATTGCAGCCGAGGGAGAGGTCCTCTCTTGTTGGGCAATGTTTGATTATTATGGGCTGAGAGGTTAAGTGTAAGACCATTGAGGGTAATACCTGATGGGCTAATCTTGCATCTGCCCATAGTCCTTGGGTTTTTATAAGGTAGCTTGACCCAATGACCAATTAGTGTAAATGTTGGGCCCATTGAGAGCCCATGGTGATGGGCTCAGAGGTTCACTATCTCCTATAGTGAATTCGGCTAGGCTTTGTAATAGAGGCTGGGCTGAACCCATGTGGCTGATGTGTAGATCAATGTTTGGGTCCCACGCCATACAAGGATATCCAACTGGGCAGTAGTTTGGAGGATAAGTGAGCACATGGACTTAATGGGCCTAAAGCTCAATTCGCTGGTTTATTGAGATTAATTAATGAGGGGTGGTTCTGGGATTTAGATCAGTAGATAGGATAAGGGTTATCCTTATTGACTCAGAGAGTCTAGATCCAAATGGAGATTTGGATCAGGAAACTCTTAATTGGATTAGGAGGGGTGATCTTTATCAACATATAAAATAAGGGATTATCCTTATCTCTTAAAGAGAGTTCAGATCCAAATACAAGATTTGGATTAGGAAACTCCTAATGTGATTAGGAGAACCTTTCTTTAAGGCTATAAATAGAGGAGAAGGGCGAACCCAAAATTCATCCTTCAGTCTTACTGATACAAGAGAGAAGATGGCATACAGTTGGACTGACACAATCTTCTGCTCTTGCCTTCTCCTGCTAGTGCCACCATTACCAGTTCGATCTCCACCTGTAGGAGTGATCAAGAAAGGGTTCTCGATGTCACCTTTTGGCAGAAAAGGTGATCTGAAGTCTTGCTCACTCGCCCTCCATCAGATTCTTGGTGAAGAATCAGGTTCTTGCTGAAGAGCCATTATGTTGATTCTGCTCCACCCTATGCTGTGTCATCTTCAGTAGGAGTAGTCTTTGGTAATCTCCTTGAGCGTGAACACCTTCGTTGGGAGTTACTGTTACTCCGTATCAGGTATATCCCTCTCCTACCTTTTGGTTTCAGATCTGGTTCATTTAGGTTTAAGATTGATCCTTGAAAATACAGTTTTCTAAAATAGGGAATGTGATTCCCACATGGGAGAGAGAATTTTTGAAATTTCGCCGAATCTACCTACAGGGGTCAGCCATCCATATGATGGATCTCTCATCCCTTCATTCCCAACAATTTCATTACTCACATAGTGTGTTGGTTTATTCTCTTCGGTTCTGTTTGTGGACATTTCTCATCAACGATTAATGCAACAGCTTTACTTTGTTCTTTTAACCATTCATCGACACAATGTCAAGGGCCGAAAATCCATGTGATGGTGTTTGTGCCTAACTAGATTCAGTCCCATAGCCATTGTGGATCAACAATATCAATGCCCTATAAATTATGGGATGATTAAGAAGTTGCAAATCCAAACATAGGTGAACAAAGTCAATCATAAAAGGTTATCTAAAGTCATGCTCACCAGCCCTCCATCAAATTCTTGCTGAAGAATTTGGTTCTTGTTGAAAAGCCATCCTGTTGATTCTGCTCCACCTCACACGGTGTCATCTTAAGTGGGAGCAATCTTTGATTTTCTCCTTGGGCGTGAACACCTTTGTTGTGAGTTATTGTTACTCCGTACCAAATATATCCCTCTCCTACCTTTTGGTTTCATATCTAGTCCGGTTTGGTTTCAAGATTGATACTTGAAAATGCAGTTTTTCTAAAATAGGGAATGCGAATCCCACATGGGAGAGAGAAAGTTTTGAAATTTTGCCCATCCTTCTTGTAGGCTTCAGCCATCCATATGATGGATCTCTCATCCCTTCATACAATTGGTGGCTAAGACAAATATGTACCTCACGTCTCACCCTGGCATCTAAGACAAGCCACTGCAACCAACTTGGTGGCACATCTGTGTTAGCCTTGGCAAGATAAATCTCCCCAGGTCTATCCAATGGCTGTGAAGATTCTAAACTAACATGAGTCTCATAAGTGTCTAGTTTAAGGGTATTGCATAGAAACACACCAAATCATAATAATCAATTACGTACTTTTATTCATTTACAAGAAATGTCATCAAATACATCAATCTAATTGGAGCTAAGGGCATATACTATATAACAGACACGGCCCACGAATGGCCTATTTAAAGTGCGGGCCATGCCATGCTGGCCTGCGAGCCATTACGCTTCATGCCGCCTTCCCTATTGAAAATTTTAGGGGTTGGCCCGGCACGGCCCACGGCCCAGGCCTATTGAAGGGATAGAATATCCATCACATGGATGCCCAAAATTTGTGGAAAAATGGGGCGAATTTCAAAAAATTTTTCTCTCCAACTGTGAATCGCATTCCCTATTTAGAAAATCATATTTTTAAGGATCATTTTTGAACCATAAACTGAACCAGATCTGAACCAAAAGAAGTAGGGAGGAATTATACCTGATATGGAGAAGCAATATCTCTCAATGGACGTGTTCACGCACAAGGAAGGATCCAAAATCTACTCCCACTGAATATGAAGCAGTGTAGGGTGGAGCATAATCAAAAGTGTTCTTCCAAAAGAACATGACCCTTTGCAAAAATCAATAGGATGGCTTGTGAATACAACTCCAACCAATCTTTTCTACAAAAGATTGATATGAAGATCAAATCATGATTTCTCCCAAGAACTAGATATTGAACTACAGGAGGCGGCGGCTGCAGGAAGGAGGTGGCAATAGAGTATTCGCAGGGTACAGAATTCTCTCTTCTAGTGATCTCAGCTCTGAAGACAAGAAGGTGTTGGTTTCATGTCTAAAGGCAGCCGCCCCCACCTCCTTTTATAATCTTAAAGGGATCAGCTCCTAATCCCATTAGGAGATATTAATCCAAATCATATTTGGATAAAAAGTCCCATTAAGAGATAAGTGATAACCCATATCTTATCTATAGATAAGATCATCCATCTCCTAATCTAATTAGGAGGCTTCCAGATCTAAATCTTATTTAGATCTTGGACTCTCTAAGTGGATAGGGTATGGGCCCAATGCTATCAGCTGATCCATCTCAAAACTCGCCCCTTTAAGTGACTAATCAAATTAGCCCAATTTGAAATGGGCTAAAGGCCCATTTAAGGTTATGTATTCACTTAACCTTCCAAACTACTACCTAGTTAGGCTTCTTTGTATGGCGTGGGACCCAATCATAGATCTACACATCAGCCACATGGGTTCAACCCAGCCTTTGTCACAAGACCATCCGAATACACTGTTAAGGACAGTGCACCCCTTGAAACCCATCTTATGGGCACAATGGGCCCAACACTTACCCTAAGTGGTCCCTGGGCCAAGCCACCTTGTAACACCCAGCGACTATGGGCAGATGCAAGATTAGCCCATCAGGTATTATCTTCAATGGTCTTACACTTAACCTCTCAGCCCATAATGATCATACACTGCCCGACAAAAGAGGACCTCTCCCTCGGCTGCAAGGAATAGTGTTGCACTCACTGCTTATATGGATTACGGGAATTAAAACACTTTTGCAAATCTATTTGAAACCATAATATATATACTTTTATATCTCATATAAAATATATTTTGCAAAACAAATCACAACGATTGAAATCTGTTGCCGACAGTCTTGGTTTCCATCAGTGAGGGTGCATCCCCGATCATTACCTTTGTGCGACAAAGGGGCTGATCCTGTCACTATGATCACCAACTCAGATGAATTCTTAGACTGTCCCAACATACCTAGGTTTTGACCCCCGCTAAGGATCTCACTGATTAGTATATCGAAGATAGTCCAATCTAACACCTAGTGCTGTATCATAATCGAGTCTAGGGGTCGGGTGTAACTTTCCAGTTTTGCCCATCAATCTCCAAGGTCCAGGGCAATACTGGAAATCTAGTCCAATTCATAGATTTAATTAATCCTACACTGTATGTGCCTAGGGTCTCACCCTGGCAGTTGAGATAGGCCACCCCAACCGACTTAGTGGCACCACAATGTCAGCCTTGTTAGGATAGGTCTCCCTAGACCGACCCACTGGCTAGAACATTCTAAACTAACACGAGTCTCATTAAGTGTCCAGTTTAAGGGTATTACAGAGAAACATACCAAGGGAACAAGAATCAAATATGCACTTTTATTCATTTACAATAAACTCATAAAGTATATCATCTTGATTGAAGCTAAGGACATACAAAACTGTTTAACAGCTCCCACTTGCACTTAGGTCCAATCAGGTACAAGCCGGAGTCCCATGCTTTCCATGTGTTTCTCAAACACATTCTGTGTTAGTGGCTTAGTCAATGGGTCTACCACATTCTCTGCTGATGCTACCTCTTAAGATCATCCTCCCATATGTCCAACATTGTCATACAACTGTGGAATGGGTGATGTGCTAAATTCCAAATTCAGGACTGAACACCTTCATTCATAAGGCAGCCTCACTTACGACAATGTGTTCCGCATGGGTTGTGGACTATAAATTTGCAACTCAAGACCCCTATTTGTCGACATTCAGGAAACAGCACACGATCCTATCATGAAAACATATCCAATTGTAGACTTTCTTTTATCTGGATCTGACTTGAAATCTGCATATGTATACCCTTGGATCTGTAGTGAGCTACCATCGAATACTAGACAAAACTCTTTTGTCCTTCGAAGGTACTTAAGTATTTTTTTCACAGAAATCTGGTGCTCCAGCACTGGGTTGGCCGGAAATTTGCTTACTACACTCACTGCCTGAGCAATGTTAGGACGAGTGCACAGCATGTCATACATGATGATCCCTATGGTAGAGGCATAGGGAACGTCTTTCCTGCCATCAATATCCTCAGAAGTCTTGGGAGACATCTTCTTGGAGAGAGTGACTCCATGCCTGAAAGGAACATTTCCCTTCTTGGAGTTTTCCATGCTGTATCTTTTGACTATTTTGTCAATGTAGGAAGATTGAGATAAACCTATTATCCACTTCGATCCGTCTCTATAGAGTCAAAGACCCAGTATATAGGAGGCTTCTCCAAAATCTTTCATGGAGAATTGCTATGAAAGCCATACTTTCACCATCGTTAACGTTCCTACATCATTCACAATGAGTAGAATGTCATCTACATACAGAACCAAGAATGTACTCTTATCTCCACTGTACTTCCTGCAGACATAGGGTTCATCTGGATTCTGCTCAAAGTCAAACGATTTGACCATAGAGTCAAAACAGATGTTCCAACTTCTAGAAGCTTGGTGAAGTCCATAAATGGATCTATTAAGTTTACATACCATTTTTTTCTGACCTGTAGCAATGAAGCCTTGCGGCTGCTGCATATAGATATCTTCAATAAGATCTCCATTCAGGAATGTAGTTTTGACATCCATCTACCAAATCTCATAATCATGGTATGCTGCTACAGTTAGTAGGATCCAAATAGATTTAAGCATGGCCACAGGCGAAAAGGTTTCCTCATAATCAATGCCCTCTTTCTGAGTGTACCCTTTTGCCACCAGACGAGCTTTGAAGGTCTCAACCCTACCATCGGGGCCCTTCTTCCTCTTGTAAATCCATTTGCAACTGATTGCTTTTAACCCGGAGGGTGGATCTACTAGAGTCCAGACTCCAAAGGTCTCCATTGAGTCCATCTCTGCTCTCATGGCCTCCACCCACTTTTGGGAATCTATGTCCAACATAACTTCCGCATAAGTCACGGGTGAAGGGATAGGAAATTCATCACATGGATGCCAAGGATTGCGGAATAAGAGGGCAAATTTCAAAATTTTTTCTCTCCCTTCAACTGGGAATCGAATTCTCTATTTAGAAAATCATATTTTCAAGGATCATTCTTGAACCATAAACTGAACCAGATCTGAACCAAAAGGAGTAGGGAGAGATAATACCTGATACAAAGAAGTAGTATCTCCCAATGGAGGTGTTCACGCCCAAGGAAGGATCCAAAATATACTCCCACTGAAGATGGCGCAGTGCAAGTTGGAGCAGAATCAACAGTTTTCTTCCAAAAGAACTTGACCCTTCTCAAGAATCACCTGGACAATTTGTGAATACAACTCCCACAAATCTTTTCTCCAAATGATTTGTATCAAAATCCAATCTTGATATCTCCCAAGAACTAGAGATCGAACAGTTGTAGACAACGGCTGCAAGAAGGAGGCAGCAAGAGAGTATTTGCAGGGTGCAGATTCTCTCTTCTTGTGATTTCAGCTCTGAAGATAAGAATGTGTATTGCTTGCTTGTGATGTCTAAAGGCTGTTGCCCCTCATCCTTTTATAGACTTAAAGGGATCAGCTCCTAATCCCATTAGGAGTTGCTAATCGAAATCATATTTGGATAAAAAGTCCCTTTATGAGATAAGTGATAACCCATATCTTATCTATAGATAAGATCAGCCATCTCCTAATCTAATTAGGAGGCTTCCAGATCTAAATCTTATTTAGATCTTGGACTCTCTAAGTGGATAGGGTATGGGCCCAATGCTATCTGCTGATCCATCTCAAATTTCGCCCCTTTAAGTGACTAATCAAATTAGCCCAGTTCGAAATGAGCTAAAGGCCCATTTAAGGTTATGTATTCACTTAGCCTTTTAAACTACTACCTAGTTGGGCTTCCTGGAATGGCGTGGGACCCAATCATAGATCTACACATCAGCCACATGGGTTCAACCCAGCCTTTGTCACAAGACCAGTCCGAATACACTGTTAAGGACAGTGCACCCCTTGAAACCCATCTTATGGGCACAATGGGCCCAACACTTACCCTAAGTGGTCCCTGGGCCAAGCCACCTTGTAACACCCAGCGACTATGGGCAGATGCAAGATTAGCCCATCAGGTATTATCTTCAATGGTCTTACACTTAACCTCTTAGCCCATAATGATCATACACTGCCCGACAAAAGAGGACCTCTCCCTTGGCTGCAAGGAATAGTGTTGCACTCTTTGCTTATATCGATTCCGGGAATTAAAACCCTTTTGCAAATCATTTTGAAACCATAATATATATACTTATATATCTCATATAAAATATATTTTGCAAAACAAATCACAACGATTGAAATTTGCTGCCGACAGTCTTGGTTTCCATCAGTGAGGGTGCATCCCCGATCATTACCTTTGTCCGACAAAGGGGCTGATCCTGTCACTATGATCACCCACTCAGATGAATTCTTAGACTGTCCCAACATACCCTGGTTTTGACCCCCGCTAAGGATCTCACTGATTGGTATTTCAAAGACAGTCCAATCTAACACCTAGTGCTGTATCATAATCGAGTCTAGGGGTCGGGTGTAACTTTCCAGTTTTGCCCATCAATCTCCAAGGTCCAGGGCAATACTGGAAATCTAGTCCAGTTCATAGATTTAATTAATCCTACACTGTATGTGCCTAGGGTCTCACCCTGGCAGTTGAGACAGGCCACCCCAACCGACTTGGTGGCACCACAATGTCAGCCTTGTTAGGATAGGTCTCCCCAGACCGACCCACTGGCTAGGAACATTCTAAACTAACACGAGTCTCATTAAGTGTCCAGTTTAAGGGTATTACAGAGAAACATACCAAGGGAACAAGAATCAAATATGCACTTTTATTCATTTACAATAAACTCATAAAGTATATCATCTTGATTGAAGCTAAGGACATACAAAACTGTCTAACAGCTCCCATTTGCACTTAGGTCCAATCAGGAACAAGCCGGAGTCCCATGCTTTCAATGTGTTTCTCAAACACATTCTGTGTTAGTGGCTTAGTCAATGGGTCTACCACATTCTCTGTTGATGCTACCTCTTAAGATCATCCTCCCATATGTCCAACATTGTCATACAATTGTGGAATGGGTGATGTGCTAAATTCCAAATTCAGGACTCAACACCTTCATTCATAAGGCAGCCTCACTTACGACAATGTGTTCGGCATGGGATGTGGACTATAAATTTGCAACTCAGGATCCCTATTTATCGACATTCAGGAAACAGCACACGATCCTATCATGAAAACATATCCAAATGTAGACATTCTTTTATCTGGATCCGACTTGAAATCTGCATATGTATACCCTTGGATCTGTAGTGAGCTACCATCGAATACTAGACAAAACTCTTTTGTCCTTCGAAGGTACTTAAGTATGTTTTTCACAGAAATTTAGTGCTCCTGCACTGGGTTGGCCAGAAATTTGCTTACTACACTCACTGCCTGAGCAATGTTAGGACGAGTGCACAGCATGTCATACATGATGATCCCTACGGTAGAGGCATAGGGAACATCTTTCCTGCCATCAATATCCTCAGAAGTCTTGGGAGACATCTTCTTGGAGAGAGTGACTCCATGCCTGAAAGGAACATTTCCTTTCTTGGAGTTTTCCATGCTGTATCTTTTGACTATTTTGTCAATGTAGGAAGATTGGGATAAACGTATTATCCACTTCGATTTGTCTCTATAGAGTCAAAGACCTAGTATATAGGAGGCTTCTCCAAAATCTTTCATGGAGAATTGCTGTGAAAGCCATACTTTCACCATCGTTAACATTCTACATCATTCACAATGAGTAGAATGTCATCTACATACAGAACCAAGAATGTACTCTTATCTCCACTGTACTTCCTGCAGACATAGGATTCATCTGGATTCTGCTTGAAGTCAAACGATTTGACAACAGAGTCAAAACAGAAGTTCCAACTTCTAGAAGCTTGGTGAAGTCCATAAATGGATCTATTAAGTTTACATACCATGTTTTTCTAACCTGTAGCAATGAAGCCTTGCGGCTGCTGCATATAGATATCTTCAATAAGATCTCCATTCAGGAATGCAGTTTTGACATCCATCTACCAAATCTCATAATCATGGTATGCTGCAATAGCTAGTAGGATCCAAATAGATTTAAGCATGGCCACAGGCGAAAAGGTTTCCTCATAATCGATGCCCTCTTTCTGAGTGTACCCTTTTGCCACCAGACGAGCTTTGAAGGTCTCAACCCTACCATCGGGGCCCTTCTTCCTCTTGTAAATCCATTTGCAACTGATTGCTTTTACCCCAGATGGTTGATCTACTAGAGTCCAGACTCCGAAGGTCTCCATTGAGTCCATCTCTGCTCTCATGGCCTCCACCCACTTTTGGGAATCTATGTCCAATATAACTTCCGCATAAGTCACGAGTGAAGGGATAGGAAATTCATCACATGGATGCCAAAGATTGCGGAATAAGAGGGCGAATATCAAAATTTTTTCTCTCCCTTCAACTGGGAATCGAATTCCCCATTTAGAAAATCATATTTTCAAGGATCATTCTTGAACCATAAAATGAACCAGATCTGAACCAAAAGGAGTAGGGAGAGATAATACCTGATACAAAGAAGTAGTATCTCCCAATGGAGGTGTTCACACCCAAGGAAGGATCCAAAATCTCCTCCCACTGAAGATGGCGTAGTGCAAGTTGGAGCAGAATCAACAGTTTTCTTCCAAAAGGACTTGACCCTTCTCAAGAATCACCTGGACAACTTGTGAATACAACTCCCACCAATCTTTTCTCCAAAAGATTTGTATCAAGATCCAATCTTGATATCTCCCAAGAACTAGAGATCGAACAGTTGTAAGCAACGGCTGCAGGAAGGAGGCAGCAAGAGAGTATTTGCAGGGTGCAGATTCTCTCTTCTTGTGATTTCAACTCTGAAGATAAGAATGTGTATTGCTTGCTTGTGATGTCTAAAGGCTGTTGCCCCTCATCCTTTTATAGACTTAAAGGGATCAGCTCCTAATCCCATTAGGAGTTGCTAATCCTACACTGTATGTGCCTAGGGTCTCACCTTAGTAGCTGAGACAAGCCACCCCAATGGACTTGGTGGCGCTGTAGTGTCAGCCTTGTCAGGATAGGTCTCCACAGATCGACCCACTGGCTGTGAACATTCTAAACTAACACGAGTCTCATTAAGTGTCCAGTTTAAGGGTATTACACAGAAACATACCAAGGGAACATGAATCAAATATGCACTTTTATTCATTTACAATAAACTCATAAAGTACATCAATTTGATTGAAGCTATGGGCATACAAAACTATCTAACAGCTCCCACTTGCACTTAGGTCCAATCAGGTACTAGCCGAAGTCCCATGCTTTCCACGTGTTTCTCAAACACTTTCTATGATAGTGGCTTTGTCAATGGGCCTGATACATTTTTCGCTGACTCTACCTTCTGAATCAGGACATCCCCTCTACTAACAATCTCTCTCAGTACGTGGTACTTCCTCTCGATGTGCTTCGACTTCTAGTGGGCTCGTGGCTCCTTAGCCTGAGCAATAGCACCATTGTTGTCACACAACAATGGGATGTGTGATGTGATGGACAACTACTCCCAACTCGTGAACGAACTTTTTCATCCACATGGCTTCTTTGGCAGCATCACCTGCGGCAATGTACTCGGCCTCGGTCGTGGAATCTGCAATGGACCCCTGTTTTTCCAGCAAACAGCACATGATCCTATCGTGAAAACATATCCAAATGTAGACTTTCTATCATCTGGATCCAATTGAAAATTGTCATCTGTATACCCTTGGATCTGTAGTAAATTACCATCGAATACTGGACAAAACTCTTTTGTCCTTCGAAGGTACTTAAGTATGTTTTTCACAACAGTCTAGTGCTCCTGCCCTAGGTTGGCCTGAAATCTGCTTACTACACTCACTGCCTGAGCAATGTCAGGACGAGTGCACAGCATGGCATACATGATGCTCCCTACGGAAGAGGCATAGGGAACGTCTTTCATGCCATCAATCTCCTTAGAAATCTTGGGAGACATCTTCTTAGAGAGAGTGACTCCGTGCATGAAAGGAACATTTCCTTTCTTGGCGTTTTCCATGCTGTATCTTTTGACTATTTTATCAATTTAGAAAGATTGGGATAATCCTATTATCCACTTTGATCTATCTCTATTGAGTCAAAGACCCAATATATAGGAGGCTTCTCCAAGATCTTTCAAGGAGAATTACTGTGAAAGCCATACTTTCACTGTAGTTAACATTCCTACATCATTCCCAATGAGTAGAATGTCATCTACATACAGAACCAAGAAGGTAACCTTATCTCCATTGTACTTCCTGTAAACATAGGGTTCATCAGGATTCTGCTCGAAGTCAAACAATTTGACAGTAGAGTCAAAACGGATGTTCAAACTTCTAGAAGTTTGCTTAAGTCCATAAATGGATCTATTGAATTTACATACCATGTTTTCTTGACCTGCAGTAATGAAGCCTTGTGGCTGCTGCATATAGATATCTTCAGTAAGATCTCCATTCAGGAATGTAGTTTTCACATCCATCTGCCAAATCTCATGATCATGGTATGCTGCTACAACTAGCAGGATCCTAATGGATTTAAGCATGGCTACAGGCAAAAAGGTTTCAACATAATCGATGACGTCTTTCTGAGTGTACCCTTTCGCCACCAAACGAGCTTTGAAGGTCTCAACCCTACCATCGGTGCCCTTCTTCCTCTTATAAATCCATTTGCAACCGATTGCTTTTACCCCGGAGGGTGGATCTACTAGAGTCTAGACTCCATTGGTCTCCATTGAGTCCATTTCTGCTCTGATGGCCTGCACCCACTTCTGGGAATCTATGTCCAACATAGCTTCCGCGTGAATCACGGGATCCTCCTCACAAGTCAAGGTTTCTACCAGGTAACTATCCTGGTCATAACTATAACAGACTGCTCCTGAGCTCTCCTCATCAAGAACAATTTCCTGACGATGGGTGTCTAGGATGTAATCGGTTTCCAAGAATTGGGCATTTCGACTACAGAACACTTTCTTCTCACTTGGATCATAGAATAGGTAACCTACAAAGCCTTTTGGGTAGCCTACAAATAGGCAACGGCTGGTCTTGGATTCCAACTTGTTTGCACTCGTTCTTTTAACATGTGCTAGACAACCCAAAATCTTCAAGTGTCTGACACTTGGTTTCTTTCCGGTCCAAAGTTCATATGGAGTGTTCGGAACCAATTTG
This sequence comes from Nelumbo lutea, assembly GCF_056320005.1. NCBI lineage: Eukaryota > Viridiplantae > Streptophyta > Magnoliopsida > Proteales > Nelumbonaceae > Nelumbo > Nelumbo lutea. The sequence continues at coordinate 56,623,153 of NC_142689.1, read as the reverse complement.
GTTGGAACCCTATTCAGCATGTAAATCGCAGTCTCTAATGCGTAACCCCTAAAGGATGTGGGTAACTTTGAGTGTATGAGAAGCGACTAGACCATATCCAATAAGGTCCTATTCCTCCTCTCTGAAACACCATTAAGTTGTGGTGTAGCAGGAGGAGCTAATTGTGATACTATCCCATTGTCCTTTAAGTAGTCCCTGAATTTGTCAGAGAAATACTCACCACCTCGATCAGATCGAAGGGCTTCAATTTCTCTGCCCAATTGTTTCTCAACCTCTTGTCTAAACTCTTTGAACTTTTCAAAGGATTTAGACTTGTATCTCATTAGGTACACGTAACCATATCGTGAGAAATCATCTGTGAAGGTGATGAAATACATGTGTTGATGTTAGACAGTTTTGTATGCCCTTAGCTTCAATCAAAATTGATGTACTTTATGAGTTTATTGTAAATGAATAAAAGTGCATATTTGATTCATGTTCTCTTGGTGTGTTTCTGTGTAACACCCTTAAACTGGACACTTATTGAGACTCGTGTTAGTTTAGAAAGTTCACAGCCAGTTGGTCGGTCTGGGGAGACCTATCCTGACAAGGCTGACACTGTGGTGCCATCAAGTCGGTTGAGGTGGCTTGTCTCATCTACCGGGGTGAGACCCCAGGCACATACAGTGTGGGATTAATTGAATCTTTGAACTGGACCAAATTTCCAATATTGCTCTGGACCTTGGAGATTGATGGGCAAAACTAGAAAGTTACACCCAACCCCTAGACTCGATTATGATACTGCACTAGGTGTTGGATCAGGGTATCTTTGATGTACCAATCAGTGAGATCCTTACCGGGGGTCAAAACCTGGGTATGTTGGGACAATCCGAGAATTCATCTGAGTGGGTGATCATAGTGACAAAGGTAATGATCGTGGATGCGCTCTCACTGTTGGAAACCAAGACTGCCGGCAGCCGATTTCAACCATTGAGATTTGTTTTGCAAAGTATATTTTATATGAGATATAAAAGTATATATATTATGGTTTCTAAAATGTTTGCAAAAGGTTTTAATTCCCGGGATCCATATAAGTGGAGAGTGCAACACTATTCCTTGCAGCCGAGGGAGAGGTCCTCTCTTGTCGGGCAGTGTATGATCATTAAGGGCTGAGAGGTTAAGTGTAAGACCATTGAGGATAATACCTGATGGGCTAATCTTGCATCTGCCCACAGTCCCTGGGTGTTACAAGGTGGCTTGGCCCAGGGACCACTCAGGGTAAGTGTTGGGCCCATAGAGCCCATTTGATGGGTTTCAGGGGGTGCACTGTCTTTAACAGTGTATTCGAACAGGCCTTGTAACGAAGGCTGGGCCGAACCCATGTGGCTGATGTGTAGATCAATGCTTGGGTCCCACGCCATACAAGGAAGCCCAACTGGGCAGCAGTTAGGAAGGTTGAGTGAGCACATAAGCTTGATGGGCCTAAAGCCCATTTCGAACTGGGCTATTTATTTAGTTATTTAAAAGGGTGAATTCTGAGATGGATTAGCAGATAGGATAGGGTCTTAATCCTATCCACTCAGAGAGTCCAGATCTGAATGTGATTCAGATCTAGAAACCTCCTAATGGGATTAGGATAAAGTTAATCTAATCTGTAGAAATGATACGGGTTTATCCTTATCACTAGAAGAGAAGGCTGATCCAAATATGATTTGGATAAGCACCTCCTAATGGGATTAGAAGCTGATCTTTTAAGTTAACAAAAAGAAGGAGGGGGCGGCAGCCTTGAGAGAGACCAACAAGAAACACATCAGATCCTCTTTAGTGCTGAAATCAAGAAGAGAGAATTCTACACCCTACAAATACTCTCTTGCCGCCTCCCTGCTCTTGTCGCCCTGTTTGCCAGTTCGATCTCCAGCTGTGGGAGAAGTCAAGGTTGGATCTTGACATCAGTTCTTTGAGAAAGGATTGAAAAGGAAGTTGTGCTCACGTTCCATTCTACTGTTTCTTGCGAAGGACAGAGTTCATGCGAAGAACACTACTGATTCTGCTCCATCCTGCACTGCGCCATCTTCAGTGGGAGCAGTCTTTGGATCATTCTTTGGGCGTGAACACCTTCGTTGGGAGATATTACTTCTCTGTATCAGGTATTATTTTCTCCCATTCCTTTTGGTTCATATCTAGTTCAGTTTAAGGTTCAAGATTTATCCTTGAAAATATGATTTTCTAAATTGGGAATGTGATTACCAGTTGAAGGGAGAGAAAATTTTTTGAAATTTGCCCCATATTCCGCAATCTTTGGGCGTCCATGTGATGGATCTCTCATCCTTTTTAGTTGATTTCGTATCTTAACACTCAGGGGACCACATACATCAGTATGTATTAGGTTAAGTGTGCCTGCACATCTTTTAGGCTTACAGTTAAATAGCAGTTTCATCATCTTGCCTTGTAGGCAAGGCTAATAGGTGGGAAGAACTTCTACAGTTAGAAAATCCAAAGGACCATCATTTACCAACCTTGTGATTCGGTCAACACAGGTGTGGCCAAGTCGGTAATGCCACAGACACGTGGGAGTCACTGTATCCCGGGCTCTCTTCTTGGGGATTTCATCCGACATAGTTTCGGTTATGTTATTTTCTAGAGAAGGATGTAGAACATAGAGACCGTTCTCCAGTTCCCCGTATGCGATGAATCTGTTATTTCTTTTAATAGTAATTGTATTACTAAAGAAGACAGAATAACCATCTACACATAGTTTTGAAATAGAAATCAAAATTTTTCTTAAAATTTGTACATAAAGACAATCTTTGAGTACAATTATTCTTTCTCTAAAAATTAACTCCACGGTTCCTATTGCCGCGGCTGCAACAGTTGCAGTAGTCCCCATGTAGAGTGTAACTTCTCCTTCACTCAGCCTTCTACTTACTTTGAACCCTTGTATTGAGTTACATGCATGAGTTGAAGCCCCGGAGTCAATACACTAGGACGCAGAAACTACCAATAAATTGGTTTCTATAACTCAAGATTTAAAATTACCTTTCTTGGATTCCAGGTAGGCAGGATAGTTCCTTTTCTAGTGGCCGGTCTTCTTGCAGAAGTGATAGTCATCCGATGCTTTGTCTTTCTTCTGCCTCTTGGGTTTGGCATCCTTCTTCTGGGGCTTTCTCTTTGCCTTCCTTTTCTTGCCCGATTTGCCAGTTTCAACAAGCATGGCAATGGGCTCATCCTTTTTAATCAATTCTTCAGCTCTTTGCAACATATTGCCGAGCTCTTCCAAGCTGACAGTCAGCTTGTTCATGTTATAGTTCATGATGAATGGATTAAAGGATGGAGGCAAAGAGTTGAGAATAGCATCGATCTGTGTTACCAGATCTAGCCCGGATCCAAGAGCCTCCAGTTCATTGATATAACCCATCATCTGGAGACAATGGTCGTGAACTTGTTGGTTCTTGGACATCTGAATCGAACTGCCTCTGAATTGGATTGTCCAAAGAGGCAATGATATAGTAGTGAGCAAGGGAATTTTTCTCCTCCCATTCTTGTTATTCTTGTCTATGGGCCTCAGAAGACCTATCTCCCGGACGATTCGGGGCAGGATTCTTGACTACCTTATCCATGCTTTCAGAGGTTAAGACCAACATAAGGTTCCTATACCAGTCGGTATAGTTTGGGGCCCTAAGCTTGTTGTCGTCAAGAAGCTTTGCAAATGATCCATTTAGCATTTTCTAATTAAAGAGCAAACAATAGTCCACAACCTAATTTGCTTAATGTTCATTTCATAAATATGGATTTTAATCTACAATCTATTTCCATTTATTCATCTCTAAGATTTCCCTCCTTTCTCAGTGATGGAGACTATGGGTTGTCTCTGGAAATGTGGGAAATCACATAAGGTGCATGGAGCCAACTGTTTCAGCTACATAACACCACAACCTTTCTGTGAAGGATCATATCCACTCATCATATGAGTTTTCCCTTTGGCCTCTGTCAGATAAGGTTCAGAGCCATTTTCAGGTAAACCTTTCTATCCAGTGAGTGCTCACTCATCATATTCGTGAACGCCAAGGTACCGTGAGAGAATTCCCATTTTTGGTGAAGCCCCTCCCACATCGGTCTATGACACCCCTATCATCTTATGAAACACTTAGACAAGCCCAACAGCAAATGGATAGCCCATTTCCTGGTGCGTTTCCTCATTACTGAAGGACCCATCCTCATGCTAATGATGGAAAGCCTTTAGAGAGTTCATCATATGAATCTCCCTATCACTTGCACTCATATTAGCTGGAGGGAACAGTTAATTACACCCTAGTTTGATTTAGGTCAAACCAAAGTTGCTCCCACTAACTTTCATAAAGTCAGATTTCGGTGGGCCTTAAATCAGCTAGGGTTCCGCACGTAACATCTTGATGAGGTGTGGGGCCCACCACTGAGGGAGGTCATCCAATGACCAGAAGGGACACCATGGCAATGATGTGCATTCAGCCCATATAGCGTTATCCTTTGAAATGGGCTTTTAGCAGTTTTAACCATTTAAAACTGGGCCTTTACAGGTTGGGCCGAATTAACCATTTAATTAAATATCAATCCACAAGCCCATCAGGGGAAAAATTAGGGCTGACTTTTAGCCTTGATTAAACCCTAGATTTGGTCCAAACAGTTTTGAACCAATCTTGGTTCGAATGGGTCTAGGGTTTGATCTTTAATTAAATCCTTAATTCAAGAAAATAATCTAAAATTAAATAACTGATAAAAGAAAATTAGGAATCAGTTAATCAGGGCTGTCCGCACACTCCATCCTACAAAATAGAGGTTATATCATAGATTGTAGTTTCACAAACTACAAATCGCAGATAGCGAATGTCCCATCTGCGAAATCTCCTTCTCTGCGCCGCCATCTTTGATCCAAAAATAAAATTAAAAAAAAATCCTATTTCTATTAATAATTACATCAGGTCGAATGCCTATACATTGAGTCTAAAGATAAAAAAATATATTTACAGACCAAACGTAATAAATAAATTCAAGAAACTACAAATCTTGCAGTTCTCCCTGCGCAAATCAAGAATTCGAACTCCTCTTGTATGAACTGTCCATAAATTAAGAAAATCATATAGAACTATTCTAAACAATAATCAGATTTATATAAAATTAATTTCAGATTATTTTCCCATCTATTTTGGGAACAAATTTCCCAAAACCCAGGTTCAGATCTGAAACAGAATGGTTTAAGATTTGAACCATGGCTCTGATACCACTGAAGGGATAGGAAATCCATCACATGGACGCTCAAAGATTGCGGAATAAGGGGGCAAATTTCAAAAGTTTTTCTCTCCCTTCAACTGGGAATCGAATTCCCCATTTAGAAAATCATATTTTTAAGGATCATTCTTGAACCATAAACTGAACTAGATCTGAACCAAAAGGAGTAGGGAGAGATAATACCTGATACAGAGAAGTAGTATTTCCCAATGGAGGTTTTCACGCCCAAGGAAGGATCCAAAATCTGCTCCCACTGAAGATGGCGCAGTGCAGGGTGGAGCAGAATCAGCAGTGTTCTTCCAAAAGAACTTGACCCTTCTCAAGAATCACCTGGACGGCTTGTGAATACAACTCCCACCAATCTTTTCTCCAAAAGATTCATATCAAGATCCAATTTTGATATCTCCCAAGAACTGGAGATCGAACTGCTATAGGCGGCGGCTGCAGGAAGGAGGCGACAAGAGAGTATTTGCAGGGTGCAGATTCTCTTTTCTTGTGACTTCAGCTCTGAAGACAAGAATGTGTATTGCTTGCTTGTGATGTCTAAAGGCTGCCACCCCCTCTTCCTTTTATAGACTTAAAGGGATCAGCTCCTAATACCATTAGGAGTTGCTAACCCAAATCATATTTGGATTAGAAGTCCCTTTAAGTGATAAGGGATAATCCTTATCTTATTTGCATATTAGATCAGTCATCTCCTAATCTAATTAGGAAGTTTCCAGATCTAAATCTTATTTTGATCTTGGACTCTCTAAGTGGATAGGGTGTGGGCCCAATCCTATAAGCTAATCCATCTCAGAATTTGCCCCTCAAGTGACTAATATAATTAGCCCAATTCGAAATGGGCTTAAGGTCCATTTAAGGTTATGTATTCATTTAGCCTTCGAAACTGCTGCCCAATTGGGCTTCCTTGTATGGCGTGGGACCCAAACATTGATCTACACATCTGCCACATGGGTTCAGCCCAGCCTTTGTTACAAAGCCTGGCCGAATACACTGTTATGGACAGTGCACCACCTGAAACCCATCAGATGGGCTCTATGGGCCCAACACTTACCCTAAGTGGTTCCTGGGCCAAACCACCTTGTAACACCCAGGGACTGTGGGCAGATGCAAGATTAGCCCATCAGGTATTATCCTCAATGGTCTTACACTTAACCTCTTAACCCATAATAATCATACACTGCCCGACAAGAGAGGACCTCTCACTTGGCTGCAAGGAACAGTGTTGCACTCTCTCCTTATATGGATCTCTGGAATTAAAGCCTTTTGCAAATCATTTTGAAACCATAATTTATATAATTTTATATCTCATATAAAATATATTTTGCAAAACAAATCTCAACGATTGAAATTGGCTGCCGGTAGTCTTGGTTTCCATCAGTGAGAGTGCATCCCCGATCATTCCCTTTGTCCGACAAAGGGGCTGATCCTATCACTATGATCACCCACTCAGATGAATTCTCAGACTGTCCCAACATACCTAGGTTTTGACCTCCGCTAAGGATCTCACTGATTGGTACATCAAAGACAGCCCAATCCGACACCTAGTGCAGTATCATAATCGAGTCTATGGGTCTGGTGTAAATTTCCAATTTTTCCCATCAATCTCCAAGGTCCAGGGCAACACTGGAAATCTGGTCCAGTTCAAAGATTCAATTAATCTGACCCACTGGCTGTGAACATTCTAAACTAACACGAGACTCATTGAGTGTCCAGTTTAAGGGTATTACACAGAAACATACCAAGGGAACATGAATCAAATATGCACTTTTATTCATTTACAATAAACTCATAAAGTACATCATTTTGATTGAAGCTAAGGGCATACAAAACTGTCTAACAACGGGATCCTTCTCAGTAGTCAAGGTTTCCACCAGGTAACTATCCTGGTCATAACCATAACGGACTGGTGGCTTGGATACCCGAGTGGATCTTCTAGGTTGGTCACTACCAGGAACTTGTGGGACATCTCCCACTACTCCTGAGCTCTCCTCATCAAGAATAACTTCTTGACAATGGATGTCCAGGATGAAATCGGTCTCCAAGAATTAGGCATTTCGACTATAGAACACTTTCTGCTCACTTAGGTCATAGAATAGGTAACCTATAGAGACTTTTGGGTAGCTAACAAATAGACAACGACTGGTCTTGGATTCCAACTTGTCTACGCTTGTTCTTTTAACGTGTGCTGGACAACCCCAAATCTTCAAGTGTTTGACACTTGGTTTCTTTTCTGTCCAAAGTTCATATGGAGCGTTTGGAACCGATTTGGTTGGAACCCAATTCAGCATGTAAATCGCAGTATCTAATGTGTAACCCCAAAGGGATGTGGGTAACTCTGAGTGTATGAGAAGCGATTGGACCATATCCAATAAGGTCCTATTCCTCCTCTCTGAAACACCGTTAAGTTGTGGTGTAGTAGGAGGAGCTAATTGTGATACTATCCCATTGTCCTTTAAGTAGTACTTGAATTTGTCAGAGAGATACTCACCACCTCGATTTGATCAAAGAGCTTTAATTTCTCTCCCTAACTGTTTCTCGACCTCTTGTCTAAACTCTTTGAACTTTTCAAAGGATTCAAACTTTTGTCTCATTACGTACACGTAACCATATCATGAGAAATCATTTTTGAAGGTGATGAAATACACATGCTGATTCTGTGTCCTAACACTCAGGGACCACATACATCTGTATGTATTAGGTCAAGTGTGCCTGTACATCTTTCAGGCTTACCATTAAATGGTCATTTCGTCATCTTGCCTTGTAGGCAAGGCTCACAGGTGGGAAGATCTTCTATAGTTAGAAAATCCAAAGGACCATCCTTTACCAGCCTTGTGATTCGATCAACACCGATGTGGCCAAGTCGGTAATGCCACAGACACGTGGGATTAACTGTATCACGGGCTCTCTTCTTGGGGATTTCAGCCGACATAGTTTTGGTTATGTTAGTTTCTAGAGAAGGATGTAGAACATAGAGACCATTCTGCAGTTCCCCATATGCGATGAATCTGTTATTTCTTTTAATAGTAATTGTATTACTAAAGAAGACAGAATAACCAACTGCACACAGTTTTGAGACAGAAATCAAATTTCTCCTTAAATTTTGTACATAAAGACAATCTTTTAGTACAATTATTCCTTCTCTAAAAAATAACTCCACGGTTCCTATGGCCATGGCTACAACAGTTGCAGTAGTCCCCAAGTAGAGGGTAACTTCTCCTTCACTCAGCCTTCTACTTACCTTGAACCCCTGCAGTGAGTTACACGCATGAGGTGAAGCTCCAAAGTCAATACACCAGGATGTAGAAGCCACCAATAAATTGGTTTCTATAACACAAGTTTCGAAATTACCTTTCTTGGATTCCAGGTAGGCAGGACAGTTCCTTTTCTAGTGGCCAGTCTTCTTGCAGAAGTGACAGGCATCTGATGCTTTGTCTTTCTTCTGCTTCATTGGTTTGGCAGCCTTCTTCTAGGGCTTTCCCTTTGCCTTCCTTTTTTTGCTCGATTTGCCAGTTTCAACAAGCATGGCAATGGGCTCATCCTTTTTAATCAATTCTTTGCCCCTCTGCAACATATTGTTGAGTTCCTGCAAGCTGACGTTCAGCTTGTTCATGTTGTAGCTCATGATGAATGGATTAAAGGATGAAGGCAGAGAGTTGAGAATAGCATCGATTTATGTTACCATATCCAGCCCAGATCCAAGAGCCTCCAGTTCGTTGATATAACCCATCATCCGGAGACAATGGTCGTGAATTTGTTGGTTCTTGGACATCTGCATGGTCATGAACTGTTTCAAGACTTGCAAGCTGACAATTGTCTTGAGACTATCCAATACGTCATTGGCAAGTTCAATCTGATCGAACTGCCTCTGAATTGTATTCTCCCGAATGATCTAGGGCAGGATTCTTGGCTATCATATCCAACTTTTCAGAGGTTAAGACTAGCATAAGGTTCCTGTACCAGTCAGTATAGTTTGGTCCCTTAAGCTTGTTGTCGTCAAGAAGCTTTGTGAATGATCCGTTTGCCATTTTCTAATAAAAGAGCAAACATCAGTCCACAACCTAATTTGATTCATGTTCATTTCATTGATATGGATTTTAATCTATGATCCATTTCCATTTATTCACCTCTGAGATTTCCCTCCTTTCTCAGTGATGAAGACTACGGGTTGTCTCTGGAAATGTGGGAAATCACATAGGGTGCATGGAGCCAAATGTTTCAGCTACATAACCCCACCACCTTTCTGTGAAGGATCATATCCACTCATCATATGAGTTTTCCCTTTAGCCTCTGTTAGACATGGTTCAGAGTCATTTTTAGGTAAACCTTTCTGTCCAGTTAGTGCTTACCCATCATATTCGTGAACACCAAGGTACCATGAGAGAGTTCCCATTTTTTGGTGAAGCCCCTCCCACATCGGTCTATGACACCCTTATAATCTTATGAAACACTCAGACAAGCCCAACAGCAAATGGATAGCCCATTTTCTAGTGCGTTTCCTCATTACTGAAGGACCCATCCTCATGCTAATGATGGAAGGCCTTTAGAGAGTTCATCATATGAATCTCCCTATCACTTGCACTCATATTAGCTGGAGGGAACAGTTATTACACCCTAGTTTGATTTAGGTCAAACCAAAGTGGCTCCCACCGACTTTCATAAAGTCAGATTTTGATGGGCCTTAATCGGCTAGGGTTCTGCACGTAACCTCTTGATGAGGTGTGGGGCCCACCACTGAGGGAGGTAATGACCAAAAAGGGACACCATGGCAATGATGTGCATTCAGCCATGGTGTGCGCAAGAGCCACTGTCGACTGAGCATGGGCCAAGCACTTATGGCCCATGTACATAGCACATCACACATCGATACATCTCATGCAGGGATAAATTGATCCAATCAATTAATCATCTGTAAGGCCCATTGGAAGCTCGTTTTAAATCCATAATGTTAACCATTAATATTATCTAGGTATATGGGCTGAATTAGGGTTGCCCAGTTCGGCCCATATAGCTTTATCCTTTGAAGTGGGCTTTTAGCAGTTTTAACTATTTAAAACTGGGCTTTTACAGGTTGGGCCAAATTAATCATTTAAATAAATATCAATCCTCAAGCCCATTAGTGGGAAAGTTAGGGCTGACTTTCACCCTTGAGTAAACCCTAGATTTGGTCCAAACAGTTTAAACCAATCTTGGTTCGAATGGGTCTAGGGTTTGATCTTTAGTTAAATCTTTAATTCAAGAAAATAATCTAAAATTAAAGAACTGATAAAAGAAAATCAACAATCAGTGAATCAGGGTAGTTCGCACAATCCATCTTGCAAAATAGAGGTTAGATCACAGTTTGCAGTTTCATAAACTGCAAATCATAGATTGTATTTCTCCCATCTATGAAACCCTCTTCTCTGTGAAATCTCCCTTTCTGCACCACCATCTTCGATCCAAAATTAAAATAAATAGAAATCCTATTTCTATTAATAATTACATCAGATCGAATGCCTATACATTCAGTCTAAAAATAAAAAAGAATTGTTTACAAACCAATTGTAATAAATAAATCAAGAAACTGAAAATCTTGCAGTTTTCCCTACGCAAACCAAGAATTCGATCTCCTCTTGTACGAACAGCCCATAAATCAAGAAAATCATATATAACTATTCTAAACAATAATCAGATTTATATAAAATTAATTTCAAATTATTTGCCCATCAATTTTGGGAACAAATTTTCCAAAACCCATATCTGCGCAAATTGGGTAGAACGCCTTCTGCCCAATTGCGCAGGTTCAGATCTGAAACAAAATGGTTCAAGATTTTAACCATGGCTCTGATACCACTGAAGGGATAGGACATCCATCACAGGGACGCCCAAAGATTGTGGAATAACGGGGCGAATTTCAAAAATTTCTCTCCCTTCAACTGGTAATCGCATTAACTATTTAGAAAATCATATTTTCAATGATCATTCTTGAACCATAAACTAAACCAGATCTGAACCAAAAGGAGTAGGGAGGGATTATACCTGATACAGAGAAGCAGTATCTCCCAATGGAGGTGTTCACGCCCAAGGAAGGATCCAAAATCTGCTCCCACTCAAGATGGCGCAGTGCAGGGTGGAGTAGAATCAGTAGTGTTCTTCCAAAAGAACTTGACCCTTCGCAAAAATCAACTGGATGGCTTGTGAATACAACTCCAACCAATCTTCTCCAAAAGATTGGTTTCAAGATCAAATCTTGATTTCTCCCAAGAATTGGAGATCGAACTGCTGGAAGCGGCAGCTGTAGGAAGGAGGCGGCAAGAGAGTATTCGCATGGTACAGAATTCTCTCTTCTTGTGATCTCAACTCTGAAGACAAGAGTGTGTTAGTTGCATGTCTAAAGGCTGCCGCCCCCTCCTTTTATAATCTTAAAGGGATCAGCTCCTAATCCCATTGAGAGTTGCTAATCCAAATTATATTTGGATAAGAAGTCCCTTTAAGTGATAAAGGATAACCCTTATCTTATCTATAGATCAGACCAGCCATCTCCTAATCTAATTAAGAGGCTTCTAGATCTAAATATTATTTAGATCTTGGACTCACTAAGTGGATAGGGTATGGGCCCAATCCTATCAGCTGTTCCATCTCAGAATTCACCCCTTTAAGTGACTAATCAAATTAGCCCAGTTTGAAATGGGCTTAAGGCCCATTTAAGGTTAGGTATTCACTTAGCCTTCCAAACTGCTGCCTAGTTGGGTTTCCTTGTATGGCATGGGAACCAAACATGGATCTACACATCAGTCACATGGGTTCAGTCCAACCTTTGTCACAAGACCTGGCCGAATACACTATTAAGGACAGTGCACCCCTTGAAACCCATCATATGGGCTCTATGGGCCCAATACTTACCCTAAGTGGTCCCTGTGCCAAGCCACCTTGTAACACCTAGGGACTGTGGGCAGATGCAAGATTAGCCCATCAGGTATTATCCTTAATGCTCTTACACTTAACCTCTCAACCCATAATGATCATACACTACCCGACAAGAGAGGACCTTTCCTTCGGCTGCAAGGAACAGTGTTGCACTCTCTACTTATATGGATCCCGGGAATTAAAACTTATTTTGCAAATCATTTCGAAACCATAATATATATACTTTTATATCTCATATAAAATATATTTTGCAAAACAAATCTCAACGATTGAAATCGGCTACCGGTAGTCTTGGTTTCCATCAGTGAGAGTGCATCCCCGATCATTACCATTGTTAGATAAAGGGGCTGATCCTGTCACTATGATCACCCACTCAGATGAATTCTCAGACTGTCCCAACATACCTAGGTTTTGACCCCCGCTAAGGATCTCACTGATTGGTATATTAAAGATAGCCCAATCCGACACCTAGTGCAGTATCATAATCGAGTCTAGGGGTCGGGTGTAACTTTCCAGTTTTGCACATCAATCTCCAAGGTCCAGAGCAATACTGGAAATCTGGTCCAGTTCATAGATTCAATTAATCCTACACTGTATGTGCCTAGGGTCTCACCTTGGCAACTGCGACAGGTCACCCCAACCGACTTGGTGGCACCACAATGTCAGCCTTGGTAGGATAGGTCTTCCCAGACCGACCCATTGGCTGTGAACATTCTAAACTAACACGAGTCTCATTAAGTGTCCAGTTTAAGGGTATTACACAGAAACATACCAAGGGAACATGAATCAAATATGCACTTTTATTCATTTATAATAAACTCATAAAGTACATCATTTTGATTGAATCTAAGGGCATACAAAACTGTCTAACACCCATATGGGCCCATTCCGTGCCACGGGCTGGACTGTCTGTTGGCCATGCCTTGGGCCAGGTCGAGCCATACATTGGGCGAAAGCTATTTTGTTAAGAAAATTGACAAAAATCTTAAAATTTTATTTTCATATGAATTTTGTGTATACAATAATTAAATAAATTAGCATTATAAAATTCAAAAAATTACTTATTTTATTAATATATTTTATACTCTATATTATTATATAATTATAATTTATATAATATTATATATAATATATAAATATATATATAAAATATATATAAATAATATATAAGGGTCGTGCCATGGGTCGTGTTTGGTCGGGTTGCAAGTTGGGTCGTGCCGCCCATGGGCCGTGAGCAGCATGGCCTGCTTAGTCGTGCCATGCAGTGCTGGTCCATGGACATAAATCCCCAGGTCTAGCACGGCTCGCATGATCTTGTCGGGCCTGGCGCGGCCCGCAGACCGTCATGCCGGGCCATGCCGGGCCATGTTGGTCTATGAGCGAGGAAGGCTAACATGTTGAAGATGGTAGTTCTTTACCTAGTGTTTGTTCGAGGAAGGAAGACTTAGGGAATCAATTGTTGGTAGCCGAAGCCTCTACGATCACAAGTGAAGACTCAAGGTTCGAGTAAATGGTGAAGACTCGCTTAATCAGCCTCCCTATGTAAAGAAAAATGTTCGGCTCAGTTCTCTTTGATCCAATGGCCGCAGACTAGCCAATCTGACAACCCGAACTGATGAGATACACATGGCATTGACCTCGAGGAGATGAAACGATGTCAAAGGAGTGAACCAGTTTGCTTGTTTGCTCCAAGTCAAGAATGACCCAAACTGGATGCTCCTCTACACCATTCCGTGCAAGGCCTTAACCAACCACACCAACACGCACCCCACATGTGGGCTTCCACCAGATGATGTTGAAACCCATATAGGGCATGACCGACACACACGGACGTCTTGCACCCATGTCGGCCATGGACCTACGTTCTCGGCCCGTAACGATCCTTCACTGAGATGGAAGGTTAGCAGGGAAGTAGCCACCAAGAAGAGTCTTGTGAGGTCTAGGATGATGCCTCCATGCAACTCCATAGTACTCTCTTTAGCCGAAGCCAAGGACTCTACACAACACGACATTTGACCTTGAGCACTACGGCCTCGAGAGAGGGGGCAAGTGATGTAGGGATACTTGGTAGGCATCAGATCGTGCCATGTGGTGTTGGCTAGATCAAATCATATTTGCACATCACCAACTGCTTCTAACCACTCCTAAGGCAAGGTTAGCTATTAAAAGGGGCAGTCACTTCAAGGTAAACACATTTAGAATCCTAAGAGAATCATCCTTGGTCATTAAGGACTAAGCTCTGAGCCCACGTCTCTTATTTGGTCTGACCCCTCTTTGAGTATTTGGCTAACTTGATTGAGTCTTCGTCCCCGGAATAACACTTGGTGCCTCTGACTTGTGCTCTTCCCTTGTTTACGAATAAAACCATTTAGTTGTGGATGCTAAGGATATTACTTTGTTGCCCTCGGCCCCATATTTGGCAGCAACAACTTCATTAATTGAATTTTAAAATAGTTTTTTCTTCTAAATTTCGTTATTGATCTCATTCTAAGCACATTTTGTTAGATAGTATATACCCTTAGCACCAATTAGAATGATGTACCTTATGACATTTAATGTAAATTAATAAAGTACATATTTGATTCATGTTATTATGGTTTGCTTTTGTGTAATACCCTTAAACTAGACACATATGAGACTCGTGTTAGTTTAGAATCTTCACAGCTATTGGATAGATAGGGAGATTTATCTTGCCAAGGCTGACACTGATGTGCCGGCAAGTTGGTTGGGGTGGCTTGTCTCAGCTGCTAGGGTGAGACCTGAGGTACATGTAGTGTGGGTTTGCTTGAAACCTTGAACCGGACCAGAATTCCAGTATTTCCTTGGACCTTGGAGATAGCCAAAACTGGAATGTTACACCTAACCCCTACACTCGATTATGATACTGTACCAGGTGTCAAATTGGGCTGTCTTTGATATGCAAATCTATGATATCCTTAGAGTGGGTCAAAACCTAGGTATGTTGGGCCCATTGAGAGCCTATGGTGATGGGCTCAGGGATTCACTATCTCATAGAGTGAATTCGGCCAGGCCTTATAACAGAGGTTGGGCCATGTGATCTCCTGAGGCATGCTCTTGGAAGGTGCCATAAGCAAAATCAAGGGTATCTCCCTCTTCTAACCACTCTTTCACTCCAAGAAAATTTTTGGCCACAGTCAATTCTACCTCTATGTCTATATAAGTGTCCACATGCTGAAAGAACATACATCCATCAAGTTTAGGCCATCAACTACTCTATCGTTTTAGATTTGAAGCAACCTCACTTGAAATTCATATCAAGTTACCAAAACTTCGTCTTTTGAGTAACCTTAGAATCCATGGGTATCCATTTTCCCGGGGTGGTTCATGCCAAGTGGATTCTCCGGCGATCTCTTTTGACAAGGAACCAAGTTCCTTCAGCAACAATTGCCTTGTTGGGTCGGGCCGAGGAAGAGTTAGGGTTCATCCATCCAATGGGGGGTCTCACAATCCCTTGCAAGGAAGACATATTCATATATCTAACATCTCGTTTGAGTGGCTAAGCACAGGAAGCACGCAAGAATGTCAACAAGGCCAATCAAAGACACCATGAATTGCAGCATATAATACAGCTGACATCTCTTAGCTGTTGCATACCCACATCTATACAAGGTTGCAACTTCAAAATGCAGGCAGCTTGACCCAAAAGGAAAGGAACGCTGCACTCAAATTAAGCTAAATGGAAGAATTAGCAGCGACCAAACAGAAAGGCATTATTGTGATCAAAGATGACGGGAGAGCTTATAGAGATTCAAACCAATTTTTTCTACAAGTTGGGGAAATACTTGTGTACTTGCCAATGTAATACATTATACTTTTGTACAAGGCCTTAATTAAATCTCCCAATAGAAACATCACTCGATAAATTCTTTTTCAATTTAATTACCTAGTATCTTTTTTCTTTTGTTTTATGGACTAATTAATGCGTATAGTAACACCTTCCCCTTGGTGTCACCACAGAATTTCTTCGATGGAATTGATATAAGATAGAGAGGCAATGGCAAAAACAATTGTCTTGATATTTTTGATTTTAGGATACAATGTTGGTAAAAACGTGAAACTAATAAGGATGATTTGTCCTGTGTTAATTTAATAGAGTTCTCTCTCTGTAACGCATTTAGATATCTGATCTCTTTAGAAAAAATATTGGAATTCATGCAGAGACCCCCCAAACTACAACACTATCTACCCAGAGAATGACCATGTACTTAGAGACCCACCATGCATGTACACTGCTATTATGAATGTCTCCAAAAGCCTAGCTGAATTTGCCAAACCTTACATTCTAATTAAACCATTTACCATAATATAAGATTATATAAAGCGGAGTTCTAAATTTTTTGACCCAGCCATCCAAAGATTTTGTCCTAATATTTTTTTCTCATAACTAGGGCCTTGGAGTTTTCAGTTGTCACCTAATCATTTAATCAGTGAATTTTTAAATGAAAGAAAATTGCAGTTATGTGTATTGAGAAAGGTAAAGTATATGTTATTGCTGAATAATTTCAGGCCTATGCAATATTACAAGCACCTAGGCTCAAGGAGTCAGCTTCTCATGATAAGAAACATTAAATTCCTGACAAGTCTTTTGAATTAAGTAGCGAAGCCAACTTAACTTCCCAATCGTAGAAATTCTTTTTAAACTTTAGGGGTCCAAAATGGTAGAGTCCACAGTATTTTGGTCTTTTGTCTATTTAATTGAGAGTAAATATCTTTTATTTCAGTTTAAGTTATGTGTCCCATCCTTAATGAGGGACAATAAATACAAAGTGGGTCGGCTGGGGAGAGTGACTTTTTCTCTTCTGGTCGAACCCTTCTTTTCCTCTTTCTTCCTCTTACTCCTCCTCTTCTTCTTCTTCTTCTTCTTCTTCTTCTTCTTCTTCTTCTTCTTTTTCATACTTCGAACCTGAACTGAATAGAATTAATCTACTTATTCACATGGTATCAGAGCAATAAGAAGCCAGTTCGACTTTTCTTTCTTTTCTCATATCTCTTCGTCTTCCTGGATCGCCGCCATATCATATTTTTTTCTTTTAATATCTCTTAGACAGATTGGAAATTCAGTAAGGGGCCAAAAAGGAGTAGTCTTTTTATGTTTTTGGAGGTAAATATGCCTCTAGTTGCTGTGGTGGTGATCGTTGTGGTGGTGTACTAAATACCCTCTATTCGATGGACGAAGAGGGCTGGTTGTGGACAGGTATGAACAGAAATTTCTATTCAACTAGTAGTGGACTACGACTGCATCCTTTTGGTTTGGATTTCATTTATGTGGGAGTGTGGATTGATAGATATGCATATGAATCTCTTTTCCTTTTATTTATACTTGGATACGTGAGTTGAAAGTAGGGTTTTCAAATGCTGAATTCATGACAGAAGTGGTGTTGTCATAATTATTTTTTGTCGAGTAGTGTGTGGTGTGGTGCTGAATAGTAGAAGGTGACTACTTTGTTTATAATAGTGATTTCTTTGTGAAGTGAGGAGAATCGGATAGGATGGCGTTTACTGGAGATGGTGGTGACAATAAGGCAGCTGTTATGATTTCTCCCAATTACTTAAATGTTCAAATGACCTCTATTAAGTTAAATGGTGAGAACTATGTGCCATGGGCCAAATGTATGGAGGTGTTTTCAAAAGCCAAGAAAAAGGTAAAACATGTAAGAGAGGAAAAACCCCCATCTAATTGTTTAGGGTTTAGTGATTGTGAACAGGAGGATGCACAGATTATGACCTAGTTGTGGAATACCATAGAACCTAAAATTAGTGTGAATTCTATGTTCTTGGATATGACTAAGGAAATTTGGGACCATGCTAAGAAACTTTATTCCATCCAAAATAATACCACTAGAGTATATCGGCTTTACCAAAAATACTTTAATTTAAAGTAGGTAACCAAATCTTGGAGGAATACTATGCAAACATGAGAAATCTCTACAATGAGCTAATGTATATCATCCTCTAACACCAAATATTCAAGTTTAGCAACAACATCGAGAGCAGCTTGATGTGACAAGGTTTCTAGTGGGTCTAAAGGCTAAATATGAACCTGTTCGAGCTCAAATACTAGAAGGCTCTACTCTCCCTCCCGATAAGCATGTTGTTGGGTGTAAGTGGTCTACACCATGAAGTATCTTCTAGATGGCAGTGTGGAACAATTGAAGGCCAGGTTAGTGGCCAAGGGATATTCTTAGTTATATGGTGTTGATTATACAAAAACATTCTCTCTTGTGGCTAAAATTGGCTTAGTTTGGGTATTAATTTCATTAGCAGCAATGTATGATTGGCCTTTCTTGCAATTAGACATCAGGAATGCCATCCTGCATGGTGATCTGGTTGAGGAAGTCTATATGGAGCAACCACCAGGGTTTGTTGCTTAAGGGGAGGATGGTAAAGTTTGTGGACATAAAATGTCAATCTATGGGCTGAAACAATTTCCACATGTGTGGTTTGTTAGATTCAGTGAACTTGTAAAGAACTTTGGGATGAAACAGTGTCAAGTAGATCATTCTGTGTTCAGTTGTGACTCAAGAGATGGGAAAATATTACTAGTGGTGTATGTGGGTGATTTTGTCATAACTAGCAATGATGGGATTGACAGATTGAAAGACTTCCTACATGATCACTTCCACATGAAGGATCTTGGTAAGCTGAAATACTTCATAGGAATAGAATTTGCAAGGTTAAGGCATGGAATTAACTTGTGTCAAAGGAAATATGTCCTTATCCTACTTGAAGAAACACGGCTGTTAGGTGCCAAATCATCCAAAACACCTATGGAACCAAATATTAAGTTGAGTATTGATGTAGGTGAAGAGTTTTATGATCCTGGAAGGTATAAGAGGTTGATGGGAAAATTGAACTATCTAACTATCACATGACCAAATATATCATTTGTTGTAAGTGTGGTGAGTCAATTTATGCAATATCCTCGGTTCTACATTGGGAAGCAATTCTAAGGATAGTTAGGTATCTAAAGGGTGCTCCAGGTCGTGGTATGTTATACAAAAGTGGAATAACTCTTGAGATAGAAGGGTATACAGATGTTGATTGGGCTGGTTCTGTGTCAGACAAAAGGTCAACTATATGATACTGTATCTTCCATGGTGGCAATCTAATAACTTGGAAGATAAAGAAACAAATAGTGGTAGCAAGGAGTTGTGCAGAAGCTGAGTACAGGGCTATGGCTCATATTACATGTGAACTAGTATGGCTGAAGAATTTGTTACAAGAGATGGGGTTCTCAATTGACAAACCCATGAGGTTATATTGTGATAATCAAGTTGTTGTACACATTTCTTCTAATCTAGTCTTTCATGAGAGAACAAAGCATATTGAAGTTGATTGCCACTTTGTAAAAGAAGAAGTGATCAGTGGAGTGATAACTACAACTCATGTGAGTTTAGGAAACTAGTGGGCAGATCTATTTACAAAGGGGCTGTCTTGTGGCAAAGTAGATTACATTTGTGACTAGATGGGACTATATGACATATATTCTCGTGTTAGAATCAACAGTACATGGGTATTTTGGTCTTTTGTCTATCTAATTGAGAGTGAGTAGTTTTTTTATTTCAGTTTAAGTTGTGTCCCATCCTTAATGAGGGACAATAATGTCTTTTGCATTCCAGCATTATACATTATAAATACAAAGTGGATCGGCTGGGGAGAGTGACTTTTTCTTTTTTGGCCAAACCCTTCTTCTTCTTCTTCTTCTTCCTCCTTCGAACCTGAACTGAATAGAATTAATCTACTTATTCACACAAAACACAATTCTCCTTCTCCATTTAATGGTATAGTTATCTCTAATGACCTAATGCCTCAGTAGCTATACACCAATCTTGAAACCCACTTGGCTTCCCAATCCTTGGAAATTCCTTTTAAACTTAAGGGTCGAAACCATGCACATTTCTCACTACAAATGCATATTACTTTGGAACCAAAGATTCTCTATTAAACTCCTCCACTAGCTTTCCCTTTCACAACCAAATCTCAAAATCTACTTTCCAAATGTAGCCTTTTTAAAATCTTCAATCTTGTAGCCAATGTTGTTAAGGTAGTGAGAAGATTTGATTCCAGTTGACAATGTGAGTTTTCTATTCATCCTCCCAAACTTTCCAAAATAAATCTTCCAAACTAATTGCAAATATTTTAACCAAAGAAAATGTGGCCAATCTCCCTAAGAGTTCTTTTGTGAGTTGAAAAACCTTGATCCCCACTTTGTAGCCCAAAACACCTCAAACTATATATTCACCATATTTATGCCTAGAGAATTCACTCGAAGAAACCAAATACAACATGAAGACATGTAGAAAGAAAAAGAAAGGAATTAGATTGAGAGAGATTCTAAACTAAATATGTATAGAATTAAATAAAATAAAGAACAGTAGGTACATCTCAATGTTTCTACTAATGAAGAGTCCATCGAAAATGTTGGATTTAATCTGTGAAGCATTGGAAGGAAGAATATACTGATCATGGTTGTTACAAACTTTCAAGTTCATGACTATGTCTCAATTGGAAACAATATACTATAATTGGATTTTAATCAAGGATGGGCACTCATATAGTTGATTCTGTAACCATCATTGTTCATGACCACCAAAGTCCTCCAAGCTCAAATCATTTAAGATATTTTTGAAGGAAATTGAATTTTTATTTTCTATTGCCATAGTTTATACAATAAATCAATCAAGCATCAATAATTGACTTGGTTTCTAATATGTTGAAAATTCCTAAATAAAATAATTCTAATCCAACTAATCTACTTTTTATTGAAAACAACATTATTATCCTATGGAAAATTATTGGAAATTTTCTTATTTATAATAAGGAAATCTCTTTTCTAGGTGATCACAAGAAAGGAACATTGTGAGTTTTCAATCTATAAATTTTTCATTTGTATAATATGGGTTACACTTGTTATTTGCTTTAGAATCTATCTAAAATATAAGCCACAAACATTTTCTAATGAAGTTCGTGGTAACTCAACCAAAGATACATTCCTAAAAACTAAAATCATTGACATAACTTTGTACATGAGACAAACCACATAAATAAATAAACAAAACATGCGACCACAAGGTATCCTTCTAACTAAAACCAATCTTCCAAGAGTAGATTATAGAGCTCTCAGCTCACAAGATGAAGCTACCTTAGACGTGTAATGCTATAAGCAGGAAACTATGAATACCAACTCCCTTTCTTCTTTCATGTCGGTACTACTGTTGTGTATGTAGGTTTGTACTCGACCAATGATTTATAGGCACATCTGGTATTGCTTGTCCTTACTGCATAAATAATGTTTTGAATCATAGACTAATCTTTCAAAACCTTTCAGCCAAACAGTCAAACACAAACACATTCGAAACAACAAACACTGAATAAGGTAAGGTGGCGTTTGATAAATCTAAAATCTGAAAAGAGGCATAGATGTTTTTCTACTTTTTATAAGCTTTGAATATATACGGTTGCTTGTGTTGGATTGAACCTTTAGGATCTGAAATTCCCTGATTTTACTATTTTACCCCTAAAACAAACTATTTGATAAATTTGAGTTCAATTTGCACTATTTCATAAAAATAAATTATTAAATTCAAAAATAACATTAAAAATATGAATAAATTATAAAATTAAAAATAATTTATTAAAATAAGAATAAAATTGAAAAATACATATAAACTTATAAATTAAAAATAATTAATTAAAAGATAAAATAATAATGAAAATAGTAATAAAGTCCATGAAGCAATGAGAAAATATTTAACAATTTGCAAATTAATATCTTAAAACTATTAAAATATTTAATAAATAAAAAAAAATTAAAATAATTAATAATTAATACAAATAAAAATTATAAAAAATATAAATGATTTATTAAAATAAGAATAAAATTGGAAAGTATGTAAAAATTCATAAATTAAAAATAAATTATTAAGAATTAAAATAATAATAAAAATAGTAATCAAGTCTATAAAACAATTTAAAAAATAATTAATAATTAGAAAATTAGTATCTTAAAAACTATTAAAGTCTTCTATAATTAATTAAAATTAAATAATTAATAATTAATTAATTAATTAATTAATAATTAATTATTTATTAATTAATTACCACTGCTGAGAGTTGTAGTGGCGGTGGCGGGATTTCACAGTGAGGCCTCTTGCATCAGAGATCGATGGCGAACTCGAAGCCGAATGGGGCGGAGAAGACAGTGGTCCGGAGTGGAGAAGAGATGGAAAGGGAGAGAGAGAGAGAGAGGGAGGGAGGGAGGGTGTCAACCGCCGCTACTAAGCATTGTAGTGGTGGTGGCGGGATTTCACAGCTAGGCCTCTTGCATCAGACATTGATGGCGAACTCGAAACCAAACGGGGCGGAGAAGACAGTGGTCCAGAGTAGAGAAGAGATGGAAAGAGATAGAGAGAGAGGGAGGGAGGGAGGGAGGGTGTTAACTGCCGCTGCTGAGCATTGCAGCAGCGGTGGCAGGATTTCACAGTGTGGCCTTTTGCATCAGACATCGACGAAGAACTCGAAGCCAAATCGGATGATTTGGAGTCCATAGCAAGTCCATCAGAGTCGAATTTCCGCCAGAGATCGACAGCGAAGAACATGCCAATAGAGGCAAAGATCGGCAATTTTTTTGTACCACAGAAACTTGAATAGAGGCGGAAGGATTTCTTGCATTAGAGAAATATGAACAAAGGCGGAGATCAAAGCTACCAGAAGGGTTTCTTCGAGTTCTCAGAGAGAGAGAGAGAGAGGGAAGAATGAGATTTGAGAGAGATTTCTTTTTTCCAATGACATCTCCATCATAGGGTTTCTTCAAGTTCTCCATCGTCGTCTCTCCTCTTGTTCAATGGCAATAGATCTGAAATATGAAGAGCATAATTTGGCATTATCAAAAATATGAAAGATATTTTAGACTTTCGACCAGGTCTGAAACACATCTGACTGCATTCAGTGCCTGGCCTGAGTCTTAAAGTTTAAGATCTAAAAATGGTATTCAGATCTACTTTTAAGACATGACCCCAAATGCCTCTTACCTCTGGAAAGTAAGTTTTTCAGAGATAAGAGGCAAATTTGTTGCTAAATTTGATAGTAAATCTCCTTAAGTTTGCATGTCCATAATAAATTAGACTTTGATAGGCTTCCCAAACTATTGAAACATTACAAATGAAGCCGACAAAAGTGGATTGCTCTCTTTCGAGTGCCAAATGTTGCAACTCTTAGTAGAGTTCTCTTTTGGTCAGTTTGGCCTACTAGTAATTATTAGAATTTGATTTCAATAACCCATTTATAACTAAACTTACATCGAGAAAAAGATGTAATTATTGATCTTTCTCAAATAAGTACTAAATGAGAATGCAAATGACATTTTCACCATTAGGTACTTTCCCAATTACTAAAGATAATAGAAGGTATTTTGTCTCTTTTGTAAAATAAACATTAAATGAAGATGTAAAAAGACATATTTGTCATTTATGTTTTTCCTATTCAAAATTTACAAATGGGATATTTTTTGTCTAATGAAAATTCCAAAAGCCAAGACAATTATTTACACTTTTATAGATATTATAGATAAAGTGAATATAGATTTGTTTCATGGATTGTTCTAGTTCAATAGTAAAATGCAATAAAACAACACTTAATGTGAGCCTTTGGTTATCTTCATTAGTTGAATTTTGAAAATGTCTTTTCTTCTAAACTTGATTATTGATCTCATCCTAAACACTTTTCTTGGCTTAACAAGAACACACAAATTGGGAATAGCCATTCCCGGGCCCAAACCCTTATGCCTTAACCCTGGGGGCAATAGGCCGGGTTTGATCCCAAGTCTCCACTACAACTAGCTAGAGAATGTACCAACTGAACTACCATTAGTTTGTTCTCATGTTGAGAAGTTAATACATGTACTTCTAATATATAAGTTATATAAAAATGAATAAATTTGAAGCTCAATAACTATAGAAAGAAAAGAAAAATATTTTCTCCACAACCTTTTCACTTGAACAATACATTTTTAAACAGTAGCCCGTGCATTAGTTGCACGGGTGATTGCTAGTGATATAATTAAAGAGGGATGAATTGATTCACACGTGTGGTGAGGTCACTTGACAGTTGGGTGAATGGAGAGACCTACAACTTCATTAATCACAAAATGTGTTGGTTTATGCTCTTCGGTTCTGTTTATGGCCATTTCTCTTCAAGAATTAATGCAACAGCTTTACTTTCTCTTTTTAACCATTCAACGACACAATGTGAAGGGCAGCAAACCCATGTGGTGGTGTTTGTGTACAACTAGAATCGGTGCTGTAGCCATTGTAGATCAACAGTATCAATGCTCTATATTCCACGAGATAACTAAGAATTTCCAAGTCCACCATAGGTGAACAAAGTCAATAATTTAAAAAAGAAAATACAGATTTAGAACCAATAATAGAAGGAAAAAGAAGATTTGCTATTGAATGGTATTTCCAAATTCCATTGGGAGAAGTTCTCCCTGGTGTTATATAGAAAGTAAATTTACAATGTTGAAATGTCAACAGCATACTTTGGAAAAATAGCGATATTGGTTTCAATCTCAATCCCCTCCTCAACTTCAATTGCAATGTCTTTTCATTTAACCAGAAGCTACAAAATTGGAGAGTATGGATTTAATGCTGGACCATCCACCATCTTTCTTTTGGATCCAAAGCTGCAGCCCTTTGAGCTTATGAGCCTATGGAGCTTGTGGCATAGATTGACAACCAAAGGAAATTCTATGCATTGATTTGTTTCTCCACCACTGGCCTTTCTAAGATCTTGTGTTACTCCTCTAACAATCCATTCAAAAGGTGGATGAAAGTGTCTTCTTTGCAAGGAATCGTTAGGCCACCCATTGGATGATCAAACCCAAACTCTTCCTCGGCCTGACCTAACAATTCTTGGAATGAAGGATGATTCAAGTAAGATACTGGAATAACAATCCTCCTCTTTTCTGTTTCTCCTACATAAACCGCCAAATGACCCTTGGAAACATTGACTGAAGGATGATTCTTGTATTGTTTTAAAATGTTTGCAAAAGGTTTTAATTTCCATGATCCATGTGAGTAGAGAATGCAGCACTGTTTCTTGTATTCGAGGGTGAGGTCCTCTCTTGTCGAGCAGTGTTTGATCATTATGGGCTGAGAGGTTAAGTATAAGACCATTGAGAGTAATACCTGATGGGCTAATCTTGCATCTGCCCACAATCCTTGGGTTTTCAAAAGGTGATTGGACCCAATGACCATTTAGTGTAAATGTTGGGCCCATTAAGAGTCCATAGTGATGGACTCAGGGGTTTACTTTCTTCTATAATGAATTCTGCTAGGCCTTGTAATAAAGGTCAGGCTGAACCCATGTGGCTTATGTGTAGATCAATATTTGGGTCCCACACCATATAAAGAAAAACAAATGGACAACAGGTTAAGAGGTTAAGTGAGCACATAAACTTAATGGGCCTAAAGCTCAATTTGAACTGGGTTTAAGTTAGTTAATTAAAAGGAGGCAAGATAGGATTTATAATCTAATTAGGATTAGTTGAAGGATAAGATAAGTCTTATTCATTCAAGAGTCCAGATCCAAATATCAGATTTGGATTAAGGAACTCTCTCCTAATTGGATTAGGAGGCTGATCCTGAGAAGGCTATAAATAAATGGGGCAAATTCCTCAGTTATACATAATACAGCAAGCTGCAGAATTCTTCTTTGTTCTTGTCGCCCCTACCTAGTTCAATCTCCACTTGTGGGAGTGATCAAAAATTTTTCTTGGTATTGCTTCTTGGTAGAAGAAGCAATATGAAATCGTGCTCACCAGCCCTCCACTCCGTTCTTGCTGAAGAATTCGGTTCTTGCTGAAGAGCCATCCTGTTGATCCTGCTTCACTACACTGTGTCATCTTCAGCGGAAGTGGATTTCGGTTTTCTCCTTGGGCGTGAACACCTTCATTGGGAGTTACTGTTACTTCATATCAGGTATACCCTTCTCCTCCCTTTTGGTTTCAGATCTAGTCTAGTTTTGGTTCAAGATTGATATTTGAAAATGCAGTTTTCTAAAATAGGGAATGCGATTCCCAGATGGGAGAGAGAGAAATTTTTGAAATTTTGCTCAACCTTCCTGTAGGGTTTGGCCATCCATATGATGGATTTCTCATCCCTTTAGTGGTATCAGATCCAGGTTCAAATCTTTAACTGAATTAAACCAGATCTAAATCTACACAAATGGGCAGAAGGCATTCTACCCGATTTGCGCAGTTAGCATTTTTGTAGGAAATCGGTTCCCAGTTTTTGGGCGAATGATCTGAAATTAAATCTTTATTAATCTGATTTATATTTAGAATTGTTTTATATATTCTTCTTGGATTTTGGGTTGTTCGTCTGGTGTAGATTAAATTCTTTTTGGTGCAAGAAATCTGCGCACCTACTGATGTATTCAATTCATTCTTGGTCTGTAATTAACTTTATTTTTTTTTAATTTCACATGGAATATATTGGTATTCAAATCGGATGTAATGTTAATAGAAAAATTAGATTTTATATTCTTATTTCATTCAAAAATGAAGCTGAAAGCACAAAGGAGAGAATTTCACAGATTCGGGTTCAGCAATCTGCGATTTGCAGTTTTGGAAACTACACACTACAAGCTGATCTTTGTTTTGTAGAGTAGCAGCCTTGTGAACAACCCCTTTTTGTTTGATTACTGATTCTTGAGTGTCATCTATCATTTGTTTAATTTCAAATCATCCTTTTGAATTGAATCTTGAATTAAACATCAAACCCTAGACCCATTCGAACCAAATTGGTCCATTGAGGTATGGACCGGTAAGAAACCAAGTGTAAGACACTTGAAGATTTGGGGTTGTCCGGCACATATTAAAAGAACTAGTGTGGACAGATTGGAATCCAATACCAGCCATTGCCTATTTGTAGGTTACCCCAAAGGCTCTGTAGGTTAGTTATTCTTTGATCCAAAAGAGCAAAAGGTGTTTTGCAATCAAAATGCCCACTTCCTAGAAAAAGATTACATCATGGGTAATCATCATCAGGAAGTTGTTCTTGATGAGGAGAGCCCAGGGATAGTGGGAGATGTCCCACCAGCTCTAGAAAATAACCAACCTAGAACATCTACCAGAGTTTCCAGGCCTCCAGTTCGTTACGGTTATGACCAAGAAAGTTACTTGGTGGAAGCCACGACTAGTGAGGAGGATCCCGTGACTTATTCGGAAGCTATGATGGACATAGATTCCTTGAAGTGGGTAGATGCCATGAGAGCTGAGATGGACTCAATGGAGACCAATAGAGTCTGGACTCTAGTAGATCCACCCCCTGGGGTAAAGGAATTGGTTGCAAATGGATCTATAAGAGGAAGAAGTGCCCCAATGGTGAAGTTGAGACCTACAAGATTCATCTTGTGGCGAAATGATACACTCAGAAAGAGGGAATCAATTATAAGCAAACCTTTTTGCCTATGACCATGCTTAAATCCATTAGAATCCTGCTAGCTTTAGCATCGTACCATGACTATGAGATTTAGCAAATGGATATCAAAACTACATCCCTAAATGGAGATCTTACTGAAGATATATATATGCAGCACCCGCAAGGTGTAATAGCTTGATGAGAATAAAATTTGCCATATCTTTATCCCTCAATATTCAGTAGTTTACACTTAATTGGTACCTAATTGCACTCATTACTCTTGTATTTCAATTCAGGGCAAGCAAGAAGGCGATTGGAAGAAAACAAAGCTAATCGGATGATTTTGCACAGTTTTGGCACTAATCAGTGATCTGGGCATAACTCTCAATTCCAGACTCTGATTTGGACAATTCAAGAAGCACTGGAAAGAAAAGGAAAAGGCCCACAACTTGTGTGTTTTGGGTTTTGGCAGAATCGGTGTGCATCGAAGATGAATTCGGGCCCAAAGTCGGAGCAATTTCGCAACAAGGCCCATTTCACAAGGTGAAGCCCATTTCGTAGAAGAGTCTTGAAGCAAGCCCGAATTGTTAAAGAAGCCCAGTTCGAATTCAAGATCCCAGAGTCCCATTAGAATAGAAGTTGAATGTATTCTCAATAAAAGAGTTTTATCAGATTTAAATTTTCAAATTGTAATCCTAGAAAGATAAGATATAAGAGTTAGGTAGGATACGTTCAAATTAAACTAGGACTTTCCAATTTGAGGATAATCTCCTTAAGGGAGTTGGAGATCAGCCATCTCCCTAAATCTATATAAAGGGGGGGCGGATCAGCACCCAAGGCATCAATTTCTCCCAGAGAGCTTCAGTCTTTAGAGAGAGAAATCAGCAACCAAGGAGGAAAAAGCAAGAGTTCGCTCCCCTTTCTCATCTGGAAGCTGCAATTTCATCATGAAGTGTCTGTAAGTTTTTATTTCTAGTTGAAGGGTTAGGGAAGCCTTGATTCTGTAAGCATTGTGAGATCTAATTGATTTTTATTTCAGTTCATTGTTTATGGGTATTCATATGTTTTCTGTGAATTAACTGTGAGGATTATTTTTGTTGATTAAGCAAGAAGGGCCCCTTGCTCATTCAATGGAAATAATCTATGGCCGATTGAACCTTCAGTTTCGTATATGATTGGTAGGTTCGATCATGGTGGCAACTAACATAAATTGATTGCAAAAATGTTTTCAATCTATGTTAGGAAAATATATGATCTGGTTTAAACAGTCCGAGCTTGTGAGATTGCTAATCAGAATTGGGTCTCTCCCCTCTTAATGCTATTAATAGGTTAAATCCTAAGAGCTTGTTTAGAACTGCCTATTAATAAGGAAAGCAATCAAAAAGCTTGTTTTGGTTGTCAAATAATAAGAGTAGAGGTTGGCTGTTAGAGCTTATTAATAGCTATAACCAATTTATTCATAAACATATGAATCTATCTATGCATGAAGGATCAATGCTACGAATCAAAGCTGAACTTTTCCTTCAATTGGAAGTTTTCTCCCATCGATTTAATCTTTTGTTTTTTG
Source organism: Nelumbo lutea (assembly GCF_056320005.1). Taxonomy (NCBI): domain Eukaryota; kingdom Viridiplantae; phylum Streptophyta; class Magnoliopsida; order Proteales; family Nelumbonaceae; genus Nelumbo; species Nelumbo lutea. The sequence continues at coordinate 56,593,993 of NC_142689.1, read as the reverse complement.
TTATTTTTTGCTATTTACTTGTTTTCCTTAGCTTTATGAATCCCCCTTAATCCATCTACTTGGAAATAAATCCACCCAAACCCTGTGGAGAACGACCTTGCTCATCACTATCTGCAAATTATTAACCCAAGAGCAAGAGTATTTATCTTTGGTTGGGTTCGGCACCCCACCATAGCTGTAGGTCAGGAACTCATGGTATGTAAACTCAACCGACCCATATATGGACTTAAGTAAGCTTCTAGGAGTTGGAACATCTAGTTTGACTCTACCATCAAATAGTTTGACTTTGAGCAGAATCCGGATGAGCCCTATGTTTATAGGAAGACTAATGGGGATAAGATTATGTTCTTGGTTCTATATGTAGATAACTTTCTACTCATTGGGAATGATGTAGGAATGTTAACTACGGTGAAAGTGTGGCTTTCTCACCATTTCTCCTTGAATGATTTTGGAGAAGCCTTCTACATATTGGGTCTTTGAATCTATAGAGATATATCAAACAGGATAATAGGATTATCCTAGTCTGCTTACATTGACAAGATAGTCAAGAGATACAGTATTGAGAACTCAAAGAAAGGAAATGTTTCTTTCAGGCATGGGGTCACACTCTCCAAAGGTACGTCTCCCAAGACTCCTGAAGAGGTTGAGGGCATGAAAGAGATTCCCTATGCCTCAACCGTAGGGAGCATCATGTATACCTTGCTGTGCACTGATCCAAACATTTCTCAGGTAGTGAGTGTGGTAAGTAGATACCAATCTAATCCAAGGCATGAGCATTGGACCGCTGTGAAAACATACTAAAATACCTTCGAAGGACAAAAGAATTTTGTCTGGTATTCGATGGTAGTTCACTACAAATCCAAGGGTATACTGATGTCATTTTTCAGTCAGATCTAGATGATAGAAAGTCTACATCTTGTTATATCTTCATGATAGGATTGTGTGTTGTTAGCTAGAAAAGCAACAAACAGGGGTCCATCGCAGATTCCACAACCGAGGCCCAATATATTGCCGCAAGTGAAGCAGCCAAAGAAGTCGTTTAGATGAAGAAGTTCATTCAGGAATTAGGAGTAGTTCCATCAAGCACATCACCCATTCCATTGTTGTGTGACAATACTGGAGCCATTGCACAGGCTAAGGAGCCACAAGCCCACTAGAAGTCAAAGCACATCGAGAGCAAGTACCATGTACTGCGGGAGATAGTTGGAAGAGGGGACATCTTGATTCAGAAGGTAGCATCAGTGGAAAATGTAGCTGACCCATTAATTAAGCCACTAACACAAAAAGTGTTTGAAAAACACATGGAAAGTATGGGAATCTGACTTGTACCTGATTGCACGTAAGCGTATGTGGGAACTGTTAGACAGTTATGCCCTTAGCATCAATCAGATTATGTATCTTTTGACATTTATTGTAAATGAATAAAGTACATAATTGATTCATGTCATTGTTGTGTGTTTCTATGTAATACTCTTAAATTGGACACTTATGAGACTCGTGTTAGTTTAGAATCTTCACAGCCATTGGATAGATCTAGGGAGATTTATCCTTCCAAGGTTGACACTGATGTACCGCCAAATTGGTTGGGGTGGCTTGTCTCAGTTGCTAGGGTGAGACCTAAGGTACATGTAGTGTGGGTTTTTCTTGAAACCCTGAACCGGACCAAAATTCCAGTATTGCCCTAGACCTTGGAGATAGATGGACAAAACTAGAATGTTACACCTGACCCCTAGACTAGATTATGGTACTGCACTAGGTGTCAGATCGGGGTGTCTTTGATATGCCAATCAGTGAGATCCTTAGAGGGGGTCAAAACCTGTGTATGTTGGGACAGTCCGAGAATTCATCTAAGTGGGTGATCATAGTGACAGGATCAACCCCTTTGTCGGACATAGTAAATGATCGGGGATGCACTCTCTCTGATGGAAACCTAAACTACGTGCAGTTAATTTCAACCATTGGAATTTGTTTTTGCAATATATATATATATTATTGTTTCATAATGTTTGCAAAAGGTTTTAATTCCTAAGATCCATGTGAGTAGAGAGTGTAGTTGTTCCTTGCAGCCGAGGGAGAGGTCCTCTCTTGTCGGGCAGTGTTTGATCATTATGGGCTGAGAGGTTAAGTGTAAGACCATTGAGGGTAATACACGATGGGCTAGTCATTCATCTGCTCACAGTCCTTGGGTTTTCATAAGGTGGTTGGACCCAATGAGCATTTAGTGTAAATGTTGGGCCCATTAAGAGTCCATAGTGATGGATTCAGGGGTTCACTATCTTTTATAGTGAATTCGGCTAGGCCTTGTAACAAAAGTTGGGTTGAACCCATGTGGCTGGTGTAGATCAATGTTTAGGTTCCATGCTATACAAAGAGAGCCAACTGGGCAGTGGGTTAAGAGGTTAAGTGAACACATAAACTTAATGAGCCTAAAGCCCAATTCGAACTAGGCTTAAGTTAGTTAATTAAAAGGAGGCAAGATAGGATTTATAATCTGATTAAGATTAACTGAAGGATAAAATAAGTCTTATCCATTCAAGAGTCCAAATCCAAATATCAGATTCAGATTAAGGAACTCTCTCCTAATTGGATTAGGAGGCTGATCCTGAGAAGGCTATAAATAAAGGGGGCAAATTCTTAAGTTATACACAACCCAACAAATTGCAGAATTCTTCCATGTTCTTGTCGCTCCTACCTAGTTCGATCTCTACTTGTGGGAGTGATCAAGAATTGTTCTTGATATTGCTTCTTCGTAGAAGAAGCAATTTAAAGTTGTGCTCACTAGCCCTCCACTCCGTTCTTGCTGAAGAACTCGGTTCTTGCTGAAGAGCCATCCTACTGATTCTACTTCACTACACATTGTGTCATCTTCAGTGGAAGCGGGTTTTGTTTTTCTCCTTGGGTGTGAACACCTTTATTGGGAGTTACTACTACTTCGTATCAGTTATATCCCTCTCCTCCCTTTTGGTTTTAGATCTGGTCTGGTTTTGTTTCAAGATTGATCATTGAAAATGCAGTTTTCTAAAATAGGGAATGCGATTTTCAGATGAGAGAGAGAAAGAAATTTTTAAAATTTTGCCCAACCTTTCTATAGGGTTTGGCCATCTATATGATGGATCTCTCATCCCTTCAGCACTTCCCCTCAACATGTGTACAAATATATAAAGAGAAAGGTATAGATAACCAAAGAAATGGTGTGGTCAAAAGGCCATTCGCAAAAGAGTGGCTAGCAGGAGAGCCCACATTTATTCATATTAGGGCTTCTAAGGGACATCCTACATGTGAAATCACATGATTTTGCCTTTTAACCCATTTCCAAAAATTTGTTGAGAGGCCTTACTTACCAATATTACATCGCTTCATGCCCCACTGAACCCACTTGAGTACACATGAAGAGTGGACAATTAATTGATTGTATATCGCCTATATACCATAACATTGACAACCCATGACATTGTAACCCCTAATGTAAACAGTTCATTCTTGGATTCTGTGTTCCATATTCGAAGCCCTTCACATGCGTTGTCTCTTGATTATGATCGAGTCAAATACAATGAGCTGACACATATAACAGTCTTCATGATAACTAATTTGCACCTCAAAACCGAAAAAGGGGACAACCAGTCCCCTTCTCTCTTATAAGTCAAGATCTATGTCCCACTCGTGGCCCATGTAACTCTGTTTTAACTTTTAAGTCTTCCGTCACGCTTATTGTCATAATCTCTCATCAGTTATTGACAATGTTATTGTCCATATATATATGTACAATAATATAAGTGTACATATATAAATACACTTCCTGGTTCTCTTCCTTCTCTATCAATCCTTGTTCTTTGATTTCTTATTCTTGTAATATAAGTTTTCATAGAAGCCATGGGCATTCGCTTGCCTAAATTGCTTCATGCCAAAATGATTCTTCGACGTTCTTTTCTTACTGCAAATCAATCAATTTCATCGGCAGCAGCAACAGTTCGACAATGCGAGTTTTAGAAAATGGTGTTGAAGTCTGGGAATAAAAGAACAATACACCTCAATCAGCAACTCCCAAACCAATGGGCTAAAGGCAAGATTAGACAAAGCCAACAGACTTTGGCCAAATGAGTTATACAACATATTATGGGCCTATTGAATGACACCTCTGACCGTTGACACAAATGAAACTCCCTTCAACTTGACATATGGAACAAAGGTTGTCGTCCTAGAAGAGATCGGCCAATCGACGATTCGAATTGAGGCATACCAACGAGATGAGAACAACGAAGAGTTGAGAAACAACCTTGATCTGTTAGAAGGTGTCCAAGAACAAGCTGAAATCAGGTTTATGACCTATTAGCAAAGAGTAGCTAGATATTATAGCTCCTGCGTCAGAGAGCATCACTTCGAGGAAGGAGACCTCATCCTCAGGAAAGTTATGGTTCTCTAGCCCAGCATTGAAAAGCTTGACCCTAAATCTGAAGGGACCTACAAGATCAAGCAGGTGGTAGGCCCCGACACCTTTCGGCTAAATTACATGAGTGGAAGACCAATACCTCGTACTTAGAACTCCGAGAACCTCCAAATGTATTACCTGTAATGTAAACATGGGTCATGAAAAATTTTGTGAATAAAGTGTGCAAGTTCCTCTCATCTTGGCTTCATCCAACAGCCAGGACCCCTTGGCTGAACGACCGACAACAACACACAACCTTTACTAAAGTAATACGCTTGGACTGGATGCCGGCCCAAGGCATACGACTCTTTGAGTGTTATATACCTAGTTTCCTTTTTCACTAAGGCAAGAAATTTTGGGACCTCGACCATTGCTAATGGGCAACCTATGACACTGGCTTCGACCTTAGAGACCCTAAAAATAAGTAAGTCTTTATGAAGGCCAAAGAGATGACATCGGCCCATTACTTAATATGAAACACAAGGAACAACACACTAAGCAAATAATGCAACTCCATCAAGGCAAAGGCACTCTGCAACCTTGGCCGCATACCATTTGCTAGGCTTTGGCCATACACACGAAGTTCAATCTCTAAGCCCCTAAGGAAGAATGCATAAGGTAAGCTAAGGCAATTGCCTCCCTTCCTTTTTGCTAAGGAAGAGAGTCCCAAGACCTCGGCGACAAGGGTCAACCTCGGCTTTACATCCTTAGGGTAAAACAAAAGAAAAATCAAGAATTACAAGTTTCTTTACAAGATATGCCCCCTCGAAGAGGCATCAGCCCCTTGCTTGAGAGAAAAGTAAAACATGAAGAAGAAAGGAATGGAGAAATCTTGATAAGAAACTCAAAATGACAGAAAAAAAAGATTGTATATTTATTTAATGTATTTTGTTCAACTTTCATTACAAAAAGAGGCCTCTGATGGGTAGGCCAAGCCCCTAACAAAAAGTATATCAGAAAACAAAAAGAAAAGAAAGAAAGGAGAACAAAACAAAAACTCCTCAAGGGTCACTGAAGGAGGAAGTCTCAGCCCTACTCAGTCTCCTGCTATGTGAGTTGTTGAACATCGTTTTGGCCCTCGACTGTGCCTACCACCTTGACTGCTTATTGGCTCGGAAGGCGAGGACCCAGCTATCTGTCATCAAATTCAGAAAAGGATGCCAGCACTTGGGCTCTGGTATCCTCGATTTCCTCTAGGTATGATGCAGTGCCGAACTCGACCAGCTCATCCTTGTGGGCTTCCAAGGCCCTGTGCTCCTCAACCACTTGGATGGATGCCTCTAGTAGCCTCTGCTCTACCTCGTCCAATGAGGTCTTGGTGGCCCTCATTTGTTCCCTCTTGGCCGCCATGTTGGCCTTGAGCTTTTTGCGGCATTCATGCTCCCCACACGTCGTCTCTACAGCAGCCTCTCGGCTGGCCCACTCCACGACTAGCTGGCACTTCAGTTGCTCGATCTGCTGAAGCATCACTTCCATCTGGAGCTGCAACCTTCTTCACCCTCATGTCTTGAGGGACATCGGCTAGTCGTCTGGGCGGGGCCCCATCCACTTCTTGACCTCGGTGTTCCCCTTGGGCTGAGCGGTTCCATCTTGCTCTACCTCTGTGAAGGCCCCTTGGTCGGGCCCTTCCTGGATTTTTCCAGGGAAACCTACAACCAAGGAAGATGACTAACATTAGAAGAAAGATAAAGATAGATAAACAAGTAACACAGCTAGCCGATAGAAAGAGTGCCCATACGGAGGAGGGTAGGACTGAGGCCAACCAACACAAAGGCCTCCTCTATTGGTAAAGGTCTGGCATGAATTTTCCTAGTCAGCCGAATCTGATTCATCACGGTTGACTCCTTCTTGCTACTTTACGGCTTATTCCTCTTGGCCAATGAGTCTGAAGTCCCCTAGTCAAATTGGAAAGACCATCCTTGTGGGCAACTAATGAAAAAGAATGTCTTCTTCCAGTTGTGGACGGACACGGGTTGTCCACTACCCTACTATGCCAGCCTTGGAAGCACCACAAACCTTCCCCATCGGGATGCTTCCTTAGTGCAACAAACATCAGAGGACTTTTAGGGTCACAGACATGTCTTGGAGGTAGGCCATCACCAACATGACCACTATCATCCTAATGACGTTTGGGGCACGATGGCTGAGGGAAATGTTGTAGTAATTGAGGATTTCTTGAATGAGGGGAGGGAAAAGAAAACGAAGGCCGAAGTGGAGGTAGTGCTCATGCACACACACCTCCCCCTTAGCAGACTGCCATGGCTGATCACCAACAAAAGGGAATCTATCCCTATAGCCCCCTGGTATATGATACATCTTGCATAGAACCCTCACTTCTTCTTTGTCGAGCCCACTATCAAAATCATAGCGGGGATGATGCATCAATGCCACACCTTAGTGAGCAGCCTGAACCCGCTCCTTAGGAGTAGGTTCCTCAGCCTCCTCAGGCTCCACCACTTAGGGAAGTTTAGGAGCATTCCCTATGCCATCAACCCTCGGTCTCATGAAGCCAGTACCTTCATTAGGAGAGACTACATCCCATTGGTTGCACTCGACTGTCACTCCCACTACTAGCTAAGGTGGAAGAAGAGTTGCTGGGGTCAGTCCAGTTAGGTGGGGAATAACACTTAGTTCAAGGAAGAAGAGTTGTTGACATATTGAAGATAGGAGTCCTTTACTTAGTGTTTGCTTGAGGAAGGAAGACTTAAGGAATCAATTATATGTAGTTGAGGTCTCTGCGATCATAGGTAAAGACTCAATGTTTGAGCAAATGGTGAAGACTCGCTCAATCAGTCTCCTTATTTAAAGGAAAATGCATGGCTTAGATTGTTTTTGATCCAACGACCGCAAACTAACCAATTTGACAACCCAAACTGGTGAGCTGCACATGGCATCGACCTTGTGGAGATGAAACAACACCAAAAGAGGGATCCGGTTCGTCTGTTTGCTTCGGGTCAAGAATGACCCAAACCGAATACCCCTTTGCACTGTTCCGTGCATGGCCTTGACCAATCCACACCAACACCCATCCCACGTATGACCTCCACTAGATGACATCAACACCCATACGGGGCATGGCCGACACACATGGATGTCTTGCACCTGTACTGGCCACTGTCTCATGGTCTCGGCCCGTAATGATCCTTCACTAAGATGGAGAGCGAGTAGGGAAGCAGTCGCCAGCAACTGCCAAGAAGAATCCTCTATAGCCCAAGACGACACCTCCGTGCAGCTCCATAGTACTCTCTTTGGCCGAGGTCAAGGCCACACAACACGTCATTCGCCCTCGACCACTATGGCCTTGAGATTGGGGGACAAGTGATGTAGGATACTTGGTGGACCTCAGATCGTGCCGCATGGCATTGGCTAGATTAAATCCTGGCTGCACATCACCAACTGCTTCCAACCACTCCTAAGAAAAGGTTAGCTATTAACAGGGGCACTCACCTCAAGGTAAGCACATTCAAAATCCCAAGAGAATTATCCATGGACATTAAGGATCGACTAAGCTGTAAGCCCTCGTCTCTTGGGGTAATACCTGGGGCCTCAGACATGTGCTCTTCCCTTGTTTATAGATTGGACCAGTCGTTTGTGGACTCTAAGGATATTATTACCTTGTTGCTCTCGGCCCCATATCAAGCAACAACAACTTCATTAATTGAATTTGAGAATTGTTTTTTCTTCTAAATTTTGTTATTAATCTCATGCTATGTACATTTATTGGCTTTACAAGAACACACAAATGGGGAGTAGCCATTCCCTAGCCCAAACCCTTAACCCCAACCCTGGTGGCAATAGGCTGGGTTTGATCCCAGGCCTCCACTATAGCTAGCTATAGAATGTACCAACCGAATTACCACTAATTGGTTCCCATCTTGAGCAATTAATGCATGTACTTCTCCTAATATATAACTTATATAGAAATGAATAACTTTGAAGCTCAATAACCATAGAAAGGAAAGAAATTTATTTTTTCCACTACCTTTTCCCTTGAACAATGAATTGATTCACACATGTGGTGAGTTCACTTGACAATTGGGTGAATGGGGAGACCTACAACTTCATTAATCACAAGATGTGTTGGTTTTTGCTCTTCGGTTCTATTTATGGACATTAATCATCAAGATTAATGCAACAGCTTTACTTTCTCTTTCTATCCATTCACCTACACAATGTGAAGGGCAGCAAACCCATGTGATCTTGTTTGTGTACAACTAGATTCGGTCCCATAGCCATTGTGGATCAACAGTATCACTGCTCTATAATCTATGAGATAATAATTAGGAAGTTGCAAATCCAATCATATGTTAACAAAGATAATGATATAATTTAAAAAAAGCAAAATACAGATTTAGATCTAATAACATATGGAAAAAGAAGATTTGCTATTGAATGGTATTTCCAATTTTCGTTGGGAGAAATACTCCCTGGTCCTATACGTAATGTAAATTTACAATGCTGAATTTGAAGGGATAGGATATCCATCACATGGACGTCCAAAGATTGCGGAATAAGGGGGCGAATTTCAAAAAAAAAAAAATTCTCTCTCTTCAACTGGGAATCGAATTCCCTATTTAGAAAATCATATTTTCAAGGATCATTCATGAACCATAAACTGAACCAGATGTGAACCAAAAGAAGTAGGGAGGGATTATACCTGATACGGAGAAGCAGTATCTCCCAATGGAGGTGTTCACGCCCAAGGAAGGATCCAAAATCTACTCTCACTGAAATTGGCGCAGTGCAGGGTGGAGTAGAATCAGCAGTGTTCTTCCAAAAGAACTTGACCCTTCACAAGAATCAATTGGATGGCTTGTGAATACAACTCCAATCAATATTTTCTCCAAAAGATTGGTATCAAGATCAAATATTGATTTCTCCCAAGAACTGAAGATCGAACTGCTGGAGGCAACAGCTGCAGGAAGGAGGCAGCAAGAGAGTATTTGCAGGGTACAAAATTCTCTCTTCTTGTAATCTTAGCTCTGAAGACAAGAGTATGTTGGTTGCATGTCTAAAGGCTGTCATCCCCTCCTCCTTTTATAATCTCAAAGGGATCAGCTCCTAATCCCATTAGGAGTTGCTAACCCAAATCATATTTGAATTAGAAGTCCCTTTAAGTGATAAGGGATAAACCTTATCTTATCTGCAGATTAGATCAGCCATCTCCTAATCTAATTAGGAGGTTTCTATATCTAAATCTTATTTAGATCTTGGACTCTATAAGTGGATAGGGTCTGGGCCCAATCCTATCAGCTGATCCATCTCAGAATTCGCCCCTTTAAGTGACTAATCAAATTAGCCCAGTTCGAAATGGGCTTATGGCCCATTTAAGGTTATGTATTCACTTAGCCTTCCAAACTAATGCTCAGTTGGGCTTTCTTGTATGGTGTGGGACCCTAACATTGATCTACACATCAACCACATGGGTTCAGCCCAACCTTTGTTACAAGGCCTAGCCGAATACACTGTTATGGACAGTACACCCCCTGAAACCCATCTCATGAGCTCTATGGGCCCAACACTTACCCTAAGTGGTCCCTGGGCCAAACCACCTTGTAACACTTAGGGACTATGGGCAGATGCAAGATTAGCCCATCAGGTATTATCCTCAATGGTCTTACACGTAACCTCTCAGCCCATAATGATCATACACTGCCCGACAAGAGAGGACCTCTCCCTCGGCTGTAAGGAACAATGTTTCACTCTCTGCTTATATGGATTCTGGGAATTAAAACCTTTTGCAAACCTTTTAGAAACCATAATATACATAAAAATATATTTTGCAAAACAAATCTGAACGATTGAAATCTGTTGTCGGTAGTCTTCGTTTCCATTAGTGAGAGTGCATCCCCGATCAATACTTTTGTCCAACAAAGGGGCTGATCCTGTCACTATGATCATCCACTCAGATGAATTCTCAGACTGTCCCAACGTACAAAGGTTTTGACCCCCGCTAAGGATCTCACTGATTGGTACATCAAAGACAGCCCAATCCGACACCTAGTGCAGTATCATAATCGAGTCTAGGGGTCGGGTGTAACTTTCTAGTTTTGCCCATCAATCTCCAAGGTCTAGGGCAATATTGAAAATCTGGTCCAATTCAAAGATTCAATTAATCCTATACTGTATGTGCCTAGGGTCTCACCCTGGCAGCCGAGACAGGCCACCCCAACCGACTTGGTGGCACCATAGTGTCAGCCTTGTCATGATAGGTCTCCCCAGACCGACCCACTGGCTTTGAACATTCTAAACTAACACGAGTCTCATTAAGTGTCCAGTTTAAGGGTATTACACAGAAACATACCAAGGGAACATGAATCAAATATGCACTTTTATTCATTTACAATAAACTCATAAAGTACATAATCTTGATTGAAGCTAAGGGCATACAAAACTGTCTAATAGAATTTTCAACAATATACTTTGAAGAAAATAGGGACATTGGTTTCAATCTCAATCCCCTCCTTAACTTTAATTGCAATGTCTTTTCATTTCACCAGAAGCTACAAAATTGGAGAGTTTGGATTTAATGCTGGCTCATCCTCCATTAACTTTGATCGAAGAGTGAAAAATCTTTCTTTTGGATCCAAAGCTGCAGCAGCCCTTTGAGCCTGTGGGCTCGCTCGTGGGCTTGTGGCACATGGAGTGACAAGCAAAGAAGGTTCTATGCATTGATTCCTTTTTCAATGGCTGGCCTTTGTGAAGATGATCTTGTGTTACTCCTCTAACAATCCATTCAAAAGGTGGATGAAAATGTCTTCTTTGCAAGGAATCGTTAGGCCACCCATCGGATGATCAAACCCAAACTCTTCCTCGGCCTGACCTAACAATTCTTGGAATGAAGGATGACTCAAGTAGGATACTGGAATAAAAAACCTCCTCTTTTCTGCTTCTCCTACATAAACTGCCAAATGACCCTTGGGAACATTGGCTGTTGTTGACCAAAATGATTGGTTCCACCCTCCTGAAAGAGAGCGGCGAAAAATCTCCTTTGTGTGAAGCAAACCAGGCAATCGGAAACCCATGGTTTTCAAGGTTACTTGGCAAATGAAGGATTCACAAGATATTGATCTCAGAAGATGCTATTAGAAAACACTGAGAGCATCAATACAAGTAAAAAATGAAAGATGCACTTTTCCTCAGCATGTGTACACACATACATACATATATATATATATATATATAGGGAGAGGGAGAGGGAGGAGGGAGGGGGGGTAGACAACCAAGGAAATGGTGTGGTCAGAAGACTATTCGCAAAAGAGTGGCTAGCAGGAAACCCCACATTTATTCATATTAAACCTTCTAAGGGACATCCTACATGTGAAATCACATGACTTTTCCTTTTAACCCATTTCCGAAAATTTGTTGAGAGGCCATAACTTACCAATATTACATCGTTTCATGCCCCACTGAACCCACTTGAGTAGACATGAAGAGTGGACAACTAATTGATTGTATATCGCCTATAAATCCATTCCATTGAGAATCCATGGCATTGTAATCCCCCTTAATGTAAATAGTTCCTTCATGGTTTCTGGTTAATTTCTTGAAGTTGTATCATTATATAGTTTGAAAGCAAAACACCCGCAGGTTTTGAGACACAGTAGAAAGGCGGAAGCCAAAAAAACTTGTTTGTGTTCCATCTACTCTCCGCCCTTCACATGCGTTGTCTCTTTCTTATGAGTCAATACAATGAACTGACACATATATATAACAGTCTTCATGATAACCAAATTGCACATCAAAACCGAAAAAGGGGACAACATGTCCCTCCTTCTCTATCAATCCTTGTTCTTTGATTTCTTATTCTTCCTTCTCTATCAATCCTTCTTACTCCAAATCAATCAACTTCATCAGCAGCAGCCGCCACAGATGTCCCAAAAGGCCATTTGGCTGTTTATGTTGGAGAGACCCCGAAGTTGTTTATGGTTCCAATCTTCCTTCCAAGATTTGTTAAGTCCGTCTGAAAAAGAATTTGGCTTCAATCATCCAATGGGTGCTCTCACCTTACCATGCAAAGAGGATGCCTTCATTAATCTCACATTTCGTTTGAATGGCTTATGAGTATTAGCAACAATGATTTATTCTGATCAAGAAATTGATTGGCCCCGGCCCGTTCAAAATTTGTAAATAATTTTCTTGTGGAAGAGAGTCGAAGAAGAGGAAAAAGAAATCCCTTGTTTCAAGTAAAACTATACAATATAATACAAAATTTTGCCTTTTATTCTTCGGCAATTAAGTACCAAAGTTTTTACACTCCTGTGAATTAAGCCTTGACAATTAAGTATCTATGTCAAACACCAGCCAAAAACTTTTTCAAATGATGTTCTGCTTAATTCAACCGAAGATGCATTCCTAAAAATAAAATAAATGACATAACTTTGTACAAGAAACCAAAACATATATAAATAGATAAACAAAAAATGTGACCACGAGGTATCCTTCTCGCTACATCCCATATACCAAGAGCAGATTGTATATAGAGCTCTAACGTCAGAAGATGAAGTTACCATAGATGTACGTTTTCTGCTTCCACCTAATTACTATTATTGTGAATGTTGTTGTGTACTCAACCAATGATTTATAGGAACATTTGGTATTGCTCATCTTTATTGTACAAATAGTATGTTTGAACCGTCTCAGCCAATCAGTCAAGAGCGAACACATTCAAAACAATAAACACTAATTTAGGTAAGTCTCAGCTTCGTTGCTGGTAAATCTCCTCAAGTTCGCCTAAAACCTTTTTTGACCGTTCTTCTAACGATAGCCCTCCAAAGTACAAACTATTTGAAACATTACATATGAATCCAATCAAAGGTGTATTTCTCTCTTTCTAGTGCCAAATCCTGCAATTCTTTTCGGCACATTGTAATTATTGAAAGGGCAAACTTCTTAAACTATCCTTACTGTTTAGTTAATTGACTAACTCTACTCATATATATTGTCTTAGAGTACCCTTAAGTTTTTTGACAACTGACTAGCTTTACCCCTGCCGTTAACATCTGTTAATATTCCATCAAATCCTTATACATGTGGCACCACGTGATATATACAATTATTTTAAAACCCAATATTACCCTCAGTCCCACTTCTGTATATCAGGTAAAAATCACTGCCTACAAACGAGACTGTTATGGTCTCTGCTGATTTTTTGTCGATGATCCCACACAACGAGAGATCCATGTGGTGGTGCAGCTCCAATTCCTTCAATGTTGGGCACTCGTCAGCGATATTTGCCAACCCAGTCTCAGTAGCGCAAATTAGAACATGCTTCTAAAAATTAGGGCATCGATGGGCAATAACTCGTAGTCCTTGATGAATTGAAGTCTGCGGGAAGAAAGCGGAGGAGGAGAAGAAGAGAGGAAGAGTATAAGACAAAGAGGAGTTGCGTAGACAGAGAGTAGAAGGGGTTGTTGGAGAAAAAGAACAGGAGGAGGAAGAAGAAAGATTGCAGAGAGAGAGAGGCAGAGAGATAACGTCTTGCTTCTTGTCGATCCTTGTAGAGATCACATCTTGGTTGTTGTTGCCTCATAGCAACCAAGAGATGGAGTTGCTGCAAGAGTTGTGAAGCCAACCCCAGACACCGGAATGGAGATTAGTCCCGGAAGAAAGTGGCTCAAGCAGAATAAGGCACTAAGAAGGAGAGCTTCGTACCTCATAGATAATCTATGAAGAAAATCCTGACTCTCACTTCAATCCTAACTGCTCAAGCAAGGCTGCTTGTGGTATTGTTGACGTATTACCATATCAAGAAGGTTCTGGACAGCGGCTATACAGGCAGAGCCATCGCAGAACTTAACAAATGCGAGCCACGGGAGCTTCCTGGTATAATATATCATCTTCTAGTACTCGTATAAATAAAAGGGCAAATTTCTTAAATATCCCTCGGGTTTAGGAAATTGACTAACTCTACCCTTGCTATATACATATTATCTTAAATTACCCTAAGTTTACACCGGTCTAAGTTTGCTTTTTCTTAAACGTAAAGAAGGGAGATAAAAAAGCTGAAAAGGCTTGCAGAACGGAGGCTACAGCTGGGTTTGCATAGGCAACGTAAAAAGCAAACATGACATAGAGCAAGGATTTTGATATTTCGACCTCTATGTAGTCAACTCGATTTATAGGTGGCGTAAAAAGTTTATTTGATTTTAGCATTTTAATCAGAGCAGCTAAATTCTTGAGACCTCCGTTTTTTAGCCTGAGCTTGAATCTGCTAAGCTTCGCCGCTCCAAGACTATATAAAGAGCAAAATTACTAAATGTGTATATATATAGAGAGAGAAAAAGAGAGAGAGAGAGGTAGACCAAGGAAATGTTGTGGCCAACAGGCATTATATTCTCAAAAGAGTGATAGCAACAGAGCCCACGTTATTGATATTAGGCCTTGTGAGGGACATGCTAATGTGAAATCACATTATTTTGCCTTTTAGCTCATTCCCAAAGATTTGTTGAGAGTGAATACACAACTTACTAATTCATCATTCCATGTCCGATGTCCCACTGAACCAACTTGATCAGACATGAAGAGTTGACAACTGATGATTGTATATAGTCTTCACATGTGTTGCTCCAATCTCATCAAATACAATGAGATGACACATATACATAGTCTTCGTGATAACCAAATTGCACCTCAAAACTAAAACTGAAAAAGGGGACCACTTATCCATATAAGAGTTGATAGTCGTACATAGAAAGAATTTTCCTTGAAGTTTTACCCATAAATAGATTTTGGGTGAATGATGGTTCAGCCCAGCATTAGAATTCTTAGGCCCAACATACAATTAGGATAGGTGTCAGTTTGGAATTAATGCTAATTCATAGGCAGGTATTAACGAATAAGGTAGGGGTATTTAACATTTTGAATTATTGTTGATCTGCAGTGGAATTCAGAATTCTGCAGTGAGCTGCAACATACTTTTTCTTAGGATATATACCACAGCACAACCAATCCTACCAATCTTGATAATTGACCGGGGTGGCAAAGCCATGTGAAACCATAACGTCATGACCCATGTCCCCCATCGTTGCCCATGTAACTACACCCTTGTCATCAGTTATTAACAAATTTATTTTCCTATATTGATATAGATCGATGTATACAGGCCACTGACTTGAGGTTATAGTGGGATTTGGGCAAAGAGTTTACCATGGGTGTAGGTTTGTGCCTATGCCCACTAGTTTAAACCGACACCAACTTTGGCTAACAAATGGCTTTTCTTTGTCTAGTGATCACTCAATAGTAGGTCTCTGACTCAAACAAAATGTCAGAGCTAGCTGTGTTCCAAAACCAAAGGCCAAGTCTGCTTTGTAGGGGCCCCTACTTACCTACCGATTCATGTGAAAGTGGAACAATCACACCAGACCTAACTACAGCCATAATAATGGAATTGGGAGCAGAGCCATGTGAAACTCTTCTTAGTTATGTCTCTTATCATGGTCTATGCAACTGTGTCTTCACCACTCATTAAATAATACTTTGAGAGGATTCCACTTCTATCTGGTCCATCTATATATACACAGGCATACCACACTTCGATGCCATCTCACTTCAGGCCTTTAATTTGCAAATTATCTCTATTCTCAAAGTTGTTCTTCTTCTTCTCCTTGTTCTTCTAGGGATAACCGAGCATATATATAAGCCATGGGCATTCGCTTGCCTGGATTGGTTCATGCCAAGATGATTCTTCGACGTTCTTTTCTTACTGCAAATCAATCAACTTCATCAACAGCAGCAGCAGCCACAGATGTCCCAAAAGGCCATTTGGCTGTTTATGTGGGAGAGACCCAGAAGAAGCGGTTTGTTGTTCCCATATCCTATTTGAACCACCCTTCCTTCCAATCCTTGCTTCGTCGGGCTGAAGAAGAGTTCGGATTTGATCATCCAATGGGTGCTCTAACAATCCCGTGCCAAGAGGATGCCTTCATTAATCTCACATCTCGGTTGAATAGCTTATGAGTATTAGCAACCATCTGGAACCGAGAAATTGATTGGCGCCCGTTCAAATTTTTGTAAATCCTAGGAGTAGCCATTATATGTAAATAGCTTTCTTGTGAAAGAGAATTGAAGAACAGGAAAAAATTAAACAATACAATTTTTTTCCTTTTGTCTTTATCCTTGGAGATTCTAAGTTAATGGTTTTAATTTATTCAAGCTATTTTCTTGTTTTCTAGTTGATTAATTTATTATAGTTTTCGACATCCCCTATGAATTCAGCCTTGGCAATTCAGTACCAAAATGTTGCAGGAAAAAATATATATATACACACAAGGCCAGATTAAGCTAAGGTACACTCTGAATGAACAAAATTGAACCTATTTGCTTAAAAAACAAAACTAAATCCCATCAGGGGATTTAGAATTATGAACAAAATTGTGCAGATGTGCATTTCAGCCATATTCGCAAGAAGGATATATAATATTATCTTACCTCTTCTGCTCAAAGTTGTAAAAGCTACCTCTCCAATTATGTAGGGTGTTTTAAGAAAACCTAAAATCTAGGGTAGGTTTTTCTAAATCCATCGTGTTTCAATACATAATCCATTTTTAAATTAATAAAAAGGTAAATTACAAAAACCTCCCCTATGTTAAGTGATTTACCTATTTTTCAAAGTTGCAAGTCGAACCGGACCTCGCCACTTTTTGAGTAGAGATCACATTTGCACCCCACAAACACCCGACATGCACATCTCAGCATGCATTGGGAACATCTCCCAAAGTTGTCAGTGGGAAAAGTTCCCAATACATGGTTGGGATATGTTGTGGGGCGTTTGTGGAACACAGATATGAATTCTTTTAAATGCTGGTAATAGTACTCGGGCCATCAGCTTTCAAAGAGCCTACCAAGGATGACGGGAAGGCCATCAATGGTCCCGCATACATGGATTGTAATAGTGCCTGAACCCGAAAACCTAATCCTCTGCCACTAAAGGTCTGGCGTGAATTGTCCCAGTCAACTGAATCCGATTCATCACGGCCAACTCTTCATTGTTGTTGTACAACTTGATCCTCTTGGCCAATGAGTCTGGTGTCCTCCAATCAGATTGGAAGAATCATCCTTGTGGGCAGCTGGTATAGCTAGAAGCGTGTCGTTAACCACATCGGAACACTAGTTTCAACATTTATACATTTTTTTTATTCTCCAAATAACTTCAAATGTAGTTAGTGGTGAGAAAGGGATCGTATCCATAGGGAACCGAGGGAAAAAATCATTACATACTTCAATCCGGACAATATAACACGGTTGGAGATTACAAAAACACAAAATTTAATCAATTAAACTGAAATCCATTAAAATAAAATTCTAACAATGCTGAAAGTGAAACTTGCAAAAAGAAAAATAAATGACAAAAATAAAAAAATATAAAAAAAGAAAAACTAAATAGAAAGTCTACAACTCGGTCAGAGGTAATAGTCTCCAGATCTATCCTTTCACCCTCAAAGTCCTCAAGTTACGCCTTCTGTCTTGGCCGAATTTCAGATCTGCAGAAAGGAAGACAAAAATTAAACTAGATAAAAGTAAATCATAGAAATAAAAATAAGGACTGAAAATTAAAGAACGGAAAGTAAATCTGAAACTAATGGAAAATTTGTTGGGATCTGAATCTAGAGGTGGCATTAGTGGCTAGGCCAACTGCAAGAAGGAACCCCTCCTCTTGCTTGGGCATTTTCCATTTCTTCTACCCTTGATCTTCTCAAGAACAGCCTTCCATCTTACTTGGAGGTAGAATCCAATCCCTTCTCAAGACTCCTTGGGTCCTTTTTTAGAGAATGGTGGATAAAACAGGGATTAGAGAGAAGAGGGGGGGGAACTAAGATTTTGGTGCCCAATATTATGTAGCACTCCTTGGTGGGTTAGGATTATTTTAAGGTGATCCTAAGGCTAAGAAGAGAAGGAGAGCGTGCCCAATATTATGTAGGACTAAGATTTGGGCACCCAGAATTCGATGGTGAAGATTTAAGTGCCTTGGGCTGAAAGGTGAAGATTAAAAGGAGTGGGTGGTGCCCTTGGGTTAATGGCTGAGATAGAGAGTGAATTAGAAGGCTATGATCTAGTGGCTAAAGGCTAAATGGCGAGGATTAGTGGTTAGGTGGCATCCTAGGGCCTAGGGTGAGAATGCACTCCAAAGTGTTGGATAGTTTTTGTATGCCCTTAGCTTCAATCAATTCTGATGTACTCTTGATATTTAATGTTAATAAATGAAGTACATGTTTTATTCATGTTTAGTGGTATGCTTCTGTGTAGACCCTAAACTGGACATTTAATGAAGCTTGTGCTGGTTTTGAAAGTTCATAGCTGTTGGATAAGTCTAGGAGATTTATCCTGCCAAGGCTGACATTGGTGTGCTGCCAACTGTTGGGGTAGTATGTCTCAGCCACCAGGGTGAGACCCAAGGCACATGCAGTGTAGGATTAATTGAACCCTTGAACCGGACCAGATTTCCAGTATTGCCCTGGATCTTGGAGATTGATGGGCAAAACTGAAAAGTTACACCCGACCCCTACACACGATTATGGTACTACACTAGGTGTCGGATTAGGTTGTCTTTGATATGCTAATCAGTGAGATCCTTAGCGAGGGTCAAAACCTGGGTATGTTGGGACAGTCTGAGAATTCATCTGAGTGGGTGATCATAATGACGGGATCAGCCCCTTTGTCAGACAAAGGTAATGATCGGGGATGCACTCTCTCTGATGGAAACCAAACTGCCGGCAGTTGATTTCAATCGTTGGAATTTTGTTTTTGCAAAATTGATATATATGATATATATTTAAGTATGGTTTCAAAATGTTTGTAAATGGTTTTAATTCCCAGGATCCATGTGAGTAGAGAGTGCAGCATTGTTCCTTGCAACCGAGGGAGAGGTCCTCTCTTGTCGGGCAGTGCTTGATCATTATGGGCTGAGAGGTTAAGTGTAAGGCCATTTGGGATAATACCTGATGGACTAATCTTGCACCTGTCCATAGTCCCTGAGTTTTTATAAGATGGCTTGGCCCAAGGGCCACTTAGTGTAAGTGTTGGGCCCATAGGGTCCATGTGTTGGGCTCAGGGGTTCACTGGGATTCCCAGTGAATTCGGCTAGGCTTTGCAATAATGGTGGGGCCGAACCCATGTGACTGGTGTGTAGATCAATGCTTGGGTCCCACGCCATACAAAGAAGCCCAATTAGGCAGCAGATTGGAAACTAATTGAGAACTAATTACTAAATGGGCCAAAAGCCCATTTCGAACTGGGATGATGTGATCACCCAGTTATGGGGCGGATCCGATATTAGGGTTAGCAAAAGGATTGGGCTTTTAACCTAATCCACTCTTGGAGACCAAATTCAAATCAGATTTGAATCTGGTAGTTTCCTGATGAGACCAGGAGTAAGCTAACCAAATCTACAGATTTCTTAATCAAGAAAATAGAGGAGAAACCCTAAGGATGATTAACAGTATTTGAACCTAGGGTTTAAGCAAAAAATCCTCCTGCGAATTGAGATAAGGATCTCATACACCCCAGAGAGAAGAGAATCAGCATTGGCCATCTTCATCTCAGGAGTTCTCCTCCAGCCACTGCCATTCACTACAAGATTCGATCTTTGAGAATAGGAAATCAAGAAATCAGTTCTTGATATTGAATGGATAGGAAATCCATCACATGGATGCCAAAAATTATGGAATAAGGGGGCGAAATTCAAAAATTTTTCTCTCCCTTCAATTGGGAGTCGAATTCCCTATTTAGATAATCATATTTTCAATGATCATTCTTGAACCATAAACTGAACCAGATCTAAACCAAAAGGAGTAGGGAGGGATAATACCTAATACAGAGAAGCAGTATCTCCCAATTGAAGGGATAGGAAATCCATCACATGGACGCCCAAGATTGCGGAATAAAGGGGCCGAATTTCAAAAATTTTTTCTCTCCCTTCAACTAGAAATCGAATTCCCTATTTAGAAAATCATATTTTCAAGGATCATTCTTGAACTATAAACTGAACCAGATCTGAACCAAAAGGAGGAGAGAGATAATACCTGATACAGAGAAACAAGATCTCTCAATGGAGGTATTCACACCCAAGGTAGAAACCAAAATCTGCTCCCACTGAAAATGGCACAGTGCAAGGTGGAGCAGAATCAACAGTATTTTCTAAGAACTTGATTCCTCCTAAGAATCATCTGGGCAAATTGTGAATACAACTCCTACCAATCTCTTCTCCAATAGAATGGAATCAAGATCCAAACTTGATTTCTCCCAAGGAATGGAGATCGAACTACAATAGGCGACTAGAGAGTATTTGTAGGGTGCAGAATTCTCTCTTCTGTGATCTCAGCTCTGAAGACAAGACTTGAGTCTGTTGGATGTTGAGTTGGGATGTCTAAAGGTTGCCGCCCCGCCCCCTCTTCCTTTTATAGACTTAAAAGGATCAGCTCCTAATCCCATTAGGAGTTGCTAACCTAAATCATATATGGATTACAAGTCCCTTTAAGATAAGGGATAATCCTTATCTTATCTGCAGATTAGATCAGCCATCTCCTAATCTAATTCGGAAGTTTCCAACTCTAAATCTCTTTTAGATCTTGGACTCTCTGAGTGGATAGGGTGTGGGCCCAACCCTACCAGCTGATCTTATCTCAGAATTCGCCCCTTAAAGACTAATCAAATTAGCCCAGTTCGAAATGGGCTTAAGGCCCATTTAGGGTTATGTATTCATTAAGTCTTCCAAACTGCTACCCAGTTGGGCTTCCTTGTATGGCGTGGGACCCAAACATTGATCTACACATCAGGCACATGGGTTCAGCCCAGCCTTTGTTACAAGGCCTGGCCGAGTACACTATTATGGACAGTGCACCCCCTGAAAACCCATCAGATGGGCTCTATGGGCCCAACACTTACCCTAAGTGGTCCCTGGGCCAAACCACCTTGTAATACCCAGGGACTGTAGGCAGATGCAAGATTATCCCATCAGGCATTATCCTCAATGGTCTTACACTTAACCTCTCAGCCCACAAGGATCATACACTGCCCGACAAGAGAGGACCTCTCCCTCGGCTGCAAGGAACAGTGTTGCACTCTCTCAAGTATGGATCCCGGGATTTAAAACCTTTTTGCAAACATTTCAAAACCATAATATATATATATATATATATATATATATATATATATATATATATATACTTTTATATCTCATATAAAATATATTTTGCAAAACAAGTCTCAACGATTGAAATCGGCTGCCGCCAGTCTTGGTTTCCATTAGTGAGAGTGCATCCCCGATCATTACCTTTGTCCCACAAAGGGGCTGATCCTGTCACTATGATCACCCACTCAGCTGAATTCTTAGACTGTCCCAACATATCCAAGTTTTGACCCCCGCTAAGGATCTCACTGATTGGTACATCAAAGATAACCCAATCCGACATCTAGTGTAGTATCATAATCGAGTCTAGGGGTCGGGTGTAACTTTCCAGTTTTGCCCATCAATCTCCAAGGTCCAGGTTAATACTAGAAATCTGGTCCAATTCAAAGATTCAATTAATCCCACACTGTATGAGCTTAGGATCTCACCCTGGTATCTGAGACAAGCCACCCCAACCGACTTGGTGGCACCACAGTGTCAGCCTTGTCAGGATAGGTCTCCCTAGACCGACCCACTGGCTGTGAACATTCTAAACTAACACGAGTCTCATTAAGTGTCCAGTTTAAAGGTATTACACAGAAACATACCAAGGGAACATGAATCAAATATGCACTTTCATTCATTTACAATAAACTCATAAAGTACATCATTTTGATTGAAGCTAAGGGCATACAAAACTGTCTAACAGCTCCCACTTGCACTTTGGTCCAATCAAGTACTAACCGGAGTCCCATGCTTTCCACGTGTTTCTCAAATACTTTCTGTGAAAGTGGCTTAGTCAATGGGTCTACCACATTGTCCACTGATGCTACCTTTTAATATCATCCTTCCGTAGGTCCAGTGTTGTCATTCAACAGTGGAATGGGTGATGTGCTGAATTCCAAATTCAGGAATGAATACCTTCATTCACAAGGCAGCCTCACTTATGGCAATGCACTCGGCTTGGGTTGTGGACTATTAATTTGCAACTTATGGCCCCTGTTTCCTGACATTCAAGAAACAACACATGATCCTATCATGAAAACATATCCAGATGTAGACTTTCTATCATCTGGATCCGACTAGAAATCGACATTTGTATACCCTTGGATCTATAGTGAGCTACCATTGAATACTAGACAAAACTCTTTTGTCCTTCGAAGGTACTTAAGTATGCTTTTCACAGCAGTCCAATGCTCCTGCCCTGGGTTGGCCTGAAGTCTGCTTACTACACTCACCGCCTGAGCAATGTCAGGGTGAGTGCACAGCATGGCATACATGATGCTCCCTACGGCAGAGGCATAGGAAACGTCTTTCATGCCATCAATCTCCTCAGAAGTCTTGGGAGACATCTTCTTGGAGAGAGTGACTCCGTGCCTAAAAGGAACATTTCCGTTCTTGGAGTTTTTCATGCTGTATCTTTTGACTATTTTGTCAATGTAGGCAGATTGGGATAATCCTATTATCAGCTTCGATCTATCTCTATAGAGTCGAACACCCAGTACATAGGAGGCTTCTCCAAGATTTTTCATGGAGAATTGCTATGAAAGCCATACTTCCACCATAGTCAACATTCCTACATCATTCCCAATGAGTAGAATGCCATCTACATACAGAACCAAGAAGGTAACCTTATCTCCACTGTACATCCTGTAAACAAAGGGTTCATCCGGATTCTACTCAAAGTCAAATGATTTGACAGTAGAGTCAAAACGAATGTTCCAACTTCTAGAAGTTTGCTTCAGTCCATAAATGGATCTATTAAGTTTACATACCATGTTTTCCTAACCCGCAACTATGAAGCCTTGTGGCTGCTGCATGTAGATATCTTCAGTAAGATCTCCATTCAGAAATGCAGTTTTGACATCCATTTGCCAAATCTCATAATCTTGGTATGCTGCTACAGCTAGCAGGATCCTAATGGATTTAAGCATGGCCACAGGCGAAAAAGGTTTCCTCATAATTGATGCCCTTTTCTTGAGTGCACCCTTTCGCCACCAGACGAGCTATGAAGGTCTCAACTCTACCATCGGGGCCCTTCTTCCTCTTGTAAATCCATTTGCAACCGATTGCTTTTACACCAGAGGGCGGATCTACTACAGTCCAGACACCATTGGATTGCATTGAGTCCATCTCTGCTCTCATGGCCTCCACCCACTTACGGGATCCTCCTCACTAGTCAAGGTTTCCACCAGGTAACTATCTTGGTCATAACCATAATGGACTGGTGGCCTGGATACCCGAGTGGATCTTCTAGGTTGGTCACTACCTGGAACATGTGGGACATCTCCCACTGCTTCTGAGCTCTCCTCATCAAGAACAATTTCCTGACGATGGGTGTCCAGAATATAATCGGTCTCCAAGAACTGGGCATTTCGATTGCAGAACACTTTCTGCTCACTTGGGTCATAGAAAAGGTAACCTACAGAGCCTTTTGGGTAGCCTACAAATAGGCCACGGCTAGTCTAGGATTCCAACTTGTCTGAACTCATTCTTTTAACGTGTGCTGGACAACCCCAAATCTTCAAGTGTCTGACACTTGGTTTCTTTCCGATCCAGAGATCATATGGAGTGTCCGGAACCGATTTGGTTGGAACCCGATTCAGCACGTAAATCACAGTCTCTAATGCGTAACCCCAAAAGGATGTGGGTAACTGTGAGTGTATGAGAAGTGACCGGACCATATCCAATAAGGTTCTATTCCTCATCTCTGAAACACCGTTAAGTTGTGGTGTAGCAGGAGAAGCTAATTGTGATACTATCCCATTGTCCTTTAAGTAATCCCTGAATTCGTCAGAGAGATACTCACCACCTCGATCAGATCGAAGGGCTTTAATTTCTCCCCCCAACTGTTTCTTGACCTCTTGTCTAAACTCTTTGAACTTTTCAAAGTATTCAGACTTGTGTCTCATTAGGTACACATAACCATATCATGAGAAATCATCTATGAAGGTGATGAAATACATGTGTTGATTCTGTGTCCTAACACTCAGGGGACCACATACATCAGTATGTATTAGGTCAAGTGTGCCTATACATCTTTCAGGCTTACCGTCAAATGGCCGTTTTGTCATCTTGCCTTCTAGGCAAGGCTCACAGGTGGGAAGATCTTCTACAGTTAGAAAATGCAAAGGACCATCCTTTACCAACCTTGTGATTCGGTCAACATCGATGTGGCCAAGTCGGTAGTGCCACAGACATGTGGGATTAACTATATCACGGGCTTTCTTCTTGGGGATTTCAGCCGACGTAGTTTCGGTTATGTTAGTTTCTAGAGAAGGATGTAGAACATAGAGACCGTTCTC
This sequence comes from Nelumbo lutea, assembly GCF_056320005.1. NCBI lineage: Eukaryota > Viridiplantae > Streptophyta > Magnoliopsida > Proteales > Nelumbonaceae > Nelumbo > Nelumbo lutea. The sequence goes on along the minus strand of NC_142689.1, from coordinate 56,569,158 downwards.
CAGTTCCCCGTATGTGATGAATCTGTTATTTCTTTTAATAGTAATCGTATTACTAAAGAAGATAGAATAACCATCTGCATACAGTTTTGAAACAGAAATCAAATTTCTTCTTAAGTTTTGTACATAAAGACAATCTTTGAGTACAATTTTTCTGCCTCTAAAAATTAACTCCACGGTTCCTATTGCCGCGGCTGCAACAGTTGCAGTAGTCCCCAAGTAGAGGGTGACTTCTCCTTCACTCACCCTTCTGCTTACCATGAACCCCTGCAGTAAGTTACACACATGAGTTGAAGCCCCGGAGTCAATACACCAGGACGCAAAAGCTACCAATAAATTGGTTTCTATAACACAAGTTTCAAAATTACCTTTCTTGGATTCTAGGTAGGCAGGACAATTTCTTTTCCAGTGGCCGGTCTTCTTGCAGAAGTGACAGGCACCGATGCTTTGTCTTTCTTTTGCCTTTTGCTCTTAGTGGCTTTCTTCTGAGGCTTCTTCGCCTTCCTCTTTTTCTTGCCCATTTTGCTAGTTTCAACAAGCATAGCTATAGGCTCATCATTTTGAATCAGTTCTTCAGCTCTTTGCGACATATTGCTGAGCTCTTGCAAGCTGACAGTCAGCTTGTTCATGTTATAATTCATGATGAACGGATTAAAGGAATGAGGCAAAGAATTAAGGATAGCGTCTATCTGAATTGCGAGGTCCAGCCCGGATCCAAGAGCCTCGAGTTCGTTGATGTAACCCATCATCAAAAGACAATGGTCGTGTACTTGTTGGCCCTTGGACATTTGAGTGGTCATCAACTATTTCAAGACCTTTTGCCGAGTAGAACAATTCTGCTCTTCATACATCATCCTCAGGCTGTCCAATATGTCATTGGCAAGTTCGATCTGATCGAACTACCTCTGTATTGGGTTGTCCAAGGAGGCGAGGATGTAACACTGGGCTAGGGAGTTTTTTTCCTCCCATTCCTGATAGTCTCTCCTTCGAGCCTCAGAAGCCCTGTCACCCGGACGCTCCGAGGCAGGATTCTTTGCCACTTTGTCCAGATTTTCTAAAGCTAGGACCAGCATAAGGTTCCTGTACCAGTCGGCATAGTTTGGGCCCTTAAGCTTGTTGTCATCAAGAAGCTTTGCAAAAGATCCGTTTGCCATTTTCTGATAAAAGAGTAAACATCAGTCCACAACCTAATTTGATTCATGTTCATTTCATAGATATGGATTTTAATCTAGGATCCATTTCCATTTATTCATCTTTGAGATTTTCCTCCTTTCTTAGTGATGGAGACTACGGGTTGTTTCTGAAAATGTGGGAAATCACATAGGGTGCATGTAGCCAATTGTTTCAGTTGCATAACCCCACCACCTTTCTGTGAAGGATCATATCCACTCGTCATATGAGTTTTCCCTTTGGCCTCTGTCAAACAAGGTTCAGAGCCATTTTCAGGTAAACCTTTCTGTCCAGTGAATGCTTACCCATCATATTCGTGAACGCCAAGTTATCGTGAGAGAGTTCCCATTTTCTGGTGAAGCCCCTCCCACATCAGTCTATGACACTCCTATCATCTTATGAAACACTCAGAAAAGCCCAACAGTAAATGGATAGCCCATTTTCTGGTGCGTTTCCTCATTACTGAAGGACCCATCCTCATGCTAATGATGGAAGACCTTTAGAGAGTTCATCATATAAATCTCCCTATCACTTGCACTCATATTAGTTGGAGGGAACAAATAACTATGCCCTAGTTTGATTTAGGTCAAACCAAAATGGCTCCCACTGACTTTCACAAAGCCAAATTTCGGTGGGCCTTTAATCGGCTAGGGTTCCGCACGTAACCTCTTGATGAGGTGGGGGTTCCACCACTGAGGGAGGTCATACAATGACCTAAAGGGACACCATGGCAATGATGTGCATTCAGCCATGGTGTGCGCAAGAGCCACTGTTGAATGAGCATGGGCCAAGTACTTATGGCCCATGTACATAGCACATCACACATCCATACATCTCATGCAGGGATAAATTGATCCAATAAATTAAATATCTATAAGGCCCATTGGAAGCCCGGTAAAATTCCTTAATATTAACCATTAATATTATCTAGGTATATGGGCTGAATTAGAGTTACCCAATTTGGCCCATATAGCTTTATACTTTAAAATGGGCTTTTGCAGTTTTAACTATTTAAAATTGGGCCTTTATAGGTTGGGCCGAATTAACCATTTAATTAAATATCAATCCTCAGGCCCATTAGTGGGAAAATTAGGGCTGACTTTCAGCCTTGATAAAACCTAGATTTGGTCCAAACAGTTTGAACCAATCTTGGTTCGAATGGGTCTAGGGTTTGATTTTTAATTAAATCCTTAATTCAAGAAAATAATATGAAATTGAATAACTGATAAAAGAAAAACAAAAAATCAGTTAATCAGGGTTGTTCGCACACTCCATCCTGCAAAATTGAGGTTAGATCAAAGATTGCAGTTTCTCAAACTGCAATTCGCAGATAGCGAATCTCCCATCTGCGAAATCTCCTTCTCTGCGCCGCCATCTTCGATCCAAAATTAAAAATTAAATAAAAATCCTATTTCTATTAATTATTACATCAGATCGAATGCCTATAAATTGAGTCTAAAAAAAAAATTATTTACAGACCAAATGTAATAAATAAATTCAATAAACTGCAAATCTTGCAGTTCTCCCTGCGCAAACCAAGATTTCGATCTCCTCTTGTACGAACAACCCATAAATCAAGAAAATTGGGTAGAACGCCTTCTCCCTACTTGCGTAGGTTCAGATTTGAAACAGAATGGTTCAAGATTTGAACCTAGCTCTGATACCACTAAAGGGATAGGAAATCCATCACATGGACGCCCAAGATTGTAGAATAAAGGGGGCGAATTTCAAAAATTTTTTCTCTCCCTTCAACTAGGAATCAAATTCCCTATTTAGAAAATAATATTTTCAATGATCATTCTTGAACCATAAACTGAACCAGATCTGAACCAAAAGGAGGAGAAAGAGATAATACCTGATACAGAGAAACAGTATCTCTCAATGGAGGTGTTCACGCCCAAGGTAGAAACCAAAATCTGCTCCCACTGAAGATGGCGCAGTGCAAGGTGGATCAGAATCAGTAGTGTCCTTCCTAAGAACTTGATTCTTCCTAAGAATCACCTGGACGGCTTGTGAATACAACTCCTACCAATCTTTTATCCAAAAAATTGGAATCAAGATCCAATCTTGATTTCTCCCAAGGAATGGAGATCGAACTGCAATAGGTGGCGGCTGTAGGAAGGAGGCGGCTAGAGAGTATTTGCAGGGTGCAGAATTCTCTCTTCTATGATCTCAACTCTGAAGACAAGACTTGAGTCTGTTGGATGTTGTGTTGGGATGTCTAAAGGCTGTCGCCCCCTCTTTCTTTTATAGACTTAAAGGGATCAGCTCCTAATCCCATTAGGAGTTGCTAACCCAAATCATATATGGATTAGAAGTCCCTTTAAGATAAGGGATATATCCTTATCTTATCTACAGATTAGATCAGCCAGCTCCTAATCTAGTTCGGAAGTTTCCAAATCTAAATCTCATTTAGATCTTGGACTCTCTTAGTGGATAGGGTGTGGGCCCAATCCTATCAGCTGATCTTATCTCAGAATTCGCCCCTTAAAGACAAATCAAAGTAGCCCAGTTCGAAATGGGCTTAAGGCCCATTTAGGGTTATGTATTCATTAAGCCTTCCAAAATGCTGCCCAGTTGGGCTTCCTGGTATGGCGTGGGACCCAAACTTTGATCTACACATCAGCCACATGGGTTCAGTCCAGCCTTTGTTACAAGGCTTGGTCGAATACACTGTTATGGACAGTGCACCCCCTGAAAACCCATCAGATGGGCTCTTTGGCCCCAACACTTACCCTAAGTGGTCCCTGGGCCAAACCACCTTGTAACACCCAGGGACTATGGGCAGATGCAAGATTAGTCCATCAGGCATTATCTTCAATGGTCTTACACTTAACCTCTCAGCCCACAAGGATCATACACTGCCCGACAAGAGTAGACCTCTCCCTCGGCTGCAAGGAACAGTGTTGCACTCTCTCAAGTATGGATCCTGGGAATTAAAACCTTTTTGCAAACATTTCGAAACCATAATATATATATATATACACTTTTATATCTCATATAAAATATATTTTGCAAAACAAGTCTCAACGATTGAAATCGGCTGCCGCCAGTCTTGGTTTCCATTAGTGAGAGTGCATCCCCGATCATTACCTTTGTCCCACAAAGGGGCTGATCCTGTCACTATGATCACCCACTCAGCTGAATTCTCAGACCGTCCCATCAAAGGGACTGATCCTGCCACTAGATCTTGGACTCTCTTAGTGGATAGGGTGTGGGCCCAATCCTATCATCTGATCTTATCTCAGAATTCACCAATTAAAGACAAATCAAAGTAGCCCAGTTCGAAATGGGCTTAAGGCCCATTTAGGGTTATGTATTCATTAAGCCTTCCAAAATGCTGCCCAGTTGGGCTTCCTTGTATGGCGTGGGACCCAAACATTGATCTACACATCAGCCACATGGGTTCAGTCCAGCCTTTGTTACATGGCCTGGCCGAATACACTGTTATGGACAGTGCACCCCCTGAAAACCCATCAGATGGGCTCTGTGGCCCCAACACTTACCCAAAGTGGTCCCTAGGCCAAACCACCTTGTAACACCCAGGGACTATGGGCAGATGCAAGATTAGTCCATCAGGCATTATCTTCAATGGTCTTACACTTAACCTCTCAGCCCACAAGGATCATACACTGCCCGACAAGAGAGGACCTCTCCCTTGGCTGCAAGGAATAGTATTGCACTCTCTCAAGTATGGATCCCAGGAATTAAAACCTTTTTGCAAACATTTCGAAACCATAATATATATACTTTTATATCTCATATAAAATATATTTTGCAAAACAAATCTCAACGATTGAAATCGGCTACCGGTAGTCTTGGTTTCCATTAGTGAGAGTGCATCCCTGATCATTTCCTTTGTCCGACAAAGGGACTGATCCTGTCACTATGATCACCCACTCAGATGAATTCTCAAACTGTCTCAACATACCTAGGTTTTGACACCCGCTAAGGATATCATTGATTGGTACATCAAAGACAGCCCAATCCGACACCTAGTGCAGTATCATAATCGAGTCTAGGGGTCGGGTGTAACATTCCAGGTTTGCACATCAATCTCCAAGGTCCAGGGCAATACTAGAAATCTGCTCCAGTTCAAAGATTCAATTAATCCCACACTATATGAGCCTAGGGTCTCACCCTGGTAGCTGAGAGAAGCCACCCCAACCGACTTGGTGGCACCACAGTGTGCAGTTTAAGGGTATTACACAGAAACAAACCAAGGGAACATGAATCAAATATGCACTTTTATTCATTTACAATAAACTCATAAAGTACATCATTTTGGTTGAAGCTAAGGGCATACAAAACTGTCTAACACCAATGGAGGTGTTCACGCCCAAGGAGGGATCCAAAATCTGCTCCCACTGAAGATGGCGCAGTACAGGGTGGAGCAGAATCAACAGTGTTCTTCCAAAAGAACTTGACCCTTTGCAAGAATCAACTCAACGAAAAGATTGGTATCAAGATCAAATCTTGACTTCTCCCAAGAACTGGAGATCGAACTACTATAGGCGGCGGCTGTAGGAGGAGGTGGCAAAAGAGTATTTGCAGGGTGCAGAATTCTCTCTTCTAGTAATCTCAGTTCTGTGAGTGTATGAGAAGTGACTGGACCATATCCAATAAGGTCATATTCCTCCTCTCTGAAACACCGTTAAGTTGTGGTGTAGCAGGATGAGCTAATTGTGATGCTACCCCATTTAAGTAGTCCCTGAATTCATCAGAGAGATACTCACCACCTTGATCAGATCGAAGGGCTTTAATTTCTCTCCCCAACTGTTTCTCGACCTCTTGTCTAAACTCTTTGAACTTTTCAAATGATTCAAACTTATGTCTCATTGGGTACACGTAACCATATCGTGAGAAATCATCTGTGAAGGTGATGAAATACATGTGTTGATTTCGTGTCCTAACACTCAGGGGACCACATGCATCAGTATGTATTAGGTCAAGTGTGCTTGTACATCTTTCGGGCTTACCGTTAAATGGCCGTTTTGTCATCTTGCCTTCTAGGCAAGGTTCACAGGTGGGAAGATCTTCTACAGTTAGAAAATCCAAAGGACAATCCGTTAACGACCTTGTGATTCGGTCAACACCAATGTGGCCAAGTCGGTAATTCCATAGACACGTGGGATTAACTGTATCACGGGCTCTCTTCTTGTGGATTTCAGCCAATGTAGTTTCGGTTATGTTAGTTTCTAGAGAAGGATGTAGAACATAGAGACCATTCTCGAGTTCTCCGTATGCGATGAATCTATTATTTCTTTTAATAGTAATCGTATTAGTAAGAAGACAGAATAACCATCTGCACACAGTTTTGAAACAGAAATCAAATTTCTCCTTAAATTTTGTACATAAAGACAATCTTTCAGTACAATTATTCCTTCTCTAAAAATTAACTCCACGGTTCCTATTGCCGCGACTACAACAGTTGTAGTAGTCCCCAAGTAGAATGTAACTTCTCCTTCACTCAGCCTTTTGCTTACCTTGAACCCCTGTAGTGAGCTACATGCATGAGTTGAAGCCCCGAAGTCAATACACCAGAACGTAGAAGTTAACAATAAATTGGTTTCTATAACACAAGATTCGAAATTACCTTTCTTGGATTCTAGGTAGGCAGGACAGTTCCTTTTCTAGTGGCCGATCTTTTGCAGAAGTGACAAGCATCCGATGCTTTGTCTTTCTTCTGTTTCTTACCATTAGTGGCTTTCTTCTGAAGCTTCTTTGCCTTCCTCTTTCTCTTGCCCGTCTTGCTAGCTTCAACAAGCATAGCTACAGGCTCATCCTTTCTAATCAGTTCTTCGGCTCTTTGCAACATATTGCTGAGCTCTTGCAAGCTGACTTTCAGCTTGTTCATGTTATAGTTCATGATGAACAGATAAAAGGAATGAGGCAAAGAATTAAGGATAGCATCTATCTAGGTCACCAGGTCCAGCCCGGATCCAAGAGCCTCCAGTTCATTGATGTCACCCGGACGCTCCGGGGCAGGATTCTTTGCCACTTTGTCTAGCTTTTCAGAAGCTAGGATCAGCATAAAGTTCATGTACCAGTCGGCATAGTTTGGGCTCTTAAGCTTGTTGCCATAAAAAATCTTTGCAAATGATCCGTTCGCCATTTTCTGATAAAAGATCAAACATCAGTCCACAACCTAATTTGATTCATGTTTATTTCATAGATATGGATTTTAATCTACGATCCATTTTCATTTATTCATCTCTGAGATTTCCCTCCTTTCTCAGTGACGGAGACTACGGGTTGTCTCTGGAAATGTGGAAAGTCACATAGGGTGCATGGAGCCAACTGTTTCAGCTACATAACCCCACCACCTTTCTGTGAATGATCATATCCACTCATCATATGAGTTTTCCCTTTGACCTCTGTGAGACAAGGTTCAGAGCTATTTTCAGGTAAACCTTTCTGTCCAGTGAGTGCTTCTCATCATATTCGTGAACGCCAAGGTACCATGAGAGAGTTCCCATTTTCTGGTGAAGCCCCTCCCACATCGGTCTATGACACCCCTATCATCTTATGAAACAATTAGACAAGCCCAACAGCAAATGGATAGCCCATTTTCTGGTGCGTTTCCTCATTACTGAAGGACCCATTCTCATGCTAATGATGGAAGGCCTTTAGAGAATTCATCATATGAATCTCCCTATCACTTGCACTCATATTAGTTGGAGGGAACAATTATTACGCCCTATTTTGATTTAGGTCAAACCAAAGTGGCTCCCACTGACTTTCATAAAGTTCTTGTACTATTCGGCATAGTTTGGGCCCTTAAGCTTGTTGTCGTCAAGAAGCTTTGCAAATGATCCATTTGCCATTTTCTGATAAAAGATCAAACATCAGTCCACAACCTAATTTGATTCATGTTCATTTCATAGATATGGATTTTAATCTACGATCCATTTCTATTTATTCATCTATGAGATTTCCCTCCTTTCTCAGTGACGAAGACTATGGGTTGTCTCCGAAAATGTAGGAAATCACATAGGGTACATGGAGCCAACTGTTTCAGCTACATAACCCCACCACCCTTCTGTGAAGGATCATATCCACTCATCATATGAGTTTTCCCTTTGGCCTCTATCAGACAAGGTTCAGAGCCATTTTCAAGTAAACCTTTCTGTCCAGTGAGTGCTTACCCATCATGTTCATGAACGCCAAGGTACCGTGAGAGAGTTCGCATTTTCTGGTGAAGCCCCTCCCACATCAGTCTATGACACCCCTATCATCTTATGAAACACTCTAACAAGCCCAACAGCGAATGGATAGCCCATTTTCTGGTGCGTTTCCTCATTACTGAAGGACTCATCCTCATGCTAATGATGAAAGGCCTTTAGAGAGTTCATCATATGAATCTCCCTATCACATGCACTCATATAAGTTGGAGGGAACAGTCAATTACACCCTAATTTGATTTATGTCAAACCAAAGTGGCTCCCACTGATTTTCATAAAGTTAGATTTCGGTGGGCCTTAAATCAACTAGGGTTCCACACGTAACCTCTCGATGAGGTGTGGGGCTCACCACTGAGGGAGGTCATCCAATGACCAAAAGGGACACCATGGCAGTGATGTGCATTCAGCCATGGTCTACGTAAGAGCCACTGTCGAATGAGCATGGGCCAAGCACTTATGGACCATGTACGCAGCACATCACACATCCAAACATCTCATGCAGGGATAAATTGATCTAATCAATTAATTATCTGTAAGGCCCATTGGAAGCCCGTTAAAAATCCATAATATTAACCATTAATATTATCTAGGTATATGGGCTGAATTAGCAGCTTTAACTATTTAAAACTGGGCCTTTATAGGTTGGGCCGAATTAACCATTTAATTAAATATCAATCCCCAAGCCCATTAGTGGGAAAATTAGGGCTGACTTTCAGCCTTGATTAAACCCTTGATTTGGTCCAAACAGTTTGAACCAATCTTGGTTTGAATGGGTCTAGGGTTTGATCTTTAATTAAATCTTTAATTCAAGAAAATAATATGAAATTAAATAACTGATAAAAGAAAATCAAGAATCAATTAAACAGGGATGTTCGCACCCTCCATCCTGCAAAACAGAGGTTAGATCACAGATTGCAGTTTCACAAACTGCAAATCGCAGATAGCGAATGGCCCATCTACGAAATCTCCTTCTTTGCATCGCCATCTTCGATCCAAAAATAAAAATAAATAGAAATCCTATTTCTATTAATAATTACATCAGATCGAATGCCTATACATTGATTGTAAAAATAAAAATAAAATTATTAACAGACCAAATGTAATAAATAAATTCAAGAAACTGCAAATCTTGCAATTCTCTTGGCGCAAACCAAGAATTCGATCTCCTCTTGTACGAACAGCCCATAAATCAAGAAAATTATAAAGAATAATTATATTTATATAAAAATAATTTCAGATTATTTGCCCATCAACTTTGGGAACAAATTTCCCAAAACCCGTATCTGCGCAAATTGGGTAGAATGCCTTCTCCCTATTTGCGCAGGTTCAGATCTGAAACAGAATGGTTCAAGATTTGAATCATGGATCTGATACCACTGAAGGGATAGGAAATCCATCACATGGATGCCCAAAGATTGCGGAATAAGGGGGCGAATTTTAAAAATTTTTCTTTCCCTTCAACTAGGAGTCAAATTCCCTATTTAGAAAATCATATTTTCAAGGATCATTCTTGAACTATAAACTGAACCAGATCTTAACCAAAAGGAGTAGTGAGGGATAATACCTGATACAGAGAAGCAGTATCTCCCAATAAAGGTGGCACAGTGCAGGGTGGAGCAGAATCAGCAGTGTTCTTCCAAAAGAACTTGACCCTTTGCAAGAATCAACTGGACGGCTTGTGAATACAACTCCCACCAATCTTTTCTCCAAAAGATTGGTATCAAGATCAAATCTTGATTTCTCCTAAGAACTGGAGATCGAACTGCTATAGGCGGCGGCTGCAGGCAGGAGGTGGCAAGAGAGTATTTGAAGGGTGCAGAATTCTCTCTTCTAGTAATCTTAGCTCTAAAGAGAAGCATCTGTGGATTGCATTGCATTGCATTGCATGTCTAAAGGCTGCCGCCCCCTCTTCCTTTTATAGACTTAAAGGGATCAGCTCCTAATCCCATTAGGAGTTGCTAACGCAAATCATATTTGGACTAGAAGTCCCTTTAAGTTATAAGGGATAACCCTTATCTTATTTGTAGATTAGATCAGCCATCTCCTAATGTAATCAAATTAGCCCAGTTTGAAATGGGCTTAAGGCCCATTTAAGGTTATGTATTCATTTAGCCTTCCAATCTGCTGCCCAGTTGGGCTTCCTTGTATGGCGTGGGACACAAACATTGATCTACACATCAGCCACATGGGATTGGCCCAGCCTTTGTTACAAGGCCTGGCCGGATACACTGTTATGGAGAGTGCACCCCTGAAACCCATCCGATGGGCTCTATGGGCCTAACACTTACCCTAAGTGGTTCCTGGGCCAAGCCACCTTGTAACACCCAAGGACTGTGGGCAGATGCAAGATTAGTCCATCAAGTATTATCCTCAATGGTTTTACACTTAACCTCTCTGTTCATAATGATCATACATTGCCCGACAAGAGAGGACCTCTCCCTCGGCTACAAGGAACAGTGTTGCACTCTCTGCTTATATGAATCCCGGGAATTAAAACCTTTTGCAAATCATTTCAAAACCATAATGTATAATCTTTTATATTTCATATAAAATATATTTTGCGAAACAAATCTCAACGATTGAAATCGGCTGCCGGTAGTCTTGGTTTCCATCAGTGAGAGTGCATCCCCAATCATTACCTTTGTCCGACAAAGGGGCTGATCTTGTCACTATTATCACCCACTCAGATGAATTCTCAGACTGCCCCAACATACCCAGGTTTTGACACCCGCTGAGGATCTCACTGATTGGTATATCAAAGACAACCCGATCCAACACCTAGTGCAGTATCATAATCGAGTCTAGGGGTCGGGTGTAATTTTCCAGTTTTGCGCATCAATCTCCAAGGACCAGGGCAATACTGGAAATCTGGTCCAGTTCAAAGATTCAATTAATCCTACTCTGTATGTGCCTAAGGTCTCACCCTGGCAGCTGAGACAGGCCACCCCAACCGTCTTAGTGGCACCACAGTGTCAACCTTGTCAGGATAGGTCTCCCCAGACCGACCCACTGGCTGCGAACATTCTAAACTAACACGAGTCTCATTAAGTGTCCAGTTTAAGGGTATTACATAGAAACATACCAAGGGAACATGAATCAAATATGCACTATTATTCATTTATAATAAACTCATAAAATACATCATTTTGATTGAAGCTAAGGGCATACAAAACTGTCTAACAGATATTAGTTTTCCAAAAGAAACTGATCAAGTTCGGTGCTCATTGTTTCCGGATGATTCTTCTGAAGAATTCGGTGTGTAGGACGCACTCTCCTAGTTCCGTTCCACAGTTGCTGTATCATCTTCAGCAGGAGCAGATCTTGGTGTCTTCTCTAGGCGTGAACACCAAATTTGGGAGATATTATTTCTCTGGATCAGGTATAATCCCTCCCTTGTCTTTTGGTTCAGATCTGGTTCGGTTATGGTTCAAGTAGGATCCTTGAATATTGTATTCTAAATTTAGGGAATATGATTCACAGTTGGAAGAAAGGTTGGGAATTTTTTAAATTTGCCCATCCATTCTGCAACCTCTTTGGCATCCATACAATGGATCCTACCATTCTTTTAGTGTATCAGAGCCAGGTTCGAATCTTGAACCAAGAAAATCAGATCTGAACCTGCGTAATTGGGCAGAAGCTGTTCTATCAGGATTTGCACAGATTGTTTTCTTTAATTCAAGAAATCGTTTCTTGTTGAGGGCAATTTGTCTGAAATTAATTTTATTAAATCTGAAATTTATTTTGAATTGTTCTTTATTTATTTCTTGATTAAATGGATTGTTCGTACCTGGAGATCGAAGTGCAGCATTTGCGCAGATTGTCTGCACATTCTTCTTTTAATTTCTATTCCATTTGGTCTATAAAATAATTTATTTTATTTTTCTAGACTGAATGTATAGGATTTGATCAAGAATATAAATAATTAATAGAAATAGGATTTCTGTAATTTTTTATTTTCTTGATTGGAGAAGGCGGTGGCGCTAGAGATTAGTAGATGAAGGGATCGCTTTTTGTGTTTTGCAGTTTATGAAACTGCAACCCTAGTGAGTAACCTCTGCTTTGCAGGTGATGCAAATAGTCTATGTCTGATTTATGATTGTCTAAAATTCAGAAATATTAATTTCAGATCTTTCTTGAATTAATTCTTGAATTGAAAATCAGTTTCGGACCATCTCGTACCGGATTAGACTAAATCTGTTTAGACCAAATCTAGGGTTCGAAAAGGGACTATTTTCAGTCCAGCTTTCTCACACTATCAAGCCCAAATCTGATCTTCAATTGAAGGGATTAATTTGGCCCACCTATAAAGCCCAGTTTTAAAGGGTTAAAACTGCAAAAGCCCACTCTTGTGGGAAAAACTATATGGGCCAAACTACCAACTGTGATTCAGCCCATATACCTAGACGACATTAATTGATAATGTTATGGATTTTAATTGGGCTGATTAATGGGCTTTACAGTAGTTAATTCATTGGATCAATTCTTCCATATCATGCGATGTGTGGATGTTTGATGTGTTGCGACCATGGGCCATAAGCACTTGGCCCATGATGATTCATTAGTGGCTCTTGCACACACCATGGCTGAATGCACATCATTGCCATGGTGTCCCATAAGGTCATTGGATGACCCCTCCTTGCTTGGTGGGCCCCACAACCCTGAAAAGGGAAGCGTGCAGAAACCCTAGCCGATTTAGGCCCACCACAAATCTGACTTTATGAATGTCAGTGGGAGCCACTCTAGTTAGACCTAAATTTACTAGGGCATAATTTTGTTCCCTCCAGCAAATATGAGTGCCTGTGATAGGGAGATCCATATGATGGACTCTCTAAAGGCCTTCCGTCATTAGCACAATGATGGGTCCTTCAGTAATGAGGAAACACACCATAAAATTGGGTTATCCATTTGCTGTTGGATCAGTCAGAGTGTTTCATAAGTTGATAGGGGCATCATAGACCGATGTGGGAGGGGCTTCACCAGAAAATGGAACTCTCTCACGGTACCTTGGCGTAACCTGAATATGATGGGTGAGCACTCACTAGATAGAAAGGTTTACTTGAAAATGGCTCAGAACCTTATCTGACAGAGGCCAAAGGGAAACCCATACGATGAGTGGATATGATCCGTCACAGAAAGGTGGTGGGGTTATGTAGCTGAAATAGTTGGCTCCATGCACCCTATGTGATTTCCCATATTTCCAGAGACATTTCGCTGTCTCCATCACTGAGAGAGGAGGGAAATCTCAGAGATGAACAAATGGGAATGGAACATAGATTAAAAGCCATATCTATGTAGGTAACATGAATCAAACTAAAAGTTGTGGATTAACGTTTTGTTGTTTTACCAGAAAATGGCAAACAGACAAATTGCTAAGTTGCTTGACGACAACAAGCTTAAGGGACTCAATTATGCCGACTGGTACAGAAACCTTATGCTAGTTCTAGCTTCAGAAAAGCTGGATAAGGTGGCTAAAAATCCTGCTCTGGATCGTCTAGGGGATAGGGCTTCTGAGGCCCGAAGGAGAGAATACCAAGAATGGGAGGATAAAAACTCCCTGGCCCCTGCTATATCATAGCCTCTTTGGACAATCCGATAAAGAGGCAATTCGATCAGATCAAACTCGCCAAAGACATATTGGATAGTTTGAAGACTATATACGAAGAGTAGAATCGTTCTACTCGATAAAAGGTCCTGAAACAGTTCATGGCCGTGCAATTGACTAAGAGGCAGCAAGTGGATGACCATTGTCTTTGGATGATGGGCTACATAAACGAGCTGGAGGCCCTAGGTTCTGGGCTAGATCTGGTCACACAGATCGATGCTATTGTCAACTCTCTACCTCCATCCTTTAACTCGTTCATTATGAATTACAATATGAACAAGCTGAATGTCAGCGCCCAAGAGCTCAGCAATATGTTGCAAAGAGCTGAGGAACTAATAAGGAAGGATGAGCCGATAGCCATGCTTGTTGAATCTAGGAAATCTAGCAAGAAGAGGAAGGCAAAGAGAAAGCCTCAGAAGAAAACCACCAAATCTAAGAAACTAAAGAAAGACAAGGCATCCGATGCCTGTCACTTCTACAAGCAGGCCGACCACTGAAAGAGGAATTGTCCCGCCTACCTGGAATCTAAGAAAGATACTTTCGAAACTTGTGTCATGGAAACTAATTTATTAGTGACATCTGTGTCCTGGTGTGTTGACTCCAGGGCTTCAACTCATGCGTGTAATTCACTGCAGAGGTTCAAAGTAACCAGAAGGCTGAGTGAAGGAGAAGTAACACTATACCTGGGGACTTTTGTAAGTGTTGTAGCTATAGTGATAGGAACCGTAGAATTGAATTTTAGAGAAGAGATTCTTGTACTGAAAGATTGTCTTTATGTACAAAATCTAAGAAGAAATTTGATTTTTTTTTCTAAACTGTGTGTGAATGGATATACTGTCTCTTTTTGTAATATGATTACTATCTAAAGGAACAACAAATTCATCGCATGCGGGGAACTGTAGAATGGTTTTTATGTTCTACATCCTTCTCTAGAAGCTAATCTAACCAAAACTACGTCGGTCGAAATCGCCAAGAAAAGGACTTGTGACATGGTAAGTCCCACGTGCCTGTTGTTAAGTCAACTAATCTAACCAAAACTACGTCGGTCGAAATCTCCAAGAAAAGGACTTGTGACATGGTAAGTCCCACACCATACAAAGAAGCCCAACTAGGTAGTAGATTGGAAACTAATTGAGCACTGATTACTTAATGTGCCAAAAGCCCATTTCGAATTGGGTTGATGTGATCACCCACTTATGGGGCAGATCTGCGATTAGGGTTTGCAAAAGGATTGGGCTTTTAACCTAATCCACTCTTGGAGACCAAATTCAAATCAGATTTGAAACTGGTAGTCTCCTGATAAGATCAGGAGTAAGCTAACCACATAACACGATTGGAGATTGCAATCCATTAAAAGAAAATTCTAACAATGGGGAAAGTGAAACTTGCAAAAAGATAAATAAATGATAGAAATAAATAAATAATAAAAAAAGAAAAACTAAATAGAAAGTCTACAACTTGGTCAGAGGTAGCAGTCTCAAGATCTATCCTTTTAACCTCGAACTCCTTGAGCTAGGCCTTCCGTCTTACCTGGTTGAATTTCAGATTTGCAGAAAGGAAGACAAAAATTAAACTAGATACAAGTAAATTGCAGAAATAAAAATATGGACTGGAAATTAAAGAATGGAAAGTAAATCTGAAACTAATGGAAAATTGGTTGGGATCCAAATCCAAAGGTGGTAGTAGTGGCTAGGCCAACTGCAAGCAGGAATCCCTCCTTTTGCTTGGGCATTTTCCATTTCTTCTACCCTTGATCTTCTCAAGAACAACCTTCCGTCTTACCCGGGGGTAGAATCCAACCCCTTCTCAAGACTCCTTGGGTCCTTTTTGTAGAAGGGTGGATAAAAGTGAGATTAGAGAGAAAGAGGGGGGCAGCAACTTGGTTTTAACAGAAATATGGGTGCCCTAAGGTTTAGAATGGTGGGTTAGGATTATTTTAAGGTGATCCTAAGGCTGAGAAGAGAAGGAGAGGGTGCCCAATTTTATGTAGGACTGAGATTTGGGCGCCCAGAATTGGATGGTGAAGATTTAAGTGCCTAGGGCTGAAAGGTGAAGATTAAAGAGTGGGTGGCGCCCTAGGGTGAATGGCAGAGATAGAGAGTGAAATAGAGGGCTGAGATCTAGTGACTAAAGGCTGAATGGCGAGGATTAGTAGTTAGGTGGTGTCCTAGGGTGAGAATGCACTCTCAAGAGGGTGCCCTAGAATGAAGGGTGGAGATTAGATGTTTGGAAGGGATGGAAGGTGAGAATTTAGCAGTTAGTGATGGTTAGGATTAGTAGTAAGTGCTCATGCACACACACCTCCTCCTCAGCGGGCCATCACGACCGATCTATGATCACAAGTGAAGACTAAAGGTTCGAGAAAATGGTGATGACCTGTACAACCAACTCCCTACTTAAAGGAAAACGTACAACTCAAATCTCTTTGATCCAACGGTTGCAAACTAGCCAATCTAATAGCCCGAATCGATAAGCTAAACGTGGCATCGACCTTGGGAAGATGATACGACACCGAAGGAGGGAGCCGGTTCACTTGTTTGCTCAAGGTCATGAACGACCGAAACCAGACACCCCTCTGCAATGTTCCGCACACGGCCTTAACTAGTCCACACCAACACCTATCCCATGTATGGACCTCCACCAGATGTTGTTAACACTTGTACAAGGCACGGCTAACACATGCAGACATCTTGCACCCGTGTCGGCCAAGGTCATGTGTTCTCGCCAAGAAGAACCCTTTGCAGCCCAGGTCGACTTCTCCATGCAACTCCATAGTACTCTCTTCAGCCGAAGCCAAGGCCTCCACACAACACACCATCTGACCTCAACCACTATGGCCTCGAGAGTGGGGGCCACACCACTTGGTAGGCCTCAGATCATACCTCGTGGTGTCAACCAAATCAAATCCTAGACACACATCATCAACTGCTTCCAACCACTTGGTCATTAAGGACTAAGATCTAAGCCCTCGCCTCTTGTCTAGTCAGACCCCTCTTTGAGTATTTGAATAATTTGACCAAGTCTCCACCCTTAGGATAACACTTGGGGCCTCAGACTTGTGCTCTTCCCTTGTTTACAGATCAGATTAGTCATCTGTGGACGCTAAGGATATTACCTTGTTGCCCTCGGCCCCATATTTGGCAACAATAATTGAGAATTGATTGAATGGAGAGACCTACAATTTCATTACTCACAAAATGTGTTGGTTTATGCTCTTCGGTTCTGTTTGTGGACATTTCTCATCAACGATTAATGCAACAGCTTTACTTTTCTTTTTTTTTTTTACCATTCATCGACACAATGTGAAGGTTAGCAAACCATGTGATGGCGTTAGTGTCTAACAAGATTCGGTCCCATAGCCATTGTGGATCAACAATATCAATGCTCTATAATCTACGAGATGATTAAGAAGTTGCAAATCCAAACATAGGTGAACAAAGCCAATAATAAAAAAATATATGTATATATAATTTATATATAGATTTAGATCTAATAACAGATGGAAAAAGAAGATGTGCTATTGAATTGTATTTCCAATTTCCATTGGGAGAAATGATCTCCCCGGTGCTATACAGAATGTAAATTTACAATGTTGAAATGTCAACAATATAGTTTGGAAAAATACGGACATCAGTTTCAATCTCAATCCCCTCCTCAACTTCAACTGCAATGACTTTTCATTTCACTTGAAGCTACAAAATTGGAGAGTTTGGATTTAATGCTGCCCCATCGTCTATTAACATAGAGTAAAGAATCTTTCTTTTGGAACCAAAACTGCAGCCCTTCGAACTTATGAGCCTACGGAGCTTGTGGCATAGATTGACAACCAAAGGAAATTCAATGCATTGATTCGATTCTTCACCACTCGCTTTTCTGAAGATCTTGTGTTACTCCTCTAACAATCCATACCATTCAAAAGGTGGATGAAAGTGTCTTCTTTGCAAGGAATCGTTAGGCCACCCATTGGATGATCAAACCCAAACTCTTCCTCGGCCTGACTTAACAATTCTTGGAATGAGGAATGATTCAAGTAGGATACTGGAATAACAAACCACCTCTTTTCTGCTTCTCCTACATAAACTGCCAAATGACCCTTGGGAACATTGGCCGTTGTTGACCAAAGCGATTGGTTCCTCCCTCCTGAAAGAGAGCGGCGAAGAATCTCCTTTGTGTGAAGCAAAGCAGGCAAGCGGAAACCCATGATTTTCAAGGTTACTTGGCAAAAGAAGGATTCACAAGATATTGATCTCGGAAATTGGTATTAGAAAACACAGAGAGCGTCAACACTAATAGATTGGAAGTAGCTAGAAAATGAAAGATGCACTTTCCCTCAGCATGCGTACACATATAGAGAGAGAGGGGTGTAGACGACCAAGAAAATGGTGTGGTCAGAAGGCCATTCGCAAAAGAGTGGCTAGCAGGAGAGCCCACATTTATTCATATTAGGCCTTCTAAGGGACATCCTACAAGTGAAATCACATGATTTTTCCTTTTAACCCATTTCCGAAACTTTGTTGAGAGTGAATACACCGTGGCCTTAACTTACCAATATTACATCTTTTTCATACCCCACTGAACCCATTTGAGTAGACATGAAGAGTGGACAACTGATTGGTTGTATATCGCCTATATATCCATTCCATTGACAACCCATGGCATTGTAATCCCTTAATGTAAATAGTTCATTCCTGGTTTCTGGTTAATATCTTGCGATTGTATCATTATATAGTTTGAGAGCAAAACACCCACAGTTTTTGAGACCCAGTAGAAAGGCGGAAGCCAAAAAACTTGTTTGTTTTCCATTTACTCTCAGCGCTTCACGTGTTGTCTCTCGTTTATGAGTCAAATACAATGAGCTGACACATATAACAGTCTTCCTGATAACCAAATTGCACCTCAAAACCGAAAGGGGGGACAACATGTCCCTCCTCGTGGCCCACACTTAACATCTCCTCATTCCATATCTACACAAATCACAATCTCAAATATTCTCAGAATTCTCTTCCTTCTCTATCAAACCTTGTTCTTTGATTTCTTATTCTTGCAATATAAGTGTGCATAGAAGCCGTGGGCATTCGCTTGCCTAGATTGGTTCATCTTACTACAAATCAATCAACTTCATCATCATCAGCAGCTTTCACAGATGTCCTAAAAGGCCATTTGGCTGTTTATATTGGAGAGACCCACAAGAAGCGGTTCGTGGTTCCCATATCCTATTTGATCCATCCTTCGTTCCAAGATTTGTTAAGTCAGTCTCAAGAAGAATTTGCCTTCAATCATCCAATGGGTGCTCTCACCATACCATTCAATGAGGATGTCTTCATTAATCTCACATGTCGTTTGAATGGTTTATGAGTATTAGCAACAAAGATTTTTCTGATCAAGAAATTGTTTGGCCCCGGCCCGTTCAAAATTTTGTAAAGGAATAATCATTTATTTGTAAATAACTTTCTTGTGGAAGAGAGGTCGAGGAAGATGAAAAAGTAATCCCTTGTTATAAGTAAAACACTACAATACAAATTTTTGCCTTTTATACTTGGGCAATTAAGTACCAAATTTTTTACATCCTATGAATTAAGTATCTAAGTCAAACACAAGCTATAAACTTTCTTAAAAATGTGACCACAAGGTATCCTTATAGCCAAATCCCATTTACCAAGAGCAGATTATATATAGAGCTCTAACATCACAAGATAAAATTACCATAGATGTAAGTTTTCTTCTTCCTCCTCATTGCTATTATTCTGAATGTGGGATTGTATTCAGCCAAAGTTGGATTGCTCTCTTTCTAGTGCCAAATGCTGCAACTCTTAGAAAAATCCTCTTTTTTGTATGGTTTGGCATGCCGGTAATTACTAAAAGGGAAAATTTCTCTAAACTGTCCTTCCTATTTAGCTAATTGACTAACTCTACCCTTATATATTGTCTTAGAGTACCCCAAGTTTCCTGACAATTGACTATCTCTACTCCAGCCATCAACAACCGCTAATATCCCATCAAGTCCATACACATGTGACACCACGTGATGTATACGACTTTCAAAACTCAATATTACCCTCTGTCCCACATTTGTAAATCAGGTAAAAATCACTGCCTATGAACAAGATGGTTACGGTCTCTACTGATTCTTTGTTGATGATCCCACACAACGAGAGATCCATGCAGTGGTGCAGCTCCAATTCCTGCAATGTTGGGCACTCGACAGCGATACACGCCAACCCAGTCCCAGTGGCACAGGTTAGAGCAAGCTTGTGAAGATTCGGGCATCCACGGGCAATAACTCACAGTCCTTGATCAATTGAAATCTATGTGAAGAGAAGCGGAAGAGGAGAAGAAGAAAGGAAGAGAATAAGACAGAGAGGAGTTGCATAGACAGAGAGTAGAAGTGGCTGTTGGAGAAAAAGAACAGGATGAGGAAGAAGAAAGATTGCAGAGACAAAAAGGTAGAGAGATCATGTCTTGCTTCTTGTCAATCCTCGTAGAGATCACGTCTTAGTTGTTTTTGCATCATAGAAAGCAAGAGATGGAGTTGTTGTAGGGGCCAGAAATGATGTCAAGAGTTGTGAAGCCAACCCGGACACTAGAGTGGAGATTAGCCCCGAAAGGAAGTGGCTCAAACAGAAGAAGACACTAAGAAGGAGATCTTCCTACCACATAGATCATCTAGGAAGATAATTCAGACTCTCACTTCAATCCTAACTGCTCAAAGCAAGGCTGCTTGTGGTATTGCTGACATATTACCTTATAAAGAAGGTTCTGGGCAACACCTTTAAGGGCAGAGCCATTGCTGAACTTAACAAATGCAGCCATGGGAGCTTCCTGGTATAATATATCATCTTCTACTACGCAACAAGTTCTAGTACTTGTATAAATAAAAGGGCAAGTTTCTTAAGTACCCCCAAGTTTTCTGACAATTGACACCGCTCCAAGTTTGCTTTTTCTTAGGCGTAAAGAAGGGAGAGAAAAAAAAAAAGATAAAAAGGCATGGAGAATAAAGGCTTCAGTTGGGTTTGCATAGGCAATGTAAAAAACAGACATGACATAGAGCAAGGATTGTGAGATTTCGACCTTCGTGTCAACTTTATTTATAGGTGACGTCAAAAGTTTATTTGATTTTAGAATTTTAATTAGATCAGCTAAGGCCATGTTTGGTTCAATTCTCATTATTTCTCATTCTTATCCAAGATGAAATTTTCAAATGGAAAAGAATTGGTAAAAATAGACAGAATGAGAAAATATTTCTATGAAGCAACACTTTTTTTCTAAAAAATGAATTCTTTTCATACTGACAAATATCCTATGTTGCTCATTTTCATTCTTCAAAAATAAAAAAATCATGCCGGTATTCACAAACCGCCAGCCTAGGTCTCCAACAGTCAATGTTTACCACTTCGCATAGATGTTTTGTAAAAGTACTTTCGCAAACTTTCTTTGGTAAAGTACTTGCAAAAAAGTGCTTTCATGTAAAAGTAATTTCATAAAAGTTCTTTCATAAAATTGAGTTCATAAAATTGCTTTCATGTAAAAGTACTTTTACAAGAGTGGTTTTGTAAAAGTTTTTTTGCAAAAGTAAACATTTATGATAACAGTTTTGTAGTCAGAGTTTCTTCAAAGTATGAAATGAGCAAGATGGGGCATGATTACTTTTCATGTTGCAAGTTAGTCAATTTTTGTGCTACGAAGTTGATTTTTCATTCTAAAAAGAATGTGGCCCTTGGTAAGAATTTTGTAACCAAACACTAATGTTATTCATTCTTGCCCATTCTTGCCTATAATGAGCAAGAATTTAGAGAATGATGACCATAGAAGTGAACCAAACATGGCCTAAACACTTGAGATCTCTGCTTTTAGCTTGGGCCTTAATCTACTAAGCTTCGCCACTCAAAGATATAAAGAAAAGGGTTTACAACTTTGTTATGGTTACATTTTGACATTGTAATCATAAAAGGGTATATTAGGAATTTAAAAAAAAATCAATCATGTGATGTCACATGTGAACAGAGTGGGACAGAAAATTTACAACAAGGGAGGTTTTAGACAATTGTCAGAAAACTGAAGGGTACTTTAAGACAATATGTAAACAGTAAGGATAGAGTTAGTTGATTTCCTAAACCGAGGTACTTTAAGAAATTTTCCCTAAATAAAATTTCACACTAATTCTGAAAAAAACAATATTGCAATGAAAGGGAAGATAGGAGACAAAGAATGGTACTTTTCAGCCTTTAGGACCAAAAGTATCTGACTGGGCTACAAACAAATAGAGCTACAAAAGCTAGGTACTAGAAGGCCAACGGTAAAGATATGGAATTTATAGTTCAAAGACGTGTACGCTTGTGGGCATGAAGAATACTATGGTGTTCTATTGAGGATAGGAAGACTTTTAGAGACAAATGATTGCTTATTTTCTACCATTTCATATGGATATTGTGAAGGAAGGAGAAATCTATCATATGGATGGCCGAACAATGCTAGATGGCTGGGCGAAATTTCAAAAATTTTCTTTCACTCTTTCAGGAATTGTATTCCAAGTTTTAGAAAAACTACAATTTTCTAGGATCGTTCTTGCACCAAAACTGGACCAGCTTTGAAACTAAAAGAAAATGGAGAAGTATACCACATACGGATTCCACAAACGTATTTTCCAATGTGGTAGTTCATTCCCAAAGAGAGTACCAAAACCAGCTTCCGCTAAAGATGGCGTAGCTTCAATTGAAGCTAGTTCAGCAACACAGTTTTCAACAAAACTGTGATCCAACACCTTGGACCGAACAAGGGAGGTGAGCACTAATTGGTTCTGATATTTTCTTGCAAAAATCAAAAGTCAGAACTGATCAAGATCAGTCTAAGATTTGGAGGTCAATTCTGGGGCGGCAAGAACAGAGAAAGAGAACTAAGAGCAGAGTAATTTGGAACAAATTTTGATCTCCTCTTTTCTTAGCCTTAAGAATAACTGGAATTTGGTTTGGGTTCAGTGTTTCAAACAAGCACACAATACATGTTCTTCGAGTCCAACCCTGGCAACTGAGATAGGCTACCTCAACCTTCTTGGTAGGACATTAGTGTCGGCCTTGGTAGGATAAACTTTTCCAAGTATATCCAACGATTGAGAACATTCTAAACTACCATAAAGTCTCATAAGTGTCCAGTTTAAGGGTAATTACATATAAAGACACCAATTATAACACAAAATAATTATGTACTTTTATTCATTTATAGTAAATGCATCAGTACACCAATTTGATTGGAGCTAAGGGAATACACTGTCTAATAGGTCCCAGTTGCACTTAGGTCCAATCTGGTACAAGCCTGAGTCTCATATTGTCCACGTGTTTCTCAAACACTTTTTGTGTCAGTGGCTTAGTCAATGGGTCTTTCACATTCTCCGTTGATGCTACCTTCTGAACTTGGATGCCCCCTCTACCAATAATCTCCCAGAGTACATGATACTACTCTCAATGTGCTTTGACTTTGAGTAGGCTTTTGGCTACTTAGCCTAAGCAATTGCTCCAATGTTGTCACACAATAGTGGAATGGATGAGGTGTTAGATGGAACTACTCCTAATTCGTAAATGAACTTCTTCATCCATACAGCTTCCTTGGCAGCTTCACTTGCGACAATGTACTCGGCCTCGATTGTGGAATCTACTGTGGACCTTTGTTTGCTGCTTTTCCATCTAACTGCACAAGACCCCATCGTAAAGATGTAAGCAGATGTAGATTTTCTACCATTTAGGTCTGACTGAAAGTCAGCATCAGTATACCCAATGATATGTAGTGAACTACCATTGAAGACAAGACAAAACTCTTTTGTCCTCCGAAGGTATTTGAGTATGTTTTTCACGATAGTCTAGTGCTCCTATCCTATGTTTGAATGGTATCTACTTACTACATTCACAGCCTGAGCAATGTTTGGTCGAGTGCACAACATGGCATACATGATGCTCCTTACGATAAAGGCATAGGGAACCCTCTTTCATACTCTCAATCTCCTCAGTAGTCTTGGGAAAAATACCCTTGGAAAGAGTAGCTCCATGTTTGAAATGGACAAATTCCTTCTTGGAGTTCTCTATGTTGTATTTGTTAATAATCTGGTCAATATAAATAAATTGGGATAATCCTATTATCCTCTTCGATCTATTTCAATAAAGTCGAAGTGTCAAGATATAGAAGGATTCTCCAAGATCTTTCATGGAGAATTGCCACAAAAGCCATACCTTCACTATAATAAACATCCCTACATCATTCCCAATGAGCAGAATGTCATCTATATACATAACAAGGAACGTAACCTTATTTCCCATTGGTTTCTTGTAAACATAGGATTCATCTGGATTCTACTCAAAGTCTAATTGTTTGACCATAGAGTCAAATCGGATGTTCCAACTTCTAGAAGCTTGTTTTTATCCATAAATGGATCTACTTAGTTTGCACACCATATGTTCCTAACTAGATGCAATAAAGCCTTGCGACTAGTGAATATAGATATCTTTAGTAAGATCTCCATTCAATAATGTGGTTTTGACATCCATATGCCAAATCTCATAATCATGGTGTGTTGCTACATCTTGTAGGATCCGTATGGATTTAAGCATGACCATGGGCGAAAAGATTTCTTCATAATTGACTCCCTCTTTCTGAGTTTACCCTTTTGCCACAAGACAAGCTTTATAGGTCTCAACCTTTCCATCAAGGCCTTTCTTCCTCTTATAGATCCATTTGCAACCAATTGCTTTGACCTCAAGGAGTGGGTGTATGAGAGTCCAGAATTTATTGGTTTTCATTGAGTCCATCTTGACTTTCATGGCATCTACCCACTTCAATAAATCTATGTCCAATATAGCTTCTGTTAGACAGTCTTGTATGCCCTTAGCTTCAATCTGATTTGATGTACTTTTGTTATTTAGTGGAAATAAATTAAAGTGCATGTTTCATTCATGTTGTTTGGTATAATTCTGTGTAAGACCCTAAAACTGGACACTTATAGAAACTTGTGTTAGTTTTAAATGTTCACAGCCATTGGATAAGTCTGGGGAGATTTATCCTGCCAAGGCTGATACTGATGTGCCACCAAGTGTTGGGATGGCTTGTTTCGGCCATCAGGGTAAGGCCCAAGGCACATGCAGTATGGAATTGCTTGAACCCTTGAACCGGACCAGATTTTCAACATTGCCCTAGACCTTGGAGACAGATGGGCAAAACTGGAAAGTTACACCTGGCCCCTAGACTCGATTATGACACATCACTAGGTGTCGGATCCGACTGTCTTTGATGTGTCAATCAGTGAGATCCTTAGTGGGGGTCAAAACCTGGACATGTTATGCCAGTCTGAGAATTCATCTGAGTGAGTGGTCATAGTGACAGGATCAGCCCCTTTGTCGGACAATGGTAATGATCGGGAATGCACTCTTTCTGATGGAAACCAAACTGCCGGCAGTTGATTTCAATCATTGGAATTTTGTTTTGCAAAATTAATATATGTATATGTATATGTACGGTTTCAAAAGATTTGCAAAAGGTTTTAATTCCCGGGATCCATGTGAGTAGAGAGTGCGGCACTGTTCCTTGCAGCCGAGGGAGAGGTTTTCTCTTGTCGGGCAGTGCTTGATCGTTAAGGGCTGAGAGGTTAGTGTAAGACCATTTAGAATATTACCTGATGGGCTAATCTTGCACCTACCCACAGTCCCTGGGTTTTTATAAGATGGCTTGGCCCAAGGACCACTTAATGTAAGTGTTGGGCCCATAGGGTCCATGTGATGGGCTCAAGGGGGTCACTGAGTCTTTCAGTTAATTCGGTTGGGCCTTGTAATAAAGGTTGGACTGAACCCATGTGGTTGGTGTGTAGATCAATGCTTGGGTCCCACGCCATACAAAGAAGCCCAACTAGGTAGTAGGTTGGAAATTAGTTAAACATTGAACACTTAATGGGCCAAAAGCCCATTTCGAACTGGGCTGATATGATCACCAATTCATAGGGCAAATCTGATATTAGTGTTAGTAAAAGGATTGGGTCTTTGACCTTATCCACTCTAAGAGACCAAATTCAAATTAGATTTGAATCTGGTAACCTCCTGATAAGATCAGGAGTTAACTAACTTAATCTGCAGATAGGATTAAGATTAACCTCTATCCAAATACTGATTTGGATTGGGATAACTCCCAAAATATTGGGAGGTTTCTTAATCAAGAAGAAAGAGGAGAAAACCCTAGCAGAAATATCAGATTTCGAACTAGGGGTTTGAGTAAGCAAGAAACACATCCTGCAATCTGAGATTTGATCTCTCACAGACTCCAGAGAGAAGAGACAATTCTGCCCTCTTCATCCCTAGACTTCTCCTCCTTCATCCGCCGCCACTACCTGTTGGAAGATTGGATCTTTGCAGCAACAGGAAGTCAAGAAAGCAGTTCTTGACAATAGTCTTGCAAGAAAGACACTAGGATTCGGTGTTCAAGGTTTTCAGAGGGTTCTTGTGAAGAATCCAGTGTGTAGGACACACCCTACTGGTTCCGTTCCATCCACAGCTGTGTCATCTTCAGCAGGAGCGGATCTTGGTTACTTCTTTGAGCATGAATACCAACTTTGGGAGATATTATTTCTCCGGATTAGGTATAATCTTTCCTGTTTCCTTTTGGTTTAGATCTGGTTTGTTTATGGTTCAAGTAGAATCCTTGAATAATGTATTCTAAATTTAGGGAATATGATTCCCAGTGGGAAGAAGGTAGGAAATTTTTTTGAAATTTGCCCCCCATTCCGCACCTTTCTTGGCGTCCATTAGATGGATCCTACCATTCTTTCAGCTTCTACATAAGTCACGGGATCTTTCTCACTGATCATGGCTTCCATCAAATAATTTTCTTGATCATAGCCATAATGAACTACAGGCCTAGACACCTGGGTAGATCTTCTAAGTTGAGTATTATCTGAAACCTATGGGATATTTGCCTTTACTCCTGAGCTCTCATCATCAAGAACAATTTCCTAACGATGATAATTCAAGATGTAATCTTCTTCTAAGAAGTAAGCATTTCGATTATAAAACACTTTTTGCTCTCTTGAGTTATAAAAGAGGTATCCTACAGGCAACAATTAGTCATGGATTTCAATTTATCTACACTTGTTGTGTTAACATATATTGGACAATCTCAAATCTTCAAGTGTCTTATACTTGGTTTCTTTCCGGTCTATAGCTCATAAAATAGGTATCCTATAGACCCCTTTGGGTAGCTTACAAATAGGAAACGGTTAGTCTTGAATTCCAATTTGTCTACACTTGTTCTTTTAACATGTGCTGGACAACCCCAAATCTTCAAGTGTCTATAGCTCATAAGGAGTATTAGGAACGGATTTGGTTGGAATCCGGTTCAGCATGTATATAACAGTCTCCAGTGCGTGTCTCCAAAAAAATATAGGTAGTTCTGAATGGACGAAAAGTGTTCGGACCATATCTAATAGAGTTCGGTTTCTCCTCTCCGACACACCATATAATTGTGGTGTAGCAGGAGGAGACAACTATGATACAATTTCATTGTCTTTAAGGTAGTCCTTAAATTCGTTTGAGAGATATTCACCTCCGCGATCTAATCGAAGGGGTTTAATGTGTTTCCCCAACTGTTTCTCGACTTCTTGCCTAAACTCCTTGAATTTTTAAAAAATTTTAGACTTATGTCTCATTAGGTACACATAACCATACCGAGAATAATCATCGATGAAAGTTATTAAATAACAATGTTAGTTGCATATCCTAACATTCATGGGACTACATACATCAGTATGTATCAGGTCAAGTGTACCCGTAAATCTTTCAGGCTTTCCCGTAAATGGTCATTTAATCATCTTACTCTGAAGGCAAGGCACACAAGTTGGAAGATCTTCTACAGTTAGAAAGTCCAAAGGACCATCCTCTACCAATCTTATAATACATTCTATATTAATATGGATAAGTCGGTAATGCCACAGGCATGTGGGATTAACCGTATCACGTGTTCTTTTCTTGGCGATAATTTTCGACGTAGTTTCGGTTATGTTCATTCTAGAGAAGGAAAGAGGACAGAAACCATTCTCAAGTTCTCCATAAGTAAGGAATTTGTTATTCAATTTAAAAGTAATCTTATCACTAGATAAAATAGAATAACCATCCTTACAGAATTTTGAAACTGAAATCAAAACTCTTCCTAGTAATGGTACATAAAGACAATCTTTAAGAGTTACAATTCCTTCTCTGAAAATTAAATCTATAGTTCTTATAGTTGTAGCTACAACTGTTGCAAAAGTCCCCAAGTAAAGAACCACCTCGTCTTCATTCATCCTTCTGCTTTCTTTGAACCCCTGCAATGAATTACATGCATGAGTAGAAGCCCCAGAGTCAATACACCAGGATGCAAAAGTGACCAACATATTGGTCTCTATGGCAAGAGATTTGAAATTACCTTCTTTGTTCTTGGATTCCAGATATTAAGGGCAGTTCCTTTCCTAGTGTTCGAACTACTTGCAGATGTGACACTCATCAGATGATTTGTCTTTCTTCTGCCTTTTCGGCTTACTTGTTTTCTTCTAAGGCCTCTTCTTGCCCTTCCTCTTTGTTTTTCCTGATTTTCCACCTTCAACAAGCATGTCTACTAGCTTATCCTTCTTGATCATCTCTTTATCTCTCTGCAACATATTGCTGAGTTCTTAAAGGCTAACTTTTATCTTGTTCATGTTGTAATTCATGGCAAACTGATTGAAGAAGGGAGACAGAGAGTTTAGGATGACATCAGTCTTTTTGTCTTCGTCGAACTGGGATCCAAGTTCCTCTAGTTTGTTTATGTACTCCATCATCCGCACGACGTGGTCATGAACCAACTGGCTCTCAATCATCCTCGTTGTCATCAACAGCTTGAGGACCTTCTATATGGCAGAATGATGTTGTTCTTCATACATAGTCTTTATACTATCTAGAATGTCTTTGCAGACAACAATCTTATCGAATTGTCTCTGGATTGCATTATCTATAAATGCTACAATGTAACATCGGGCAAGAGAATTCTTCTCTTCCCATTCCTGTATTCTCTCCTACGTGCTTCAGATGCCCTGTCACTCAGATGTTTTGGAGCTAGGTTCTTGGTAATGTTGTCCAATTTCTTGGAGGTAAGGACTAGGTTAAGGTTATGGAACCAGTCAGCATAATTAGGTCCCTTAAGTTTGTTGTTGTCAAATAATTTGGAAAATTGTCCATGTGCGATTTTTGATAAAAGACAATAGATATTAGTCCATGACCTAAATTCTTTCATGTTGTCTTATATAGAATGGTCTTTTATATATGTTCCATCTCCATTTATTCATTTTTAGATTTTCCTTCTATCTGAGTGACGAGAACAAGATGCATGTCCCTAGAAATGTGAGAAATTACATAGGTACATGGAGTCAACTATTTCAGCTCCAAAACCCCACCACTTTCTATGAAGGATCATATCCATCCATCCAATGAGTTTTTCCTTTGGCCTCCATCAGACAAGGTTCATTGCCATTTTAGGTTATACCTTTCTATTTGGTAAGTGTTGACCCATCATATCCTGGACCCCAAGGTACTATGAAAGAATCTTTCATTTTAGGATAGGCCTCTCCCACCTCGGTTTATGATGTCCTTATCATCTCATGGAGCAATCCCACCGACTGGAACAACAAAATGGATAGCCCAATTTTATGGTGCATCTCCACCCACCGATTCAGCCCGCTTTCATGCTTATGACAAAAGACCTTTAGAGAATTCATCCTATGACATTCCCTATCTCTTGCACTTATATTAATCTGGAGGGAACAAGCAAAATAATCCCTAGGTCTAGTTTAGGTCATACCAAAGTGGCTTCCACTAACTTTCATAAAGTCATATTCAAATGGGCCCAAAATGGGCTAGGGTTTCATAAGATTCTCTTGGAGAGGAAGCAAATCAGAGGCCCATCAAAAAGGATAGATCATCCAATGATCTATGGGCATCATGGCAATGATATGCAGTCAGCCATGATATTCGCAGAGAACCACATGCGTCTAAACATGGGCCAAGTACTTATGGCCCATGAATGTATCATATTCAGCACATCACAAGCACAAGCACAATCACAAATTGATCCAATCAATCAAAAGGCTTATAAAACCCCAAATAACTTAAGTTAACACACAATCAGCCCATTAAAAGACCATGAATTATCCAATAATCTCATCTTGGTATATGGGAAAAATTGCAAAAAAAAAAAAAACAATTCAGCCTACATAGCAGTTATGTTGAAATGGGTTGACGTTGCTTTAACTTAACATAAACTATGTTTTCAAGAGGGGGCCGAATTGGTCCATGTGATGGGCCATCAAACCCTTGGCCCATAACTAATTTTGAGCCACCAAAAACGTGACCTATGGGACTATGATTGGACCCCATCAAACCATTGGTTTGGCCCAACTAGTTTGAACCAAACTAGGTCAAATCGGCCTAGGGTTTGGTGTCCAAAACATGCATCAATTCATAAGAATTCGATCTGAATTTTTTAATGGCTGAATATTGACAATCAATCACAACAAAAATAAATATTCTAGGGCTGCAAGTGTGATGGTCTGAAGTCTTCCAATTGCAAACCTACAAAAACCTTTTAATTGCAGATTATAGATTTTTCTACAAAATTTTCCTTCTTCTCCACGCACTCCAACAAGTCTTCCAATGTAAAAAAAAATAGAGAAAAACCTATTTTTCTATTAATTACATCAGAATAAATCCTAACACATTTTTTTCTCAAAAGAAAAAATAATTATTTACAAACCAATGGTCAAATAAATAATTCTCGGGTGCATAGATCTTAGCGCCAATAAAAATTCGATTTACATCACATAGATTGCCCAAGAACCAAAGAAATAATAATAGAACAATTCTAAAATTATATCAGAGTATAATAAAAATAATTTCAGATCAAATCGCCCAGAATCTGAGAACCAATTTCTCAGAGAACTGCATACTATGCAAATCAGTCAGAACAATTCTATCAATTTCAGTCATGTTTCAGATTTGGTTTATTTCGGTTCAAGATTGAATATGGATCTGATACCACTGGAGGAAGGGGAAATCCATCATATAGATGGCTGACCATGCTAGATGGTTAGAAAAAATTTCAAGAATTTTCTTTCACCCTTCCGGGAAATGTATTGCTAATTTTAGAAAAACTACATTTTCCTATGATCATTCTTGCACCGAAACCAAACATGATTTGAAAGCAAAAGAAAATGGAGAAGTATACCTCATATGGATTCCACAAATGTAACTGGCAAAGTGGGTAGTTCACGCCCAAAGAGAGTACCAAAATCGGCTTTCAGTGAAGATGATGCAGCTTGAATTGAAGCTAGTTCAACAACACAATTTTCAGCAAAATTGTGATCCAACACCTTGGATCAAACAAGGGAGATGAGCACGAATTGCCTCTAATATTTTCTTGAAAAAATTAGTAGTTAGAATAGATCAAGATCAGTCCAAGATCTGAAGGTTGAATTAGGGTTTCTGGGTGGCAAGAATAGAGAGAGTGAACTGAGAGTAGAGTAATCTGGAGCAGATTTTGATCTCTTATTTTCTTAGCCTTAAGGATCAACACTCCTAATCGAATTAGGATGTTCCTAATCCAAATCTTTATTTGGATTTGGACTCTAAAAGTGGATAAGACATATCCTCCTATCCAAATGGTTGATCTAGACCCTTATCCAAACCCTTATTCACCCAAGTCACATGACTGCTTAATCTGTCATGTGACCACTTGATTAATCCAATTAATCATGGGCTTTAGGCCAATTAAGCAAGTGGCTCACATCCCTAGGTAGTTGCTAGCCCATTTGGTTCACTTTGTATGGCGTGGGACCCCAACAATGACATTATATAATCCCATATGGGTTTGGCCCAACCTCTGTGAAAATGCCTAGCCAAATTCACTATTAAGTATAGTGAACCCTAAGTTCATTAGTATGGACTCTTAATGGGCCCAACATTTATATTAAATTATCCTTGAGTCTAGCCATTCTATGAAGACCCAAGGACAATGGACTTAAATAAGATATAGTTCATCAAGTAAACAACCCTAAATGGTCTCTTACACTTAACATCTCAAACCATAATGATCAAACATTGCCTAATAGGGAATGACCACTCCCCTGGCTACAAGGTGCAGTTTTGCACTCTCTGCTTGGATGGGTTCCGGGAATTAAAACCTTTTTGCAAACCTTTTTCTTGAAATATCATAAATATATTTTGCAAAACAAATCTCAAACACAGTTGAAATCAACTGCCGACAGCTTTGGTTTCCATCAGAGAGAGTGCAGTCCCGATCGTTCGCTTTGTCCAACAAAGGGGCTGATCTTGTTACCATGATCACCCACTATAGTGAATTCTCAGACTTCCCCAACATACCCAGGTTTTGACCCCTAAAGGATCTCACTAATTGGCATATCAAAGGCAGTCCAATCTGACACCCAATGTGATACCATAATCAAGTCTAGGGGTTATATGTAACTTTTCAATTTTGCCCACTAGTCTCCAAGGTCCAGGGCATAACTAGAAATTGGTCCGGGTTCAGTGTTTCAAACAAGTACACACTACATGGGCTTCGGGTCCAACCGTGATAGTTGAGACAGACTGCTCCAACCTTCTTGACAGCACATAAGTATAAGCCTTGACACAATAAACTTCCCCAAGTCTATCCAACGACTGAGAACATTCTAAACTAACATGAGTCTCATAAATGTCCAGTTTAAGGGTAATTACACATAAACAGACCATGGGTAATCTCGCCGGTGTTCAAAAAGACTGATGGTATTGGTAGGAGCAACGGTAATGAAAGGAAAGAGAACCGTATTTCTTGTTGAGCATATCTCTATCCCGGCATTGGGTCTCTATCATCGACATCGCTTCCTCAGCTCTTGAATTCATCTCCCTACACCGCCAATACTGGGGCCACTGACTACGAGAGGTGCTCATACAAGAGCGAAAGCGCAAGGGAGCACGTATCATGTTTCTCCACCGTAGCTGTTGTTGCCGCCGCCACCGCTGCAAACTTCAATCACCAGGCACAGTACTAGTTGGCATCACCGACATCTATCATCATGAAAGCTTCCGATTTGGAAGGAATAGAGGATTGTTGGCATTTCCGAGCTTGTCGCTGCAGGAGAACCTTCAGTTGCCCTTCTTCTCACCTATGTCACTAATGACAGTGATGTTTGTCACAAGCCCAAGGAGTCCAGTTTTGGCATTAATTCTGTAGATGCCAACCGGTAGCCAACAGCTAACCAGTTATCTACAGCTGTAGTGGAAACATGTGTCAAATGTTTTAATTAACGAACAAAGGGCAGCACAACAATAGGGACAACAAAGGGTCGTAATCCAGCGAGTGATTCTATATTCCCAACCCGATATTTGTTTGATGGAAAACCGAGAAGAAGGCAGTGACAGGAGACGAAAATTTGAGGCGGAGGAAAAGACAAAGATGGGATACGGGGACAGAGACAGAAATGGAGCAGCGATTTATTTCTTAGTTTTTGGAAAATTTTTATCGGTTGAATTTTATTTTGAAAATTTGAGAAATAATATAAGACAAATTTGACATTTCGTCTTTTTCTATTAGTATGTAAGGGTATTTTAAGACATTACGTAAATAATAAGGATATAACTAATCAATTAACATAAACAGTACGTATATTTTAAGAAATTTGCCCTTACTAAAATTAATACAACAATAATTTACTTAGATTACTAGAAAAAGATTATCAGAATTTTATTTCAATACAGAAAAATAATCCGTTACCAGAAGAAAATGATTAGAATTTAATTTAAATGTTCAATTATACTCAACTTTGCAAGAACCCTTTGATTACTGAACGTAAGTCGAGCAAAAGAGGTAATTTTTGGTCTTTCTCCAAATAACAATTAGAAGAGATTCTGAAATGAAATTTTTACAATGGGTAGTATTTTTTCAATTACTGAACATACAACAAGTACTTTTGTGTCTTTTGGCAAATAAATATTAAATGAAGATGTAAAAGGACACATCTTTATCTTTTTCCAATTCAAACTTTGCAAATGAGATATTTTGCGTCTATTGAAAATTTCAGAAGCTAGGACACCTATTCACACTTTCGTAGACAGTATTGATAATTGACTGGGGCGGCAAATCCATGTGAAACCATAACGTCATGACCCATGTCCCCCCTCGTTACCCATGTAACTACACGCTTGTCATCAGTTATTAACAAATTTATTTTCCCATATAGATATAGATCGATGTACACAGGCCAGACTTGAGTATTCTTCTTCTTCTTCTCCTTGTTGTTCTAGGGATAACTGAGCATAGAAGCCATGGGCATTCGCTTGCCTGGATTGGTTCATGCCAAGATGATTCTTCGACGTTCTTTTCTTACTGCAAATCAATCAACTTCATCAACAGCAGCAGCAGCCACAGATGTCCCGAAAGGCCATTTGGCTGTTTATGTGGGAGAGACCCAGAAGAAGCGGTTTGTGGTTCCCATATCCTATTTGAACCACCCTTCCTTCCAATCCTTGCTTAGTCGGGCTGAAGAAGAGTTCGGATTTGATCATCCAATGGGTCCTCTAACAATCCCGTGCCAAGAGGACGCCTTCATAAATCTCGGTTGAATGGCTTATGAGTATTAGCAACCATCTGGGGCCAAGAAATTGATTGGCCCCCGTTCAAAATTTTGTAAAGCCTAGGCGTAGCCATTTATATGTAAATAGCTTTCTTGTGGAAGAGAGTTGAGAAAGAGGAGAAACAATTCCCTTGTCGATCATCTCTAAAATTATACAATACAATTTTTTTTTCCTTTTGACTTTATCCTTGGGCATTCTAAATTAATGGTTTTTTTAATTCAAGCTATTTTCTTGTTTTCTAGTTGTTTAATTTATTCCAATTTTCGACATCTCCTATGAATTAAGCCTTGGCAATTCAGTACCAAAATGTTGCAGGAAACAATATATATACACACACAAGGCCGATTAAGCTAAGGCTCAGTTTGGAAGGAGTACAAATACAAATTTGTACATGGAATATAGTTTTGAAAAATGAGAGAATTTTGTTTTAAAAAAATTGAAGTAAAATTTGTTATATTTCTCGGTCGAAGTAAATGGAATATAGTTTTGCATCCATTCTCAGGTGAAAGAGAAAAACCCTCAAAGAGAGAAGAGAGAAACCCTTCAAGAGAGAGAGAAAGAGAATGGTTCAGAGCCTCGATAAAGGTAACGATCTCTACTTTCGATTTCTGAAAATGAGTGATGCAACTCTATTCTTTGATCTATTGATCTCTTAGAGATCTTACTTCGATCTACTCAATTTTTGTAACGATCTCTACTTTTGATTTTTTTTTTCAATTCGAGGTCGTTTTCCTCGTTGAAATAGAGATCTGACATTAAAATGATTTTTCATTTCTGTAACGATCTCTACTTTGATCTATATTGCTTTCAACGAAATAGAGATCTGCCTTCGATTTGTGAATAGCGAAACCACTCAACCTTACTTTCGCTCCAACGTAGTTATCGTCAGAACAACTGATTTCAAGTATGCATACTCTCTGCCTCCATTCTTTTCTGTTTCTGTAAAATTTCTTTAGACCATAGATTCTATCTTTATTTTTGGGTTCAACTTATCAGAGATAATTTTAAATTCTTTCTTCTTTATCTCTGCCACACAATCAAGATGTTTATTTCTTGCAAATTTAATTAAATATCTTAAATGTACAATTCTTTTTTGTAGATTAATAATCAGTTCTCTTTTTGTAGGGATCTAAACTCCTTGTCGTTCTTTAATTTCTCACGTACAACCTACCTTCCAAGGCTTATGTTTATTGGGTTTACTTATTGATTTAAGTTTTCACTCGATAGGGTTAGGGTTTATTCTCTTTGGTTTATTTAGGGTTTGATATGCTAATTGAATTAGGGTATTGGAGATTTGATTGCCTAGATGTGATTATGATTATTTTTTTTTTACTTTGATGCTTGGTTTGGGATGTGATTATAAAATTGAGTTTCATATCACTGAATATTTATTTGGACCAAAATAAGAATATAGTCCCTTTCACTTGGATTATTAGTTTCTACATAATCATGCTACATTTTAACAAATACAGCAGAAGAATAAAATGCAATTGTATTTCCAGGATTGTTAAATTAGAGTATATTTTCTTTATTTTGATGCACTTTATATTTATTATTTGTCTCATGTTTTCTGAGCCATTTGTTGGATCCACCAAAGAACAAAAAAGCTCCCGTAATTGGTAGCCCAGCATAGAGGGAGGTGCTTTTAATTGACAATTCTATTTTTAACCCATAATTTAGTAGTAAACCTATGAATTTACCATTGGGTTCAGTCCTGTAATGGAGACACAGACCCTCTGTAATTGGGTTGATTGGTTTCAATTCTATTGGAAATTCATGACACATTAATAGTCCCATCTAGTTTGCCAAATTTACTTGGTATAAATTGGACCAACTTGATAATAAAAAAAATAGTTTGAAGCTTTGAACTATACTCTTTTTACCAAAACAGAGGAAATTTCCCTTTTGATGTCTGAATGAACCCAACCATGATGTCAGTTGGGGTCCATCCCTGGTTTCTAGTTGAATCAAGCAATTTAAATGCAGCATTTGAGTTGCATGTGTGGATGATGATGTGCCTTAATTACTAGAACCTCATCAATGTTGAACCATTGTTTTTATTGTTGCATGTGTTCTTTAATTAGCTTTTTGAACATGCTAGTTTTATTATAAACATCTTCAATTGGACGTATCAATATGATAATTGGATTTATGACTCATTTGTGTTTGTTTCTTAATGTATTTGTTAATTACATGTATTCTGTTTATTCATGGGATATAATGTCTCTTACGGATGGTTTTTGGAAAGGATACCCCAAGTTTCATCTATCGAAAGCAAAAAGGGTAAGGGTAAGGACATCCTATCTGCATCTCACTCTACCTCTACTAAGCATGAAAGAACCCAACAGCTTTGGTGGAGTGATCCGATGAATAAAGCATTAATTGAACTACTTGCTGATCAAGTTGCAATAGGCAACAAGATTGACAAGGGGTTCAAAACACCAACATACACATATGCATGTAAGGAAATGATCGATCGATTCGGAGTTGAACTGAAAACACTACACATTAAGAGTAGGATGAGAACCTTGAAGCCAATTT
This sequence comes from Nelumbo lutea, assembly GCF_056320005.1. Lineage (NCBI taxonomy): Eukaryota > Viridiplantae > Streptophyta > Magnoliopsida > Proteales > Nelumbonaceae > Nelumbo > Nelumbo lutea. Next base: position 56,532,007 of record NC_142689.1, on the reverse strand, counting down.
ATGCAGAGACTAAGAAGTTGTTAGGTACAAGTGGCTTCGTTTGGACTGAAGAAAAAAATCAAATTCAAACTGACCTTGAAGTTTGGAAGGAGTATCTACAGGTAAACATATATTTATGTGTCTTCATTTATAAAATAAATTGGTTAGTGAAGCATGTATTAATTATGAATTGTACAATGTAGGCCAATCAACTTGTAGCTAATGCAATGTATGATGAAATGCAAGTAGTATTGGGAACTGACCAAGCAACAGGTGAAGATACTAGAGAAGGTATTGAGTTGGCAAATGAAGAAGAGGGTCCATGGCAATAAGACAAAATCTGATGATGAGTTTTTGAATGCAATTGTTGCGATGAATGAAACAATGGACAAGATTGCAAATGTTCTCAAAGCTCAAAGTAAGCAAGAATTTCTCAAGGAGCTATGGAATGAGGTCATGGATTTGGACGGGTTTGATCACGAAGAATTAATGATGTGTTTGGCTACTTTGCTTGAAATGATAGGGAAAGCCAAAATATTTCTTACTAGATATAAGCCTCGTAGGGTCAAAATGGTCCAATCCATCATCTCTAAGTTGATTTAGGAAATTGACTTGATAGAGAGATGAGATACTTTTCTTAATCTACACAGGTTTAGACCGCTCTTATCTCTTATTTTGTCCGTTTCATGCTTGGATATAATTGGATTAATAAATGCTTGCTCTACTGAATCTTCTTCTTTTTGTGGTTGTAGTTGAGCAGTGGGAGAAACACATTTTATTGAGGATCTAAAGCAGCGCATAATATTATGTCTGAATTGTTGATTATGGTTCTTATCTGTCATGTTTTGGTTATGGTTCTTGATAGAACAGAACAACAGTGTTATGAAAAAACAAATATTATATGCTGAGATCTTGTTTTTCTTATGATTAGTAAACTTGATGACTCTGTATCCGTGTGGATGACTTTTGGTTTTGATAATTTTTTTTTTGAGTATTGGATATAATTATATGTCTTCAATTTGGTTTCTATAATTATGTTTAACTCATTGAGATCTAGCTCCAACATTTCAGTAAGGCAAACCTTCTTCCTTTCGGAAATTATTCTTCTAGGACTTATTCTTATTTGACAAGTGAAGGAAAATATTCAATTTGTCATTTGCCCTCTACTGATTTTGCTATTGTCTGTTTAGAGTTTAAAATCTTTTAACATTCCATGCGGGGCTTCCACTGCTAATGTATCAATTGGACATTGGATTATTGGTACTCATGAGGGGTTGGTGCTCTACAGAGGACAAATTGTGCTGCAGGTGCTCTTTGCTGCTTTGATCCTTATTTGTTGCAATATAGCATTAAGAGCATCCTCCCTATTTTATGGGATATGAAATCACTGGGGATGAGAGTTTTGGGACAGTTATGTTAATATTTATTGTCTGAGAAATTTGATTGTAGCGTCAGTTTGCAATTATGAACTATTATCTTTCAAAAAAAAAAGATATAATATATATGTTATGGTTTAAGTTTTCATACCTGTTGAACTGTGGATATACGTTTTCTTATTTCCATAATTCCACTTCATTTCAGAAGCATTCTAGGAAAATAGTGCAAATACGCTCCTCTGTTCAAACGCTTGCTTCCTGCTGTGAGTGGTGTGAGGTGGCTGTTTTGAATCCAGGTCCAGAAGCAACGTTTACTTCAAAGCTGCTTGGAGCAAGACTGTTTTCCTTTACAATCATCTATGAAGAACTGAAGACAGGTTTAGCTTGACTTGGATCAAAGCTATCAGAGGCTGAAGTCAAACAACTCATGGAAACTGTAAGATATAAGTGCATTGAAAAAAGCTAGATTTCTTGATCTTTTATTTTACACGTCTGAAATTCTTGGGTTGATCATTTCTTTCTTTTTCAGGCTGATGTGGATGGAAATGGAACAATCGATTATATTGAATTTATTACTACAACCATCTATAGGCACAAGATAGAAAGAGATGAACATCTATATAAAGCCTTCCAGCATTTTGATAAAGATCAGAGCGGATACATTTGTGACAGGATGCCCAGGCTGCTAATTCTATGCCATTTGGAAGTTCTATAGTTCCTATTCAAAAAGAATAGTCGTCGTTGGCGTAAAGAGGAGAGAGAAAATGGTTTACTTGGTAGAAGAGACCGTTGTATTTGCATTGATGGTGGGAGTAGCTGGTTGTTTTTATTTTGTTATTTTTTACCAAGATGCCCGTTATATGTCCGGCAGCTTGTTATTTTTTATATTTGTTTAATGGTGGGAATAGCTGGAACCCCATTTGGTAGCAAGAAACAGTTGTATGTTTATTGATAAAAATGCCAAACATCCACAAAAATTGTATTCTTATTCGTGTGTGTGAATCTTGAACCACTTTGCACTCACATGAACCTAACATTTTTGTTTTGCACTCAACAAATTTGCATTCGCACTCCAACCAAACAGAGCCTAAGGTACACTTTGAATATACAAAATTGAAACTATTTGCATGAAAAACAAAACTAAATTCCATCAAGGGAATTTGAATTTTGAACAAAATTGTGCAGATGTGCATTTCAGCCATATTCACAGGGAGGATATATAATATTGTCTTACCTCTTCTGCTCAATGTTGTAAAAGCTACCCTCTCCAATTATATAGGGCATTTTAATAAAATGTAAAATCTAGCGTAGGTTTTTCTAAATCCATGGTGTTTCAATACATAATCCAAGAACTCTGTTGGTGTCTGTATTTTGTTCCTCCATCTAATTTTCTATGATGGAATTCAACCACGAATCACCCTATTTTCTGTTAGACAGTCTTATATTCCCTTAGCTTCAATCAGATTTGATGTACTTTTGTTATTTAGTGGAAATAAATTAAAGTGCATGTTTCATTCATGTTGTTTGGTATAATTCTGTGTAAGACCCTAAAACTAGACACTTATAGAAACTTGTGTTAGTTTTAAATGTTCACAGCCATTGGATAAGTCTGGGGAGATTTATTCTGCCAAGGCTGATATTGATGTGCCACCAAGTGTTGGGATGACTTATTTCGGCCATCAGGGTAAGGCCCAAGGCACATGCAGTATGGAATTGCTTGAACCCTTGAACCGGACCAGATTTCCAACATTGCCCTAGACCTTGGAGACAGATGGGCAAAACTGAAAAGTTACACCTGGCCCCTAGACTTGATTATGACACATCACTAGGTGTCGGATCCGACAGTCTTTGATGTGTCAATCAGTGAGATCCTTAGTGGGGGTCAAAACCTGGACATGTTATGCCAGTCTGAGAATTCATCTGAGTGAGTGGTCATAGTGACAGGATCAGCCCCTTTGTCGGACAATGGTAATGATCGGGAATGCACTCTTTCTGATGGAAACCAAACTGCCGGCAGTTGATTTCAATCATTGGAATTTTGTTTTGCAAAATTAATATATGTATATGTATATGTACGGTCTCAAAAGATTTGCAAAAGGTTTTAATTCCCGGGATCCATGTGAGTAGAGAGTGCGGCACTGTTCCTTGTAGCCGAGGGAGAGGTTTTCTCTTGTCGGGTAGTGCTTGATCGTTAAGGGCTGAGAGGTTAGTGTAAGACCATTTAGGATAATACCTGATGGGCTAATCTTGCACTTGCCAACAGTCCCTAGGTTTTTATAAGATGGCTTGGCCTAGGGACTACTTAATGTAAGTGTTGGGCCCATAGGGTCCATGTGATGGGCTCAAGGGGGTCACTGAGTCTTTCAGTGAATTCAGCTGGGCCTTGTAATAAAGGCTGGGCCAAACCCATGTGGCTGGTGTGTTGATCAATGCATAGGTCACATGACATACAAAGAAGTCCAACTGGGCAGCAGATTGGAAACTGGTTAAACACTAAACACTTAATGGGCCAAAAGCCCATTTCGAACTGGGCAGATATGATCACCTGTTCATGGGGCGAACCTGAGATTAATGTTAGTAAAAGGATTGAGTATTTAACCTTATCCACTCTAAGAGAACAAATTCAAATTAGATTTTAATCTGGTAACCTCCTGATAAGATCAGGAGTTAACTAACTTAATCTGCAGATAGGATTAAGATTAACCCCTATTCAAATACTGATTTGGATTGGGATAACTCCCAAAATATTGGGAGGTTTCTTAATCAAGAAGAAAGAATAGAAAACCCTAGAAGAAATATCAGATTTCAAACTAGGGGTTTGAGTAAGCAAGAAACACTTCCTGTGAATTGAGATCAGATCTCTCACAGACTCCAGTGAGAAGAGACAGTTCTGCCCTCTTCGTACCTAGATTTCTCCTCCTCCAGCCGCCGCCCTTCCCTGTTGGAAGATTGGATCTTTGCAGCAACAAAAAGTCAAGAAATCAGTTCTTGACAACAGTCTTGCAAGAAAGAGCAAAAGGATTCGGTGTTCAAGGTTTTCAGAGGATTGTTGTGAAGAATCCAGTGTGTAGGACACACCCTACTGGTTCCGTTCCATCCACAGCTGTGTCATCTTCAGCCAAAGCGGTCCTTGGTTTCTTCTTTGCGCGTGAACACCAACTTTGGGAGATATTGTTTCTCTGGATCAGGTATAATCTTTCCTGTTTCCTTTGGTTCAGATCTGGTTTGATTATGGTTCAAGTAGAATCCTTGAATAATGTATTCTAAATTTAGGGAATATGATTCCCAGTTGGAAGAAGGTAGGAAATTTTTTTGAAATTCGCCCACCCATTCCACACCCTTCATGGCGTCCATTAGATGGATCCTGCCATTATTTCAGTGGTATTAGAGCCACAGGTTCAAATCTTGAACCAAAAGAAAATCAGATCTGACCCTACGTAGATGGACAGAAGATTGCTTTCTTTTTTTTCAAGAAATGGTTTCTGCGCAGATTGCTTTCTTTTCTTTCAAGAAATGGTTTCTTGTTAAGGGCGATTGATCTGAAATTAATTTTGTTAAATCCAAAAGTTTATTTAGAATTGTTCTTTATTTATTTTTGATTTAATGGACTGTTCGAATTTGGAGATTGCAGTGCAGTTTTGGCATAGATGGTTTGCGCACCCTTCTTCATTTATTTTATTCAATTCAGTCTATAAATAATTTTATTTTTATTTCTCTAGACTGAATGTATAGGATTTGATCAAGAATGTAATTAATTAATAGAAATAGGATTTCTGTTTTTACTTATTTTCTTGATTAAAGAAGAAGGAAGAAGATGGCGGCACTGGAGATTTGCAGATGGAGAAATCGCCTACTGCGATTTACAGTTTATGAAACTGTAACATTTGTGATTAACCTTTGTTTTGCAGGTGGTGCAAACAGTCCATATTTGATTTGTGATTGTCAAAAATCAAAATTATTAATTTCAGATCTCTCATGAATTAATTCTTGAATTGAAAATCAGTTTTGGACCATTTCGGACTAGATTTGACCAAAACTGTTTAGACCGAATCTGAGATTCGAAAGGGGCTATTTTTCAGTCCATATTTCTCACGCTGGTTATTCCAAATCTGATGTTCAATTACAGGGATTAATTCGGCCCACCTGTGAAGCCCAGTTTTGAAGGGTTAAAACTGTAAAAGCCCATTATTGTGAGAAAAGCTGTATGGGCCGAACTGCTAACTGCTATTCAGCCCATACACCTAGTAGACATTAATTGTTAATGCTTTAAGTTTTTTAAATGGGCTATTCGATGGGCTTTACAGTAGTTAATTGATTTGATCAATTCTTCCTTTACATGTGATTTTTGGATGTTTGATGTGCTACGATCATGGGCCATAAGTACTTGGCCCATGTTGACTCGTTAGTGGCTCTTGCGCACACCATGACTGAATGCACATCATTGCCATGGTGTACCTTAAGGTCATTGGATGACCCCCTCTCTACTTGGTGGGCCCCACAACCCTGAAAAGGGATGTGTACGAAAACCCCTAGCCGATTGAGGCCCACCAGAAATCTAACTTTATGAAAGTCTGTGGGAGCCACTTTGGTTTAACCTAAATTAGAACTAGGGCATAATTTTGTTCTCTCTAGCAAATATGAATGCATGTGATAGGGAGATCCATATGATGGACTCTCTAAAGGCCTTCCATCATTAGCACAATGATGGGTCCATCAGTAATGAGGAAACGCACCATAAAATTGTGCTATCCACTTGCTGTTGGATCTGTTAGAGTGTTTCATTAGATGATAGGGGCGTCATAGACCGATGTGGGAGGGGCTTCACCAGAAAATTGGAACTCTCTCACGGTACCTTGGCGTAACCTGAATATGATGGGTGTACACTCACTGGACAGAAAGGTTTACCTGAAAATGGCTCTGAACCTTGTCTGACAAAGGCCAAAAGGAAACTCATCTGATGAGTGGATAGGATCCGTCATAGAAAGGTGGTGGGGTTATGTAGCTGAAACAGTTGGCTTCACGCACCCTATGTGATTTTCCACATTTTCAGAGACATTCCAGCATCTGCATCACTGAGAAAGGAGGGAAAATCTTAGAGATGAATAAATGGGAATGGAACATAGATTAAAAGCCATATCTCTGTAGGTAACATGAATCAAATTAAGGTTGTGGACTAACGTCTTTGTTGTTTTATCAGAAAATGGCAAACGGTCAATTTGCAAAGCTTCTAGATGATAACAAGCTTAAGGGCCCAAACTTTGCCGACAGGTATAAAAATCTTATGCTGGTCCTAACTTCTGAAAAGTTAGATAAGGTGGTGAAAAATCCTACCCCAGAACATCCGAGTGATAGGGCTTCTGAGGCCCGTAGGAGGGACTACGAAGATTGGGAGGATAAGAACTCCTAGCCCAATGCTTTGTCATTGCCTCATTAGACAACTCAATATAGAGGCAGTTCGATCAGATCAAACTAGCCAAGGATATATTGGATAGTCTAAGAAAAATGTATGAAGAGCCGAACCGTTCTACTCGATAGGTCCTGAAATTGTTCATGACCGCGCAGATGTCCAAGGGGCAAAAAGTTCATGACCATTGTTTTCGGATGATGGGATACATTAACAAACTCAAAGCTCTTGGATTTGGGCTAGATCTTGGCATGCAAGTGGATGCCATCCTGAATTCTTTGCCCTCTTCCTTCAATGCGTTCACTATGAACTACAATATGAATAAGCTGAATGTCAGCATCCAGGAACTCAGCAATATGTTGCAGAGGGCTGAGGATCTTTTAAAGAAAGATGAGCCTGTGGTTATGCTTGCTGAAGCTAACAAATCGGGCAAGAAAAAGAGAAAGGCAAAGAAGCCCTAGAAGAAAGCTGCCAAACCCAAGAAGCAGAAGAAGAACAAGGCATCTAATGTCTGTCACTTCTGCAAACAGACTAGCCACTAGAAGATGAACTATCCTGCTTACCTAGAATCTTAGAAAGGTAGCATCGAAACTTGTGTCATAGAAACTAATATGTTAGTTGCTTTTGTGTCCTAGTGTGTTGACTCTGGGGCTTCAACTCATGCGTGTAACTCACTGTAGGGGTTCAAAGTTAGCAGAAGATTGAGTGATGGTGAAGTGACACTATTCTTGGGAACGACTACAAGTGTTGCAGCTGTGGCAATAAGAACCGTAAAAATAGTTTTTAGAGAAAGAGTCCTTGTACTTAAAGATTGTCTTTATGTACAGAACTTGAGAAGAAATTTAATTTATGTTTCTAAACTGTGTGCTGATGGATATACTGTTCATTTTAGTAATATGATTACTGTTAAACGGAATAACAAATTCATCGCATGCGGGGAACTGGAGAATGGTCTTTATGTTCTACATCATTCTCTAGAAACTAACCTAACCGAAACTACATCGGTCAAAAATCCCAAGAAAAGGAATCGTGATACAGTTAATCCCACGTGCCTCTGGCATTACCGACTTGGCCATATCGGTGTTGACCGAATCACAAGACTGGTAAAGGATGGTCCTTTGGATTTTCTAACCGTAGAAAATCTTCCCACTTGTGAGCCTTGCCTTCAAGGTAAGATGACTAAGTGGCCATTTGACGGTAAGCCTGAAAGATCTGGAGGCACACTTGACCTAATACATACTGATGTATGTGGTCCCCTGAGTGTTAGGACACGGAATCAACACGTGTACTTTATCACCTTTACAGATGATTTTTCACGATATGGTTACGTGTACCTAATGAGACACAAGTTTGAAACCTTTGAAAAGTTCAAAGAGTTCAGACAAGAAGTCGAGAAACAGTTAGGGAGAGAAGTTAAGGCCATTCGATTGGATCGAGGTGGCGAGTATCTCTCTAACGAATTCAGGGACTACTTAAAGGACAATGGGATAGTGTCACAACTAGCTCCTCCTGTTACACCTTAACTCAACGGTGTTTTAGAGAGGAGGAATAGAACCTTGTTGGACATGATTCGGTCACTTCTTGTATGCTCAAAATTACCCACATCCTTTTGGGGATATGCATTAGAGACTACTATCTACGTGCTGAATCGGGTTCCAACCAAATCAGTTCCGAAAACTCCATATGAACTATTAACCGGAAGGAAGCTAAGTGTAAGGCACTTGAAGATTTGGGGTTGTCCAGCACACGTTAAAAGAACAAGTGCGGACAAGTTGGAATCCAAAACCAGTCGTTGCCTATTTATAGGCTACCCAAAGGATTCAATGGGTTATCTATTCTATGACCCAAGTGAGCAGAAAGTGTTCTGCAATCAAAACGCCCAATTCTTAGAATCCGAATACATCATGGACACTCACCATCAGGAAATAGTTCTTGATGAGGTGAGCTCAGGAGCATTGGGAGATGTCCCACAAGTTCCAAGTAGTGACCAACCTAGAAGGTCCACCCGGGTATCCAAACCACCAGTCCGATATGGTTATGACCAGGATACCTACCTAGTAGAAGCCTTGACTAGTGAAGAGGATCTCGTAAATTACGCATAAGCTATGATAGACATGGATTCCCAGAAGTGGGTGGAGGCCATGAGAGTTGAGATGGACTCGATGGAGACCAATGGAGTCTGGACTCTAGTAGATCCACCCTCCGGGGTAAAAGCAATTGGTTGCAAATGGGTTTACAAGAGGAAGAAGGGCCTCGATGGTAGGATTGAGAGCTACAAAGCTCGCTTGGTGGCAAAAGGGTATACTCAAAAAGAAGGCATCGATTATGAGGAAACCTTTTTGCCCGTGGCCATGCTTAAATCCATTAGGATCCTGCTAGTTGTAGCAGAATACCATAACTATGAGATTTGGCAAATAGATGTCAAAACCACGTTCCTGAATGGAGATCTTAGTGAAGATATCTACATGCAGCAGCCACAAGGCTTCATTGCTGCTGGTCAGGAACACATGGTATGTAAACTCAATAGATCCATATATGGACTTAAGCAGGCATCTAGGAGTTGGAACATCCGTTTTGATTCTGCCATCAAAACGTTTGACTTTGAGCAGAATTTGGATGAGCCCTGTGTTTACAGGAAGTCCAGTGGGGATAAGATTACCTTTTTGGTATTGTACGTGGACGATATCCTACTCATTGGGAATGATGTAGGAATGTTGACTTCAGTTAAGGTATGACTATCACAGCAGTTCTCCATGAAAGGTCTTGGAGAAGCTTCATATATACTGGGTCTTCGACTCTATAGAGATAGATCGAAGTGGATAACTAGATTATCCTAGGCTGCTTACATTGATAAAATTGTCAAAAGGTACAACATGGAAAACTCTAAGAAAGGAAATCTTCCTTTCAGACATGGAGTAACTCTCCCCAAGAAGATGTCTCCCAAGACATCTGAGGAGATTGAGGGCATGAGAGACGTTCCCTATGCCTCAGCCGTAGGGAGCATCGTGTATGCCATGCTGTGCACTCGCCTAGACATAGCTCAGGGGTGAGTGTGGTAAGCAGATTCTAGGCTAACCCAGGGCAGGAGCATTGGACTGTTGTGAAGAACATACTTAAATACCTTCGAAGGACAAAAAAGTTTTGTCTGGTATTCGATGGTAGTTCACTACAAGTTCTGGGGTATATCGATGCCGATTTTCAGTCGGATCCAGATGATAGAAAGTCTACATCTGGGTATGTTTTTTGCTGGAAAAGCAGCAAACAAGGGTCCACTACAGACTCCACAACCGAGTCCGAGTACATTGTCGCAAGTGAAGCTGCCAAGGAAGCAGTGTGGATGAAGAAATTCATACACGATTTGGGAGTAATTCCATCCAGCACATCACCCATCCCGTTGTTGTGTGACAACAATGGAGCGATCGCCTAGGCTAAAGAGCCTCGGGCCCACTCGAAGTCAAAGTACATCGAGAGGGAGTACCATGTACTGCGGGAGATCGCTGGTAGAGGGGACGTCCTAATTCAGAAGGTAGCATCAGTGGATAATGTGGCAGACCCATTGACTAAGCCACTGACACAGAAAGTGTTTGAGAAACACGTGGAAAGTATGGGACTCTAACTTGTACCGGATTGGACCTAAGTGCAAGTGGGAGCTATTAGACAGTCTTGTATGCCCTTAGCTTCAATCGGATTTGATGTACTTTTGTTATTTAGTGGAAATAAATTAAAGTGCATGTTTGATTCATGTTATTTGGTATAATTCTGTGTAAGACCCTAAAACTGGACACTTATAGAAACTTGTGTTAGTTTTAAATGTTCACATCCATTGGATAAGTCTGGGGAGATTTATCCTGCCAAGGCTGATACTGATGTGCCACCAAGTGTTGGGATGGCTTGTTTCGGCCATCAGGGTAAGGCCCAAGGCACATGCACTATGAGATTGCTTGAACCCTTGAACCTGACCAGATTTCCAACATTGCCCTAGACCATGGAGACAGATGGGAAAAACTGGAAAGTTACACCTAACCCCTAGACTCGATTATGACACATCACTAGGTGTCGGATCGGACTGTCTTTGATGTGTCAATCAGTGAGATCCTTAGTGGGGGTCAAAACTTGGACATGTTGGGGCAGTCTGAGAATTCATCTGAGTGAGTGGTCATAGTGACAGGATCAGCCCCTTTGTCGAACAATGGTAATGATCGGGAATGCACTCTCTCTGATGGAAACCAAACTGCCGGCAGTTGATTTCAATCCTTGGAATTTTGTTTTACAAAATTATTATATGTATATGTATATATACGGTTTCAAAAGATTTACAAAAGGTTTTAATTCCCGGGATCCATGTGAGTAGAGAGTGCGGCACTGTTCTTTACAGCCGAGGGAGAGGTCTTCTCTTGTCGGGCAGTGCTTGATCATTAAGGGCTGAGAAGTTAGTGTAAGACCATTTAGGATATTACCTGATGGGCTAATCTTGCACCTGCCCACAGTACCTGGGTTTTTATAAGATGGCTTGGCCCAAGGACCACTTAATGTAAGTGTTGGGCCCATAGGGTCCACGTGATGGGCTCAAGGGGGTCACTGAGCCTTTCAGTGAATTTAGTTAGGCCTTGTAATAAAGGCTGGGCCGAACCCATGTGGCTGGTGTGTAGATCAATGCTTGGGTCCCACGCCATACAAAGAAGCCCAATTGGGCAGTAGATTGGAAACTGGTTAAACACTGAATACTTAATGGGCCAAAAGCCCATTTCGAACTGGGGTTTGAGTAAGCCTAGAAGAAATATCAGATTTCGAACTAGGGGTTTAAGTAAGCAAGAAACACATCCTGTGAATTGAGATCAGATCTCTCATAGACTCCAAAGAGAAGAGACAATTCTGCCCTCTTCGTACTTGGATTTCTCCTCCTCCAACTGCCGCCCTTCCCTTTTGGAAGATTGGATCTTTGCAGCAACAGAAAGTCAAGTAATCAGTTCTTGACAACAATCTTGCAAGAAAGACCAAAAGGATTCGGTGTTCAAGGTTTCCAGAGGATTCTTGCAAAGAATCCAGTGTGTAGGACGCACCCCTGCTGGTTCTGTTCCATCCACAGCTGTGTCATCTTCAGCCGGAGCGGTCCTTGGTTTCTTCTTTGGGCGTGAACACCAACTTTGGGAGATATTGTTTCTCCGGATCAGGTATAATCTTTTTTGTTTCCTTTGGTTCAGATCTGGTTTGATTATGGTTCAAGTAGAATCCTTGAATAATGTATTCTAAATTTAGGGAATATGATTACCAATTGGAAGAAAGTAGGAAATTTTTTTGAAATTCGCCCACCCATTCCTCACCCTTCATGGCGTCCATTAGATGGATCCTACCATTCTTTCATTGTCTTCATACTTCAAATAATCCAGGAACTTTATTGGTGTCTTGTCCTCTTAGTGAAGACAACTATCCGATTTGGTAGCGTGCGATGAGAGACACCTTGAGAGACAAGAACAAATATTGCTTTGTTGATGGCTTATTGCCAAAACCTAATACATGGTCACCACAAGAATCACTTTGGATTAAATGCAATTCAATGGTGCTTTCTTGGATTTTCAATTCACTAGCGCGTGAACTCCATGACAGTGTTTTCTACACAGACACAACCAGTGAAATATGGAAAGATATTGAGAAGAGATTCTTGCTGAAGAATGCACCAAGAACCTACCAACTCAAAAAGAATCTTGCAACATTGCAACAAGGAAATCTTTCGATAGCAACCTACTTCACCAAATTGAAGGCTCTATGAGATGAACTCTAAACAGTGTTTCCTGTACTTGAGTGCACTTGTGGATCGGCCAGACAACTTGTAGTCATGAGAGAAGATGAGAAACTACATCAGATTATCATGGGATTTGGTGATGTCTTCAGCAATTCAGATCCAACATTCTTGGATTGGATCCTTTGTGTTGGATAGTTTTGTATGCCCTTAGCTTCAATCAGAATGATGTACTTTATGAGTTTATTGTAAATGAATAAAATTGCATATTTGATTCATGTTCCCATGGTATGTTTCTGTGTAATACCCTTAAACTGGACACTTAATGAGACTCGTGTTAGTTTAGAATGTTCACGGCTGGTGTGTCGGTCTGGGGAGACCTATCCTGATAAGGCTGAAACTGTTATGCCACCAAGTCAGTTGGGGTGGCCGGTCTCAGCTACCAGGGTGAGACCTTAGGCACATACAATGTAGGATTAATTGAATCTTTGAACTGGACCAGATTTCCAGTATTGCCCTAGACCTTGGAGATTAATGGGCAAAACTGGAAACTTACACCCGACCCCTAGACTCGATTATGATATTGCACTAGGTGTCGGATCGGGCTATCTTTGATGTACCAATCAGTGAGATCCTTAGCGGGGGTCAAATCTTGGGTATGTTGGGACAGTTTGAGAATTTATCTGAGTGGGTAATCATAGTGACAAGATCAGCCCCTTTGTTGGACAAAGGTAATGATCAAGGATGCACTCTCTCTAATGGAAACCAAGACTGCCAGCAGTCGATTTCAATCGTTGAGATTTATTTTGTAAAATATATTTTATATGAGATATAAAAGTATATATATTATGGTTTCTAAAATGTTTGCAAAAGGTTTTAATTCCCGGGATCCATATAAGGAGAGAGTGCAACACTGTTCCTTGCAGCCGAGGGAGAGGTCATCTCTAGTCGGGCAATGTTTGATCATTATGGGCTGAGAGGTTAAGTATAAGACCATTGAGGATAATGCCTAATGGGCTAATCTTGCATCTGCCCACAGTCCCTGGGTGTTACAAGGTGGTTTGGCCCAAGGATCACTTAGGGTAAGTGTTGGGCTCATAGAGCCCATTGATGGGTTTCAGGGGGTGCACTGTCCATAACAATGTATTTGGCCAGGTCTTGTAACAAAGGCTGGGCCGAACCCATGTGGCTGATGTGTAGATCAATGCTTGGGTCCCACGCCATACAAGGAAGCCCAACTGGGCAGCAGATAGGAAGACTAAGTGAGTACATAACCTTAATGGGCCTTAAGCCCATTTTGAACTGGACTAATTTAATGAGTTAAATATGGGGCGAATTCTGAGATGGATTAGTAGATAGGATAGGGTCTTAACCCTATCCACTCAGAGAGTCCAGATCTGAATGTGATTCAGATCTAGAAACCTCTTAATGAGATTAGGAGAAGGTTGATCTAATCTGCAGATAAGATAAGGGTTTATCCTTATCACCTAAAGGGATGTCTGATCCAAATATGATTTGAATAAGAAACTCCTAACTGGATTAGGAGCTGATCCTTTAGGGTTACAATAGAAGGAAGGGGCAGCAGCCTTTAGAACATACATGCTCACATCCTTTTCAGATTTGAAATCATAGAAGGAAGAATTAAGCAACCCTACAGAATTCTTTCTTGTTGCCTCCCTGTTCTTGCTGCCCAAGTTTGCCAGTTCGATCTCTAGTTGTGGGAGAAGTCAAGATTCGATCTTGACATCAGTTCTTTGTGAAAGGTTTGATAGGAAGCTGTGCTCACGTGCCATCCTGTTGTTTCTTGCAAAGGACAGAGTTCTTGGAGAAGAACACTGCTGATTCTGCTCCATCCTACACTGCGCCATCTTTAATGAGAGTACTCTTTGGATCCTTCCTTGGGCGTGAACACCTTCATTGAGAGATAATATTTCTCTGTATTAGGTATACTTCTCCCCTACTTCTTTTGGTTCAGATCTGGTTCAGTTTATGGTTCAAGATTGATCATTGAAAACATGTTTTTCTAAATAGGGAATGCGATGCCCTGTTGAAGGGAGAGAAAAAATTTTAAAATTCTTCCTCTTTTTTCGCAAGATTTGGGCGTCCATATGATGGATCTCTCATCCCTTCACTTTGCCCAGCATCAATAGGGCATATGATCTAGCTGTCCTGGAAGAGAAACATCTTGTCGTTATCAATACACCGACCAATGCAGATCTTGATACTGGAGCGGCACTCTTTGCAAATTCTTCCAAGAACCGCTTGGGTCCCAATACCCAAACAAATCCCAAAGTGAAACATGAGAACTGTAAGAAACCCAAGCATACACGAGACTGTTGTCTTGAACTTGTCGGGTATCCACTGAACTAGAACACGGGTAAAACACAAGCATATGGCAAATGAATGATATCTGCCCTTGCATCAGTCAGTACACAGAATGTTGAAGCCTCTCCTATTCAGGAATTGAGCAAGGAAACTTTAAAATGAGATATTTTACATCTAATGAAAATTCTAGAAGTTAGGGCACCTATTCACACTTTATAAATAGTATAGATAGATTTAAAGATTTATTTCATGGATGGTTCTGTTTCAATAATAAAATATAGTAAGATTTATTTCATGTCCCATGTCCCATTGAACCCACTTGATCAGACCTGAAGAGTGGACAATTGATGATTGTATATAGTCTTCACATGTGTTGCTCCAATCTCATCAAATACAATGATTTTACACATATATAGTCTTTGTGATAACCAAATTGCACCTCAAAACTAAAACTGAAAAAGGGGACCACATATCCATATAAGAGTTGATAGTCTTACATAGAAAGAATTTGCCTGGAAGTTTGACCGATAAATAGATTTTGGGTGAATGATGGTTCAGCCCAGCGTTAGAATTTTTTGGTCCAACATATAGTTAGGATAAGTGTCAGCTTGGAATTGATGCCAATTCATTGCTAGGTATTAGTGTATAGGGAAGGGATATTTATCATTTTAAATTATTATAGGTCTGCAGTGGAATTCAGAATTCTGTAGTGAGCTGCAGCATACTTTTCCTAAGGATATATACCACAGCACGACTAGTCCCACCAATCTTGATATTTGACCGGGGTGGCAAAGCCTTGTGAAACCATAACGTCATGACACATGTCCCCCCTCGTTGCCCATGTAACTACACGCTTGTCATCAGTTATTAACAATTTTTTTTTCCCATATAGATATAAATCGATGTATACAGGCCACTAACTTGAGGTTATAGTGGGATTTGGGCAAGGTGTTTAGCATGGGTGTAGGTTTGTGCTTATGCAGCTCTACCCAATAGTTTAAACCGACACCAACTTTGGCCAACAAATGGCTTGTGTTTGTCTAGTGATCACTGGTCATTCTTTAGTAGGTCTGTGACTCAAACAAAATGTCAGAGCTAGCTGTATCCTAAAACCAATGGTCAAATCTGCTTTGTACTACAATGCAGTATGGGCCCCTACGCTACTTACCTACCGATTCATGTGAAAGTGGAACAACCATACCAGACCTAACTACAGCCATAATAATGGAGTTGGGAGCAGAACCATGTGAAACCCTTCTTAGTTATGTCCCTTGTCATGGTCCATGCAACTGTGTCTTCACCATTCATTAAATAATATTTTGAGAGGATTCCACTTCTATCTGGTCCATCTATATATATACATGCATACCATACTTCGATGCCATCTCACATCAGGTCTTTACTTTGCAAATTATCTCTATTCTCAAAGTTATTCTTCTTCTTCTCCTTGTTATAGGGATATCTGAAAATAGAAGCCATGGGCATTCGCTTGCCTGGATTGGTTCATGCCAAGATGATTCTTCGACGTTCTTTTCTTACTGCCAATCAATCAACTAACTTCATCAACAGCAGCAGCAGTCACAGATGTTCCAAAAGGCCATTTGGCTGTTTATGTGGGAGAGACCCAGAAGAAGCGGTTTGTGGTTCCCATATCCTATTTGAACCACCCTTCATTCCAATCCTTGCTTAGTCGGGCTGAAGAAGAGTTCAGATTTGATCATCCAATGGGTGCTCTAACAATCCCGTGCCAAGAGGATGCCTTCATAAATTTCACATCTCGGTTGAATGGCTTATGAGTATTAGCAACCATCTGGGGCCAAGAAATTGATTGAAGAAGAGGAAAAACAAGTACCTTGTCGATCATCTCTAAAATTACACAATACGATTTTCTTTTCCTTTTGTCTTTATCCTTGGGCATTCTAAGTTAATGGATTTTTTCTAATTTTTTCTATATATATATATATATATATATATATATACACAAAAGGCCAGATTAAGCTAAGGTACACTCTGAATGAACAAAATTGAACCTAGCTACTTGCATGAAAAACAAAACTAAATCCCATCAAGGGATTTTTGATTTTGAACAAAATTGTGCAGATGTGCATTTCAGCCATATTCATAGAGAGGATATATAATATTATCTTACCTCTTCTGCTCAAAGTTGTAAAAGCTACCTCTCCAATTATCTAGGGTGTTCTAATAAAACCTAAAATCTAGGGTAGGTTTTTCTAAATCCATGGTGTTTCAGTACATAATCCATTGTTAAATTATTAAAAAGGTAAATTACAAAAGCCACCCGTGTTAAGTTACTTACCTATTTTTCAAAGTTGCAAGTTGAACTGGACCTAGCCAACTGTTTGAATAGAGATTACATTCGCACCCCACAAACACCCTACATGCACATCCCAGCGTGTATTGGAACATCTCCCAATGTTGTAAGTGGGAAATGTTCCCAATACACGGTTGGGATATAATGTGGGGCATTTGTGGGACACAGATATGAATTCTTTTAAATACTGGTAATAGTACTCAGTTCGTCAGTTTCAAAGACCTACCAAGGATGACAAGGAGAACACCAATGGTCCTGTACACAAGGATTGTAACAGTGCCAGAACCCGGAAGCCTGATCCTCTGCCACTAAAGGTCTGGCATGAATTGTCCCAGTCAAACGAATCTGATTCATCACAGCCGACTCGTTATCACTGTTGTATGACTTGATCCTCTTGGCCATTGAATCTGGTGTCCTCCAGTTAGACCAAAAGAACCATCCTTGTGGGCAGCTAATGAAGAAGAATTTCTTCTTTTAGTTGTGTACGTAAACGGGTCGTTCACTACCCCACCCATCGGATTCCACATGATTCCTCTTGGGGAGGAAGCTGGTGTGGGACCCACCATGTAGGGGGATCATCCAATGATCTTAAGGACACCATGGCAATGATGTGCATTCAGCCATGGTGTGTGAAAGAGCCACTATCGAATCAACATCGGTCAAGTGCTTATGGCCCATTAATGTAGCACATCACACATACATCACATGCATGAAAATAATAATTGATTCAATCAACTAAACAACTGTAAAACACATAATTAAAGCCCATATAATTTCATAATATTACCAATTAATATTGTCTAGGTATATGGGCTGAACTGCAAAGAGCAGTTTGGCCCATATAGCTTTTGTGCTGAATTGGGCTTAAAGCAGTTTTAACAATTTAAAACTAGGTTTTACAGTTGTGGGCCGAATTGCATTTTGCAATTAACCATCAATCCCTTGGCCCATATAAAAAATTTTAGGGCTGAGGCCAGCCTCTATCGAACCATAGATTCGGTCCAACAAGTTTGGTCCAATCTGGTTCGAATGGATCTAGGGTTTGGTGTTTAATTTCAAGATTTAATTCAAGAAGATGATCTATAATTAAACAACTGATACAAGACAATCAAGAATCAATAGGAGGGATGTTCGTAAGACAACTACCTTGCAAAACAAAGATTAGTTCGTAGTATGCAATTTCCAAAACTACAAATCGCAGATGGCTGAACCCAAATCTGCGAAGTACTCTCCTTTGCGCTTTCTGCTTCATCTTCGAATAAAATAGAAAATCTACTTTTCTATTAATATTACATCAAATTTGAATTCCTATACATTCCATCTAAAAATTAAAAAATATTAATTACAGACCAAGAATGAATAGAACAACAAGTGCATAGATTTCTTATGCCATTAAAGAATTCGATCTCCACCATACGAATAGCCCAAAAACCAAGAAAAATATATAGAACAGTTTTAAATATTAATCAGATTAATAAATATTTAATTTTAGATCAATTGCCCAAAACTAGGAACCGATTTTCCAGAAAAACCCTAACTGCGCAAATCGGGTAGAACGCCTTCTGCCCATTTGCACAGATTCAGATCTGGTTTAATTCGGCTTAAGATTTGAACCTAGCTCTGATACCACTAAAGGGATGAGAGATCCATCGTATAGATGGCTGAGCCTTGCAGGAAGGCTAGGCAAAATTTCAAAAATATCTTTCTCTCCTATCTAGGAATCGCATTCCCTATTTTAGAAAACCGCATTTTCAAGGATCAATCTTGAAACAAAACAGACAAGATCTAAAATCAAAAAGGGAGGAGAGGGATATACTTGATATGGAGTAACAATAACTCTCAATGAATGTGTTCACGCCCAAAGAGAAGACCAAAAACCACTTCCAATGAAGATGACACAGTGTGAGGTGAAGCAGAATCAACAAGACGACTCTTTAGCAAGAATGTAGTAGAGGGCTAGTGAGTGCTATTTCAGATTGCCTCTTCTACTAAGAAGCAATATCAAGAACGATTCTTGATCACTCCCACATGTGGAGATCGAACTGGGTAGGGGTGGCAAGAACAAGAAGAAAAGAGTGGAATACAGGGGCAGTCAAACTGTATACTGTCTTCTCTTAATTCAACAAACTGTGAGTGTGTCTTTTGAGGTCCGCCTTGCTCTCCTATTTATAGCCTTAAAGAGGGAATCTCCTAATCTTATTAGGAGTTTCCTAATTCAAATATTTTATTTGGATCTGGACTCTCTTTAAGAGATAAGGATAATCCCTTATCTTATCTGAAGATAAAGATCAGCCTTCCTAATCAAATTAGGAATTTCCTTATCCAAATCATTATTTGGATCTGGACTCTTTAAGTGGATAGGTATAAATCCCAAATCCGCCCCCTATTTAATTAATCTTATTAAGCCAGATCGAATTGGGCTTTAGGCCTATTAAGTCTATGTGCTCACTTAACCTCTTAACATGCTGCCCAGTTAGCTATCTTTGTATGACGTGGGACCCAAACATAGATCTACACATCAGGCACATGGGTTCAACCCAGCCTTTCTTATAAGGCCTAGCTGAATTCACTATAGAAGACAATGAACCCCTGAGTCCATCACCGTGGGCTCTCAATGGGATCAACATTTACATTAAATGGTCATTGGGTCCAGCCACCTTATGAAAACCCAAGGATTGTAGGTAGATGCAAGATTATCCAATCAAGTATTAGCCTCAATGGTCTTACACTTAATCTCTCAGCCCATAATGATCAAACATTGCCCGACAAGAGAAGACCTCTCCCTCGGCTGCAAGGAACGGTGTTGCACTCTCTACTCACATGGATCATGGGAATTAAAACATTTTGCAAGCATTTTGAAACAATAATATATATATATATATATATATATATATGTAAATATATTTTTGCAAGAAACAAATTTCAACAGTTGAAATTAACTACCAGTAGTTTAGGTTTCTATCAGAGAGAGTGCATCCCCGGTCATTCACTTTGTTTGACAAAGGGGCTGATCCTATCACTATGATCACCCACTCAGATGAATTCTAGGACTGTCCCAACATACCTAGGTTTTGACCCTCTCTAAGGATCTCACTGATTGGCATATCAAAGACAGCTCAATCCAACACCTAATGCAGTATCATTATCGAGTCTAGGGGTCAGGTGTAACAATCCAGTTTTTCCCATCTATGTCCAAGGTCTAGGGCAATACTGGAATTTTGGTCTAGTTCAGGGTTTCAAGAAAATCCACACTACATGTACCTCAGGTTTCACCCTGTCAGCTAAGACAAGCCACCCCAACCAACTTGGCGACACATCAATGTCAGCCTTGGCAGGATAAATCTCCTGATTGAAGATTTATTGTGTACTTTATTCATTTACAATAAATATCAAAAAGGTATATCAATCTTATTGGAGCTAAGGGCATAACTATCTAACATTATGCTCATCTTGCCCGAATCGGACGGACTTGATAAGCCTTATCGGCTAGCACGATGTCTACCTCCTGGTGCAGAACGGACTCCTAATAGCGTGTGCCAAGGATCTCAGAGGTGTTCCGTGAGACTCACGGCAGCTCAACTATATAAGGGCACCTACTCCCATACCAAAAGTACGCGTGATTATTTGCATTCTAGCTTTCTTTCTATCAAGTTTATAGCTCACAATCACTAAGTACTAACTTGAGCATCGGTGTGACCACATCGGGTGAGTCACCCCAAGTTCTCTAAGCATTCTTTATTTGCAGTGTGACCAACTAAATAAGCAACCGACGTCCGAGCTGCCATCCAGCTAGGAGCAACCAGATCGCACACCATCACATTACATATGAATCCAATCGAAGTTGGGTTTCTCTCTTTCTACTACCAAATGCTACAACTCTTAGAACAATCCTCTTTTTGGATGGTTTGGCATGCCAATAATTACTAAACGGGCAAATTTCTTAAACTACCCATACTGTTTAGATAATTGACTAACTCTACCCTTACATATTGTATGTCTTAGAGTTCCCCTAAGTTTTCTAACAATTGACTTGAAGGGATAAGAAATCCATCACATGGACACCCAAAGATTGCAGAATAAGGGGGCAAATTTCAAAAATTTTTCTCTCCCTTCAACTAGGAATTGAATTCCCCATTTAGAAAATCATATTTTCAAGGATCATTCTTGAATCATAAACTGAACCAGATCTGAACCAAAAGGAGTAGGGAGAGATAATACCTAATACAGAGAAGTAGTATCTCCCAATGGAGGTGTTCACGCCCAAGGAAGGATCTAAAATCTACTCCAACTGAAGATGGCACAGTGCAGGGTGGAGCAGAATCAACAGTGTTCTTCCAAAAGAATTTGACCCTTCTCAAGAATCACCTGGATGGCTTGTGAATACAACTCCCACCAATCTTTTCTCCAAAAGATTGGTATCAAGATCCAATCTTGATATCTCCCAAGAACTAGAGATCGAACTGCTATAGGCGGCGGCTGCAGGAAGGAGGCGGCAAGAGAGTATTTGCAGGGTGTAGATTCTCTCTTCTTGTGACTTCAGCTCTGAAGACAAGAATGTGTATTGCTTGTATGTCTAATAGCTGCCGCCCCCTCTTCCTTTTATAGACTTAAAAAGGGATTAGCTCCTAATCCCATTACGAGTTGCTAACCCAAATCATATTTGGATTAGAAGTCCCTTTAAGTGATAAGGGATAATCCTTATCTTATCTGCAGATTAAATCAACCATCTCCTAATCTAATTAGGAGGTTTCCAGATCTAAATTTTATTTAGATCTTGGACTCTCTAAGTGGATAAGGTGTGGGTCCAATCCTATCAGCTGATCCATGTCAGAATTCGCCCCTTAAGTGACTAATCAAATTAGCCCATTTCGAAATGGGCTTAAAGCCCATTTAAGTTATGTATTCATTTAGCCTTTCAAATTGCTGCCTGGTTGGGCTTCGTTGTATGGCATGGGACCCAAACATTGATCTACACATCAGCCACATGGGTTCAGCCCAGCCTTTGTTACAAGTCCTGGCCGAATACACTGTTATGGATAGTGCACCCCCTGAAACCCATCAGATGGGCTCTATGGGCCCAACACTTACCCTAAGTGGTCCTTGGGCCAAGCCACCTTGTAACACCCGGGACTATGGGCAGATGCAAGATTAGTCCATCAGGTATTATTCTCAATGGTCTTACACTTAACCTCGCAGCCCATAATGATCATACACTACTCGACAAGAGAGGACCTCTCCCTCGGCTGCAAGGAACAGTGTTGCACTCTCTCCTTATATGGATCCCGGGAATTAAAGCCTTTTGCAAATCATTTCGAAACCATAATATATATACTTTTATATCTCATATAAAACATGTTTTGCAAAACAAATCTCAACGATTGAAATCAGTTGCTGGTAGTCTTGGTTTCCATTAGTGAGAGTGCATCCCCGATCATTATCTTTATCCGACATAGGGGTTGATCCTATCACTATGATCACCCACTCAAATGAATTCTCAGACTGTCCCAACATACCCAGGTTTTGACCCCCGCTAAGGATCTCACTGATTGGTACATCAAAGACAGCCCAATCTGACAACTAGTGCAATATCATAATCGAGTCTAGGGGTCGGGTGTAACTTTCCAGTTTTGCCCATCAATCTCCAAGGTTTAGGGCAATACTGGAAATCTGGTCCAATTCAAAGATTCAATTAATCCTACACTGTATGTGCCTAGGGTCTCACTCCGGTGGCTGAGACAAGCCACCCCAACCGACTTGGTGGCGCCATAGTGTCAGCCTTGTCAGGATAGGTCTCCCCAGACCGACCCACTGGCTGTGAACATTCTAAACTAACACGAGTCCCATTAAGTGTCCAGTTTAAAGGTATTACACAGAAACATACCAAGGGAACATGAATCAAATATGCACTTTTATTCATTTACAATAAACTCATAAAATACATCATTTTGATTGAAGCTAAGGGCATACAAAACTGTCTAACTAGCTCTACCCCTGCCGTTAACATCCGTTAATATCCCCTCAAATCCATACACATGTGAGACAACGTGATGTATACAATTCTTTTAAAATCCAATATTACCCTCCGTCCCACTTTTGTAAATCAGGTGAAAATCATTGCCTATGAACAAATCGTTGCCTAGAACAAGTTTCTGAAGATTAGTGCATCCACAGGCAGTAACTCGTAGTCCTTGATCAATTGAAGTCTGTGGGAGAGAAGTGAATGAGGAGAAGAAAAGTGGAAGAGAATAAGGCAAAGAGGAGTAGCATAGGCAGAGAGTTGAAGTGATTGTTGGAGAAAAAGAATAGGAGGAAGAAGAAAGATTGCAGAGAGAGAGAGGGAGGCAAAGAGATCACATCTTGCTTCTTATCAGTCCTCACAGAGATCACATCTTGGTTGTTGTTGCTTCATACCAACCAAGAGATGGAGTTGTTGCAGGGACCAGAAATGATGTCAAGAGCTGTGAAGCCAACCCCGAACACTGGAATGGAGATTAACCCCGAAAGAAAGTGGCTCAAACAAAAGAAGGCACTAAGAAGGAGAGCTTCATACCTCATAGATCATCAAGGAAGAAAATCTAGACTCTCACTTCAATCCTAACTGCTCAAAGCAAGGTTGCTTGTGGTATTGTTGATGTATTACCTTATCTAGAAGGTTTTGGACAGCAGCTTTACGGGCAGAGCCATTGCTGAACTTAACAAATACGAGCCATGGGAGATTCATGGTATTATATATCATCTTCTACTACCCATCAAGTTCTAATACTCGTATAAATAAAAGGGCAAGTTTTTTAAGTACCCCTAAGGTTTAGGAAATTTGCAAATTCTATCCTTACCTTTTACATATTATCTTAAATTATCTCCAAGTTCTCTGACAATTACAATTGACACCACTCCAAGTTTG
This sequence comes from Nelumbo lutea, assembly GCF_056320005.1. Taxonomy (NCBI): domain Eukaryota; kingdom Viridiplantae; phylum Streptophyta; class Magnoliopsida; order Proteales; family Nelumbonaceae; genus Nelumbo; species Nelumbo lutea. The sequence goes on along the minus strand of NC_142689.1, from coordinate 56,507,953 downwards.
CTTTTTCTTAGGCGTAAAGAAGGGAGAGAAAAAGAAATAAAAATAAAAGCTGAAAGGGCATGGAGAACGGAGGCTTCAGCTGGATTTGCACAGGCAACATAAAAAGCAGACACGACATAGAGCAAGGATTGTGAGATTATGACCTCTATAACTTGATTTATAGGTGATGTCAAAAGTTTTTTTGATTTTATCATTTTAATCAGATCAGCTAAACTCTTGAGATCTCCGTCTTTTAGCCCGAGCTTGAATCTGCTAAGCTTCGTTGCTTGAAGATTATATAAAGAGCAGTGTTCACCATTCTGTTATGGTTATATTTTGACATTGTAATCATAAAGAGGATTTTAGGAATTTAAAAAAATCAATCACGTGATGTGACATGTGAATAGAGTGAGATGAAAAATTACTAATAAGGGAGGTTTTAGACAATTGTTAGAAAACTTAAAGATAGTTTAAGACAATATGTAAACAATAAAGATAGAGTTAGTTGATTTCCTGAATTAGGGTACTTTAAGAAATTTGTCCTAAATAAAATTTCACATGGATTCTGGAAAAAAAAATGAAGTGAAAGGGAAGATGGGAGACAAAGAGTGATAATTCTTCAGCCTCTAGGACTGAAAGTATCCGACTGGGCTTCAAACAAATAGAGCTACGGAACTAGGAATTGGAAGGCCACTAGTAAAAGATTAGGAGATTTACAATTCAAAGATGGTTGCACTTGTGGACATGAAGAAGACTCTAGTGAGGACAGGAAGATTTTCAGAGATAGAGGATTGTTTATTTTCTAGCGTTTCGTATAGATATTGTATTTGGTTAGATTTAGTAAATTAATTCAATTATTCATGCGCCACCCCATGAACGTATAGGATGAGTGGGTGATCTCACGGATGTTCCAGGAGACGGGTGGTGTTGTCGCTGTAGGAGAATCTTCAGTTGCCCTTCTTCTCATCTATGCCACCGATGACAGTTATGTTTATCACAAGCCCAAGGAGCCCAGTTTTGGCATTGATTCTGTAGATTTCAACCGGTAGCCGACAGCTAACGAGTTACCTATAGCTGGAGTGGAAACATGTGTCCAAATGTTTCAATTGACGAACAAAGGGCAATACAGCAATACAACAAAGGACGTTATACTTGATCGTATTAGAGGGCTGAAGGCAGAACAACGTTTCAGTTGGCTATCTAGTTGTGGGATTGATCAGTCGTAATTTAGCTAGTGATTCCATATTCCCAACCCAATATTTGTTTGATGGAAAATGGAAATGAAGGCAGAGACAGGAGACGAGAAATGGAGGCGGAGGCAAAGATGAAGATGGCTACAGAGACCGGTTCAAAATCGTTCAAAATATTCATTGGATTGGATTGGACCTAGTCCATTTATAATAGATTCACATTAAACTGGATCGGATTGGACCAAATTCAATCCAATTGAAATCCTCACCGCTAGTAATATTATTAAAGAGAGACAAATTGACTCTTGCGTGTGGCGAGGTTACTTGACAATTGGGTGAATGGTGAGACCTACAACTTTATGAATCACCAAATATGTTGGTTCATATGCTCTTTAGGTCTGTTTACGGACATTTCTCATCAAGGATTAACGTAACAGCTTTACTTTGTCTTCTTAACCATTCACCGATGCAATGTGAAGGGCAGCAAACCGTCGTGGTGGTGTTTGTGTACAAACTAGTAACAACCGGATCCCATGGTAATGGGCCTTTGCCAGATTCAGGCCCATAGCCATTGTTGATCAATAGTATCTATAATCTACAAGATAAGAAGTTGCAAATCCAACCATAGGTGAACAAAGCCAATAATTAAAAAAAAAAAAAAAAAAAAAAAACAGATTATGTCTAATAAATAATAACAGATGGAAAGGGAAGATTTGCTATTATATTTCCAGACTAAGCCTTGGGAGAAATTTTCCCGGGTCCCCCCTCCTCAACTTCAAGTGCAATGTCTTTCGTTTCACCAAAAGCTACAAAAATGAAGAGTTTGGCTTTTAATGCTGGCCCATCCTCCATTAGCTTTGATTTAAGAATTTTTCTTTTGGATCCGAAGCTGCAGAGCCTCTTGAGCTTATGGGCTGGCTCGTCGCTCGTGGGCTTGTGGCATAGAATGACAACCGAAGGAGCTTCTATGCATTGATTCAGTTTTCCATGGCTGACCTTCCTGAAGATGTTGTGTTACTCTTCTAACAAGCCATTCAAAAGATGGAAGAAAGTGTCTTCTTTGCAAGGAATCGTTAGGCCACCCATTGGATGATCAAACCCAAACTCTTCCTCGACCTGACCTAACAATTCTTGGAATGAAGGATAATTCAAATAGGATACTGGAATAACAAACCTCCTCTTTTCTGCTTCTCCTACATAGACCGCCAAATGACCCTTGGGAACATTGGCTGTTGTTGACCAAAGCGATTGGTTCCTCCCTCCTGAAAGAGAGCGGCGAAGAATCTCCTTTGTATGAAGCAAAGCAGGCAAGCGGAAACCCATGATTTGCAAGGTTACTTGGCAAAAGAAGGATTCACAAGATATTGATCTCGAAGATTGCTAGATGAACGTCCACACTACTAGATGTGTAATATATATATAGAGAGAGAGAAAGAGAGGTAGACCAATATTGAAATGTTGTGGCCAGTAGGCCTTATATTCTCAAAAGAGTGACTAGCAGGAGAGCCCACACTTTTCATATTAGGCCTTGTGAGGGACATGGTACATGTGAAATCATTTTATTTTGCCTTTTAACTCATTTACAAAGATTTGTTGAGAGTGAATACACAACTTACTAATACATCAGTTCATGTCCCATGTCCCACTGAACCCACTTGAATAGACATGAAGAGTGGACAACTGATGGTCTTCACATGTGCTGCTCCACTCTCACCAAATACAATGAGCTGACACATATAGTCTTCGTGATAACCAAATTGCACCTCTAAAACTGAAAAAGGGGACCACATATGTATCCATATAAGATCTGATAGTCGTACATAGAAAAATCTTCCGTTTGACCATCAAACAGCTCTCTGAGGCCCCTAAGAAAGGATATATATACCACAGCCGGACAAGTCCCACCAATCTTGATAATTGACTGGGAAGGCAAAGCCATGTGAAACCATGACGTCATGACCCATGTCCCCCCTCGTTGCCATGCATGTAACTACACGCTTGTCATCAGTTATTAACAAATTTATAGTGGGATTTGGGCAACGAGTTTACCGTGGGTGTAGGTTTGTGCCTATGAAACTCTACCCACTAGTTTAAACCGATACTAACTTTGGCCAAGAAGTGGCTTGTCTTTGTCTAGTGACCACTCGTCATTCTTTAATAGGTCTGTGACTCAAACAAAATGTCAGAGTTAGCTGTGTCCCAAAATCAAAGGTCAATTCTGCTTTATAAGGGCCTCTACTTACCTACCAATTCATGTGGAAGTGAAACAACCATACCAGACCTAATTAGAGAGTTGGGAGCAGAACCATGTGAAACCCTTCTTAGTTATTTCCCTTATCATGGTTACAGCTGTGTCTTCACCACTCATTAAATAATATTTTGAGAGGATTCCACTTCTATCTGGTCCATCTATATATATACACGCATACCATACTTCGATGCCATCTCACATCAGGTCTTTACTTTGCAAATTATCTTTATTCTCAAAGTTATTCTTCTTCTTCTCCTTGTCGTTCTAGGGATAACTGAGCATAGAAGCCATGGGCATCCGCTTGCCTAGATTGGTTCATGCCAAGATGATTCTTCGACGTTCTTTTCTTACTGCAAATCAATCAACTTCATCAGCAGCAGCCACAGATGTCCCGAAAGGCCATTTGGCTGTTTATATTGGAGAGACTCAGAAGAAGCGGTTTGTGGTTCCCATATCCTATTTGAACCACCCTTCGTTCCAATCCTTGCTTAGTCGGGCTGAAGAAGAGTTCGGATTTGATCATCCAATGGGTGCTCTAACAATCCCGTGCCAAGAGGATGCCTTCATAAATCTCACATCTCGGTTGAATGGCTTATGAGTATTAGCAACCATCACGTTCAAAATTTTGTAAAGCCTAGGAGTAGCCATTATATGTAAATAGCTTTCTTATGCAAGAGAATTGAAGAAGAGCCCTTGTCGATCATCTCTAAAATTATACAATACAATTTTCTTTTCCTTTTGTCTTTATCCTTGGGCATTAGTTAATGGTTTTAATTTATTCAAGCTATTTTCTTGTTTTCTAGTTACTCTCTCCAATTATATAGGGTGTTTTAATAAAAACTAAAATCTAAGGTAGGTTTTTTTAAATCCATGGTGTTTCAATACATAATTTATTTTTAAATTAATAAAAAAGTAAATTACAAAAACCTCCCTGTGTTAAGTGATTTACCTATTTTTCAAAATTGCAAGTTGAACGGGACTTAGCCGACTTTTTGAATAGAGATCACAAATGCTCTACATATATGCATATCTCAGCGTGCATTTGGAAACGAGATATTTCCAATACACGATTGGGATATACTGTAGGGCGTTAAATGCTGGTAATAGTACTCAGGCCGTCGGCTGTCAAAGAGCCTACCAAGGATGACGGAAATAAAAGGTTAATCATATATATTCAGTCTTAAAACTTGAGTGCGACCATAGGCAATTTTGGTTAAATTCTTAAGACTGAAATCAGTACTTACGACTGAAATCGTTACTAAAAAGTGTCAAAATACTAAGGTGAAATGAGTTGTATTCATTAATAAAAAAGAGGGCAGCCAAAACTCAAAAGTCAAACTAAGGGTAAACTGAGTATATGTTTGGCATCAATGTTGCAGATACAGCACCATTTTTTCAGAAAACGTGTTTTTTTTCTCTTGTTTAGAAATGTTTCTATCAGATAGGGTGTTTCTTGGAACAATAACATTTTTTTGTTTGTTACCAGTGCTTCATATCTGTTTTCAGCATTGGTACCCATTATAGAAAGTCTACGTCACTACCACCTCATATTCTCGTTGGCAGCAACAACTTTCAATTTGAGAAAACATTGAATTCGGTGTTGCTCCAAACCATGCCTTCTCGATTTTCAAGGTGTGGCTTGGAGCACTGTTTTTTATGGAAAAAATGGTTTCAAGTATATTAACATTTCCTAGAGCACCGATTTTTTCAACATGGCACTGATGTGTCACTATTTTTTGGAGAAACGACATCGATGCCAAAATAGATGCCGAATATTTTAAAATTATTGGAAAATGACATCATCATTTTCTGTAATGTTTCAAACATCAACCACATAGAAGGGATATAGATGCCATCGTGTTCTTGGGAGTTTTTTGACCCATACAAAATATAGGAGAGGTTTAAGCAACTGTCACAAAACACAAGAGAGGTTTTAGCAATTTTCCCTTCGGTTGTATTTGGTTTGAAAGAAAAAATAGGGAAAGGAAGGGAAAGGTGGAGAAACCTTTACAAACCTTATATGAATTTCCCTACGTTTCTCTTCCTTTCCCCACTTTTTCTTTTAAACCAAACATAGTCTTAATAAAAAGATTGACCGGTAAAGTGATGCTAGGGCAATAATGTAATTCCATAATCCCTTCCATAGACTATTTGCATTCTCCACTCAAAACACCTCTTCGTTTATATTTACACTAGACCTATTAATGAGCTGGGTATTTTGATGGGCCAGCCTGGCCCGACCCATTCTAAATTGAGTTTGGACATGAATTTAGGCTTGTGGGTTTAAACTCAGGTCCAAAACATCAAGCCCTTTCTGACTAGGTTAAGGCTTTCTAAAAAATGCTCAACCCGAGCCCGAGCCCAACTTCATAATATATTATATAACAAAAAATATGTTAAGTCTTAGTGAGATCTTTCATTATTTTTGAGTTTTGAGTTTTTTAATATAAATAAAATAATTTTGTATTGAGTAAAAATGAAATAATCTTTTTTTCAAATTTCTGGCAGGTTTTGGGTTTTATATGAGGGTTGTGCTTAGGCAAGACCTAAGCCTGATGGTTGGGTTGGGCTCAAGCTCATGGTTGAATGTATTTGCTAATAAAAAGACAAGCTTAGACCGTGAACAAGTCCAATTTAGATAATTTGTGATTTAATCAAAGTCTCGAGTGAAAAAAAAATCTATTGGAAATGATCAAGAAGCATTGCTATTGATTTAAGCAAGTCTCGTTTTGATAGATGGACACATATCCATAGAAAAGACAATAATGTGTCTATTTGGAATCATTGATGTTGCTCCAGAAAACGGCACCACATCAGCACCATGTAGGAAAAAATGATACTCCAAAAAACAGCTTTCTGTTTGGAACCGTTTTTCCATAGAAAATGGTGTTCCAAGCTACGCCTTGGGAATTGGGAAGGCATGGCTTGGAGCAATGCCAAATTTCGTGTTTCCTAGAACTGCAACTCGTTGCTACCAATAGGGCAGTGATGTGGTAGTGGATAATGGGTAGAAGTATAGAAAATGTTTCCTGGAACATTGGTACCAAACAGAAAAAGTTGTTGTTGTTCCAAGAAATGTACTACCTGACACCAACGATTCCAAACAAAAAAAAAATGCACCATTTTCTGAGAAAACAGTGCTCCAAGCCACACATCAACAAGAAAATGATGTTGCATCATTGCCAAACATATGCAATATCTCATGGTACAGTTGGTACTGATCTAATGCATGCCTCTTAATGGAAAATAAAAAATGGGATTTGTCCAAAACACCCCTAAACTAACAATAGAACAACAAATTCGAAATTTTGATCATTCATTAGCACTTTCTTTTTATTTTGATAGCTAAAATCTTCCATCAGCACTTGCAATTCCATCTTCTAAAACAAATTGCATTCCCTGTAGATATGCTTAATTAAAAAGGGTAAAAGACTACTTAAACCTCCCTTAATATCTCTCCTAAGGCTCTGTTCATTTTTCGACAAGTTACTTACCCATGTTCTTTTATTTCTCATGTAAATAAGACAATGACCATTTTAGTCATAAAAATCCATAATTAAAAAGGTCATTTTTGTCCCATTCAAATGTTGGCAACTTTCCCCCTAGGTGGGAAAGTTATTTACCCACCTAGGAGATGGATACCTTTACTCGGGTAAGTGATACCTAGAAAAATAAACTTTCTCTAATTTTCACATAAATCTAAAAAATGAACATCGGATTCTTGGTCAATGGGAACCAAAATCCTATTGACCAATTTTCCTCCCTCTCAAAATCCAAAAAAAGAATGCCCCATAAATACTAAGACAAACATTTTCTTTTTAAATTCGACTATGACCTCCTCTGCGGAGTGACTTAATCAGAGAAAAACTTCCCTTCCATTAGCTTTCCGTCCAAATTGCTTTATATGTAACATCATGTGAGAGTTAATTTTTATATAAACCCCTCATTGCCCCTTTGCTTGCATATGAACAAGTATCGATGCACAAGATCGAGGTCCCTGCTGGTTACAGAGCAATTGATCGGAGTTCCTTCTTTTGAAATACAAAACTGAGCAATTCATTTCATATTAGGTCTGCAATTCCAGTACTGCCAAACTGATTCTACAGATAGTCAGATACCATAGGATTAATATGAACATCCACCGTGTACAGAGAGAGTGAACGGTGAAGTGATTCAGAATATAATCAGTGTTTCGTAGTTATGCAAAAAAATGAGTATTAGGAAGCAAATCAAGAGATAGATTGGTCAGCTCGTAAAGCTCTTAGCAACCGGGAGAATAGCAGAGATAGATTTTGTGATTTTCATTTTATTTGTGATGCGGATGTAAGAGGAAGAGATACCCCCAGGTTTGTGTAGCTCGGTTTTTTTGTTAAAAAAAAAAAACACTGCTTTTTAGTTCGGTGGTTTTCTTTAAATTTAAAGAATTTTGAAGGTTAAAATGATATTTTCATTAATACAGTTAAAAATAACCTAGCCTTATTCTGACAAGGGAGATTTAAGTATTGAGAAATGAGAGGGGAGGTATAAGTATTTATGTTAAAGCTCAGGGGAGGTTCAAATCTTTTACCCTAATTAACATTATTACTAATTCTACCATTTATTTAAGGATGTGTTTGTTTTGAAGGAAAAGGAGGGAAAGACAGGGAAACCATTTATACATGTTTCCCTTTCTTTCCTTTCCTTTTCATACCTTTTCCTTCAAACCAAACATGGGCTAAGGGTTTCCAAACCTGCTCCTTCCATCATAATTCATAACTGAGGCAGTACCACGAGAACACTAAAGAATTGATCTTGGGATGAGGTTTGGTGAACCATTAATGTGATAGTCTTGCATATTTTGATTTGGCGTTTAAAGCTGACTTGATCACTCTTGGGACCAAACTTTGCTCAAAATGCGATATTCAGATTCACAATCATCTACAGTAATCCTTACAAAGTTCACATCCAATATTTATTAGTATTATGCCCTTTATTTCTTCCCATAAATAATTTTAAACTGACTTTGTTAATCCACATCCATTTCCAATTTGCCAAATGGGTTCTACTATTCTACAGAAGATGATTGTGTTAGGAAAGATTAATTCCAACAAGTTTGTCGATATTCAATATTCAAACCACCACTAATATATCTAGAATATCCTTCAGTCTCGAGATTCTAGTCATCATGAAAATTTTCTATCTCATCACAAAATGTACTAGTCCCAAATAGTTTATCATACCAAACACAGATCCCCAATTTCTTTGCCCCACTCAGATATTCTTAACAAGGATCTAAAGTGGCCTTTGATAAATCTGAAATCTAAAAGCTAAAAAGTTAAAAAAATATTATTTGCCTGAAATTTGAAAAGAAACATAGGTGTTTTTCTATTTTATAGAGGCTTTGATCCATAAGTTTGTTTGGATTGGATCAACCTTTTACCATCTGAAATTCATTGATTTTACTATTTTACCTCTAGAACATATTATTTGGAAATGTTGAGTTCAATTCGCATTATCTCATAAAAAGTAATTTTCAACTTCAAAATAATATTGAATTAATACAAATAAAAAATAATAAATTAATAATTAAAACTTATTAATTAATAAATGAAATGATTAAAATTAAAAAATAATTAATGACTATAAAAATATTAAAATAATTAATAATTAATAATTAGTAAAAATAGTTTATAATAATAATAATTATTATTATTATTATTATTATTACTCACCCTCTTGAGAGAGAGAACCGCCATCGTTGTAACTTGCAACTTACAACAGCGGTGGCGGGAAGCCAAGAGAGAGAGAGAGAGAGAGAGAGAGAGAACCACCACTGCTAAGAGTTGCAGCAACGGTGGTAGGAAGACAGGGGAGAGAGAGAGAACTATCGCCGTCTGAGTGCGTTAAGTGACGGGCTTGAGTCTTAAAATTTCAGATTTGTAAAAACTTTTCATTCAAATGCAACACCAAATATGTATTGCATCTGAAAAGTAGATATTTCAGACTTCAAACGTCTGGAAAGTGTTATCAAACACCACCTAAATTTCCTCTTGATACCATAAGAGCTATATACACTGCACTTAATCTCGGTGCATGTACTCTTCACATAATTTACATATTTCATATTTCAATCTCCAACTAACCAATGTTTGCTGATCTCTTCTTTTCCTTTTTGTAATTACAATGTTCTTATGATTGAATAAATCCAATTTCTGACACCTATAGGAACAGTATGTTCTGACCCTTTTGAGAATTGTCTAAGAAACCATTTCTTCTTGTTGAATTTCTGTCTTCAAGTCTTCTCATAGAGATAAAGACTATGCAAATGAATAAGTAGTTCCTCCAGCAAAAAGCCTTATGTTCCCTTGATTAACGGCCTACTTATCAATAACAAAGCGATTATGAGAGAGAGAGGATCACCTTTCACAATTACAAATAATACTTGTAAAAGAACCTGCTAAATGTATTTGGTCATTCCAAGATTCAAAGTATCGACATGTATCAGCCCATATCAGATGATACGTATCATTCTGGGACCCCTCCGGTATGCCCCTACAGTGGGTATGCTGGGGGGTCTAACTGGTTCAGGGGGTGGAGGAGCTCTAAACCAACTCCGTGAACTGGTTTTGAAAAAATAAAATAAAATAAAAGTAAAATAAAAAATGTATCGATTCACCCAATACGCCCCTGCCGGTGTATCGGGCGTATCGATATTTTGAACCTTGAATCCTTCTATAGCAAGCCAAATAACCAATTTAACTATAAAATGCCTTGTTACGTACATGTAATAGAATTTCTGCAATAGTGGGGCTTGTACTTACAGTGCACTTCTGCAGTAGTGATGGTATACAACTCTGGCAATCGACTTCAGATGACCGAAATTAAATGGTAGGAAGGCACTCGGATTTTCTGTTTGGGGTGAAATTCATGAGAAGAGCACACCAATCTCCATTCTTTAATTGAATGTTTTTCGAGGACCACTCATACTTGACAACAACCAATTAGTCTATTGAAATAGCTTTCACTTCTGGGTTATTGTTGTAGAATTCATCAGATCTGCAACCATTGTATTGTTGTGGAATTCATCAGATCTCTTTTTGCTACAATAAAACTGATTGGTGATGAAACTCAAATTGTTTGTTGACTTGAATTTGCATCGAGTATGGCATCTAAATCAGAAGCTGCTAAGTTCTGGCACTCCCCAGCATTAACGAGACTGGCCTGTGGAATCAATGGTGACACCTGACTGGTCTCAAGACAATAGATGAACTGGAACTGCAACACCTTTTTTTTAGCTAGTTTCCCCCTAATGGTTGCAGGGAGTAACGAACATTAGGATTTGAGGAAACAGAAGATAAGGTATAAGAATATTCAAAAAATATGAAAGACAGGATTACCAATCTTTATATACCAAATCATAAAAATGGAATCTAATGCAAGTGGTATGCAACTATGTCCACCACCCTAGGTCTTTGTGTCGGGTTAACACTAAACAAACTGGATCTCTGGTATATCTCCATGACCCTTCATATAGTAACAGTTCTTGCAAATTGAGGAGGTAATAAGTAAACATGGCATGCATGTACTCATGATACATGCATTCGTTAATGAATAGCTCAAATCTGAATCATTTTTCCTCCTGCTTAATTTTTAGTCTGAAGGAGTAGGTCCAAGCTTGAATTTACTTCAAACAAATATTTGGTTGTTCACCAACAGCATCGCATGGAATGGGTGGACGTCCTGTCTAGTGTTTTACATTGCAACTCCCACTTGGTGACCCTGAAACCATGGGTTGGTGGATGATTAAAATTAGAGAGACAACCTCTTATGTTCCTTGATGAGATAGATCTTTAATTTACAGGCCCAATGACTACAATTTGCAAGGCAAAGACAAATGGGTGGTAGTGAAGGGATAGGAAATCCATCATATGGACGCTCAAAATTGAGGAATCAAGGGGGTGAATTTCAAAAATTTTTCTTTCCCTTCAACTGGGAATTGAATTCCCTATTTAGAAAATCTTATTTTCAATGATCATTCTTGAACCACAAACTGAACCAGATCTGAACCAAAAGGAGGAGAGAGAGATAATACCTGATACAGAGAAATAGTATCTCTCAATGGAGGTGTTCACGCCCAAGTTAGAAACCAAAATCTGCTCCCACTGAACATGGCGCAGTGCAAGGTGGAGCAAAATCAGTAATGTCCTTCCTAAGAACTTGATTCTTCCCAAGAATCACCTGGATGGCTTGTGAATACAACTCCTACCAATCTTTTCTCCAAAAGATTGGAATCAAGATCCAATCTAGATTTCTCCCAAGCAATGGAGATCGAACTACTATAGGCGGCGGCTGTAGAAAGGAGGCGGCTAGAAAGAATTTGCAAGGTGCAGAATTCTCTCCTCTGTGATCTCAGCTCTGAAGACAAGACTTGAGTCTGTTGGATGTTGTGTCTAAAGGCTGCCGCCCCCTCTTCCTTTTATAGACTTAAAGGGATCAGCTCTTAATCCCATTAGGAGTTGCTAACCCAAATCATATCTGGATTAAAAGTCCCTTTAAAATAAGGGATAATCCTTATCTTATCTGTAGATTAGATCAGCCAGCTCCTAATCTAATTAGGAAGTTTTCAAATCTAAATCTCATTTAGATCTTGGACTCTCTGAGTGGATAGGGTGTGGGCCCAATCCTATCAGCTGATCTTATCTTACAATTCGCCCCTTAAAGACTAATCAAATTACCCCAGTTCGAAATGGACTTAAGGCCCATTTAGGGTTATGTATTCATCAAGCCTTCCAAACTGCTGCCTAGTTGGGCTTCCTTGTATGGCGTGGGACCCAAACATTGATCTACACATTAACCACATGGGTTCAGCCTAGTCTTTGTTACAAGGCCTGACCGAATACACTGTTATGGACAGTGCACCCCCTGAAACCCATCAGATGGGCTCTATGGGCCCAACACTTTCCCTAAGTGGTCCCTGGGCCAAGCCATAATGATCATACACTGCCCGACAAGAGAGGACCTCTCCCTCGGCAGTAAGAAACAGTGTTGCACTCTCTCAAGTATGGATCCCAGGAATTAAAACATTTTTGCAAACATTTCAAAACCATAATATATATACTTTTATATCTCATATAAAATATATTTTGCAAAACAAATCTCAACGATTGAAATCGGCTACCGGTAGTCTTGGTTTCCATCAGTGAGAGTGTATCCCCGATCATTACCTTTGTCCGACAAAGGGGCTGATCCTGTCACTATGATCACCCACTTAGATGAATTCTCAGACTGTCCCAACATACCCAGGTTTTGACCCCCGCTAAGGATCTCACTGATTGGCACATCAAAGACAGCCCAATCCGACACCTAGTGCAGTATCATAATCGAGTCTAGGGGTTGGGTGTAACTTTCCAGTTTTGCCCATCAATCTCCAAGGTCCAGGGCAATACTGGAAATCTGGTCCAGTTCAAAGATTCAATTAATCTCACACTGTGTGTGCCTAGGGTCTCACCCTGGTAGCTGAGACAAGCCACCCCAACCGACTTTGTGGCACCACAGTGTCAACCTTGTTAGGATAGGTCTCCCTAAACCGACCCACTGGTTGTGAAAATTCTAAACTAACACGAGTCTCATTAAGTGTCCAGTTTAAGGGTATTACATAGAAACATACATAGGGAACATGAATCAAATATGCACTTTTGTTCATTTACAATAAACTCATAAAGTACATCATTTTGGTTGAAGCTAAGGGCATACAAAACTGTCTAATAGGTAGGTCATCCTTCAACAAAACACAATGGTTAGCTAGTCATTTTACAACTCATTACGATTATTGAAACAAAGGATTGGAAATGAAATAATCAGTTCCCCACCATATCTCCTTTTTTAACCACTCATGCACTCCAAGGAGATTTTTTGTCGTGTTGTTATTTCTACCTCTCTCTCTTTCTCTCTCTCTCTAAGGGCTGGCAATCTTGACCCAACCCATTTGACCCACCCAACCCACCTACCTTAGAATCCACCCATACCCACCCAATCTATTGATGGATCAATATGAGTCGAGCAACCCATTAGGGTCAGTGGAAAAGGATTAGGGTGGGTTGGGTCGAGGGTACCCATTAGGGTAAGGATGGGTTGGGTCAAAGTCAACTCTATCTATATTCACCAAATCTCAAAAAATGTAAGTTGTAGGTATTCAAACCCAAACTTCCTAGCATGCCAACATCTTATTACACTTCCAAACCATTATGCCAAATTTCATTTTGAGAATAAAAATGAAATAAAAAAGATTTTATTAACTTTCATATTCACATGCAATTTTATATAAAAGCACTTTTACAAAAGCAATTTTATAAAGTAATTTTATGAAAAGAACTTTTATGAAAGCACTTTTACATAAGTACTTTTATACAAAAGTATTTTTATAAAAATACTTCAAAAGTACTTTTACACGAAAGCACTTTTACAAAAATACTTTTATGAAAGCATACCAAAAGCACTTTTATAAAAGTACTTTTATGAAAGAACTTTTATAAAAGTACTTTTTCACAAAAACACTTTAATGAAAGCATAAAAGTACTTTTACACAAACACTTTTATAAAAGTACTTTTGTGGAAGCACTTTTATGAACGCTTTATGAAAGTAATTTTATGAAAGAACTATTATAGAAGTATTTTTGTGGAAGTACTTTTGTGAAAGCACTTTTATAAAAGTTATGCATTTTTTTTGCATTTTTTGCAAATTTTCTGTTGTTTTATGTTTTTTTTTGTAATTTTTTGGTATTTTCTACGTTATTTAAATTTTGGTATTTTTCTACATTTTCATTTTTTTTTTGTTTTCTTGCAATTTCTACAAATTTTTTGTGCTTTTTTGCATAATTTTAGCATTTTTTGGTGTTTTTCATGCATTTCCTACAAATTTCTGGTTTTGTTTATATATTTTCTGATTTTTTTTTCTGCAAAAGTTCTGAGTTTTCTATAATTTTTTAGTATTTTTTGTATTTTTCGTAATTTTTTTGTATTTTTTTTACAATTTTTTGGTATTTTTTTGCACTTTTATAATTTTTCTTCAATTTTCTGCATTTATCTATATTTTTTGCATTTTCGGGTATACGAGTTGACCTGACTCGTTTTTGTCATGTGACAGTCTTGAGAGAGATCATTCTCTCAAAATTTATTATTTTGCATGTACGGGTTTTCCCGACCCATTTTTGTATTAATAAGTGAGGGTAGGTGGGTTAGTATGGATGATGGTGGTTAAAAGTCAATATGAATGGGTCAAGTGGGTCAGGGTGGGTTATGACCATTTAACTGGGATTGATGATGGGTCATGGTGAGTTGGTGGGTCAATATGGGTGAGTTGATATTCAACCCTTACCCAACCCACCCATTTGCCACCCCTACTCTCTCTCTCTCTCTCTCTCTCTCTCTCTATCTATCTATCTATCTATCTATCTATCAATCTATCTATATATATGTCCATATGTTGAAAGAGTGTGCATCCATCGGGTGTAGGCCTTCATCAGCCTCTCCATCATTTTAAAGTTGAAGAAACTTCACCTGAAATCCATATCAAGTTACCAAAATTTCATCTTTCGAGTAACCTTAAAAGCCATGGGTATCCATTTGCCTAGGATGGTTCATGCCAAGGAGATTCTTTTGACGAGGAACCAATTACTTTCAATTCAGCAGAAATTGCCAATGTTCCAAAGGGACACTTTGCAGTTTATGTTGGTGAGACCAAGAAGAAGAGATTAGGCTGAATTTGAAAAGAGTACAAATACAAATATGTATAGTGCAAATATATATAAAATAGTACAAAATAATATAAATACAAATATGTACATATTTAATTGTATTTGTACTCCTTCCAAATTGAGCCTTATTGTTCCAATATCCTACTTGAATCATCCTTCATTCCAAGATTTGTTAGGTCAGGCCGAGGAAGAATTTGGGTTCAACCATCCAATGGGGGGTCTCACAATCCCTTGCAAGGAAGACATATTCATAGATCTAACATCTCGTCTGAGTGGCTAGGCACATCAACGAGGCCAACCAAAGAAACCATGAGCTGCAGTTCATTCAGCTGACATACACAAAAAGAAATACATTATTGTGCTTAAAGCTGACTGGAAGGCACATAGTGGTTTAAACCAATATTTTCTACAACTTGGGGAAGTACCTATGCATTTGCCAATAACCACTACAATACTGTAATAACATCATTCAATAATTTCCTTTTTCAATTTATGCTCCATTTGGAAGGAGTACAAATATAAATATGTACAGTGCAAAATCTTATATATTACATTATTTTATATATATTTGTATTATATTCCTTTCGAATTGAGTCTTAGTACAAATGCAAATATATACAGTAGAAATTCATAAAAAATAATACAAAATATAAAGTTTTGCACTCTACATATTTACATTTGTACTCTTTCCAAACTGGGCCTTAATTACTTTAAGAGATCTTCTTTTTTTTCTGGACTATTTAATATATATAATAGATTCTTCTACTTTTTATCACATCTTTACAGAGGATTGAAAAGAGGAAGAAATTAAGGATACAATGTTCGGTGGAATGACGGAGAGGCAATGGCAAAATAATTGTTTTCATCTTTTTGATTATGGGATGCAATGTTCGTAAAAACTGTGAAATTAAGGATAATTTGTTCTATGCTAACTCAGCTTAAGTTCTCTTTGTAATGCCATTAATTCTGATCTCTTCAGAAAAATATTCCAATTTAGAGACCCACCTAACAACAATACTATCTAATGTCCAAATAACAAAATATAAATTAGTAGGAGATATTTTGTGGGTGATGACTCCACTGGAGCCTTGCCGATATGCCTCTACAGCCTATAGGGGTGTTTTGGGTCGGCGAGTGGTTCAGAGGATAGATTGGCCTTAAACCAGCCCCTCTGATCAATTTTGAAAAAAAAAAAACACGATAAACAATATCGATACAGGCCAATATGCCCCTGTATCCATATCTTGAAACTTGTGAGAATCTCAGCAAACTCAACATGCGCTCATTTGGCTGAAAAATAGAATGCTTGTGTCCAATTTTTAAATGCAATTTATCACTACACCAGATGCGCATCCGGGGAATCGAACCCCGGTCAGTACCGTGGGAGGGTACTATGATACCACTACACCAGATGCGCCAGCTTTTACTTGTAGATTTTTTTCATATTGAACGGGCCTTTATTTGATAGCAAGTGATTTTTTTTTTGTTGATTAAAGTTATTGGGAGAAGGAAGAACCCCGGATGTTGATCTCAAAGGTACGACAGAAAAACAGAAAACTTTGATGCCTAGCGTACGTAGGGTTGAAGGCATGGTTCAAAGCATCGATATCGGCAGATGTGTATCAATGCTTTATTCAATGTGTTTTTATTTTTTAATTTCATTTTTATAATTATTTTTTTATTATTTAAAAAATAAAATAATAGGTTACTGAAAACACCATTAAATAGATGTATCATATTGAAATTTTGAACCTTAAGAAGTTACAAATTTTTCATAGCTAATTAGTATATGTATATATATCTATACTATTTATCAAAGGGCGAATGAGAAGGTATTGGCTTTTGGAATTTTTCTTTACTAATATACCTCTCCTCTTGAATTTAATTCATCTCCATTAAAATGATAAAAAATATAAGTAAAAGAATACCATTAAGTACATTCAATTACCTCTCATTAAGTCTCACATTTAAGCAGTTGTTTGGCATCGTTGTCATTTCCTGGAGCAACGGCGCCACTTCAGCGCCACAATGGAAAAAAAACGGTTCTCCAAGAAACGAGCATTTGTTTGGAACCGTTTTTTCATAAAAAACAGTGCTCCAAGCCATGCCTCAGAAATCGGGAAGCCATGGCTTGGAGCAATACCGAATTTGGCGTTTCCTGGAGCTGTAGCTCATTGCTACCAATAGGGCAGTGATGTGGCATTGATGTGGCACTGGACAATGGGTACCAGTGTTGAAAGCATTTCCTGGAGCATTGGTACCAAACAAAAAAAGTTGTTGTTGCTCCAGGAAACGTCCTACTTGGCAAAAACAATTCCAAACAAAAATAAAAACATTGTTTTCTTAGCAGCACTGTTTTCTGAACCACACATTAGAAAACGGTGCTGCAATTGCAGCATCGATGCCAAACATATACTAAGTCTTTAAATAATCACATTCTTTCTCATTGAATCCAACATTTATACTTTGGTTTACTATCATTAAATTCCACTAATAAATTCATACACAACAATTATTAATGAAATAAAATTTTATATTTTTAAAATAAACCTAGAAATGAATTCATATTTTCCATCTAGGTCAAATGGATAATTTCATTATGTCAAATAAATAATACAAATCTAGAAATATAAAAATACAAAAATATAGAAAAAATTAAATTTTAAAAAATTGGACACATTTCTATTTTTATATATTTGTCATATTAAAAAATAAGTATGATAAAATAAACATAATTTTATTAATGATGGACATCAAATATATAACTTAAAACCGATGGGAAATTAAACCATCTTCCTATCTACGGGGTGGATTAATGGTTCAACCTTTCAGGCAAATAGGTTAACCCATGATGTATAATTAAAAATAATTTTAAAATAAAATAGTACAAAAAAATGAAACAATTTTGGGCACATCTATTATATTATATGCTAATAATATAAGCAAAAACAAGTATGATAAACAATAATTATTTTATCAATGATATAAATGAAATGCAAAAATTAAAACCAGTTTGAACATGAAACCAATTCCATATCTAGATGGTAGGTAGGTCAATGGTCTAACGTTCCAGTTCAAATGGGTCAATCAATGATGTCATAACTAAGTAACGGATATTAAATATATATATATATATAAATATAAATATATCTAAACTCAAAGAAAAATATAAGCTTTGTATAAAGCATTTTGATATAGTTCTATTGTTATGTATTCACCATATTAAACAAAAATAAATGTGAAAATAAGAATTACTTTTATCGATGATGAAAATGGATCAATCTATGATGTCATAACTAAGTATTAATTAACGAATATTATATATATAAATATATAAACTCAAAGAAAAATGTAAGCTTTGTATAAAGCATTTTGATACAGTTCTATTGTTATATATTCACCATATTAAACAAAAATAAATGTGAAAATAAAAATTACTTTTATGGATGATGAAAATGGAATACATGATTTAAAATCAACCGGAAAAGCAAAATGGTTTTCCATCCAAGTAGTGGGTTAGTAGTTAAACTATCCATGTCAAATGGATCAACACATGATGTTATTATTAAATAATAAAATACATAAAATTCTAAAATTGTAAAAAATTATTGATAATTTTGAATACATTCTATAATATTATATATTTACCTTATAAGAAAGTGTGATTAATGAGAACTATTCTCATTAACGATAGAAATGAGATAAAAATTAGGATAAAAAAATAAAGAGCATTAATGTCTAACACATGACCCGACTAACCATGTCAAATGGTTCAATAATTTAATAATACTTGCATAAATATTATATATAAGTAATTGATTTTACCACAATATTAAAAACCAATGTTCAAACAATATATTGGAATTGCATTTCCTCTTGGTAATAAGTAACTTTTAGTATCTCATAAATTCAATAATAAAATATAAAAATATAGAATTTTTATAAATTTTATAAAAAAAAATTGAATATACATGAATATTATATATTCCTCATACTAAAACAAAATTATGTTTGCAAAAAAATGAGAAATATTGTTAATAAATATAGAAATGGCTAAAGTACAAAGAAAAAAAATTAATTAATGTTTAGTCATAGTCCATTTTCTTTGTTAAATAGGTTAACAGTTTAACCAGTAAGGTCATTTGGCTACTAATTATTATCATCATCATTTGATACTGTCACGCGCAAAAATAAATGTGAAAATAAGAATTATTTTTATCGATGATGAAAATGTGATACATGATTTAAAATCAACTGAAAAAAGGAAAATTTGGTTTTTCCATCCAAGTGGTGGGTTAGTGGTTCAACTATCCATGTCAAATGGATCAACACATGATGTTATTATTACATAATAAAATACATAAAATTCTAGAAAATGGAGTTGGTAGATAATTTTGGGTACATTTATAATATTATTTATTCATCATATAAAAAAATAGTTTAATGAGAATTATTTTCATTAATAATAGAAATGGTATAAAAATTTGTATAAAAATAAAGAGCATTAATGTCTAACACATGACCCAACTAAACATGTCAAATGGTTCAATCAAGGTATATTCGAATTCGATTCAATTCAAAGATCTAATTGGATTTCATAAATATTGATTCAAATATGAGTCTAATCAAGATGTTGGATATCCAAATATGATATGATCCAATTTAATTTAAAAAACTAATAAATTATTAAAAGAAAAAGAAAATATAATAGTTGAAATAAAGAAAAACAAAAAATATAAGCATTTGTTTGAACTATTTTCATCATATAATAAGTTTACAAAAATGTAATATAAATAACATATTTATAAATAAATAAACAAAATGTTATATATATATATATATAAATTATATATATAAATAATTAATTTGACCATAATATTTAAAACCAATATTCAAACAATATATTAGAATTGCATTTCCTCTTGGTAATGAGTAATTTTTATTAGCTCATAAATTAAGTAATTAAAAATAAATATATAGAATTTTTTATAAATTTTATAGAAAATTTTGAACATGCATTAACATTACATATTTTTCATATTAAATAAAAATATGTTTGAAAAATAAGAATTATTATTAGTAAAGATAGAAATGACTTAAATACAAAGAAAACAATGAAATAATGTCTTAATCATAGTCCATTTTCCCGGTTAAATAGGTTAATGGTTCAACAGGTAAGGTCTTTTGGTTGTTGATTGTTATCACCATCACATTTGATATTGTCACGTGCAACACACGTACACTTTTACTAGTGCATATATATATATATACTAGTAATGAAGCACGTGCATTGCATGTAAGGAAATGCTCTCGATCCTCTCGATCTTAATTTATTGAATTTTCAATGTATCATATTTAAAATAAAATTTGAAAGTTAAGAAAAATAAAGTTTCAATGGTTATATTTCATATTTCTATGCAAATTATATAAAACTAAAAAGAAAATAAGTGCAATGTCTTCTATGATAACATATTTCTCTACTTATTTGCAATACTGCTTAACTTTTGAAGGTTGCCAATCTTCTTCATTCTCTTTCAATCTTGATCCTTTTCAATTTTTTGCCTTGAATTAGTTGATGTCTTCTATCCATGTTGTTGTTGAGTTACCTATTTTGATCATGTTAGTTGTTACAAATTTGTAGAGCTACGACCAATGTTTCTTGAAAGAATTTTGGGAGCCAAAAAGTTCACTCTTTTTCAGTGTTATCTTGTGATATATATACAAGTTTGATGGAGTCTCTTGCTCCTAATTTCATACAAAACTTTCTAAATCAAAAACTTCCTAAAAGCAACTTTCTATAACGAAAAAGACTTCCTAAAACTGCTAACTATCCAAAAAGAATATGTACAGAAAATATACAGAATATCTTCCTAAAAAACAAAGCTGCTAAAAACAACACTTCTAAAAACAAAGCTTCTTAGAAAATATACAGATTTTCTGTGAAATTTCTTGCTTAAAATAGGTGAAGAGGATCTCCTAGGAATCTCGCCCAATACTCCCCCTCAAGTTGGTGCATGAGGATTACGAATGCTCAACTTGGGAAGGGAAAGATCAAACTGCTTCTATCCGAGAGCCTTCATGAAAATGTCGGCAAGTTGTTCATCGGTACGTACGTAAGAAGGCGCAATGGTGCCAGATTGGAGCTCATTATGAATGAAATGACAATAAACTTCAATATGTTTGGTTTGCTCATGGAAGATAGGGTTCGCAACAATGTGCAGAGCAGCTTGATTATCACAAAACAAGCGTATAGGTTGCGGGTGAGATATACCCAAAGATGACAACAGACCTTTGAGCCACTTCAACTCACAACTGGTAGTATCCATTGATTGGTATTCAGCCTCGGCAGAGGAACGGGAGACAGTATGTTGTTTCTTAGTCTTCCAGGAGATGGGGGAATGTCCCAACATGACAAAATACCCAGTAAGAGAGCAACGAGTTAAAGGACAACTCGCCCAGTTGGAATCACAATAGGCATACAATTGCAGATCACTATCAGAGTGCAAAAATATCCCTTGACCAGGATGTCCTTTCAGATAATGAACAACACACAATGCCGCAACCCAATGATCCACACGAGGACACTGCATGAATTGAGTCAGGACATGGATGCAATAACTGAGCTCCGACCATGTAATGGTTAAATAAATCAAACGGCCCACAAAACGGCGATATCGTTCAGGATCATCCAGGAGCGCGCCATTAGCAAGGGCAAGTTTATGATTCTGAGCAATAGGAAAGTGAGTAGGTTTGGACCCCAATAAGCCAGTTTTTGTAATAATATCAAGTGCATATTTCCTTTGACAAATAAATATCCCAGATGGTCCGCGAGCCACTTCAATGCCCAAAAAATATTTAAGAACACCCAAATCCCTCATGTGAGAACAACGGTGCATGTACTGTTTAAATTTGAGTATGAACTTTGGGTTACTCCCACCAACAATCAAGTCATAAACATAAACCAAGACATGCAAGATAAGCCCATTCTTGTGATATATAAATAAGGAATAATGAAAATAGGACTGAGCAAATCCAAAGGTTTTCAAGGCAGCAGCTAATTTAGAAAACCAATTCCAGGGAGCTTGCCATAGACCATACAAAGATTTCTGGAGTTTGCATACCTTTCTAGTCCCAAAGGCCAAAAATCTTGGAGGAAGTTTCATATAGACCTCCTCATGAAGATCATTGTGCAGAAAAGCATTGTGGACATCCATCTGATGCAATTCCTAATTTTGGGCCACATCAACTGCTAAGAAGTTTCGAACTGTGACCATTTTGGCCACAGGGGCAAAGGTCTCGTTGTAATCAAGACCTTCAACTTGAGTGTTGCCCAAGACTATCAATCGTGCTTTAAATCTTTCAATGGAGCCATTAGAGTTATACTTGATTTTGTAGACCCATTTACATCCGATTGCCTTTTTCCCAGGTGAGAGGTCTTCCAAGGTCCATGTCCCATTGTCTTCCAAAGCCTGTATCTCTTGGCGCATAGCCTCGCGCCATCGAGCATCAGTTATTACCTCAGAGAAACGAGTAGGTTCTCGGCTTGCAGTAACAGCTGTCAAGAAATGTCTGTGTTTCACAGAAAAATTATCATATGTTACATAATGAGCTATGGGATAAGGAGTACCTGAGGACTGAAATGATATAGGACAAACAGCTGAGGGGTATAAATGATGAGCAGAGTGTGTGACAAAGTCCTATAAATAGCTGGAGGTGCACTTTTCTCGATGTCCATAGCCTAATAACTCCATGGTAGGCTGAGGAGTAGTTTGAGTTTCATTATTCCTGTAATCTGTATGGCTCCTTGTCTCATCAAAAGGACCTGCCTCAACATCGTTACCCATGTTCTGACATCTTTCTTCATCCATTGTGTCGCTCCCCCTCACTTCTATATAGGGTGAATCAGATACCATGTCAGGAAGAGTGGTCATAGAGTTCGGTGGTTGGACAGTCAAAGGCAACACAACATTTTCCGTGGCTATGGGAGAATTAGTTACTAAGGGTTGATGTTCTGGAGTGGCAAAAGGAAACTCGGCCTCACTAAACACCACATTTCGTGAGACGAAGTATTCACCGGACTCAAGATCGTATAATTTCCATCCCTTTTTTTCCAAAAGGGTACCCAACAAAGATACCTACTCCTAGCGGCGAATTTGTCATGGTCTCGAGTATGTGAGAAACACAAACAACCAAAAACTCTGAGATGTTTATAAGACGGACTTTGTCCAAACAACATCTTGTAAGGTGTTTTACCACTAAGAAGGGTCGAAGATGTCTGGTTAATCAAGTACCCTATAGTCAAAACACACTCACCCTAGAAATTGATAGGAAGATGTGCTTGAAACCTAAGTGCTCTGGCCACATTCAAGATATGACGATGTTTCCTCTCCACATGACCATTTTGTTGTGGTGTTCCAACACAAAATTTTGAAATAAAATTCCTTACTCGTCAAAATATGATTTCAAGGATTTAAAACTCTGTTCCATTATCACTCCTCACCACCTTAACCTTCTTATTAAATTGTCGTTCAATCATTGCACAAAAATTTTTGAATGTTCGACCAACTTCACTCTTTTCAGCCAGCAAATATATCCAAACCGCTCGAGAAAAATCATCAACAATTGTCAGAAAATATACAACACCACAAAATGCAAGTACTCTATAAGCACCCCATAAGTCATAATGAATCAACGCAAAACAATTAGTCACTTTTTTGCCACTTTGAATAAAAACACCTCTACTTTGCTTTGCCTTCAAACAAACATCACAGGCTTTATTCTTATTACTATTACTAATATTAAGAAGCAAGCTAACTGTTTGATAAGAAGGGTGTCCCAATCTATGATGCCATAAATCACATGACCCAACTCTATTTGTCTTGTAAGCACGAACTGGCGCCACACCCTTGAAGACATAGACCCCATCAAGTTGTTCACCCGCACCAATCAGACTCCTCGAGACGCAGCCTTGTATCGCACACAACTTATTAGTAAATGTCACAATACAATCACCCACTAACAATAAATTACAACTGAGTTTTCAGACATGTAATACATGCAACAATTTAAAATTATTTCCAAGTACGACAGTGCCTTCTTTCACATCCTTGGTGTACGCACCGTTGGGTAACCCAATAGGACAAGGTGCAACAACATAGGTGTCAGTGAGCATATTTAAATTCCCTGTCATGTGATGTGACACCCCAGAGTCAATAATCCATTTAGTGGAGTATTTCTTACCAGAGAGTTTTTCATTAGTCCCAGTTTTGTAAGCATTAAGCACGCTTACAAGAGTCTGCCATTGCTCGTCATTAAGCCCGCTCAGTTCAATTCGATCTCTATCAGTCACAGCAGCATTAGGATCTATCTCATGCCCCGTTGATGACTGAGCAGCATGAGCTTTTGCCGTACCCTGGCCATGTCCACCAGAGGATCCTCCCCCTCTTCCTCATCCCGCTCCATGCCCGACTGACGTACCGTGGGGTCTGTCTCCCCACCATTCAAGGTATCCAATCAATTGGAAGCAATTCTTTGCTTCATGGCTAGATCGACCACAATTGTTACACACAATTGATTTGTATTTTTGAAGCGGCTTTACTGTCTCGCGATATCTACGAGGCTTGTGCTGCAAAACCAACAGCATCTGCCCGTTCCTCCTTACCTCGTGCCAGCGATTGATGTCGATCTTCTTGTATGATCATTGAGTAAACTTTGTTCATATTTGGAATTGGCTCCATACTCAATATGTTGGAACGCACAGTTCCAAATATATCATCGTCCAAACCCATCAAAAATTGATGGATTTTCTCTTCTTCTCTTTCTTTAACTAACACAGCTGCCGCTCCACACTTACACCCACATGTACACACAGGCACTTTAGAGTAGCTTCCTAATTCGTCCCACATTACCTTCAATTTTTCCTAATGTGCAACCACAGTCTCTCCATGTTGCTTGCAGTTAGCAAGCTCGGATTTAATCTAATAAATCCGTGGTTCGTTGCCGATTGATAATCATTCCTTCAAATCATCCCAAAGTTCTTTTACCGTCTCCATATATGTGATAGTTGAACTGATGGATCGACGGTATTGAAAACCCAAGCAACCAACATTGAGTTCACAATCCACCAAAGATCCATCTCTGGAGCATCGTTCTCTAGCTTTGTGACCTTGCCTTCGATGAAACCGATCTTGTTTTTGGCACAAAAAGCAGTTCTCACCGCTTTTGCCCATTCGTCGTAGTTATTTTCTCTCAAGACCACTAGACTGATAATAATTCCAGGATTATCTGAGGGATGCAAATAGAAAGGAGAGGACGGTCCAATAAACTTACTCGAGCTCTCACTATTCTTGTCATTGTTGGCAGCCTTGGTGATCGATCAACAAGATTTGTTTGAGGTTGGGTAGATCTCCAGGTTCTGCTCTGATACCATGAAAGAATTTTGGGAGCCAGAAAGTTCAATCTTTTTTCAGTGTTATCTTGTGGAATATATACAAGTTCGATGAAGCCTCTTGCTCCTAATTTCATACAAAATTTCTAAATCAAAAACTTCCTAAAAGCAACTTTCTATAACCAAAAGGACTTCCTAAAACTGCTAACTATCCAAAAAGAATATGTGCAGAAAATATATAGAATATCTTCCTAAAAAACAAAGCTCCTAAAAACAAAGCTTCCTAGAAAATATACAGATTTCCTTTCTAAAAAACAACACTTCTGTGAAATTTATTGCCTAAAACAGGTGAAGAGGATATTGTATTAGTATTAAATTAATATTTCCTTTTATATCTACTCATATGATGAAGAGGTATACCTTTCTTTTTACCTCTTTTAGACAAGTTATGAACTTATCACATTTTCCCTGCAATATGATATGAATTGTATTAGTATTAAATTAATGTGTAGTATTAATATTGATTAATAACAAAATCTTTACCTCTTTTTGAAGCTTTACAAATTTTGAGACCGAACATCTAATTATCTCAACAGTTTCTTCAAATAATGTGACAATACACTTCCTAGTGTCATCTGATATGTTGATTCTGAGCATATATCTGTGTTGATATGATTTGGTTACTAATAATAATTTCTTAATATATTATTATTAATTGAAGGTCCAAGGGAAGGCAATGTTCAGAGCAAAGGGAGATGGTCCCGACAAGGTTACGAATGGAGTTTGGGTGAAGCTGACCTACAGTGACGCCGAAGTGGTTCATGGCCTCGACGATAAGGGGATGGAAGGGAAGGCGCAGCCCGACAACAAACTGCTCCTAGAATATCACGATCTCGTCCGGACCGTGCTCCCAAGGAAAGTCGCTCGAGGGTAAAATACAAGTATACTCCCCAGGAAGGTCCGAACTTATCTGGCACCCGACCTCGATGGGAGGTGGATGCCAAACTACCCATGGTGACTCGGCCTACGGTCTCAAACTCGAGCTCTTCCTCGAGCTCTACCTCGGTCCCCACCTCGGACTCACTATGGCTGTTGGGGGCAGCAGTCGTAGAACCAGCATCGGACCCCCCAAGAGACTATCTAAACTACCCGAGCTAGACATCGAAACAAAGAAGGCTGAGGACTCACCAGAAAAAGCTACCGGACTACGAAAATTGACGTGAGTTGATAGCCTTGGACATGAGCTCAAGAAACGAATGCTGAAGGATGGCAAAGGAAAGTGACCAGGGGCCCCCACTATTTATAGCCACTGTACTCGCGCATCAACGACCAAGATCGAAACCATCCAATGGCTCCCCGCGAAACCAGCTACCCACGCCCAAGGAAAAGTCAATTTGGCACGCATTTTTTACGTTCAAAATTTTGAAATCGTTTACGCACGTGAGCTACACGTAACCGGGATTGACCCCTAGCCGAACCAAGCTGACCCTGGTTGAGCCAAGAACACAAGCAGGTCAAACCGAAGAAGTTCCAACCCAAGGCCAAAGTGTCCCGAGGCAAATCCACCAATCATCTCATGAACTCCCCACCCCGAGTCAGGACCCCGGGCATGGGGAGTGGGGGGCAATTGATGGAGGGAGATTTGACCTGATCCCTTGGCCATGCGACACGTGGAAGCAACCAAGAGTGACTTGGTAGAAGCACCAGCTCGGCATGGCAACGGGCCCACAACCCGAGCTCCGAGAAAAAGAGTCCCGAGCTCCCCCAAAGGAGGAACCTACAACCCGAGCTCCGAGCTAAAGAGTCCCGAGCTCCTCAAAAGGAGGAACCTACAACTCGAGCTCTCCCTTCGAGGTCCTGAGCCCTACAAGGAGCACAAAAGGCAAAAAACCCAAACTGCCCCAAGGGCAATTCGGGCCACACTTCTATCCGAACTCAAGACCACCTCGCACACCACTTCGTCTCCAAGTTGCCTGACTGAACAACTGTACCTAACACCCAGGAAGACAGTATACAGAGGCGACACACCTGACTGATTAGGGGTCCGACACATGATAGCTGCCCGCCAATAGCCACCTGCCATCGCCATCTCAGGCGTGGCAGAGACGGCCCTGACAAGGAACAATGGAGGTTATGACACCCGAACTGGCAACTAGCAGTGGAGGTTATGATACCCGAACTGGCAATTGACAGAGGAAATGACACCCGATCTGGCAGAGGAAATGACACCCGATCTAGTAGAGGAAATGACACCCAATCTGGTGGAGGTAATGATGCCCGAACTGGCAGAGGTATGGAAGTAAGTGTACAAGGTGATTATAAAAGACCCCCATCTCCCAAGGAATGAGGTATGTGATTCTTGCGCTTTCTGGTCTTGAAGTTCTTCATTTCCCTTGCCTTCTCAAGAGCACTAACTTGAGCTTCGGAGTATTACAACCGGGTTCCCCCTGGAAGTCTCCAAGTTATTCCTTGTTTCAGGCACCCCCAATTTCATCAGAGGCGAGGTAACCGGCAGTTAGGATCGACTGGATTGCCCACCATCACTATTAAAAATATGAATAAGATTGTTGAACTTTCTTTTTACTATAACCAAGGTTTTAAGAATTGACCAAAAAATGAAATTGCTTTGGCTTCTGGTTTTTGGGTTAACAATTTAACTGTCCAATTTGAGTGGGTCAAACCAGTAAGATGTAAAATATAATGTAACTTTTTTCTGATTGTTAGATTAGAATTAGGTTAAATTCTACCATATATATATATATTCTTATGAGAGGGGAGTGTGAGACTTTGAGAAGGAGACAACTAGTTAAAGCTGAGAAGTAAGAAAAAAGAAAGAAAGAAAGAAGAAGAAGAAGAAGAAGAAGAAGAAGAAGAAGAAAAGCATTGTCGAGGTGGTTGTCATCATGTTCACCAATTGTTGCTGTAGAATTGTTTTGCCCTAAGAAGAAGAAAAAAAAATGAGGAGGTGGAGGAGAAGGAACTGTCAACACTGGCTATCTCCATGTTCATCATCACCGATGCTACAATACCGTTTGCCCTCTTCTTACATCTCTCTAAATATCTCTCAAAATCCAAATCATTAGCTTCATTGTTGTATATCGGATTTTAATATAAGATCAATGTTTAATCTCTCATCTCTTGCATTGAATTTTTGATTTCTTCATTGGAGTTGCAATTTTTTTTTTGTTACCACTTAAAAAGAATCATTGAAATGAGAAAACTTAAAATCAAAATGGATAAACTAAAAACAATAACTAATTTTGGCCATTGGAAACAATAGAACAAGATTATGAGATATGAAAGATTTTTTTTCATCTTTTTGATTTTCTTCTAATTTTTATTTCAAAATAAATAAAAAATTTCAAATTAGTTTGAATGCAACCCGAGAACCGTTAAATAGGTCGAACATTTTAATGGTTAAACTGTTCGGGCTAGCAGTTCTCTACTACCCATTTCAACAGATTATTTTTTTTCTAAAATAGCAGTTCAGGGCCAAAACAGAACTGGCGAAATGACCAGTTCTCTAGCCAAATGGTTTAACTGTCCGATCTGGTCTGTATTTTAAATTAGTGAATAAAATACTCATTTTTTAATTTAATCCCTATTTAATTGTAAGATTTAATTTGTAAATTGAACTACCACTTTTCACCTCATTCAATTTCCTCTATTTAAATCTTACATTTGTTTGATAAATGAACAAAAGAAAAAAGATATACCAAAAAGATAAAATACTATAAAAAGCACATGTACACTTACTAGTATATATAAATATATGTATACATATTTGCATAAATATACATATATATACATAATTTTAGAGTGGATTCATTAACCAACCCGAGCCCGGCCTGGGGCCCGAATCCAACCTGAGTGCATCAAATTATAATGCGAGTCGTGCTTGGGTTGAGAAAATTGGGCTTAACCTCGAACTCGGCCTAAAGTCCAAATTTTAGGGTCGTGCCCAGGTTGACCGTAAACCCAATCCAACCCACCCAACTTGCACCTCTAACTGAAATCAAAGGTGGCCCTGCTCCATTCATGTGGGGCAACTCTAGGCTGTCTCCAAGGTGTTTGAGCAAAATTTGCCTCTATGAAGACCTAACTGAAAACAGAATAATGGTTTTAGAGGCAAAACCATGTGAATCCCTTGTGATGGCCGTTCAGCTTTCAATCTATATTTCATAGGACTTTCTGTCCTATTCTCTTCTATATATACACAGCATACGGGCCATGGGTATCCATTTTCCTTGACTACTTCATGCTAAGGCAATGCCAGCACAAACCATGGGTATCCCAAAAGGCCACTTCGTTGTTTCTTTCGTCACCTATGGCCGGGTTTATCTTTGATGAAGTACCATAAAACTACGGAAGGAAATTATAAAATTAAACCAAAAAAGATTACAATAGAATCAAAATATAATTTTTTAGCAAGAAAAAAAAATTGATAGAATACCAGCACAAGCAGCAGGCTTATGGACCACCATCTTTTGGTCCTATAATCCAAATATCCAATTAAGTTAGATTGAATTTAAGAACCGCTTAACATCCCATTAGTTGAGGAGGATGGTCTTAAATCTTCTCATTCCTTTTCTTTCTTCTTCTTCTTTCAAAACAGAGTTTAGAATGAGAGAAAATTGGACATAAAAATTCTATTTTTCAGGAAACCGGGCCTGTGCCGTTCGATTGGGAGTTGGGACTAGGATCCATACGTTTATGACACTATTTAAATTGTAATAAGAGGATTCATATATATTTCATTATTTGGACATAATAGAGAATGTAAGTTCTAGTGTTCCCATTCTTCCGCACCCTTCTTATGTCAATAAAAAGTACTTTTCCTTGCTATCTGAACTTGCTAGAATGAGGTTTCTATTAAAATGCTTCTTCAGAATCAGTAGTTAATGAAAAATAATATAGCTATGCTGTTGTGCAAACCTGCAAAGATGGGAACAAAAAATGTTTCTGATGTAGGCGCACATGGCAGGTCCATTGGCATGACAACACATGGCATTCTCTGATGGCGATGCGTGGCCCAAGGTAGATGGGATCCTAGCCGTCTGCTTATAACTAACTCCACGCTGGTTCAACTATAAATGAGTGGCATCACTCCCTAGGTAAGCTATCTTGGCATTTACTGCACTAAGCTCTCTAGCTTGCTAGTGACCTCGTCTGAGCTACTTTACTTAGTTAGGCCACGCCCACTCTCCTTGCTACACACTTGCTAACTTGACCATTGGAGTCACTGCCCCTAGGATAACACCGAAGACCTCTGACGTGCTTCTTCCTCCAGAGGTTGGATTTACAAATCCTCGACTCTAGGAGCCCTGGAACTCATCAGCCAACCCTCTTCTCATTAGTGAATTGACATTGTTGTCCTCGGCCCATTCCAAGTAGCAACAATCGGCACTGTCTAAGGGAACTACTAAGAGTTTCCTCACTTAAACTCTCACTTCAAAACTTAGTTACTTAACTTCCAACATAATGGCTAAGAACGAAGACAACCACCAAACTACTCAGAACCTCGTCACCATGGACCAGTTCCGGATGGTCCTCAACTAGCTCGACAACATCACCCAACAACTGGACGAGGTTGGGTGACCGGCACGAGGCCGCCGACATGGTGGTCACCTCGTTGGAAACCTAGGGCACCACAGCGAGCACTCTTCCCAAGCTCTATTGGTTAGGCGCCTAGTCAGACCCCACGGGGCCGACCCCTCAGTGTCCCATGGTAGTAGCTGACATGCTAGTCAGCCATCGAGAACCTCTCGCCTCCCCAGCCGAAGCGGAGTAGACCCAGCTGGATCCCGCAACCAACGATGGGACCATGAACAAAACTACAGAGTAGAAAGCCCCCGAGACGAAGATGGGCATTCAGGAAACCACAGCCCCCCTCCGAGGGCTGGGGGCTGATGCCATGCCTCTCCCTCACATGCTTCCAATCTTTGGGAGATCATCAACGACCGATAGGCCAAAAGAATTCAAGATGTGCCTGCACCAAAATACTCAGGGAACCAAGCCAACCCCTTCCATGTCCGAGAAAATCAAGACGAGGCTTAGGCTTTCATCGACTGAAGAATCGTTGACCTGGAGGCACAGATCAGCGCCATGCAAAACAAACTAATGCAAATTAAGGAGGGCCGAGGTGAGGCCTCGGCAAGCTAGAATTCCTCGGCCACAAACTGGACACCCTCATCGACGACATCACTTCGAAACCCCTCCCACCCCACTTCAAAGCCCCCACCTTGGAGATGTATGATGGCAACACTGATCCGGACAATTACCCGGAAAGCTTCATAGCTCTCTTACTCCTCTATGGATACTCTGACATATTGATGTGCTAGGATTTCCTAGTAACTTTCAAGGGGGCAGCCCGCCGATGGTTCTCTGGGCTCCCACCATGTTCCATCAACTCGTGGGAGCAATTTGAAAGTTTGTTCCTCAACCACTTCATCAACAACCGATGGTGCCAAAAGAGAAACGTCTCACTAATGTCCATCCAGTAGAAGAGGGGGGAGAGTCAGCGGTCCTTCATCGACTGCTTCAAAAAGGAAGAACTTGAGGTCAGAGACCTCGACCCAATGGTCTCCATGCACTCCGCCATCAACGGCCTCCTCCTGGGGTCGACCCTCAAGTGCTCGGTGGCAAAGACACTGCACGAAACCAAGGCGTAATTTCTGAAGAAAGCCTAGAAGGACATCGTCGACGAGGAGGCCTCGACCGATGAACGCCTAGTAAGGAGAGGCCGACCACAACTGCAAAGGGGCAAAGTAGAAGAGGAAGAATGGAGACGACGCAACAACAACAACAAGGATGGAAACAATAAGCCACCGGGCCTAACGTACAACAAGTACACACCGCTCAACTCCACCCGAACACAAATTCTCATGCAAGTAGGGAAAAAGAAGTATATGAAGTGGCTCGAGAAAATGAATAGAAACCCCAAGCGGGGTAAACCTAAAAAAAATTACAAGCACCACCGTGGCACCGGCCATGACACCAAGGACTACTACAACCTCAAAAACAAGATAGAGTCCCTCATCCATCGTGGTCACCTCAAGGAGTATGTGGGGAGCCTCATCCTCATAGCAAGAATAACCGTGGCAACTGGCAGGAGTCATCAACGTCATCGCTGGGGGCTCGACAATGGCTTATAAGGCCTAAGCCAGATAGTTCAACACCCAAGGGCCTGCTCCCAAGAAGACGAAGCAAAACAAAGCCCTCACCTTCACAAATGAGGACTTGAAGGGGGTGTCTATCCCCCATGACAACGCATTGGTGGTGTCGATGACCATCACCAACTTTTTGGTGAAAAGGATACTAGTCAATAGCGGATCCTCTTCTACGAGGCCTTTTAGAAGATGAACCTTAGGTTAGAATGACTTTAGCCAGCCAACGTGCTACTCGTTGGCTTCTCCGAGAGCATAGTCAGACCGAAGGGAAAGATTACCCTACCCCTTACCGTAGGGACTGAGTCTCAGCAAGTGACGAGGATGGTAGAGTTCCTGGCAGTGTGGTTCGGCTCCCCCTACAATGCCATCATCGGGAGGTCGACTCCTCACACCCTTAAAGGAGCCATCTCCTCCTACCACCTCGCCATGAAGTTTCCCACCGAGCACGGCGTCGAAGTCGTTCATGGGAACCAATGAACAACCCGACATTGCTATGTGGCAGTACTGAAGGGAAAGAATAAGGAAGCTTTTCCATTGGAAGGCCTCAACCTCGGGGATGAACCAGCAAACCGAGGCTAACGAGCCTAAAAAAATGGTGTGTGTCAAGTCCAACCTTCCCCCAAAGATTCTTTTCGAATTGTTAAGTTTCCTCAAATCTAATGCCAACATCTTTTCTTGGTCTACCACTAACATGCCCAGAATTGACCCTTCGGTCATTACTCATAGGCTAAGTGTGGACCCGAGCTCTAGGCTACTTCGGCAGAAAAAGTGGAACTTTGGACTAGAACGTTGGAAAGCTATCGAAGAGGAAGTTGACAAGTTACTTGACGTCAGCTTCATCTGAGAGGTACACTACCCTACCTGGTAGTCTAATGTGGTTATGGTAAAGAAGGATAAATGGAAATGGGGGATCTGTATTGACTTCATAGACCTTGATGAGGGGCATTTTGGTCACCTCGCTCAACTCATGGCACGTGGATGTTGTCGTTACCACAACGTCCACGACAGCAGGACAACTTAACAAGCCAACACGTGACATCCAATATCATGTGGGTAGCCGATCTAGGGGCGAGCTCGGGCTGCCGCCAAAATGAGCTCGCCTAAACCACTCCGCGTGCCACGCCCCCATAGGCACCATTATAGTGACTGTAGGAACAACTCGCTGAACCGTACGCCACAAGACCCACGGGTGACCTGTAACCGCCACATGAATCAAGCAACTAACAAACCAACATGCCTTAAACTACTGAAACAGCTCCACTAGAGACTCAAGGACGTTGCCTAATGGCACCTGGACCTCAAACAACTATAAAAGGGCCCCAAATCCACCAAAAAGAGGTATGCGCATTGAAGCACTTAAGCTCTCTCACGCATTCCCACGAAATTCCCATACTGACTTAAGCATCAGAGTGTTCTCATGGGTAAAACCTACTCAGGCACTCTAATCCTTCTTCCTTTACAGCTCTTTCCAACTCGGACGCACAGATACCAGCTCAGCTATGCAGCTCAGTACTACCAGATCAGGACCTTGTTTGAGACCAATCATAGGACATGAGGGAGTGAGCAGATTGCACGTCACTAGACCACAACCGAGCCTACCCCAAGGACAGTTTTCCTTTGCCAATGATCAACCACCTCCTCAATGCCACTACAAGGTATGAGCTACTAAGTTTCATGGACACCTTCTCCGGATACAACCAAATAAAGATGCACCCTGAGGACGAGGAGAAAACATCATTCATCACCAAGTATTGGACCTACTGCTACGAGGTCATGCCCTTCGGCCTCAAGAATGCCAGAGCCACCTACCAGTGGCTTGTAAACAATGTCTTCAAGCATCAGATGGGGAGAAACGTCAAAGCCTATGTGGATGACATGGTTGTGAAGGGCCTGAAAGCCGACCAACATACTTCGGAACTAGTTGAGACTTTTGTTACTCTATGGAAGTACAATATGAAGCTCAATCCCAACAAATGTGCCTTCGGCATCACCTTAGGCAAATTCCTAGGCTTCATCATCACGCAATGGGTTATAGAGGCCAGCCCAGAGAAGATTCAGACTATCCTTGACATGGCACCACCTCGATCAATTAAAGAGACTCAAAGGCTTAATAGCCAAGTCACTGCCCTTAGTTGTTTCATGTCGAAGTAGGTCGACCACTGCCTACCTTTCTTCCAAGCCATCAAGAAACTGAAGGACTTCAAGTGGATAGAAGAATGCCAATGTGCCTGTGACGAGCTGAAGTCTTACCTTCCCTCACCCCCTCTGCTCACTCGATAACTCCCATAAGATGTACTGTTTCTATATATCTCAACCGGGGACGAGGCAGTCAGTTCTATTTTGTTGAGAAACAAAGATGGAGTGCAGAGACCTATCTATTATGTAAGCAAGGTCCTCTGCGATGCTGAAACCCATTACCCCGAGGTGGAGAATTTAGCCTTTGCCCTGGTGGTCTTGGCCAGGAAACTCATACCGTATTTTTAATCCCACCACATTGTAGTTCTGACCAACCAGCTCCTCAAGTCTGTACTCACAAAAGCAAAGGCATCAAGATGGTTAACTAAATGGGCCATCGAGTTGTCTGAGTTCGACCAGTAATACCAGCCAAGGCCTGCAATCAAAGCACATGCCCTAGCTAATTTCTTGGTGGAGTGCACTTTCAGCAAACCTCTTGGCCAAGCTCTTGAGAATGATGATGGACCTCGGCCTACTTAGAAGTTGTTCATTGACAGACCCTCCAAATCCAAAGGAAGCAAAGCAGGCTTCATACTCCTCACCCAGACAACAGTGAAGTGGAGTATGACTTCTCGGCCTCCAATAATGAGGCTGAGTACAAGACCCTAGTCGTTGGTCTACAACTTGCCAAAGATCTCGGCGTTGAACACATTGAAGTCTTCAGCGAACGCGAGTACAATGCTAGAGAACCCAACATGGCCAAGGTACAAGAACTTTCCCACCACTTCCAGCACTTTTCCTTGCTACAAGATCCACAGGTGGAGAATATGAGAGCCGATGCCCTATCCAAATTGGCAAGAACTTTGGGTCTAGCCCTCGGCGAGTACAATGCCCTATCCAATTTGACATGACCCAACCCTCGGTTGCGCCATCCTCATTTCTTACCTGCTAAATGAGCAACTGTCAATCGATAGGAATGAAGCCAGACTAGTCCGACAGCAGGCTGCTCGCTACACCTTGCTTGAAGGAAAGTTGTACAAAAGATCTTTTACCCTACCCAACCTTCAATGTCTTTGTTAGGAGGAGGGAAAGTATGTGCTCCAATAGATCCATGAAGGCATCTACGGCAACCACATTAGAGGCAGAGCCTTGGCCCAAAAATCACTAAGGCAAGGATACTTTTTACCAATGGTTCATAAGGATGAAACCGAGCTAGTGTAGAAGTGCGTCAGTGCCGGAGACATCCAACATATCCTATCGGCCAACCACAACTCTTTTAGTTCTTAGTAGTCCGTGGACCTTCGCCAAGTGGGGTATGGATCTCATTGGCCCCTTCCCTCAAGATACTAGAAACAGAAAGTACCTCATCGTCGCCATTGATTACTTCTCCAAGTGGGTCGAAGTCGAGCCCTTGGACACCATCACGGCCAAGATGACACAAAACTTCTTTTGAAAAAACATTTTTTGCTGCTCCGACATTCCCCACATGCTGGTCATTGACAACAGGAAGCAATTTGATTATTCAGGATTCAGAGAATGGTGCACCAGTCTTATCATTAAGTAGCAGTACACCTTGGTAGGCATCCACAAACCAATGGCCTAGCCAAGGTCACCAATAGGAAAATTCTAGAAGGATTGAAGATTAGGATGGACAAAGCCAAAGGCCTTTGGGCCAATGAACTAATCAACGTCCTATGGGCCCACCAAACAACACCTCAGACTGCCATGGGAGAGACCCCATTCAACCTAACTTGTGACACCGAGGCTGTCATTCCAATAGAGATCGGACAGACGACGCTTTGAACCGAGGCGTACAACGAAGCTAAAAATGATGAAGAGCTCAAAAACAACCTAAATCTGTTGGAAGGAGTCTGAGAGCAGGCTCAACTCAAGACTGCAGCCTACTAGTAAAGGGTATCCCGCTATTATAACTCTCAGGTGAAGAAAAGACATTACAAAGAAGGAGACCTCATCCTCAAAAAAGTCATGGTGCTCAAGCCCGATGTTGGCAAGCACGGGCCCAACTAGGAAGGCCCCTACAAAATGAAGTAGGTCCTTGGCCCCAACACATTTTGGCATGAATATTTGAATGGAAGACCGGTCCCTCGAACTTGGAATTCAAAAAACCTCTGGATGTATTATAAATGAATGTATTTCTTTATGGGTAAGCAATGAATAAAGTGCAAAGTTCCTCCCCTCAGCTCCAACTTTAGTGTATAAGTTCTTATTTTGCTAACTTCTAGGACCCCTTGGCCGTGCGACTGGCCGAAGCACACAACCTCCTCCAAGTTTATACGTTCGGACTAGACAACGGCATAGGCATATGGTTCCTTGAAATCCAAACTTCTACTTGGCCTTCTCGCTAAGGCAAGGGACAACGAGGACCTCGGCTATGAGCATCGGCCAAAGACTTCGGCCTATCATGAATAAACTCACAAAAAATAAACTAAGTACTTCGCCAAGCAGGAAGTGTACCATGACCTCAGCCAAGAACGCCCCTGCGGCCTCGGCTGCCCGGAGGCTCACCACCCAAACACCCTTAAGGAAAGCCAAGTCAAGCTAGCTAAGGCACAATCCTTGCTCGGACACCTCAGCGGCATCAAGCAGACTTGGCTTAGCTTCCTTAGTAGAGATAAAGAACAGTCTGAAAAAAGTGAAGGCTATTGCCTCCCTTCCCTTCTCGCTAAGGAAAGGGCCCTCGACCCCTCAATGGCACAGTTCATCCTTGTCCAATTTGTTAGGGGTGAAGAGAAAGTCAAGAGAGCTAAGGCCTTTGCCTCCCTTTCCTTCCCGCTAAGAAAAGGAGCCCTGAGCCCCTCAGCAGCACAGCTCAGTCTCGGCTAAACTCCCTTAGTTTCATAAGCAAACGTCTAAGTAATAAACCACTTCGGATAACTTTTTTGTTGCTTGTGACCTCTTGGAAGGGGGCATCAGCCCCTAAGCACAAAAAAAAAAATGGTTGCAGGCACTAAAGGCACAAGTTATGAAAAAAAGTATTTCATTGATTGTGTTCATTCAGCTTTACAAAATCTAACCACGGTGGGGAAAGGCCGAGCCCCTTACAAAAATATTCCAAACAAAAGAAAAACGGAGAAGAAAAAGGGACAACTCATGTGATGTCCTCAATAGGAGCAAGAAACTTGGCGGAAGTAGGGACGTCAGTAGCTGGCACCTCAATGGTAGGGACCTCGACAGCAAACACCTCAATAGAAGGGGCCTTGGTAGGGAACCCCAACTGGTGGATCGGAAAGTCAGGCATCAACTACAACACCTGGAGCTTGGTGTTGTAGACAAAATGTATAGGATTTTGGTCTGTAAATAATTTTTTTATTTTCTAGACAAAATGTATAGGATCGGATCTAATGTAATTAATAGAAAATTAGGTTTTTCTATTTTTTTTTTACATTGGAAGAAGTGTTGGTTCGCGTGGAGGAGAAGACTTCTCGCAGATACAAGATCTTTAATCTACGATTTGCAGAAACCGAATTTGCAATCTGCAATTAACCATTTGTTTTATAGGTTTGCAATCACACATACAACCCTCTGAATGTAATTCTTGCTGATTCTTGATTGTCTTTAATCGGCTGAATTTTTTTCAGATCATAATCTTGAATTGAATCTTGTAATGGACACCAAACCCAAGGCCGGTTTCACCCATGGTTGGTCCAAATTGGTTGGACTGAACTTGTAGTTCAATAGGGGATTGTTCTCAGCTCAAAATTCTGATTTGGGCCAGGGGTTTGATGGCCCATTACAAGATGCAATTCGACCCACCCCGTAAAACCTAACTTTGTTAAGTTAAAACTACATTAGCCCTATTTCAACATAAATGCTACATGGGTCAAACTGCCTTTTACAGTTCAGCCCATATACCTAGATAATGTTATATGATAATATTATGGGCTTTAATGGCCTGATATAGATTTAACTTAAATTAATTAGGGTTTTTTAGTTGATGTGATTAATTTGATCAATTATCATGCATTTGGATGTATGTGATGTGTGATGTGCTACGTACATGGGCCATAAGCACTTGAACCATGTACATTCGTTAGTTGTTCTCTACGCACACCATGGCAGAATACACATCACTTCCATGGTGCCCTAAAGATCATTGGATGATCTCCCTTTCCGGTGGGCCCCAAATCAACTTCCTCTCCAAGAGGAACCGTGCAAAATCCTAGCTGTTTTGGGCCCATTTGATTCTGACTTTAAAAAAGTCAGTGGGAGCCACTTTGGTTTGACCTAAATCAAATCTAGGGATGTAACAACTTGTTCCCTCTAGATATATATAAGCGCATGTGATAGGGAGATTCATATGATGAATTCTTTAAAAGCCTTCTGTCATTAGCATGAATATGGGCTTATTAGTAATGAGGAGATGCACCATAAAATTGGTCTATCCATTTGCTAGTTAGTCTATTTGATTGCTTCATAAGATGATAGGGGCATCCTAGATCGATGTGGGAGGGGCCTATCCTAAAATGGAAGAATCTCTCACGATACCTTGGCGTTTACGAATATGACAGGTCTACACTTACTGGACAAAAAGGTCTAACCTAAAATGACAATGAACCTTGTTTGACAGAGGCCAAAGGGAAAGCTCATAAGATGAGTAGATATGATCCTTTACAAAAAGTGGTGGGGCTTTGCAGCTGAAACATTTGCCTCCATGCATGGTATGTGATTTCCCATATTTCTAGAGACATAACCGCGTCTCCGTTACTAAGATGGGAGGGAAATCTCAGAGATGAAGAAATGGAAATTGAACATAGATTAAAAGCCTTTTTCTATGACATGAATCAATTTAGGTTGTAGACTAATAATTTGCATTGCCTTTTATCAGAAATGGCAAACGGATAATTCGCCAAACTGTTGGATGATAATAAGCTTAAGGGCCCAAATTATGCTGACTGGTTCTGTAACCTTATGTTGGTGTTGATGCCTGAGAAATTGGACAAGGTAGCCAAAAACACTACACCAGAACGTCCGGGTGATAGGGCTTCTAAGGCCCATAGGAGGGAATATCAAGAATGGGAGGAAAAGAACTATCTTTCCTGGTGTTACATTATAGCCTCCTTAGACAATCCGATACAAAGACAGTTCGATAAGATCGAAGTGTCCAGAGATTCCATGGATAGTCTAAGGACCATGTATTAAGAGCAGAATCATTCTACTCGACAGAAAGTTCTAGAGTTGTTTAGAGTTGTTTATGACCACACAGACGACTGAGAACTAATAGGTTCATGACCATTGTCTAAACATGATGGGATACATTAATGAACCGGAGGCTCGGGGATCTAGGCTAGATGATGACACCAAAATTGATATCGTCCTAAACTCTTTGCCTCCCTCCTTTAATCAGTTTTTCATGAACTATAGCATGAATAAGCTAAAGGTTGGCCTTCAGGAACTCAACAATATGTTGTAGAGGGTTGAAGAACTGATTAAGAAGGACAGACCGATTGTCTTGCTTGTTGAAGTTGGCAAATCGGAAAAGAAAATGTAGAAGGCAAAGAAGAATCCTCAAAAAAGGTTGGCAAACCTAAAAGGCAGAGGACAAGATATCAAATGCCTATCATTTTTGTAAGAAAACCGGCCAATGGAATAGGAATTGTCCTCAGTATCTGGAGACCAAGAAGCAAGATAACTTTGAATCCTTTCTCATAGAAACCAATCTGTTGGTTACTTCTGCATCCTGGTGTATTGACTCCGGGGCCTCTACTCATGCATGTAACACATTGTAGGAGTTCAAGACAAGTAGAAGGCTGAGTGACGGAGAAGTGACTCCTTACTTGTGGACTTCTGCAACAGTTGTGGCTATAGCTATAGGAACTATAGATTTTTATTTCAAATAAGGAATAATTACTCTTAAAGATTGTCTTTATATATCTAATTTGAGAAGAAATTTGATTCTTCTTTCAAAATTGTGTATAGATGGCTATTCTATTTTATTCAGTAATGTGATTACTATTAAACGGAATAACAAATTCCTCACTTACGGAGAGCTTGAGAATGGTCTCAATGTTCTCAATCCTTCTCTGGAAATAAACTTAACCGAAACTACACCGAATATAGTCCCCAAGAAAAGAACACATGATATAATTAATCCCACGTGCCTGTGGCATTACCGACTTAGCCGCATCAACATAGATCGTATCACTAGATTGGCAAAGGATGGTCCTTTGGATTTTCTAACTGTAGAAGATCTTCCAACCTATGAACCTTTCCTTCATGGTAAGATGACGAAATGGCCATTTATAGGTAAGCCTGAAAGATTTACAAGCACACTTGACTAGATACATACTGATGTATGTGGTTCCATGAATGTTAGGACACATAACTAGCATGTTTATTTTATAACATTTACCGATGATTTCTCACAGTATGGTTATGTGTACCTAATGAGACATATGTCCGAATCCTTTGAAAAGTTCAAAGAGTTCAAACAAGAGGTTGAGAAACAGTTGAGGAGACAAATTAAGGCCCTTCAATCAGATCGAGGAGACGAATATCTCTCCGACGAATTCAGGGACAACTTTAAGAAAAATGGAATTGTATCACAACTAGCTCCTTCTGCTACACCACAGTTAAATGGTATATCGAAGAGGAGAAATTAGACTCTATTGGATATGGTCAGATCACTTCTCGTCTACTCAAAATTACCTATATCCTTTTGGGGCTATGCATTAAAGACTGCGATATACGTGTTGAATTGGGTTCCAACCAAATCCATTCCTAAGACTCCATATAAGCACCAATAAGAAACCAAGTGTGAAACACTTGAAGATTCGGGGCTATCCGGCACATGTTGAAAGAACAAGTGTTGATAAATTGGAATCCAAAATTAGTTGTTGCCTATTTATGGGTTACCCCAAAAGCTCTGTAGGCTATTTATTCTAAGACCCAAATGAGCAAAAGGTGTTTTGTAGTCGAAATGCCTATTTCCTGGAAGAAGACTACATCCAAGACAGTCATCATTAGGAAATACTTCTTGATGAGGAGAGCCCAGGAGTAGTGGGAAATGTCTCATAGGCTCCAGAAAATAACCAACCTAAAAGGTCTACCTGGGTATCTAGGCCTCCAATTCGTTACGGATATGATCCAGAAACTTACTTGATGGAAGCCATGAACAGTGGGGAAGATCCCATGACTTATACGGAAACTATGTTAGATATAGATTCCTTGAAGTGTGTAGATGCCATGAAAGCCAAGATGGACTCAATGGAGACAACAAGGTCTGAACTCTTGTAGACCCACCCCTTGGATGAAAGAAATTGGTTTCAAATGGATCTAGAAGAGGAAGAAGGGCCCTAATGGTAAGATTGAGACCTATAAAGCTCGTCTTGTGGCAAAAGGGTACACTCAAAAAGAGGGAATCGATTATGAGGAAACCTTTTCACTAGTGGCTATGCTCAAGTCCATTAGGATCCTGTTAGCTGTAGTAGCAAACCATGATTATGAAATTTGACAAATGGATGTCAAAATAGCATTCCTAAATGGAGAACTTATTGAAACTATCTACATGTAGCAACTGTAAGGATTCATTACTGCAGGTCAGGAACACATTGTGTGTAAAATTAATCGATCCATATATGGACTTAAGCAAGCTTCTAGGAGCTAGAACATCTAGTTTGACTCTACCATCAAATAGTTTGACTTTGAGTAGAATCTGGATGAACCTTGTGTTTACAAGAAAACAGTGGGAGATAAGGTTACGTTCTTGGTTTTGTATGTAAATGACATTCTACTCATTGGGAATAATGTAGGAATGTTAACTACGGTGAAAGTGTGGCTTCCACAGTATGTAGGAATGTTAAATACATTCTTGGGACTTTGACTTTATAAAGATAGATCAAAGAGGATAATAGGATTATCCCAATCTACTTACA
The DNA here is from genome assembly GCF_056320005.1 of Nelumbo lutea. Lineage (NCBI taxonomy): Eukaryota > Viridiplantae > Streptophyta > Magnoliopsida > Proteales > Nelumbonaceae > Nelumbo > Nelumbo lutea. The sequence goes on along the minus strand of NC_142689.1, from coordinate 56,465,178 downwards.
TTGACAAAATTGTCAAGAGATACAACATAGAGAATTCCATGAAATGAAATGTTCCTTTTAGGCATGGAGTCACTCTCTCCAAGGGTATGTCTCCTAAGACTCCCGAGGAGATTAAGGGCATGAGAGAGGTTCCCTATGCCTTAGCCGTAGGGACCATCATAATGCCATGTTGTGCACTCGGCCAGACATTGCCTAGGCAGTAGTGCGGTAATTAGATACCAATCGAACCTAGGACAAAAGCATTGGATAGTTGTGAAAAACATACTTAAATACTTTCGAAGAATAAAAAGTTTTGTCTAGTATTCATTGGTAGTTCACAATAGATTCTAGGGTATACTGATGTTGATTTCTAATCAGACCCAAGTGATAGAAAGTCTACATCTCGTTACATCTTTTCGATGGGGTCCTTTGTAGTAAGAAAAATAGTTCACAACCAAAGACAAGCACATTGCCATAAGTGAGGCTACCAAGTGGATGAAGTTGTTCATCCTAGAATTTGGAATCCTACCATATCACCCATTCCACTGTTGTGTGACAACACTAGATCTACGGGAGATTATTTGTAGAGGGCACGTACAGATTCAGAATGTAGCATCGACGGAGAATGTGACAGACCCATTGACTAAGCCACTGACACAAAAAGTGTTTAAGAAACATGTAGACAGTTTGGGACTCTGGCTTGTACCCAATTAGACCTAAGTGCAAGTGGGAGTTATTAGACAGTGTATGCCCTTATCTCCAATCAAATTGATGTACATTTTGACATTTATTGTAAATGAATAAAGTAAATAATTGATTCATGTTATCTATGGTGTGTTTTTGTGTAATACCCTTAAACTAGGCACTTATGAGACTTGTGTTAGTTTAGAATCTTTACAATTGTTGAATAGACCTGGGGAAGTTTATCCTACCAAGGTTGACACTAATGTGCTGCCAAGTCAGTTGGGGTGACTTGTCTTAGCTGCTAGGGTGAGACATGAAGCACATGTAGTGTGGGTTTGCTTAAAACCCTAAACTGGACCATTTTTTAGTTATGCCCTAGACCTTGGAGACAAATGAGCAAAACTGGAAAGTTACACCTAATCCTAGACTCGATTATGGTACTGCACTAGGTGTTGGGTTGGGTTGTCTTTGATATGCCAATCAGTGAGATCCTTAGTGGAGGTCAAAACCTGGGTATGTTGGGGCAGTCTAAGAATTCACCTGAGTGGGTGATCATAGTGACAAAATCAGCCCCTTTGTCAGACAAAGTGAATGATTGGGGAATGCACTCTCTCTGATGGAAACCTAAACTGCCGGTAGTTGATTTCAAACTTATTGAGATTTATTTTGCAAATTATATATATATATATATATATATATATATTATGGTTTCATAAAATGTTTGCAAAATGTTTTAATTCCCAGGATCCATGTGAGCAAAGAATGCAATGTTGTACCTTGCAACTGAGGGAGAGGTCCTCTCTTGTCGGGCAGTGTTTGATCATTATGGGTTGAAAGGTTAAGTGTAAAACCATTTAGGGTTTTTACCTGATGGGATAATCTCACATAAGTCCATAGTCTTTGGGCCTTTATAAGGTGGCTGGACCTAGGGACCATTTAGTGTAAATGTTGGGCCTGTTAAGAGTCCATACTGATAGGCTTAGGGGTTCACTATCTTCAGCAGTGAATTTGATAAAAGAACCCTCTCCTGATATGATTAGGAAGCCGATTCAAGAAGGATTATAAATAGAGGGAGAAATCCTTATGTTATACACTTTTTGCAAATCTAGATCTCCTCTCTGTTCTTACTGCCCTGCCCATTTCAATCTCCACATTCTTGGAGTGATCAAGAAAGGTTCTTAATTCTGATTCTTACTAGAAGAATCAGATCTGAAGTTGTGCTCACATCCCCTGCGTGATCTTTGCTGAAGGGTTGAAATTCTTGCTGAAGAATTGCTTTGCTGATCTTGCCTCATCCTAAGCTATGTCATCCTCAGTGGAGGTGGGATTTTGTGACCTCTTTGGGCATGAACACCTACGTTGGGAGCTACTTGTTTGGATTCCGTATCAGGTATAACCCTCCCTTAATCTAGGTTTCAGATTTGGTCCGGTTGTTTTAAGAACAAACCTTGAAATATGTAGTTTTACTAAATCAGGGAATAGGATTCCTGAAAGGGAGAAAGAAATTTTTTGAAATTTTGCCCAGCCACCCTGCATGGTCCTCACTGGGACCCTAATCTTAAAATTCTTGGGGATGTAATACTTCTTAGCAAGAGCCTTCACCTGCTCCATACTAAGAACATTGTATAGTTCAGAGCACTGAAGATGCTCCATTGTCACCCCTCAGGCTGCATACTCGGCCACCATCCTTGGACTGAGCTCAAGAACGTCCTTGCCCTCAAACACCTCAGGTGACCCTAGGTCTCCCTCGGCTTCCCTCACCCTTGTAGACCCAACGCTTTTACGAGGAGAGTCATCTCCCTCGGCTTCCCTCAACCTACAGAGGTTGTCCTCTCCCTCAGCACTTCGATCTCGGGCCTTGGAGCAGGGCCCTCGGACTTGCTAGAGTAGCTCTCGCTACTGGTAGCCGAGGAGGTGTCATGGGACAATCTCGCTCCCAAGGATTCCAGGAGGTGATAGCACTCAGGACTAGAGTCTGAGTAAGACATCAAGTAGGTGAAGTTCTTTACCTCAAAAGACAAAGTTTGGAAAACTTTAAGGGAAGCAGAAAGGAAGGCTGAGGTCTCTGAAGGCTAAAGCTTTGGAAGGCAAATGGTGAAGTCAAGCTCAAGTAAGTACCCTATTTAAAGAATAATGGATGGCCCAGATCGCCTCCAATCTAGCGGCCACCGAGCGACCACCTTAACGACCCAATTTGGTGATCAACACATGTCGCTTGCCTTAGGAAGATGAAATGACACCGAGTGAGTCAACCCTTCTACTCACTGAGTCAAAAGGTTTACCCAACAATCCTAAATCAGAAATAGCATGACCCAGCCAACCTGACACTCGTCTCATGTACAGATATGATGTGACGATTCACCTCATGCACGTTTATGACCCAAAGCCCATCTTGGGCATGGTCCTAACCCGCTACTATGGAACCCATAGCACACACGGTCTACCCTTGGTGCTGAGACCCGTCTTCCATACGGCCCTCAGCCTACCAATAACAACATCCATCCCCAGCATGGCTATGACGTACCATCCATGGTACATACGATAGTCTCTGGCCAAGGCTAATGGCTTGCACAAACCCACCGTAATACCAGTAAAGCACATGACTTGGGGACACATATGTCTCGTATCTATATACAACATGGTACCGAGCTCCCTAAGATGAAGTCGACGCCTTCACACGACCATTCCCCTTTACCACTACTAAGAGGCGGAATCAAAGCCTAAGCCAATGCCATCGTGCTCAAAGACAAGATACCTCCTCGTTCAGCTGATGCCGAAGTCAAGGCCTTCGTCAAATAAAGCAAATCAACGCCTCTTAGCAAGGACAACACTCTCTCTTCAACCGAAGCCAAGGTCCTCATCTAAGACCTCCACCACGGCCTCAAGAGTGGGGGGCAAATGATGTAGGCGCATATACTAGGCCCATTGGCATGACAATACTTGGCAACATCAAATGGCGACGCGCAGCCTAGGGTAGATGGGATCCTAGTCATCCGCTTATAACTAACTCCAGGTACGTTCAAGTATAAATAAGTGGCATCATTCCATAGGTTAGTTATCTTGGCATTTACTACTCTTAGTTCTCTAGCTTCCTAGTGGCCTTATTTGAGCTACCCTACTCAGGCCTCATCTGCCCTCCTCGTTACACACTTGCTAACTTGACCATTAGAGTCACCGCCCCTTGGATAACACCTGGGGCCTTTGATGTGGTTCTTCCTCCACAGGTCAGACTTACAGGCCCTCAGCTCTAGGAGCCCTCGAACTCTTCAGCCAGCCCTCGTCGTGGAAGTGAATTGACATTGTTGCCCTCGGCCCATTCCAGGTAGCAATAGTTTCAAAAATGTATTGCTATCCCATCCTATGATCGAAAGAAATGCCTATCAATAAATGAATTCAAAAAATGTTATGAATTCAATTTAAGTATGTTAATTAGTGGGGACTCGTCAACATGTAAGAGTATACAATTGTTTTATATAATAATTAATAATCATTTATATTTTATATACTAATTTTAATAATTTTTTTACAATACAAAAATAACAATAATTAATATTAGATAAGATTGTTTATCAAACTTAGTGATAGCAATTTTCCCCATTTTCTCGATCCCCATGGAGATCTGCCCCGAATGGGGCAAGGATGGGGATGATTTTCCCCCCATAGGGATAGAGATGGGGAAACTTTCATCCCCATTGGCGAGGATGGTGTGGGGACAAGGAGAGTACTCCCTCGTGTGGACCCCAATCCCAACTAATATATATGTATATATACACATATTTCTATATGTTAATATTTTAAAAAATACGGTTGAATTCTTTGAATCTTTTCTAAAAGGATTGTAAATCTTTACTATTTTATTTTTATTTTTTAAATATAATAAAAAAAACATAATGGTTGATTAATCTTCAATATTTATTCAAAATTTACAGCAAAAATATACAATAAATTAAATTTAAAAAGCTAAATAACCGTAATTTAACAAAACTTCAATAAATTTTGAAAATTTTCTATTAAATAATAAAATAAAAATAGATTTATACACAATTATTGAAAATATATTTATCACAAAAACAATAAATAAATACTAAAGTACAATAAATATTAATTTTAGTATAGATAAAAATATAATAAATAAAGACTAAGTTTTTAAAATTATTATTAATAAACAATTATATTTTTGAATGTTGTTTTTAGAATTATTAATTAGTATGAATGAAATTAGATATTTACAATATTATTTATTTATTGAAATAATATCATTATTTAAATTTTAAAATATTAATTACTTGTTGAATTTAATAATCCATAAAACTATAGTACTATTAATACATAATTTTGTTATTTTAATGATTTAAAATCCAATTATGTTAAATATTTTGTTATTTAAATATTTAGTTATTTAACTAAATATTTAAAATCTTAATCCATTAATTATAATTGAATGTTATTTAGTAACTATATAAACTATATTATTAATTGATTTAAAATATTAACTTTAGTATTTTATTATTTAAGATATTTAGTTATTGAAATATTTAGATAACATTTCATTTTTATGTTGATTTTTTGTTTGAATAACATTTAGATTGAATAATCCTAAAAATCATAATGTATATTGTATGTACATAATTTCGTAATGAATTTTGTAAAAATATATAATTATTTTTTGTCCTTTTAATAAATATTTTAAAATTATTATATAATTTTGTTAGAATATTAAAACAATTCTTAAATTTTTTAATTCAAACGTTTTTTAGATAGATGTAGATTAAAAGTGGGGGAGAACATAAATAAGAATTAGAGATAATTTAGGTGAGAAATTTTCTACAAAATTAGAGATAACTTAGGATAAAGTTGTGGATAGTGGAGGAGGTTGTTTAGGAGAAATTTTAGGATATTAGATTATTTAGGTTATTGGAACATTTGGGAGAGAGAGAGAGAGAGAGAGAAGAGAGAGAGAGAGAGAGAGATTTTAAGAAGATAATATATATATATATATTTCTTAACAGGGCTCTAATAGGAAAGTCTCAAAAAGAGTATGCCAATTGTCAACTAAAAACTCTTTTTGTGGAGTATTAATGAAGGTAATAAATGTGTTTTAGGGAAATTGTCTAAAACAAATCCATGAGTTTTTATCATTCCTCTTAAACTCACCACAACTTTTCAAAATGTCTAAAACTCACCATGTCACTAACTTGACGTTAATCAGACTAACAGGCGCTAATGTATTACTATTTTAACCTTCATAGAAAAATATAAAATATATACAAAATAAATTAACCGGTGTTTATTTATTACCATTTTAATATTTAGACAAGAAAAAAAGGAAAAAAGTTCAAAAAAAATGTTTTCAAATATAAAATACGTAAAAATTAGAAATTACAAAAAAATATAAAAATTATAGAAATTGAAAATAAAATAAAAATTATTTAATTTATAGAAACTATAGAAATTGAAAAACAAAATCATAAAAATGCCAAATATTATAGAAAAACACAGAAATTGTAAATAAATAACAAAAATACAGGAAATTTTATAGAATGTTGAAAATAAAAAAATGAAAAAAAAATGAAATTATAAAAATCATTTGAAATTATAACAAAACATTAAAAAATGCAAAATAACAAGAAAAATGAAATCTGAAAAAGACCATTTTTCCTCTAAATCACCATTCAAGGGTAATTTGGTCATGAAAATTGTTATTTATGCTGACATAGACACCTCTGTTAAGAAGCATGAACATTGCGCTAACGGAACATGAGTCTTGGAAAATAAAAAGTTACTGACATGGTGAGTTTTAGACATTTTGAAATGTTGTGGTGAGTTTAAGAGAAATGTTGAAAACTCATGGTGAGTTTTAGACAATTTCCCTTAATTTTAAATTGGGGATATCAAGTGTGAACCACTCACTCAGTTCAGTTCATTTGAGCTTTAACTCAACTATGAGCTACAAAATCCAATTGAGATTGTCATTGAATATAATGAAGTATCCATTGTGAGATTTACTCCCTGTACAAATTTGATTCACATAATCTACATGGGAGTACAAGTGGATGCTTTTTGAGAAGTAGAGACATTGTTGATAAGACCTATATGCACTTCTCCTTTCATCTTGAATAAATGCCTTCTTTGTGTTCAAAGGAAGTTCTCATTTGACTCTACCCTACACATATAATTGTGGTTGAAAAAAATATTTTGAGCTGGCCTATTTTGTAGATCTTACATCTGTCCTCGCATTAACCACTAAACATAGGGATGGCAATTTTCCCCAATACCCTGATTCCCATGGGGATCAGGGATCTGCCCCGAATGGTGTGGGGATGGGGATGATTTTCCCCCGCGGGGACAGGGATGGGGAAATTTTCATCCCCATTAACGGGAATGGGGCGAGAACTCCCCGCCTTGTGGGGACCCTGATTTCTGCCCAGTGGGATCCCTACAAATATATATGTATATATGTATGCATATGTTATATATGTATATATGTACACATACATCTATATATTAATATTTTTAAAAATATGGTTGAATATGTTTAAATCTTCTCTAATAGGATTGTAAATTTTAATATTTGAATTTTATTTTTTAAATAAAACAAAAAGCAAAAACAAAATGGTTAAATCCCTGCGAGGATGGGGATCCCCGTCGGGATGGGGATGGGGAGAGGCTCCACATCCCTGCCCTGCCTCGTTGCCATTCCTAACTCAACTAATTAATTAATATGCAGTGTATATTACATTCCTCCAAGGCATAGCTCAACATCATGACATGAAGGACATTGTTGTACATTGAAGCCATACAATAATAGGGTCTATGTGAGAGTGCTACGAATAAATAGCATGTGAAGTTGATTCAACCTTAACCTACAATCAAGGGGGTTTCTATAATGTGGATGAAATATTGGTGGGTGTGCATTGATCTACATAACACCACTGTCTATAGTCGTTTTGATCTATAGATAAAATATATGAACTAAAATGATCCACACCCAAAGGGGCATTCTGCAAGTTTGATGTAAACCAATTCACACCAAATGTATTGATTGCATACATCTCACATACAACTAATGAGATAATCTATATAGTCAATCATAAATAAAAAATTCGTATATTTTAAACACACAATAAATTGAAAAACAATACAAAATGATAATAAATAAAATAAAAAAACCAAAAAAAATATTTTTGTCATATATGTCAAATATTAGAGAAAGAGAAAACAAGCTTCTGTCTTGCCTCTTGTTCCTGATCAGCAGTAGAGACTGATAGAGTAGTGGATTTGTTAGTGGTGGCCTAGTGACATAGAACAGTGAGGAACTAAAATGATAAGAAAATAGAGTTTAGGGCATCATGCAATGCATTGAGTCACTCCAACCGAGTTGGGCAACAATGGATGGTCCCCATCAACAAGATAGAAACTAGGAGGAGAAATTAAGTCACGGATATATAGTCCTAGTCCACGAGGTATTGTGGACGGGACCATATAGTAGCCTAGTAGGTGTGGCCCGTGGTCTCCAACTGTTATTTTCATCTTGCTTGAAGCTTCTTAGGCTCATTTGCAAGGAGTACAAATACAAATATGTACAGTGCAAATACATAGAAAATAATACAAAATACAATATTTTGCACTCTACAAAATTGCATTTGTACTGCTTCCAAAACTGAGCCTTAATGCATCATTTTCTTATAACCATTTTAAAGAAAAGCACCTTTGACTTCTAGAACATATGATGAACAAATTAGCAATAATGCTTTCCCAAAATATACAAATTGTGGTAGAATGTTATGGACACACCGACCGACAGCGCACTGCGGCGCAGTCATAGGCAGCAGCATGCACAGCAGGCCGCACAGCAGTAGGCACTGCCTGGCAGAGCCGCAGAGCAGCACGCGCCGCCCGACAGCGCGCAACACGCACCGCCCGGCAATGTCGCACTGCAAAACGCACCGCCCAACAGTGCGCACGCCCCGCCTGGCAGCACACAGCATGCACTGCCCAGCAATGCGCAGCATGCACCGCACGACAGCAGCACGCACCGCACAGCAGTAGCACCGCGAGACACGTGCACCGCCCGATAGCAGCAGTAGGGTGGGGCCCACATGACAACTCATCAGGGTGGGTCCACACTCTACTCACCAACTCGCCGCCAGCTTCACCCTCCCTTATCCCTTATCCCTTATCTTATCTTATCCTAAGTAAGAGTTGTGTTACTATTAGGAGTAGGTAATTAGGAGTTTGAGTTTGAGTTGGATTACTGTAGCCTAGCCGAATCCAACAAGGAATTCCCTTTTGTAATCTCCTATTTAAGGAGCTACGAGTTGAAATAAAGCATTCAGTTTTCCAGTCAAGAAAAGAGTGAGGAGAGTTTGGGTGGTCTCTTGGACAAATCACCCATTCAGAGAGTTTGGGTGGTCTCTTGGGCAAATCACCCATTCAGTTTTCCACAATAGGTTATGCACGCAAGGGAAGGCACAAGGGAAAGCAAGAGGTTCTCCCCGTGGACCGACCTGTGACGAGATCCTATGTGCGGGCTCATAACATTCTGGTATCAGAGCCAAACGTCACGGGCGATATGGAGCAGCTATCATCCCAGGTTAGTGAACTGGAGCATAGGCTAGCAGAAACCAGCATGGAGGTTCATGAAGTCAAGAAAGATGTCCGGGAGCTGCGACGTCGGCTAGAAGCATTCCTCTGCAACAAAGAAAGGAGTTCTGAGGGAATCGCCAATACAAACAGTCGCCGACCGGACTGGGTAGAGGCATCCAACAAACAGCAGATCGCTGCCCCTACAGCCGCAGTTATTTCCAAGGATCAGTGCACAGAGGATGAAACTATAAAGTCTCCTCCTTTGGCCGGGGACAATGTCACGAACATTATATTGGTACCTACAGAATGCGCTCCTTGGTTGAAGACAGGTGGGCTTGGCGATGTTGTTGGGACTTTACCGAAGGCTTTGGCTCGGCATGGACATATAGTTATGGTTGTGGTACCACGGTATGGTAACTGTGTAGAAGCCCAAGAAACAGGAGTGCGCAAGAGATATAAGGTGGATGGGCAAGATAAGGAGGCTGCTCTTGAGGTTCTCTTCTGTAAGTATATCCAGTACGTTCCTGTGATCCACAACATAGCACACTGGGGTCATGGTCTAGTACGTGATTTTCGTTATGTGGATCTTCCACAAAACTACTTCAAACTACATGACCCAGGAGGTGGGGAACACTTCAATGTCCTTGCAACTGACCTGAGAGCAGCAGATCGTGTAGTCACTGTAAGCCATGGTTACGCCTGGGAGCTGAAAACTAAAGAAGGTGGCTGGGGTCTGCATCAAATAATAAATGAGTTTGATTGGAAGCTGAAGGACATAGTGAATGGGATTGATGCAAATGAAGGGAACCCACAGTTAGATGTTTACCTGGCATTGGATGGCTACACCAATTACTCTGCGGAGACTCTTCAGACTGGCAAGCCTCAATGCAAAGAAGCTCTACAGAGGGAGCTTGGTCTTCCTCTTCGGGAGAATGTTCCTCTGATTGGGTTCATTGGCAGGCTTGACCATCAGAAAGGTGTTGATCTCGTAGCTGAGTCCATTCCTTGGATGGTGAACCAGGATGTGCAACTAGTCATGTTGGGCACTGGGAGACCTAATCGGGAATAGCTTCTCAAACATTTTGAGAGTCAACACCATAACAAAGTCAGGGGTTGGGTTGGTTCCTCTATGAAAATGGCCCATCGAATAACTGCTGGTGCAGACATCCTACTCATGCCTTCTAGATTTGAGCCATGTGGACTGAACCAGCTTTATGCACTGAGCTACGGGGCAGTCCTTGTTGTTCATGCTGTTGGTGGACTGAGAGATAGTGTGCAGCCGTTTGATCCATTGGCAGAGTTCCAAGCCACGTATCCGGAATTCGAGCTTGAAGACAAGCTCGTGGTCCAGGAGGGGTGTGATGTTATGGACACACCGACCGGCAATGCACTGCAGCGCAGTCATAGGCAGCAGGCCGCACAGTAGTAGGCATCGCCCGACAGAGCCGCACAGCAGCACGCACCGCCTGGCAGCACGCAGCACGCAGCACACACTGCCCGGCAGTGCCACACAGCAGAATGCACCACCCGACAGCGCGCACGCACCGCCTGGCAACACGCAGCATGCACCGCCTGGCAGTGTACAGCACGCACCGCATGGCAGCAGCACGCACCTCACGGCAGTAGCACGCACCGCACGGCAATAGCATGCACCGCACAGCAGAAGCATCGTGAGACGCATGCACCGCCCAGCAGCAGCAGTAGGGTGGGGCCCACCTGATAGCTCATCAGGGTGGGTCCACACTCTGCTCACCAACTCGTCGCCAGTTTCACCCTCCCTTATCCTTTATCCCTTATCTTATCTTATCCTAAGTAAGAGTTGTGTTACTATTAAGAGTAACAAGGAATTCCCTTCTGTAATCTCCTATTTAAGGAGCTACGAGTTAAAATAAAGCATTCAGTTTTCCAGTCAAGAAAAGAGTGAGGAGAGTTCAGGTGGTCTCTTGGACAAATCACCCATTCGGTTTTCCACAATAGGTTAAGACGCAAGGGAAGGCACAAGGGAAAGCAAGAGGTTCTCCCCGTGGACCGACCCATGACGAAATCCTACGTGCGGGCTCATAACATAGAACTGTTATTAGATCATATTTACATTGAATCTTGTGACACCTGAACCAGATCAGATCTTGGGATTTTAGATTGGATTCAGATCCTATTAGACTCACATTGTGTTCAGTTTTAATTCAAGCCAACTTTATATTTCTGGGATGTAGAATTAAAATCCAATCTAATTATCTAAATAGATCATCCAATTACAACGATCTAATCATAAACATACCCTTTTTTGTTCGACTTCCATTCTGGCTTTGAAAACAGGAAATATGTCTATACAAAATAGAAAGAATCAAAAAGCTAGGTTTAATTTTGCATTTTTACATTACAACTCAAATATCAATGCTTTGAGTGTTATTGTGGGTAGGGATGGCAATCTCTATCCTACTTGGTGGATATTGATCCATCCCTACCCACCCTGATAGAAAGGTCTTATTTTTTTAAGGACGAATTTGGGAGTGCCATTTGGACGGGTTTAGGGATCTATAATATATATAGTTATGGGTAGGTGATGCTACACGATCTGGGTATTCCTAGCTAGCTGTGACCTGGCTTCTGGCTAGAACAGACGGATAAGTTAGAACTGGAGAAATCTCAAAGAAAGAACAAAGAGTAAGAGTGATGAAAGTGCTTAAGCTTCAATACCCTTTCTTCATGAGGATTGGGGTTCTTTTATGTTGGAGCTCGGTCACACCTGGCATAACTGCCACTGCCCTAGCCGTTACTGCCAGGGCAGGTGTGGCAGGTGCAGGTTGCGGTTACAGACTGCTATCGTCGGGTACAGACTCGACAGACACGTCACGCTTTTCAGAGATGGCAAACAGAATGCCGCCTGGCAAGCAGAATGCCACCTGGCAAGGGATCAGAGCCCTGCCACAGGATCCGGAAAGTACGGATGTCAGGCAGGTTTTCTTGCAGCCTGCTGAGCTATTGTACGTCAGACCACCTGAGGCAGGTTTGTCTCGGCACCGAGGTGCCGAGGTGCCTGCGTTGGAGGCGGTGCTGCTCCGAGGTTCTTCTCCCTCGGGACACAGCCAAAAACCGTGGTGCTCCCTTCTTAGGAAGGGAGAGCTCGAAGCCCCTTTAGGAGGAGCTCGGGTCTCAAGGGGAGCTCGGGCCCTGGGAGGAGCTCGGGATCTCCCACACTTGGTGGAAGTCAAGGTTGGCCAGGTGTTAGTCCTTGGCGAGTCGCTTAACCTGCCAAGTGGCCAGTGTTGGACTCGGCATGTCTCTCCCATCGAGTCACGGTTGTGCTATCAGGCTAAGTTGTTCGTTGAGTCAGGTCACACACACGTGTCCCTATGCTACGAGGTCGGCCCAAATCACCCTCCATCAATTGCCCCCCACTCCCCGTGCTAGGGGTGGTGACATAGAGCGGGGAGTTCACGGTGCGCCGGGTGGATTTGGCTTGGTACTTATGCCACCCTGTCGGGCAAATCGTTGGCCAGATCAGTCTAGTGTTTGGTTCACTTGGAAGGAAAAACATGGGTTGCGTACAACTTACGCACGGACGTCATGCGATCTGGACTTTGTGGACGCCAAAAAATGTGCTAAACTGATTTTGCCTTGAGAGTCTCGCAGCTGGTTTTCTTGAGGACCGTCAAATTGCTTTGATCTTGACCGTTGGTGCCTGGGCCAAGTGGCTATAAATAATGGGTGACCCTAGTCATTTTCTTTTCCCACTAAGTATCTTCCGTCTAGCTTGAGCTCGCGTTTGGAGTCTTCAGCTCGAGTCTCTAGTTCGGTTGCATTTTTTCCCAGTGAGTCCCCGAGCTTCCCTTTCTCCTTTTTCAGTTCATTTCATTCTATGTCTAGTGGGGATAGTCTCTTAGATGAACCCAAGGTGGGTACCTCGGGTCAGGGTGACCCTACTGTTGCCCGACCTTCTCACGAGGCACGGGTGACCTCGGGTAGGCTGGCATCCACCTCCCGCCGAGGTCAGGTGCCAGATCAGTTCGGTCCATCTACTATGACGCTGGAGAGGCTTCAACACCTCATCCAGCACTTCAACTTGCCTCAGGGGTACTCATATAGTCTTCCTACCGGTAGTTTCCCTTGGGAGCAGGATCCGAATGAGATCGTGATCTTTATGGAGCAACTAGTTGGTGGGCTTCGTCTCCCTCTTTACCACTCATTCCTGAGGTGTTGAGATGCTTCAACATCACAGTGGACCAGCTCCACCCAAACTCTATTTAGAACGTGGTCGAGACTATCTCCCTTTGTTCTACACATAACTTTCCCATAGATGCAGACATATTTGTTCTATTCTATTAATAAAGAAGAGCGCCTCGGGCGTTCCCCCCGAGCGCGGGCGGACCTACTATCTGTCCCCTTGCCCGAGGTTCAAAATGTTACATAAAATCCAAGCAAGGTCCCGGCCTAGAAGCGGGACTACTTTGTAGTCCAGAGCAGCACGGGGTGGCCCTGCCTTACTAGTTGAAGGGTGGCTATCCAAGCCCCCAGCATTACTCTCGACCGGAAGACGAGGGAAACATTCCACTCATGGGCTTAGGTCAGGTTCGATCACAGGGATTACGTTGCCAAAGAGAAGCTCACTCAGGCCGGTTTGAGCCCAAGTAGGTCTATTTCTACTTTAGTGTCTTGCTTAATCAGCCAAGTGTTTTCAAGCTTACTGACACCAAGCTCTATTGCAGGTCCCATGGAGGAAGAAAGGATTACCGGCCCGAGGCTCCTTCACCAAGAAGGTGCGCGTGGAACCCCCAAGTACCCCCACCCCTGAACCTGACCTCTCGTACCCGAGCTCCCGCAGGCTCCCATCTCGGGACCTAAGCTTCCTAGTGCCCCTCCAGTGATAGATTTGGAGGGGGACTTACCATCTCAGGAGCTTGAAATGGTGGCAGAGCCGGTCGCTGAGCCAACTAGGGCTGCCACCAAAGTTCCTAATCCTGTCGAGGTTGCTGATGAGGCTTCCGAAGGATCGGCTCATCATACTGCAGAGACGGCGGCATCCAACTCAGGGAGCCAGGAGGAGGAGGAGAGCATCTTGAACCCCCATGTCAGGCTTGAAAGAAGTAGAGGGGCTGTCATCTCCACAGAGGGTATAGACTAGGCTGAACTCACCCCTGGTTACCTCAGGGCCGGCGCTGAAACCCACACTATGGTGGTGAGTTTGCACTCAAAGGGTCACCACTTTCCCATTCTTTCATTCTTTCCTCTCTAGTATTGACCGACCTCCTTTTGCCAGGTGAACACTACTGTTCACGCGTTGGCCTTTCAGTCTGACAAATACTTGAGGCGTGCTTTGGCTGCTGAGGAGTCATCTCGCACAACTCATACTGATCTGAGGGAAGCTCGGTACAAGATTCATCAGTTGGAAAGTGACGTTGTAGCTCCGAAGGGCTTTATTGAAGTTCTACTATCAGAGAAGGAGGAGCTAGCCTGCGAGAGGGACAAGTTGAAAGCTGAGGTGAACGGGCTTAGAGCAAGCCAGGAGGCCTTAAAACTCGAGGTGGAGAACCTCAAGGTGGGTCAGAAGGCTTCGCAGCTCAAGGTGCAAGCGCTTAAGGAAGCCAAGGGGGCCCTGGAGCACGAGGTGGAGTACCTCAAGGCTGACATTAAGGAGAAGACTGAGATCTTCGATCAAGCTCTCAAGGAGACGAAGGTCCAGACCGTCATCGACTATGTCAAATCATCTAATTTTGACGATGTGATGTCGCAAGTCTACCGTAGGGTGTTTAAGCTCAACAGGTGGTTGATAAGGCATACATACCCCGACCTCGACACAAGTGCCATCACCACCTGGAGGATCACAGATGACATGGCCCGCCAAGCCATGGATGACCCGGACTCCGAAGAGGAGACTGGTGCTACCGACCTGGCTGACACCCTCGAAGAGGCTCCGAGTGAGGTCGACAAGCCCTCAAAGTAATTGTGTGTTCCTTGTACCCTGGGCCTGCGAGCTCAGTTTTACTTTCTCCTTCTCTTGATCCCCTGTACTGAGGTTCTTGATCCCCTGTATTGGGTTAAATGTGTTAACCTTTAATGTCATAAATAAATAATAAAAAACAATAAAATATAAAAGTACATAAATTTTCCAAGAAAAGCATTCAAGTACATGTATAATATCATGTATTTATCATATTAAACAAAAAGTAAGTGTGACATATCAGAATTATTTATATACACAAAAATACAAAAGAAATATAGAAAAGATTGAACACATTTATAATTCAATATTTACACTACTATTAAAAATATGAATAAGATTGTTGAACTTTCTTTTTACTAAAATCAAGGTTTTAAAAACCAACCAAAAAACAGAAATACTTTGGCTTCTGGTTTTCGGTTCAGCTGTTCAACCGTCCAAGTTGAGTGGGTCAAACCGGTAAGATGTAAAATATAATACAGCTTTTTATTCTAATTGTTAGATTAGAATTAGGTTAAAGTTTACCATATATATACATTCTTATGAGAAGGGAGTGTGAGACTTTAAGAAGGAGGCAGTTGGTTAAAGCTGAAAAGAGAGAAGAAAAAAAAAAGAAGAAAAGCGTTGCCGGAGGTGATTGTCACCATGTTCACGAATTGTTGTTGCAGAACTATTTTGCCTTAAGAAGAAGAAAAGAAAAAAGAATGAGGAGGAGGAACTGTCGCCACAGGCTATCTCTATGTTCATCATCACTACCGCTACAACACCATTTACCCTCTTCTTACATCTCTCTAAATCTCTCTCAACTTCCAAATCATTTGTTTCATTGTTGTATCTCAAATTTTAATATAAGATCAGTGTTTAATCTCTCTTCTCTTGCATTGCTTTTTTGATTTCTTCATTAGATTTGCTTTTTTTTTTCTGATGTAACTTAAAAAGAATCACTGAAATGAGAAAACTTAAAATCAAAATGGATAAACTAAAAACACCAACTAATTTTGGACATTGGAAATAATCGAACAAGAATATAAGATATAAAATATTAATTTTTCAATTCTTTTATTTCATTGTAATTTCTATTTTAAAATAAAAAAAAAAATTGGAATTAATTTGAATGCAACCCCAGAGCTATTAACCGGGTTGAACATTTTAATGGTTAAACAGTTTGGGCTAGCGGTACTTTGACCATCTCAACAGTTTTTTTTTTTAGTAAAATAGTGATTCATGACCAAAATAGAACCAATGACATGACTAGTTATATATATATATATATATATATATATATATATATATATATATATATATATATTTTAAAGTGGATTCATTGGCCAACCCGAGCGTGGCCTGGGGCCCAAACCCAACCTGAGTGCATCAAATTATAATACAAGTCAGGCTCGTGTAAAAAAAAAATCAAACTTGACCTTGGGCTCGGGCCTTAATCTCAAATTTTAGGGTCGTCCCAGATTGACCATAAACCTGACCTAACCTGCCTGAGTTGCATCCCTAGCTGAAATCAATGATGGCCCTGCTCCATTCACGTGGGGCAACTCTAGGCCGTCTCCCTGGTGTTTGAGCAAAGTTTGATCCTATGAAGACCTCTAACTGAAATCAAGATAAAGGAAAAACCATGTGAATCCATTGTGATGACCGTTCAGCTTCAATATTTCATAGAACTGTCTTTCTATCCTATTCTCTTGTATATATACAGCATACGGGCCATGGGTATCCGTTTTCCTGGACCGCTTCATGCTGAGGCAAAGCCAGCACAAGCCATGGGTATCCCAAAAGGCCACTTCGTTGTTTCTTTCGTCACCTATGGCCGGGTTTATCCTTGATGAAGTACAAAAAACTATGGAAGGAAATTATAAAATTAAACGAAAGAAGTTTATAATAGAACCAAAATATATTTTCTTAACAAGAAAAAAATAAAATTGAAATAATAACAGCACAATAAGCAGCAGGATTATGGAATTTAATAACCCTTTGCCGTCCCATTAATTGAGGTGGACGATCTTAAATCTTCTCATTCATTTTCTTCCTTGTTCTTTCAAAACAAAGTTTACAATGAGAGAAAATTGAACATAAAAATTTTATTTTTCAGGCTCAGTTTGGAAGGAGTACAAACATAAATATGAACAGTACAATTACATACAAAATAGTATAAAATACATGTTTTGTACCGTACACATTTGTATTCCTTCCAAACTGAGCTTGAGAAACAGTGCCCCTCTGCCCGTCCCATTTGATTGGGAGTTGAGACTTGGGACTAGGATCCATACGTTTATGACACTATTTAAATTGTAATAAGAGGATTTATATTTCATTGTTTGGACATAATAGAGAATGCAACATCTAGTGTTCCCATTCTTCCACACCCTACTTATGCCAATAAAAAGTACTTTTCCAAGCTATCTGAAGTCTGAACTTGCTAAAATGAGGTTTCTATCAAAATGCTTATTCAGAATCAGTAATTCAATTTTACAAGCATAACATCTGAAACAAGGTTGTGTTTGGTTCTAGTGCAATTTTAATGTGTGAGAGTGCAAATGAAAGAATGCAAATTCTGGTTTAATTTTTTTCTTTGGGTTTTATTTTATTCTTCTTTAGGTCTTAATTTTATTTCCTTTGTATTGCAATCAAACAAAATATTGAAATAAAAATAAACCATAATTTGCACCAAAAGCATTTGCACTATCATAGTTTTGCATCAATCCAAATAAGTTCGCATTCCAACCAAACACAGTCTAAAGAAATATCGTTGGGACAAAATTATGCCAATAGCTTCACACAATTGGTCAGAAAATCTCAATAATCACAATTCCAAGATAAATGTGTATGAGCGTTTCTAGTGTAGTGGTATCATAGTACCCTCCCACGGTACTGACCAGAGTTCGATTCCCTTGATGCGCACTATTTGTTAACATCATAAAACATTTTGGACTTTCAACCTTGTCATATATGACTCTAGAGGAGTCAGGAGTGGATTAATAATTGCTTTTTTACCAAAAACAAAAACAGTTGCTATACATCCAAACAGTTCCCTAATCTAACTATTGTCATCTAAATAATTTAGGAATAATCTTGATTTAAGGCCATGGGATGTTACAACTTAGTAATACACATTTTCTTTGCGCTTTTGGCAAGTGAAGGTTCTCTTAGTCAGAATGCAACTCTAGTAAAACCAAACTAAACAAATTTGGTTGATACTAGATCAGCCAGTTCCAAGATCAAATGCTGATTCGAATTTAATGGTTGAATGGCGGTTTAGAATTAATAATGGAAACCAGAATCAGTAGTTAATGAAAAAATATATAGCTATGCTGTTGTGCAAACTGGAAAGATGGGAACAAAAAATGTATTGTTATCCCATCCTATGATCATAGAAAAAAAAGAAATAAATGTCTATCAACAAATGAATTCAAAAAGTTATGGATTCAATTTAAGTATGTTAACTAGCGGGGATTTGTGCAATATATGACATTTGTTAAGTTAAAGATAAACAATAGAAACATTTAAGAGTATACAATTGTTTTATATAATAATTTATAACCGTTTATATTTTATATACTACTTTTAATAATTTTTTATAATATGAAAATAACAATAATTAATTTTAGATATGGTTGTTTATCAAACTTAGAGAACAAGTTTTTCCATTTCTACGATCCCCATGAGGATCTGCCCCGAATGGAGCAGGGATGGGGATGATTTTTCCCCCACAGGGGTAGAGATTGGGAAATTTTCATCCCCATTGGCAGGGACAGGAAGAGCACTCCTTGCCTTGCGTGGACCCTAATCACCACTAATATATGTATATATACGTAATGTTTATATATGTATATATGTACACATACATCTATATGTTAGTCCTTTTAAAAATATGATTGAATATGTTTGAATCTTTTCTAATAAGATTATAAATCTTAATTATTTTATTTTTTTAAATAGAATAAATAACAAAGACATAATAGTTGACATTATAAAGAATCACGGGGAGAGTGGATCCCCATGGAGATGGGGATGGGGAAAGGCTCCTCGTCCCTGCCCCACCCCATTCCTATTCCGAATCAGGCTAATAAAACTTATTAACCCAAATTCTAATATTTTCAGTCGGCTTTGGTTCAACAATTTCCCAACCTGACTGGGTTGGATTAATTTCGCTTTGGATATTTGTAAATTCACTAAAATTGAAAGATCTGACCATAGATATATATTACTATTTTATAGTTTAAATGTATGTTTTTAATAAAGGGAAATGGGAAAGTTCCAATATTTCTTAGGCAAAATTATTTTATATCATAAATTTATTTTTTAATAATGCCATTATATTTTTTTTAAATCTAAACCTAATTTTTAAATTTATTTTTTTAAGTTAAAATCTTTTGAACCGACCGATCAAACTGATATAAGCTGAGTGACCAACTCCCCAACCTAACCAGGTCGATTTGGTTGGCCAAACAACCTACAACTGAAGCAAACCGAACAATAGTTTAAATTTAAAAAGCTAAATAACAATAGTTTAATTAAACTTTAATAATTATTGAAAAATTTCTATTAAATAATAATAAAAAAATAGATTTATACATGATTATTGAAAATATATTTATCACAAAAACAATAAATAATTTCTGAAATAATAAATATTAATTTTAGTATAAATAAATATATAATAAATAAATACTAAGTTTTTTAAATTATTATTTATAAACAATATTTTTGTTGAAAGTTATTTTTTAGAATTATTAATTTGTATAAATGAAATTAGTTATTTACAATATCATTTATTTATTGAAATAATAACATTAATTAAATTTGGAATATTAATTACTTATTGAATTTAATAATCCAAAAAATTATAGTACTATTAATGCATAATTTTGTTATTTTAAAGACAAGTACCTGGATCATATGATGAACAAAAGCAATAATGATTTTCCAAAATGTACAAAACATGGAAGAACTATTATTGGATCATATTTGCATCGAATCTTGTGACATCTGAATTGGATAAGATCTTGGGATTTTAGATTGAATTCTGATCCTATTAGACTCACATTGTGTTTAGATTTAATCCAAGCCAACTTGATATTTCATTAAAATAAACGGGATGTAGAATTCAAATGCAATCCAATTATCTAAACAGATCATCCAAATACAACAATCTAACAATAAACATACCCTTTTTTGTTCGACTTCCATTCTGGCTTTGAAAACAAGCTGGAAATATGCCTATACAATATAGAAAGAGACAAAAAGTTGTGTTTAAGTTTGCATATGTACATTACAACTCGAATATCAATCCTTTGACTGTTATCGTGGGTAGGGATGGAAATTTCTATCCTACTTGGTGGATATCCACCCTACCCACCCTAATGGAAAAGTCTTTTGTTTGAAGGACGAATTTGGGAGTGGCGTTGGAAGGGTTTTGGGATCTATAATCTATACAGTTATGGGTAGGGTTCAGCATTACGTTAAACCTGACCCTCCTTATCCCATATATTGTTGAAAAACATATGAACTTTATGTATTAGGTGTTAAATTTAATATATAATTTTTAATTTGAATTTTATGTAAATTATAATTGATAGTGTATGCATTTTATAAATGTCTTAATCAAATAATTGAAAATTTTACTATTTGTTCATATTATTTTACTTATTTATTACTTATATATAACAAGAAATAACAATAAATTAAATGCAAGTTCTAAAACCAAATCACCCTCTCTTTGAATGCAAAAAATGTAGGATTGGAGAGGGTTTTACATTTTCATGTGCAGGGAGGTCTGAATTCTTAAAATCCAACCTGTTACGAATTTTGTGGTGGGTACAAGTTGAAAGGTATAGAGAGGCAAGTGGGGCCTAGAATTTCGGAAACCCTATTCAAACCCGCCCAATTGTCATCCCTAATTATGGAATCAACAAATACCCAAATTCAAAACATTGTTTCGATAACTTATATTCCGACCGTACATATGTGCATGGTAGCAGTGCTTAAAGCTGTTTAACTATGATGTGTTCTTATAAACCAAAGAAAGACGGAAAGAGGGGAAAAAAGAACCTTGACGTTTCTCTATATCTGGAGTTGGTAGGCCTATATATTATAGTGCTTGGCCAACAAATGGCTTGTCAAGTGGGCCCATCAAAAAAGGGATGGGGCCAGTGCTGTGAAAGTGTGTTAAATTTAAACCAACTGCCAAAACATTTATATTTGCTGAAATTAGGGGTGCAACTTGGGCTGGCCCAACCCAAGCCCAAACTGCCCAGCCTGAATTTTTATCGGGCTAGGTTTGAATTTTTGGTCCTCAGGTTGGGCTCAGGCCCAAAAAGATGGGCTGTTTTATTTTTCAGGATGGGCCTGCGCCTAGTCCTTAACTATCCTGGGTCCGGCCGGAGCCGGGTTCAACTATACACATTTATACATACATATGTATATATGTAAATTTTGCAAGCATACTTACATATATACATTATATATAAAAGTGTGAATGCAATGTGAAACTTTTTTTGGACTATAATTATCCTCTATATCTTTGCATGAAAAAGGGTATAAAACTCATTTTATTATAATTGTAATACCATATTTTATGGCTACTATAATGGCCATATTTGTGTATTTAATCCATTTTTAGTTGTAAGGGTTGAAAATGTAACTTCAATTATTACTTTTCACCACATTTAATCTTCTCTCATTAAGTCTTATACTTAAGGTATTAAATCCCATTTTCTCTTATTAATTCCTATATTTTTTATTTATTTTTTACTATTAAATGCTACTAATTAGATCTATGTCAATATTTTTAACAATATAAACCTATATATTTTAAAAATGACTTAAATAACAATGCATTCTTTATGCAAGTGGTGACTAAGCAATTCGACAATTTGAATATGACCAACCTATGAAGTCATAATTAGGTAATAAAAATTTTAAAATAAAAATAAATATAAAAATTTACAAAAATGCAATGTAAAACCTTTTTTGTATTAAAATTACCCTATATTTCTTTGTATGAAAAAGGGTATAAAGTTCATTTTATTATAGTTGTAATACCAGCTTTAATAACTACTATAATGGCCATATTTGTGTATTTAATCAATCTCTAATTATAAGGATTGAAAATATAAATTCAATTATTACTTTCCACCTTATTTAATCCCCTCTCATTAAGTCATATACTTAAAGTATTAAATCACATTTTCTCTTATTAAATCCTATATTTTAAAGTTATTTTCATTAACAAATGCTACTAATTAGATTTGTGTCCATATTTTTAAGAATATAAGCCCATATATATTAAAAATGACTTAAAAAACAAAATCATTCTTTTTCCAAGTGGTGGCTAAGCAATTCAACCATCCAAGTATGATCAATCTATGAGGTCATAGTTAGGTAATAAAATTTTTAAAGTAGAAATAAATATAGAAATTTACAAAAAATGTAGAAAATATTAGACACATTTATTATATTTTTATTAATCAAATTAAAAAATAAGTATAATAAACAAGATTTATTTTTATTGACAATGAAAATGCATGAAATACATAATTTTGAACTAACTGAAAATGAAATATAATTTTGGGTTAAATGTGTTAACCTTTAATGTCATAAATAAATAAATAAATAATAAAAAAGAAAATATAAAAATACATAAATTTTGCAAGAAAAGAATTCAAGTACATGTATAATAACATGTATTTATCATATTAAACAAAAAGTAAGTGTGGCATTTCAGAATTATTTATATACACAAAATACAAAAAAAAAATTATAGAAAAATTGAACACATCTATAATTCTACATTTACAATACTATTAAAAATATGAATAATATTGTAGAACTTTTTTTTACTAAAATCAAGGTTTTAAAAATCGACCAAAAAACGAGACTACTTTGGCTTCCAATTTTCGGGCCAACAGTTCAACCATCCAATTTGAGTGGGTCAAACAAGTAAGATGTAAAATATAATATAACTTTTTATTCTGATCATTATATTAGAATTAGGTTAAAGTCCACCACATATATAAATTCTTATGAGAGGGGACTGTGAGACTTTGAGAAGGAGACATCTAGTTAAAGCTGAGAAGTGAGAAAAAAGAAAGAAGAAGAAGAAGAAGAAGAAGAATAAGAAGAAGAAGAAGCTAGAAGAAGAAAAACGTTGTTGGAGGTGGTTGTCATCATGTTCACCGGTTGTTGTTGCAAAATTATTTTGCCCTAAGAAGAAGGAAAAAATGATGATGAGGTGGACGAGGAGGAACTGTCACCACTAGCTATGCCCATGTTCATCATCACCGACGCTATAACGTCATTTGCCCTCTTCTTACATCTCTTTAAATATCTCCCAATTTCCAAATCATTAGCTTCAATGTTGTATCTCAGATTTTAATATAAGATCAACGTTTAATCTCTCATCTCTTGCATCAATTTTTCGATTCCTTCATTGGAGTTGCCATTTTTTTTGTTGTTACAAATTAAAAAGAATCACTAAAATGAGAAAACGTAAAATCAAAATTGATAAACTAAAAACACTAACTAATTTTGGCCATTGGAAATAATCGAACAAGATTTTTAGATATGAAAGATGCTTTTTCTCAATTTTTTTATTTCCTTGTAATTTCTATTTTACAATAAATAAAAAATTTAGAATTAGTTTGAATGCATCCAGAGAACCATTAACTGGGTCAAACATTTTAATGGTTAAATTGTCCAGGCTAACGGTTCTCTAACCATTTCAACAGTTTTTTTTTTCTAAAATAGCGGTTCAAGACCAAAACAGAACCAGTGGCATGGCCAGCTCTCTAGCCAAATGGTTTGACTATCCGGTCTGGACCATTTTTTAAAACAGTGGCTAAAATACTCATTCTTGAATTTAGTCTTTATTTAATTGTAAGGTTTAATTTGTAAATTGAACTACTACTTTTCACCTCATTCAATTCCCTCTATTTAAATCTTACATTTTTTTTTTATAAATGAACCAAAGAAAAAAGATATACCAAAAAGATAAAATACTACAAAAAACACGTGCAAACTTACTAGTATACATAAATATATGTATACATATTTTTATAGATATACACATATATATATATATATGTATATTTTAGAGTGGATTCATTATCCAACCCGAGTTTGGCCCAGGGACCAAACCCAACCCAAGTGCATCAAATTATAATGCAGGCTATGCTTGGGTTGAAAAAATCGGACTTAACCTCATCAAGTTCGGGCCTTAAGCCCAAATTTTAGGATCATACCCAGGTTGACCATAAACCCAACCCAACCCACCCGACTTGCACCCCTAGCTGAAATCAAAGGTGGCCCTGCTCCATTCATGTGGGACAACTCTAGGCTGTCTCCCGTGTTTGAGCAAAGTTTGCCTCTATGAAGACCTAACTGAAATCAAAATAATGATTTTAGAGGCAAAACCATGTCAATCCCTTGTGATGGCCGTTCTGCTTTCAATCTATATTTTATAGGACTGTCTTTTTGTCCTATTTTCTTCTATACATACACAGCATACGAGCCATGTGTATCCGTTTTCCTGGACTGCTTCATGCTAAGGCAATGCCAGCATAAGCCATGGGTATTCCTAAAGGCCACTTCATTGTTTCTTTTGTCACAAATGACCGGGTTTATCGTTGACGAAGTACCAAAAAAACTATGGAAGGAAATTAAAAAATTAAACCAAAGAATATTACAATAGAATCAAAATATATTTTCTTAGCAAGAAAAACAATAAAATTGAAATAATACCCGCACAAGCAGAAGGATTATGGTCCCCCATCTTTTGGTCCTATAATCCAAATATCCAATTAATTTTGATTAAATTTAAGAACCCTTTGCCATCCCGTTGAGGAGGAGCATTTTAAGTCTTCTCATTCATTTTCTTTTTTCTTCTTCCTTCAAAACAGAATTTACAATGAGAGAAAATTGAACATAAAAATTCTGTTTTCCAAGGCTCTATTTGAGAGGAGTATAAATACAAATATGTACAGAACAGTTACAAAATAATATAAAGGTCTAGTGCTATTTTTGTCTCCGAATTTTAAAATGCGACAATTTAAAACCCAAACTTTTAATATGTGACAATCCAGTATCTGTCATTAATTAGTTGTTAACCAGTTGTTGATACTCGGTTTTGTCAAGGGCAACAAAGTAATTTCACTCCCAAGCTTCGAGGGAAGGCCAATAGTTTTGAGGGACCTGTGGAGATGAGCCGAGGCCGAGGACTGGAGGCTGAGGTGTATCGCTCCTTCGGGTACTGTAGAAGCTAAGGGCTAGTATCGAGAAGGGTGTCCGAGGGAGGATGAGGTGTTGTTCCCACAATGACGAACCTGCAAGGGAGAGGGTGTCAGAGGCCTCGGGTGGTTACCCAAGGCGAGGACTCCAACGATAAAGTTAGTACATGCACAAGGTAAGTGATGAGTCTGGATCCGAGGGGGTCTAGACGAGGTCTCAGATAGTGCTAAGTCCTTAGTGGAGAGAGCTCTAGAGATCACAAACGTACAAGTGGAATCGAATCCCTTACCTTGTGGGGGGTGCCTTACATTTATAGTCGGAGCTAACAAGGGGTAGTTGGGCTCGAATGGTCCAGATGCGAGTTGTATGAGGGCCTGGCGAGATGTTTTGCCAGTGCCACACGACGCCCTGCGACTGGGTCCGCTTGGTCTATGTCAAGTAACTCTAAGCACCCTCATGGTAAGCCTATGCGGGCATCCTCCATTTGACACACGTCAACTTTATACAAGCCAGCCGAAGGCGCCTACATCACTTACCCCCCACTCCCGAGGCCAAGGTGGGGGTTTGGAAAGGGCTTCGGCTTCGGTTGAAGGGAGTGTCGATATTGGTAGGTGCCATCGGGCTTGTTTAGTAGAGTGTTCTGTAGTGGCATTGCCTTTGTCTCGCTTCTTCTTTGGCCTAATTATTGTTCATGGAAGAGAGGTGAGGCTATGGATGCCTCGGCTTCGGCTAGGGAGCCCAAGGTGGAAGGGGCCCGACTGAGCTAAGCCTATGCCCTATACTCACATGGTGATGGTCCAGCGTGAGGAGAACCTTCTATAGAGGAGATGGGCGATCTGGGAAAACCGGTCCATGCGTTCATTGGGTTCATGCATCCAAACCGGTGGGTCGCGATGAGTAGGCATGTTGGTTTGCTTAGTGTCGTTTCGCCTTAATAAGGCTGAGTGCTAGTTCACAAGGCATCATTTTTCTTCCCTGAGGCTAGGCATGCACGGGTTTCCTAGGCATCATTTCGGTTCCCCAAGGATGGGCACGTGTGGGTGTAATAGGCATCGTTTTGGTTCCCCAAGGCTGGGCACGCGCGAGTTTAATAGGCACCATTTCGTTTCCCCGAGACTGGTTGTTGAGTGTCACACCACAGGTGGTCAGCAAAAGCGGGGACCTCATGACCATTGGATCTAACGAGATTTGAGCCCTTCATTCATCTATAAATAGGGGCCTTAGTGGTGATTTTTCTTTGTCATTTGTCTTTAGGAACCCTTGTTGTTGAGTGAACTTTGCTCTCAAACCTTCAATCCTTCGACACACCCCGTCTCCACTTTCTTCACCTTCGTCTCTTAGGTAATTCTCAAACCATGTCTTTCTCAGACTCTGCCCCTGAGTGCTATGAACTTCTGGATGGTTCGGAAGGGAGCTCTCTTCGGACTCCTTCCCCCCTTTCTCCTCTAGGTCCTTTGGCTATTGTCCTCCTTCAGCAAGAGGTGAGGTTGTTGAGGGAGTGGGTAGCCTCTAGGGGTGCCGAAGGCAACCATCAAGGCGATTACCCTCCCTATGAGAGCGCAGTGATGCCAAGGGAGGCCAAGGGGTCCCCCCAAGCCGAGGGGGAGTAGATCCCATAGCCCGTCTTGGGGGCGATGGCCAAAAGCGCTATCCGTAGGGTGGCGAAGGCTGATGTTCCATGTTTGGAGTTTGAGAGTACTCTAGATGTGGATCAAGTGAAAGCCCTAGCTAGGAGGTTTTACATACCTCAGTCTTACTAAATTAGGGTTCTTGTCCTTGGCAATCGGCCGTGGACCCCTGAGGAGGGGGAAATTTGTATATACTAGCACTTTCTAGAATTTGGCCTTAGGTTCCCACTTCACCCTTTAATCTATGAGTTGCTAGAGTGATACAGCATCACGATTAGTCAGCTCATCCCTAATTCGATTAGGACCCTCGAAGCCCTGCTAGTGTGGGCTCAACTTCGGGATGTAGAGTTGACCCCAAAGATGATCCACGCCATGTTTGTGCCAAGGAAACACTCTTCTGAGGCCAACATGTACTACTTGCAGCCACGGAGGTGGAGACTGGTCGATAACCCCTCGTCTATCCACAATTGGAAGGGAAATTTTTTCTTCATCTCCTACCTCGAAGGTTGGTCATTCAGGATGAGGTGGGGAATAGTTTGCACGATGATTGAGAAGTGTCCCCCTCCACTTTAGGACAAGGAGGCCACTACCGTGGCGCACCTGATAGTGCTGTGGATGGTCAAGGCTAAGCCCTTGGTGGAGGAGGAGCTCCCCTTGGTATTTGTAGGGCTCAACCCAGCCCCATCGGTAGGAAAGATTCCTTAGCTTTTTTACACATTCCCCTCATCCTCGTCTAGTGTACTAATTTGTGTTCTTTTCCTTTGCAAAGATTCCAATGGGTGCAAAGAAGCTCCTGTTCGAGAGCCCCTATGCCAAGCAAAGGGCCCAAGCAAAGAAGAAGATAAGCAGGCAAACACCGACGAGGCCCCCCAAGAATGAGCCTGCAAGGGGCAAGCGGGCATGAGTCCCCCCCAAGGGGGTTACCCAGCAATAGGTCCCTGCCAAGGGGGCAGCTCAACAAGTCCCTCCTAAGGGGAAGACATCGGGCGAGGGGGCACTGAAGTCGGTCGAGACATCAAAGAAGCCCACAGAGGGGACCAAGGCAGGCAAGAAGAGGCCTACCGAAGGAGTTTTGAAGGAGTAGCTGCCAAAGAAGGTGGCCCACAAAGAGCATCTGGTCGGGGATGCTGCAGTGAGGCCTCCACCTAAGGGGCATCCCACGGGGCCCTCATCTGCCCCCTTGTCTGCATAGGAGCTCGCAAAAGGCGCCGAGGGGCCCACCAAGATCTTCCGCCCCCGGTGGTAGGTTCATGAGGGGGCGTCAATAACTGAGGAGGTGGGTTAGCTAGGCCCTAGTGAGTGGGGCAATCCTCTCGAGGGATCACTTCCATATGTTGCACAACGAGCCAAGGGCCATTTACGACAAGGGGTGGTATCACCGGGCCGAGAACTTTCTTTCTCATACTTCGTCTTGTAGTTATTTCTTTGTTGTAATCTTTACTGATAATTTATGTTGGAGGCTTCTCTTTACTTGGTCAGTCTAGGAGACTGAATGAGTCTAACCCTGTCACACCTAGAGAAGCTCGAGAAGGAGAAGGAAAGGATCTAGGCCACTGTCACCACCGCCAAGGACAAGCAAGAGATCTTCAAGAAGGCTCACAAGGACGAGCAAATGCTGCAAACGAAGATGGAAGCCAACCTAAGGAGACGCAGTCCCTCCTCATCAAAGAACAAGAGGAGAGGGTTCGCCTCGAGAGCATTGTTATGGAGGCAGAGCAGCAGACGAACCAGGCCGAAGGTCGGGCTACCGAGGTTGAGAGGAAGGAAGCCGAGGCGGAGAAGCAGGCATCCAAGGCGACAATCGAAGTAGTAGAGGCTTTCAAAAAGTCCGTCGAGTGATAGCTATGATTATAACCCTAGCAAGTGCACTAGTTATCAAGTAGTATAAAAATATCATTCCCATGAGGATTTAACAAAATAAGTATTAGAACTACAACCTTCCTTAATTATTTGGACAATCGAAATTCAGATCCAACAGTAAGAACTACTGAATAAAAAATAGAAAAAGAAAATAAAACTCATACATTCAGATGAATCATGTGTATATTAAACCTACTTCTATCAAGTAACCCCTCGATCCCTTGACTAGAGTTATCAAGATAGAAATGCATTAAGTGCAAGAAAAACTCATACATTCAGATGAATCATGTGTATATATCCCTATATACCATTCAATTCACACCATGAATTATGTTGTCTAATATATGAATTCCTCTCCCAATTCATTCATATAAACCTAATCAATTAAGAGATGGCCACTCCTAATCGCATTATGAAAATAACTCATAGACTATATGAAAATCACAATCTTGGATAAGTTAGAATAAAAATATATTCATTGTCATAATTAGGCTTTCCACAGCCCTAGCTATAAAGAAGTCAATTCATGATAAAGGAAATAAAACAAACAAGAGGAAAGAAAGAACTCATGATGTTGCCCTTGGAGCTGAGATATTTTCTTCTTCTTGCTGCCACCTCCTTCTTGAAGCTTTCTTGCATTGTTGATCTTTGTCTTGAAGCTTTCTTAATGGTCTTCTTGATTGCTTCAGAGGGATCTTCACTAATTGATAGATTGATTCATTGATTGATGCCAGTCCCCCCCCCCCCCTTTTATATAGCTTTAGGAGGAGGGGTTGTGTCCAACTCCTCTTAGGAGTTCTTTCTTAAAAATAGAAAGTCCTAACTAGATCTAATGCTATCCTATCTTATCTAGTAATCTCAATCTTTTATCCTTCTAGAATTACAATTGAAATTTAAATCTGATAGGACTCTTTATTATTGCATTCGTATTAGCTTCTTTAATGAATTAGGCCGTTGCAAGGCTTCTCTACGAATTGGGCTTCAGTTGTGAACTGGGCTTTTGTGGGAATTTGCTTTGACTTCAGGCCCGATTTTGACCTTGATTCATACCGAATCTATCAAAACCCAAAACACAAAAGTTTTATAGTTCTTCCTTATCTTTCCAATGCATCTTGAATCATCTTGATCAAAGTTCGGATGTGAGAGTTCTTCCCAGATTACTGAATAGTGTCAAAACTATGCAAAACCATCCGATTAGCCTTGTTTTTCTCCTGACGCCTTCTTTCATGCCCTGAATCGAAATACAAAAATAATGAGTCCATTTAAATATTAATTAATTATAAAATACTGAACATTTGGGGATAAAAATATGATAATTTTTATTCTCATCATTGAGTACTAGCAGGCTCTTGCAGAGTATGCGTCCACATCCTACCAAGATGGAATTGAGGAC
The DNA here is from genome assembly GCF_056320005.1 of Nelumbo lutea. NCBI lineage: Eukaryota > Viridiplantae > Streptophyta > Magnoliopsida > Proteales > Nelumbonaceae > Nelumbo > Nelumbo lutea. The sequence continues at coordinate 56,434,874 of NC_142689.1, read as the reverse complement.
ACCAAAAAGGCCCTCCTACAAGTGATGCCCGATTTCGACACCGAGGGGCTGCAAGTCATTCTTGACTCCCTTAACAAGACTTAGTTTTTGATGGTGCTGACGGCTCTGCTCCTTCCCTGACTGACGGCGAGGTTTGATGTGTCTCTTCTTGCGCTTTTTCTTCTTCTTTTCTTCTTTTTTTTTGTGATGTAAATGTGCTCAGCCTCCGAGGCTGTAGAATTTTTTTTTGTACATGCTTATACTAGAATGAAATGAAATATACAAGCATTTTTTGTACGATGTGCTCTCTCCTTTTGTCAATTACTATTTGTTATTTCTTTTTGTATCGAGAGGTCTCTACCCCTCCCAACGAAGAGATCACAACTCAAAAAATGCCTCGTAATGGCTTGCTTTAGATCGTCAAGGGGTCGAGGCCAAGGTAGGGGTATGCAACCAAGGTGCAACTTGCCTGGCTTGTTTTTTACCCAAGTGGCAACATAGGCTAGACCAAGGCGGTTTGCTGAAGTATGGGAAGAAGCCGAGGTTGAGGCTGAGGTTCCGCTCGCCTGGCGAGTCTATTTCCCAAATGATTACTTTGGTGAGGCAGAGGTGGTGCTCCGAGGAGGTTGGGGGATCAGGTGGAGGTGAACCGTCGAGTTGGTTGGGGTTATCGTTTATTTTATCGTGCCAAGTGTATACAATCAAGAGGCCATCCACCGCCGAGGCGGGTGGCGAGGCATGTGATGCCTCAACCATCCTGATGTGTTTTAGTTAGGGTGTTCGTTGCTAGTCATGTGCTCTAGCGACGGTCTGGCTCGAGCACATGGTCCTCGAAAGAGGCTGCATGCTTCGGAAAATCGCGAAGTCAAGGGCTCCTGGGAACTTAATGAGAACACATGCTTATAAACATTGATCCAAAGAAGAGCTTTGCATTTCATTCACCAAAATTTGTGTTTACTGGTAATACATCCAGAGGTTCTCAGAATTCCATGTCTAAGGGATGGGTCTTCCATCTAAATGTTTCAAATGAAAGGTGCTAGGGTTGATGACTTACTTGATCCATTAGGGTTGTTCCTAGTTGGGGCCCAGCTTTCCTACATCGGGTTCAGGGACCATGACCTTTCAACTATACACATTTATACATACATATGTATATATATAAATTTTGCAAACATACGTACATATCTACACTATATATATAAGTGTGAATGCAATGTGAAACTTTTTTTGGACTATAATTACCATATATTTCTTTGCATGAGAAAGGGTATAAAAATCATTTTAGTATAGTTGTAATACCAGCTTTTATGGCTACTATAATGACCATATTTCTGTATTTAATCCATCTCTAGTTGTAAGGGTTGAAAATGTAACTTCAATTATTACTTTTCACCACATTTAATCTCCTCTCATTAAGTCTTATACTTAAGGTATTAAATCCCATTTTCTCTTATTAATTCCTATATTTTTAATTTATTTTCACTATTAAATGCTACTAATTATATCTATGCCAATATTTTTAACAATATAAACCCATATATTTTAAAAATGACTTAAATAACAATCCATTCTTTATCCAAGTGGTGGCTAAGCAATTCAACAATCCAAATATGATCAACCTATGAAATCATAATTAGGTAACAAAATTTTTAAATAGAAATAAATATAGAAATTTATAAAAATGCAATGTCAAACTTTTTTTGTACTAAAATTACACTATATTTATTTTTATAAGAAATGGTATAAAGGTCATTTTATTATAGTTCTAATACCAACTTTAATGACTACTATAACGGTCATATTTGTGTATTTAATCCATCTCTAATTGTAAGGGTCAAAAATATAACTTTAATTATTACTTTCCACCTTATTTAATCCCCTCTCATTAAGTCATATACTTAAAGTATTAAATCATATTTTCTCTTATTAAATCCTATATTTTTTAAGTTATTTTCACTAATAAATGCTACTAGTAAGATCTACATCCATATTTTTAACAATATAAACCCATATACATTAAAAATGACTTAAAAAACAAAACCATTCTTTATACAAGTGGTGGCTAAGCAATTCAACCATCCAAGTATGATCAATCTATGAGGTCATAGTTAGGTAATAAAATTTTCAAAATATAAATAAATATAGAAATTTACAAAAAAATGTAGAAAACATTAGACACATTTATTATATTTTTATTAATCAAATTAAAAAATAAGTATAATAAACAAGAATTATTTTTATTGACAATGAAAATGCATGAAATACATAATTTTGAACTAACTGAAAATGAAATATAATTTTGGGTTAAATGTGTTAACCTTTAATATCATAAATAAATAAATAATAAAAAAGTAAAATATAAAAATACATAAATTTTGTAAGAAAAGAATTCAAATACACGTATAATATCATGTATTTATCATATTAAACAAAAAGTAAGTGTGACATATCAAAATTATTTATATACACAAAATACAAAAAAAAAAATTATAGAAAAAATTGAACACATCTATAATTCTATATTTACGATACTATATATTAAAAATATGATTAATATTGTGTTCTTTTTACTAAAATCAAGGTTTTAAAAACCAACCAAAAAATAGAAATACTTTGGCTTCCGGTTTTCGGTTCAGTTGTTCAACCGTCCAAGTTGAGTGGGTCAAACCGGTAAGATGTAAAATATAATACAACTTTTTATTCTGATCGTTAGATTAGAATTAGGTTAAAGTCCACCATATATATACATTCTTATGAGAGGGGACTATGAGACTTTGAGAATGAGACAACTGGTTAAAGCTAAGAAGTGAGAAAAAAGAAAGAAGAAGAAGAAGAAGAAGAAGAAGAAGCTAGAAGAAAAGATTTGTCGGAGGTGGTTGTCATCATGTTCACCGATTGTTGTTGCAAAATTTTTTTGCCCTAAGAAGAAGAAAAAAATGACGAGGAGGTGGAGGAGGAGGAACTATCACCATTGGCTATCTTCATGTTCATCATCACCAGCTCTACAACATCATTTGCCCTCTTCTTACATATCTTTAAATATCTCTCAAATTCAAAATCATTAGCTTCATTGTTTTATCTCAGATTTTAATATAAGATCAATGTTTAATCTACCATCTCTTGCATCGCTTTTTTGATTGCTTCATTGGAGTTGCAATTTTTTTCGCTGTTACAACTTAAAAAGAATCACTAAAATGAGAAAACTTAAAATCAAAATGGATAAACTAAAAACACTAACTAATTTTGACTATTGGAAATAATTGAACAAGATTATGAGATATGATTTTTTTTTATTTCCTTGTAATTTCTATTTTAAAATAAATAAAAAATTTGGAATTAATTTGAATGCAACCCGAAAACCGTTAACCAGGTCAAACGTTTTAATGGTTAAATTGTTCGGGCTAGCGGTTCTCTAACCATTTCAACAATTATTTTTTCTAAAATAGCGGTTCAGGGATAAAAAACAGAACCGGTGGCATGACCAGTTCTCTATCCAAATGGTTTGATTGTCTAGTCCAGACCATTTTTTAAAAAAGTGGCTAAAATACTCATTCTTGAATTTAGTCTCTATTTAATTGTAATGTTTAATTTATAAATTGAACTACCACTGTTCACCTCATTCAACTCCCTCTATTTAAATCTTATATTTCTTTTTCTTTTTTTTTTGATAAATGAACAAAAGAAAAAAGATATACCAAAAAGATAAAACACTACAAAAAGCACGTACACACTTACTAGTATATATAAGTATATGTATACATATTTGCATAAATATACATATGTATAATTTTAGAGTGGATTCATTAACCAATCCGAGCTCAGCCCAAGGCGCAAACCCAACCCAAGTGCATCAAATTATAATACAGGTCGTGCTTGGGTTGGGAAAATCGGGCTTAACCTCAAACTCGGACCTTAAGCCCAAATTTTAGGGTCATGCCCAGGTTGACCATAAACCCAACCCAACCCACCCAACTTGCACCCCTAGTGGGGGCAACTCGAGGTTGTCTTCGGTGTTTGAGCAAAGTTTGACTCTATGAAGATCTAACTGAAATTAAAATAATGATTCTAGAGGCAAAACCTTGTCAATCCCTTGTGATGGCCGTTCTGCTTTCAATCTATATTTCATAGGGCTGTCTTTCTATCCTATTTTCTTCTATATATACACACCATACGAGCCATGGGTATCCGTTTTCCTTGACTGCTTCGTGCTTAGGTAATGCCAGCATAAGCCATGGGCATTCCTACAGGCCACTTCGTTGTTTCTTTCGTCACAAATGACCGGGTTTATCCTTGATGAAGAACCGGAAAACTGTGGAAGGAAATTATAAAATTAAACCAAAGAATATTACAGTAGAATCAAAATATATTTTCTTAGCAAGAAAAACAATAAAACTGAAATAATACTAGTACAAGCAGCAGGATTATGGTCCACAATCTTTTAAAATGTGACAATCCAGTATTTGTCATTAATTAGCTGTTGATGCTCGATCTGGTCAAGGGCAATAAAGTAATTTCACCCCAAGCTTTGAGAGAAGGTCGAAGGCTTTGAGGGTCCTGGGGAGGTGAGCCAAGGTCAAGGATTGGAGGGCGAGGCATATCGCTCCTTTGGGTACTATAGAAGCCGAAGGCTCATACCGAGAAGCATGTCCCAGGGAGAACGAGGTGTTGTTCCCACAATGACGAACCTGCAAGGGAAAGGTTGTCAGAGGCCTCAGGTGATTACCCAAGGCGAGGACTCCAACGATCAAGTTAGTACGTGCATGAGGTAAGTGATGAATCTAGAGCCAAGGGGTTCCAAACGAGGTCTCAGATAGCGCTAAGTCCTTAGTGGAGAGAGCTCTAGAGATCACAAAGGTTTCAAGTGGAATCGAATTCCTTACCTAGGCGGTGCCTTGCATTTATAGCTGGAGCTGCTAGGGGGTAGTTGGGGTCAAATGGTCCAGATGCAACCCGTACGAGGGCTTGGTGAGATGTTCTCCTAATGCCACATGACACCCTGCGATTGGGTCTGCCTGGTCTGCGTCAGGTAACTCTAAGCACCCTCATGGTAAGCTTATGCAGGCATCCTCCATTCAACACTTGTCCTCCTTGTACAGACCAGCCGAATGTGTCTACATCACTAGGCATTACAGTGGCATTTGAAAAAGGCACAAATGCCCTAGAAGTGTTATTTAATTTTCTTTATGAACCATCTAAATGTTGACAAAAAATTAACAGCCTCAAATCTTTGCCTTTTCCGTTCAAGAAAGCTGGGGTCATGTTTGAGTGTAGGCAAGGATTTGAGGCTATTAATTTTTTTCAATGTTTGGATGGATGATAAAGAAAATTAAATGACACTCAAAGGGCATTTTTGTCTTTTTTAAATGTCATTTAACAGCTGGTTAACAATAGGTATTGAATTGTCATGTTTTAAAAGTTTGGGTACTGAATTGTCACATTTTAAAGTTTGGGAACCAAAGTGACCCTAGGCCCAAAGTACAAGGTACTAATCAAGAATTTTCCCTTATATAAAATACATGGTTTTGTACTATACACATTTCTATTTGTACCCCTTTCAGACGGAGCTTCAAGAAACAGTGCCGGTGCCATTTGATTGGGAGTTGGGACTTGGGACTAGGATCCATAAGTTTATGGCACTACCTAAATTGTAATAAGAGGATTTCTATTTCATTATTTGGACATAATAGAGAATGCAACTTCTAATGTTCCCATTCTTCCACACACTTCTTATGTCAATAAAAAGTACTTTTCCAAGCTATCTGAAGTCTGAACTTGCTGAATGACGTTTCTATCAAAAATGCTTCTTCAGAATCAGCAATTCAATTTTACATGTATAACATCTGAAATATAAGGTTGTGTTTGGTTGTAGTGCAATTTTAATGCATGAGAGTGCAAATGAAAAGAATACAAATTCTGGTTTAATTTTGCTTTGGGTTTTACTTTATTCTTCTTCAGGTCTTAATTTTATTTCCTTTGTATTGCAATCAAACAAAATATTGAAATAAAAATAAACTATAATTTGCACCAAAAGCATTTGCACTATCATAATTTTGCATCAATGCAAATAAGTTCGCATTCCAACCAAACACAGCCTAAAGAAATATTGTTCGGACAAAATTACCCCCATTTACTTAAACACAATTAGTTCACAAAATCTCAATTATCAAAATTCTAAGTTAATAGTATGTGAGCGCATCTGGTGTAGTGGTATCATAGTGCCCTCCCACGGTACTGACCAGGGTACCGTAGAATTTCGAATCTGTAATTCCAAAAATGACATGAATTAAAAAAATTCAAAAATTCAAAAATTCAAAAAAAAAAAGAATGAATGCCTATCTATTGCACTTCTCCTTTCGGCTTGAATAAATGCCTTCGTTGTGTTCATAGGAAGTTCTCATTTGAAACTACCCTGCACATATAATTGTGGTAGAAAACATACTTTGACCCGGCCTATTTTGTACATCTTAAATCTGTCCTCGCATTAACCACTAAATTTAGAAGCTATATGAATGAATGCATCTTCATGGCAAGGAATCGTGAGACCTTTAGCTGGATGATCAAATTCAAACTCTATATCAGCATCACCAAGCAAATCTTGGAAGGAAGGATAGCTCAAGTAGAATATTGGAACAACAAATCTCTTCTTTTGAGTATCACCAACATAAATAAAACATCAGTCATTGTTGCCCAACCTTATCAAAAGGAGTCGGTGTCAAAAATTTTTATGTAGTGGAGACAAATCAAATTTGAGTACAAGCTGATGGGATGATATTTGCCAGTTAACTTTGTAGGGGCTAGGTTCTACACCATCAAGGGTCACATGGATTTTCTCATGTAATCCTCGACTCAACTAATTAATATCCATGGCATAGCTCAACAACATGGCATGAAGGACATCTGTACAATGAAGCCATACAATAATAGGGTCTCTGTGAAGGTGCTACAAATAAATAGTATGTGAAGTTAATTCAAGCTTAGACTTACAATTAAGGGGGCTTCTATAATGTGGATGAAATATTGGTGGGTATGCATTGGTCCACATTACACCATTGTCTACAATAGTTTTGAACTGTATATCAAATATATGAACTGAAAAGATCCACAACTAAAGAGGCATTCTGTAAATTTGATGTACACCAATCCACACCATGTGTATTGATTGCATACATCTCACATACAACTTAAGAGATGATCTACATAATGAATTATAAATAATTTTTTATTTTTATTTTAAACATGTGATAAATTGAAAAAATAATACAAAATGATAATAAATAAAATAAAACACCAAAAAAATATATTTATCATATATGTGAAATATTAGATGGAGAACAAGCTCCAATCTTGCCTTCAGATGGAGAACAAGAGAAATTGACAAGCCCATCATACATGTTCTAGATCAGCAGTTGAGACTGGTGAAGCAGTGGATTCGTTAGTGGTTGCATAAAAGGGAGAGGAATTAAAACGGTAAGAAAATAGAGTTTAGGGCTTCATGCAATGCTCCCCATCCACAAGATAAAAACTGGGAGGAGAAACTAAGTCATGGATATATAGTCCTGGTCCACGAGATATTGTAGTCTTGTAGACGGGACCGTCTACAACAATCCAAATGACATAATCTCTCGTGCACTGACCAAAATGGTCCCGTCCAGGAGCTGACCATAAAAACAAACACCAACTAAAACCAAGGGAAAACGGATGAGAATTGAGATAGTAGTAGCCTTGTAGGTGTGACCCGTGGTCTCCAACTGTTATTTGCATCTTGCTTGAAGCGTCTTAGGCTCAGTTTGCAAGGAGTACAAATACAAATATGCATAGTGCAAATCTTGTGACATCTGAACCAGATCAGATCTTGGGATTTTAGATTGGATTCAGATCCTATTAGACTCACATTGTGTTCAGATTTAATCCAAGGCGACTTTATATTTCTTTAAAATAAATGGGATGTAGCATTAAAATCCAATCCAATTATCTAAACAGATCATCCAAATACAACGATCTAACCATAAACATACCCTTTTTTGTTCCACTTCCATTCTGGCTTTGAAAACATGCTGAAAATATGTCTATACAATATAGAAAGAGCCAAAAAGTTGGGTTTAACTTTGCATATGTATATTACAACTTGAATATCAATGCTTTGAGTGTTTTTGTGGGTAGGGATGGCAACCTATATCTCACTTGGTGGATATCCACCCCTACCCACCCCAATAGAAATGACTTGTTTTTGAAGAATGAATTTGGGAGTTCCGTTGGATGGGTTTCGGGATCTATAATATATGAAGTTATGGGGTAGGGTTCAGTATTAGGTTAAACCTAACCCTCCTTGACCCATATATTGTTGGAAAACATATAAACTTTATGTATTAAGTGTTAAATTTAATAATTTTTAATTGAATTTTATATAAAGGATAATTGATTGTTTATGCATTTTTTACATGTCTTAATCAAATAATTGAAAATTTTACTATTTGTTCATATTATTTTACTTATTAAATACGTATATATAACAAGAAATAATAAGAAATTAAATGCATGTTCTAAAACCAAACCGTGCGCCTAGGGGTGTCAATTGGACTGGATTTGGTCCAATCCGGTCCAGTCCAATGTGAGTCCATTACAAATGGACCTGGTCGAATCCAGATGAATATTTTTAGACCGGTTCAAAGACTGTTCAATCTGTTCAAATTCCTATTAATTTAGATTGGTTTCAACTCAAACCTGGTCCATTAACAACTATTTTCTTATCTTCTATCAATGGACCATATTGGCTCAATCCAATATAAATTTATTATGGATGGACCAGGTTCAATCTAATATGTCATATTGGTCTGTCCAATCTGTCCAAATTCAATGTCTTATTGGTCCATCCAATCCATTCAAATGGATTTTGATTTGGACGAAATCTAACCCAAAAGCGATCCATTGACACCCCTATATGCGCCCTACCATTGAATGCAGGGAAGGTAAGATTGGGGAAGGTTTTACATTTTCATGTACAGGAAAGTTTGGATTCTTAAAATCCAACCTGTTACCAATTTTATAATAAGTATAGGCTGAGAGGTATAGAGAGGCAAGTGAAACCTAGAATTTCCAAAACCCTACTCGAACCCGCCCAATTGTCATCCCTAATTACGAAATCAACAAATACCCAAATCAACACATGTTTTGCCTGCATGTTATTACATCTTAGAATAAGTACCAACTACTTTAGAGAGACAAAGAGCAAGTTCAAAACATTGTTTGCATAGCTTATATACCGACCCTACATGTGTGCGTGTAAGTAGTGCTTAAAACCGTTTACCTATGATGTGTTTTTATAAACCAAAGAAAGGAAGGAGGGGAAAAAAGAACCTTGACGTTTCTTTATATCTGAATTGGTAGGATATAATCCTTGGCCAATAGATCGCTTGCCAAGTGGGCCCAGTAGAAAAGGAGGGGGCCTGGTGCTGTGAAACGTGTGTTAAATTTAAACCAAATGCCAAAACATTTATATGTGCTAAAATTAGGGGAGCAATTTGGACGGGCCCAGTCTGCGACCCAAATGGCCCAGCCCAAAATGATCCAACCCAAGCCCGGTTCAACTATACAAATTTATATATACACATGTGTATGTATATATATATACACGCATATGTAAATTTGCAAACATATTATATATCTATACTATATAAAAGAGTGAGTACAATGTGATTTTTTGGGATGAAATTATCCTCTATTTCTTTGTATGAGAAATGGTATAAAAGTCATTTCATTATAGTTGTTATTAGACCTGCTCATGGGCCAGGTAGCCTAACAGCCTGGCCCGGCCCCCGGATGGGCTTGAAAATGATTTTTAGCCTTACTCGATTATTTTTTGGGCCGGGTTCGGAATATTTCACAAAAGCCCAACTTGAGCTTGGTCCGAGCCCGACTTTTTATAATTTCTAATGGCCATATTTGTGTATTTAATCCATCTCTAATTGTAAGGGTTGAAAATGTAACTTCAATTATTACTTTCTACCTCATTTATTCCCCTCTCATTATGTCTTATACTTAAAGTACTAAATCTCATTTTCTCTTATTAAATCCTATATTTTTAAGTTATTTTCACTAATAAATGCTACTAATTAGATCTGTGTCTATATTTTTAACAATATAAACCCATATAAATTAAAAATGACTTTAAAAAACAAAACCACTCTTCATCCAAGTGGTGGCTAATCAATTCAACCATCTGAATATGATCAACCTATGAAGTCATAGTTAAGTAATAAAATTTTTAAAATAGAAATAAATCTAGTAATTTACAAAAAAAATATAGTTAGTTAATCAATTTATCATCATCTAGCTCAAGTCCGGTTCAAATGCAAAAATGTTGCATCTATTCTCAAAGACCACCGATCAGATTTTTGTTCTCTTTATATTAGTTTTCTGGGCAGCGGTATTTATAATAACGCTAGCTCATTTGTCTGTATAGCGACGGTTATAATGACGGCTGGCTCTAAACTGTCGGCTTAGAGCACTTTTTTTTTATTAAAATAAAATAAAACACCAAAAAATATATATTTATCATATATGTCAAATATTAAACAAAAAGAAAACAAGCTTCCGTCTTGCCTTTAGATGGAGAACAAGAGAAATTGACAAACCCACGTACCTGTTCCAGATCAGCAGTTGAGACTGGTGGAGTAGTGGATTTGTTTGTGGTTGCATAGTGACATTCAACGGAGAGGAATTAAAACGGTAAGAAAATAGAGTTTAGGGCTTCATGCAATGCACTGAATCACTCCAACCAAGTTGGGCAACAATATTGGATGGTCCCCAACCACAATATAAAAAGTGGGAGGAAAAATTAAGTCATGGATTTATAGTCCTGGTCGACGAGATATTGTGGACGCGACCATCTAAAACAAACCAAATGACAATCTCTCATGCACTGACCAAAATGGTCCCATCCAGGAGCTGACCATAAAAACAAACACCAATTAAAACCAAGGGAAAAAAAGGTGAGAATTGAGACAGTAGTAGCCTAGTAGTTGTGACCCGTGGTCTCCAACTGTTATTTGCATTTTTCTTGAAGCTTCTTAGGCTCTGTTTGCAAGGAATACGAATACAAACATGCAGACTGTAAATACATACAAAATAATACAAAATATAAGGTTTTGCACTCTACGTATTTGTATTTATAATCCTTCCAAACTGAGCTTTAATAACTCATTTTCTTATAATCATTTTAAAGAAAAGTACCTTGGACTTCTAGATCATATTTGCATCAAATCTTGTGACATCTGAACCAGATCAGATATTGGCACTACAAGAAAAAGAGTCAAAGAGGACCGCCAGCTTTGACCTAAAGACCGCCACCTTAGACAGAAAAGACCTCTAAACCTCTGCCAGCCTAGGTCAAGACCACCGGCTTAGACAGAAAAGACCACCGCCTTTGGAGATCGGTCCGATGCGGTTCAATCATTACTAAACCAGTTGTATGTCAGAACCGCTGGCTCAGATTTAATAAAGGTGGCGGTCTGGACTACCAGCTTAGATATATTTGGACCGCCACCTTAAGTTCGTCGAAATGTTGCTTCTGCTTTTAGGCGGCGGTCTAGACCGCGGCTTAGATATATTTGGACCGCTGCCTTAGGTCTGTTGAAATGTTACTTCCGCTTTTAGGCAGTGGTCTGGACCGCCGGCTTAGATATCTTTGGACCGCAGCTTTAGGTCCGTCAAAATGTTGCTTCTGCTTTTAGGTGGCGACCTAGACCACCGGCTTAGATTGCTTTTATGTCTAAGGCGGCGGTTGCATGACTGTTGGCTTTGTTTTTTTTTTAATTTTATATTTTTTACATCAATTTGATTTCAACATTTTGTTTGTACCTGTTTATTACAAATCTCATGCCAGATAATGCATAAAAATCAATTTAAATGAAAAATTACAAATTAAAAACAAAAATTTATTAAAATTATTAATTATTATAATATCCAAAACAGATTGCTTAAATACAATATCCAATTAACATAAAAAAGTAGAAGACATTTAAAAAAAACTTCTTGAATATGTAACACATCTTCCAATGCAAATCCTCTCCATGACCCCTGGTTCTGTATTTAGTAGAAGGCATTTGCAGGAAAAAACTTATGTCTTCAGTATTCTTGGACAATCTAAATTCTTAGCATTGAGTCCTATGTCACTTTATACTTTATGTTCATCTCCTTGTGGATTTGAACACCTTCCAACTCCAACTGGACCTCAGAAAAGAAAAACTAGATATCACTTATAAATAAGTCATTGAGGCTTATTTTAAGCTTACAAAATGCTGAAAATTGAATCTTGACAAAGGAATTAAAATTTAAACAAGACGGGTTGTTTGCTTTTGATGTTTCATGACCAAAGGACCATGCAGGTGGGATTAGGAAGATAGGTTTTTGTTACTTCATGAGGAAAATAAATCATCAGCAGAAAATACAATTCCAATTCCAGCCCAGCAATCCAAATGCAACATAACAGTTTGTTGATGGAATACATACACCAACACTAGCTAACCAAGCAAAATACATAAGGTCCCGGGTATGATCTTACCATTCCTGACCCAATCAGATATGTCTTCTCAATTTGCTTCATATCTACTCGTCCAGTCAAGTAGAGATACTTCAGAAGGTCCCCATGCCTGTTCTCTTCTGCAGTCCAAGCTCTTGTCCACACTGCCCAAGAAGTAAGACTTGCACCTGTTTCATCACGAACACCATCTAGGGTATTAAGCATTGTTTGGTAAGTAGGAAGGGCTTCTTCTGTAATCATATCTCCAACCAAGACAACAAAGTAGTCATCAGGAATCTCCTTCGATCTCTCCCTCAATTCCTTGACTTGCTCATAGAATCCCTCAGAGGCAGGATCTGGAAGAAAATCCTGTGGTTGCCAAGACTTCTCAACAGGTTAGAGAAGTGTCTTTCCATTGAAAATATTAAGAAAAATTAAGACAAAAAAACACTTAAGAAAGAATAAGCACCTAAACAAGGTTATGCACATAAGATCTGAAGAAGTGTCTTGATGCATGGCAGACATGTGAGGCGTCCTGCAGATTACATAATCCATAATGTAACAAGTTCTTTTCTGTCATAAGAACAACAAATGTGGCATAGGAGAAAAACAATAAAACCTGAGGGAAACTGAAGGTTCTACATGGATAATGAAACAAAATTGTACTAGCTTTGTGTTCAGAAGAGTGTTCATAATATAACTATGCATATTCTATCACAGTACTTGTGCTGCCCAAGCAAAATATCCTCCAGCTAGCTCTTAGCATCCTGTTGACCTCAAGAAGTAAAATTCCATCTTCACATCAAACAGGAAAAAAAGGAAGCATGATCAGCACCAAAATGAAAAGATATGCCAATCAAGCATTCAACAGATCACTCTAATTAGTTTTCAGGTTGAGTCAGTGCCATTTGCAGCCATTAGTCATTCATGTGAGCTCCAAACCCTCCAATTAAATAGCATTTTTTTTCTGCCAATTGCCATGTGAGAAAGCTATTAGGCTAGCAATGACAGTCACAGATTTAATATAATTAAGCATTTATTAATTATAATAAAAAGTACATTTCCAACCTATCTGAACATGCTAGAATGAGGTTTCTATCAAAATGCTTCTTCAGAATCAGCAATTCAATTTTACATGCATAACATCTGAAACATAAGGTTGTGTTTGGTTGTAGTGCAATTTTAATGCATGAGAATGCAAATGAAAAGAAGGCAAATTCTGGTTTAATTTTAATTTTGGGTTTTGATGAGGGGTGATTTGCCCCGACCTAATAAGTAAAGGACACGTGGACGCGGCCTACCAGTCAAACAACAAATCAGCATGTGGTGCCATGTCAGCAGATCGTGGGACCTCGGGTGTTCGGTCAATTCGAAGTCAGAGCACCTCGGTACCCAGGTACGCCGAGGTGCAACATAACAGAACCTAAAAGCTCGTCAGTTCTCTCCAAACTTCTTAGGATCACACCGCATAACTGTAGGCCTTATCCTCACCCCACCCGAATTGGAGGGAAACGGTAAGCCTCATTAACTGGTACATTATCCTCCTTCCGAAGCGGAATGGATCCCTACGTCACGGACCGAGGATTCTAGGAGCATTTCGCGAAACCCACGACAGCCCAGCTATATAAGAGCATCAACCCCCAAGACTTAGGTACACGCGATTATTTGCTCACTATCCTACTTGCATTCAAACTTCCAGCTCACAACGAGAGTACAATACTGACTTAAGCATCGGAGTGACCTTGCCGGTTAGCCACCCCGGGTTCTCTAATCCTTTGTCTTGCAGCTTGGTCCAGCTCGCTACGCAACTAGTGTCCAGGTGATCTTCCAGCTAGGAACTTCTAGATCACACACCATTAATTGGCACTATCTGTGGGAAACCGATTGAAAGGTCAACCTTACACCTCATCCATCCCCGTACTTTCTCTAAATCGCATCTTCAAGCAATACTGGCAAGGGAATCGACATGAGCGTCACTGGGGGTCAGGACCACCCAGCATCACTCCCTCAAGGCCCTTCAGTGACTATCAGGTAGTTCACCATCCCCCTCATTGTCTCAAGAGTCCCTACCGTGTCAATGTAGCAAACGAGTCAATAGATAAACGTCCCGCTGCCCCAAGTAAACACCACTTTCTCAGAACCCTCAGTGATTCCTCCAGGGGTCGGGTGTCACCAATTCGATGATTTAGTTTAGAGTTTTAGATCCATGCAAATTCAGATGCAGTAGATGCATCAGTTCCAACAGTACTACTTCTATCAGTAGTTTCCACCACTACAACCGAACCAGCAACCAGGTCAGCACCATAATCAAATCCAGAACTAGCAGCCTCATCAAAGTGTTTTCCGATCCCCCCATCGAAGTGAAAGAAACTCATAGGTTCCAATCCCTCCTATGGGCCAGACCACCTCGGGGTAGGACCGATAGCTAGCACCCCCCCCCCAAGTTTCTCAAAGGGGGAACCTGAAAGATAGGCCCGAGGTCAGCTAGCATGAAAGGAGCAGTCAACAACAACACTCGCAGCCTGAGAATCGCGAGTCATGGCTCGAAAATCGCCTACATGGGGCCTGAGGTGCGGGCTCGAGACAAGACCCCTTGGTGCCCTACAACAGCCAGCACCGGTCTCGAGACCAAGAAGAAGCAGGAGGAAAGAACCTAGATCCACCTTGCAATAATGTTCAGGAGCGGGAGCGAACTAGAATCGAAGTACCCAATTAGACAGAAGTCAATAGCACCAACGTAGAGCCAGTAAAGAAGCAACAACGACAACGTCATAAGATTCATCGATCTTCCACCAGGAACAGCCCGCCAGCAAGGAGCAGCTGCATGATAGAACGAAGCAGGAAAAGGTTGGAAGTGAGCTTGGTAGCTGCACAACCGGCTCTTGCCTTGTTGAGTCATCCCTCCCCCTATCACCCAAGTTACTAGAAACCCCGATACCGAAGGATTTCAAGGTACCCCATTGGAAAAGTATGATAGAAGTTTCGACCCCAACAACCATGTCGAGGCGTTTTAATCTCAAATGCATCTCGCTAGAGCAGACAAAGCGTGCAAGTGCGTGGCTTTCTCCACCACTTTCAAAGGACTAGCTCGGACTGTTAGACAGTCTTGTATGCCCTTAGCTTCAATCGGATTTGATGTACTTTTGTTATTTAGTGGAAAAAAATTAAAGTGCATGTTTGATTCATGTTGCTTGGTATAATTCTGTGTAAGACCCTAAAACTGGACACTTATAGAAACTTGTGATAGTTTTAAATGTTCACAGCCATTGGATAAGTCTGGGGAGATTTATCCTGCCAATGCTGATACTGATGTGCCACTAAGTGTTGGGATGGCTTGTTTCGGCCATCAGGGTAAGACCCAAGGCACATGCAGTATGGGATTGCTTGAACCCTTGAACCAGACCAGATTTCCAGTGTTACCCTAGACCTTGGAGACAAATGGGCAAAACTGGAAAATTACACCTGACCCCTAGACTCGATTATGACAGATCACTAGGTGTCGGATCGGGTTGTCTTTGATGTGTCAATGAGTGAGATCCTTAGTGGGGGTCAAAACCTATACATGTTGGGGCAGTCTGAGAATTCATCTGAGTGAGTGGTCATAGTGACAGGATCAGCCCCTTTGTCGGACAATGGTAATGATCGGTAATGCACTCTCTCTGATAAAAACCAAACTACCGGCAGTTGATTTCAATCATTGGAATTTTGTTTTAAAAAATAAGATATACATATATGTATATGTACGGTTTCAAAAGATTTGCAAAAGGTTTTAATTCCCGGGATCCATGTGAGTAGAGAGTGCGGCACTGTTCCTTGCAGCCAAGGGAGAGGTCTTCTCTTGCCGGGCAGTGTTTGATAATTAAGGGCTGAGAGGTTAAGTGTAAAACCATTTAGGATAATACCTGATGGGCTAATCTTGCACCTGCCCACAGTCCTTGGGTTTTTAAAAGATGGCTTGACCCAGGGACCACTTAATGTTAGTGTTGGGCCCATAGGGTCCATGTGATGGGCTCAACGGGGTCATTGAGTCTTTCAGTGAATTCGGCCGGGCCTTGTAATAAAGGTTGGGCCGAACCCATGTGGCTGGTGTGTAGATCAATGCTTGGGTCCCACGCCATACAAAGAAGCCCAACTGGGCAGCAGGTTGGAAACTAGTTAAACACTGAACACTTAATGGGCCAAAAGCCCATTTCGAACTGGGCTGATATGATCACCAGTTCATAGGGCGAATCTGAGATTAGTGTTAGTAAAAGGATTGGGTCTTTGACCTTATCCATTCTAAGAGACCAAATTCAAATTAGATTTGAATCTAGTAACCTCCTGATAAGATCAGGAGTTAACTAACTTAATCTGTAGATAGGATTAAGATTAACCCCTATCCAAATACTGATTTGGATTGGGATAACTCCCAAAATATTGGGAGGTTTCTTAATCAAGAAGAAAGAGGAAAAAACCCTAGCAGAAATATCAGATTTCGAACTAGGGGTTTTAAGTAAGCAAGAAACACATCCTGCAATCTGAGATTTGATCTCTCACAGACTCTAGAGAGAAGAGACAATTCTACCCTCTTTGTCCCTAGACTTCCCCTCCTTCAACCGCTGCCACTACCTGTTGGAAGATTGGATCTTTGCAGCAACAAGAATTCAAGAAAGCAGTTCTTGACAATAGTCTTGCAAGAAAGACACTAGGATTCGGTGTTCAGGGTTTTCAGATGGTTCTTGTGAAGAATCCAGTGTGTAGGACGCACCCTGCTGGTTTTGTTCCATCCACAGCTATGTCATCTTTACTAGGAGCGGATCTTGGTCACTTCTTTGGGCGTGAACACCAACTTTGGGAGATATTATTTCTCTGGATCAGGTATAATTCTTCCTGTTTCCTTTTGGTTCAGATCTGGTTTGTTTATGGTTCAAGTAGGATCCTTGAATAATGTATTCTAAATTTAGGGAATATGATTCCCAATTGGAAGAAGGTAGGAAATTTTTTTGAAATTCGCCCCCCATTCCGCACCCTTCTTGGCGTCCATTAGATGGATCCTACCATTCTTTTCAGTGGTATCAGAGCCACAGGTTCGAATCTTGAACCAAAAGAAAATCAGATCTGACCCTGCGCAGATGAACAGAAAATGTTCTGCCAAGATCTGTGCAGATTGCTTTCCTTTTTTTTCAAGAAATGGTTTCTTGTTAAGGGCGTTTGATCTGAAATTAATTTTGTTAAATCCAAAAATTTATGTAGAATTGTTCTTTATTTATTTTTTATTTAATGGACTGTTCGAACCTGGAGATCGCAATGCAGTTTTGGCACAGATAGTCTGCACACCCTTTTTTCTTCCTTTTATTATTATTCGGTCTGTAAATAATTTTTTTTATTTTTCTAGACTGAATGTATAGGATTTGATCAAGAATGTAATTAATTAATAGAAATAGGATTTCTGTTTTTTTATTTATTTTCTTGATTAAAGAAGAAGGAAGAAGATGGCGGTGCTGGAGATTTGCAGATGGAGAAATCGCATACTGCGATTTACAGTTTATGAAACTGTAACTTTTGTGATTAACCTATGTTTTGTAGGTGGTACGAACAGTCCATATTTTTTATTTGTGATTGTCTAAAATCAAAAATTATTAATTTCATATCTCTCTTGAATTAATTCTTGAATTGAAAATCAGTTTTGGACCTTTTCGGACTAGATTGGACCAAAATTGTTTGGACCGAATCTGAGATTCGAAGGGGGCTGTTTTTCAGTCCATTTTTCTCAAACTGATTATTCCAAATCTGATGTTCAATTACAGGGATTAATTCGGCCCACCTGTAAAGCCCAGTTTTAAAGGGTTAAAACTGCAAAAGCCCATTATTGTGAGAAAAGCTGTATGGGCCGAACTGCTAACTGCTATTCAGCCCATACACCTAGTAAACATTAATTGTTAATGCTTTAGGTTTTTAAATGGGTTATTCGATGGGCTTCACAGCAGTTAATTGATTGGATCGATTCTTCCTTTACATGTGATGTTTGGATGTATGATGTGCTGCGACCATGGGCCATAAGCACTTCGCCCATGTTAATTCGTTAGTGGCTCTGGCGCACACCATGGCTGAATGCACATCATTGCCATGGTGTCCCTTAAGGTCATTGGATGACCCCTCTCTACTTGGTGGGCCCCACAACCCTGAAAAGGGATGTGTACGGAACCCCTAGCCGATTTAGGCCCACCAGAAATCTAGCTTTATGAAAACTAGTGGGAGACACTTTGGTTTGACCTAAATTAGAACTAGGGCGTAAATTTTGTTCCCTCCAAGCAAATATGAGTGCGTGTGATAGGGAGATCCATTTGATGGACTCTCTAAAGGTCTTCCGTCATTAGCACAATGATGGGTCTATCAGTAATGAGGAAACGCACCATAAAATTAGGCTATCCATTTGCTGTTGGATCTGTTAGAGTGTTTCATTAGATGATAGGAGTGTCATAGACCGATGTGGGAGGGGCTTCACCAGAAAATGGGAACTCTCTCACGGTACCTTGGCGTAACCTGAATATGATGGGTGTGCACTCACTAGACAGAAAGGTTTACCTGAAAATGGCTCTGAACCTTGTCTGACAGAGGCCAAAGGGAAACTCATTTGATGAGTGGATATGATCCGTCACAGAAAGGTGGTGGGGTTATGCAGCTGAAACAGTTGGCTTCATGCACCCTATGTGATTTCTCACATTTCCAGAGACATTCCGTCGTCTCCGTCACTGAGAAGGGAGGGAATTTGCAAACTAAGGTTGTGGACTAACGTTTTTGTTGTTTTATCAGAAAATGGCAAACGGTCAATTTGCAAAGCTTCTAGATGATAACAAGCTTAAGGGCCCAAACTATGCCGATTGGTACAGAAATCTTATGCTGGTCCTAACTTCTGAAAAGTTAGATAAGGTGGTGAAAAATCCTGCCCTGGAACGTCCGGGTGATAGGGCTTCTGAGGCCCATAGGAGGGACTACCAAGATTGGGAGGATAAGAACTCCCTAGCCCGCTGCTTTGCCATTGCCTCATTAGACAACTCAATACAGAGGTAGTTCGATCAGATCGAACTAGCCAAGGACATATTGGACAGTCTAACAACAATGTATGAAGAGCAGAACCGTTCTACTCGACAGAAGGTCTTGAAATTGTTCATGACCGCGCAGATGTCCAAGGGGCAAAAAGTTCATGACCATTGTCTTCGGATGATGGGATACATTAATGAACTTGAAGCTCTTGGATCCGGGCTAGATCTTGGCACGCAAGTGGATGCCATCCTGAATTCTTTGCCCTCTTCCTTCGATGCGTTCACTATGAACTACAATATGAATAAGCTGAATGTCAGCGTCCAGTAACTCAGCAATATGTTGCAGAGGGCCGAGGATCTTTTAAAGAAGGATGAGCCAGTGGTTATGCTTACTGAAGCTAACAAATCGGGCAAGAAAAAGAGAAAGGCAAAGAAGCCCCAGAAGAAAGCTGCCAAACCCAAGAAGCAGAAGAAGAACAAGGCATCGGATGTCTGTCACTTCTGCAAACAGACCGGCCACTGGAAGAGGAAATGTCCTGCCTACCTGGAATCTAAGAAAGGTAACATCGAAACTTGTGCCATAGAAACTAATATGTTAGTTACTTCTGTGTCCTGGTGTGTTGACTCCGGGGCTTCAACTCATGCGTGTAACTCACTGCAGGGGTTCAAAGTTAGCAGAAGATTGAGTGATGGTGAGGTGACACTATTCTTGGGAATGACTGCAAGTGTTGCAACTGCGGCGATAGGAACCGTAGAATTAGTTTTTAGAGAAGGAGTCCTTATACGCAAAGATTGTCTTTATGTACAAAACTTGAGAAGATTCCAGCCTATGCCTCAGCCGTAGGGAGCATCATGTATGCCAGGCTGTGCACTCGCCCGGACATAGCTCAAGCAGTGAGTGTGGTAAACAGATTCCAACCTAACCCAAGGCAGGAGCATTGGACTGCTGTGAAGAACATACTTAAATACCTTCGAAGGACAAAAGAGTTTTGTCTAGTATTCGATGGTAGTTCACTACAAGTTTTGGGGTATACCGATGCCGATTTCCAATCGGATCCAGATGATAGAAAGTCTACATCTAGGTATGTTTTCACGATAGGATCGTGTGCTGTTTGCTGGAAAAGCAGCAAACAGGGGTCCACTGCAGACTCCACAACCGAGGCCGAGTACATTGCCGCAAGTGAAGCTGCAAAGGAAGTCGTGTGTATGGAGAAATTCATACACGAATTGGGAGTGATTCCGTCCAGCACATCACCCATCCCGTTGTTGTGTGACAACAATGGAGCAATCGCCCAGGCTAAAGATCATCGGGCCCACTCGAAGTCAAAGCACATCGAGAAAGAGTACCATGTACTACGGGAGGATGATATTAAGAGGTAGCATCAGCAGACAATGTGGTATACCCATTGACTTAGCCACTAACACAGAAGGTGTTTGAGAAACACGTGGAAAGTATGGGACTCCGGCTTGTACCAGATTGGACCTAAGTGCAAATGGAAGCTGTTAGACAGTCTTGTATACCCTTAGCTTCAATCGGATTTGATGTACTTTTGTTATTTAGTGGAAATAAATTAAAGTGCATGTTTGATTCATGTTGTTTGGTATAATTCTGTGTAAGACCCTAAAACTGGACACTTATAGAAACTTGTGTTAGTTTTAAATGTTCACAGCCATTGGATAGGTCTGGGGAGATTTATCCTGCCAAGGCTGATACTGATGTGCCACCAAGTGTTGGGATGGCTTGTTTCGGCCATCAGGGTAAGACCCAAGGCACATGCAGCATGGGATTTATCCTACCAAGGCTGATACTGATGTGCCACCAAGTGTTGGGATGGCTTGTTTCGGCCATCAGGGTAAGACCCAAGGCACATGCAGTATGGGATTGCTTGAACCCTTGAACCGGACCAGATTTCCAGTGTTACCCTAGACCTTGGAGACAGATGGGCAAAACTAGAAAGTTACACCTGACTCCTAGACTCGATTAAGACACATCACTAGGTGTCGGATCGGGCTGTCTTTGGTGTGTCAATCAGTGAGATCCTTAGTGGGGGTCAAAACTTGGACATGTTGGGGCAGTCTGAGAATTCATTTGAGTGAGTGGTCATAGTGACAGGATCAGCCCCTTTGTCGGACAATAGTAATGATCGGGAAAGCACTCTCTCTGATGGAAACCAAACTGCCGGCAGTTGATTTTAATCGTTGGAATTTTGTTTTGCAAAATAACATATATATATATATATATGTACGGTTTCAAAAGATTTGCAAAAGGTTTTAATTCCTGGGATCCATGTGAGTAGAGAGTGCGGCACTGTTTATTGCAGCCGAGGGAGAGGTCTTCTTTTGTTGGACAGTGTTTGATCATTAAGGGCTGAGAGGTTAAGTGTAAAACCATTTAGGATAATACCTGATGGGCTAATCTTGCACCTGCCCACAGTCCCTGGGTTTTAATAAGATGGCTTGGCCCAGGGACCACTCAATGTAAGTGTTGGGCCCATAGGGTCCATGTGATGGGCTCAACGGGGTCACTAAGTCTTTCAGTGAATTCGGCTGGGCCTTGTAATAAAGGTTGGGCCGAACCCATGTGGCTGGTGTGTAGATCAATGCTTGGGTCCCACGCCATACAAAGAAGCCCAACTGGGCAGCAGATTGGAAACTAGTTAAACACTGAACACTTAATGGGCCAAAAGCCCATTTCGAACTGGACTGATATGATCACCAGTTCATAGGGTGAATCTGAGATTAGTGTTAGTAAAAGGATTGAGTCTTTGAACTTATCCACTTTAAGAGACCAAATTCAAATTAGATTTGAATCTGATAACCTCCTGATAAGATCAGGAGTTAACTAACTTAATCTGTAGATAGGATTAAGATTAACCTCTATCCAAATACTGATTTGGATTGGGATAACTCCCAAAAATATTGGGAGGTTTCTTAATCAAGAAGAAAGATGAGAAAACCCTAGCAGAAATATCAGATTTCGAACTGGGGGTTTGAGAAAGCAAGAAACACATCCTACAATCTGAGATTTGATCTCTCACAAACTCCAGAGAGAAGAGACAATTCTGCCATCTTCGTCCCTGGACTTCTCCTCCTTCAGCCGCTGCCACTACCTGTTGGAAGATTGGATCTTTGCAGCAACAGGAAGTCAAGAAAGCAGTTCTTGACAATAGTCTTGCAAGAAAGACACTAGGATTCGGTGTTCAAGGTTTCCAGAAGGTTCTTGTGAAGAATCCAATGTGTAGGATGCACCCTGCTGGTTCCGTTCCATCCACAGTTGTGTCATCTTCAGCAGGAGCAGATCTTGATTACTTCTTTGGGCGTGAACACCAACTTTGAGAGATATTATTTCTCTGGATCAGATATTATTTCCCCCCATCGGAGTGAAAGAAACTCATAGGTTCCGGTCCCTCCTAGGGACCAGACCACCTCGGGGTAGGACCGATAGCTAGCACCCCCCCCAAGTTTCTCAAAGGGGGAACCTAAAAGATAGGCCCGAGGTTAGCTAGCATGAAAGGAGCAGTCAACAACAACACTCACAGCCTGAGAATCCCGAGTCATGGCTCGAAAATCGCCTACACGGTGCCTGAGGTGCGGGCTCGAGACAAGACCCCTCGATGCCCCGCAACAGCCAGCACCGGTCTCGAGACCAGGAAGAAGCAGGAGGAAAGAACCTAGATCCACCTTGCAACAGTGTTCAGGAGCGGGAGCGAACTAGAATCGAAGTACCCAATAAGGCAGAAGTCAATAGCACCAACGTAGAGCCAGTAAAGAAGCAACAACGGCAACGTCATAAGACTCGCCAATCTTCCACTAGGAACAGCCCGCCAGCAAGGAGCAGCCGCATGCTAGAATGAAGCAGGAAAAGGTTGGAAGTGAGCTTGGTAGCTGCACAACCGGCTCTTGCCTTGTTGAGTCATCCCTCCCCCTATCACCCAAGTTACTAGCAACCCCGATACCGAAGGATTTCAAGGCACCCCATTGGAAAAGTACGATAGAAGTTTCGACCCCAACAACCATGTAGAGGCGTTTTAATCTCAAATGCATCTCACTAGAGCAAACAAAGCGTGCATGTGCGTGGCTTTCTCCACCACTTTCAAAGGACTAGCTTGGACTTGGTACAAGAACATCGCGTCAGGCTTGATCAAAATTTGGGCACAATTCGTGGATGTGTTCACGGCCCACTTCATCACTAGTAAGAAGTGCCCAAAGTCACAAGAGAGCCTTCTGAATGTGGTGCAGAGGGAAAATGAGTCAATTCAGAGCTACATCAAGAATTTCAATGAAACATGCTTATAAATACTGGATCTTGACCCAGCAGTGTGCCTCACCATAGCGCAGAAGGGAGTTACACAAAAGGAGTTCAAATGGTATGTCGGAGTAAGTTGCCTAAGAAACATCACAAAATTCCTAGCATTGGTAGAGAGGTTCATAAGCACAAAAGAGGAGCTCGGCCAAAAATCGGAAAGCCAACAAGGCAAAAAGAGGAAAAGAGAAGAAGAAGAAGGAACAAGCAACGACAAACACAAAAGGAAGAAGAGCAAATCACCAAGAAGAAGCAAGTCACCTTGCTCGAGAAGTTAGTCCCCCTCCCGGAGTTACAGGTCAGGTCGGTGATCCATGACCCCTTCTATGGAAAGAACGAACTATACTCCCCTCAACGTGAAGCGAGGAGAAATCCTAATGGCAATAAAGGACTCCTCGTTCGTCAATTGTCCACCAAGGCTACGAGGAGACCCAATGACTAGGAACCCGAACGTCTACTGTCATTTTCATTGGGACCATGGTAATAAAATAGAAAACTACCGGAACCACCACGACGAGATCAAAGAGCTCATTCATCGCGGGTACCTGAAGAAATACATCTTGCACAAGGAGAAAGAACAAAAGGACCAACAAGGAGACTGCAAGAAAGACACTCTAGAGTCGAGCAGACAGAACAAGCAGCACCTTGGTAGCTACCTGAAGAGAGACTGGCCCGTGGGGTAATCAACATGGTCACCAACGGATCCAGTGTAGCAGGGTGTACCATAGCAGCGGGGAAGACCTCGGCTAGAGAACTAAAGCACAAAGCAGAAAATACACCGAAGTAACCTTGGGTGGAAGAGCCCATTTATTTCACCGAGAATGATGCGCGTGGGAAATAGTGTTCTCACGACGATGCTCTAGTCGTGAAGCTCATTATAAATGATTTTGAAGTGAAGCGATCTTGGTGGACTCAGGTAGTTCGGCCGACATCCTATTCAAGGGGACCTTTGGCAAGCTACAACTGAAGTAGAGCGACTTGAAACCAGCAAACACACCCTTGGTGGGGTTTTGCGGCGAAGAAGTCGGACCCCTTGGTCGGGTCATGATACCAGTAGAGGCAAGGACATGGCCAAACATAATGTGATTCGAGTATACATTCCTAGTGGTCACGACTCCGTCCCCCTACAATGCGATCATAGGTTGGCATCCAGCATGTCTTACATGCAATAGTATCAATATACTACTTGGCAATGAAGTTTTCGGAAGATTACGGAGTAGGGGTTGTACGTGGCGATCAGCTTGAGTTCGAAAGTGCTACATGGCTGCATTGAAAGGTAAGGTAAAGTTGGTAGATGATGTCGAGTTAGAGCAACCAATAGACTACACCGGGGAGCGAGCTACCCCGATGGAGGAGACAGTCCATATATCAGTTTCCAAAACCGAGCCAACCAAGACATTCCAAATCGGTGCTCTGATAAATGAACCACTCCAAACACAACTAGTAAGTTTTTTACTTAATAATTAGATGTTTTTGCTTCGTCCGCGACAGAAATGCCTTGCATTGACCCTAATGTGATTACTCACAATTTAAATGTAGATCCTTTAGTCAGGCCAATTAGACAAAGAAAACGCAACCTCACCCCAAAGCAGTGGAGAGTAGTCGATGAGGAAGTTGGGAAACTCCTCACCACAGACTTCATCAAGGATGTCCATTACCTGAGCTGGGTGGCCAAACCCGTGCCAGTGAAGAAGGCCAATGAAAAGTGGTGCATGTGCGTCAACTACACTGACCTGAATAGAGCCTACCCGAAGGACTGTTTCCCCTGTCCTAGAATAGACCGCATGGTAGATGCGACATTAGGGCACGAGTTACTAAGCTTTATGGATGCCTACTCCGGCTACAACCAGATTAGGATGGACATAACCGACCAGGACAAGACCACTTTTGTAGCTGAACTAGGGTTATACGGTTACAAAGTCATGCCCTTTGGCTTAAAAAACGCTGAAACAATTTTTCAATGACTTGTAAACAAAATTTTTGAACCATTGATCGACAATAAAATTGAATGTTATGTTGACAACATGATTGTGAAGACTCAGCACTCAAACTCTTTAGTTGACAATTTAAATTCTATTTTTTAAATTCTGAGAAAATTCAACATGAAGCTTAACCTGAACAAGTGTGCCTTCAAGGTCATATCGGGAAAATTCCTCAACTACATAGTGAATCGACGTTGCATCAAAGCCAACCCTAATAAAATTAAGGCCATAGTAGATATGAGACCTCCCCATAAGATAAAGAACATCCAAAGATTAATAGGTTTGGTAGCTGCCCTAAACTGGTTTATGTCTAAATTGGCGGGTCAAAAACTGTCAGCTCGCGTTTGATGAACTAAAAAAATACTTAAGTACCGCAACAGTTCTAACCCAACCTGAGGAAGGTGACGAACTGAAGTTGTACCTCTTCGTGAGTGACAAGGTGTTCATCTCGGTATTAATCAAAGAAGTAGACTAGGTCCAACGGCCTGTCTACTACATAAGCAAAGTTTTGCAGGACGCGGTATTAATCAAAAAGTTAGCATGCGCACTAGTGGTAGCCATTCAAAAACTACGTCCGTAGTTACAAGCCCATACGATTGCCGTCCTCACCAACAGACCTCTAAGGCACATCTTGCTTAAGCTTAAGGTGTCAGGTAGGTTGATGAAGTGGTCCATCAAGTTGAGCAAATACAATATCTGGTTCGAGCCATGTCCAACAATCAAAGCCCAAGTCTTGGCGGACTTTGTAGCAGAATGTACATTCAGCACACTGGCCCCTAGGATGATTCAGCCCACTAATGTGTCAGAGGCATCAACCAGCGCGGCACCGGTCCCAATCAGGGTAAGATCGACTTGGGACGAGGATCCCTGGATCCTCCACATAGACAGCTCATCTAACTAGTGAGGAAGTGGTGTTGATTGATACTATACGGCCCGAGTGAGGTGAAGTTAGAATATGCTCTCCAGTTTGGATTTGAGGTGTCGAACAATGAAGTAGAATATGAGGCACTAATTGTCGAGCTAAGTCTAGCGAAAGAAATGGGTGTAAAACACCTTGTTGCGTGCAGCGACTCTCAACTGGTAGTAAATAAGTCAACGGCGACTATGAAGCTCGTGATTCAACCATGGCAGCTTACCTCGCCAAGGTCAGGGAAAGCCTACTGTGCTTCCATTCATGGTTCATCAGGCAGGTACCGAGTTTCGAGAATGCTGAGGCCGATGCCCTGTCACAATTAGCAAGCACTACTGACAACACAATGTGAGTTGTATACATAGAAGACCTGCCTTAGCCCAGCATCCTCGAAGGGGCAGAAGAGGTCGCTCCCGTGTAGCAAGTAGAATTGAGCTAGGTTGACCCGCTCGTTGATTACCTGCTCCATGGTACCATACCAAAAGGTAGAGCGTCAGTCAGCTCGGTACATCCTTATCGATCGACGACTATACAAGAGGTCCTTTACACTCCCCTACCTATGTTGCTTGTGACCTTCAAAAGTCAAACTAGTACTTCACGACATCCACGAAGGACTATGCGGAGGACACTTGGGGGGCAGAGCTCTTGCCCAAAAAGCACTTAGACAGGGCTACTACTGGCCCACCATGAAGGTAGATGCACTTGAGCTCGTCAAGAAATGTGACAAATGTCAGAGGCATGCCAACATCCCCCATCAACCTACTACCGATCTAAAGTACCTGACCAGCCCGTTGCCCTTTGCACAATGGGAGATTGACATCCTCGGACCATTTCCGCTGGCAACTAGGCAGAGAAATTCTTGGTCGTAGCAGTGGACTACTTCACAAAGTGGGTGGAGGCTGAGCCATTGGTGAATATTACCGCTCGGAAGATGCAGAACTTCTTGAATAACATTGTGTGTCATTTTGGACTATCCAAGGTACTAATCTCGAACAATGGAAAGCAGTTTGAAGACATCAAATTCCAAACTATTGTGCCGAAATGGAGATTCAGCAAAACTTCACTTTGGTGGAACACCCGCAGGCGAACGGACAGGCCAAAATGACGAACAGGGCTATCCTTCATGGACTGAAAGCTCACTTAGCGTGAGATAAAGGGTTGTGAATGGACGAGCTGCCCAACATCCTTTGGGCCTATAGGACGACCATTAAGACTGCAATCGATGAAACCCCCTTCAACCTGATGTATGGAACGGAGGCTGTGATTCTAGTAGAAATTGAAGTACCAACATTGCAGCTCGAAGCATACGATGAGCTCGAGACCAACTTGGGCCTGATCGAAGAAGTACGTGACCTGGCATATATCTGGACCATGGCCTACCATCAGCGGGTAGCTCGGTACTATAATGCTCGGGTCAGAAGGCGACAGTTTCGAGTTGGTGACCTGGTGCTCCACAAGGTAATGGTACCTGAGCCCAGCGTGGGTAAGCTCGAACTGAACTGGGAGGGTCCGTACCGGATAAAACGAGTGTTCGGAGAGGACACAAATGAGCTCGAGACTATGGAAGGGAAACAAGTACCTCAAGCTTGGAATGTTGACAACTTAAGAAGGTACTACCTATGAGCTCACAACTCTAATATGACTAAAAAATTATAAGTCCACAAGATCACCGAGCTGATCAAAAGGACGTCGAGTTAGAGAAAGGACTGTGAGTCACTCCTAGAGACTAAGGGCTATGGTGTCGAGCTGACCTCGGCACAATATAAGTCCCAATCGCCTCTTCGGCATGGGCAGATAAGTCCCAGTCGTCTCTTCAGCATGGGCAGATAAGTCTTAGTCGCCTCCTTAGCATAGGCATGCTAAGACCTAGTTTCCTCTTCAACATGGGCAATCTAAGACCTAGTCACTTTGGCATAGGCAACCTAAGACCTAATCGCTTTGGCATAAGCAACCAAGAACCTAGTCACTTCAGCATGGGCAAACAAGTAGCTTGTGCACAGACATGTCGGGCTTATACCCTACAGTGTCTGTTCACTTCGGTGTACATTCAAATCAGGTTATCCCTAATCGGACCTAGCTCATCAGCTCGGTACTTCGGGAGTGATCCATACTTAGAAAAACTTTGCACAACAAAGAATTTTGAAACTACTACATTGTATGTATTAATGAAAGAGACTTCAAAGTACACACAAAAAAAAGGAAGAGTTACATTTACTCAACTAAGCTCGGAGGCTCAGGACATCAGATATGTACAGGGGGTCCTAGAAAAGAGGTAGATAATCATCGGCTGATATGGGGCTCCTCATCCCCAACAGTATCTCCAGAAGACTAGTCGGTCTCCATACAATCCTCGGCAGTAGCGTCTCTATCTCCCTTCTTCATTGTTTCTTCATCAAGGAGGTTGTCGTCACTCTCCTCCTCAAAGTTTGGGTCCTTGATAACCTCCCTAGACATCTCCTCGGTGACTCTGGATGTGGTGATAGTGCTGAGGTTGAGCTTGGGGAACTCACGCTGTGTCAGCCACCTACTGAGCTTGAAGCCCTTGCGATAGGCCATTGTGTCGGTCTCAATCAGTAATTTGCACTGCTCCTCCAAAGACTTATACTTCTCAATGGCCTAAACTTTGGCATCCTTGATCGCGTCATCGAAGATCTCCGTTCGCTCCTTCACGAGCTCCTCGAGGTTCTCCTTCTCCCTCTAGAGAGCCTCCCTTTCCTCATTGAGTTTCTTCTTCTCCTTCCTCAACAGCACGACCAGCTCCTTCTGAGCTCACGCATCCTTCTACAGCTTATGAGTTTCACCACAAGATAAGTCTGGTTCACACTGAATGCTCCTAGAGGTTTCTTCAGCTTGTAGGGCCTGCTTTAGATGCACCTCAGATTGGCAAGATGGAAAGTGAATGGCAAAGTTCACCTACCAAGGAATAAACAAAATTTAAGTGCCAAAAAAGAGTGATAGAGAGCACCATCCAAGGATTAGATAAGTACCACCATACAATGACTAGCTGCTTTGGCCCCGAGCTGAGCCACTAGTAGATCGAGCCATTGCACAACCTCCTTGGTGAAGACCGCATCCTTACTCTTGAGGAGACCAAGCTTCGGGGTCAAAATGCTCTAAGCCGCCTGGGACGAGTCATCCCCCGAAGGGGTGGCTACCTAAGTGGACTGGGGCTCGGACACTGGAGCCTCCTCAAGTAGGTGAGGTGGAGAAGCCCTACCTTGATCTTCCTCGACCAAGTCAATAACGAGAGGATGCTCGGGGACGGTGGTGTCAACGTTGGATGTGGTGGCGGCCTCATGGGGATGGGCCTTCTTGGAGGCCTTCATCTTCTTCCCCCTCTTCATGCTTTCAAAGAGCTTGGTAACAGGGATAGCAGCCATGGCTCCTACAAAAGGTAATGAACAGATCAATTGCAAGATTAAGACAAGTTGCGGAAAAAAAAAAAAACGAGTGTGTGCACCAAGATAGCGACCTACCAGGAGGACTCAACCCAACTTGTATGAGCTTTTCTTTGAACACGAAGTCTTCGAACTTCAACCCTAGCTTCGCCCAAGATCAGACTTCCTCCTGTGTCTCTTTGTCCAACCTGATGCTAGGGTCCTAAATGGCAGGCCTTCAGTGAGTTGGAAATGGCCACCCACAGTGTTACATACCATGAAGTAGTGCTTCTTCTCCCGGGACTTTGTTGGGGAGGTTACGCAAAATTTTGTAACTAGGACAGAGAGACATGTAGTAGCTTTGCCTATGCTCCAGGAAAACACAGACGGAGTTCTATTTTATGGAGCAGATCAAAGAAAATATGTTGAGGGTCAAGGGCCATCTGTAGTCATGAAAAAGGGAGATGATACTTACAATGTTGTGGGTCGAGTTAGGGTGGAACTAATCTATGGCGATGTCAAAAAATTTGACGACCTCGATGAGAAAGGGGTAAAGTGAGAAACGCACCCCAGCTATGAGCTGTTCCTCGAACACCACGATCTCGTCGTGACCGTGGTCCCAAGGAAACCTTCCTAAGGGGATACTATATACAAGGTTGTCGGGCAGGTTGTACCGAGCTACCAGAGACAAGAGTCTGTCAGCCATCATTATGGAAGGACTGAAGCTGTTTGGTCCCCGAGCTTGGCGCAAAGTGGAGGCCCCCTTGCCGGAAGCCTCGCACTCCTATCGAGGTGAGTCCTCCTTGGACGGGTTGGAGTTTGAACCCCGCACTGAGTTATTCACCCCAGCAGGGTGTGACTCTGTGGCCAGTGCCGAGGTGCCCACCTCGACCCCGGATGACTCTTCACTCCCGTCAAAATGACAACCTAAGCTAACGCTAGACATACCAAACTAGAGGAAAAAGACAAAAAGAAACAGAAACAAAGAGAAATGAGCTCACCAAGAAGACCGAAGGAAGCGAAAAGACCTCGAATGCAAAGGCAACTAACACTGACCTGGAAGACTGAAGCGCGACCTCAACAAACTCGAGCACACAATATGTGGCGAGAAAAATGGGCCCCTCTGACCCTTATTTATAGCCACTGCAACCGAGACTCAACGGTCGAGATTTACACGATCCGACAGCTCCCATGAAAACCGGTTGCACGCCACCAAAGTGAAATCGGTTGAGCACGCGATTTGACATCCGCAAAGTTTATAAATGGTGTGGCATCCGCGCGTACCCAGTACACGATGTAGGGTATTCCCTGGTCGAGCCAAACAAGTCATGAAGGTCCAACCAAAGAGCCACTTGGAAGTCATGCCAAATCGACCTAGGCTCGCCATGAACTCCCCACGCCGAGTTAGGACCCCAGGCACGGGGAGTGGAGGGCAATTGATGAGGGGTGATTTGGCCCAACCTAATAAGTTAAGGATACGTGGATGCGACTTGCCAGTCAGATGACAAATCAGCATGTGGTGCCACATAACCGAACCCAGAAGCTTGTCCTTTGTCTCCGAACTTCTCGGGATCACACCGCGTAACTGTAGGCCTTATCTTCGCCCCGCTCGAATCGGAGGAAAATGGTAAGCCTCATAACTAGTACGTTATCCTCCTTCTAAAGTGGAACGGATCCCTACGTCATTGGTCGAGGATTCTGAGAGCATTTCACGAGACCCACGGTAGCCTAGATATATAAGGCCATCAACCCCCAAGACTCAAGTACACGCGATTACTTGCTCACTCGCCTACTTGCATTCAAAATTTCAGCTCGCAACCAGAGTTTAATACTAACTTAAGCATCGGAGCGACCTCACCGGGTTAGCCACCTTGGTCCAGCTCACTACGCGATTAGTGTCCAGGTGATCTTCCAGCTAGGAGCTTCCAGATCGCACACCATCAGGTTTTTCTTCATTCTTCTTCAGGTCTTAATTTTATTTCCTTTGTATTGCAATCATACAAAATATTGAAATAAAAATAAACCATTATTTGCACCAAAAGCATTTGCACTACCATAGTTTTGCATCAATGCAAATAAGTTGGCATTCCAACCAAAAAATATCGTTGGGACAAAATTACGCCAATAACTTCACACAATTGGTTCACAAAATCACAATTATCAAAATTCCAAGTTTATCTTATGTGAGCGTATCTGGTGTAGTCGTATCATAGTACCCTCCCACGGTATTGACCAGGGTTCGTTTCCCTGGATACGCATGTTTTGTTTCCATTAACAACCTTGTGGACTTTAAACTCTGTCATATATGACTCTAGAGTAGATCAATAATTGCATTTTTACCAAAAACAAAAATAGTTACTATATCCAAACAGTTCCCTAATCTAACCATTGTCATCTAAATAATTTAGGAATAATCTTTTTGCAAGGCCATGGGATGTTACAACTTAGTAATATACATTTTCTCTGCGCTTTTGGCAAGTGAAGATTCAGAATGCAACTCTAGTAAAATCAAACTAAACAAATTTGATTGATACAAGAACAGACAATTCCAAGATCAAATGCTGATTCGGATTTGGTGGTTGAATGGTGGTTTAGAATTCATAATGGAATTCAGAATCAGTAGTTAATGAAAAATAATATAGCTATCCTGTTGTGCAAACTTGGAAATAGGGCTGTTAATTGGACTGGGTTTGGTCTAATTCGATCTAGTTCAGGGACCAAATCTGATCCAAATCTATCCAATTCAGTTCAGCTGAAATGCAAATGGACCATGAAACTTTAAAAGAAACATGAAATCCCAGAAAATATAAAAAATTGTATAAATATACTAAAATTTCCACAAATTTATAAGATCCATATCTCAAGTTTCAGCCCTTATATATTGATTTATCTATCCATATTGTTTTCTCGTCCTTACTAATCGTCCTATATTGACAAAGCTTATCACTTCTCTCAAGTGATTCAATACATTGTTTGTACCAGCTCACTTCTGACATCTGAACTTGCTGCGGCGGTTCAAGTAGCATTTGGTTATGGAGGTGCATCACCACCGGAGAGAACGCTTGACAGAGAGCGAGAGAATCCTGTTCCAGAGTTTCTTCGAACCGCCGAAGAGAAGAGCCGCCGGAGAGAATCCTTTCCACAGAGAGAAGAGCCACCCTGATAGACGACCGCCAGAGAAGAGATGCTTCGAACGTTCGAATAGGATTTTCAGAACGCCGAAGAAGAGTTGCTTCAGAGTTCAGACGACTGCCAGAGAAGAGATGCTTCGAACGTTCAAACAGGGTTTTCAGAACACCAGAGAAGAGTTGCTTCAGAGCTCAGACGACTGCCGGAGAAGAGATTCTTCGAATGTTCGAATAGGGTTTTCAGAACACCGGAAAAAAGTTGCTTCAGAGCTCAGATGACCGCCGAAGAAGAGATGCTTCGAACATTCGAACAGCGTTTTCAGAGCATTGGAGAAGAGTTGCTCCAGAGTTCAGGCACCACCGGAGAAAAGTTGCTTCAGAGCACCGAAGGTTTCTTGTCTAGTTTCGGTTTTGGTTTTGATTCAATCGGTAGGGTTTGGAGAATGGCGATTGAACTATTGGGTTTTGGTTTAGGGCTGACTAAAACCAATAATAATACGACCATTTCATTTTGGATTGGCGCAACCCAATAACTATAATGGATTGTCCAAAATAAGATTTGGATGGGTTAGGATTCAATTATCCCATCCTATGATCGAAAGAAATGCCTATCAACAAATGAATTCAAAAAAGTTATGGATTCAATTTAAGTATGTTAATTAGCGGGGATTTGTGTAATGCACGGAATTGTTAAGTTAAAATAAACAATAATAACATTAAGAGTATACAATTATTTTATATAATAAGTAATAATCATTTATATTTTATGTATTATTTTAATACTTTTTTACAATACAAAAATAAGGATTGTTTATCGGTCTTAGTGATAGTAATTTTTCCCATTTCCCTGATCTCCATGGTATCTGCCTCGAATAGGGCAAGGATGGGGGTGATTTTCCCCCGTACAAGGACGAAGATGGGGACACTTTTATCCCCATTGGAGGGGATGCTGCAGGGACAGGGAGAGTACTCCCTGCCCTGTGTGGATCCCAATCCCCGCTAATATATGTGTATATATACATTTATATGTATATATATAAATATATATATATATATATATATATATATATATATATATATATATATATATATATATATGTACACATACATCTATATGTTTGAATTTTTTGAGTCTTTTCTAATAGGATTGTAAATCTTAATTATTTTATTTTATTTTTAAATAAAATAAAAAAAACAAAAACATAATGGTTCGCATTATAAAGAATCACGAGTGGGGATTCCCATGGAGACGGGGATGAGAAGAGGCTCCTCGTCCCCATCCCACCCTGTTGCCATTCCGAATTAAATAAATGAAACTAACCAACCCGATTTCTAGTATTTCCAATCGGCTTTGGTTCAACAGTTTCCCAACTAGACTGAGTTTGATTAATTTTGCTTTGGCAATTTATAATCTGATTAAAGTCAAATAACCTGACCATAAATATATATTTTGGATGGTTACAACAAAACTACTTATTGAAGGCTCTAAAATCTGTAGGATTACATGAAGATGATCCTCTCTCTCATAACCATTCCGTTATTGCTAGGTAGGCCCTTATTCAGGGGAATATAGGGTTCTTTGCCGGAGGTACTATTTATTCATTTCCATATAATATTTGCATAACTTGAGTTCATATCTCTAGCTATGAGAAGACTTAAAATCAATAAGGAGAAACTATTTTTTAGCCAATCCTCAAAAAATTCTAATGCAAGAACTAACATTATCCGGTCTCACTGGATCAGTGGCACCTCATCAGTTAAAGGGGATATTAAAAGTCAGAGTTCTATGGGCTAATGGGAAATTTCTACCGTTTCTAGTAGTATCCTTTCTAACTTTCATGCTCTAAAAGATGTGATAAATTGGATTTATTCAATCGTGGGAACATTTTTATAAAAAGAAAAAGAAGATATCAACAAGCATTAGTTAGTTGGAGATTGGGAATTTGATGTCAAGAGTACACACACCAAGATGAAATGCAGTGCAGCTAAAAGTAATTCTTTTTAGGCCACTTTATATGCGTATTAGAAGGAAACTTAAGACCCTTGTCAAGATAAGAGCATCTGAGTGGGGCAAGGTAATTGGGGCAGGCTGACAGAGACTCGAATATATTGGATAATTAGCAGGTAAAAGGGATCTGTGTTTGGGAATAGCGACAAACTTGTTAGAATCTCTCCTTGCACAATCATTTTCTGTAGAATAATACTAGAACCCATTTGGCAAATTGGAAATGGATGTGGATTAACAAAATCCCAATCCCATTTGGTAAAAGGGATTTATGCCGGTGGTCATAAATCAACTCTCCAAGTCTACAAATTTGTCGCCTTAGATGTTTATTGGTGGACTGTCATGGAAACTTACGCCGACGGACATTGAACGTCAGCCATCCACCGATAAATATCTATGTCGACGGTTCTGGAGACTTAGGCCAATAGTTTATGATTGTCATCACAAAGTTTTTTTTATAGAATAAAAATGAGCAATATAGGGCAATTGTCAGTCTTAAAAGAAATTATTCTTTAAGAAACAAGCATTTGGTTCATACTTCATAACGTATTTTCTCATTTTACCCATTCTTAGTCATTTTAGAATTTTCTCAAGTAAGAATGAGAAAGATTGAGAATTCAACCAAACATGGCTTAGGTATCCAAAAAAGGTGTTAAAGGATGATTAGAATCCAAAACTCGTTGTGGTATTTCCATATTGACAAGGAAGTGATGCAATACGGTATTTGGCCCAACTAGGTAAACAATTATTAAGTTGGTTTCAACAACCCATCTTAGTTCGTTTTTACCAAGTTAACACCACCACAAAATATCTATCTTATTTCACATTTACCAAGTTAGCATTATAGCAAGATTTCCAAATTTGAATTCAATTAGGAATTTCTTTTTGAAAAAATTTAGTAGGATTATAATAAGGACTGTTTTATTAGATTAGAAAACTTCCTTGTAAGAGACATAAGTGTGTAAAGAAGTCTATATAAAGAATAGTTAGGGCAAAGCTAGGGAAGTGTTGGTTGATTTTCTTTTAAGTATTTAGTGAAGAGTTATTCTTCCTGCTTATTTTGGCTATAGTTCTTTTGTTTGAAGCTTCTTTGAACATGATTTGTTTCCGAACTATGTCATTCAGTATCAGAGCACCAATTTGATTCTTCTTTTGGTGATGGCTCCTAAGAAGAAACAAGTGGCTCATATCATGGAGTAGACACTCAACAACAAAACACAAGAAAAGGCACAGAGTTGAGAAGACAAGTCGATGCACTTGCTCAAGAATTGAGATCACTATGTTCTCGTTCCAAAACAAGGGAAAGTGGCTCTAACGCAAGTGCCCCTACTCGTTCCTTTTCATCATCAAGGCAAGCAACCAGACCAATTGTAGTTAAGGATTGTGAACAACAATGGTGGGAAACAATGAGTCTCAAGATTGAGATCTCAAAGTTTCATGGAAGTTCTTTCACTTGTTCTTTATCATCATCAAGACAAACAACCAAGGTGGCTGTAGTTACCGGTGGTGAATAGAAGCAATGGGAAACAAACCTCCAGATTGACATCCTAGAGTTTCATAGAGCTATAAATCCAAATGAATTCAAATTAGATGACTTTATTGATCAATTTAATATTGTTGATGATTGTAACAAAAAACTTTTGTGGCCATTCTCCTCAACAACATTTGTTAAAGAACAACATGTTGATTAGAACAAACCTTTAGTCTATGATGAAGAATCCATTACTTAAAAGCAATATGTTATCATTCATAATGAATTTCAAGATGAAGGAGACCATATTTATCATACCAAAGGCTTCGATAACATTGTCTTCATACAAGTCTACGAAGATCCTTATTGGCATGCATTTTTGCAATGTTCAAAATGGTCAATAAAGGAGGAATTGAATTATTTAAGGGTTAAGAAATATGGTTCAATGGTTAAGAGATGTAATAAAGAAATCCCAGTTCGTATTAGATGTCTACACTACCAATTATGTACCAGAGAGTTAGAAACAAAGAAGCACAATGGAAGTGCAATAGTATATGTTGGCAACTTTCAAATGGTAATTAACATGAATCTAAGGTCAGATTCTCTCCAAGTCGAAGAGAATGGTGCAGTATGAGATTCGACCCAACTGAGTAAACAATTACTAAGTTGGTTTCAATAATCCATCTTAGTTCATTTTTACCAAGTTAGTGCCATCGCAGAATTTCTTAGTTCATATTTACCAAGTTAGCATTACAGCGGGATTTCCGAATTTGTATTCAATTAAGGCTTTCTTTTGTAAGAGATTCAGTATGATAAGGAGTGTTTTATTAGATAAGGAAGCTTCTTTGTAGGAGATAAAAGGGTATAAAGAAGTCTATAAAAAGAGTAGCTAGGGCAAAGCTAGGGGAGTTTTGATTGATTTTCAATTAAGTATTCAATGAAGAGTTGTTCTTCCTATTTATTTCGTCATTAGTTTGTTTATTTGAAACATCTCTAAATGTAATTTATTTCCATACTATGTTAGGAAGGCATTGCTTCCTGTTTTCGAGTAACTGTAGACATTTAGGCTTAGTTAGGAAGGAGTATAAATACAAATTAGCAGAGACCCATGCAATACACGGGAAAATCTAAAAGATTAAATAAATTTATTTTTCATTTAATGTTGATTTATAAAAAAAATAATTATTTTAAATTGAATGTGAACAAATATTTTTTAATAAATTTACTTTTATTAATAATTTATAGTTATTTTAATAATTTTTATTCTTTTTATTATTTTTAAATAAAATTTGACTAATATTAAATAAATAAAAATAATTATAAAAGCTAACATTTTTATTAATTCCACTAATAATTAACAATTATATAGGAATGACAATAAGGTGAATTCAAGGCAGGGCACCCCATCCCTTTCCCTGCCCCATAGTCAAGACACTTTATCCCATCCCCGCCCTATCACCAGTGTCACACGAGTTCAAGGCAAGGTAACCACTCTTCATTGTCGGGCGATTTCAGGGGCAAGGCACCCCACTCCTCATCAAGAATGGAGAATCCTCGAATTTCCTTGCCCCATCCCTAGTATTGGGTGGGTTTAAGTAGAGGTGTGTAAAATGGGGCGTGATGGGTCAGCATGACACAACCCGCACGTGGCCCGCACAAAGTGCAAGTTGTGCCATGTTGGCCCACGAGGCATCCTAGGTCGTGCCTCCCTACTCTAGGATAATTTGGGGGTCAGTTCGGCATTGCCCACGGCTCAAGCCTACACGAGCCCATGTCGTGCCATGGGTCAGGCTGGTCCATGGACTGGGCTTTGGGCCAAGCCATGCCACACACCAAGCCAAGCTCAAGGCAAGGCACCCACTCCTTGTCCAAGGCTTTTAAAATTGGATTGGATAGGGAACCATTCTAGGGTCAAACGGTTTGACCGTTCGGTCCAAACCGATGACCCACTCTGACAAAAAACTAAAAATTAGAAAAATAAAAAAGGCCAAAAACTATTCTCTTGGTTGACAGTTCAATCACCCAGGTCAGCGGTTCGCTAACCAAATAAATGGTTTTTGACAAAAAGCGATTTTGAGGTGAAATGGTGTCCGGTTCCCAATTTTTCCGATCTAACCATCTAGCTTGATTCAATTTTGAAAACACTATCCCCATCAATCCAATATTCAATTTGATGATAGAAATGATCAAAATGATATATTGAGTATCAACCACATGGTAAATTTCTAAAAGTACACTGAATTGTCTTTAATATTCAAAAATGTAATTTTATGAAAATTTTGGAAATTTTATTGTACTTGTGTAATTTTGAAAATTTATTCAAATTTATTTTAATTTTTATTAAATAATTTATTTTATTTTTAAATGTTTTACTTACAGATTTATACTAATTTATCTTATAATGTATAATATAAACTAACCAATAATTTTCTTTTTCCAATATTATACTAATTTATCTTAATAATTTGTGTAATTATTTGTTCAAATTATAGTTTTCCATTTCCCATAGTCATTTATCTTTAATAATTTTCAATAATTTGCAATGAAAATTACATAATTTTTCAATGGTTTTCTAAAATCTATCAAATGTAATAAATCTTCCTAAAATTTACAAAATATTCTAATAATTTTCAATAATTATTTAATACATTCTAAATAAATTTTCAAATACTTTATATCTTTTAATTTCAAAAATGTTATTTTACGAAAATGTAGTTTTATGAAAATTTTTGAAAATTTTATTGCATTTGTGTAACTATGGGGATTTATTGAATCTTTTTTAAATTGTTACTAAATATATTTTTTTATTTGATTGTTTACTAATAAAATTACACTAATTTATCTTTTACTTTTCAAAATAAATTAATTAATAATTTCATTTTCTAACATTATAGTATTTTGTTCCCCCATTTGTATTTGGTTATTAATTATAATAATAACAATAACTAAAATTTTGTACTTTTTGATAATTGTTAAATATAATTCTCAATTTTATAGAAATTAGGTAAAGAGTTTTCAATTTCTATAGTTGTTAATGAGTTAATTAATAACAATATTTATTAATTTTTGGTAATTTACTAACCGT
This sequence comes from Nelumbo lutea, assembly GCF_056320005.1. Taxonomy (NCBI): domain Eukaryota; kingdom Viridiplantae; phylum Streptophyta; class Magnoliopsida; order Proteales; family Nelumbonaceae; genus Nelumbo; species Nelumbo lutea. The sequence goes on along the minus strand of NC_142689.1, from coordinate 56,395,095 downwards.
ATTTATTAACTTTTGGTAATAACACTATTTAATACTCATTGAATATGGGTGGGATTAAATATTAACCGTATTTAACTATTTATTAATTAATATGAATATTTTAAATGAGGCAGAGTGGATATAGATTGGGGGGATGCATTTTAGGATTAGGGAGTGAGGCAACATGATAATTTCCTATTGGTTTAAATGAGATACCTTAGGAGAGAGATTATAGGAATATTTTTAGGTAGTTGGGTGGTATGGCTTAATGGGAGTGGTGGGAAGGGGAGAGGAGAGAAAGTCAAAGAGAATGAAGGGTGGGGATAATGGAGCAAGGAGAGGCAAGGTCACGGGGACCCGTGCTTTGTTAAGCGAAAGTTAAACAATAGAAGTACATAAGAGTATATAATTGTTTTATATTTTAACTTTTTAATAAACAATCGATCAAACTCAACCTGAGTTGGTCAGTTTTATAGTATTTCAGATCAACTTTGGTTTAATAAATATGTATTAATATTTATATTTTAAATTTAATTTTTTAATACGAGAAAGTACGAAAATTCCCATATTTGTTAGTCTAAAATATTTTATATCATAAATTTAATTTTTGTAATTTATTTTTTAATAATATCATTGTAATTTATGAAATTTAAAGTTAATTTTTAAGTTTAAACCTTTTGAACAAACAAACTAAACCAAAAATAGACCCAAATCGATAGAACCCGAGTTGGTGGATTTTCGCTAATGGTGAATCGGTTTCAAGTGACAAACTACGAACTTAACCAAATCGATTTTGTTGGTGAAACAACCTGCAACTGAACTGAACCAATAATTGAACACTCCTAATTTTAACTGAATTTATAGTCTAACCTCTAATAAATAACAATATTTTAATCTCCAATACTTATTGAAATTTTATAGCAAACATACACAATCATTGTAAATAAGTTTATAATAAAAATATAATAATTACAAAAATATAATAAATACTGAAAATATACTAAATCAGTCAATAAATAGTGTAATCTTAAATAATAGTTTAATCTCTAATAAGTATTGATCTATAAATTATAAAAAAATATATAAAACTAAATTTATAACAAAATTATAATATATACGAGAAATTAAATTTCAAAAGTTAAATAATAGTTGTTTAATCTCCAATAATTATTGATAATTTTCTATTAAATAACAAAAAAATACATTTATAAATAACTATTGAAAGTATATTTATAAAAAAACAATAAATAATTGTTGAAAATAACATAAATATTAATTATGGTATATATAAATATATAATGAATATACACTATTATTGTAAAATTATTACTAATAAATATATTTTTGTTGATAGATATTTTCTATAATTATTAATTGATATAAGTGAAATTAGTTATTTACAATCTTATTTAGTTATTGAAATAATATTGTTATTTAAATTCTTAAAATATTAATTATTTATTGAATTTAATAATCCATAAAATTATAATTGTACTATTATTACATAATTAGTTATTAATTTTGTAAAACATTAAATTATTATTAATATGAATATAATGAATTAATTTAAAATTATTTTTCTACTTTTAAGAATTTTTTTTTTTTAATTTATTACATAATTTCGTTATTTTAACTATTTAAAATTTTGTCATGTTAAATATTTTGTTGTTTAAATATTTAAATAATATGTACAATATTAAAATTTTCATTATTTGAATTTTATTTATTTTAATGTTATTATTTAATATTAAATATTTTGATATATTATTTATCTATATTTAATGTTTTTATTTAATATTTTTAGTTATTGAAATATTTAAATAATGTTTATTTTTAATGTTAAATTTTTATTATTTGAATAGCACTTAAAATTGAATAATTCGTTAAACTATAATTTATATTGTTATATTACATAATTTCATGATGAATTTTGTAAAATTATTGATTTTTAATAATATGAATATTATTAAATCTATTAATTTTTTGTGTTTTGAATAAATATTTTAAATTTAGTATATAATTTCGTTATAATATTTAAATAGTTTTGAATTTTTTTAATTGAAACTTTCTTTAGATAGATATAGATAAAAAGTGGGGGAGAGGATAAATAGGAATTAGTGATAGTTAGGAGAGAATCTCTCTACTAAATTAGAAATAACTTAAGAGATAAATATGAGTTAGATATAATTTAGGAGATAAATAGGAATTAGAGACAATTTGAGAAGAGGTGGGGAAAAGTGATTCCGGATCTCCTACTCACAGAACTCTGCCCATTCCAATGTTCGACCTAATGTAGTTTCATTGTTAATAGGAAGCACAGTAAAAAATAAGAGCAGAACAAATATCCTGAAAAAAAAAAGTGTCAGAATTCAGAAAGACGAAAGCAGAGAGAGAGGGAAAAGGCTAAGCAGAGCTAACGGAGAAAAGGAGAACAACTTTACTACGCACGAGAAAGCTAAGTAATTTGGAAGGAAGCACGCCAAGAAAATCAATGCCGCGACCAAATGCAAGGGACCGAAGGGCAAGAGCCGTTACCATCTGCAACAGCGAAGATTCTTTTCTCTGGTTTACTGTAGGCTCATCGGCGGCATTAACGGAGTTTTCACGGTCACCGATAGTCTCCGGCATGGATACAAGCATATAGCCATCAGAGAGAGAATTACAAGGAGGTTCCTGTAAAAGTTGGTTAAAACAAATCTGGACTTGCTTCGGGAAAGTATGTCTTAATGAAAATTGAAAGACTGTTGAACCAGAGGGGGAGGAGGGGGATTTCCTACCAGCTGGAGTTGAATCAGCGTTAGAAGGGGAGGGAGCGGAAGATATCTCACGTGTAAATTGTTGCACGTAGAACTGAGATCACATAAAAATGGGACAACTGTCACAAGTGATTGGGTTAGTAGGAAAGGCAGCGGAATGGGGTTGGTAGGAAATTAAATCAGGATTGTATTTAGATTGTACGTATTTGTATTTGTACGCTTTCCGTACTAAACCCAAACTCTTTCTCGCTTTTGTCGGAGGTGTTGTTGACAAATCCCATTTTCCACTAACAAACATGATTTAAATTACTACCCCTCGTATTCTTGTAAAAACAAACAAAACAGTACCCTCATATGTACCCATTTATCAAAATAAGGTGTGCGCAAATTGGTAGCAATTTTTTCTTGATCCTTTTCAATAGAAATTCTAAGGTAAAAGATGGTAAATCATGATCCACAAATGGTCTAAACAAAAACTACGAGGTGTTAACTACATAATCGCCTTTTTGTCAAGAGCTGCTCGAGCTCGGTTCTTGAAAACCTTGGTTCGGCTCGGTTTTATTCAAATTCAAGCCTAGTAGAGTTTGGCTCGTGAGGCTTGCGAGCCGATTCGAATATATATATATATATATATATATATATATATATAATATATATATAAAAAATAATATATATAATAAAATATTATAATTATTAATTATTATAATTCTTATTTTTTTAAAATATAAAATAGTTATATATATATATAATATTTTTTCTAAATATTTTTATAATAAAATATATAATAAAGTATTTTTATAAAATATAAAACGAGCTGAGCCGAGCCAAGATCTAGCTTATGAACTTTTGACTCGAGCTGAGCTCAAGCTCAAGGTTCTGGCTCGAACCGAGCTCGAGCCTTGTAGGATAGTCTCGAGCCGAGCTCGAGTCTGATACTATTCGGCTCGACTCTACTAGAATCCACCCCTACTTTTTGTTAGAATTCGAACGGCTAGCCCGTTCTGACAAAAAAAAATTAAATTTTGAAAAATGGTCAAAATCGTTCAAACGGTTCGAACGATTAATCAGCCAGTTCAACGGTTTGCTGATCAAAATCAACGGTTTTGAGGAAAAAGCGGTTTTGAAGAAAAACAGAATTGGTCATCCCAGTTTTTCTGGCCCAACCGTCCAATCCGGCCCGGTTTTGAAAACCATGGTTCTATCTTCTTTTCTTGCTACCAAAAAAAAAATACTTTTTAAGTAAATAGTCTCAAATGTTGATTAACTTACCAAAAGAGGCTTCTACTAACGTCTATGGCTAATATGGTTTCAATAAAATTGAATCTACGGCAATCTCAAATGTTGGGTGCTGGCTGATTTAATATTCATTTGATCTAGATATGAGAATATAATTAATAAGAGGAAAATTTACAGGGAAAAAACCATTCATGGAATTTTAAATGAGTTTTAATAAAGCAGTCCAACATGACAAAAACAAACACAAAAAAATGTCTATGGCAGGTAAGAAAATATAGAGCATGGAAACTAAATAAACTAACCTTGTAATTCCCAGCTCATCATATTCATCCACCAAAAGTCACTCTGAACTCTCTAGAAGTAAAAGAAAGCAACCCAGCAATGTAAAGGCTTTTTCGTCCATCATATGCAGGTGGCCTCATGGCTAAATCAGTCTCTTTATATAGCTTCACCAACTCATGATAACTCTGTTTAAGTGATAGGAAACCACTTGGTCCACTTCAGGGGTTATTGTAACCTAGAAAAAGAAACATTTAAGTTACTAGTGCTGGTGATTCTACTAGATCCTGAAGATATGGGCTGCTCAACATGGATTAAAGCTGATTAATCATTGCATTAGAAGGACATTTTGGTTACATGTGATGAGGGGTAATTTGGTTCTTCGAATGACATCACGACATGTGGTATTCCTGAACAGCTGGATGACATTTCAGCACTGAATAAGCAAATCACCTTGGTAGAGTAGTTAGCAGCACCTTGTCTAGGGCCGACCTACAATACCTCGGCCCTGTCGGCCTAAAAGACCTCAGTGTGAGGAGTGACCTCCTTCGAGGACCTATTGAGCTAACCAGGGTACAAGTAGCGACCTACGAGACGTGCTCGCCGACTTATTCCTTAAACTCGTTGTCGAGACCAAATTCTTCAGGGTAATAGCGCTAGATCATTAAGACCGCCTTCCCGCATCATCCGCATCAGTGTTGAATGAATGGACCTTAGCCCTCCGCACAGATCACATAACTAACAGAGGTATTTTCTCCTAACTTAGCGGGAGTGGCTCCCTGGGAATCTCAGACCCATTGCAAGGGGCTTTCAGGCCCTTACACCTATATAAAGGCATCACTTTCCAAGTAAAGCAAACCAAGCATTCTAATACTGTTTCCCTACAGGTTTCTTGGGAAAACTACAATATTCGTTGTTAATCTAGCTCGGTATCCAATCTACCTTCCAGCTCGGCCTTACTCAGCTTGGCAAATGAATCACCTTCCAGCAAGAAATTCTCCAGGTCGGCTTCTAATTCATCAACTAGTAGGGAGCTGCCAAATTGCACATCATCAACAAGTAACCATAGTGCTAGTTAAAAATAGCCCTTCTAATATCTTAAAACATGCATATCCAAAATGAACAGCATTTCCAATATTTGCTAACACCTCAACGAATATCTTAAAACATCAATTTCCAAAAAAAAAAAAAATAGATTCAATCTTATGTGTATTGAAACTTAAAGTATTGCACTAAAGCATAAAAAAGAAACGACCTTACAATTATGTGAAGCTTAAGTGTGATTGGTTTGTTAGTCATTTCTTCTTTCCTAACAACAATTAAAACCTTTTCTCTCAAGTTCAAACCAAAAGCCTACAAAATTTAAAGCCTTATTATAATACTCCTTTGAAACTATACTCTGAAAAAAATAATAAACAAAATGATGTCAAAATTATTACCTATTCATTGTTTCCCTTATTAATCAAAACATGAACTACTCAATACTTCAAAAAGCATAAGCAACAAAGGAAATAGGAGAAACATAAGATACTTGAGTACTTAATATTAGCATACTTCAGAAACAAATCACGTTTAGAGAAACTTCAAAGAAAATAACAAAAACCAAAAAAAAATGAAGAACAACTCTGCAATAATTAATTAAGAGAAAATCAAGAAAACCATTCTAGCTTAATTTGGCCTAGCTTCTTTTTATATAGACTTCATTACACAATTATGGCTCCAACAAAAAGTTTTTCTAATCTAATTGAATACTCCTTATTAGAATCCTACTAAATCTCTTCAAAAAAAAGAGTCATAATTCAAGACAAATTTGGAAATCCTACTATGATGCTAACTTCGTAAATGTGAATCAAGACAAAAATTCTGTGGTGATACTAATTTCGTAAATATGAATCAAGATATAGGTTGTCAAAGCCAATTTAGTATTTATTGTTTACTCAGTTGGGTCAGTGATGTCATTCCAGCATCTTATGTGTCTTGGAGTGGTCCTAACTTTCATAGAACTTATTGGCCTCCTATACTACATTATAGTCCAAGCCATATTCATCAAAGTAGAAAAAATAAAAACGCATAGCCACACTAAATTTTCAATCGAACAAAAAAAAATAGCTAACTAGCATATATCAAATTTTGTCTCAGATAGTTTAAAATAACCAATTTAGCCATATAATCACCATTAAAAAAAAGTTTAAAAGATAATTTAAGGCTTCAAGCCTCCAAGGCAAGCTAGGTAGCTTACAACTCATTAACCAATTGTTCAAGGCTCCAAGCTATTCTTCATGAAAATGATCAAAGTTTAAACCTAAAAAAAAAAAAGAAAGAAAGAACAACAAAAGCACATATTAGTTCAGATCTTGAAAAACATCAATCATAATTCAGAAATATTTAAAAGAATGTAAGTTATTTTCAATCTCACTAATTGGTTGCACCACATGCAAGAGCACCACCATTTCCATCAAAATTTGCATTTGCATTTACACTTTCACTTGGGTTTGTGGAGGGAGTCAATGGACTTTCAATAGATTTACCAATTGGAGACAGAAGAAGCAAGTACTTCATCAAAAGAAACTAAAACATGCAAAGATAAACAAAAAATAAAATTAATAACTCATTTTAAAAAGATGATAAGTTTAATCTATACTAACTTATAAAAGTGTGAATGTTTTTCTGGATTTTTTTTATTGGACACGAATTACCCTTGAATCACTAAATTTCTTGGGGACAAATGTGTACTTTGACAAAACACCATATTTAAGACATTTAATATTGTAATTTTCTGGAATTTTCAGTGGACATAAGTTACTCCTTAATCACTGAATTTCTTGGGGATAAATGTGTACTTTGACAAAACACCATAATTAAGACATTTAATGTTGTAATTTTTTGGAATTTTCATTGGACATAAATTACCCCTTAACCACTGAATTTGTTGGGGACAAATGTGCACTTTGACAAAACATCATAATTAAGACATTTAATATTGTAATGTTCATTGTTGAACCACAAAATCCATTGGATAGATGCCACTTCATCCTCCTATTAAAATTCACCCTATCAAAAAGAAAACTACCTTACATTCACATGCACCATTGTAAATGTAAATTTTCCTCTCATTCAAAGGGAACAAAATTTACAAATAGAAAATTTAATTATAGATATATAACAGGAAATAATAATTAAAGGAACAAAATCTAATTCTGATAAGTTATGTAGAACTATGAGAAAAATAAAGAAAATATAAAGTACTATCATCATCATCAAAAATTGCCATGTGCAAAGCATGTGTACACTTACTATTACCAAAAAAAATGAATATAGTTACTTACATGGAGTTTTTGATTTAGGAGGTGCTTCAATCCAATCTTGTGCACAAACCGAAGCCTCCATTATTTTTGAAAGAAATGAACGCACCGATAAGAATCCAACACTCTACCACCTATACTGAATGTCAACTCTAATACTACAATGGTTGCTTGAATTGATAGGACATCATGAGTCATTCTTGAAAGAATTTTAAACATAGAAGAATTATTTAACCACCAATTCAGTATATTAAAATTTGGCATTTTTGGAATCAATAACTCCTCCATGTATTGCTCCAATTCTTATTTTTGTAATAGAACACCAATGTCACCATTTCATCATTTGTGCATTATTTTTTAAATCCTTTGAAATATTTCGTCTAATTGTCTTGGATTGTGCCCAAAACTGAACTTGTTAAGGATGATTCAAGGGGACTACTATCTTTATTAAGAGTAGATGAGGTATCATGATTTGCATAATGAGAGTAAAGGTTATAAAGGCATTCATGCACTTTTGCAACTTCATCTTCTCCCGTCTACCCAAAAACCCTATGCAAATTATACTTCACAAATGCCAATTGTATCTTGGGTTAATAACCACTGCTAATGACAAACATAAATAAACCTAATCCCAATATTTCTTGAACTTTTCCAACATTTTCATAGTCATTCCTTGAATATAATTATGCTTTTTCAATAGTCACTCATCAATCTACACACGAATCTTACAAATATTAGGAAAAAAATAAGTTGGATGTTGGATATATAGTCCCTAAAAATGCATTAGTCGCCTCATAAAAATATTCCAAACTTTCACAAACAATATGACCAAGCCATTGCTTGGAAGATGAATTGAGCTTATATTTTTTATCAATTTATTCCAATTGAGAAAATGAATCCCTATACTCAAGTGCAATTTTAAACATATCGTAGGCTATATTCCATTTGTAGGGTTGTGAACGTCGAGAAAATACCGGCAGTTCACTTCATGGCCAATCAAAGGAGTCGCCACCCATCAAAACATCTAATTGGGAGTGATGGGCCTCTCAAAATTGGATTTTGTGAAATATTTCAGAAATTAATAGTGACTCCATACCATGGCTAGGTCGAGGCCATTCTGGATAAGTTGAGAAATAGAGAGGAAGGATTAAGCATTCCTCTCTCTTGTCAGTGTGAATGCTGAAATTCCCTCTTTGTTTTGGATTCAAATCAGGTTGAGAATCTATGCTCTCCAGCAAGTAGAAAGATATGAATAACGCTCCCCTTCACTTACAGACCAACCCCTTTTGGACGTAAGGGCCTGAGCAAAAGGGTAGGAAACCCCACCCCTTTCTACCAGGATCCCTACCCTTGGACTCGGTTAGCTGGTCAAATGTGTTAAGAGAGCATATCTACCCCCCCCCCCGCACCCCCTCCCTTAGACGCCAAAAAACACAACTGTTCTCGAATTTGAACTCTGGGGCACGATAAAAGACTAAACAAAGCAAATTAAACAAGAAAAAACAAAAGAAAGAATTGTGCCTAAATTGCTAAATCCATTTCGAAAGAGGCAGAGTATGAGGTAATTGGTTTTACCTCTTGTAGCCTTAGAACGGGTTGATGATGCTACAAGATGACCTAGGGATATTTCATAGATAATTTCTTTCAAACGGTGGTGTGGTGTTACAGTTCGGCTTTGAACAAGAGATCATAGTGACAGAACCATTGATGTCCAGATATATTGCAAAGAAAAAATGGAGAAGAGAAGGATTCCTTCTCTTGTTGAACCTTTCAATCAAACGAGATCTTTTTTTGGAATTTGACGAGAAAGCAGAGACAGAACCATCGACCAGGGTTTTCTTCTTCCTCGAGCCAACATCAATTCTTTTCTCTCCCCCAATTTCTCTCTCTCTCTCTCTCTCTCTCTCTCTCTCTCTCTCTCTCTCTCTCTCAAAACCATTCTAGCTCGACAATCCCTTTCTAGACTTCTTTTCTTCGCTTACTCTCCCTCTCAAATCTTCTTTCATCTTACCTCCTCTTCAAACTCCACCCATCCGACCTCTTTTGACCCCTTCTCATCTTAACTCTCCCTCCCTCTCTCTGAATTCTCAGGTCGACAGCCCTTCAAAAGGAAAACAACAAGAGAGCTCCCCCTCCCCTCATCTATCGAACCTCTTCTTATAATGGGAAGAAAGGGAGGCTATTAAACTTTTAGCAAAAAGAGGAGGGCTAATTTGGTAAATTAGGTTTTAGGGGGGGTAATACGAGCTAAAGGGGGTGTTTAGCTAATTTGGATTCAAAAAGGGTATTTTGGTAATTTAAGGTCTGGAGGGTATTTTGGGAATTTGGGATGGAGAATACTTCTTAAAAATTTTTGGGTGAAAGGCAATTTGGTAAGTTGGGGTTTAAAAAGGGAATTTGGTAAGTTAGGTATCAAGAGGGTGATTGGGTAATCAAGGGTTTGAACGAGAAGGTTTAAATGGGTATTTCGGTAATTTGGAGAATGAAGGGTATTTTGATAATTTGGAATGGAAAGTATTTTGGGAGTTTGGTTTGAGGGGTATTTTGGTAATTTAGAGGGAGGGGGATTTTGGTTATTTGGTCAAGGGGTTTTTTAGAAATTTAAAGGAAGGGGTATTTTGATAATTTGGTCAATGAGTATTTTAGGAATTTGCAGGAAAGGGGTATTTTGGAAAATTTGGTCATGGGCATTTTGGGAAATTAGGGGATGAGGGTATTTTTGAAATTTGGAGGTAGGGTATTTTGGGGGTTTGGAATGGAAGGGCATTTTGGTCATTTGGCATGAGAGGTAGTTTTGGTGAATTGAAAAGAGGGTAGTTTTAGGTATTCAAAATGAGGGTATTTTGGTAATTTGGCATGAGGGGCACTTTGGGAATTTGGTACAAGGGGTGATTTGGTAATTTAGGTGAGGGGTCTTTTGGAAAGTGACCTCTCCTAAGTATTAGAAATTTTATGGAATGCCACCATGCCTTGCTCAATGTGCACAGGTACCCATATATGCACCACTACCCCCTACCCCCTGACTTGCTACCTAGTGCCTACCTACCCTAGCACCCTGCTAGGGGTGATCATTTCAGCCTGAACCACACAAGCCCAATTCGAAAATTCTAGGCTTGGGCCTAGTTTTGTGTTTAGGCTCAGCCTTGGCCTAAGCCCACATACCACACTTTTTGGGGCCAGGTCTATGACTAATACATTAAGCCCAACCCTATCGTTCTACATATATTTAAATGTGTATTTTATATATAACATATACATATGTGTATATATTATTTTATGATAATATATATATATATATATATATATTATAATACTTTATATAATGAATTATATATTATATATCATTTAATATAAAATACAACATATGTAATATTTTATATACAAAAGATATAGGCTCAAAAAGGTCAGGTTGGGCCTGGGCTATAGCCTTTATCATAAGTGCAAAGCCCAATTTGGCCTATAATCACCTATACACTCTGCTCAATGCATCTATCCTACCCAATAACCCAACCCACCTGGTAGGGGTGTCAACGGTATTCAAAGATCTAATTTCAAATTCAATATTCAACATAATAGAATCGAATTTAGATAATTCAAATATCTAATTGGTCGAATTCGGATATACTATTCTTACCAAGTATTTAATCGGATTTGAATTCGGATATGACCTGATTCGATTCGATAAATATCCGAATTCGACCATTTATTTAATTCTCATATATAATATATAAATTATTTTATATAATATATATAATAATTAAGTTATATAAATAATTTATATATTTATATACTTTATATCAATAAAATGTTTATTTTATATATTTATTAATTATCTAAAATAATTAATTAATTAAATTCGAATCGAATAGAATATTCGAATATTTAATTGGATTCAAATTCGAATATTAATTTTCAATATCCGTCGGATATCGAATCGAATTCGAATATCGGATTTTCTAATCAGATTCAAATTTGGATATTACCTGATCCAATTTGAATTCAATTCGTTTACACCCCTACCACCCAGTTGTCCAGCCCACTGGCCTTGCCACTAGAGGTAACCACGAGCCAAGCTCTTCACGAGCTACTCAAGCTTGGCTCATGAAAAGCTCAGCTTGGCTTGGTTTCAATCGAGCTTTGAGCTGAGCTCGAGCCCAATTTACAAGCTCATTTAATAATCAAGTCAAGCTCAAATAGCTATATACATACATACATACATACATACATGCATACATACATGCATACATATATACACACATACATGCATATAATAGTAATAGTAATAATAATAATAATAATAATAAAATTATAAAAAATAATATATATATATAATAAAAATATTATATAATTTATATATATATATATATTAATAACTTCTTACTATAATTCTTAATTTTTTAAATATCAAATAAAAATATTTTTATATATAACTTTTATATTTTTATAAAATATTTTTTCTCAAGTTGAGCTCGAACCAAGCCAAGCTCGAGCCCAATTTATAGGCTTGTTTAATAATCAAGTCGAGCTCGAATAGCTACATATATATATATATATATATATATATATATATATAGAGAGAGAGAGAGAGAGAGAGAGATACACATACATACATACATACATACATACATACATACATACATACATACATACATGCATATATGCATACATGCATATAGTAGTAGTAGTAGTAGTAGTAGTAATAATAATAATAATAATAATAATAATAATAATAATAATAATAATAATAATAATAATAATAATAATAGTAATAATAGATTATAGAAAATAATATATATAATAAAAATATTATATATATAATATTTTTATTTTTAAATATAATAATAACTTCTTACTATAATTCTTAATTTTTTAAATATCAAATAAAAATATTTTTATATATAACTTTTATAAAATATTTTTTCTCAAGTTGAGATCGAACCAAGCCAAGCTCAAGCTTATGAGTTTTTGACTCAAGTCGAGCTCGAGCTCAAGGTTCTAGCTCGAATCGAGCTCGAGCCTTGTACTATCTTGGCAAGCCGAGCTCAAGCCTTGTACTATTTGGCTCGGCTCGAATTCACCCCTACTTGTCACACCCCCCCCCCCTTCGTAATTAACAAGGAAAAATTAGGGAAATCCACTAAAAAAAAGGAAAATATATTAAACATCAAAAGAAAAATTAAACAAAAATGTTAGCATCTTGTTAACATTTTTTGTGTTCAAGTTGTGTTTCGTTGTAGTGAAATTTTATTTACACTAGTACAAATGCATGAGAGTGCAAATGAAAAAAAATGCAAATTCTCATTTAATTTTGTTTTTGATTTTATTTTATTCTGCTTCATGTCTTAATTTACTTCATTTATAATACAATCAAACAAAATAAACTAAAATTTAAAACAAAAATAGGTCAGAATTTAAACTCGAGCCATTTGCATTTTCATAGTTTTACATCAGTGCAAATTTATTTGCATTGCAACCAAACACATTCTTAGAGTCATATATTAGATTGTATTTTAATTACGATCAAGTAATTATATTAGCTTTGACTCCTCAAAGAAAAAAATAAATCCTGGCTCCACTCTAATCACCAGTTTATCCATTTGGTCAGATCGGAGTCTAACATTATTGGGTAAAACATCCAAACAAGGACTACAAATTCCCATTGGACTGGTTCGAGGACGGAGTCAAAGCTCCACCTAACGTCATTTGATTCAAAACTTAAATTGGTAAATGTTGGAAATAGAAAAACAAGCTGAAGAAAAAATAATATTGGGATTTAATTTGGGACCAAAAATTTAAATTTATGCCAAATCAAAATAATATTAACGAAGAAAGAAGCATTTTGTTTTTACAAAGGATGCCCTAATTAAAGAATCTAATCATACAATGATACAAAATTTGGGGGAGGGATGTGGTTCAATATTGTCAGACTAGCTCTTCTGATGAGGAGAAATGAACCATTTCATTAATATATGAACCTCTCTACTCATGACTCATGACTCATTCCTCACTTAAGTGAGAAGTGAGATCAATGAAATCGTCTTGGCTGCAGGGAATTATGAGGCCGCCCATCCGATGATCAAACCCAAACTCTTCCTCAGCAAGGCTCAACAAGCCCTGAAATAATGGATGCTTCAGGTAAGAAATTGGAACCACGAACCTCTTCTGCCTCTCTCCAACGTAAACAGCGAAGTGGCCTCTGGGGACATCTTTTGCAGCCGTCTCTCGAGATAGTAGCGGTTGGCGTCTTCTCAGATGAAAAGAACATTGTCGAATGATTTCTTTGGCATTAGGCAGCAAGCGAAATTCCATCTCCTTCTACACTGATCTACACCCCAGAATAATCTTTTGGCTAAGTGCGAGCATATGTTAGAGACTCAGAGTACTACTACATATATAATGAGCGATTGAGAGAGAGAAAGAGACATGCATCGTGTATCATCGCTCTCTCAAACTATATATCAACTTCTGTATGTCTGTGTACCAGACAAGTTGATAACGAGTCCTTGGTATTTATTTGTTATTGTATAGATAGGCAGCTAGAGGCCAAGCGCCCATTGTTTTCAAACAACGCATGCAGAGAGCTTAAGTAGGCTGAAAACCCGTTGGATCGATATCGATCGCTTATTTCAGCTCTCTGCATGTGAACTACACTGTGTTAAGCTAGCCATGCAAAGACCCACTCGACCATGCATACTACAGAGCAGGAGTTCTGTGGGCCTTGTATACTTTGATCATGTTAGGCGGATGGGCTGCATTTGTCCTTGTGATGGCCAATATTGGATAGCTCCATTGCATCTCTACATAGGCCAAAGCATGAACTATCTTGATATTACTGCTTTAAATTCTTAGAAACAACCATTAGCGGCAAGCTGGGTACTACGGGTGCAAATCGGGTGGGTTAGGTCGGGTTTATGATCAACCCGGGCACGATTCTAAACTTTGGGCTTAAGGCCCAAGCTCGAGATCAAGCCCGATTTTCCCAACCCAAGCCCGACCCACACTGTAATATGATGCATTCAGATTGGACTTGGGCTTGGGCTGGACTCGGGTTATATAAATGAAACATGTTTATTATTTTTGAGTTTTGAGGGCTTTTAATATAAATAAAACATTTTTTCATTGAATAAAAAAGAAAAAAAATCTGTTTTTAAATTTTTGGCCGAGCTCGGGCTCAGGCTTGGGCCTGAATGTATTCTATTGATACATGAACAAAGCCCAAACCGGCCCATGAACAGATCTACTGGTGAATACTCTTGATCATTTTGGACCAATCCAATTCAATGTTTGGATTGCCTAATTTGTTCAAATTAGTTTTAATTTAGATTGGTTCCAATCCAAACCTAATTCATTGACACCATTATTATATATTCTTATCTTCTATCAATATCCAATCCGATCCATCTAAATTGATTTTGATATTTGATGGGTCCAACCCAAAACCGATTCATTTATACCCCTTGAAATGGCAAAGAAAAACGGCCCCTATAATTCTAAGCACCAATCTTGGTAGAAGGGATTAAATCAAGTTCAAACCATCAAATTCAGGGGGCGCCATCTACCAATGGGGCCTTCTCTAAGCTAGAGATGTTTTGAAGTGCCCATGATAAGAGCTTGGCTTATTCAACAAATAATATATAACTAATGTGTCGGTTCCAAAAATCTTGATAAGGAATATGGAGGCAAACCACGTGAAGTTTTCTCAACGCATGTCTCTCAACATGGCCCATGCAACTGTCCCTTTTGTTTACTATTCTTTCAACACATATGATGAAGTTAAGGGGTGTCAATTACATTGGATTTGGTCCAATCCGATCCAGCCCAATGTGAGTTCATTATAAATGGACCAGGTCCAATCTAAATCCAATGAATGTTTTGAACTAATTTGGACTGGTCCAAGTCAATGTCTAGACCGTCCAATCTGTTTAAATTCATTTTGATTTAGATTGGTTTTAACCCAAACTCAGTCCATTGACACTTATATTCATATATCAATAGATCAGATATTGGCTTAATCCAACGCAATCCGATATAAATTTGTTTCGGATGGACCAGGTCCAATTCAATCTGATAAATATTTTGGACCGGATTGATCCAATCCAATATGTCTTGTTGGTCCATCCAAATTGATTTTGGATTGGATGGGGTCCAATCCAAAACCGTTCCATTGACCCCCTTAATACAGGACTACATCACTTAAGCTGAGATGCTAGTATGCTACTTCCCATTGAAAACACACAACTCACAATCTCTGTTTTTAAAAGAATATATATTTCTCTAGATCAAGTTCGTTATGAGTAGCATTGGATTTATTCAGTTAAAAATCACATCGAATAAATCTAAATAAAAAATAAAAACCGAACCAAAACTGAATTATCAAAAAACTGAAATAATTAAAACCAAATTTTTTTGTTCAATTTTTTGTTATTTCAGTTAAATTAAAACTGAATTTCATTAATATATAACATATATATATATATATAATGAAACTCAATTAATTTGATTAACTTAATTTCTAATTCTAAAAACCAAAATTCTTTATTCAATTTTTCGGTTTTAGCCAAATAATGCTCACCCCTACCAGCCATGGGTAGTATAAGAGGATTCTCCAATGGTATCTACCAGCAAACCAAATGACTCCAGCTGGCGTAGATATCCCGAAAAGCCATTTGGCAATTTATGTTGGAGTTGGACAGGCCTAGAAGAAGCGATTCATGGTTCTAATTTCTTATATGAACCATATCCTTCGTTCCAATGGGCGGTCTAACAATTCCATGTCAAAAAGATATGCCTTCATCGATCCCACATCTCGTTTGAATGACTTATAAGATAATTAAGGTGAGGTGAACAGAAAAGGCAACTCAAAGAGTCTGGCCAAGAAGAAAGCCAGCATTGGAATTTTGTAATCAGCAAATGGCCAATTCCTTGTACATGGTTTTATTTTTCAACAGTTGAGGAAAAAGAACTATATCCTTCTCTTTCCTCATGATGCATTTTAAGGTTCAGAGATAGGAACCAAAATGAGAATTGAAATCAGTTGACATGGGATTTCATTAATTCCTATAAGGGAGAGGGTGAGAGAATGTCACTACACCAGGAACGGGAATGGAATTCCAATTCCACCCAACTAAATAATTGGGATCAGAATGGTCCATTCAAATTTCGATTCCAAACCCCTATTCCTATAAACCAAACGGGCTTTAAATCTCTTCTTTCCTCTTGATTTGATTCAGCCTCTCAATTTTGTTGAATGTATTTGAGGAATACGACTAGAATTAATTGTGAGACTGGATTAAACTAATGTGCTGGTCAGCAATGGAAATTAACTAGTAAATCGACAAATTAAAGATGTTTATATATTTATGTATATGAAAATTATGTTACAAAATTTTTAACCTGCTATTGCCTCAAACGTCAAACCTGCAGGATCCATTATACAAATTAAAGAGAAATGCTAAGAAAAAGAATTCTTTTTCTTGTGCATGAATCAATTTTGACAACTGGCAAATCAGTTTTTATTGGTCAAAACTCTTTCAAATACCATTTCTTTTCCACATCATAGATTTTCCCATATTATTATTAAAAGTGTAAATGAGAGTATGGATTTTTTATTTAATTAAAATACCTCAGTTTTTTAATTTAGTTCATCTTTAATAACAAGGACAGAACTGTAATTTGAACCACTGTTCTCTTTGTTCAAATCCCTCTCATTCAGTCTTATATTTAAGGTATAACTGTCATTAGCATTCATATTCTTGACTAAAATACCCTTATTTTTTAATTGTTCATTTTCTAATTATGAGGGCACAAAATGTAATTTGAATTACTACATTTCTTCTTTTTCAATTCCCTCACATTAAGTCTTATATTTAGGGTATTAAGTTTCATTCTTTCATTGAATCATATATTTAATGATATAGGATACTCAAATACTTTTAATGATATAAAATACACACTTTTTAAATTGACCCAAATACAGAACCATTCTTCCATCCTAGTCGCAAGTAAGCAATTCAATCATCAGAGTCAAAAGGATCATTCCATGATACACATCTCTAATGCTTTATATTAATCATATTAAAGAAAAATAAGTATGATAAATAGTAAACTATATTTACTGATATTCGAATAAAATATAAATTTCAAACCAGCTATCCAAAAATAAAAATTATTCGTGGTGGCAGGTCAATAATTCACCCTTTTGATTCAAATGTGTCAACCCTTGATATCATAATTAAATAAAAATGAAAAATAAAATAAAAAATACAAAACATTATGCAATAATACAGAAATTTTGTAAAAAAAAACATTTATGCACTTATCTAATATTTTGTATTAATCATATTAAAGAAAAATAAGTGTGATAAATAATAGTTGTTTTATTGAAATTGAAAATCTAATATAAAATTTAAAATAAACCCAAAAATGAATTTGTTTTCCTAATGGTGGGTTAATAACTCAACCTTCTGGGTCATATGTATCAACCATTGGTCTCCTAATTAAATAATAAAAAATAAAATAGTTAAAAATGAAAAATAAAAAATAAAATACAACTAGAGACTCTATCAAAAACAATTCAACCTTTTGGGTCAAATGCGCCAACCCTTGTTGTCATAATTAAATAATAATAAAAATTAAAAAATGTATGAAAACACAAAATATAAAAAATTACAAAAATAATTTGTAAAAAATATTTGAGCACATCTCTAATATCATATATTCGTTATATTAAAAAAAAATAAGTATGACAAATAAGAATAATTTTTATAGACATAAAAGTATAACAAGTTTTAAAAAATTTGGAAACATATTATTTACTAATATCATCATCAAAATATACTATATGCAAAGCACATAAACACTTATTAGTTGTAATAGTATAGATGAAAGTAGTGATAAAGTGGATGAACCATGCAAATAATCTTGAGTCCAATTTGTAGCCCTCAAGAAATTAATCAGGTAACTCACCATCTTTTCTTACCATGGATCAAAATACATCTAATGATCTTCAATAATTTATTCTATTGATTTCATAATAGAAACAAAATAGCTAAGTGCTTTAATCAAATGAAAAGAGATTTAATTTCCCTCAATTAGAGGTAGTAGCTTGTAAAACATGGGATATTGATATATAACTATATAAGATCCTCTCCCAATATTTGTTTTAATTAGAACAAGTCCATAATTTTTATCTTCATTATTTTTTGTTTGTCACCAGATACTACCATTATGATATGAATATATGAGTTTTTCTATTTGAAGTCTAGCAGCTGATATTAGGACCCAAGACCATATATGTAGCTAACAATAGGCCAAGAGAATATGATAGACAATGCTTTTGAGTAGCAGTGGCAATTGGGCAGGTTGGGTTGGATTTGGTTTGGGTTGAACTTCAACCCAACCCATTAATGACCCAGTTATATAAAATTAAATGGGTTGGGTTCAACCCAAACCCGTTTTAACCCAATCCAATCCGCCCAAACTAATAAATCTTATATTTATATACTTAAAACAAAAAACTAACTCCCTCTTAAAAAATAAGTTGGTCATAGCTTGGTGGTAATAGTAATTGCTATTTACACAAGTGGTGAATGGCTCAAATCACATTACATAAATGTTATTTTTACACAAGTGGCGAAGCCATTTGACTATGTTCGGGTTTCGGGCTTGACCGAACCACTTAGGTTCAAACCGATCAGACCAACTTAAACTATCTAATTGGATTGTCTTCAAGCTAATCACATCAAGGGTGGTTGAACCGTTTAGATCTGGATCAGTCCAATTGGACTAGATCAAACCGGTTCAATCAATGGTGGATTGACTTGGACTGGTCCATATAGGTTTGTGCATGGGTTTGAGACCGAACTGACTGGCCCAAAGCGGGTCAAGAGAAGTAAATTGGACCCATCCAGATTCAGGTCAGGTTGTGCAAATATGAGACAAACCATCCCATTGGACCCATTTTCATATTCGAGTTGACCCAGATCGACCTGTCATGGGGTGAGTCAGGTTCAGATTGGTCTGATCAACCCAAACAAACCAAACCAAAGTGATCAGGTTGAGCTCAAGTTGATTTGGATTTATGTCAATTTGAGTGAAGTGTGTTGATTCCAAACAAAACTAATTTTAGTCAATAATTAATAGAAAACTAATGTATTAATTATAAATTATTTCATTCAAATGAAGAAAATTAAAAAAAGGCTAAGGAATTAATACTTATATCTTTAGTGGTTAACCCAATGATTATCCACAACCCAACCTATTTAAATTGACCCAATGGGTGATCGACCCATTTCCAACCCACCAAGTAAAAGGATGGGTTGGGTGGGTTCAGCACGTTATTGCCACCCTTGCTTTTGTGGAGAAAAAGTATGCTTATCTAGAGTTTCATTGAACCTCTCTCCATGTTTCTTATCTACATCTACCAATTCACTACTTCTCAAGGTCACAATACCGCAAACGTTACCACTCCACAAGTAGGGGTGGAAACGAATTGAGCTTTTCATGAGCTATTCGAGCTGGGCTCATGAAAAGCTTGATTCAGCTCGGTTTAAGCCAAGCTTGAGCCTAATACATAGGTTTGTTTGCTAATCAAGCCAAGCTCGATTCTAGTGAAACAAAAACAATTTTTATATGTATATTTTTTTTATTTTTTATATGTATAATAATATATATTATATAATATTTTATATATGTATGATAATAAATAACTTTTATAATTCTTAACTTTTGTATGTAAAATAAAAATATATATTTTTATACATATAATCTTTATTTTTTATAGGAAACTTAGCTCATAATCAAACTCGAACTTGTGAGCTTTTGAGCCGAGTCGAATCAACTCAAACCTGGCATTATTTTGACAAACCATCTCGAATAACCAGGTATTCAGCTCAGCTTGACTCAAATCCACCCCTATCCACAAGTGTCGACAATAAGTTGAGATCTCTTAGTAACCGCATGCGATCAAAGGACATCGTAAGGGATCTATTTCCAAGCAACAACAACCATGACATCAGTGAACCAGATTTCCTGCCCACTATTCTCTACCGGTCGTGAATTGCAGCCACATATCGCCATATGTCTAGATGCAATTCATGATAGGTATTGAGTAGAGTGTAGGTAAAAAAAGTAGAAAATCTAAGTTCTAACACAAACCGGATTTCCTGCCCATTACTCTTTACCCACACTCTACCCGTCGGGAATTGTAACCACACATTGCGATCTTGAATTTGAATTATAAGATGTGTGGCTGCTATTCACAGCGGGTAGAGTGTGGGAAAAAAAGTGAGTACAAAATCTAGGATTTGACACAAACCAGATTTCTTACCCATTACTCTCTACTACACTTTACCCGCGGAGAATTACAGCCACACATTGCCATCTCGAATTGTGAGATATGTGGCTGCAATTTACAAAGGGTAAGGTGTACAAGTGAATGAAATCTGGGTTCTGACATCAGACCAAAACAATCAATATCTGAAGAAGATTCTTGACCAGTCCTCATAATCCAACAAACAGTGCTTGCTCATCTAATTCATAAATTAAGCACGATCAGACCCAGAGATCCATAATTAGAAGCTGCCAAGAGGTACAGGACATATTAGTTGACTAGTTGTTTATACCGAGTACTGATGTTCACATTGGATAAAGCATGAAACATTTTGTTTTTTTAACTTCCCTTGTTGCTTGGTTGCAAGTGTATTGACAAGGGAGCCGAGGGGGATTATAACTTACAAGGTACACAATGATCCATATAATGGCGCTCCCCAAACAACCAAATTTATGATACGGGACTCATTATTTGTCTCCCTCACCCACAATTACATCATGTTCTTCAGGTTGTGTTTGGCTGCAATGCAAACAAATTTGCATTGATGCAAAATTATGGCAGTGCGAATGATTTGAGTATAAACTCTGACCTATTTTTCTTTTAAATTTAAGTTTATTTTGTTTGATTGCAGTACAAATGATGTAAATTAAAACATAAAACAGAATAAAGTAAAACCCAAAATAAAGTTAAATCAAAATTTGCACTCCCATGCATTTGTACTAATCAAATAAAATTACACAACCAAACGCAGCCTAAAGTAAGGCCATGGAAGTAAATAAAAGAACAAACATTCAAAACCCATTGCAGACTAAGTTTTGCCATGGTAATTCTGGTGGGAGGAGGTGATTTGCTTTGAAATGCTTACGGAAGTCTACTATTTGCCTTTCATAGATTTTATGGTACTAGTAATTAAGCATGTGCGTTGCACGTATGACAATTTTTTTCATATTAATTACTTGAATTCTAGATATATCATAGTTAAGATATAAATTGAAAATTAATAAAAGAAACAATATGACTAAAAATAAACTTAAATACTTGCACTAAATGTGCACATGTAAAAATTTTAAATTACAATTATTATTATTATTATTATTATTATTATTATTATTATTATTATTATTATTATTATTATTATTATTATTATTATTATTATTATTATTTTGTGTTCCATTTATGTCTTAAATAAAAATAATTTTTATTTTAACAATTATTTTTATTTAATATGATGATTCTATAACATTAGAAATGCTTCAAAATGTCTTTGACAAAACTCTGTACTTTTATTTTTTGTGTTCTATAGTTTTTTAAATATTTATTATTCAATTATGACATTATGAATTTCTTTGAAAAGTTGGATCATTGACCCATCATTTAGATAAGAAAATAGTTTTGCTTTCGAATCAATTTTAAATTATATATTCCGTTTACATTATATAAATAAGATTTATTTATCACACTTAATTTTTTGTTGACATAATTAATATATAATTTTTTTAAATATTCTTTTGATTACTCGTACTATTTTATTACTTTTTAAATATATATTATTTAACTATCATATCATTGATTAATCCATTTAACTTTAACCACTAATCCGTGACCCAAAAGAAAAGTTTGATTTCTAGGTTGACATTAAATTTTGTATTACATTTCCATTGTTAATAAAATTATAGCTTATGTATAATATTTATTTTTCTTCAATATAATGAATGTATAATATTATAGATGTACCCAATATTTTATTTTTTTATAAAGATATAACATTATATCTTATGTATAACATTTATTTTTGTGATTCTTTGTATTTTCTATTTTTTAAAATTTTATCATTTAACTATAACATCATTTCATTTCTAGGCTGATTTTAATTTTGGCATTCAATTTTCATCATTTATAAAAATACTTCTTACATTTCATATTTATTTTTTTCAATCTAATGAATATACAATATTAGTGACGTGTCCAATTCTTTTTATTTCTTTTGTATTATATATTGTATATATTTTATTTTTTCTTATTTGATTATGACATTGTTTATTATAGCATTTGATCCCAAATGGTTGAATTATTTACCCACCACCAAAAGGGAAGAAAGTAGTTTTGTTTTCAAATTATTTTTCAAATTATTTATTTTTTATTATTAAAAATAATATTATGGATTTAATTAGTAAAATTTAATAATGATAAAAATGTATCTTAAATATAGGATTTAATAAGAGAATATAGCTTAGAAATGAGATTTAATGAGAAATAATAGGAAATTAGTTTTACTTCCAATTGGTTTTAAATTTTACATTCCATTTCCATCATTAATAAAAATCATTTCTTATTTATCATCAATGTTTTCAACATATTGTTGACTTGGCCAGTTGAACCGTTCGAATCATCACTCGGCCTTGATCCTAGGTTTGGGTTCTATCAAACCCCCCCCCCCCCATTTAGTTAAAAATCATCTAACCCGAGTGGTTCAACCATTGCCCCATTCGACCCAATAACTAAGTTATAGGTTGCACATTTAATTATGTGCAAACTTTTGGAAACCATAACTTTGTACTCCGATGTTTGATTGGGGTTACTTTTTTTATTTTGAATAACTTTTCAAGATCTATATGTCCCAAGGGCCTTAGGTGCTTTACCTTGCTCTTTTCACGAAAAAAAAAACCATTTTTTGGCCCCAAATTGAAATTTTAATATTTTCATAAATAAAAAATTAAAATTTGAATTAAAAAACATAAATAAATATAATATAATACATATATTATATATCATAAAACATATTTATACAATATATGTAAAACATAATTATACTATTTATTAATAAAATATGTATTTTTACATACACAATGTTGATATAGAGTGATTTGACTCGTTTGACCTTGATTGTCAAATCGATGACCTGTGACCTATGACCCGAAGGCAAAAGCGGGTCAGCCTCCGAGTCAGTTTTTAAAACAATGTTTATCATACTGATTATTGTTTAATAGGTCAAATATATGATGTTAAAAACATTTCCATTTTTTTAATTTCTATATTTTGCATTTTATATATTTTTTAATTTTATTATTTAATTGTAACAACATGAATTGACCCATTTGACCAAAATGGTTTAATTTCTTACCACCACCTAGATGAAAACACTTTTTTTTCCACGTAGATATTAAAAAGTATAAGTTTTTATGTTATTGAAATTATTAATTTATTATGTATGGATTTAACTATAGAATTTAATGATGAGAAAAAAATAAAAAAGCCTTAAATATATGATTCAATGAAGGTGAATGCAAATTAATATCTTAAATGTTGGATTTAATAAGAGAGAATTGAATGCATTAAATATCTTAAAATTACCTCTTTTCAACTCATTTAATACTAATAACCAATTACCCTATTTGCCCTCATTTTTTATCAATAAATTTATTGCCTAAAGGTATTGATGACAAGAGTAGGAGTGCAAGTCGGGCGGGTGGGACGGGTTTATGGTCTACCTGGGCCCGATCCTAAAATTTGGGCTTAAGGCCCAAGACCAACCCAATGACCAAAAATCCAAGCCTGGCCCATGTAAAATTTCGAGTTGGGTCAGTTCGGACTAAGATTGGCGCCCAAGTTGCACCCCTAGATAGGAGTTCCCAATTAGCCTATGAAAGAAATTCTCAAATTCCTAAGAGATCTGACCTTATTTGAAGATAATTTCGGTTTACATGTCTTAAAAGTGTTTGGTTTTCTGTCTGTAATCCGTCTTTTTTTTTTTTTTTTTTGGCTTATGTAATGTTTTGCTTTTTCTTGGGTGGGTTTGAGATGCTGAGAGAGAGCTTTGTATGCTCGGGCTTTGGAGCAAGGCAGACAATAGCCAACCCTGTATCATTCAATTTTACAGAACTTTAATAGTGACGGCCCTCTATCTAGAGTATAGTTTGGGGTTATAAAAATGCTTATTTTTATATAAGATGCAAATAAAATATGTTAGGACATATAAAGTAAATGTAATCTACATTAATTCTTCAAATTTCAAATCTTTTTTACTTATATAGCATGTGCTATGTATGTGTGCAATCAAGTTTTAACCATATATAATGTATGGTCTGCATTTAACTTTTATGACCTGCACAAAACCCACAGCAAGTTCAACAATTGGTTTCTTAGAAAACAAAAAAAATACAAAAGGACTACTACCACTAGTAGCCATGCTTCTTTGGTTTCTCTCTCTCTCTCTCTCTCTCTCTCTCTCTCTCTCTCACAGACACACAAACACACACGAGCAGTTTCTTCAGGTCTTGAGCTCATTAGGGGGGATATTTCCCAATATGTATGATTTCATTTTTCAAACATATGACCTGAATGATCACTTTAGGTTGTGTTTGGTTTGAAGGAAAAACTAGGGAAAGGAAGGGAAATGTATGGAAACCTTTACAAACCTTGTATAGGTTTCCCTATGTTTCCCTTCCTTTCCCTACCTTTTCCTTCAAACCAAACATAGCCTTAGGGTTTACTGATTCTTTTGCAAGATGCATTAACACATAAATAAATCATACAAATGGCAAAATACTAAATCCCACGTCAAAATTCAATACTCAAGAGACAAAGCAAAGAAGCATATTAGTACACTTATTTTTGCTCAATTTGAATAGATCAGATGATAATAATGAAATATATCGATGCTCTATTATAGACCCTAGAGTAATTTCATAATCATTCCCTCTGCTGCTCCCCCTCAACCTGATTCCAGAAATTCTGGTTTCAAATGTATATCTAAGAAGACAATAGAGTCTCTTCAACTTGCAAACTCTCATAATATTTCACTAGGACTTGCCATCCCCCGGGGCACATAAACCCATCAGGTGGGTTCTCTCCATTTCTTGCATAAGTCCGCATCTACAACAGAAAAGTAAACCTACTAGCTAAGATTCAAAAAGTTTTACAGAATAAGGGTAAGACGATTTCATAACCTTGATTGAAACAAATGGCTACTATAAAATTCTTTGAGAAATTTTCTTGTGTAAAAAGTACTGTTCTCTGTCTTAGCCTTTAGGAGCCAAAAAGATACCCAATTAAACTTAGGATCCTCATACCATTCCAGACCAAGAATAGAAACAACATGGTCGATTTGTAAAAGGTACTTTCAGTTATTTCCCAATATAAAATGGAAAATTTTAATATTCCTAAATTTCCATCCTGGTAAAGTAAAATGAGAGAAACAAAAGCAACCCTGTAGAGCAGACAGGTCCAATCTAAATGCACAGTATGTGCTACAGTTGAAACATTCTAAAGAGGAAAATTAAGCTCCTTGACAGAATAGTCATAAATAATCTCCCTAACAGCAGGGGAGGCTGCACACAGTGCCTATAATCTCCCCAGCACAATCATTCATGAGAGTTCATGCAGGGGAAGCAATTCACAGTTCCCACCTAGGTCTCCTAAACTACTACTACACAGTACACTAAGAATTCACCCAAAAAGATGACTTAACCATGTTTTTCTTTTATTTTCCTATGAACTTTGCCTTCTCTTTGTGATACTGTTTTCTTGACTTAAGCATTAAAACGCTAAGAAAATTGCTAGGGCATTTTGAATTGGTTAGTTCATGCACAAGATTCCAAGTGGAATGATAAAATTGTTCTACACCCAATCCCGCCTCCCACCCTAGGAGAGGGAAAATGAAAACAAGTGCTTGCATAACATAGTGACACCTCTAATAAAGGTAGACTCTAAGGGAAGGGACACGGATTTCATATTTTAGACAAATAAATAGGGTTTTGGCAGTGTGTAGAAAAAATCTAAACATTCTCAAAAACAAAGACTTAACTTGTTTTTCATATTTTTCCTGAAATAAGTTATTTCTATCAAAGAGAGCAAAAACACATTTGCATACCTTAGTCCCAGATATGAAGAGAAAATCTTTAGCCCGTGAAGGGTCGAAGAATGCCATCTTCTTTTCCAATGTGTCATATGCTGCCACCTGGAAAATAATAGGACATTAAAAAATTAAAAGTTATAATTGTTAGCTGGAAAACTAAAGAAAATTTTCCAGCACAAGTCTCTTGTTCAAAAACCATAAACATGACATTCATCTAATCTAAAAGAATAGTTTTATAAAACAGTAATAAGATCAACATGTTGCATAGAACTAAGTGTAGCAAAAATGTGAATATTGAGATGAATGAGAAAGAACACCAGAAAGGATAGGATCAGAAATTAACTTATTCAAAGGAACATAGGAGCAGCTCCAATAGGCGATAAATGAGGGGAAATGGACTAAGATGGTTTGGTCACATGCAAAGGAGACCATCTAAGTTAAAAGAAGTGATATGTCACAAATTGAAAGGTCTGGAAGAGTTGGGGATAAACCAAAAAGGGCATGAGTTGAAGTAGTGAGAAATTATTTGAGGGCCCATTACTTTATGATGGATATGTCACTGAACAGAGTTAAATGGTGGGAAAAGGTCTGATGTAACCGATCTCATATAGCAATACATGATTTAAGGTCCCATCCATTACTAGGACAAAAAAACTCCACCAATGTGAGCTTGTCTTATGCTACTAGTCCCAAGACCAAATAAATGAGGGTTAAAATTTTTGCCTAATCCAACATGGATCTTGAATTGTTATCAAGAATGTTTTCCTAAAAGTATTTATTTACTTGATCTAGCATGGCTTGGTATCAAGAGAACTATGAGGATCTTTGTATTCCCCCCAAAAGATGCATGTGAACTGAAAGCTTTATTACAATCATGGCAAGTTAGTCACTTCTAGATATTCTACGAACACTGACCAACCGGTAACTTATATAGAGTAGATTTGATATTACATAACAATTGAAATGGGGAAAAAAAAAGTCTAGCTGATAAAAAAACAATAGCATATAGAAGAAGAAAAGATACTCTTGTATAAGGGTTGACTATGATGCCAAAAAGACATGATACCAGAAAAACTTATAACCAATCAACTGGTATTCATCAAAATTCATCTACCAAGAGAGGGGGTTGGTTGGTCAAAGTTATTCTGGAATCATACCTTTCCGAAATTATAGATATTCCCTTGTATATAAGCAGCAGTAACTACAGGAACCTTACCATGCAAGCATTCTGTTAATGTGGTTTTGGAAGCCTAATAAACATTACAATGGTCATACTCAAGGTATTAATTCATTCCTAAAGCTCTATCTTGAATTGTTCAAATATGAGGAAGATTATTGAAAATCTAAGGACAAACAAAATAAACTTCCCAAAAAGTAATTTCACAAGTTTCAAGTCACATGCATGTACAAAGCACTGTTTAAACTGTCAAAAAATAGGATATCTCCAGCAATTTTAAAGATCATTATCAAGGAAGCATTGCAAGTTCTTTACACTAACCATCCACAAAAGTTGTATTTAATAAAAATATGTAAAAAAAACAGAGCTTCAATGGTTGCAAAAACAACGTGTTATTGAAGGCATACCCTGAATGGCAAAATATTTAGCTTTTCCAAGCCAGGAGCCATGCTCAACACCTTTTTCCCATGATCAGGATCATACAAATCCCTCTTTTCCGTTGGATGACCCATACCAGCAGGATCCCGACCAACAATATAGAAATTAGCACCTGCATTTATACGCGCCTTGGCATGCCATTGGACTTCAGTTGGACCAGCATAATGCATGGGTGATGGGAAAATAGAAACAATAGTAGTCTCAGGATCAAGAACACCATCTTCTAGAACCTGAAAAGGATCAAAAACTTTTAAGGCAATGTCACAAATTGTATGGCAGCATATAAATTTGCAAGCTCCTAACTAATAAGGAAAGCCATTGATTTCCTTGAGATAACTATGGTTCTTTTGACCATATAAAAAGTGGATGAAGCACCAACAAGAAACCTTATGTGCTTGTTGAAAGAAATGAGATGGCAAATGATTTTAAGATTCTATCCTCTTTTACCAGAGAAGTAGTGTTCCTTTTCAATTGTTTGCAAACCTTTGTAACAATGTATATGAGCATCCATGGATGACTGTATTTTCCTACCAAGACACTCTCTCTTTTACTGGACAGACACCTAGACAATTGTAGATATTATAGGTTCTAAACCTTTCTTACTCTCCAAAGAAAACAAGTGTCAAACTATTTATGATAGAAAACAAAAAATTGGTTAACAACCTTGCTATGTTGTTCCATCCGAACATCTAAGGGAACATCATCTGCCTTCGTAAAGCCACCTAAAGGATGAAGCAACAAAATTGGATTCTTATAACCCATTTCCAAAAGTCGTCGGCGTGTATCATTCATCAATAATGCATGTCCATTATGCACAGGATTCCTTAGCTGAAAAGCAAATACAGCATCAGCCTGACGCCTATCAAACTCTTTCCGGAGTTCACGGGGTGAGAGCCTGTAGTGATCAAGACAATCATTATATTTAATAGGTTCCAATACTTCCAGATCCCCTCCAATGAGCCAATTTCCAGCTGGACTAATCACCTCTTCAACATAAGGTAATCCCGGTGCAGTTGTACCCCATGTTCTAGCAATCCGTTCTTCTTTATTGTGCTTGTAAATTTGAATACTATACAAAAATGAATTCAATGTTAAAAAAATAATAAAGAAAATCAAGGGAAGAGAAGGAAAGGGATGTCACAAAAAACACATTAGAAATTATGTACAAGTCTTGAATTCGGATAATAGATAAAATTTTGTTCTAGCATAACCTTTCTCCAGAATGCAGATTATAAAGTGTACCAAACTGATGGTTTTGGGACTGTTAGAAGCATGGCAGCATATTTTATCTTTTCTTATATTTAAGTAAGGGTAGTATTGTAATTTCATCTTTTATTATAATGTTAATATAAGAGGGTGGCACTTAGGAGATCTCTCCCTGTTTCCCTACTTTCTTTAGGTTTCTAAAATCATAATTCCACATCTAATCATTGGGAAGGTGTTATAAGGGTGCTGTGTTACCTAAATGGTGCCCTTAAGCCATGGTTTTTTATATAAGAAAGGTGGACAATTATTACTGGAAGGATACTCAGATGCAGATCGGGCAGGATCCTCAATTGATAGGAAGTCCATCACCAACTAATGCACATGTCTAGGTGGGAATCTACTTATTACCTAAAAGGGCAAGTAGTAGGGTGTAATTGCTAAAAGTAATGCTAGAACATAGTATAGGGCAATGGCACATACCACTTGTGATTTAATCTGGCTGAAGCATCTTCATTAACTTGGAGTAACCATCTCCAAACCCATAAAGTTGTTTTGTGACAACCAAGCTGTTGTTCACATTGCATCCAATCCAATGTTCCATGAAAGAACCAAACACATAGAAGTAGATTTTCACTTTGTCAGAGTGAAAGCTACAAGTGGTGACATAGTCACTCCTTTTTGTAAGGTCAGATGATCGGTTAGCTCATCTCTTCACTAAAGGGATGAGTCGTACAAGAATGGATTATGCTTGTAACAAGCTGGAGCTCTATGAAATTTACGCTCCAGCTTGAGGGGGAGTGTTAGAAGTATGGTAGAAGATTTATCTTTTCTTATTTTTAAGTAAGGGTAGCATTTTTATTTCATCTTTTACTATAATCTTAATATAAGAGGGTGGCAGTTAGGAGATCTCTCATTGTGCCAAACGGACCAAACCCTTTTTTCTTAGTGTCAAACCCTATTTTCCCTATTTTCTTTTTCTTTGATCAGCTTAAGGTTGATTACAGATTACAGGGACCAAAAAAAACTTAAAAAAATGTATTACATGATTGTTACTAGGAACTGCACATTTATAGATTTATTGCATGCTATCAACTTATCAAGCTATATGGAACTCATTATATCCACTCACAAATTTTCAAGTAAAGCATATCTTCTGGTATTGGAGAAAGCAATTGAAATGGTAAATTAAGAAGAAAGATCTCTAAGGCAGAAGAGGAGAGGAGGTGGACTTCATTTGCCGGCTACAAACAAAATCATGGACCAAAATAAGTTCTATGTGGACAAAGCCATTTTCTACATTACAAAGAATGAGGTAGAAATCTTTTCCAAAACAAGATGGGTATTCAAAAACTGGAAAAGGTTAGCAACTTCACTATCTATAGTCTAGTACTAGTAGTCCCGCTAACAAGAGAATCAAATTCCAATTCAATTCCTCTCAATTAAATGAAATGTATGTCATAACATCAAGACAATGAAATGGAAATTTCTCAGGCAATTCAAACCACTTTAGGAATCAAAAACTCAGCAAAAATCTTATAATAACAAAAATTGACTCCATTCCCTATGCCGTCCATGAGCTTGAAGTATACAACGACCCTCAAGTTTCTCTTTTTAGGCTTTTCTATGGTCTTCGAAAGTCATAGAAGAAGCCATGTTCCAATTTCCCATCTCTGTTCTAAACGCCAATATAGAAAAGAGTATCAAATTTACAAATTCTCAAGAGGGGAACAGAAATAAAAACTAACCTTCTAAGGATGCCAATCAATTCCCCGTTCGGTCCAATCAAACCCACATTAGGAGAAGACCCGATTTCTTCCTTATCCTTGTCATGAATTGCCAAGACTATAGGAAGCGACATGTTGACGATGGTTCCATCCTTCGACCGCAGAAAGTTAAAATGCAAGCTCTGCAAGTACTCATCTTCCCTCATGAAGCCTCTTAGCGGACTAGCCCACCCCTCGCTAATAACATGAACCCATTCAAGATCAATCTTGGTAAGTTTCACCTTGGGCATCAACTCGGCTTCGGCCCTTTTTGACGCCCTTTCGCTTTCCGGCACAACAAGATCAACGAGGGCTCCACCATCTGGGTCGATCAGAGAGCTCTTAATAACAGAAGAACCATTCACAGAGGAAGAAGAAACAGTAGGCATTGAAGGAAAAGAAACAAAATGTACTAGCGGATTGGAATGGTAGATGGGTCTGGGTTGAATTCTTACGCTTTGGCTTCTTCTTCTGTATACGATGGTTATTGTTGTAGGTTGGAAGTTAAAGTTGAGGTGTGTCGTAGTGAGGTGGGCTCTAATGGTTAATGCCATTTCTGGCAAAGTGAATAAAGCTCCTCAAAAGCAAAAAGAGTAAAGATCCGATAAAATTGGGTCATTGTATGCACTCCTATCCTGCAAGATTGGTAGAGAGGAAGGCTTTTGGCAGACTGTGCCATTAACCAGAAAGACGTCCACACGTTTATGCCAATATTAGAGGATATCTAATACGTAATTACTAGCGGAGGGGCCTGCGTTGCGAAGTCGGCTTCAGTCAGGGCACCGTTCGGGCAAAAGGTCCACTTCGTGTGAACATTTGTAGCGTGCGGGATAACTTAACGCCGTTACAAACAAATTCGAGTTTTCACTTCCCGCCATCGTTTTAACTTCTAAAAAATGATCGAAAATGGAACCGTTATGACCACCGGTTTCCGGGTCGACGGTTTGACCGTTCGGTTTGAACGGATCGCCCATTATAACAACAAAAATTAAAAAATAATTAAAAATAAAAAATGGCCAAAAACTATAGAACAGGTCAACGGTTCGATCGTCTGAGTCAGTAAGTGGTTGATCGATTCAACAGATTTTGGTCAAGGACCTCATTTGGGGTAAAAAAGGATCAGTTGCCTTGAGGGTTCCCGAGCCAAACAATCCAACCATTCGGGTCAATGGCGGTTCGAAACCCATGCTTCCCACTCCTCTCCTCTCCTCTCGCTCGCTCGCAAGTTCTCTTCTCTCTCTCTCCCCCCTTCCAACCGGCGGCAACAAACAATCATTACCGACGATGAACAATAACCATCACCAGCGGTTAGGGTCAATCTTAGGTATTGACTTTTTTTCAAGTCTTCTCTTTTGCATCATGGTTTTAAAAAGTGACACAAAAACAGAACCATTTTGGCCACAGGTTTCTAGGTTGATGGTTCGACCATCCAGTTCGAATGGACAGCCCATTCTGACAACAAAAAAATTAAAAAAATAATTAAGAATAATTAAAAATAAAAACAGCCAAAAATTGTTGAACGGGTCAATGGGTTGATGGTTCGACCGCTCGGGTCAATGGGTCGTTGATCGATTCAACAATTTTTGGCCAAGGAACGAGTTTGGGGTAAAGCGGAAACCGGTTGCCTGGATGGTTCCCGGGCTGAACGATCAGGCCGTCTGGGTCAACGGCAGTTCGAAAACCATGCTTCCCACTCCTCTTCTCTCTCTCTCTCTCCCCCCTTCTAACCGGTGGTGACAAACAAGCATTACCGGTGGTGAACAATAACCATCAAGAGTGATTGGGGTCAACCTCAGGTATTGACTTTTTTTGAAGTCTTCTCTTTTGCATCATGGTTTTAAAAAATGACACAGAAAAGGAACCGTTCTGGCCACCGGTTTCCGAGTCGACAGCTCGACCATCTGGTTCGAACAAACGGCCCGTTCTGATAACAAAAATTAAAAAAATAAAAGATGACCAAAAACTGTTGAATGGGTCAACGATTCGATTGCCCGAGTCAACGGGTCACAAACCGATTTAGTGGTTTTTGGCCAGGAACCGGGTTTGGGGTAAAACGGAACCAATTGCTTTGATAGTTCTCGGGTCGAAAAGTTTGGTCGTATGCATCAACAGTGGTTCAAAAACCATGCTTTGCATCTCTTCCATGAAAAAACTAACCCTAACCAATTTGGATAGTAGCCATCATCACCGAATACAGGCAACCAACAACCATTACCAGTGATGATGGTTGCCATCCAAACCGGTTAGGGTTAGTTTTTTCATGGAAGAGATGCAAAGGAGAAAACTTGAAAAAAAGTCAATACCTGAGGTTAACCCTGGTCACCGATGATGGTTATTGTTCATAGTCGGTAATGATTGA
Organism: Nelumbo lutea; assembly: GCF_056320005.1. NCBI lineage: Eukaryota > Viridiplantae > Streptophyta > Magnoliopsida > Proteales > Nelumbonaceae > Nelumbo > Nelumbo lutea. The sequence continues at coordinate 56,361,416 of NC_142689.1, read as the reverse complement.
TTGTCACCGTCGATTGGAAGCAAGAGGGGAGAGAGAGAGAGAGAGAGAGAGAGAGAGGAAGAGAAGATAACCTACGTGCGAGAGGAGAGGAGAGGAGCAAGAAGTGAAAACTTGTTTTATTTGTAACGGCATTAAACTCTCCTGCACGCTTCAAATGTTCACACGAAGTGGAGGACGCGTGGCACGTTCTCCTTTTGCGCACCGACCTCCTGCGTTGCATGCGCAAAACATGATGGTAAGTGGCTTGTCAAAGGTAAATTATTATATACGAAAAAAAATTGCAAAAGTTAAATTTTTTAATTAAAAGTTTATTGGAAAAAATAGTTAAATAATTGTATTTTTGTTTTATATAGTTGAATAATAATCACGGCTATCAAGCAATAGAGTGAAAGAGAGAGAAATGACTTTTGTAATTGTATTTTTGTTTCATATAGTTGAATAAATGTAAATAGTTAAATACTAATTAATTTAATTTAATAAATAAGTAAATTTAGTAAGATAAATGAGATAAATAGACAATCAAGTGAGAGAGTAAATATATATAAATATATACATGATTTTATGTCTTCCTTTGCTAGCAATAATAATTTGTTAGATTATTAAATCATTAACTAATTAAATGATTTAGTAAAATAAGTTAATAAATAAATAAAACTTTATGTATTATCAATACAAGATTGGTAAAGGCTATCTAAAAATATTTAATTAATTAATTTAGCATTGTTATTGGGTCGGGCTGAACTATTGGGCTACCGAGCCCATGAACAAGCTTAGCCTGATTCGTGGCCCAGCCTAGCTTAAGACTTGACCCACAGACCAGCCCGACCTGAGGCATGGCATGGGCCCGTGTAGGCTTGGACTAAAATAAAATTTTAAGATCTTTTTTTTAATTCATGTTAAATTTTTTATTATTTTTTAAAAAATGGCCTAGCCCTGTTTGTGGCCCAGCCTGGCCTAAGACTTGGCCTGCAGCATGGAACGGGCCCACATAGGCTAGGGTCGTATATTATAAATAATAATTATCTAATATATAATTGTATTTTCAATTTCATTATATTATTTCATTTTATTGTTGCATATATAAATAATTATATACATTCATATAAAATAAAATGTTAAGAACTTTTTAAAATTTTTATCTATTTTTTTAATTTATATTAACTTTTTCATTTTCTTTTTTCAAAATTTTTCAAAAACATGGATTAGCCTGGGTCATGGCCCGGCCTGGCCTAAGAATTGGCTCATAGACCAGCTCGACCCGCATTACGAAATAGGCCTACGCGAGCTCGGGCTGAGAGGTGTGTCAAGCCAACCTCCTAAAATATCACAGGGGAGGGAAGTACAACCAACACAATATGGCCCAATTGTAAATAAAATGAGATATAAAGATAATTTTTAACAAATATGAAAAAGGTAGAAGTTTAGCGGCATCATTGTAAATAGTTAGTAGTGGCACCATTGTAAATAATTACATGTTTAGTATCAAATATGAAAGAGAAAAATGAGAAATGACAAGTTATGATTTGTTTTGTTTTATTCAATGGCATCATTGTAATTAATTAAATTTGTAATGATGCATGAAAAAGAAATATTATAAGATTACAAGATTTCCTTTAGGTTATATAAATAAAGATTCTATTTGAGAAATGCTGGCCATACAATTTAATTTATATATATAAACGACACTACTTCAATATTTATGGTTTATACTTTTTTTTATAAAGAGGAAAGGTGCTACACAAGCCTTATAAGTCACATAAGCAGATAAACTCTAAGTATGTGTTTGGTATAGTGTTCATTTATTAAATAAATGTTTGTAATTGATTTGTCTTCAAAATTGAGAAAATTGCTTGATAAATCATTTATTGACAACTAGGCGCCACATCAACGGTTGAGTGAATAAACGATCAACTGTTGGGAAAGCATTAAAATGAAACTTCCCCCAACGGTTGATACACACATAAATCAAAACTCACTTTTGTAAATATCAATGCGTACGAATGAACATTATGAAAAAAATATTGATTTGTCAATGACATGGTAGCGTTTTGATAAATGTTTATCACAAAACGTCTACAAAACAAAACGCATGCTAAATTCCAATGAAAAGACTTACAATCAAGGAAAATGGAATTAGAATTTGACGGAATAGCCAAATTAGCAACCCAATCAGTAGCTAGATTGGCTTCCCTATAAACATGCTTATACCTTAATCCTCTACTAAACTTCTCCTTGCACATCAGACAATCTGCTACAGATTATAATCTCAGGATCTCTGAAGTTGCACGCCAAATTGTGAGCCTCCCACGCTGCCCAAGCCTCAACTGCGTTAATGGTTGAGTTGCCTAATATGTAACCCTTGTAGTCAATGATCTTACCAGAACAGCCCCTTGCAATAGCAGCTACTGAACAGGTCTCATCACTTGAATGAGAAGCATCGAAATTGATCTTTACAGATCCCTGGTTAGGCGGAGTCCAGGCAGCATAATTCCACAATCTGACTCTATTAGAGCAAGAAGGGGAAACAGTGAAATCATTAAACTCCATAAGATCTTTATTAGCTCTCTCTACAATTAACAGGGGAGAGGAATCCTCATTATTCAAAATCTTCTTGTTCCTACACTTCCAAATGTGCCAAAGAGTAAAGACACTTTTCTTTTAAATGAGTTGACCCCTTAGTGTCTTTATCATGAATTGCTTTCCACCATTCCATAAGTCCAACACTCGAATCAGTTAAAATTAATAAGTTTGGGTCAGTAATCCTCCAAACTTGGACAGCGAAAATACATCCTCTAAAAATGTGGTTGATGTCCTCCACTTCTCCACACCTACAGCATGCCCCATCGATGTTCATTCCTCTCCTCCTAAGCAGATACTTCAAAGGAAGCCTGTAATTTAAGAGGAGAAACAGAAAGACTTTTAGTTTCAAGGGACACAATAAACTCCAAACTAAACCCTTCTAATTAACTAAGTTTTCTCTATTGCAAGACTCAGTACATTTCAATTTATAAGCTGATTTCAAGGGAAAGGCACCAGTCGGATTTAGGCTCAAAATCATTTTATCCTCCATTTGATCTGACGGGATAAAGATGGATTTAATTTTATTCCTAAGCGTTTAAGGGAACCAAGCTCTGGATTTTGTCCTCTCTCCAAACACTTCTCTCTTTATCAATGAATTCACTCACCAATCATCCTCGTTGCAGCCAAGATCGATACTAACAAAAAGAGAAGTATGATCGACCCAACAATCCATCCAAAATTTTATAGAATTGTCGTTGCCTACTTCCACCGATTGGAAGCAACCAAAAGACAAAACACCCTTTTTTATTCTTTTTAGCTCATTACCTTGAGTTTTGAAGAATCAAATAGCTTCTCCCAAATTCAAATACTAAACGCCAAAGCAATCAAACGATCCCTTGTTCATGTTTCTCCTGCATCCTAGAGCCATTGATCGAGGGGTTTGCCAATCAAATAACTGATAAAAACCCATCTCCCCGAGCCTGTCCACGTTCACTATGCTCTGCCCATCTAACATAAATGCCTATTTCTGTATGCTATTATATATCCTCTAACAAACAAGTGTCTTGAATTCAACCCACTCTGTCAGAATGCATACGCCATGGGTTTCCTTTGTTGCCCCGTATGCGTCTCAAACAACACTCACTTGCTTCACAGAGGTGGGGCTCGTGGGCTGGAGATGAAGTGGGTGGTCCCAGTCAAACTTCTTCATTGTGAGATCCCTCTGGATCTGATCTTCACTCACTTGTGGGTCATAGATGCTCAAGTGTGCCTTGTTTCCCAATAAACCCTTTAAAAACATCAATAGCAGGGGTTTCTCTTGTGTCACTAGTGTCCTTGAATGCAAGTCCGAGAATAGCTATCTTCTTACCAACTCGGTTTCTCTTGTGTTGAACATGGAGGAGACAACTCGGTTAACAGAACGGTTCTTCTGGTAGTCATTTATCTCAATCACCTGTTTCTAGTAATTTGCTACTTCAGTGAGGCCATTGCACTCACAGATGTAAACCAGGTTAAGGAACTTGGGTTTGAAGGGAATAGAGATCAATCATATGGATGGCCGAACCCTATAGGTAGGTTGGGCGAAATTTCAAAAATTTTCACTCCCCTCATCTGAAAATCACATTCTCTATTTTATAAAATCTACATTTTCAATGATCAATCTTGAATAATAAACCAAACCAGATCTGAAACCAGAAACAAGAGAGGGGTATACCTGATACAGAGAAACAATATCTCCCAATAGAGGTGTTCACGCCCAAGGTAGGAACCAAAGACTGGTCCCACTAAATATGGCGTAGTATAGGATGGAGCAGAATCAGCAATGTTCTTTCAAAAGAACCGAACCCTTCACAAGAATTCGTTGGAGGACCTTCAGATCAGCCTTCCAAAGACTGATATCAAGATCCAATCTTGATCACTCCTGCTAGAAATAGGAAATCGAACTGGCAGTAATGGCGGCGGCAGGAAGGAGGCGGCAAGGAGAAAACAACTCAATCTTACTGGGTGTTGTGTTCTCTCTCTGAATTTTGAATGTGATTGATCTTCTATAGCTGCCACCCCCTTCTCCCTTTATAATCTTAAAGGGATCAGCTCCTAATCCCATTAGGAGTTGTTGATCCAAATCATATTTGGACCTGAATTCCCTTTAAGAGATAAGGAAAGATCATTATCTTATTTGTAGATTAGATCAGCCCTCTCCTAATCTGATTAGGAGGTTTCTAGATCTGAATTTTGTATTCAGATTTGGACTCTCTGAGTGGATAGGGTAAGACCCTATGCTATCTGCTAATCTAATCTCAAATTCACCCCTTCTTTAACTGATCAAATCAGCCCATTTCGAAATGGGCTTTAGGCTCATTAATAGTATGTGCTCACTTAGCCTTCCAAATTGCTACCCAATTGAGCTTCCTTGTATGGCGTGGGACCCAAGCATTGATCTACACATCAACCACAAGGTTTCGGCCCAACCTTTGTTACAAGGCCTAGCCGAATTCACTAGAAAGCTCAGTGAATCCCTTGAGCCCATCCCATGGACTCTATGGGCCCAACACTTACACTAAGTGGTCCCTGAGTCAAGCCACCTTGTAACACCCAAGGACTGTGCATAGATGCAAGATTATCCCATCAGGTATTACCCTCAATGGTCTTACACTTAACCTCTCAGCCCATAATGATCATACACTGTCCGACAAGAGAGGACCTCTCCCTCAGTTGCAAGGAACAATGTTGCACTCTCTTTTCACATGTATTCTGGTAATTAAAACATTTGGCAAACAATTTGAAATCGTAACATATATATATATACTTTTATATCTTGTATAAAATATATTTTGCAAAACAAATCTCAAGGATTGAAATCGGCTGCCGGTAGTCTTGGTTTCCATCAAAGAGATTGCATCCCCGATCATTACCTTTGTCCGACAAATGGGCTGATCCTGTCACTATGATCACCCACTCAGATGAATTCTCGGATTGTCCCAACAACATACCCAGGTTTTGACCCCCCCTCTAAGGATCTCACTGATTGGCATATTAAAGACAGCACAATCCGACACCTAGTGCAGTATCATAATCGAGTCTAGGGGTCAGGTGTAACTTTCCAGTTTTGCCCGCAAATCTCTAAGGTCCAAGGCAATACTAGAAATATGGTCTGGTTCAAGGTTTCAAGTAATCCTACACTGCATGTGCTTTGGGTCTCACCCTGGTAGTTGAGACAGGCCACCCCAACACCTGGCAGCACACTAGTGTCAGCCTCAGCAGGATAAATCTCCCCAGACTTATCCAACGGCTATGAACATTCTAAACTAACACGAGTCTCATTAAGTGTCCAGTTTAAGGGTATTACACAGAAACACACCACAAGAACACGAATCAAATATGCACTTTATTCATTTACAATAAATTACATAATGTACATCATTCTGATTGGAGCTAAGGGCATACAACTATCTAACAACTCCCACTTGCACTTAGGTCCAATCTGGTACAAGTCGGAGTCCCAGACTTTCCACGTGTTTCTCAAACACTTTTTGTGTCAGTGCCTTAGTTAATGGGTCAGCCACATTCTCCGCTGAAACTACCTTTTAACATCAATCTCCCATATATCCAGTGTTGTCACACAACAGTGGAATGGGTGATGTGTGGAATTCTAAATTCCAGAATGAACACCTTCATTCATAAGGTAGCCTCACGTACGACAATGTGTTCGGCTTGGGTTGTGGACTATTATTTTCACTACTTAGGACCCATGTTTGTTGACTTTCAGCAAATAGCACACAATTCTATTGTGAAAATATACCCAGATGTAGACTTTCTATCATCTGGATCTGGCTGGAAATCGGCATCAGTATACCCCTGGATTTGTAGAGAGCTACCATCAAATACCAGACAAAACTCTTTTGTCCTTCGAAGGTACTTTAGTATATTTTTCATAGTGGTCCAGTGCTCCTGCCCTAGGTTGGCCTGGAATCTGCTTACCACACTCACTGTCTGAGCAATGTCAGGATGAGTGCACAACATGGCATACATGATGCTCCCTACGGCTAAGGCATAGGGAACGTCCTTCATGCCTTCAATCTCCTCAGAAGTCTTGGGAGACATCTTCTTGGAGATAATGACTACATGCCTGAAATGAACATTTCATTTCTTAGAGTTCAAAATGTTGTATCTCTTGACAATTTTGTCAATGTAGGCAGATTGGGATAATCCTATTATCTGCTTTGACCTATCTCTATAGAGTCGAAGACCCAGTATAGAAGGCTTCTCCAAGATCTTTCATGGAGAATTGCTATGAAAGTCATACTTTCACCGTAGTCAACATTCCTTCATCATTCCCAATGAGTAGAATGTCGTCTACATACAGAACCAGAAAATGTAACCTTATCCCCACTGGACTTCCTGTAAACACATGGCTCATTCGGGTTCTGCTCAAAGTCAAACTTTTTAACGGTAGAGTCAGACCAGATGTTCCAACTCCTAGAAGCTTGCTTAAGTCCATATACGGATCTATTTAACTTACACACCATGTGTTCCTAACCCACAGCTATGAAACCTTGCGGTTGTTGCATGTAGATATCTTCAATAAGATCTCCATTCAGGAACGCAATTTTGACATCCATTTGCCAAATCTCATAGTCATGGTATGTTGTTACAGCTAGCAGGATCCGAATGGATTTAAGCATGGCCACGGGAAAAAATGTTTCCTCATAATCGATGCCCTCTTTCTGAGAGTAGCCTTTTGCCACAAGACGAGATTTGTAGGTCTCAACCTTACCATCGGGGCCCTTCTTCCTCTTATAGATCCATTTGCAACCAATTGCTTTTACCCCGGGGGTGGATCTACTAGAGTCCAGACTCCATTGGTCTCCATTGATTTCATCTCAGCTCTCATGGCATTTACCCACTTCAATGAATCTATGTCCAACATAGCTTCCACATAAGTCACGGGATCCTCCTCACTAGCCAAGGCTTCCACTAGGTAACTATCCCGGTCATAGCCAAAACGGACCGATGGCCTGGACACCTGGGTAGATCTTCTAGGTTGGTCAATACCTGGAACCTGTGGGACACCTCCCACTGACCCTGAGCTCTCCTCATCAAGAACTATTTTTGATGGTGTGAGTCCAAGATATATTCAGTCTACAAGAACTGTGCATTTCAGTTGTAGAACACCTTCTGCTCACTTGGGTCATAGAATAGGTAACCCATAGAGCCTTTTGGGTAGCCTATGAATAGGCAACGGCTGGTCTTGTATTCCAACATGTCCACACTAGTTCTTTTAACGTGTGTAGGACGACCCCAAATCTTCAAGTGTTTAACACTTGGTTTCTTTCTAGTCCAAAGTTCGTATGGAGTATTCAGAACCGATTTGGTTGGAACCCGATTCAGCATGTATATCGCAATCTCTAATGCGTAACCCCAAAAAGATGTGGGTAACTCTGAGTGTACGAGAAGTGACTAAACCATATCCAATAAAGTCATATTCCTCCTCTCTGAAACACCGTTAAGCTATGGTGTAGCAGGAGGAGCCAACTGTGATACTATCCCGTTGACCTTCAAGTAGTCCCTGAATTCGTCAGAGAGATATCCGCCTCCTCACTCGCCGAACTGCAATACACAACCTGCCCAAGCTCAAGGGTAAGGAAGAGGTAAGCTCGGGTGAAAGAAAAGCCACTCCGCTCCTCTCTGTACCATCCTCTCTGTCTCCTGAACTCTTGGTCGTCCTAATGCCCAAGGACTTCAAACTACCTACCCTGGAAAAATATGATGGATCGTTCGACCCGAATGATCACATAGACGCCTTTCAGTCACAGTTGCACTTGGCAAGGGCCAGTGAGTCCTACATTGGCATGGCTTTCTCCACCACTTTCAATGGAGTGGCCTGTACATGGTACAGGAACCTCGCGCCCGAATCGAAAAGAAGTTGGGCGCAATTCATGCAAGTCTTCACTTCTCACTTTGTCACCAGCAAGCGGTGCCCAAGGACCCAGGAGAGCCTCCTTGGCATAGTACAGAGGGAAGGAAAATCTATCCGAAGTTACATCAAGCAGTTCAATGACGCTTGTTTACAGATACCCGACCTGGACCCCGTAGTTCGGCTTACCACGGCCAAGAGAGGCATCACGCACAAGGAATTCAAGTGGCACGTGGTGGTTAATCGGCCCAAGATGGTAACCGAGTTCCTCAACCTCGCGGACCAGTTTATAGGGATGGAGGAGGAAATCAACCACAAGGGTGAGCAGGTCCCTGAAAAAAGAAAAAGGGAAGTCGAGTCCTGGACCCAGGGGGACAACAAGAAGAAAAAAGACCTAGCTCAGGGAGCAAGGGCAGGTCAGCCTTTCCGAGCTCCACTAGCAGAGAGGACAGACTACATGCCCTAGAACGCAAAGCGGGCCGAGATCCTTATGGCGATCTAGGATGCCTCGTACGTGAAGTGGCCACCCCACCTGAGAGGGGACCCTAGTGTAAGGAATAAGAGTCTGTATTATAGCTTCCATAAAGATCATGGTCATAGTATCGAGAGTTGTCAAAACCTCCGCGACGAGATAGAGGAACTCATCCGTCACGGATACTTAAGAAATTTTGTACAGAATAATAATAAAGCAAGTCGGTAGGGGGGGCAAAGTAGAGATGCTTCCGATTCTAGTAGCAAGCAAGCAAAGTAGCCGCAAAAGCAGCCCCCGGAAGAGAGACTAGTTCGGGGGACTATCCATGTGATCGTCGGAGGATCGATCGTCGCGGGCTGCAGCTTGGACATCAGCCCACGAGGTCGGAAGGGAAGACTAGAACCCCCCAAAGTGGCCCAAGATGGAAGACCCGATCTTTTTCACGAAGGACGAAGTTCGCAGGGTCCACTACCCCCACGATCCCACAGGTACTCCCTTGGTAGGCTTCAGCGGAGAGGAAGTCAGGCCCTTGGGCATAATTACAGTACCTGTGGAAGTCGGCACCTAGCATAGCATCATAACTCACATGTTGAATACTGATCCTGAAGTTAGGCCCGTTAGGCAGAAGAAACACAACTTATCCTAGAGCGTTGGAGATCAGTTGATGAGGAGGTTGGGAAGCTCCTCACAACCAACTTTATTAGAGAGGTTCATTACCCGAGTTGGGTAGCCAACCCTGTCCTTGTAAAGAAGGCCAATGGTAAATGGCGAATGTGCATCGATTATACTGACCTAAACCGAGCTTGTCCAAAGTATTGCTTCCTGCTCCCCAAAATTGACAGCCTGGTGGACGTGACCTCAAGGCCCGAGTTGCTGAGTTTCTTCTGAAAACTTGTAAATAAGTTGTTCGAGACATTGATCGGCAAGAAAGTAGATGTTATGTAGACGACAGGGTCATCAAGACTCAATTTTCAAAAGATTTAATAAAAGATTTGCATTCTATTTTTGAAATTTTGCGTAAGTTTAATATGAAGCTAAACCATACAAGTGTGACTTCGGTGTCACCTCGGGTAAATTCCTAGGCACACCGTCAACAGGCACAACATTGAGGCCAACCCAAAAAAAAATTAAGGAAATCTTAGATTTGAGACCACCCCAAAAATTGAAGGAGGTTCAAAGGCTGAATGGCAGTATAGCCGCCCTGAGCCGCTTCATGTCCAAATCGGCGGATCACTACCTGCCATTCTTTAAGGCAATTAAAAGAAAGCTTTTAATTGACCAAAGAGTGCCAGTTCACGTTCGACGAGCTCAAAAAGTACCTCGCCAGTATCCCAGTCTTAACCCGACCTGAGGAGGGTGATGTTTTGGAGTTGTACCTCTGCAAGTGACGAGGTGTTCAATTCGGTACTGATAAGAGAGGTAGATAGGGTCCAATGACCTATCTACGATGTTAGAAAAGTGTTGTAGGGAGCAGAGACAAGATATCCAAAGATTGAAAAGTTGGCATATGCTCTAGTCATTGTAGATCGGAAGCTTCGCCCGTATTTTCAAGCTCATACTGTCGTTGTCCTCACCAACAAGCCTTTAAGGCAAGTTTTACTCAAGCCCGAGGTCTTTGGTAGGTTGACAAAGTGGGCCATTGAACTCAGCGAGTACGACCTCCAGTACAAGCCGCGAACTGCTATCAAGGCCCAAGCCTTAGCCGACTTTGTCGCGGAATGCACTTTCAGCACCGAAGTCCCCAGGCCGATCGAGCCCGAGGCCCCCAGGCCAAATGAGCCCAAGGTTTCCAGACCGGTTGAGCTCGAGCACCATGAGGTAGCAACCAATACAGCTTATCTCCTAGTTAGATCAAACTCGAGCTAGGATGAGGAGACCTGGATCCTTCACATAGACGACTCGTCCAACCAACAGGGCAGTGGAGCTGGAATCATTCTATATGGGCCAAGCGGGGTGAAACTAGAGTATGCGCTACTCTTTGAGTTCACGGCATCCAGCAATGAAACAGAGTACGAGGCATTACTAGCAGGGCTTCCTCTAGCAAATGAAGTGAAAGCCAAACACATCATCGTCTGTAGTGATTCTCAGCTCGCGGTTAACCAAATAACAGTTGAATACGAAGCCCACGACCCAACCTTGATCGCCTACTTAGCCAAAGTAAGAGAGGCTCTACTCAACTTCCAGTCACATTTCATCAAGCAAATCCCGAGATCAAAGAACGTTGAGGCCAACGCCTTGTCCCGATTAGCCAGCACCAATGATAATACCACGAGAATCGTGTACATAGAGAATTTGCCTCGGCCTAGCATTCTCGGGGGGGGGGGGGGGGGGGGGGGGGGGGGCAGAGGAGGTTGCTCCTATCATTCAAACAGAGCCGAGTTGGATTGATCCACTCATGAGCTTCCTACTACATGGGACCCTCCCTGCAGATCGCAATGCCGCCAGAAGGGTAGAGCGCCAGGTGGCCAAATACGTCATAATAGATGAACGGTTGTACCGAAGGTCTTACACGCTCCCCTATCTACGTTGCTTGCAATCTTTCGAAGCCGAGCTCGTGCTCCGCGACACTCATGAGGGCCTGTGCGGTGGACACTTGGGGGGCAGGGCTCTCGCCCAAAAAGCACTGCGACAGGGATACTACTAGCCAACGATGAAGGCAGATGCAATCGAGCTCGTCAGAAGATGTGACAAGTGCCAGAAGTACACCAACATCCACCATCAGCCTGCCGTCGACCTAAAGTACCTCACCGGCCCGTGGCCTTTCACACAATGGGGGATCAATATACTCGAACCATTTCCATCAGCAACAGGACAAAAGAGGTTCTTGGTGGTGGCAGTTGATTATTTTACCAAGTGGGTAGAAGTTGAACCTCTCACAACAATCACAATGTGGAATGTGTAGAACTTCTTCTAGAAGAATATTATGTGTCATTTTGGACTACCCCGAGTACTGATCTCTAACAATGGTAAGCAGTTCAAGGATATTAAATTCTAGAACTAGTGCAAAGATATGGGAATTCAACAAAATTTCACCTCGGTGGCACATCCTCAAGCAAACGGCCAAGCAGATGTCACGAACAGAGCCATTCTCCATGGACTGAAGGCACACCTCGATCGAGCTAAGGGGCAATGGGTAGATGAGCTACCTAGTGTATTATGGGCTTATCGGACCACGGTAAAGACCGCAACAAGCGAGACTCCCTTCAACCTCACTTATGGCACTGAAGTAGTCATCCCAGTCGAGATCGAAGTTCCCATGCTACGTTTGGAAGTGTATGATGACAAGGAAAATGAAGACGAGCTACGCACCAACCTCGACCTACTTGACGAGTTACGGGACCTTGCATACATTAGGACCGCGGCCTACCAGCAAAGAGTAGCTCGGTACTATAATGCCAGGGTCAAGAAGCGGAATGTATGAGCTCGATGTTGGTAAAGTTATGGTGCCTGAGCCCGGTGTTGGTAAGCTCGGGCCAAATTGGGAAGGAACCTATCGAGTAAAGCGGGTGCTCGGGGAAGGAATGTATGAGCTCGAAACCCTAGAAGGGAAACAAGTAACTCGGGTATGGAATATTGTCAACTTAAGGCAATATTACCTGTAATCACCGAGCTGAGTGGACTGTAGTCGCTCCCAGAGCCTAAGGGCCAATACGCCAAGCTAACAAAAGACCTCGGCACTATAAGATCCAATCGCCTCTTCGGCATGGGCGAACTCTAGAAGGGGGTGGACTGTAGTCACTACCAGAGCCTAAGGGCCTATACATCGAGCTAAAAAAAGACCTCGACACTATAAGACCCTGTCACCTCTATGGCATCGGCGAACTCTAGGAGAGTGGACAATAAGTCACTCCCCCAGCCTAAGGGCTAAAACGCCGAGCTAACGAAGACCTCAACACCATATAAGACCTAACCACTTCATCGGCATAGGCTAAGTATTAATACCAAAGGTGCAGGCAGCTCGAGTGTGAATCCTATGATGTATAGCCCGCCCCGATATACAAGTTGGACCCGCTAGGGATAACCGACTTCAACTTAAGTAACCCAGGTGCATACAGGTCGAGCATATGCTCACTGTGTTGATCACCTCGTGTACATTATAAAATAACCCCTACTAAGTATGGGGAGATAGCTCAAGATGACGATAGTCGAGAAACCCCACTTTCGATGCTTAGCTCTAGCAGTTCGGGTGAAATAGTCACTTCGGCAAAAGAGAGAATCGCATAACACTTAGCAGAAAAAATGAACATTTCAATACTAGTTCTAAAAAAGAAACCGGGCCTAACAGCCCGGGAGAGTACATCAGTAAAGCAGAAAGAAAAGAAAGAGAATCGGGCTCAACCGCCCAAGAGCAACCATTTCAAAAGTCATTTTTCAGAAGAAGAAAAAAAAGAGAGCAACCAGCCTCAAGGCCCCACCTCCTCTACATCCTCGTCACTCTCCTCCAGGGAGTCAGGCTCCTCCTCCTCCGCAGCGTCCGCCATCTTTGGGGCCAGGTCTCTCATTGTTATGCCCTCAAGGTTAAGGCCGAAGAACTTCTTCAGAACCATACATCGGCAAACCTTGAACCCCAAGCGGTAGGACTTCAAGCCATATTCGACCTAAAGGTCATGTGATGTGTGGCTCATTGTGACACTAGCAAGTGCACTAGCCGTTCAAGTAATAAAGTAGTGAGTGAAGTATCGTTCCCACGAGGATTTAGGAAACAATTACCAATACTAAATTGAGCACTTCTTATCTGATCAACAAATAAATCAAAACTCTAATGAAAGCTAAGAAATCCTAAATTAAAATCTATCTAAATCATTGGTCCAATTGCCTTCAATTCAGGTTAGAAGAGTAAGCAGTAAATGTCAATCTCAGAATTCAGCAATCTATCAATTTGGATCATTCGAATGAATCATGATTGAGCCTTGGTTTGGTGAAACCCCAAGGTCATGAACAGCCTCTCTCAAGCGCATGTTCATCCTATGCATGAGTGACGGTTCTTCTATCTCTAGCAAGAATCTAATCCCCATGCATGCATTTCTTCAAACACTTCTAAGGCATCAATTCAAATCTGAATTGATCACCAACTGAATTGTGCAAATTATCTCTAACCTTGCACTCAATTCAGTTCTTGAATAGTAGATCTGAATTCTTAGAGTCTCTCTCAAACACTCTAGGAATTCCAAGCTGTAGATTAATTCGCCCAATCTGAAATTTGCAGATCTGAATTCTCTTTCAAGCAATTCAGATCTTGCAATCTCAGATCTGAGAATTCAGATCTGAGTTTTGAAGGTTAGTTGGCCGAATTGATCTGCAATCACACCCTTATTCAAGAAACTTCAAGTACAATGCATGACCATTTGAATGAATTAAAAAGAATTAGATTGCTGAACTGAAATTTTACAAGCTGAAATACATCAAGGAAGAATGGAAACAAAGAGAAAGAAGAAAGAACATATAACTAAGAAATTGAATTCAAATCAAAAGAGAATGAAACTACAAATGATTTATTACAAAAAATATTTGAATCACAATCCCTCAATTCGAACTCACCTTCTTCTTCTAGCTTGCTTGTCTTGAACTTCCTTCAGCCCTTCTTCTTCTTCTTCCTTGCGCCTAGCCTTCTTCTCTTCTCTTCTCTCAAGGTGGCCGAACCTCTAAGAGTGGGAGAGCCTTCCTCTCAAGCAATTGAACAACTTTCTCCCCTCCTAAAGGCCTCCTTATATAGTTTTTCAAGGGGGCTCTTGCCCCTTCTTGAAGCCTCTAGAATGGGGTGTATTACACCCCTCATGAACCTTCTACAGTGCTCCCTCCTTCTCTTCAAGAAACATCTAGGAGTTGCCGCCCCTAGCTCCCTTTGGGCTGCTATTTGGGCTACATCTTAGCTTGCTTTTGAGCTCATGTGGGCTACACTCTAGGCTGTTATTTGGGCTAAAAATGGGCCTTCCTTGCTGGGCCGAATTCTACTCATAGCTAGGCTTTATTTTCTTGGGTTTTCTCAAGGAATTCACTTGCTCTTTTTGGGCCGAAGTGCTCTCTCTTGCTTCCACGACCGGGCTGGACTGAAATTGGTCTTTTTGAACATTCTTTTCTTGCCTTTTTCCTTCCTTTTCTTGGATTGATTATCCCTGAACTTATTCTTAGCATTAAGCTAAATTAAGGCAAAAATTAATAAAACCGGCATAAAAATCCATGCTAAAGTCCTCAAAAATTATAGATAAATTGTAAGTTCATCATCATGGAACTGCTGGAACTCTTTGAAGTCCTACACCAACTTAGCCCGCTCTGCCTCCAACGTGGCATCGAAGTTTTGGGTCCTCTCGTGGAGCGTGGACTCCAAGCTCTGGACTTGCTGGCGAAGAAGCTCCCTCTCCGCCGCCACCCTCGAAGACTCCTCCCTGTAATGGGCGGTCTCCTCAAACAGTCGGGAGATCCGCGCTTCCTAGTCCCTAACGAGCAGCTCCTGGGCCTCGCTCCCCTTCTGAACTTGGAGGACTCATCCCGGGCCTGGTTGAGCTCGCATTGAAGCCTCTGCACTTCCAACCTCTGATCGACGGCGTCATGGGAGTGGATAGCAATCTGACAGGCCATGGCATGGATGGTGGAGTTCAGCTACCAATATAAAGTCGAAGTAAGTAAGGGGGAGAAAGAAAAGAAAAGGGGGGGAGAAAAAAGGGAAGAAGCAGGCACTTACCACCATGTAGTGAGTTGATGCTAGCTTGGTGAGCTGCCGATGGTGTATCCCGACCCAACTCGTGACCTCCTCATGAGTGACCGCCTGTCGGCTCCTCTGCGAAGCCACGAGGAAGTTGGTGACGCTTTTGTCCCTTCCCTCGGTGGGAAACCATGGGAAGACGGTGGGGCCGGATCGCACGGCTGAAGGGTACTGCTCCTAGGGTGGGACCTCTTCTTCTTCGCCACCTCCCACGGCTACTGCCTCAAAGGGCACAGGTGGGACCTCCGGCGGCAGAACAAAGGCTGGATCCGCAGCCTTGAACTCGGCGGCCCCAGAAGTGGACGCTTGGTCGGGGTGCAACCTCTTCGCCCTACGCTTTTGGTTACTCGACAAAAGGCGATGTGCATCCACACTAGACATGTTGGCTGCAAGAATCACAAGGCATTAGTCCAGCTCGAAAAAAAAAAGAAAAGAAAAGGCGACCTAAAGGTGACCTACTAGGGCTCAATCCGGCCTGCATGAGCTTGTCCTCAGCCAAGTAGTCCCAACAGAAGAAACCTACCCCCGCCCAAGACTGCAACGTTTCCCAAACATTCGGGTTCATCTCAATGCCTAGATCCTGAATGGTGGCCCTCTAGTGGGTCGGAAAGGGCCACCCCTCGGAGTTGCGAACTACAAAATAACCCTGCTTCTAAGCTAGGATCCTATTTGGTAGATCGTGGAGGAGCTTGAAGCCAGGACGAGGGGAAAAGTAATAAGAGCGCCTTTCTGGAGGGGCTCCGGGGGAGGCATTCTTAATTGACAAGATAGTGGCAAAGATATCAAGGGAAAGAGGAAGACAGTAATCGAAAAATAGAGAAATTTTCCCAACTACATTCCAGATTGAGTTCGGATGGAGTTGGTCTATGGTGACATTGAAATGGGCAAGAACCTCCACTATCAAAGGATGTAGAGGGAGCTGGAGACCAATCACGAGTTGCTCCTCAAAGACCACGATCTCGTCGTGGTCGTGTTCCCAGGGATAGTTACCGGATGAGAGGCTGTAGATGAGATCCCTGGGGAGGTTATAGTAAAAAACTAGGGCCTGAAGCCTCTCCACTGACATGGAGGAAGGGCCAAAGCTATAAGGCTCTCGACCTTGGGAAGTGGAAGCCAAGTTACTGGAGGCCTTCAAACTTCCAAAGCCTTCCCTTCAGGGAACCCCCAAGCTCCCCCCGAGCTCGAGGGGACCTCGCCCTGATTACCATCTTGGGAAAAACCACCGTCGTACCGATACCTAGACATTGTTTGGACAGAGTAGAGGACTCACCAGAAAAGTGAACTGAGAAAGCGACGAAAACGGGGAGAGCTCGAGCAAACAAGGTGAAGGCGCGACCTCAAACTGAAAGCAAGGCAAGTTGGCGTAAAGAAAATGAGGCCTAGGGCCCTCCTATTTATAGCCACAGTGCCCAAAAAACCAATGGTCTCGATCAAAGCGGGTCCAATAGCTTATAATAAAGCCGTTTGCACGTTCTCCAAGACTAAAATAAAGATGGATGCACATCTTCTAAAACTGAAGGCAGTTTGGCACATTTTTTGGTGCCTAAAAAATCTAGAAGTCACCTAACATCCGCGCGTATACATCATGCAATTAGTCAACCTAGTTTTAAATATAGGTCAAATCCAGCCATCACTTCATGAACTCCCCGCAACAGAGTGAGACTCTTAGCTCAGGGAGTGAGGGGCAATTGATGGAAGGTGATTTGACCCGACCTCCTAACTAAGGGACACGTAGATATGACTTGACATAAATTACAGCTCAACATGACAGCTTGGCCACAACTTGGCATAATGAGCTAGTTGAAACCCTAGCAAAACAGCTCGCCACATGACAACTTGCTACAACCTGCTATAGAATGGCTTGCTACAAGGCAGCTCGCTATTGGAGCTCACTACGAAGGAGTTCGCTACAAGGGAGCTCACTACAAAGGAGCTCGTTATTGAGTAACTTGGAGTCTTTGGGAAACTTCTTATCCGATAGGACTGTGCTTGTCAATCTGCTCCCATGTCTCTTGTTCGGTGATGCAACACCTGTCGGTCCAGAGGACTGCGCCCACTTCTCACGTCAGGCGGCGTCGTGCATGCCAGTTCTGCATAACGTCTCTCAAGTGATAGGACTGTACCCTACGACAGATACCTACGCCAATCAAATCAGCCTGATGAATAACGGCTGTAGCAGAGAATCAGAGGCAGCTACAACCGATTTGGCAACACATTAATATATAAGGGCACCGACCCCCAAGAAAAAAGGTAATTGAATTTTGGGTAATCGAGTTGTGTGCATCTCCACTCTTAGCTCATTTTCCCTTTACTACTCTCCAAGCTTTTCACTGAATTCTAACTTAAGCATCGGAGTGTTCCCGCCAGGCGAGCTCCCTGGGAACTCTTCGTGTTCTCTTTCTTGGATGTTGTCCGTTGCTAGGTAGGAGCGAGGCCCCTGCCAGCTAGGAGTGACCAGATTGCACTACATCAAACATCCTTCAACACCTGGATTGCTTTCTGCCCTTCTGGGGTTTCCCTACCTCCGATGAGCACTTGGTCGGGCTTGAGAAGATCTTAAATTGTAGTACCCTCAGCAAGGAACTCTAGGCGCCCAAATCCTGCGGAAAGGACTGGGCAAATTTCAAAAATTTCTCCCATCTTTGCAGGGAATCGAATTCCCTATTTTAAAAAAAACATATTTTTCAAGGATCAATCTTGAACCACTAACCGAACCAGATCTTAACCAAAAGAGTAGGAGGGAGGATGTACCTAATACGGAGAAATAATATCTCTCAATGGAGGTGTTCACGCCCAAGGAAGGATCTAAAATCTGCTCCTACTGAAGATGGCATAGTGCAGGGTGGAGCAGAATCAACAATGTTCTTCAAAAGAACTTGACCCTTCGCAAGAATCAACTGAACAGCTTGTGAGTACAACTCCAAACAATCTTTTTCCCAAAAGATTGATATCAAGATCAGATCTTGATTTCTCCCAAGAATTGGAGATCGAACTGGAGATAATGGCGGCGACAGGAAGGAAGCAGCAAGAGAGATTTTGCAGGGTGCAGAATTCTCTCTTCTTGTGATTTCAGCTCTGAAGACAAGAGTTTTTGGGTTGCATATCTAAAGGCTGCCGCCCCCCTCCTCTTTTCATAGATTTAAAGAGATCAGCTCCTAATCCTATTAGGAGCTGCTGATCCAAATTATATTTGGATTAGAAGTCCCTTTAAGTGATAAGGAAGAACCCTTATCTTATCTGCAGATCAGATCAGCCATCTCATAATCTAATTAGGAGGCTTCCAAATCTAAATCTTATTTAGATCTTGGAGTCTCTAAGTGGATAGGGTCTAGGCCCAATCCTATGAATTGATCCATCTCAGAATTTGCCCCTTTTAATTGACTAATCAAATCAGCCCAGTTCGAAATGGGCTTAAGGCCCAATTAAGGTTATGTACTCACTTAGTATTCTAAACTGCTACCTAGTTGGGCTTCCTTGTATGGCGTGGGACCCAAACATTGATCTACACATCAGCCACATGGGTTCATCCCAGCCTTTGTTACAAAGCCTGGCCGAATACACCGTTATGGACGACAGTGCACCCCTGAAACCCATCTTATGGGCTCTATGGGTCCAACACTTACCTTAGTGGTCCCTAGGCCAAGCCACTTTGTAACACCCAAGGACTGTGGGCAGATGCAAGATTAGCCCATCAGGTAATATCTGGAATGGGTGTGCAAATTTCAAAAATTTTTCTACCTTCTCCCAATTGGGAGTCATATTTCCTAAATTTAGAATACAATATTCAAAGATTCTACTTGAACCATAATCGAACCAGATCTGAACCAAAAAGAAAAATGGAGGATTATACATGATTCGGAGAAACAGTATCTCCCAAAATTGGTGTTCACGCCCAAAGAAAACCCACTGGAAACTCTAAACACGGAATCCTTTTCAATCTTTCTTGCAAGACTGATGTCAAGAACTGATTTCTGTACTTTTTATTGCTACAAAAATCAAATCTTGCAAGAGGGAATGGCAGCGGCTGGAGAAGAACTCCTGGGACGAAGATGGATGAATTGCTTCTCTGCTCTTTACAGTTTGTATGAGATCGAATCTCAATTCGCAGGATGCTTTCCTTTTTACTCAAAAACCCCTAGTTCAAAATCTGATGTATTTCTCTTAGGGTTTCTCCTCCTTTCTTCTTGATTAACAAAACCTCCTAATTAAGAGTTATCCTAATCCAAATCAGTATTTGGATAGGGGATTATCTTAATCCTATCTGTAGATTAATTTAGTTTACTCCTGATCTTATCAGGAGGATACCAGATACAAAACTGATTTGAATTTGGTCTTCCAGAGTGAATAGGGTTAAAGGCCCAATCCTTTTACTAACATTAATTTTAGATTCGTCCCATAGGTGGGTGATCATATCAGCCCAGTTTGAAATGGGCTTTTGGCCCATTAAGTGTTCAGTGTTTAACTAGTTTCCAACCTGCTGCCCAGTTGGGCTTCTTTGTATGGCGTGGGACCCAAGCATTGATCTACACACCAGCCACATGGGTTCGGCCCAACCTTTATTACAAGGCCCAGCCGAATTCACTAAAAGACTCAGTGACCCCGTTGAGCCCATCACAGGGACCCTATGGGCCCAACACTTACATTGAGTGGTCCCTGGGCCAAACCATCTTATTAAAACCCAGGGACTGTGGGCAGGTGCAAGATTATCCCATCAGGTATTATCCTAAATGGACATACACTTAAACTCTCAGCCCTTACTGCATGTGCCTTAGGTCTTACCCAGGTGGCTGAAACAAGCCATCACAACACATGGTGGCACACCAGTATCATCCTTGGCAGAATAAATCTCCCTAGACTTATCCAATCGGCTATGAACATTTATAACTAACACGAGTCTCCATAAGTGGCCAATTTTATGGTCTTACACAGAATTATACCAAACAACATGAATCAAACATGCACTTTATTTATTTCCACTAAATAACAAAAGCACATCAACTCAGATTGAAGCTAAGGGCATACAAAAACTGTCTAACAGCTCCCACTTGCACTTAGGTCCAATCTGGTACAAGCCGGAGTCCCATACTTTCCACATGTTTCTCAAACACCTTCTGTGTCAGTGGCTTAGTCAATGGGTCTACCACATTCTCCACTGATGCTACCTCTTGCTATCATCCTCCCGTAGGTCCAGTGTTGTCATACAACAATGGAATGGGTGATGTGCTCCATTATTGTCACACAACAACGATATAGGTGATGTGCTGGACGAATCACTCCCAATTCATGTATGAATTTCTTCATCCACACATCTTCTTTGGCAGCTTCACTTGCGACAATGTACTCGGCCTCGGTTGTTGAATCTGCAGTGGACCCTTGTTTGTTGCTTTTCCAGTAAACAGCACATGATCCTATTGTCAAAACATACCTAGACGTAGACTTTCTATCAAATGGATCCGACTAGAAATCGGCATCAGTGTACCCTAAAACTTGTAGTGAACTACCATCGAATACCAGACAAAACGCTTTTGTCCTTCGAAGGTATTTGAGTAAGTTCTTCACAACAGTCCAATGCTCCTGCCATGGATTAGCTTGGAATCTGTTTACTACACTCACCGCCTGAACAATGTCCGGGCAAATGCACAGCATGGCATACATGGTGCTCCCTACGGCTGAGGCATAGGGAACGTCTCTCATGCCCTCAATCTCCTCAGAAGTCTTGGGAGACATCTTCTTGGAGAGAGTGACTCCATGGTGTATCTTTTGACAATTTTGCCAATGTAAGCAGCTTGGGATAATCCAATTATCCGCTTCAATCTATCTCTGTAGAGTTGAAAACCCATATATGAAGCTTCTCCAAGATCTTTCATGGAGAACTGCAGTGATAGCCATACCTTGACCGAAGTCAACATTCCTACATCATTCCCCATGAGTAGGATATCGTCCACGTACAACACCAAAAGGGTGATCTTATCCCCACTGGACTTCCTGTAAACACAGGGCTCATCTGGATTCTGCTCAAAATCAAACGTTTTGACGGCAGAATCAAAATAGATGTTCCAACTCCTACAACCCTACTTAAGTCCATATATGGATCTATTGAGTTTACGTACCATGTGTTCCTGACCAGCAGCAATGAAGCCTCGCAGCTGCTACATGTGGATATCTTCACTAAGATCTCCATTAAGGAACGCGATTTTGACATCCATCTACCAAATTTCATAATCATGGTACGTTGCTATAACTAGCATAATCCTAATGGATTTAAGCATGGCCACGGGCGAAAAGGTTTCCTCATAATCAATGCCTTCTTTCTGAGTATACCATTTCACCACCAAACGAGCTTTGTAGGTCTCAATCCTACCATCGGGGCCCTTCTTCCTCTTGCAGATCCATTTGCAACCAATTGCTTTTACCCCAGAGGGTGGATCTACTATAGTCCAGACCCCATTGGTTTCCATCGAGTCCATCTCAGCTTTCATGGCCTCCACTCACTTCGGGGAATCTATGTCTAACATAGCCTCCGCGTAAGTTACGGGATCCTCCTCACTAGTCAAGGTTTCCACCAGGTAACTATCCCGGTCATAACCATATCGGACTGGTGGCCTGGATACCCGAGTGGTTCTTCTAGGTTGGTCACTACCTGAAACCTGTGGGACATCTCCCACTGTTCCTGAGCTCTCCTCATTAAGAATTATTTCTTGACGATGGGTGTCCAGGATGTATTCAGTTTCTAAGAATTGGGTGTTTCGACTGCATAACACTTTTTGCTCACTTGAGTCACAGAATAGATAACCCACCGAATCTTTTGGGTAGCCTTTGAATAAGCAACGACTGGTTTTGGATTCCAACTTGTCCGCACTTGTTTTTTTAACGTGTGCAGGACAACCCCAAATCTTCAAGTGTTTTACACTTGGTTTTTTTCTGGTCCACAGTTCATATGGAGTCTTCGGAACCGATTTGGTTGGAACCTGATTCAGTACGTAGATAAAGTCTCTAATGCATATCCCCAAAAGGATGTGTAGATAATTCTAAATGTACGAGAAGTGACCGGACCATGTCCACCAAGGTCCTATTCCTCCTCTCTGAAACACCGTTGAGTTGAGGTGTGGCAGGAGGAGCTAATTGTGACACTATCCCGTTGACCTTTAAGTAGTCCCTGAATTCGTCAGAGAGATACACACCAGAACATAGAAGTAATTAACATATTAGTTTCTATGACACAAGTTTTGACGCTACCTTTCTTAGATTCCAGGTAGACAGGACAGTTCCCCTTCTAGTGGCTGGTCTGCTTGCAGAAGTGGCAGACATCAGATGCCTTGTTCTTCTTCTACTTCTTGGGTTTGGAAGATTTCTTTTGGGTCTTTTTTGCCTTTCTCTTTTTTTTGCCCGATTCATTAGCTTCTGCAATCATAACCACAAGCTCATCCTTCTTGAGTAGATCCTCGGCCCTCTACAACATATTGTTGAGTTCCTGTACGCTGACATTTAGCTTATTCATATTGTAGATCATTGTGAACGCATTGAAGGAAGAGGGCAAAGAATTCAGAATGGCATACACTTGCGTGCCAAGATCTAGCCTGGATCCAAGAGCTTCTAGTTCGTTAATCTATCCCATCGTCCGAAGACAATGGTCATGAACTTTCTGTCCTTTGATCATCTGTGTGGTCATGAACAATCTCAGGATCTTCTATCGAGTAGAACGGTTCTGCTCTTCATACATCGTCTTTAGACTGTCCAATATGTCTTTGGCTAGTTCAATCTGATTGAACTACCTCTGTATTGAGTTGTCTTGTGATGAAATGACAAAGCAGCAGGCTGGGGAGTTCTTATCCTCCCAATCCTGGTAGTCCCTTCTACGGGACTCAAAAGCCCTATCACCTAGATGCTCCGGGGCAGGATTTTTCACCACCTTATCTAGCTTTTCGGAAGTTAGGACCAGCATAAGATTTCTGTACCAGTCGGCATAGTTTGTGCCCTTAAGCTTGTTATCATCTAGAAGCTTTGCGAATTGACCATTTGCCATTTTCTTATAAAACAAAAAAGACGTTAGTCCACAACCTTAGTTTGATTAATGTTACTTACATAGATATGGGTTTTAATCTATGTTCCATTCCCATTTGTTCATCTCTGAGATTTTCATCCTTTCACAATGATGGAGATGACGAAAATGTCTTTGGAAATGTGGAAAATCACATGGGGTTTGTGAAGCAAACTATTTCAGCTGCATAACCCCACCACCTTTCTGTGACGGATCATATCCACTCATCTAATGAGTTTCCCTTTGGCCTCTATTAGACAAGGTTCAGAGCCATTTTTAGGTAAACCTTTTTGACCAGTGAGTGCACACCCATCATATTCAGGTTACGCCAAGGTACCGTGAGAGATTTCCCATTGTCTGGTGAAGCCCCTCCCACTTCGGTCTATGACGCCCCTATCATCTTATGAAACACTCTAATAGATCCAACAGCAAATGGATAGCCCAATTTTATGGTGTGTTTCCTCATTACTGAAGGACCTATCATTGTGCTAATGACAGAAGGCCTTTAGGGAATCCATCATATGGATCTCCCTATCACATGCATTCATATTTGCTAGAGGGAACAAAAAAAATTACGCCCTAGTTCTAATTTAGGTCAAACCAAAGTGGCTCTCACTGAGTTTCACAAAGTCAGATTTCTAGTGGGCCTTAATTGGCTAGGGGTTTCGTACGCATCCATTTTTAGGGTGGTGGGGTCCACCAAGAAAGGAAGGGTCATCCAATGACCTTAAGGGACACCATGGCAATGATGTGCATTCAGCCATGGTGTGCGCAAGAGCCACTAACGAGTCATCATGGACCAAGTGCTTATGGCCCATGGTCGCAGCACATCAAACATCCAATCATAACATGTAAAGGAGAAATTGATCCAACTAATTAACTACTGTAAAGCCCATTAAATGGCCCATTTGAAATCCATGACATTAACAATTAATGTCTAGTAGGTGTATGGGCTGAATCGCAGTTAGCAGTTCGGCCCATATAGCTTTTCTCACAAGAGTGGGTTTTTGCAGTTTTAACCCTTTTTTAAAACTGGGCTTTACAGGTGGGCCGAATTAACCCTTGTAATTGAACATCAGATTTGGAACAACAATGTGTGAGAAGAAAGGACGAAAAACAGTCCCCTTCACACCCTAGATTTAGACCAAACAGTTTTGGTCCAATCTAGTCCGAAATGGTCCAAAACTTATTTTCAATTCAAGAATTAATTCATGAAAAATCTGAAATTAAAAAAAAAATGATTTTAAGCAATCACAAAACAACTATGGGTTATTCCCACCACCTGCAAAACAGAGATTAATCACTAGGGTTGCAGTTTCACAAACTGCAAATCACAGATAGCGATTTCTCCATCTATAAATCTCTAGCGCCGCCTTCTTCTTCCTTCTTCTTCAATCAAGAAAAAATAAAAAACATAAATCCTATTTCTATTAATTTATTACATTCTTGATCAAATCCTAGACATTCAGTCTAGAAAAATAAAAAAAAAAAATTTACGGACCGAATTGAATAAAATAAATGTATAAAAGGAAAAAATGGTGCACAGACCATCTACGCCCAATCTGCACTGCGATCTCCAGGTTCAAACAGTTCATCAAATCAACATAAATAAAGAGAAACAATTTCAGATCAATCACCCTCAACAAGAAACAATTTCTTGAAAAAAGAAAATAATATGCGCAAATCTTAGCAGAACAACTTCTGTCCATCTGCGCAAGTTCAGATCTGATTTTCTTTTGGTTCAAGATTTGAAACTGTGGCTCTGATACCACTGAAAGAATGGTAGGATCCATTTAATGGACACCATGATGGTTGCGGAATGGGTGGGCAAATTTCAAAAATTTTCCTACCTTCTCCCAACTGAGAATCATATTTCCTAAATTTAGAATACAATATTCAAGGGAGGATTATACTTAAACCATAATTGAACCAGATCCGGACCAAAAAAAAAGGGAGGATTATACTTGATCCGGAAACAGTATCTCCCAAAGTTGGTGTTCACACCCAAAGAAGACACCAAGATTCGCTCCTGCTGAAAATGACACAACTGTGGGTGGAACGGAACCAACAGGGTGCGTCCTACACACTGGATCCTTCGCAAGAACTCTCTTTAGTTAAATGTATGGCAGCAGTGTTATCACAATAAATCTAAGGAGGTCTATGAATGGAATCCACCACAATCAAATCAATGATGAAAGCCTTAAGCCAAGAAGCATTCCTTGCAGTTTCACAACATGAGACATATTAAGCTTCCATTGTAGAGAGAGATGTAGATTCTTGCTTATGACTTCTCCAAGAAATAGCACAACTGGCAAGAGTGAAAATGCATCAAGATCACCATTAAAATTTGAGGCAGCATATCCCATAATCTCCAATTGGTTTACTTGGCTAAAAACTAACATGAAGTGTTTAATTCTTTGCAAGTATCTTAAAACCTTTTTAGCAGCCTTCCAATGATCCATTCCCGAATTATGATGAAATCTGCCAAGAAAACCAGTAGCAAAGCAAATATCTGGACGGGTGCAATTCATGATATACATGATACTACCAACAACAGAGGCATATGGAATGTATTGCATTTCTTTGTGTTCTAAATCATTCTGTGGATATTGCCCCTTATGCAGTGTGCCTTCTTTTACACCAAGAGATTCACTAGATTTACAATTTTTCATCCTAAACCTTTCCAGCACTTTCTTTATATACCCTTCTTGGGTGCCTACGACAGCACGCCACCTATGGTATCCTTCACTTTCAAGACTGAGGGGAGAACATCTCATAACTCAACTATGCCTAGGCAGAACATTAGCTACCAATAGGAACCAACCTTGTTCATCTTCAGGGACCCAGAATTTGAAGAAATTTGCAAAGATTTAGCTTATTCCTATGCATTTAAATCAAGCCTTCTTTCTCTCTTTTCCTCAAAATTCTTCTCTTTTTTTCTTCTTTTTTATGTTCAGTTTAACTATTTTATTTTCATTTTCTATTTATCTAATTTATTCTATTCTCATCATTTCATTGCTTGCTTATTTGTCATCATTTCCATCCTTTTTTTTTCCTTTTTTAGTTTTTTATTGTATTTTTTACCTTCTTTACTTTTCAATTTTTCATGATTTTGATTATTTTTATATTTTGTGTGGTAATTTTTTATTTTCTTATTTTCTTTTATCCAAAAAAGCAAGTCTTTATATTTTTTAAGTTTTCTTCTTTTCTTTTTTTTTTTTTTTACTTTTTATCATTTTTTGGGAATTTTGATTATTTAATATAGTTTTTGCCTTTTTTTTAAAACTACCCTTTATGTTTATTTTTATTTTTTCTCTCATTTTTTATGATTTATGACTAGATGTTGTTTTTGACTTTTATTTGATTTTTAGTTTTTTTTCGTGGGGGATTTTGATTATTTTCAATTATTTTCATTTTGATTTTCATTTTGATTTTCAATTATTTTCATTTTTAGTTTGATTCTGTGTAAAACCCTAAAACTAGACATTTATAGAGACTCGTGTTAGTTTTAAATGTTCACAGCCATTGGATAAGTCTGGGGAGATTTATCCTGCCAAGGCTGATACTGGTGTGCCACCAAGTGTTGGGATGGCCTGTCTCAGCCACCAGGTTAAGACCCGAGGCACATGCAGTATGGGATTACTTGAATCCTTGAACCGAACCAGATTTCCAGTATTGTCCTGGACCTTGGAGATAGATGGGCAAAACTGGAAAGTTACACCTGACCCCTAGACTCGATTATGACACTTCACTAGGTGTTGGATCAGGCTGCCTTTGATATGCCAATCAGTGAGATCCTTAGCGGGGATCAAAACCTGGGTATGTTGGGGCAGTTTGAGATTTCATCTGAATGGGTGATCATAGTGACAGAATCAGCCACTTTGTCGGACAAAGGGTAATGATTGGGAATGCACTCTCTCTGATGGAAACCAAACTGCCGGCAGTTGATTTCAATCGTTGGAATTTTGTTTTGCAAAATTAATATATATATATATATATATGTACGGTTTCAAATTGTTAGCAAATGGTTTTAATTCCCGGGATCCATGTGAGAGGAGAGTGTGGCACTGTTCCTTGCAGCCGAGGGAGAGGTTCTTTCTTGTCGGGCAGTGCTTGATCATTAAGGGCTGAGAGGTTAAGTGTAAGACCATTGAGGATAATACCTGATGGGCTAATCTTGCACCTGCCCACAGTCCCTGGGTTTTCATAAGATGGCTTGGCCCAGGGACCACTTAATGTAAGTGTTGGGCCCATAGGGTCCATATGATGGACTCAAGGGGTTCATTGAGTTTTTCAGTGAATTCGGCTGGGCCTTGTATTAAAGGCTGGGCTGAACCCATGTGGATGGTGTGTAGATCAATGCTTGGGTCCCACGCCATACAAAGAAGCCCAACTGGGCAGCAGATTGGAAAGTAATTAGACACTGAACACTTAATGGGCCAGAAGCCCATTTCGAGGTGGGCTGATATGATCACCCATCTTTGGTGCGAATCTGAGATTAATGTTAGTAAAAGGATTGGGCCTTTAACCTTATCCACTCTTGGAAACCAAATTCAAATTAGATTTGAATCTGGTAACCTCCTGATAAGATCAGGAGTAAGCTAACTTTATCTGCAGATAGGATTAAGATTATCCCCTATCCAAATACTGATTTGGATTGGGATAACTCCTAATGAGGAGGATTCTTAATCAAGAAGAAAGGAGGAGAAACCCTAACAAAAAAAAGGAGAGAAATACTACAGTTTTTGAACCAAGAGAAATCGCGAGAAAGGTTCCTACGAATTGAGATTAGATCTCATACTCAAGAAAAAGAAAGAAGCAGTTCAGCTTTTTCGCTTTTGGAGTTCTCCTCCTGCCGCCGCCATCTGTTTTTGCAAGATTAGATCTTTGCAGAGAAAGAAAGTCAAGAAATCTGTTCTTGACATCAGTCTTGCAAGAAAAACTGAAAAAGATTCAGTGTTTAGTAATTCCAGAGGATTCTTGTGAAGGATCCAGTGTGTAGGACGCACTCTACTGGTTCTGTTCCATCCACAGCTGTGTCATCTTCAGCAGGAACGGATCTTGGAGCATTCTTTGGGCGTGAACACCCACTTTGGGAGATAGTGCTTCTCCGGATCAGGTATATTCCTCCCATTTGTCTTTTGGTACAGATCTGGTTTGATTATGGTTCAAGTAGGATCCTTGAATATTGTATTCTAAATTTAGGGAATATGATTCCCAGTTCGGAGAAGGTAAGAAAATTTTTGAAATTCGCCCACCCATTCCGCAACCTTTATGGCATCCATTAGATGGATCCTACCATTCTTTCATCAGTTTGGGCATTCAATGAGACTATTGGGACCAAGGCCCCAATGACTTGCCACCTAGGACCCTTCCTAATTGGACATGGGATGCTAAAACTAATGCAAAATGGTGTGTGTAGAGTGTAAGTGAACAGAGAAGCAATAACAGGTATAAAGCAGTCAACAATATCTTATTATCAAAAAATGAGCAATTGTTACTAAAACAAAAGAACACTTAAGCATGATATATACAAAAAATAACAGTCAAGCCCAAACAGGCCCCATATGGGCCCCACCTATGATCCAAGTTTATTCCCCAGTGGATCGTCAACCTGTGAGCGTCAAAAAAATGGGCTCACTTGCCACTTGGGCTAGGAATGGAGTCGCCACCCATCAAATAGGAAAATGGAGGTGATGGAACCTCCGAGAACGGTATCAAAATCATTTTGATTTAATAACAACTCCAAAGCCTAAGCCACTGGCTAAACCAGTCTGGGTAAGACTCGAATGGGAGAGGGAAGGGATTAGGCACCCCTCTCCCAAGTCCAAAGGTGGGGCCCACATAGGAACTCGAGCGTAAACACAAAATGCAAATAATAAAGCAACAACAAATTACAAGAACAAGCTAAAAAAACCTTCCTATTTTAACCTTATTCTAATGATAGAATTAATTTCAATAATTAGGACTATACTATATCTCACCACCCAAAATAGGAACAACTTACATTCAGCTTTCACATTACCATAAGCCAGATTTTGATTAAGACAAACAAGATAAACTAGTTAAGGAAAAACAAAGGAAAACTAATTGATCTACCATGATTTTTCAGTATTTAACATCTTATTGAAGTGAAATGTAACTCTCTATCAACAATAAAAGAAATTGGACATATTAGCTAATTAACATCGGAAAACTGAAGAACTCGGCTAATTAACATCAGTTCAATGATACGGCAAAAAGAGAAAGAAAAGAAAGAGAAAGAAAAAGAAATTGATAAAACCAACAATAAACTTCAAAGTCCTTAAGAAAAATGAGAGTGGAATCAGGTTGGTACCGAGAGTTACAAGAGCACATTGATGAGCTCGGTCTCTCTCTTCCCATCTACAGATTCCACAGAGAAAAAACAAGAAAAGGAAATAAAGAACTAAATGATGAGAACAAAAATTGACCATATTGATTGGAATATGACCTAACATTGTGATCGGATACTACAAGTAGAAGATCCAACTGAATTTGGTTGCCTCCACTCTTGATCGATGACGGCGACTAACGAATGCAACTTATGGCCTGAGGTTGAGATCGGATACAACAAGCAGAAGATGCAACGAAATTTGTTTGCCTCTGAAGGGATGGAAGATAGATGGTCGAACCCTGCAGGAAGGTTGGGCGAAATTTCAAAAATTTCTTTACCCCCATCCGGGAATCCTATTCCCAATTTAGAAAACTGCATTTTCAAGGTTTGTTCTTGTAACCAAACCAGACCAAATCTGAAACCAAGATTAGGGAGGGATATACCTGATACAGAATCCACACAAGAATGCTTCTCTGATGCTCAAAGTGTATACCAAATCCTTCCTCCACTAAAGATGACACAACTTAAGATGAGACAAGATCAACAGGTGGTTATTCACCAAGAACTTGTGATTCTTCAACAAGAATCGAATGGGGTAGTGAGCACAACTTTAGAATTGTTTCTTCTAGCAAGAAACAATATCAAGATCAAATCTTGACCAGTTCCAAGAATTGGAAACCGAACAAGGTAGGGCAGCAAGAGCAGGGAGAAAAAGAATTGAAGGCAGAAACAGTTAAGCTGAGTTGTTTGTCTTTCTCAGGTCCGCCGTCTCTCTATTTCTAGCCTTAAAGAAACAACCTCCTAATCTGATTAGGAGTCTCTTGATCCAAATATTTATTTGGATCTTGACTCTTTAAGTGATAAGGATAATCCCTTATCTTATTTGTAGATCAAGATCAGCCATTCTTAATCAAATTAGGAGCTCCCTTATCCAAATCTTTATTTGCATCTGGATTCTTTAAGTGGATAAGAATAATCTCTTATCCTTATCTGTTGATCCATACCTAGATTCGCCCCTAATTAATTAATCCAATTAACCCAGTTCAAAATGGGCCTTAGGCCCATTAAACTTTCAGGCTCGCTTCCTTTTAATGCTGGCTAGCTTGGCTATCTTTGTATGGCATGGAACCCTAACATTGATCTACACATCAGCCACATGGGTTCAGCCTATCCTCTACTACAAGGCCTGGCCGAATTAACTGTTGAATACAGTGAACCCCTGATCCCATCACTATGGGCTTTTAATGGGCCCAACATTTACACTAAATGGTCCTTAGGTCCAGCCATCTTATAAAGGCCCAAGGATTGTGGGAAAATGCAAGATTAGCCCATCAGCAATGTACCTCTCCCTCGGCTGCAAAGTACAGTGCTGCACTCTCTACTCACATGGATCCCGGGAATTAAAACATTTTGCCAACAATTTGTGAAACCATAATATATAAGTATATCTCTATATAAATATATTTTGCTAAACCAAATTTCAAACACATTTGAAATCCACTATTGGCAGTTTTGGTTTCCATCAGAGAGAGTGTATTTTCCCGATAATTCACTTTGCCTGACAATTGGGCTAATCCTGCCACTATGATCACCCACTCAAATTAATTCTCAAACTGTCCCAACATACCCAGGTTTTCACCCCCTCTAAGGATCTCAATGATTGATACATCAAAGATAGCTCAATCCAAAACCTAATGCAGTATCATAATCGAGTCTAGGGGTCAAATGTAACATTCTACTTTTGCCCATCTATCTCCAAGGTCCAGGGCAATACTGAAATTTTGGTTTGGTTCATGGTTTCAAGAAAAACCCACACTACGTGTACCTCAGGTCTCACCCTGGCAGCTGAGACAAACCACCCCAACCAACTTGGCAGTACATCAGTGTTAGCCTTGCCAGGATAAATCTCCCCAGATTCATCCAACGACTGAAAATTATAAACTAACACGAGTCTCATATGTGTCCAGTTTAATGGTATTACATAGAAACATACAACAATAACATGAATCAAATATGTAGTTTATTCATTTACAATAAATGTCATAATGTACATCATACTGATTGGAGTTAAGGGGTACAAGCCATAGTCCCATACTTTCCGCGTACTTCTCAAATATTTTCTATGTTAGTGATTTTGTTAATGGGTCTACTACATTTTTCACTGATGCTACCTTCTGAATCAGGGTATCCCCTCTTCCAACTATCTTTCGTAATACATGGTACTTCCTCTTTATGTGCTTTGACTTCGAGTGGACTTGTGGCTACTTATCCTGAGCAATGGTTCTACTGTTGTCACATAATAGTGGAATGGGTGATGTGTTGGAAGGAACTACTCCTAATTCCTGAATAAACTTCTTCATCGATACGACTTCTTTGGCAGCTTCACTTGCGGCAATGCATTCGGCCTCGGTTGTGGAATCTATTGTGGACCCCTGCTTCTTGCTTTTCTAGCTAATTGTATAGGACCCCATCATAAAGATGTATCCAAAAGTAGACTTTCTATTGTCTGGATCTGAATAAAAATCGGCATTGATATACCTAATGATCTGTAGTGAACTACCATCGAATACCAGACAAAACTCTTTTGTTCTTTGAAGGTATTTCATAATGTTTTTCATAGCCGTCCAATGCTATTGTCATAGGATAGACTGGTATCTACTTACCACACTCCCGGCCTGAGCAATGTCTGGCCGAGTACACGGCATGGCATACATGGTGCTCCCTACGGCAGAGGCAGAGGGAACTTTCGTCATGCCCTCAATCTCCTCAGGTGTCTTTGGAGACATACCCTTGGAGAGAGTGACTCCATGCCTGAAAGGAACATTTCCTTTCTTGAATTTCTCCATATTGTATCTCTTGATTATTTTGTCAATGTAAGCAGAATGGGATAATCCTATTATCCTCTTCGATCTATCTCTATAGAGTTTAAGTGCCAAGATATAAGAGACTTCTCCAAGATCTTTCATGGAGAATTGCAGTGAAAGCCATACTTTCACCGTAATCAACATTTCTACATCATTCCCAATGAGTAGAATGTCGTCTACATACAGAACCAAGAACGTAACCTTATCCCCATTGGTCTTCCTGTAAATACAGGGCTCATCCAGATTCTGCTCAAAATCAAACTGTTTGACGGTAGAATCAAAACAGATGTTCTAACTCCTAGAAACTTGCTTAAGTCCATATTTGGATCGATTAAGTTTTCATACTATGTGTTCCTGACTTGCAGCAATGAAACAATACAGTTGCTGCATATAGATATCTTAAGTAAGATCTCCATTCAGGAACGTGGTATTGATATTATTATTATTATTATTATTATTATTATTATTATTATTATTATTATTATTATTATTATTACATACACTACACTATTTAAGTGTATATTAGAACTGTAGAAAGAACCATTGCCCTAGGAAACAAAGTAGAAAGTCTCTCCCTAGTAGATAAGAAGATAATAGAAACCAACAAGAAAAGAACTGACTGTAATTTTATACATTTCGGCTTAATACAAATCACTATTAAACCATTAACCATTACCGATTTACAAACAGTTGCTCTAGCTTTTTTAACCGATTCTAGAGATAACAAATTTAGTGACTCCTTATTAGGATTAATAGAAGGAAGCCTCCATCAATGACCTATTTACTTTAATGCCTTTCCAAACTTTTTAGTATCACTAGCGGATCCGGGAATCCATGAAGCCTTAACCCTTAGGATTTGATGAACCTACAATTTATCTATATTTTAGGAGGTTTTTGCATGAAATTTTATGTAGGTTTAATTAGATTTTGCCCTATTTTAGCTTGATTGCAAGAAAGATTTCAGGGGGAGCCAAATCAACAAAAAGAAGGCAAAAGCAAGAAAAGAAAGCCCAAAATTTATCAAGTTCAGCCCGGCCCAGCCATGAGAGCAAGGGAGTTTTCATTCGGCCCAAGTAGTGCAAGCTAACTCTTTGGAAAACCCAAGGAAGAAGCCTAGCAAGAAGGAAATTTTGGCCCAGCCCATTTTTAGCCCAAATAACAGCCTAGAGTGTAGCCCACATGAGCTCAAAAGCAAGCTAAGTTGTAGCCCAAATAGCAGCCCAAAGGGAGCTAGGGGCGGCAACTCCTAGATGTTTCTTGAAAAGGAGGTAGCACTCTAGAAAGGTTCATGAGGGGTGTAATACACCCAATTCTAGAGACTTCAAGAAGGGGCAAGAGCCCCCTTGAAAAACTATATAAGGAGGCCTCTAGGAGGGGGGAGAGGTGTTCAATTGCTTGAGAGGAAGGCTCTCCCACTCTTAGAGGTTCGGCCACCTTGAAAGAAGAGAAGAGAAGAAGGCTAGGCACAAGGAAGAAGAAGAAGAAGGGCTGAAGGAAGTTCAAGACAAGCAAGCTAGAAGAGAAGGTGAGTTCGAATTGAGGGTTTGTGATTCAAAGATATTTTGTAATAAATCAATTGTAGTTTCATTCTCTTTTGATTTGAATTCAGTTTCTTTATTATATTTTCTTTCTTCTTTCTCCTTTTTTCCATTCTTCCTTGATGTATTTCAGCTTGTAAAATTTCAGTTCAGTAATCTAATTCTTTTTTATTCATTCAAATGGTCATGAATTGTACTTGAAGTTTCTTGAATAAGGGTGTTATTATAGAGTAATTCGGCCAACTAACCTTCAAAACTCAGATCTGAATTCTCAGATCTGAGATTGCAAGATCTGAATTGCTTGAAAGAGAATTCAGATCTGTAATTTTCAGATTGGTCGAATTAATCTACAGCTTGGAATTCCTAGAGTGCTTGAGAGAGACTCTAGGAATTCAGATATACTATTCAAGAACTGAATTGAGTGCAAGGTTAGAGATAACTTGCACAATGCAGTTGGTGATCAATTCAGATTTGAATTGATGCCTTAGAAGTGTTTGAAGAAATGCATGCATGGGGATTAGATTCTTGCTAGAAATAGAAGAACCGTCACTCATGCATAGGATGAACGTGCGCTTGAGAGAGGCTATTCATGACCTTGGGGTTTCACCAACCCAAGGCTCAATCATGATTTATTCGAATGATCCAAATTGATAGATTGCTGAATTCTGAGATTGACATTTACTGCTTACTCTTCTAACCTGATTTGAAGGCAATTGGGCCAATGATTTAGATAGATTTTAATTTAGGATTTTTTTCAGCTTTCATTAAAGTTTTGATTTATTTGTTGATCTGATAAGAAGTGCTCAATTTAGTATTGGTAATTGCTTCCTAAATCCTCGTGGGAACGATACTTCACTCACTACTTTATTACTTGAACGGCTAGTGCACTTGCTAGTGTCACAATGAGCCACACATCAGGATTCAAACCCAAGGTTTCGATATGAAACCAAGATCAGAAAATATAGCATTAGTGTACAAATTCTACTTCAAGACCATGAATACCATCTGTCCTAATACTAGCATTATAAGAAGCAAGCGAATGACTACCCTCTTCCTGACCAACACTAGGAATAATATTACGATTCCTATGCAGATCACTTGGAATGAAGTGAAGATGTCGGAAAGTTGGTCACTCGCTAAAGTAGAGCCCCCGAGTCCTATCAAATCCACTGAATTAACTTCTATATTTAGCAAACAAGATGGGTCTATAGAACTCATGTTTAGAAGAGCTTCGACATCCTCATGACCTTCATATGCCGAATCAATGGATACAAGGTCCAAGAGAAACGTCGATTTAATGGACATTGGTTCTAGGAGATTGGTAGATTTAACACAATCTCCTCCAAGAATTATCTATGCCACTTATGAGACACCATAACAAATAATTTACCTACGGACTATCAATCAGCCCGAAGAGACAATTCGTTTGTAAAGTCTTATGAGCCTATAGAGGCAGACTTTGAGATTAATATGTTAGAAATAGAAGATGAGTTTCAAATAGATAAAGTTCTTATCAGGCTAGATTTTAATTCACAACCTTTAAATAAAACATAGTTCTTCAATAAATTTACCAAGGATGAAAGCGATCGTATCAGAGAAATATGGTACCATGACATGATAAAAGCCAAAGAAAATATCCCTTTCTGGGATTGGTTTGTGAAGCAAAACCAGTTCATACAACCTCCCACTAAGGAGTTAGAATCATGTGTCACAAAAAACCTATTTGAAGCTTGGAAGACAGCAACAACTGGAAAAATTATGGAATCAACACATCCACCCATAGAAGCAATTAAAATAGGGAAGGACGAGCTAATAGCTAGCCCCATAAAAAAACCAACGATAATAAAAGAATCTGAGAAAATTGCACCAGAACACTGTTCTCAAATAATAGAACAAAACAATTACACGAGCATATGCCTCAATTTGTTAGGAAAGCAAACCATCAGAATAGAATCATTATTAAGTTCGCTAAAAATCTCTAAAAGCAGGGCGATAATCAAAAAGGAAAAGTTAATAGTGATCACGCCAAGTTTTCTTGAAAATTTGAAAATTAAAGCAAACCCAATAGATCTATAAAAAATTAGTTATCAAGAATTATCAGCTAGATTAATATCCCCATCAATTTGGGAAAAAAGAGAAACTTCTAAATCTAGTAAAGGCAAAAGAGAAGATGACTTATCAGACTCAAAATCAATAAACTTCTTGGTAGAAGATTCAAATAATGAATTTGTAGCTGAATCCATTAGAAACTTAGAGATAAATAAACTCTCCTATCATAGCAGAGAGCCATATTACTCTAGGCACACCCCAATGGATCTTCTATTCGAAGAGCCAATGAAACCACAAGTCGGGTATAATTAGAATACTTTCGATGAATGGAACCTAGATGGAAAATTTGAATATTAGATTCACAGCATGATAGCACACATGACCTTGTATGCTTGTGCCATCAATTTGGCTGGTAATGATGAAATGGTGATAGCCACCGTTATCACCGAATCCTTTACAAGACAATTAAAAGTTTGGTGGAATAATTATTTCACAAAAGGAGAAAGTGATTATATTTTCAATGCAATAAAAAGAGATGAAGATGGAGAAAGAATCCTTATTCAAGGATCCCCAGTATCCGATGCAGTCATGACCCTAATCCTAAATATCCTAAGCCAATTCATAGGAAATTCATCAGATATGTGGGACGAATAAGAGAACAACTGATAAACCTTAGATGTAAATGAATGGATAGGAAATCCATCACATTGACGCCCAGAGATTGCGGAATAAGGGGGCGAATTTCACAAATTTTTCTCTCCCTTCAACTAAGAATCGAATTCCCTATTTAGAAAATCATATTTTCTAAGATCATTCTTGAAACATAAACTGAACCAGATCTGAACCAAAAGGAGTAGGGAGAGATAATACCTGATACAGAGAAATAATATCTCCCAATGGAGGTATTCACGCCCAAGGAAGGATCCAAAATCTGCTCCCACTGAAAATGGCGCAGTGCAGGGTGGAGCAGAATCAGTAGTGTTCTTCCAAAAGAACTTGACCCATCGCAAAAATCAATTGGACGGCTTGTGAATACAACTCCCACTAGTCTTTTCTCCAAAAGACTGGTATCAAGATCAAATCTTGATTTCTCCCAAGAACTGGAGATCGAACTGCTGTAGGCAGCGGCTGCAGGAAGGATGCGGCAAGAGAGTATTTGCAGGGTGCAGAATTATCCCTTCTTGTAATCCCAACTCTGAAAACAAGAGTGTGTAGCTTACATGTCTAAAAGCTGCCACCCCCTCTTCCTTTTATATACTTAAAAGGATCAGCTCCTAATCCCATTAGGAGTTGCTAACCCAAATCATATTTGGATTGGTAGTCCCTTTAAGTGATAAGGGATAACCCTTATCTTATCTACAGATTGGATCAACCATCTCCTAATCTAATTAAGAGGTTTTCAAATCTAAGTCTCATTTATATCTTAGACTCCCTAAGTGGATAGGGTTTGGGCCCAATCCAATCAGCTGATGCATCTCATAATTCACCCCTTAAGTGATTGATCAAATTAGCCCAATTCGAAATGGACTTAAGGCCCATTTAAGATTATGTATTCATTTAGCCTTCCAAACTGCTGTCCAGTTGAGCTTCCTTATATGGCGTGGAACCCTAACATTGATCTACACATCAGCCACATGGGTTCGGCCCAACCTTTGTTACAAGGCCTAGCCGAGTACACTATTATGGACAGTGCACCCCCTGAAACCCATCAGATGGGCTCTATGGGCCCAAACACTTACCCTAAGTGGTCCTTGGGCTAAGCCACCTTGTAAAACCTAGGGACTGTGGGCAGATGCAAGATTAGCCCATCATGTATTATCCTCAATGGTCTTACACTTAACCTCTTTGCCCATAATGATCATATACTGCCCACGTGTTTCTCAAACACTTTCTGTGATAGTGGTTTTATCAATGGGTCTGCCACATTCTCCGATGTTGCTACCTCTCAACATCAACCTCCTGTTGTCATACAACAGTGGAATTGGTGATGTGTTGAATTCCAAATTCAGGAATCAACACTTTCATTAATAAGGCAGCCTCACTTACGATAATGTGTTCGGCTTCGATTGTGGACTTTTAATTTGCTACTTAGGACCCTTGTTTGATGACATTCAGGAAACAACACACGATCTATCTCTATAGAGTCGAAAACCCAGTATATAGGAGGCTTCTCCAAGATCTTTCATTGAGAATTGCTATGAAAGTCATACTTTCACCGTAGTCAACATTCCTACATCATTCCCAATTAATAGAATGCCATCTACATGCAAAACCAAGAAAGTAACCTTATCTCCACTGTACTTCCTGTAAACACAGGATTCATCTAGATTCTGGTCGAAATCAAACGATTTGACAACAGAGTCAAAATGGATGTTCCAACTTCTACAAACTTGCTTAAGCCCATAAATGGATCTATTGAGTTTACATACCATGTTTTCCTGACCTGCAACAATGAAGCCTTGCAGCTGTTGCATATAGATATCTTCAGTAATATCTCCATTCAGCAATGCAGTTTTGACATCCATCTACCAAATCTCATAACCATGGTATGCTACTACAGCTATCAGGATCTTAATGGATTTAAGCATGGCCACAGGCGAAAAGGTTTCTTCATAATCGATGCCCTTTTTCTGAGTATAACATTTTGCCACCAGACGAGCTTTGAAAGTCTCAACCCTACCATCGGGGCCCTTCTTCCTCTTCTAAATCCATTTGTAACCAATTGCTTTTACCCCAGAGGGTAGATTTACTAGAGTCCAGACTCCATTGGGCTCCATTGAGTCCATCTCTGCTCTCACGGGATCCTCCTCACTAGTCAAGGTTTCCACCAGGTAACTATCCTGGTCATAACCATAACGAACTGGTGGCCTGGATACCCGAGTGGATCTTCTAGGTTGGTCACTACCTGCAACTAATGGGACATCTCCCACTGCTCCTGAGCTCTTTTCATCAAGAATAATTTCCTGATGATGGGTGTCCAAGATGTAATCGATCTCCAAGAATTAGGCATTTTGACTGCAAAGCACTTTCTGCTCACTTGGGTAATAGAAAAGGTAACCTACAGAGCCTTTTGGGTAACCTACAAATAGGCAACGGCTAGTCTTGGATTCCAACTTGTATGCACTCATTCTTTTAATGTGTGCTGGACAACCCCAAATCTTCAAATGTCTGACACTTGGTTTCTTTCCGGTCTAAACTTCATATGGAGTGCTTGAACTGATTTTGTTGGAACCCGATTCAGCACGTAAATTGCAGTCTAATGCGTGATCGAAAAATGATGTGGGTAACTCTGAGTGTATGAGAAGCGACCGGATCATATCCAATAAGGTCATATTCCTCCTCCCTGAAACACTATTAAGTTGTGGTGTAGCAAGATGAGCTAATTGTGATATTATCCCATTAAGTAGCCCCTGAATTCGTCAGAGAGATACTCGCCTCCTCGATCAGATCGAAGGGCTTTAATTTTTGTCCCCAACTGTTTCTTGACCTCTTGTCTAAACTCTTTAAACCTTTCAAAAGATTCAAACTTGTGTCTCATTAGGTACACATAACCATATCGTGAGAAATCATCTGTGAAGGTGATGAAATACACGTGTTGATTTCGTGTCCTAACACTCAGGGGACCACATACATCTGTATGTATTAGGTCAAGTGTGAATGTACATCTTTCAGGTTTACCATTAAACAGTCGTTTCATCATCTTGCCCTGTAGCCAAGGCTCACAGGTGGGAAGATCTTCTACAGTTAGAAAATCCAAAGGACCATCCTTTACCAACCTTGTGATTTGGTCAACACCGATGTGGCCAAGTTGTTAATGCCATAGACACATGGGATTAACTGTATAACGGGCTCTCTTCTTGGGGATTTTAGCTGACGTAGTTTCGGTTATGTTAGTTTCTAGAGAAGGATGTAGAACATAGAGACCGTTCTCCAGTTCTCCGTATGCGATGAATCTGTTATTTCTTTTAATAGTAATCATATTACTAAAGAAGACAGAATAACCATATGCACACAGTTTTGAAACAGAAATCAAATTTCTCCTTAAATTTTGTACATAAAGGCATTCTTTCAGTACAATAGTTCATTCTCTAAAAAGTAACTCCACGGTTCCTATGGCCGCGGCTGCAACAGTTGCAGTAGTCCCCAAGTAGAGCGTGACTTCTCCTTCACATAGCCTTCTGCTTACCTTGAACCCCTACAATGAGTTACACGCATGAGTTGAAGCCCCGGAGTCAATACACCAAAACGCAGAAGCTACCAATAAGTTGGTTTTAATAACACAAGTTTCGATATTACCTTTCTTTGATTCTAGGTAAATAGGACAATTCCTTTTCCAGTGGCCGATCTTCTTGCAGAAGTGACAGGCATCCACTGCCTTGTCTTTCCTCTGCTTCTTCGGTTTGGCAGCCTTCTTCTAAGGCTTTCTCTTTGCCTTCCTTTTCTTGCCCGATTTTCCAGTTTCAACAAGCTTGGCAATGGGCTCATCCTTTTTAATCAATTCTTCAGCTATATGAAACATATTGCTGAGCTCTTGCAAACAGGCGTTCAGCTTGTTCATGTTGTAGTTCATGATGACTGGATTAAAGGATGGAGGCAGAGAGTTGAGAATAGCATCGATCTGTATTATCAGATCCAGCCCGAATCCAAGAGCCTCCAATTCATTGATATAACCCATCATCCGGAGATAATGGTCGTGAACTTGTTGGTTCTTTGACATCTGCGGGGTCATGAACTGTTTCAAGACCTTCTGCTGAGTATAACGATTCTGCTCTTCGTACATTGTCTTAAGACTATCCAATACGTCCTTGGCAAATTCGCTCTGATCGAATTGCCTCTGAATTGGATTGTCCAAAGAGGCAATGAAATAACAGTGAGTAAGGGAGTTTTTCTCCTCCCATTCTTGGTATTCTACTCTACGGGCCTCAGAAGCCCTATCTCCCGGACGATTCAAGGCAGGATTCTTGGCTACCTTATCCAATTTTTCAGAGGTTAAGACCAACATAAGGTTCATGTACCAATCGGCATAGTTTGGGCCCTTAAGCTTGTTGTCGTCAAAAAGCTTTGCAAATGATTCATTTGTCATTTTCTGATAAAAGAGCAAACATCAATCCACAATCTAATTTGATTCATGTTCATTTCATAGATATGGATTTTAATCTACAATCCATTTCCATTTATTCATCTCTGGGATTTCCCTCCTTTCTCAATGACGGTGACTACTGGTTGTCTCTAAAAAATGTGGGAAATCACACAGGGTGCATGGAGCCAACTGTTTTAGCTGCATAACCCCACCACCTTTCTATGAAGAACCATATCCACTCATCATAAGAATTTTCCCTTTAGCCTCTGTCAGACAAGGTTCAGAACCATTTTCAGGTAAACCTTTCTGTCCAGTGAGTGCTTACCCATCATGTTCGTGAACGCCAAGGTACCGTGAAAGAGTTCTCATTTTCTGGTGAAGCCCCTCCCACATCGGTCTATGACGCCCCTATCATCTTATGAAACACTTAGACAAGCCCAACAGCAAATGGATAGCCCATTTTCTGGTGTGTTTCCTCATTATTGAAGGATCCATCCTCATGCTAATGATGGAAGGCCTTTAGAGAGTTCATCATATGAATCTCCCTATCACATGCACTCATATTATCTGGAGGGAACAGTTAATTACACCCTAGTTTGATTTAGGTCAAACCAAAGTGGCTCCCACTAACTTTCATAAAGTCAAATTTCAGTGGACCTTAAATCGGCTAGGGTTCCGCACGTAACCTCTTGATGAGGTGTGGGGCCCACCACTGAGGGGGTCATCCAATGACCAAAACGGGCACCATGGCAATGATGTGCATTCAGCCATGGTGTACGTAAGAGCCACTATCGAATGAGCATGGGCCAAACACTTATGGCCCATCTACGCAGCACATCATACATCCATACATCTCATGCAGGGATAAATTGATCCATTCAATTAATTATCTGTAAGGCCATTGGAAGCCCGTTAAAAATCCATAATATTAACCATTAATATTATCTAGGTATATGGGTTGAATTAGGGTTACCCAGTCCGGCCCATATATCTTTATCCTTTGAAGTGGGTTTTTAGCAGTTTTAACTATTTAAAACTGGGCCTTTATAGGTTGGGCCGAATTAACCATTTAATTAAAAATCAATCCTCAGGCCCATTAGTGGAAAAATTAGGGCTGACTTTCAGCCTTCATTAAACCCTAGATTTGGTCCTAACAGTTTGAACCAATCTTGGTTCAAACGGGTCTAGGGTTTGATCTTTAATTAAATCTATAATTCAAGAAAATAATCTAAAATTAAATAACTGAGAAAAGAAAATCAAGAATCAGTTAATCAGGGTTGTTTGCACACTCCATCCTGCAAAACAGAGTTTAGATCACAGATTGTAGTTTCACAAACTGCAAATCGCAGATAGCGAATGTCTCATCTGCGAAATCTCCTTCTCTGTGCCACCATCTTTGATCCAAAATAAAATTAAATAGAAATCCTATTTCTATTAATAATTACATCAGATCGAATGCCTATACATTGAGTCTAAAAATAAAAATAAAAATTTATTTACAGACCAAATATAATAAATAAATTCAAGAAACTGCAAATCTTGCAGTTCTCCCTGCTCAAACCAAGAATTCGATCTCCTTTTGTATGAATAGCCCATAAATAAAGAAAATCATAAAGAACTATTCTAAACAATAATCAGATTTATATTAATTTCAGATTATTTGCCCTTCAATTTTGGGAACAAATTTCCCAAAACCCATATCTGCGCAAATTGGGTAGAACGCCTTCTCCCTATTTGCACAGGTTCAGATCTGAAATAGAATGGTTCAAGATTTGAACCATGGCTCTGATACCAGTGAAGGGATAGGAAATCCATCACATGGACACCCAAAGATTGTGGAATAAGGGGGCAAATTTTAAAAATTTTTCTCTCCCTTCAATTAGGAATCGAATTCCCCATTTAGAAAATTATATTTTCTACGATCATTCTTGAACCATAAACTGAACCAAATCTGAACTAAAAGGAGTAGGGAGAGATAATACCTGATACAGAAAAGTAGTATCTCCCAATGGAGGCGTTCACGCCCAAGGAAGGATCCAAAATCTGCTCCCACAGACTTGGTGGCACCACAGTGTCATC
The DNA here is from genome assembly GCF_056320005.1 of Nelumbo lutea. Taxonomy (NCBI): domain Eukaryota; kingdom Viridiplantae; phylum Streptophyta; class Magnoliopsida; order Proteales; family Nelumbonaceae; genus Nelumbo; species Nelumbo lutea. Next base: position 56,317,807 of record NC_142689.1, on the reverse strand, counting down.
CTTGTCAGGATAGGTCTTCTTAGACCGACCCACTTGTTAGTATCCAGTTTAAGGGTACTACATAGAAACATACCAAGGGAACATGAATCAAATATGCAATTTTATTCATTTACAATAAATTCATAAAGTACATCATTTTGATTGAAGCTAAGGGCATACAAAATTGTCTAATAGTAAAACCCTATCTGATTTACATTGTAGAAAGATGTATTCTTATCTAAAGTACATAGATTAACCAATTCTAGACAAGACTTCTGGAAAGAGCAATTTATTTCTGGTCACTCGCTAGTATTTGCAAAAAATGTTAAGAATTACCTTAGGCAAATAGGAGGCGGTAGAATCCTGTACTCCAATTACTCTTTAGGATACTTGATCCAAATAGTAAATCAAATAGGATTGGAAGTATGTAATGATATGTAACTAAAAAGACAAGTTAAAAAAGAAAAACTTAATTCTAAAAGAGAATTAGGAGATTTTTGCTACCAATTTGGAATGACTCCTAAACCTCCTGTTACTAGGATGGTTAAAAAGAAAATAAATTACTATAAAAAAGAAAAGAAATCCCATAAGAACCCTAAAAGATTTTTGATAATAAAAAAATCAACAGTCCCAACTTGTTTTAAGTGTGAACAAAAGGGCCACTTTGCTAATAAATGTTTTAAAAATAAATCCATCACTAAGAAACTAAACGAGTTGGAAGAAGAAGAAGATGAGCTAGAAGTCTCTACAAGAGAGTCTTCTACCTCTTTAGAAAAATGTTACGCTAATGACATATGCACTTGCAAGAGTGAATCAATTACTTCTGAAGAAGAGTCAGGAGAACTTAACGTATTAATCTTAGATGAAGAATATCTTTTAGAAATACTTAATGAAATTCCTAATAAGGAATCAAAGAAAAAATACTTACTGGCAGCCTTGCAAAGTAGAACTGAAAGAGTGAACAAGGAAAAACCCAAACAACTGTTAAATGAAAAGAATATAATTTCTTATAAAGAATTGATTAGAAGGTTTTAATCAGAAACCTCCCAACCTCCAACAATACAGGATTTACGAGAAGAAGTCAATCTACTAAAGAAAGAACTAAAAACCCTCAAATTAAGGGTTGATCAATTAGAAGCCGAAAAATTCTAGGAGAATCAATCAAAAAAATCATTGGAACAAAGTTCCGTTGAGTTTGTCGGAAACAACGGAGAGTTCATATACTCTATAGAAGAAGTCAAATACCAAAAATGGTATTCTAGAATTACCCTTAGAATCAACGGTTACAGCCTCTTAGTGATAGACTTAATAGACTCAAGTGCATATATCAACTGTATCAAAGAAGGAATTGTGCCTTCTAGATATTTTGAGAAAACATCCCAACAAGTCAATGCAGCGGATGGAAGAAAACTTGAGATAAAATACAAGATCCCTGTAGCCCATATCTGCAACCAAGGAACTTGTCTAAAGTCTACTTTCCTAATGGTAAAAGACCTAAGACAAGAAGTTATTTTGGGCAACCCATTCTTGTTGTCCATCCTTCCATGTCAAATCGATTCTTCATAAATCACAACAATAGGAGAAATTTTGGTAACTTATGAGTTTTGCTAAAACCTAGAACTTCAATCATCAACACCTAGAATTTCAATCATCAACAGGTAATTAAGCATATTAAAAAACCTAAAATGCAATTAGAAATTGAAATTTTCCAAAAAAAGTTAACAAAAGAAATTTGTGATAAAACACCTAGTGCATTCTATCATAGGAAAAAGCATACGGTAGAATTACCGTATGAAGAGGATTTTAGAGAATCAAAGATTCCTACAAAAGCCAAACTAATTCAAATCAATAATAGGTTATTGAAAATCTATAAAAAAAAAAAAGAAATCCAATATTTACTAGAAAAAATGTCTAATTAGACCAAGCAAATCCCTTTGAAACTGTCATGTTTTCTATGTAGAAAACGCAACAGAAATAGAGAGAGGAGTACCGAGACTCGTCATAAATTACAAACCCCTCAACAAAGCTTTGAGATGGATTAGATACCCCATTCCTAATAAGCAAGATCTAATAAGCCATCTATATGATGCAGAAATATTCTTGAAATTCGACCTAAAATCAGGTTATTGGCATATTATAATAGAAAAAGAAGGATAGATACAAAATTACATTCACAGTGCCCTTCGACCACCATGAGTGGAATATGATGCCTTTTGGGCTGAAAAACACCCCTTCTGAATTTTAAAGAATTATAAATGAAATATTCACCCCTCACACTCAATTTATAGTAGTGTATATTGATGATGTATTGATCTACTCTTCCTCTATATCTGGAAACACTTGAACATATTCTTTCGTGTGATGAAAGAAAATGGATAAAATGAAACTCTATCAAACAGAAATCAGATTTTTAGGTTCCCAGATATCCAAAAGAACCATGGCGCCCATCTAGAGAGTGATAGAATTTGCTGATAAAATTCCTGATGAAATCAAAGATAAAACTCAACTTCAGAGATTCTTAGGCAGTCTAAATTATGTAGCAGACTATTATAAAGGAATAGCCCAAGATCGCCAATTACTTGAAAAACAATTGAAAAAGAATCCTCTAGAATCGAGTGAATAGCTCACTCAAACAGTGAGAAGGATTAAACAAAGGGTAAAAACCCTTCCCTGCCTTAACATCCATCATCTAAGATCTCCAAAGATAGTAGAAACCGATGCTAGTGATATTGGATATGAAGGAATCCTAAAGCAAAAGAAAGATGGAAAAGATGAGATAATTCACTTCATTTCAACAAACCTGGAATGATACCCAAAAAAAAAATCTACTGTAAAAAAAGAAATGCTCAGTATAGTCCTCTACATCACTAAATTTCAAAGTGATTTGATAAACCAACATTTTACTCTCCAAATTGATTGTAAATCAGCCAAAGAGATTTTGGAAAAAGATGTGAAAAACTTGGTTTCAAAACAATTATTTACTATATGGCAAGCTATTTTATTGGTATTCGAATTTGATATTAAATATATTAAAGGATTTGATAATGCTTTACCAGATTTCTTGACCAGGGAATTCTTACAAGGTTATCTAATTAAAGATGACAGATAAAAGACTTCATCTTCCAAGTCCTAAGTTCGGGCGCCCTAAAAGGACTAATGAGTCCAATCCAAGATCTAATTATGAGATCGCAGCAAGTTCAAGGATTAATTAGTCCCCATTAATGTCTCCCTTAATTAGGGAACCATCTCCTGCTATAGTAGAGGCTAATTCCAGCCAATACCTGAATAATTCATCAGATTTCGTGAGAACTATCTCAAGAGAAGAAGCTGTCGCCGTCTCCACTCATGTCAACCCAGAAGGAGCCCTTCAACACCTTGCCCTCTCTATCCTAAATGGGTATCATTTCATTGTTTGTGGACAAAATAAGGATCAAAAATATTATGAAGAAATTCTTCTCCACATAGGGTCTCCTCGAATTCAGCATTATTTTAGGGATCCAAATAAGACAGAACTAGCTTATTCCAAGCTAGTAATAGCTAAATTTATCTCTCTGTCGACCAGGGGCAATGTAAGCAAGTCGAAATTTATAATTAAGCTTATCGATAAGAGACCCAAAATATTCAACTACTGGGATTATCAAGACGCTTGGTATAGAGTATTCCTGTTGCAAAATTCTGCTTTCAGGCATTCATGGTTCATTCGGTTCTCCGAAGATTTTCGAGGCCCGTCCTGACTGAGCATATGTTTGGTGGACCTCTTGGGGAGCTTCCGATGATATCTTCCCTCACCAAGAGCTCATGGACAAATATAAAGCCTTTGGAAAAGGAAGAGCTTATCTAGAATATGAGCATGTAAAGCAGTTTGAGTTTTTCAAAACATTTCGCTTTCCCTGGATTTTGAAATGGAGTTATCACTTGGATATCTATTGGATGCCCCCAGCCATCAAAAGAAAAATTGAAATAAAATGGTGGGACAAATTTCATCTTACAGATGTCCTCAAACCTACCGTAGAAGAAGATGACATTTTCCAGTCCATCTTTAAATCCTATATGGACAAGCTTCGAAGCAAGTTTCCAGACTTGGACCCACTAGAGCTCGAACAAATGTCCTTATGAATGACTGAAAAAATGAAAGAGAAAAGTAAAGGAATTTCAAAAGACCTCGAGACAGAAAGTGTCCGCTCACTCAGCCCGCACCATAGTCAAATCACTGTTTAAAAATTCCAGCCCATCCGAAACAGTACAAGAATAGACAGTTGTTCCTAATAGGACAAGAAGGTGATAAGGGAGTATCTCAGTTATTTAGATGCGCAGTAGGAAAAGATAAAAGGTATCTCAATTATAGATGCCTTAACAATAAGATCGAATAAGAAGGCTCTCTGAAAAGCTCTACCACCGCTATATAAACCACTCTCCTTTCATTACGAGGGTGTGCAAGATTTTGGGTGTAAAATTCATAAGTCCTCTAGTCTTATTTGAGTGTTGTTTTCTGAGCGCTTTCAAGTTGAGTGTTGTATTTGTGAGAGCATTTTGTAATCTTTGTAAAAGCATCTACTATTGTGTTATGTGTGCTATATCTCTGCAAGTATTGTTAAGATTTTTTATAATAGTACTTTCCGAATACAAATTTTCTTTGAATATTGTTTCTCTTTCATTGCCGTATGGTTTATCTTTCTTATCTTTCTGCATAACCTTACTATTCATTTGCATACCTCTACTATTCATCACCTTCCATCCTACTGTTTATTATTATTATTATTATTATTAGTTTACTTCTTTAACTAAATTGTTTCCTTTCTTCTGAATTGATTTTTTTTACATGAAATGTAAAATGTTTATAATTGCTAGTTGATTAGGTATTATTTTATTGCGAAACTTATTGCCTATAAACTACTAGTTTAGGGATATGTGTTCTTTTTATCAATTTAATTTGGCATATTATACGTTATTTTCAGCAATTTATAAACTTTAACTAATTTTTTCCTTAAACTTTGAGGCATATGCCTTGCAATGCATTAAAGCTTATGCCTCACCTTTTTGGGCCATTACGCCTTTTAAAACATTGCCTCAATAATAACTACATGGGTATTTTGGACATTTTTATGCCTTCTTTTAGAAGATTCTAATAAAGGGGGCATACTTGCAACTTTGTCATAAAGTTTAGGGGAGGTGATTACAATTATGAAACTTCAAGGGACATTTCAACAATGATGAAAAATTTTAAGGGAGTTTTCAGAGATTTACCCTATTTGTTATTTACATAGGTATGCATGTTATTTGAGCTTTCCAATTGGGATAAGCCTAATAGAATGGCCCAAATTGTATTAAAGATTACACCACGCATAATAGAATATTTGGTTTGAGGATTTTTAAAGCTGTAATTTATTAGCATTATCTAAGATCTACTCAATCCAAATCAAAAAGCATATCATTTATTGATCTTAGGTGTTTTAGTGAGAACAACTCATTGAAAGTACTAATACTTGTATGTAGATAATCCAAGTAAGTTTCTATGAGCTAAAATCATTATAAGCATATTGCTAAAGAAAAAGTGGAAGCATTGCTTGATTTAATTGAATGAATTAAACATCATCAACACCACCACTACTCTTTTTAAAATTGAGGATTTTTTCAAGAAACTCAAAAAATGAATGAACTACAAGGGGCTAAAATGATTTTGATTTAATTCAAGAAGATTTGTGGTATAATAACTCATTAAGGATGAAAGAACAATCAAATCTATGGCTAAGTGTCATATCTTTTAGGTTTTTAATGTAATCATTTACCTAAGATGCACAACACAAGATTTTCAACATTACCAAACTTGGTGAAATTAATCTTAGAGATCAATGCTAGAAATGGTTTGGTTTCTAGGCTTTCCTAGGCTTAAATCATGATTTGAAATGTTGAAAAACACTTTTGAAAGCCAAGGGAAAGATCCCCAAACCATTTTATGAGGCTTCTAAGTGTTGGATTGCAAATAGTTGACCACCCAAAAATGTATAGTCGACTACCCTTGACAATTAAGGCCACTACGAAATAGTAGTTAACTACCCTTCATAGTCAAGGCATAAAATGCCCTAGCACTATGAAGTAGTCGACTACCCAAAAATCCATAGTTGACTACGCTTGACAATTGAGGCATAAAATGTCCTAACAGTATGCCATAATCAACTACCCAAAAAATGTATAGTCCACTACCTCTAACAAACCAAGTTTGAAAATTCATATCAATTGATTGATTAGAGGAACCAATCAGCTAAAGGAGAAAAAAGATTCTTCCTTTCATCTAATAAGTGACTTCCAATTGATTGTAGTCAACTACTTTGTTAAATTATTAACCATTTGAAAGAATAATATCTAGTTTTATTTTTCGTATGCCTTATATTTGTTGAGGACACTTTGAACCACTTATATGAATGGTAAAAGTCCTATAATCACTAAAAAATGGTCACTTGCTCCTCAATCTATAAATAAGAGGTTTTTGGCTTGAACAAAAAAGAGAAAATATCTTAAAGTACCCCTAAGTTTTAGGAAATTGACTAACTCTACTCCTACTAATTTACATATTGTCTTAAATTACCCCTAAGCTTTCTAACAATTAACAAAATCCCCCCTATTGTTAGTGCGTTGTCACGTAACTTATATAATTTTTCTTATTCCCTTCATTGTTCTTCAAATTTTCAAAATAAAACCCAACCATAGTTCATCTTTGTTTTATCTTCCCCACCTCTACAACATTATTGCAATGAAGTTTTTGATAGTTCTAATTTATAGGGAGAGAGGTTGGTTAATAAAGACATGTATGATAAAGCTAAGGGAGAATATAGTGAAAAAGAAATGCAAAAAGTAAACCATGTGCATCAACCAATATAAAAAAATGATGTAATCAATCCAAAAATGACAAAAACAACAACAAAAAATGCACACGTCACAATAAGAATGAGAGCTAAGAGACATCATATATACCATTGCCTTTTGAAGGGTGATTTGCACTCGACACCAGTTAAATCTACAAAGAAATGAGAAAAGGATGACGAACATATCCTACTTGGATGAAATCTGAAACTGAGTAGTCATTAAATATTCATTTTTATTATCAAGTCGTGCTCCTTTCAACTTGATCCTCTTAGAATTTTCAACTTTGTTTCGGGATAGCAACATTAGTGGCAAGATGATGCTTCTTCTATCTCTTGGCTTTTCCCTGTAGTTAAAATTGAAAAATTTGTAGTTAGATGAGAACTAAGAGATGAACTTGTCCAAATTTCTTATATTTTATCCTTGAGGATTAGGTTTACTAGTCTAACATGTTTTGTGTTCTGAATACTAACGGATTTGTTCATTAGATGATATGGTTGAAAATCCATTTCTTTAGTTTTTTTTAAATGTTGATTTAACCTAAAACAGAACTAAACTAGGGATGCACTTTCTTTTTTGTGAATTTCTATCCTTAAATTGTGGTTGTGAAAGGCCACATTGAATTAAGTTTTAAGGGTTGAGCATGAATTCCTAATATCCTAATTTCTACAAATTTTTAATTAGTGATACATTAATTTTGTAATAGCTGGAGATAGTACAGTGGCAAATGAATTATGAGGGCAATTGTAGTTTCTCATAAATCCAAAATTTTCTGCTTTTCTCATTAGTGGTGTAAGTGTGAAGAAGAAGCTCAATCACCATGATTTTAGATGTTTGATATTCAGTGTTGTTGGTTTTGTTAGTTGTTTTTAGTTTCATTGCATGGAAGCAAAACTATTTCTTCCAAAAGTTCATTATTTTGACAAAATCCTTTGAGAAGATGGAGAAGAACAACAAGATGTTATTCAAATGTTTCATTTTGAAAATTTAATAAAGAATGATGAGTAAAATAGTCTTTTCATCTTTCCGTTAACAAATGTTAGTGATAAAGAGGACTTAGTCAATTGTCAAAAAAACTTAGGGGTACTTTAAGACAATATGTAAACAGTAGGGGTAGAGTTAGTTAATTTCTTAAAACTTAGGGGTACTTTAAGAATTTTGCTCATTTTAATAAAGAAAACAACCGGTGTTGTGGATAATTCAAGATAAATTGATAGCCTAAAAGCCTTTGATTCAAAGAGGATTTTACCACAAAGGAGATATCCTCTCATTTGGGTCCTCCTCTTTTCCCTCTTTCCGGGTGTAGGAAGCTCTTAGAGAAGCAAAGGGATGGTTGTCTACACAACCACCCCCTCTTTACCCAAAACTTCCCACATTCTTACTTGAGGTGTAAAGGGATTGAGTCACAAGGACTTTATCCCCCATGGAATTCCTCTCCCATTGGGTTCACAAGTTTAACATGAATTCAAAGAATGAATGATTCAAACATGAATACCATATCTAAATCAAGTAAAACCTAAATCATTCAAACATTTAGACATGCATTATCTCTAAATCAAGTAATGCCTAACCTAAAAACTATGAAACCAATGACATTTCAGCATTGAGTTGATTCACATTATGTTAAAGAAACACTAGTGAATACATGTATTTTTTCATTCAAATGTTCTAAAACTCATTCCAATGTTTCCTACACCTAAACATTATGACACCAACTTAAAAAAAAAAAAAACTGTCTTTAACCAACAAGATACATAATGCTGAAAAAAAATATATCTAGAACATTAGTAAAATTGAAGAAAATATAAAAAGAAATTAAAATAAAAAAGGGATGAGGTGAATAACTCACCTCTTTGTAGCCTTTGATCAATCACTTTGTAGAGTGGATGATGCTGAAATATTGACTTCGGGATTGCACAAATGCAATGATTGAATCTCCTTCCATGCTTTGTTCTTGGGATTAACTCGTCCCTAAGACTTTAGGGCTGAATGTTTTCCTTGTTGTTCTTTCCTCCTTGCCTTTTCCACGTGACCAAATGGGGAGTTTTTCTGAGGTTTAGGCTATGAGAAGGGAAGATGGTGGAAAGGAAGAAAAAGGATTTGGTTTTGAGGTTAATAGAACTAGGGTTTTGATGGAATTAGATTTTGATTTGGGGTTGAGAAATACAAAGATGAGGGTGATGGGTGAATGAGTGGATTTCAGTTGGGGAACTAGAAGGTGATGAAGGGTGAAAGAGTACGGGATTTTTGGTTTAGGTGTAAGGGTGAGAGAGCTAGAGAGAGATTTTGGGGAGAAAGAGAGGGTCGAAAGGGTTGGGGTTTCTTTAACTGGCCGAATGGGGTAGGAAGGAGTTTCCTTTACCTTCTTTCTTGGAACAAATGGGAGAGCTTTTCTTCTTTTTCCTTGGGTGAGCAGACCTTTTCCTTAACTTCTTTCTTCTTCTTTTCCCTTCTTCTTTGCAGACCAAATGGAGGTCCTTGCTATTTTTCTTTTTCCTTTCTTTCTTTTGTTTTTGGATGGGGCGTGGAGATTTGATTGTGGCGTTTTAGTTGGGAAAGAGGTGAAATGAGAGGAGGAAGAAGATGATGAGAGGGAGAGTTCAGTGGTGCTGGATTGGTAGAGGTTGAGGGAAATGAAGATTGGGAGGCTAGGGTTTAGTTCAGTTGTTTAGGGTTCATGGAGGAAGGAAGAAGAAGATGGGGCATGAAAGGGTCCAGTGGTCTCCAAGCTTTGGGGGGGAGGAGAGAGAGATGGGTTTCAGGTTGGTTGTGAAGAAGAAGAAATGAGTGAGAGGGAGAGTTTGATGGTCTCTTTAGGAAGAAGGTTTTCTATCTTTTTTTATTGTTAAATCGAATGGGGTAGGGCCGGTTTGGTTTGGTTCAATTGGAATGGTTTAGTCTCATTAGAACTAAATTAGGTTTAGTTTAATTAGGCTTGGACTGAAAAGGGGAGGGTTAGTTAAGGTTTTGTTAGGGTTTCTCTTAGGATATCTTTAAGGTTTGGAAAGGATGGAGGGTTTAGATGTTTTGATGCTAATCTAAGGGTGGAAAGGTTCCTAGAGTTTCCTTATTTTTTCCTTTTTTTCCTCATTGGCTCCTCCTCCTAAACCGAATTTAATTGGCTATGGGACAGCTCCCCTTGATTTGCTCTCCCTTGTCTCCTTTCCTTTAATGTCTAGAAGAAGGGATTTCAAAAGTTGAAATTTAAAATTTAAAATCAAAACAGGATGGCCGAATTCTTTTGAGAGGGAATGGAGAGAAGGGGTGACTAAGGTTTTAGAAATTAGGGTTTGGGGAGTGCTAATTGTTGATTAGGTCAATCCTAGGGTAGAAAAGCAAGGGAGATTTATATCTACGACTAAGATTGCACCCAGGGTAGATAGGGAGTTTTGGGTGATTTTCATAAATGTGTAGGGACTTTAATGAAAAAACAGAAAGGGGGTTTTTGCAATGAGATGGCAAGTGCAAGGAGGTATGATGTGTAGAATTCAAGGGCTGAGATTAAAATTTAAGATGTTAGGGTTTATCTTAAACAACGGGATCATATGAATTGGAATCCTTGTAGATGAAGGGGTAAATTGGGGAATTTTGTAACAAGATTTTCCAAGAAGGTTCTAAGGTGTTCAAAAAGGGCAATGATGGGGTTTGATGGCCTTGGGTGTGTGTTAGAGTGAGAAATCATGATCTAGAGTGTGTCGAGAAATCGAGGGCGTCAAATCAATATTTTTTCTTGATGAAAGGGTAAATTGGTCATTTTGGGTCTAAAAATGGAGGAAGATTTATCCAGGTGTTCAGGAAGGTGATGGCACGGTCTAGGTATATCGCAATGCAAATCTTGAAATAGGAGAGTGGTGGCCGATAAAAGTCATCGATTTGGAATCTTTATAGATAAGGGGTAAAATGGTCATTTTAGAGTCTAAAAATTGTTGGATTGTCAATCAAGGGGCTTTGATGGGTTTAAAGGTATCAGATGATGCATGACAATTGATATTTTGAAATTAAAGAGTATCGGACAACGAGGATGGTTCATGTGAAATCTTTTTAAGTGAAGGGTAAAATGGTCATTTTAAGGTTTGAAATGTGACAGATGGTCGATCAGAAGGTTGATGAGGGTTTTGATATAGTTCGGAGTGCTAGATAGTGTGTTGTGATGGAAATCCTAGATTTGAGAAGTGACAACCAATAAGGATCGTCGATTTATAATCTTTTTGAATGAAGGGCAAAATGGTCATTCTAAGGTATGAAATTTGGTGGATAGTCGATCGGGGGTTTGATGGAGGTTTTAAGAAGATTTGTGTGTCTCGAGGGAGTTACCCTGATGCATATGTAAAATTTTAAGAGTGATAACCAATGAAGATTGTCGGTTTGGAATCTTTTTTGGATGAAGGGAAAAATGGACATTTTAAGGTATAAAGTTGGACAGATGGTTGATCGAGAAGTTGATGGAGGTTTTGGTAGGTTTCTGGGGTCTTAGATGATGTGCCTAAATGAAGATCTTGGATTTGGAGAGTAGCAACTAATGAGGATCGTCATATTAGAATTTTTTTGGATGAAGGGCAAAATAGTCATTTTGGGCCTAAAATTTGGTGGACACAGGGGCCTGATGGAGGTTTGAGGAGGATTTGAGCATCTTAGGGCGGCTATCGTAACGGAGATCTAAGATTTCGATAGTGGCGACCGATAAGAATAATCAATTTAGAATCTTTTTGGATGAAGGGCAAGATGGTCATTTTGGGCCTTATATTTGGTGGACACAGGGGTTTGATGGAGATTTTAGGAAGATTTGGGCATATTGGGGGAGCTATCGTAATGGAGATCTAAGATTTCAAGAGTGGCAACCAATAAGAACAATTGGTTTGGAATCTTTTTAGATGAAGGGCAAAATGAACATTTTAAGGTATAAAGTTGGACGGATGGTTGGTCGAGAAGTTGATGGAGGTTTTGGTCGGTTTTAGGGGTCTTAGATGATGAGCTTAGATGAAGATCTTGGATTTGGAGAGTGACGGCAAATGAGGATCGTCGGTTTGGAATCTTTTTGGATGAAGGGCAAAAAAGTCATTTTGGGCCTAAATTTTGGTGAACAGTCGATCAGGGGTCTGATGGAGGTTTTAGGAGGATTTGGGCATCTTGGAGGAGCTGTCGTAATGGAGATTTAAGACTTTGAAAGTAACGAGCAATGAGAATGGTCTATTTGGAATCTTTGTGTGTAAATGGCAGAATGGGGACTTTTGGATCTGAAACTTGGGCGGTGGGTATCCTGTGGTCCCTGTAGTCTAATGGAAGTGTGTGATGGCTTTAGCGGTGTGGGAATCATGAGGATCTAAGTTATGAGTATTTTGGCCAATGAGAGGGCTTGAAATGGAATCTTGGAATGATGAATGGATAAATAGGGGAATTTTTAAGTTGGGCTTTAGTGGAGTGGCATGGATTTAAATTATGGGGCTGTTGTGAGGATTTGATCGTATTGGGAGCGTGTGGATTGTATGTTTTAGGCTTGTGAGTTGTCATAATGTCAGGTTTGTCGAAATGGAATCTTTAATGGAAAAATGGCAAAATCAAGGGATTTAAGATTAAAATTTGGTGTGATTGGCTGCTTGAAGGTTTGGTTTCATGTGATGGAGTCTGATTGGGTAACAGGTATGGTGATATGGCGTGATCGAGACCATTGAAAGGGAATCTTATGGACTTAACTGTTTATTCAAGGGTATTTCAGTTAAAATTTGGTTTCCTAGGGTTCTGGCATATTCTAAAGATGTTGACAAGGTCTAATTAGGCATTTGGAGTATGAGAAGTGGGTTAAAATGGAGACCGAGCAAAAATTGGGTGCTTACAAGTGCTTACATTGTATATAGTGTATATGTTTTGAGAGCAAGAGTCTTCTTTTTTAAGAGATTTCTAAGCTTCAATAGTTTAAAGTGTAAGAGAAGCTGAGAAGCCTTAGAACTTGTACAGTCTTACTAAGTTGAGCATCCGAGTTTGTTTATCCCTTGCATCTAAATAGTTCGTGTTCTATATTGTAATACCTGCCTATTGAGAGGCTTTGTGTCCTACTGTAATTGTATTATATTGTAATATCATTTGAGTGTAGGGGGTTTTTTAAGATTGAACACCATTCGATATCCAATTGGCACCTAAAAGTCCAATATAGGTTGGATAGACACTCCTACGTTCTACCAAATTAGGTTGGAATAGCACTTAGAAGCCTATTGAAGGAAATTGCGTGTACTCAAAAGTCTTATTGGTTGTATAGGCTTTGTTGATGCCTAAAAGTCTAATTGGTTTTCAGTTAGTTGAAATCCTCAAAGGGTGTTTGAGGTAAAGGATGTAGACAAGGTTTGTCAAACCTCTATAAAAATCATATATGTACTTTTCTTTTCTTTTTCCTATTCTTTATTTATTGCTCACCTTCAAGTTTTGGGATTACTTTGATGCTAACTGTTTCTAACTTTTTGCTATCTGCCTAAACTTGAATATCTGACTATCTTGCAACTCTTGATCATTATTCTTACTTATTTTCTTTTTAGTTACAAGATATAGATATCTTGGTGCACTTACTAGGCTACTAACTCTACTAATTTCAATGTTTGTTAGCATTTACTAATTTCACTAACTCTTTACTTTTAGCAATTATTGAATTTCACTATTTACTAACTGCTAATCATCAACCACTAACTACTTTGTATTTACATTGCTATAGTTATTTTATTTCCATTAGTAAATGCACACATGCGTTTAAATAATAATAATAATTGGGCCCATTCCAGATAATTTGTTCCATCAAACTTGACCGTAGTAATATGAAATGAACTGTTGTCAATGGAATTCCCAGCTCCTACAAGTCTTCTATATGGTTTGTTCTCATTTCTAGCCATTTTCATGCTATATTGAACAATAGATATTCACCGAATGGAAAGTACAACATTGTCCAACTCCTTTTCCAACAAAAAATATTTCAAGTGTTGTCCAACAACACCCATAATAAAAAAAAAATTCAAAGCCTTTTCTATGAACACAAGGTGGGCAGCAGAAGCGACCAACATTGTCAAACAACACAACCCAAAAGTACAGTCCACAAAGAAACCTTAAAACAGTCCAAGAAAGCAACCAAACCTCCCAAAGGATTATAGAAAAAATATTTATGACATTTGTCAATCCAAAAAGTAATGAAAAAACAACCCAGAAAATATTAGGCACCATTCATAATATTTGATTTAAGTCCTAAATCAGAAAGCAACTTGTTTTCTTTGATTCTTCCTGGTCACTAGACAACTCTCCATGTTTTCTGAACCTTGGGCACCTTCTTCAATCACTAATGACCTCTAAGAAGTTGGCAGGTTAAGATGAAACTTCCAGCCCTATAAATGCTTTCATGTAGTTGGTTGGACTACACCTACTTGAGAGCCCTAACCAATCTTAAACCTAGCTTCAATACCAAGTCATCTAGAACCAAGGAGGTTCAGACCTGTTTAGTAATCAAAAAAGAAGAAAACAAAGATGAAGAGAAGAGAAAAGGAAGAAGATAGGAGAAAGAAATAATATAAGAGAAAAGGGGTTCTGACTTGTTTAGTCTGTTGCCCCAAGTGCTATTTATATTAGGTTTATAATAATAAGAGGTACAATGACAGGAATACCCCTATCGCTATAAACAACTTAAAGAAACATCCTAACAACACTATAATCAAAGGAAACATATGAAGAAGTGGGACCATAATCAATCAAATTCTCCGCAAATAATAATATTAATAATAACAACAACTACAACCACCACAACAACAACAACAAAAATAATAATAATAAAGGCAAATTTCTTAAAGTACCCCTATGGTTTAGGAAATTGACTAACTTTACCCTTACTATTTACATATTGTCTCAAAGTACCCCAAGTTTTTTGACAATTGACATCATGGTTAAGTATTAATTGAAAAATGAAATGTCAAATTATCCCTCCATTATTCCTCGAATTTTCAAAATAAAACCCAACAATGCCTTCGGTTTGGACCTATCATCGTCAGTGCTGGCCCTTTGGATTTAACTATCGTGGATTGCTCATTCTAGCATGGCATCTCTTCCATTCTATTAGAGGAAGAGTGATTACGAGGCCACTCCAATATTTCACTTGTTATAGAAGTTCAACTTGTGATGTTATCTATTGCAATGGAGGATCATATGGAGGGAGAACGTTTTTCACTAGACAATCTGATGCTAACAGTTGTGGTGATAGTTAAGTGTCTAGGAATGCATCATCATGAATTTTGTCTTTTCTATCAAGTCTTTCTCCTTGAGGGAAGTATTTTCAAGCTTTATTTGTCTTTCCCTCCTAGATTGCCATCCAGTTTTCTATTAGAGCCATGATTTGTTTATTTCACTTTATTTTAGTGAGTCTATGCTTATTTTTGGTCAATACCTTTTTTCATTTTCTTTGTTCTAACTTTTGCTTACGACTATTTGTCGGTGAATCTTAAAAGTTCAAAGTTTATTCCACTCAACAATACGATCGTTCTTTGAACCCTTAGTAAAGTTCCTTTTCATCGTTTTTCTCAAAGAATTCAAGGCGACCTTTAGACCCTTCCATGTGATCTCTACCATTAATATCCGAAGCTCCCGACTTCTTCCCTAGTACATCCCAACCTGAAACCCCTCCATCCATAGCAAAACCAATTTCACCTCGAATTTCTTCAACAATAGAGGTGGCCATGGCCACCATTTCATCATCTTCACCACCATTCCTCACCATATCTAAACACTAGATTGGTAGATTCCCTAAAAAATTCCCTAAAATTTTAGTCAAAATTGAAAACTGAGTAAACGAAATACACAAACATATCATTCATAAAGTTTGAAACTTGGGTTTTGAAGATACAATATCGAGAAGGAAAATGTTCTCATAAATCGTTGATTATTTTGTTGTTTGGTTGGCCAGTATTTAAGATATCAAAAAATCATTTAGAAATCAATTATTAAAATTAGCCTAGAAAGAGGAATTACCAACTTTAATGATTCATCTTTTCAAGCCGATTCTAATTTTTTAAATGAGGTGGCATTTGATGTGGATAGGGGAGATAATTCCCATAAAAGAAAAATCATTACCAAACAAACTCATAGCTGGTTTTTGAAAAATTGGCCAACATGGTAATAATGGTACTGAATATTTAATTTCTCTGATTTCTAAGAAATTAATGATTTATGAGAAATCTCATTAGAGGAATCATCATCAATCCCAAGCACCTCCTAAAATTCAAGGACCTAAGCATCACTATATCCCCAAAACATTTTTTATAGGGGACAATTATGGGTCAGGCTGGACAGCTCAAGTTGGGTTTTTACTTTTTACGAGGCGGTAAGAGCATTTTGGATTCTTGGTCCGCCTTGGCTCGGCCCTACCCCATATTGGGCATATAAATTAATAAGAATATATTTTAAATTTGTATCTGTTTATATTTAAAATTACTGAAAAAATATGTAAACCTTATTAGGCATATATCAATAGATGCATATTTTAAATATATAATATTATTTGAAATTACAAATATGTACATATACTATAAATTTTATATAATATATAATACATATATTATACTATCAAATTTTATCTTCTAGGTCGGGCTGTGCTGTTCGGGTATATATATATATATTATATATTGGGGGCTAGATGTTTTAGGTCTCAGGCCCGGCTCGCAATGTTTGCATGATGTGGGCCCAGGCTTGGAAGAATAACTTGTACCCAGGCCCACAAATTTTCGGACTGGACAATACTGGCCCGGGCAGATTCGAATTCCGAACTCGCTCTGGGTGATTTCGTGGTGAAGATCAAAATCCTGGAAAAGACCGACATATTGGATCAGCCGATCAGGATTCAGAACACGCACGACCTGGCATACGAAGAAGATATTTATGTAACATCCATGCATCCTCAGAAACGGATGTTTCGGTTGTCCTAACTCCACCTCTGACCTCCCTCGTTGTTAATGGACAGCGGCTGCAAAAGTGCAAATAAAGGGGATTTCTGGTAAGAAGGAATTTCTTCTAATATATAAAGGGGATATTCCATCCCGACTCTCTCCTTCCCATCTATTTTCCCTCTTTTAGGGTTTGTGGCTTCCGGTTCTGCTGCTGCTGGTTGTTCAAGAGCACTGAGTCGAATCTTGGGTGTTCGTCTGTTCGAGTTGATTGCCAATGGGAGTCCCGGCCTTCTATAGGTGGTTAGCGGAGAAGTATCCACGAGTGGTGGTGGACGTGGTTGAAGAAGAACCGGTCGAAATCGATGGCATTTGTATTCCTGTTGACACCAGTAAACCTAACCCTAATAACATCGAATACGACAATCTCTATCTCGATATGAACGGGATCATCCATCCTTGCTTTCATCCTGAAGACCGGGTATGCTTCTCTCTCTCTCCTTCTCTCTCTCTCCCTCACCGGGCAACTTTTTCTTCTTTGTTTCGGGAAGTGGAAATAGGTGAACACTCTTTGTTAATGACGCAAAAGAATCTCGAAATGGTATTCAGCTGTTGAGTTTGTCGGAATTTTTTTTCTTCATTCATGTTCTTTTCTTTTGTTTTTTTTCCTATGGAAATGATGCTTTTAAGTTTGAATTAGTGAAAGAAACTATACGTGCATTTGCAAATACGTTTGAAGATGCACCAAATGTTCGGCAAGTGGCTTGTATAGTTATATTTCATTAGCTGCTACACTGCTAGCGTCTTTTGAGTTATGACAATAGGTAGAAATATTAGTGCCCGCTGCATCCAGCATTGCAATAATTATTTCCAATTATTATTCAGCTGTTGAGTTTGTCGGATTTTTTTCTTCATTCATCTTCTTTTCTTTTCTTTTCTTTTTTTGGTATTTTTTCCTATGGAAATGATGCTTTTAAGTTTGAATTAGTGAAAGAAACTATACGTGCATTTGCAAATACATTTGAAGATTGCTTTGTAAATCTCTTATGCAAGGTCTAAAGTTTTTGGCATATTGTCTAGACAGTTGCAAACTTTCAGCAAGTGAAGAGAGTATAAGAAAGAATACATTTTTCATTTTTCATTATTAATCAGGGAAGAAGAATACATTTTTCATTATTAATCAGGGAGGACTGGAGCCTGGCCTGGTGGATTTTTTTTTTCCGAAAAAAAAAGGAAAAAATGTTGAAGAAGAAGAAACTGAAGAAGAAAAACTTACCTGCCGCTGCCAGAGCTGAGGTGCAATGGATTTCGGCTGGGGCTTGAGCTTGAAGTGTTGTTCGATTCCCCTCCCTCTCCAATCGAAAGAAAACCCTTTGACAGAGAAAAGAAAATGGAGATTATACTTTCAGTTGTAACTTGTCTTAATATTAAAATGATACCATGTAGCAGATGTATTTTAAAAGAATACAACAACCAATAAAAATCAAAACAATAAATTAAAAAAATAGTTTTCTTATATATGTATATTAGGCGCCTGCCTAAGTCTCTGGGCAGGCGCCTAGTATGTAAGACCTGGGACGTTTGGGCAAGGTGACCATGAATCGCCTTGACAACTATGGAAGCTACATCCTGGAAAACCAAGTATCTTTCTTATGGAGGCAAGGTTACCCTGGTGCATAGTGTGTTATCCTCCCTCCCAGATTATCTGCTCTCCTTGTACCCAATCTGGCAGGAATGACTGCTATTATCAAAAGAAGATGAGGGATTTCCTCTGGAGAGGCTGGAAAGTGCAGAAATACCACTTGGTGAACCGGAACAAGGTATGTCAGCCCAAAGCTATAGGGGGTTTGGGGGTTAGAAGGGTGGAAAGTATCAATACTGCTCTGCGGGGGAAGTGGTTTTGGAGATATGGGGAAAGTCAAGTAGGGCTGTGGAAAAGTGTAGTGCAGGCCAAGTATGGTGTTAGAAATATGGGATGGGATCCAGGAACTTCAAATCACTCCTATGGATGCTCGGTTTGGAAAGGTATTGAGAAATCTTACCATTGGTTTGCAAAAGGTGTGAAATTCAAAGTAGGAAGTGGGGAGAGGGTCAAATTCTGGAAGGATGTTTGGTGTGGGGAGAGACCTTTGAACGAGAGGTTCCCTGTTTTGTTTGAAGTTGGAGCAAATAAGGAAGCTAAGGTTGCTGAAGGTTTGCAAATCCAAGATGATAATGCATTAATGTGGTTTGGATCCCACAATTCAAGAGGAATCTAAATAATTGGGAAGTGGAGGGATGGACAGAACTTCTGCAACTCCTTTACAGTACTCAAGTGGAGGCAGGATGGTAGAATCTGGAGGTGGGAGAAGACTGGAAAGTTTACAGTCAAATCTTTGTACAAGGCGGTGGACAGTTCAGAAGGACTTTCAGTTCCAACCAACATATTTGGAGTAAAAATGTGCCTTCAAAGATTTCATTTTTTCTATGGACGGCTTACCTCAACAGAATACTTACTAGGGATAGCCTCTCTCGGAAAGGTGCCCTGCTGGACTCAAATAGCTGTGTCCTATGCGAAGGACATCTGTTAGACAGTTTTGTATGCCCTTAACTTCAATCAAAATTGATGTACTTTATGAGTTTATTGTAAATGAATAAAAGTACATATTTGATTCATGTTCCCTTGGTATGTTTCTGTGTATTACCCTTAAACTGGACACTTATTGAGACTCGTGTTAGTTTAGAATGTTCACAGCCAGTGGGTCGGTCTGGGGAGACCTATCCTGACAAGGCTGACACTGTGGTGCCACCAAGTCGGTTGGGGTGGCTTGTCTCAGCTACCGGGGTGAGACCCTAGGCACATACAGTGTGGGATTAATTGAATCTTTGAACTGGATCAGATTTCCAGTATTGCCCTGGACCTTGGAGATTGATGGGCAAAACTGGAAAGTTACTCCCGACTCCTAGACTCGATTATGATACTGCACTAGGTGTCGGATCGGACTGTCTTTGATGTACCAATCAGTGAGATCCTTAGCGGGGGTCAAAACCTGGGTATGTTGGGACAATCCGAGAATTCATCTGAGTGGGTGATCATAGTGACAGGATCAGCCCCTTTGTCGGACAAAGGTAATGATCGGGGATGCACTCTCACTGTTGGAAACCAAGACTGCTGGCAGCCGATTTCAACCGTTGAAAATTGTTTTTGCGAAGTATATTTTATATGAGATATAAAAGTATATACATTATGGTTTCTAAAATGTTTGCAAAAGGTTTTAATTCCCGGGATCCATATAAGTGGAGAGTGCAACACTGTTCCTTGTAGCCGAGGGAGAGGTTCTCTCTTGTCGGGCAGTGTATGATCATTATGGGCTGAGAGGTTAAGTGTAAGACCATTGAGGATAATACCTGATGGGCTAATCTTGCATCTGCCCACAGTCCCTGGGTGTTACAAGGTGGCTTGGCCCAGGGACCACTTAGGGTAAGTGTTGGGCCCATAGAGCCCATTTGATGGGTTTCAGGGGGTGCACTGTCTTTAACAGTGTATTCGACCAGGCCTTGTAATAAAGGCTGGGCCAAACCCATGTGGCTGATGTGTAGATCAATGCTTGGGTCCCACGCCATACAAGGAAGCCCAACTGGGCAGCAGTTAGGAAGGTTAAGTGAGCACATAAGCTTAATGGGCCTAAAGCCCATTTCGAACTGGGCTATTAATTTAGTTAATTAAAGGGTCGAATTCTGAGATGGATTAGCAGTTAGGATAGGGTCTTAATCCTATCCACTCAGAGAGTCCAGATCTGAATGTGATTCAGATCTAGAAACCTCCTAATAAGATTAGGATAAAGCTAATCTAATCTGCAGATAAGATAAGGGTTTATCCTTATCATTAGAAGAGAAGGCTGATCCAAATATGATTTGGATAAGCAGCTCCTAATGGGATTAGGAGCTGATATTTTAAGTTAACAAAAAGAAGGAGGGGGCGGCAGCCTTGAGAGAGACCAAGAAACACATCAGATCCTCTTTAGTGCTGAAATCAAGAAGAGAGAATTCTGCAGCCTGCGAATACTCTCTTGCCGCCTCCCTGCTTTTGCCGCCCTGTTTGCCAGTTCGATCTCCAGCTGTGGGAGAAGTCAAGATTGGATCTTGACATCAGTTCTTTGAGAAAGGACTGAAAAGGGAAGTTGTGCTCACGTTCCATCCTGCTGTTTCTTGTGAAGGACAGAGTTCTTGGGAAGAACACTGCTGATTCTGCTCCATCCTGCACTGCGCCATCTTCAGTGGGAGCAGTCTTTGGATCATTCCTTGGGCGTGAACACCTTCGTTGGGAGATATTACTTCTCCGTATCAGGTATTATTCTCTCCCATTCCTTTTGGTTCAGATCTGGTTCAATTTAAGGTTCAAGATTGATATTTGAAAATATGATTTTTTAAATAGGGAATGTGATTCCCAGTTGAAGGGAGAGAAAAATTTTTGAAATTCGCCCCTTATTCCGCAATCTTTGGGCTTCCATGGGATGGATCTCTCATTCCCTTCCTTGGAAACAGTGAATCATCCATTACTTACACTGCAAATTTTCTTCAGAGATCTGAAACATAATCTCACAATTATTTGAAGTGAAAAGTTGCTGCCCAGGTTCAGTACAAGATTTTGTAAAAGGTTGGAGAGTGGAGGGCTTGAGTAAAAGAGGAAGATTAGTTTGGAATTCAACCCCAGCAGTGGATTTTTGGTGTCTGTGGCAAGAAAGAAACAGTTGGGTTTTGAAAAATAAGACAAGTTCTACTGATTCCATTTTTCAGAAAATTGTGGGAAAGATGTTTTCATGGTTGTCTGGTAACAGGCTGGTTAGGGGCATAGGTTTTGAGTCCTTTTTTGTACAGGATAATCTTTTTTTAAAGCAGGGTGGGGTTCAAGTTTAGAGAGATCTGTTTTCTGGTTCCTTTAGCACTTCATCTTGCTGTATATTTTGTTCATATTTAATACAATGATACTTTACTTTCTCTCAAAAAAATATTTATTTAGTAGAATTTGATCATATACCATGCGCTGGCATATTTTAATTGATCATATTTATTTTCATTTATTTGTTTAATCCAGCCTTCTCCTACAACATTTGATGAGGTATTTGAGAACATATTCAATTATATTGATCGACTTTTTGTGATGGTGCGGCCCAGGAAGCTTCTTTACATGGCTATTGGTGAGAATTGTCATAAAGTATTACTTTTTATAGTGTCACTAATCAATTTTTGTAATATGTAGAATATTAACTATTTGAAAATAAGTTCAGATGGTGTTGCTCCAAGGGCCAAAATGAATCAGCAACGGTCTAGGCGTTTCAGGGCAGCCAAAGATGCAGCAGAAGCGGTAGGTGCATTGGGGTAATTGTCTTGTAAATCTGCCTTTGTTTCTCAATCCTCTTATTGTTCTTGGATCAGAAACAAGGTCAAAGGTCAATTTAGTTCTACACAATAGCACCTTTACTCAACTATATGGGTGGCTAGATAAGTCCTGTTTGGCCATTCCATGGCTAAATTGTGAACTCCAAGTTCAGGGCAGGTCAAACACTGCATAAATGATGAATAGTCATACACTAATCTGCCATGGAATATGTCAATTTTGAGATCCATTTCAGTGAGATGACTTTCATGCTTGATGTTACATTCTATTATTGTTGAGTTATATTTATTTAGCTATGTTTGTTACTTCACGGAGTCATTTTTTTGATGATAAATAAAGAAGAAAATTTATTTGTTTAGTTATACTACTTTAAGGAGTCATTGCTTGGTGTAATGGTAAAATCTTAGGCTGCAAGTGTGAGATTGCTGCCTCGAGTCTGAGTGGCTACTTTGTGCCAAAAAAAAAAAAAAGAAACCCAAATTGTATCCAGTCTAGCCCTCCCAAGACCCTAGATAGCTAGGGTTGACGTTGAGTGATGATCCTTTTTTATGTTTGTTACTTCAGTTTCTTCAAACTTCTTGTCCAGGCAGCTGAAGAAGAACGGCTTCGAGAAGAGTTTGAGAAGGAGGGCAGAAAACTTCCGCCAAAACAAGCGTCACAAGTCTTTGATTCAAATATTATCACTCCTGGAACCGAGTTCATGGCTATTTTGTCAGTTGCACTGCAGTACTATATTCATCTTAGACTAAACAATGATCCTGGATGGCGATCAATTAAGGTTTTGTCTTCAATCCATGTTTCTGCACATGCGATTCATGGATAAATTGATTTTCTTCTTTTGTTTCTCCTTTCACAATGATTAATGGAAGTCATCCCTGCTTTGTTTTCTCATCATTTAATTCTTTTGAAGGTTATCCTTTCTGATGCAAATGTTCCTGGTGAAGGGGAACACAAAATTATGTCTTACATTCGTCTTCAGAGAAACCTATCTGGATATGATCCAAATACACGCCATTGCTTGTATGGTTTGGTATGTGTTTTTCTTCAACACATGCTCTTCCTTTATGCAAGAGAAAGACATGTTTTTTGCCTTGATTCTGTGTATTTTTTGATGCATTTTCTACAATCTAATTATTGTTTATTGTCATGTGCTATAACTATATGTCAGGATGCAGATTTAATCATGTTGGCATTGGCTACTCATGAAGTTCATTTCTCAATCCTGCGAGAGGTTAGTATGCATATGTTCCTTGATGAGTTCTGAATCTTGAATTGAGGTTATCATTCACTTGAATGACCACGATTACTAAAAGGAGTGGCATACGAAAAAGTTGGACGTGTACTCATGCAAACTCCATTCTTTTAAATTGTTTTTTTTAAAGTAACTATAATTATTTCATTTAGAGGAAGAGAGAAGAAGGCATGAATCCGGAGCACAATTGCAAGTGATTGTGGGTCCATTTGTGTTTTCTTATATATATTTTGTTTATTCTCTTCCTTTTATGTATGCAATTTATTTTGTGCTTGTGAAAACTTTGTTTTCCATGTGACTTACTAGTGGCACATTTCAGATTGTTTTCACCCCTGGACAACAAGACAAATGCTTCCTTTGTGGTCAAATGGGTCATTTAGCAGCAGATTGTGAAGGAAAAGCAAAAAGAAAGTCAGGGGAGTTTGACGAGAAAGGTGAAAGTGCTGCTGTCTCCAAGAAACCTTACCAGGTCATTATTGAATTCTATCCATGCTAATGGTGTGAACTTGGATGGTGTTGGAATAGTCGTTTTACGTTTATTGGTTGTCTTTGTTCCTAATCTCTTAAACTTCTACCATTGTTGCAGTTTCTAAACATCTGGACTCTCAGAGAGTACCTGGAGTATGACACGAGAATTCCTAATCCTCCGTTTGAGATAGATTTTGAATGCATCGTGGATGACTTTATATTCATGTGTTTCTTTGTTGGGAATGATTTTTTGCCGCATATGCCCACGTTGGAGATTCGAGAGGTTTGCCATGCACTAATTTTGATTCTTTTGTTTTGAAGATAATGAAATTCAATGTGTATAGCAGGGATGTGTGTCATTGTTAGGGTGGGTGTGACCTTATTGTACAATAATAGCTTTGTCCTTTTTTCTTGATAAATCTGAGTCCCCAGATAATTAAAAAAATGATAGGGATATCATTAGATGCATATGTGTGGCAGCGATATATGCATTATAAAATGTAAATGCAAAGTATGCATATTTTAAAAGCTCATTTTCATTGCTTTTACCATCATTGATCTCTTTCTTGTGGATGTTTTAACCTAGCATAGTGTTAAGGCAAAGACTAAGGTGAAGCTAGGTGACAATAGAGAGCCTAGTTGGCTAGGTGCCCAAGAATTGACCAGGTGATGGATTTTGTTAAAAGACATCTCTAATCCATAGGCTAATTCCCTAAATTTTGTAGCAACCAATGACCTAAATTTCATTACCTATCGTAAAAAAAGAAAAAACATAGAAACAGCCTGTTAAATAGAAACAGGTCAAATAGCCACAAATAATGTAAATACATTAAAAATCTGTTAAATAGAAACAGGTCAAATAGCCACAAATAATGTATAAATACATTAAAAATGTATATTTTAATTGTGTATATGAAAAAATATATTACAATTAATATAACAAGATGCATAGATATCATACAATTTTATTGATAATACATCAATCAAGAGTCCAAAACACAAAATATATGCACCTATTATATTTTAATTATTATTTCAATTATTTTCTATTTTACTATTTTTGCTTTTTTACATTAACAAAGCAGTCTACAAAATATTAAATTCTCAAATGCAAATTAGTATCAATTAATAATTTATAAAAATCTATACTCTTGGCTTAAAATATACCATATGTATTAAATTTTCCAATATACATATCATATACAAATTCATAAATTTTAATTACTAAAATTATTATTATATTATTAATGTTTTTATTTCTGTAATTTTTATAAAATTTAAAAAATATATTTTTGATATAATGTAGATTAGTAGATTTGATAGATTCAATGTAATATTATATTCTTGAATATTTTGTAAATAATGTATTTTTGTAAATAATAAATACATTCTTATTTAATGTAAATTAAAATATTAATTAATAGTTTAAAAAGTATATAATAATTTTAAGATATATGCCATGTGAAAACTTGTAAATTTTAAGTACTACATCTTGAGATTGAAATAGTCATTTGATATACTGAAGCAAAAAAAAAAAATCTTTTGATATAAACGTGGGTTTGA
Source organism: Nelumbo lutea (assembly GCF_056320005.1). NCBI lineage: Eukaryota > Viridiplantae > Streptophyta > Magnoliopsida > Proteales > Nelumbonaceae > Nelumbo > Nelumbo lutea. Next base: position 56,292,414 of record NC_142689.1, on the reverse strand, counting down.
TTGATTATTTACTCCACTGTTTTATAAAATATTAATTTTGAATATTATGCATTTTAATTTTTAATTGGAGTTGTTAAACATAAATATGTATTATTTATTTGGATTACATTTTGATAATAAAGTTAATAGAAGTATTTTTATTTCACGTATTATCATAAGAAGCAAAACCGTTTGGTGGTTTAGTAGCAAGATGCATGGGCGCATGGTTGTGTATCAGTCCGTATCGGTACGTATTGGCTGATACAACATGATACGGACCGATATGCACCCCTATCGGCTTGATATGCACAACTGGCAGGATAAACATCCAGTCGTTGTGTATCCCGTGTCGGTTTGTAACGATACCGATACGATATGCCCCACATTGGATGTATCGTATTGATATTTCAATCCTTGTATACACCTCTAGAGGTGAGTTATTTTATCATATTAGCATGAGTCTGATGGACAACATTATTGTACTTTCATTATAAGAAATTTAGCTCTTCTCAGGGGCACCTTTGCAATTGTAAATGCGTTGTTTGTAATGTATATAAACAGATATTGAAATAGGGTTGTGTGACGATAGTCGGTGATCTTCCATTCAAACCAATTCCTGAGATACAATTAGAGAAGTTGTGCCATTTTACCCAAAGTTTACTCCAGGAAGCTCATTCGTAATGATTTGACTAATCTCCATACCTCTTCTTATCAAGTCCATATAGAATTTCTATTGTAAGGGAGCTACCTGGAAAATTAGGCAGTCAATTTCTAAATTAATTGGACATGGTTTTGATTGTTCACTAGAAATTGTTCTGTTGATATCTGAGGTCCAGCTTCAAAGATCCCATAAGCAACCAAATTGGGGAAGATTTTGTAGGATTATACTACTTTAATCTTACTGTCAAAGAATCATTATAGTTTTTAAACACTCTCTCTTGTTTTATCTTCTTGATATTTAGGGTGCTATCAACTTGCTGTTGGCTGTTTACAAAAAGGAATTTGGGGCAATGGGTGGCTACTTGACTAACTCATGCAAGGTATCAGTTTGCTATCTTAGCTTCCATAAATTGGTCCAAGTATAATTATCAAAGTTGGTTTGTTATTGCTTTCCATAATAATGCTTGTTTCTTATTTTTGGAACATGTTTCTTTTTTGGTTCTCAGCCAAATTTGAGCAGGGTGGAGCATTTCATTCAGGCAGTCGGGTCCTTTGAGGATAAAATATTTCAGAAAAGAGCTCGACTGCACCAGGTTGGTTCCATAATGTGATTTCTAAGATGGCTTCTTTAAAGATATTTACTTTATGCACAGGGTTGTTAAATAAATGTTTAGCAGGATTTTTTTTACATAACATTTGGCATTCCCTTTGTATAATTTATACATCTTTACTTAGATGTATAAATGGGCATATATGTATACAGGTGTACATGGTTCCAAGTTCTAACCCATCAATCATGTAGGGTGAGGATCGATGCACCATGTGGGGTTTTCCCCTTTTTCTGGATATATTTATAGTAATATAATTCTATATTTTATATATATATATTATGTATATATAAAAGAAAAGTGTAGAAGCATGTTGGAAACTTCTTTTTACTTTTTTTTCCCCCATTCCCAGGTAGCGTTTAGGGAACCGGATTGGACTGGCTGGTTGGACTGGTTGAACTGTGACCTGGGGCCTGGCCGGTTCAGTCTTACCCCAACAACTGTAATTGCTAAAAACCTGGTGAAAATCGACTGACTGGCTGGTTTAACCGGAAAACTGGTGAACAGGTCCTGGTTCCATGAAACCGCCTGGGACATTAAATAATTGAAATATTAAAATGTGTGTGACAAGACTTGAACCCATGACCTCTTATTTTCATTTATTGCTTAGTTATCACTAATCCACCTTTTAATTGTGTTAGTTGATGTTTCTTTATTATATATTACTTTATTACACATGCATTTTATATAAAGTGTAAATTAAGAGACTTTAACCCTGGTCATTTGTTTTAAAAATTAAGGAACTTGCCACCCATCCACCATACTTAAGTATAATAAAAGTTGTAAAATAAATTATATATAGTATTTATATGACCCATAGTATATATATGTATATGCCAGGTCATCAGGGTTCGAACTCTGGTTGAACCTCTGACCCATGAACCTCCCCTTTTCTGGCTTTCTGAATATTATTCCCAGGTTGATCTTTCAGAGTCCCAACTTGGCATCACCTGATTGCCTAACATGGACATGGGTTCACTACAAAATTGTTCTCGTTGTCCTTGATGTTTGATCCTACTGGAGTACAATCTGCTTATACGTATATGAAGATATCCATGCAAATAGTTTGTTGCTTGTCTGTAGAAAGAGCGTTTGGTGCACAGACATCTGATTCTAAATATGATAGGGCTATTTTAAATTATGTGGTAGTTCTTCATCCATGTTTTTCTACGGTAACTGTGCTAATATAAAAATTTTACTGAATAATTTTTCAGCGGCAGGCAGAAAGAATAAAGCGTGAAAAGGCACAAGCAAAAAGAGGAGATGATGCTGAACCTCAAGTCATGCCTGATTCTCTGGTTGCAGTTGCTCGCTTTCATGGTTCTCGTCTTGCTTCTGCACCTTCACCCTCGCCATACAAGCAAAAAGGATCTAATAACAGTTCAACTAGTTCAATGTCTGTTATTAAAGAAAATCTGCGCCCTCGAAAAGTTGCATGCTTGTCCTCAGGGTCCACTATAGGCGCTGCTATTGTTGAAGCAGAAAATAGTCTTGCAATGGTACGTATGGTTATCTTGCAATATCTTATATTAAGCTGGTCATTTGTTTGATACAATTTGTACTAGAAGGGAGGGATTGATTAAGTTAATGTTGCAAATAACCGAATTATTAAATTTTCTAGATGATGTTTGTGGAGTTATTTCATTCTTTTCTCTTGGTTCTAGATGCATGAAAACAAGGAAGAATTGAAGATGAAGCTGAAAGAGTTAATTCGCGAGAAGTCGGACCTCTTTAACTCAGAAAATATGGAGGAAGACAAGGTTTTAATTTGCAGCTGCATCTTGCTTGGTTTTATTCTTTCTTTTTGACATACTATTTATCTAAATTGTAATTACTCTTCTTTAGAAGCCTACAATAATGCAGTCTTTTGTTTTATAATAGGAGGTGCTATTTGCTGGATTTATCTTTGATTTGTATCGATCGTTTAATTCTAAGTTGGTTCTAACATTTCATGCTATCAGGTCAAATTGGGAGACTCAGGTTGGAAAGAAAGGTACTACGAACAAAAGTTTTCTGTAAAAACTCCCGATGAACTTGAAAGAATACGAAAGGATGTTGTAAGTTGAATGAACTGAAATATGATAATATCATGTCTTTCATGATGGAATATTGTAGCCAGTCTGATAATTCTTATATTCCTTTTCTGAAAATACCCTTGTTAATATACAAACTTTTGATAGTGTTGTAAGATGGATGAAAGATTCTACAAATACTTGGTAGGTGCTGCAAATAGGGGACTATTTCACCAAAAAAATGGGGATTGTTGTGTTGGTGTGAAAATTTTAATAAATTCTCATGCATCATAGTTCACTCAATCAAGTGATTGAGTTTTTATGATTGAGTTTTTATTATTTTGGGTAAAGCCCATTTAGGGAATCATACAGATTGTTCCCCTTAATTACATCTCCACAGGAAAGTAGAGAACACCTTTTGATTCTGACTTGGAGAAATGAATGCACAGAACAAAAGAGAAGAACAATAGAGTACAATTCTTTTACATCAAGTGTACAAGAGTGAGAAGAAAACAAACTTCTACAACAATAAATTTCTCTCTTTTCTTTTTGATACAAAGAAGATTTCCTTCTCACTCCTTTCTTCACTTTAAGCTGTAGTCAATCAAATGAAAGTATGATTGTAGACAGCCTTAACCCTTTGGATTTTTGCAGACAAGAAGGGAACCGTAGTCAATCAAATTGCATATTTGATTGTAGACGATTTTATTCCCCTGTTCTTCATTTTCATTTGAAGGGAACCATAATCAGTCTTTGAGAATTAGATTGTAGATGGTTTTAATCCCAAGCTTTGTCTTGGAAGAGGGACCATGGTCAACCAAGTAGAGGTACCTGGTTGTAGATGGTTTATTTCCCTCTATTTTCTTTCTCAAAACTGAAAGTAAAAGAGAGAGAAAGAAGGATATATAGCAGAAGACATATATAGGAAGTATTCTTTGAGAGGACGTTCCTTTTCCTACCTGTATTAGTGAGACTTCTTTTCCTTTCCTGCCTTCCCTTGATCATCTCTCTTTTCTTCTCTCCTTATCTTTGCTTTTCTTTCTTTCTTTTTTTTTTTTGATCAATAACTGGAATTCATTAGATTAAAAGAATTTAGTTACAATGCTCCAAAGAGAGATAAACAGGCTTAATTCTCTCCGGGTAGATAACAAAAAGGAAAAATTTACAGAACAGCCCAAAACATTTGATCCCTTCCCACCCCCTGCTTTGCCAAAGCATCACCAAATGCATTTGCTGTTCTCTTGACCCACTGGAACTTGATTTCCAGTCCTCTACTTAGCCAATTAATCTCCCTTCTCTCATAGCATATTTCCAAAGTCCACTACCTTCTTGTAACAAACTTAAGACCAGCTTTGAGTCCCCTTCAACGACTAACTTTTGTATATTCAGTTCCTTGGACTTCCTTATACCTTCTAGTACTGCATAGACCTCAGCTTTGAGAGAGTCACCAAACCCAATGGAACCTGAATACAAAGCGAGCACCTTCCCACCCTCATCTTTGAAAATCCCTCCTACACCTGATGGACCTGGATTTCCTTCTCTACTTCCATCGAAGTTTAGCTTTATAAGTCCACTTCCTGGTGGTGACCACACAAGACAAACTAAAGAGCGAGCATAGCAGAATTTGCCACCTCCAGCCAGCTATTCAGCAACATATCCGTAGAAATATCAACAAACAGGTCCGAGGAGTTCAACCAATGTACCGCCCTCACTGTTACTACTTCAATAGGGCATTCTTTACTTCTTTCAATTTTAGAGAAAATTCTGGTGTTCCTTTCCTCCCAAAGAGTCCAACAAACAACAACCCTCACACATCTCCACATTATTCTTCCCCTTTTGTTTGGCCAACCTAATAAGTTGTAGGAGCTTTCACCATTAGCCTTGCAAAGAATGCACCAATTCAGAGACAAGCACCAAAAATGCCTTTTTCTTTGGAGTACGTCACATGTATTACATCTTCTGAGGAAGGCTTCCCAACAAAAGGCTCCAACCCTTGGAGGAATTGGCTCACCCCAAACATCCTTAATTGGAACGTTTTGTGCAAATGGACTGGATGAAGGCAATAGGGACTTAAAGAAAGAGGCACAATAGAAGGTTCCAGAGTGAGTGAGGGTCCACAGTCTCTTATCCCTCTCAAAGGGATCCAACACCACCTGGTCTAAGATCTGAACCAGACTCGTGGCATTTTCAACATCTGCATCCCTTAAGCCTCTTCTAAGCCCTAGATCCCAATCAAAACCCAAAATTAGACTGAGAAGGAACTAGAAAATTAGACACAACCTTGCCCTTAAATTGGGAGAGTGAAAACAAGGAAGGTAATTGGTCTTTCAAAGGTATCTCACCCATCCAAATGTGCTCCCAAAACTTTACCTGATTCCCAGAGCAGAGGTCATACCTGATGTGCTGCAAAAAGGAAGGAAGAATGGCATCTATAGATTTCCAAGGAGAGGCACCAACAGACCTTGCCAAAGTCCTAGTGTCCCAGCCATCATCTACCTGACTGTGAATACTTAAAATTACCCTTGTCCACAGTTTATCCCTCTCACTTCCTAACCTCTACAACCATTTCCCCTACAAGGCTTCATTTTTCCTTCGAATGTGACCTAAACCCAACCCTTTGTCAGCCCTACTCCTAGAGACTAGTTGCCAATTCACCATATGATCCTTCCTCTCCTCCCCTGGTTCCCACAAGAAGTCTCTCATTAACTTCTCCAAACTCCTACTTATCTTCACTGGGATCCTAAACATCAATAAGTAATACACAGACAAACTAGCTAGTGTAGACTTGATCAAAGTAATTCTACCACCCAGAGGTAAATAGTTCTTCTTCCAAGAGGCTAGCTTCTTAGCAAATCTATCAATTACGGGGCTCCAAAAGCTCTCTTTCCTCAGGTTATCCCCTAAAGGGCATCCCCAAATAGTTTAGTTGTCATTGAAACACCATACAACCCAAAGCTTCAGCCCTCTTCAGTATAGCTCTTTCTTCCATATTGATCCCCACCACACTGCTCTTATCGAAGTTCACCTTCATATTTGACATTTGTTCAAACACTTGAATCACCAACTTAAGTTTTTGGCCCATCTCACATCCTTCCCCTCACAAAATAGAATTGTATCATCAACAATTGTAAGTGGACAAATTTCTTAAGAATCTCTTGTGTTTTTGTTTAAACACAACTCCTATCTTTGCTTTTATTAAGAATCTCTTGTGACAATTTTCTCCGAAGAGTCTCTCCGTCTCTGCTTCTAGCTTCCCCTTAAGGAGCTTAAATAGGGAGTGGGGTAGTTATGTAACTACCTCCTCCTCCTAGGTGAAGGACACCTGTCCCTCCCACTTAAAGAGAGGGAACTTCAATACGGGATGCTTTTTTATAGTTTTAATGATTTGTCTAGCAGACTAGCCGACCCACTTATTTGAGTTCTAATTTATTTAAATATTATTTGGATTAAAAAAATGCCTTCAACATGTTGTAAAAGGGAAGGAAAAAGTGAAGAGAATTAGGTTTATGGTAGGGTTTAAAGCTAGGATTTGGGGAGACTGGATATAGTCCCAACACATGGTTCCAACAACCTGTCCCAATGGCCATTGCAGATATACATTGGGAACATCTTACCATGAAGGACAAGGGAGATTTATAGCTTCAACTGATTCTTAAACTGATTCTTAGATCAAACCTGTAGAAGAAAAGAAAAACTAAAGAAGGTAAGGAATAAATGAGGGAAATATTAGAAGAAGAAAATCAAGGTTTATAGAAAAAAACCAAACCCAACACAAGTTCCAAGAGCAAACAAATCCCAGTTCTTATGCGTGTTTGGGCCGTGGGTGGGGGGTTGTAACTTGGGGTATTCAGTTTACTATTTACCATATTTATGAAATTGCAATTGCACACCCAAGTACATGAAAAAAACTATAACCTCTATCCTACTTACATAATGACTTTTGAACCTCAAATTTAAACTAATCCTAATTAACGACTTTCAATGTCCAGACCCCACATTAAAAATATAAAATGAAGAAATTACTTAATTAATTCAGAATTTAGAAGAAAGTAATCAGAAAAGGAAAATTCTTAAACTCAACTAGGACCACTTTGCAGCCCAAATCAGGCTTTTATGTAACAATTAATAAAGTACCATAGGATCATCCGAGTATTTGGCGAATTCGAGCTATCTAGCACTGTTATTAGGGAGGGTAGACTCTTGGCATCTGGATTTCTTTTCTACTTTTTTAGTTTTTCTTCTCTTCTACAGTTTTGGCCCTTGGGCTATCTAGCACTGTTATTGGCGTGGGTGGGGCTAGACTCTTGGAATAAAGATTGAGAGTTTGTTCTGATGTGTATAGACTTTGGAGAGAATAGCCCTGAAGATATCCTTTCTAGGAATTGAATTAGGAAGGTGAATCTTCTGTATAGGAAGGTGAATCCTTATACATCTTGTATAAGGATGATTTGTGCATTGCATGTTTGGGTTCTTCGTACTAGGTTCCCCTCATCTGGTGTCCATATTGTCTTCTTTCCTTTCTGTTTTACTTGCAATTGGCTGTTTAACTGATCCAAAATAAATTGTATTTCTGTCGACTATATTTAGTACAATTAGTTTGATTGTGACCATTCCCTTAAGAGGATGCACTGATCTCCAACTGAGTCGATACAAGTATGTTCATTCCTAAGAAAATCTGAGTTGATGTAGGATTTGAATGACCAAGGGATGAGTCTAAAAAGGTTTGCATGGATTTAAGGTTGGTTTTAGGACTAAATATAGAGATTGGTTAGGTTAAAAATCTGTAAGAATTGCAGATTTGTCTCGAAGTTGCAAAAATTTTCATGTTGGGGGAAAGTATGTCTAGGGTCAGAAATTTTTAATGAAGCAGGTAGTTTTTTCCTAGATAGATGCAAAGAATAACCAAGCTTGGTTAGGTTCAGATTGTACCTTGCAAAAAAGGATGAAAGTTTTTGGACTCCGAGAAAAATTGGAACTGTATGGGGGACATCCAAGTAGAAGAGCAGTTGAGACATGGTTTGGCACAGAAGGATTAAATCTAGTAGGAAAATTTTGGATTTTGATTTTAACTCCTAGATGCAGTTTCTTTCGCAATTGTTCCTCAAGACCTGAAAAAGTCTTCCATCTTAAAATCAGCAAAAGTGACACGAGTACTTTTGGATGCTGGGTGGAAGAAGCAAAATTTTGATGGGCGGCTGTTTTGGAAATCCAGGACCATTGGGCATTGGTTGGGTAATGAGGGGAGAGAGTGGAAATATGCTAGCCATGTTCTTAGGTCCTATTCAGCACGGTGATGTAGTGAGCTCAGAAATGAAGGCAGCAGTGTTGGTGTTGACAAAGCCAAAGAAATGGGGATTGATAGGTTGATTGTTGAAGGGAACTCAAAAACTGTGGTAAACTGGCAGAAGAAAGGGGAGGGAATAATTTGGTAGCTAAGGAATGAGTTCTGGGCTTCAGGTGCTTCAAACAGGCTTCTAAAGACATGGTGATTCAAATAAGATGGATTAGAAGATCAGCTAACAGCATGGCTGATGGTCTAGCTAAGCAAGGAGTTCAAAGATAACCTATGTTTTGGGCTATATTCTAGTTAGTAAGATGTTTCTGTCGGGTTACCTTTTGGGCTGTGTTTAAGGGATTGTTTGGGGCTGTGATGTATTTACTAGACAATGTGGAATGCTTGTCTGCCACAACTTCTTGTTGTACTTGATTTTCTAATTAATGAATTTTTTCTGTATTGCTGACAAAAAAAAAAGTGTTCCATGAGCTCCTTTTATGAAGAATTTGAGATCTGTTGATGCCTGTAATACTATTTGCAAAATTAGAGAGAACATAGAGAGGGAAAGAAGAGAGAACAATTCAGAATTACTCAATGGGTTTCTAGAATTACCAAGTCATGCAAACAGAAAATAAGCTCCAAAATTCATTGCTTACCTTTTGCTAATTTACACATTTATATAGAGTATAGACTTTCTAGGGTCAGCTAGATTTTTTTTTTTTGATCAGCAACAAAATTTCATTAAAAAAATATAAAGATGATTACAAGATTAGGATAGATAAACTTTCTTAACTCTCAAAAAAAAAAATTTGCAATTACAATTGAGCACAGAACAATTGATTCCTTCCCACCCCTTGTTCTGCTAATGCATCAGCCAACCCATTTGTAGTTCTTCTAATCCAATTGAACTTCACATACATATTTTGTGTCAGTCACTTGAATCTCTTCTTTCCATTATTAAAAATCGAGAACCCCTTTTCTTCCTTCGCAGCCACTCCACTACCAGATTTGAATCGCCTTCTATAATCATCTTTCTTATGTTCATATCCTTTGTAATGATGACCATAACCTCAGCCCTTATGTAGTCACCTACTCCAATAAGGCCAGAAAAAAGACCCAATAATTCTGCCTTCACTATCTCTAAACACCCTTCCAATGCCAGATGGACCTGGATTACCTTCACTACTCCCATCAAAGTTCAACTTGATGTATTCTGATCTTTATTCTAATAAAAGTTCTGTTAATTATAAAAAAAAATTCAACTTGATGTAATCAATCAATCATAGTTGTCAAGGCGATGCCTTGGCGGCCAGTCGTCCTTGGCAGCTTGCCTTGCCCAGTCGCCAAACAGTTTCGTATACTGTCTTATAAAATACTTTTATATTGTTATATTTTTGAGTTAATAATTATAAAATAGACATTATTAAACAAAAATATTCATTTTTTGTGTTTGTAAAATAATTTCTTATTATTTTCTTATTTGTTAGGGTTTAATCAACACAAACATTGCTAACTGCTGTATTGAACCCTCAAAGACTTCAAAATCTAAACCAATAAGTAAGGAAGAACTTAAAATTTTGTCCAATCAACACATTTCTTCTTCCATCTTCTTCCTATAACAAAAATAGGGGTTCAGCCTAGTGTTTTAAAAGTGCAAGGCGCAGGGATCGATTTGCACTTGAGGTGAGGCGAGGCGAGGTGCGTGCCTTTTTGAAGCAAGGCGCAAAAATAAAAAAAGCTAAAAAATAAAAAAAATGTAAAAAAAAACATATTAAACATAATATTAATAACAAATATAAATTTAAAATAAATGTTTTGAAAAACCTATTATTTAAAATTAAAATACATAAACATAACATGTAAAGCATATTCAAATGAGAATTTAAAAATAAAATCAAACATATAAAACATTTTCAAGCATGTAAACCCACAATCTCATTTTTTTGGTCAATTGCATTACTTCAAGTAGCTAATGTGATGTAAAACATATTACATTGCTGATTCTATGAGCTGCTTTTGTGTCACGCCCCTTGAGGCAGGCCCAAACAAGTCCATGTTAGGGTCTTAAATTCTTAGTTCTCACACAAAAATAATGATTTTATAATTTTAATTGCTTTTTAAAAAGATATTTTATTAGGATGAATGAATGAACAACATTACCAAATAGGGGTTTAGGATAAAAAAGGAAAAAATGTCAAATTTTCAAAAGGCGCACAGGGTTGCGCCTAGGACCTGGGTGAGGCGCCTACCCTAAAATGCGCCTCGCCTGTGCGCCTAGGTGCACCTTTATGTTTTCTGAATATTCTTTCTTCTTTTTCTTCTGATAAATATGTTGATTTTCTAGACTTAAACATGAAGTTTATAATTTTCTTATGAAAATTATGGATAGTTATTAAGGAAAGATGGTTATGGAACCTAGGGAACTACCCTATGATATGTGGTTTTTACTTAAAAAAATACATCGCCTAGGTGCCTGCCTAGGTGACTAGGTGACAAGGCACCCCCCTATTACCTAGCCTCTCCTTGGCGCCTTGAAAACTATGCAATCAAAGGTGGAGACCAAGTAGGGCTTGTATTGGACTTATGACAACCAGAACCTGTCGAGAAATCTCCCAACATCTCCATAGACTTTACCCAATGATCCACTCTCACCATGATGGTTTCTATGACAACCTCTCTAGTTCCTTCCTTCTCTGAATATAGTCTTGAATTCCTTTCTTCCAAAACAGTAACTCACTGTAGCCCTTGCACATATTTTGTTTTTTTGATCAGCCAGCCCTTACACATTTCCATAACACTCATCCCCTTTTCTTTGGCCACCTCAAAAAAGTAGAAGCAAACAAGCTTTGCACATATTACTGGGGGAGACCATCTGCACCCAAACAACGAGAAAGACCAATCCCAAATAAAAGTTATAAAGGGGCACGAGATTAATGCAAGTTTCTCCATTAGGCATTAGCTTTACATATAACACACATTAGTGAGGGGATAAACACCAATTAGTTCTTTTACTTTGGAGTAAATTGCAGATATTAATTCTTTGCAGGAAGACTTCCCAACAAAAACCTCCAACTCTTGGAGGGATGGTTTGCCTCAAACCTCCTTTGAAAGAAAGAGTAGCCCCAATGGATCATAGGTTGAATAAGAGCCTTGAAGAACGAAACACAGGAATAGGTCTATCAAAAAAAAAAGCATAAGAATAAGCACCCTAGTGTTTTAAAAGCGCAAGGGCCAATTTGCGCCTGAGGTGCAAGGCGAGGCGCGCGCCTTTTTAAGAAAGGCGCAAAATTACAAAAAAATAAGCTAAAAAAAAGTCAAAAAGTAAAAAAAATGCAAAAAATCCAAAAATATTAAACATAATGTTAATAAAAAATATAAACTTAAATTTTAAAATAAATGATTTAAAAAACATATTATCCAAAATTAAAATACATAAACATAACACGTAAAGTGTATTGAAATGAAAATTTAAAAATAAAAAGCAGACTTATATAGCATTTTCAAGCATGTTAAACCCACAATCTTTTTTTTTTTTCCCCTTAACTGCATTGCTTCAAGTAATTAATGTGATGTAAAACATATTGCATTCTTGATTTTATGAGTCGTCTTAGTACCATGCCCCTCGAGGCAAGCCTGAGCAAGTCTATGTTAGGGTCTGAAATTCTTATTTCTCACATAAAAAATAATGATTTTGTAACTTTCATTGCCTTTTAAGAAGATATTTTATTGCAATGAATGAATGAACAACATTAGCAAATAGGGGGTTTTCGGAGCATAGAGCCCCCGACCCAGCTATTAGACTCGAAAAAAAAGCGCATGCCTGGGCCGAGGTGCAAGGTGCATCAGGCACACGCTTGGTACGCATCGCTAGGCACACCAAGTGCGCGCCTTTTGAAAGGGGTGTGCCTAGGACTTGGGCAAGGCGCATACCCCAAAATGCGCTTCGCCTGTGTGCCTAGGTGTGCCTTTTAAATCACTGAGGCACCCGAGAAGGGAAGGGTCCAAATATGACTATCAGGTTTCAAGGAATCGCCCAGATTTTTTTTCCTAGACTAGTAAAACTCAAAGTTATACTTCTACCAGTCATAAACCAACTTGAAAGTTAATTAACTCTAAAACTGCCAATGACTTTGAACATTTAAGCATGACTAAACTATGACTAGAAAAATCAAACTGGTAGGCTGGACCCCATATACAATGGTTAACATGACAAAAGTACTCCTATTGTCCAAAAATATAGAAATAAATAAAATATTAGAAAATTCCAATTTTGACTCTTCAGCTCCTGCATCACTAGCTTATTATCCCATATGCCACCTTTAATACCCTCCGTTATAAGCTTTGGCCTCCTCTCTCTCACTCTCAAGATGAGCAAACCCTCCCTCTAGAAATAGTGGAGAAGAGTAGGAAGGCAAGGTGAAAGAGGTGCTGGAGGAGGAGCCTGTTTAAGATGAGGGGTCAATGGGTGAGGTGTTTAAGAAAGATAAGCAATGGGCTAACAAAAAAAAAAAAGATAGATAAGCAAATGGATCTTTGTATAGTGGTAGAAAAGGAAATTGATGTGGGAAGTAAATTAGCTTTGCATTTTTTTGAAGAAGAGTTTTCCAATGAGGTGTTTATGGAATTATAAAAGGAGAATTACAAGTTTTTAAACTTGAACTTCAGTTTTCAACAATTAATCAGGAGAGAACATCCCACTGGGACCCCTCTATTAAGAATACTGGTGATACTTTGTTTTTCTGCAAAGCATCAGAAGGTCAAATGGCACATCTGAAATGCATTCTAAGATGGTTTGAAGTAGTATAGAGTCTATGGGTGTATTTGCTCAAAAGTTAATTAATGGGTGTTGAGAAGATCAATGAGCTGGATCAATTGGCTAGATGTTCTAGGGTGCAAAGCAAGGTCCCCACTGGTGAGGTAGCTTGACAAGAGCTCAACATCCTGGAAAACAAAATATCCATTTAAATCCTTTTGAAAAGTGTGCTCTCCTTGCTTCCAACCTATTACCTTTTCCCTCTTCTGTCAAATATAAAACATCCACTCCAAAGGAAGATGAGAGAAGTTTTGTGCAGGGGATGCAAGGAACTAAAATCCATGTGGTGGACTAGTGGAGAGTATGGTTACCAAAAGTTAAAGGTGGCCTGGTGAAGCAAATAACCCTTGTAGCTGTTTCACATGGAGAGGAGATGAAAATGGTTATAGTGATTTTATGAAGGGGATAGAATACATGTTGGGTAGTTGAGGTAGGGTGAGATTCTGGAGGGACTTAAGGTGTGGTAATTGCCCATTGGTGGAGGTATTCCCTTCTTTTACTTGATGTCCAGAAACAAGGATGCCATGGTAGTTGACTGCTGTGAGTTTTGCAATGTATTGGGATGTAGATAATTGGGGACTGAGATGACAAGAATGTTAGACAAGGAAACGTCTAATACAAGCAAAAATGACACAATAATATGGAGATGGGATGACTCTTGGGTCATTTCTACCAAGTCCTTCAGAAGGCCGGTCCATTCAAATCAACCAGATGCTATGGACTTCCCTAGTAACAGTGCCCCATGGCTTGTTGATACACGAAATACAGGTGTTTTGGGGTCAAACCTATCAAACCTCATTTTAGGGGGTAGGCATGGGGTTCAAAGGCTGCATTGTGTAAAAAACCAGCCTGTTTTTTTTTTTTTATATTTTTAGCACATAAATGCAAACTTCTAAAGGCCATCACTTTGCGCTTTGGGGGGTATTCTTTTTTTGGATTTTGAGAGGGGGGAAAGTTGGTCAATGGGATTTTGGTTTGTTCATTTTTTCAGATTAATGTGGGGACCAGGGAAAGTTTATTTTCCTGGGTATAAGGTAAGTGATACCCATCTCCTAGGTGGGTAAATAACTTTCCCACCTTGGAGGAAAGTTGCTAACACTTGAATGGGACAAAAATGCCCCTTTTAATAATGGATTTTTATGAGTAAAATGGTCATTACGTTATTTACCTAAGAAATAAAAGAACATGGGTAAATGCACTTACCCGGGTAAGTGTTTCCCAAGAAAAACATACCTAGGTAATTGCATTTACCCAGGTAAATAACTTGCTGAAAAACGAACGGGACCTAGATGTTCGATTGGGGTGATCTTTTTTTTTTTGATTTTGTGTAATGTTTTGAGATCTATGTGTTCCCAAGGTGCTTTGCCCCACTATTTTTGCTCAAAAATGCCTTTTTGGCCTTCAAATCTTAATTTTTAATTATAAAAAATTGAAACTAAAATAAAAATATATATGTTATAGAAGAATATAATTATATATTTTGAATATATGCACATAATTAATATTATTATATATAAATATATATCATATAATTGTGCATATTATATAATATACAATATATACATATATACATATATATTGTAATATATATAATATATACCAGTGTTTTAAAAGAATCCAAAAAATGTTGAACATAATAAAAAATATAAACTTAAATTTTAAAATAAATGATTTAAAAAAATATTATCTAAAATTAAAATACATAACATAACATGTAAAGTGTATTGAAATGAAAATTTAAAAATAAAAGCAAACATATAAAGCATTTTCATGCATGTAAAACCCACAATCCCTTTTTTTTCCTTAATTGTATTGCTTCAAGTAGTTAATGTGATGTAAAACATATTGCATTCTTGATTCTCTGAGTCGCCTTTGTAGCATGCCCCTCGAGGCAAGCCCTAACAAGTCTGTTAGGGTCTGAAATTCTTATTTCTCACATAAAAAATAATGATTTTAAAAATTTCATTACCTTTTAAGAATATATTTTATTTGCAATGAATGAATGGACAACATAAGTAAATAGGGGGTTATGGCAATGAAATTTGTAAAATCATTATTTTTTATGTGAGAAGTAAGAATTTCAGACCCTAACATAGACTTGTTTGGGCTTGCCTCGAGGGGCGTGTGTCATTAGACTCAAAAGAAAGAAAAAAGCACAAAATTTTAAAAAGGCGCACTAGGAGGGCGCCTTTTGAAAGAGATGCGCCTAGGACCTCGGCGAGGCACATACCCCAAAATGCACCTCACCTGTGCGCCTAGGCGCACCCTTTAAATCACTATATAGTTTATAAATATATATTATCACTATATAGTATATAATTATATATTTTGAATATATTATAATCTAACCTATAATTTATAATATTATATATTTATTAGACACACACACACACACACATATATATATATATATATATATATATATATATATATATATATATATATATATATATGTGAACCTCTCCCTTTTTTGGGTCAATACCTGATCTGGTTTTCTGAACATTGGAAAAACCCCCTCTAAAAAGGTTTTGAAAAAAAGCTAAAAAAATATAAGCATGGGGTTCAAAGTACAGATATACCCCTTTTTCTGTATCGGGATGTATTAATACTTGGAACCTCGAGTAAAACAAATGATATAGATGATTAATTGGTTTTTTATTGAATGTCAATGAGAATAGGCATTGCAATAGAGAGGCACGAGGTATTATCTCTCACACAAAAACTTTAGGCTTAGTTTGGAAAGAGTACAAATACAAATATGTACAGTGCAAAACCTTGTATTTTGTATTATTTTGTATGTTGCATTGCAGATGTTTGTATTTATATTCCTTTGAAATTGAGCCTTAATAGGGTAATAACGAATATCAATTACAATTGTGCCCAATACAAACTGTCCCTATTTACCCCTTGTTTAGCTAGCCCTTCTACCATATCATTAGCTATTCTCCAAACCTAAGAGATTTTCAAGTTCATGTTTCTGGTTAGCCATCTAAACCTTTTCATTTCATCCCTAAAGCACCACATTATAGAATCTGGATCCTTTAGCCACCCTATCACCAATTTGAGTCCCTTTGATCTCCACATGTATTAGGCCCATGACCCATCTCCCTTGCTATTTGTACCCCTCTCATAGCCGTAAGTAATTTCACCCTGATGGAGTCTCTCACTCCCACAACACTAGAAAATAGTGCAATGATACTCCCTTTTGTTTCTCAACACCCCTCCTATGCCTGAAGGGCCTAGGTTTCCTTGACCACTTCCATCAAAGTTTAGTTTCATGTAGTCTTTAGATGGGGGTTCCCAAAAAATCTTTTTCTTTTTCTTTTTTTTTGAAGAGCTTTTGGTAACTACCTCACAATTTCTCCCTATATTATCAAGGGACCAAGATGAAAAAGAATCTAGGGTCCCAAGTTAATGTATCACCGTTGCTAAAACACAATCTTTTACCACTTCTATCCATCTCTCCTGAGAAGATTTTGTTATTTTTTTCTTCCCACAGAGTCCATACTATCACTGCACTAGCATTTCCCCACATGATCCTTCCCCTCCTTTTAGGCCAGGCAAAGGTAGAAGGGTCAAAAGGCTTATATACCTTCGTTGGAGAAGAAAAACAGCCTTTTGAGAAGAAAGGACTGTTTAGAAAGTTGCAAAAATTCAAAAGAAAGTGGCAGAAATCAGAGTTCAAGAGGAGAGAAGAAGAAGAAGAAGGTGATAACAACTTGGGTTCAAAGAGAGAGATTTTCGAACATAATCTCTTCTCTTACTCCCTTAATTTTATTTCATTAAGTTAAACTTTAGTAATTTATAGAGAAGCCCCTAGTTGGCCAGAAAATTAAAAACACATAACATAAGAAAGAATAAAGCCCAGATTAAGGCCCATTACAACAAAGAACATAAAAGATAAAAAAGGATAAACAACCTATGGGCCATTCAGCCCATCTTCTCTACACTCCCCCTCAATCTGAGCATAGATGTCAATCATGCCAAGCTTGCCAGTATCATGCTGAAGTTTAGCCTTGGGAATGCCCTTGGTGGGGAAATTAGTTGTCCTTCAGAGGTGATGAAAGGTAGACACACTTCTCCAGAAGCCACACTTTCTCGAATGAAGTGTCTATCAACTTCAATATGCTTAGTTTTGTCATGTTGCACTAGGTTGCGAGCAATGTTGATCGCGGCCTGATTATCACAGTATAACATCGTTGGCTTATCATGATCAATACCCAGTTCCTCCATCGAGGATCTTATCCATAACAGTTCAGAAACTCCATGAGCCTTGGCTCTGTGCTGAAGATCGAGCAACAACTGATTGCTTCTTGCTTCTCCAAGAGACAATATTACCTGCCACCAAGCTACAGTATCTAGACGTAGATCTTCTGTCATCAATGTTTCCGGCCTAATCAACATCTGTGTAGGCTTTATGTTTCATATGGCCATGCTTAGCAAATAGAATTCCCTTTACAAGGGAGCCCTTCAAATAACACAGAATCCTCTCTGCTGCTGCCATGTGAGTATCCCTAGGAGCATGCATGAACTGACTGATGCAACTGACAACATATGCAATATCTGGCCGAGTCATGCATAGATAAAGAAGTTTTCCAAGTAGTCTCTAGAAGACTCCTTTATCTTCTAACAATATTCCATCTGAAGCAAAGAGTTTATGGCTCATATCGATGGGAGTAGCAACTGGTTTATCACCCATCTTCCTTGTTTCAGAGAGCAAATCAAGAACATACTTTCTCTGAGAGATAAGGATCCTATCCTTGGTGAAAGATTGGTAGGATCCATTTAATGGACGCCATAAAGATTGCGGAATGGGTGGGCGAATTTCAAAAATTTTCCTACCTTCTCCCAACTGGGAATCGTATTCCCTAAATTTAGAATACGATATTCAAGGATCCTACTTGTACCATAATCGAACCAGATCTGAACCAAAAGGGAAGGGAGGAATTATACCTGATCCAGATAAGCAGTATCTCCCAAAGTTGGTGTTCACGCCCAAAGAGGACACCAAGATCCGCTCCTGTTGAAGATGACACAGCTGTATGTGGAACGGAACCAGCAGAGTGTGTCCTACACACTGAATCCTTCGCAAGAATCCACTGGAAATTTAGAGCTCCAATTTTTTTTCAGTCTTTTTTACAAAACTGATGTCAAGAACCAATTTCTTGATTTCTTTCTTCTTTAAAGATCGAATCTTGTAAAATGATTGGTGGCGGCTAGAGGAGAACTCCTGAAGTGAAGATTGTTGAAATTGCTTCTCTTCTCTCTGGAGTGTGTATGAGATCTAATATCAATTCACAGGATAATTCCTTGCACAAAACCCTAGGTTCGAAATCTAATTATGATCTCTTAGGGTTTCTCCTCTTTTCTTCTTGATTAAGAAACCTCCTAATTAGGAGTTATCCCAATCCAAATCAGTATTTGGATAGGGGATGATCTTAATCCTATCTGCAGATTAATTTAGCTTACTCTTGATCTTATAAGGAGGTTACCAGATTCAAATCTAATATGAATTTGGTCTCTCAGAGTGGATAGGGTTAAAGGCCCAATCCTTTTGATAACTTTAATCCCAGATCCGCCCCATAGATGGGTGATCATATCTGTCCAGCTCGAAATGGGCTTTTGGCCCATTAAGTGTTCAGTACTTAACTAGTTTCCAATCTACTGCCTAGTTGGGCTTCTTTGTATGACGTGGGACCCAAGCATTGATTTACACACCAACCACATGGGTTCGGCCCACCTTTATTACAAGGCCTAGCCGAATTCACTGAAAAGCTTAGTGAACCCCTGAGCCCATCGCATGGACCCTGTGGGCCCAACACTTACATTAAGTGGTCCCTGGGCCAAGCCATCTTATAAAAACCCAGGGACTGTGGGCAGGTGCAAGATTAGCCCATCAATTACTATCCTAAATGGCCTTACACTTAACCTCTCAGCCCTTAATGATCAAGCACTGCCTGACAAGAGAGGACCTCTCCCTCGGCTGCAAGGAACAGTGCCGCACTCTCCTCTCACATGGATTCCGGGAATTAAAACCATTTGCAAACATTTCAGAACCACATGATATATCATATGTAAACTTTGCAAAAGAAAATTCCAACGATTGAAATCAACTGCTGGCAGTTTGGTTTCCATCAGAGAGAGTGCATTTCCAATCATTACCTTTGTTCAACAAAGGGGCTGATCCTGTCACTATGACCACCCAGTCAGATGAATTCTCAGACTGCCCCAACATGCCCAGGTTTTGACCCCCGCTAAGGATTTCACTGATTGGCATATCAAAGACAGCCCGATCCGACACCTAGTGAAGTGTCATAATCGAGTCTAGGGGTCAGGTGTAACTTTTCAGTTTTGCCCATCTGTCTCCAAGGTCGAGGGCAATACTGGAAATCTAGTCCGGTTCAAGGATTCGAGTAATCCCATACTGCATGTTGCTTGGGTCTTACCTTGGTGGCCGAGACAGGCCATCCGAACACATGGTGGCACACCAGTATCAGCCTTGGCAGGATAAATCTCCCCAGACTTATCCAATGGTTGTGAACATTTAAAACTAACACGAGTCTCAATAAATGTCCAGTTTTAAGGTCTTACACAGAATTGTACCAAACAACATGAATCAAACATGCACTTTATTTATTTCCACTAAATATCAAAAGTACATCAAATCGGATTGAAGCTAAGGGCATAAAAAACTGTCTAACACTTGAATCTAGCAACTTCTACGCCAAGAAAGTATCTCAATTCCTTGGATCTTTGATCTCAGACTCTGTATGAAGGAAAGATTTGAGATCATTATTCCATGAGACATCATTACCAGTCACAACAATATCATCAACATATATAATCAGGTAAACGACCAAGGATCCTCTCCTATTCACAAAGAGGGTATGTACAGACACAATCAGACTGTGTCTGTACTTAGCCAAAGCTAACAAGGGCAGCCCTAAACCTTTCAAACCATGCCCTAGGGGACTGATTGAGTCCATAAAGATATTTCTTCAGCATGTAGACCTTTCCTTTCATATTTGTTTCATACATCCCTAGAGGAAGAGACATATAGACCTACTCATGTAACTCTCCATTTAGAAATGCATTCTTTACATCCAGTTGATAAAGTGGCTAGTTTGAGTGTGCAACCAAAGATAGTAGAACTCTCACAGAAGTCATCTTGGCAACAGGGGCAAAGGCCTCCAGATAATCAATCCCATATGTCTGTGTATAGCCTTTTGCAACCAGCCTAGCCTTGTACCTTTCAATTGTGCCATCAACATGATATTTGATAGTAAACCCACTTACAACCTACTAGATCCTTCCCTTTAGGCAAATCAACCACTTCCCAAGTGTCATTCTTGTGTAGGGCATCAATTTTTGTTCTCATAGCACCCCTCTATTCTGGAATAGTAAGAGGTTTTGACACGGTCCTGGGAATTGGGTTAGAAGCAACAAAAGAAAGGTAGGCAAAATATGAAGGAGAGAGCAAACTATAAGAAAGGTGTTTGGAAATGCAATGTGTAGTACGCTTCCTTTTTCCTTTCCTAATAGCAATGGGGATATCAAGGTCTGGGAAGGATGGCTCCAAAGGGGCTGTAATAGTACCTGTTGTCTCATCTGTAATTGGAAGTGCATGAGGCTCATGTGTTGGAAGGGAAACAATTTGCTCATTTCTGGTTCTTTGCCGTTGGTACAACCTGGGACTAAAAAGAGGGCGGGGAGGTAAAGGAGGAGGAATAGGAACATTGGAATGAGAGTGAAGTGACTGATCCTCCCTTGACTCATTTGAAGGAGGAAGAGACTCAGCAAAAGACTCAACTGGAACAGGAAGAGGAAGAGCAAACACCTGCGACAAATCCTCCCCCTTTGGACAATGTCTCTCCAGAGAAGAACCATAAAAGGAAGAAAGATTATCAAATGTGACATTCATTGAGACATACCGAGTGCCAGTCTTCGGATCAAAACAACAGCAACCCTTTTGTGTGTGGGATTAACCAGGGAAGATACACTTGTGGGCTTTTGGTTCAAATTTATGTCTCTGGACACTTGGGATATGTACATAACAAGTGCAACTAAAGACACGAAGAGGAATAGGAAAAAGATCCTTGTTCGGATGAAGAAGATTGAAGGGAGACTTAAACCCTAAAACCCTGGATGGCTTACGGTTTATAAGGTAGGTAGCAGTGATAACAACATCCCAAAATTTTGTAGGGACATGTGAGGCAAATAGAATACTTCTTGCAACTTCAACAATGTCTATTTTTTCTTTTAGCAACTCCATTCTGTTCTGGGGTCCTAACACAGGAGCTTTGATGAATAACCCCTAAATCAGTGAGATAGCATGTCAGGTTTTTTTCAAAATATTCTTTTTCATTGTCGGATCTGAAAATTTTAATTCTGGTATCAAACCAGGTTAGGACAAATTCATGGAATTGCCTCACATGTCTGGGAACTTCATCACAGGACTTCATAAAAATTATCCAATTGAATCGAGAAAAGTCATCAATGAACAAGACAAAATATTTGTAGCCACCCATAGAGGGTAAGTGGTAAAGCCCCCACACATCAGAGTGCACAATATTAAAAGGAGAAGATCTTTTACTTGGACAATGACTGTTTCTACAATGTTTTGACAATTCACATTGCAGACTGGACAAACTAATCCCCTTAAACAGTTATGGGAATAAATGGCTTAATGCAGACTGGACAGTTCACATGATTCACAATGCAGACCACTAACAACTGGGCTGAAATAGGTTTCTTTAATCATTCATATGATTCAGTTTTCCATACACCCTGTGTATGGAAAAAAAGGTGAAAAAAAGGGAAAAACGAGCCTGCTTTGATACCAAGAAGAAAAACAGCCTTTTGTGAAGAAATGACTGTTTAGAAAGTTGCAAAAATTCAAAAGAAAGTAGTAGAAATCAGAGTTTAAGAGGAGAGAAGAAGAAGAAGAAGGTGGTGGCAACATTGCTCACAACCCAGTGCAACATGACAGAACTATGCATATTGAAGTTGACAGACACTTCATTCGAGAAAGAGTGGCATCTGGAGAAGTGTGTCTACCTTTTATCACCTCTGAAGGACAATTAGCAAATTTCCTTCACCAAGGGTATTCCCAAGGCTAAACTTCAGCATGATACTGGTAAGCTTGGCATGAGTGACATCTATGCTCAGCTTGAGGGGGAGTGTAGAGAAGATGGGCCGAATGGCCCATGGCTGTTTATCTTTCATGTTCTTTGCTGTAATGGGCCTTAATCTGGGCTTATTCTTTCTAATGTTGTCTTTTTAATTTTCTGACCAACTATGGGCTTCTCTGTAAATTACTAAAGTTTAACTTAATGAAATAGAATTAAGGGTGTATGAGAAGAGATTTTATGTTCGAAAAATCTCTCTCTCTGAACCCAAGTTGCCGCCACCTTCTTCTTCTTCTTCTCTCCTCTTGAACTCTGATTTTTGCTTCTTTCTTTTGATTTTTTGCATCTTTCTGAACAGTCCTTATTCTCAGAAGGCTGTTTTTCTTCTGCTACTAAAGTTTGCCGGTAGGGCTGGAGCTTCAAGTAGACCATGTCTCCAGGCTGAAATTCCAAGGGACAATGCTTGCGGTCATATGTAGCTTTCACTATCTGTTGATCTCACTGTAAATTGCTCTTAAGCTCCTGCAAGATTGAGCCCTGGCTGGTGAGATATTCGTCTACTGCTACAGTAGTAGAGCCTGTCTCATATGGTAGAATGGCAGGGGTGTCTCTCCCATACAAAGCCTTGAAAGGTGTCATACCAGTAGTCACATGGAAGGTGGAGTTATACCAGAGTTCTGCCCAAGATAACCACTTCAACCACTGTTTTGGCCTTTGTCCAGAGAAGCACCTCAAATAGGTCTCGATGCACCTGTTGATTACCTCTGTTTGTCCATCAGACTAGGGGTGATAGCTTGTGGAATGAGATAGGTGTGTCTCTTGGATTTTAAAATACTCCTGCCAAAATCTACCCATAAACAGAGGATCCCGGTCGGAGACGATAAAAGCTGGTGTTCCATGTAACTTTGTAATGTCCCTCACGAACATATCTGCTACTTGTGCTGCTGTGAAAGGGTGTGACAAGGCTGAGAAGTGAGATACTTGCTAAGCCTGTCGACTACCACCATGATCACTGTCTTGCCTTGAGAGGGTGGCAAACCGATGATGACATCCATGGTGACATCATCCCAAACCTGATTTGGTATCTTAAGGGGCTGAAGGAGCCCAGCTGGCTATTGAGTTTCGTATTTCTGCTGTTGACAGGTTGGGTAGCCGGCCACAAAGGTCTGTACATGCTTCCTAATGCCCTTCCAATAGTAGTGTGCTGCAATGTGCTGATAAGTCCTCATTACCCCGGAGTGACCTCCACCTACGGAGGAGTGGAATAACTGTAGAAACTCCGTTATTTGTGAGGATGATGAAGGTAAAACCAGTCTCCCCTTATAGAACAAGAGAGATTCCTTCACAGTATAGCCCGGAGTCTTGGTTGGGTCCTCAGCCCATCTCCTTTTGATAGCCGCCAGCTCCTCATTACTCAGTATCTCATGTTTGAGTTGCTCCAACAGTCGGTATACGGGTCTGGATTCTGCCATCAACTGTAGTTCACCTTGTCTTGATAGGGCATCTGTTACCCGATTAGAAGCCCCAGTTTTGTATTCTATTAAATAGTCAAACCCCAACAATTTCGACACCCATTTTTGCTGCTCTTCCGTAAGGAGATGCTGTTCCAACAGATATTTGAGGCTCTGTTGATCAGTTCTGATGGTGAAGCGTCGCCCCAGGAGGTAGTGGCGCCATTTAAGGATTCATAAAACTACAGCCATTAACTCCTTAACATAGGTGGATTCGACCTTGGCTCGAGGGGAGAGAACCTTGCTGAAATAAGCTAAGGGTTTACCCCCTTGCATCAAAACAGCTCTGATGCCGGCGCTCGATGCGCCGCATTCTACCACGAAGGGCTGCTCAAAATCTGGTAGGATCAATGTCGTTGGAGTGGAGACTGCTGTCTTCAAGAGGCTGAAAGCTTGTTGGGCCTCCTCTGTCCATTAGAAGGTGTTCTTCCGGAGGAGTTGAGTTAGCGGAGCTGCTATCCGCCCATAATCATTGATAAAACGTCTGTAATACCTGGTTAGGCCTAGGAAGGCCCATAACTGTCTTACTGAAGTGGGCCTAGCCCACTGCCTTATGCTGGCCACCTTCTTAGGATCAGGCTTCACCTCCCCTCCCTCCACATGACCAAGATAGTGCACTCGTCCTTGCCTAAAAACACATTTGGAGGGCTTGGCCGAGAGCTGATTCTGCCTTAGCACATCCAGTGTTAGCTTCAAGTGTAAAAGATGCTGCTCCAAATCAGAGCTATAGATAAGAATGTCATAAAAAAAATACTAAAATGAACTTACGAAGGTAAGGCCTGAATATGTCAATCATAAGTGATTGGAAAGTTGACAGTGTGTTGGATAGACCAAACGGCATGACTAAGAACTCGTAGTGGCCATCGTGAGTCCTGAAAGCTGTCTTATGCACATTGTCACTTTGAACCCGGATCTGAGATCCAACTTTGAGAAAACCCGAGCCCTTTGCAGCTCGTCTAGCAACTCATTGATCAAGGGAATTGGAAACCTGTCCTTAACAGTGATGGAGTTTAGTGCCTGGTAATCCACACAAAACCGACAGGAACCGTCCTTCTTCACTATTAGAACTAGGGAGGAGTAGGGACTGTTGCTAGGTTGTATGAACCCCTTTTGCAGGAGGTCTCAGACCAAGTGCTCGATTTCTTGGCGCTGGTAATATGGGTACCGATAAGGCTGTACAATGGCTGGTTCTGCCCCTGGTACAATGGGAATCTGATGGTCTTGAACTCTCTCGGGAGGGAGCCCTTGTGGTACTTGGCCAAAATTGCTTGCAGCCGTGGATCTGGACTGCCCATTTTACCTTCATTGTTCGTGGGCTTCAGATGTGGGTCAGATGTGTAGGCCCCTATGAACATCAAGGTGGGTCGGCTTTGGTCCCAATTGGTTTTGATTATTGAGCTGAGGGTAGCTGGTTGTGGAACCAGCAGCCTGGAGCTGCTTAGAGTTATGGTGCGATTCCCCCTTTGAAATTCCATGGTTAGTTTGGACCAGTCACAAACCACCCGCCCCAATTGTTGCAACCACTGTACCCCCAGTACAGTGTCAGCCCACTAAAGTTCAATGTGTATAGATCAGCGCGAAAGATTTCCCCTTGGATGGATAGCTCCATGTCTTTACCTTCAAAAGGTATTTGACTACCGCTGGCCACTTGGACATTGAATTTAGAGGTAGGTCCAAGGGTCCCCCCCATCTGAACGACCAAGTCATCCAAAATGAAATTCATGGTACTCTCACTGTCCACCAAAATTGATACCTCCTGACTCATCAATCTACCCATGACACGCATAGTTTGGGGTGATGTGAGGCATGTGAGGGCCTATAGAGGAATCTCGGGTGGGCCAAGCCCGAATATCATATCAAGGCTAGTTGGGCTGTCTTCTTCAAGGCCTTCCACCGCCTGCTCTCCCTCTTCTGGTCCATCTATTTGCAACAAGAAGGCCTGTTGGGCCTTACATTTGTGACTTGGGCCGAACCACTCGTCACAATTATAACATAAGGCTTTCTCCCTACAGGCCTGCATCTCGGTCAATGTCAGTCTTTTGAAGGGGATGATGGTCTTAAAGCCCTGGTTCTCTGGTTTAGCAGGCTCGGAAGTGGCTAGGTCTGGGCTGCTTCTATCTTCAGGGCTGTGCCGCATCATAGGTGTTCTCAGGAGAGATCCCTGAGGGCGGCCCAATGGTCTTCTAAGTCTGTTAAATTTTTCTTCATAAAGTCTGGCCATGCCTACAACAGCCATGACCGTTGGAGGTTGCATGGATTTCACCTCCACTCGGATATCCTTCCTTAACCCACCGATAAAACTGCCCAACAGAGCGTTTTTCGGCTACCCCTATGCCCTCGAGGATAAATGCTCATACTCTACCTGATATTTCCTCAGTCTCAGCCTGTCTCAATTTCGCCAGTTGTTCATTGTAGTTTTTGAACCCAGTGGGTCCAAATCGCACACATAGGGCATCCGTGAAATCATCCCAAACCACTGGAACCAGAGAATTGCTTCTCCTTCCACATGGATAGCGGCAACTGATACCCTCTGATTTCTCTGGTATTTTGTGGTATTCGAAGTATCTCTCAGCCCTATAGATCCATGGTACAGGGTCCTCACCTGGGAAGTTTGGGAAAGTGATTTTGGTCTGCCGCAACACTCCGTTCCCTCTAGATCTGTTGCTGGGTTGGCTGCTGCCCTCTCCTTCCCCATTTGCGTTTTTGCTGACAAGCGCTTTCTCTAGCTTGGCTGGGACTGCTGATAGTGCCACCTTGATCTCAGTAATATCCCCTTCTAGTTTCTCGATTCTATCTTCACTAACGGAAGCTCTCATTCCCACCATGGTGTCGTCCTAAGATTGGGCTCTGATACCACTTGGTAGGTTACTGCCCACCTCAGGAGCTTCTTCGAGGGAGCTCAGTCCTCCTACAGAAAGAAAGAGAAGAGAGGAATGGATTGGTGCTCAAAAATGTAATCCACTTTACTGCAATTCTATTATTTATAGCCCATTACATCACATGGGGGACTGATTCAGTTGTAACTAACTAGCTGATGTGACCCTCACATAGGTATCCGGATAAGGCTGTATGGGTATTGGTGTGTCTGGAAGCGAGGGAAAAATTAATATGTACTTGGATCCAGACAAGAGAATATAATTGAGAATTGCAAAAAATAAGAAAATAAAATCTATTATTGCTGAAATTAAATGATTTGGAATTAAACAAAACAATAACTAAAATTCTGAATTTAACAAAGTGCAGAAATCAACAAAAGAAATAAACAAAGTTGATCCAGAATTCGGATCTAGTGGCGATAGCTGCAAATCGACTGATAGCTGCAAATCGACTGAACAGCTTGCAGGAACCCCTCCTCAAGAACTAGGCGTCCTTCCTTTTTACAATCCTCGAACCGCTCGAGATACCTTAGCCTTGAACTGGACGAAATCAGATTTGCAAAACAGAAAAGCGAACAGGAATTAAATTTAAAAGAATGCAGAAATAAAAATAACAGAAAAGAAAATGAAGAAAATAAAAGTGTGGTTGATCAGATCCAGTGGTGGTAGTTGCAGATTGGTTGAACAGCTTGCAGGAACCCCTCCTGACAAGAATTGGGCGTCCTCCCCTTCTACAACCCTTGAACTCCTCAAGAAATCTTAGCCTTGTTAACTGGGTGAATTGACCAACCCCTTCTACAGGGCCCCTGGTACCCTTTTTATAGAGAAGGGTGGACACAACTGGAAATAGGGAGAAAGATGGGGGGCGACAGTTGGGATTTAGTAAAGTTAGGGATGCCCTAGGGTTTCTAATGGATGGCTAAGATGGTTTTGGGGTGATCCTATGGCTGAAAATGGAAGGAGAGGGCACCCAATATTATGTAGGGCTGAGATTTGGGCACCCAGAAATGGAGGGTGTAGATTAGAACATCTAGGGTTGAAGGGTTAAGATTAAAAGAATATGTGGTGCCCTAGATTGAATGGTTGGGATATAGGATGGAGGGAGTGGCTGAGATTTAACGGTTTAGGATTAGCATAATAGGTGGTACCCTAGGGTTTAGAAGCTACAAGGGAGAGCCCTAAAATGGATGGTGGAGATTAGAAGGAGTGGATGGTGGAGATTTTACATTTGGGGCGGCTAGGTTTAGCTAAGGAGGAAAAGATTAGGTTAAAAAGGCTCCCTAGGGTTTGCTAATGAGAGGGGAGCATGGTAATACAGTAGGATGGGCGCCAACTGGGTTTAGCAGATAGGAGGCACCCTCCTGTTATCAGTTCTTTACAAAAACACCCATTCTCTCAGTTGGACTTCACACCAGCTTCCCCAAAACTGCATTTCAGCCATGAAAACTTTCCAGTTTTCTACATAATTTGCATAGAGACCCTTAGAGGTCACATAATTGATTTTAACTGGGAAAATGGTGCACTTTCACTATTCTAAGGCCGAAAATACCCTTGAATTGATGCCCTTAAGGCATCAAAATGCAGGGTTATCAGATATCTTGTTGCTGGGCCGAGCAGTGGTAGTGGGCCGAGCAGTGTTCCTATCACTCCCAATGAACATAGAAAACATATGCATATTTGTTTCTCATTTTTTATGATAAATAACTTAAATTTATTAATTCCTTATAAACAGTATATGTACAGTGTGTTATATATCATTGCATAGAAAATAATGTTTCTCTTTCCCATGAGATCATCATTAGAACAAGCAACGATTAGCTGAATGTGATGGCTGTTCAGCGGGTTGTGGAACCAATGATAGTGTTCCAGACCAGTAATAAAATACATGTGACCCACACCTTTTACAGTGGGGTCCATGAATTTATTACTGGCGTGGAACACCATTAATGGTTCCACAGCCCGCTGAACAACCATTGTGTTCAGCTAATCCCAATTCCATTTCCATTCAGCTCAAAATAGTTGATTTCTAACCATCCTTATCCTTGGTTTGCCAATCCATGAGCCATAGAGTTGGCTGATCTTTGTATCCTTTGCACCTGCACGCCCATCCCTTCTATTAACCATTTTAACTTGATTCATTCCTAGATCCATAGTCACCTCCTTGTTCTGCAGCCATCCCAGCACCAATATCCTTTGCTGAGAAAGGTAGGAAAAGGTCATGATTTGATTCATTGCACC
The DNA here is from genome assembly GCF_056320005.1 of Nelumbo lutea. Lineage (NCBI taxonomy): Eukaryota > Viridiplantae > Streptophyta > Magnoliopsida > Proteales > Nelumbonaceae > Nelumbo > Nelumbo lutea. Next base: position 56,263,314 of record NC_142689.1, on the reverse strand, counting down.
ACGCTAATAGTTTTACATTCAGTGACTGCCTCCATGGTTCTTACATTCTCCTCGAAGATTCTTGTGTCTCTTTCTTCTGAAATCGTCTAGTTGCTCTTGTCACCCTCAACATCATGCTTCCTCTTGTCTTTGGATATCTGAAAGTTGGGAGGAGAAAAATCCCCTCCCATGGTTGTTTGATCCTTCCACCAGCTTTGCAAAGAATGTTCTTTTAAGATATCTACTTGTTTTTTCTTTTTCTTATGATCCATTCAATAATATGATGTTTTTGTTGTTTCTTTAAACCCAAGGATTAATTAATAGAGGTTCCATTTTTTGTTTTTTGTTTAAAGGTTCTAAGATATACAGAAGGCTTATGTTGGGTTATGCACTATTACTATGAAGGTGTTTGCTCGTGGCAGTGGTAAATGTTTTCTTGACTTTATCTCAAGTTTATTTTAAATTTGTGCATTTCTTGTATCTGAGTATCAAATTAAAAATCTCTTAGGACTTCTGTACAAATTTATTTAATTCTTTTTTTTTTTTTTGAGAAAAGGTAATGTAGTTTAGATTTCAGATTTAGATACATGCAGCATGCATGCATGTATTTATTTATATATGCATCAAGCAAGAAGCCTGCCTATTTTTGTTTTTGCCATGGGGATTGATGATGTAGCATTCTAAGCTGTCCAGAGGGTAGAGGACCCACATCGGTCAAATCTTAAACATCTGTCTATATATATGTGTATGTATGCGTGCATCAAATAAAGAGCTTTTCTAAATGACATCTCATTTTCATGTGAAGATGTAGCCAATCCAAGCCATCCACCTAGTGGTGGATCCTCTGGATTGGGCTGATTGGCCATCTTTCCAAATCTCTGTCATCCTTGTATCCCACTTTTTAGAAGTATTGTTTTTTCTAATTAATAATATAAACAAGTGTGTGTGTGTGTGGGGGGGGTGTGGTTTGACTATGATGCCAGAAAGACATGATACTGGAAAACCAACAACAAATCAATCGACATCATAAAAGTAGTAACCAATCAGGTAGGTTTTCATCAAAATTCATGGGGGGTTGTGATTGGTCAAAGCCTTTCTGGTATCATGTCTTTCTGGCATCATAGATTTTCCCATATATATAATTCAACACATGTAAAATTACACAAATATATCTTTCAAATGCTGAGGTGCGATGTTAGGTGTTCCATTATCTCAAGGCATCAACATCATGAGAATTGGTTTATAATTAATGGATAACTAAACATAGTATATAAAAGGTCAAATTGAAAATGCACTGAATCGAGTCTAATAGCAGAACAGGTTTCATGTAGCTGACTTTTTATGGTTGGTCAAGGCTTTGTTCATTAGAGAATATTTTTATTGATGAATAATAGGAACTGATTTATTAGAATAATAAAGAAAGTGTACAAAAGGGACAAGGCTTCTTCAAATCAAGTTCCCAATTTTGTTTATTACCTGTTGCTTTTTCTCTTCCAAATTTTCAAACTTTTGGGTGTTCCAGTCTTTAATTTTGGACTTGGGGTCCTTCAATTTTGGACTTGGGGTCCTACCATTCCTTCTCCTTCTCTACAAATCCCGTTACACAGCCACATAGTTTCAAATCTTATAGGAATTGGATCCCTCCCACCTTCATTTTCTGTAAAGATAGATATTGGCCAATGATCCAAGGTTGACTCCTGGTAATGCTTTTGACCTGATGCTCCCTCAATGTTTTTTTTCCCCGATAGATATTGGTGAATGATTGTCCCCTAGTGTTCCTCCCAATCCATAGTGAAGAAGAATCTATCCAATTTGTAACAAATTGGGTTGGCCTGCAAATTTGACCAAGTAAATTTGTTGTAGGCCAGGGGCAATTCCTTGAGTTCAAACCTGTCAATGAACTAATTGAACTTCCTTATGCTTGTACTTATTCTCTGCCTTGGGTTATTTGATTCACCCGTGAATCTAGTCACATTGAAGGCTCCTCCCAAACACTAAGGCCCATCCCAAAGACCCTTCTATCTTCCAACTCCTACAATTCATTCCTCTCCCTATATCTATTGGGGCCATAAACTTTAGTTAAAACCCACTCAAAGCCATCTTCAACTTGTCAGAATTTAACTAAAACTGTAAATTTGCCAACAAGTTCTTCAACTCCAAGCACAAAGTCATTGTTCCAAATTGTCACAGTGCCACCCGAGGCACCCCAAGATGGGAACATTGCCCAACTAATGCCCCTAACTCTCCAAATGATTTTAGCGTACTTTCTATCAAAATCTTCCAATTTTGATTCCTGAATTAAAACTACATATGGCTTTTCTCTCCCAAGCATCTCTTTAATGATGGCTCTTTTTCTAGCCCTCCCCAAACCTCTGCCAATCCAACTAACAATCTTCATAACACTGCCTAATTTCAAAAAACCCCTTAACTCTGAACCATCTATTTGTTTCCCTTGACACTTCCCCTTCCTTGCATTAAATTCCTTGTCCCAAATACATCTTTTCTCAATCTATCAAGTGTCAGCCTCACTCATGACTCATCTTCCTTTTCCTAACTTTGCCTTCTTCCTTACCTTTCTTTAGGAAAACTTCCAAACCATTGTGGTTATTCGGCTTGCACTTAGCTTAGAAGCAAAGTCAGCTACTAAATCTGTTGTCTTATCACCAACTTCCTCCTCTCTTGAAATATCAGAGATACCTCCTGAATTTCCTTGTGGGACCACTAACTTTTCCCCTTCTCTACTTTCCTCAGAATCTCTCCCATGTACTAATTCTTTCCTCTTGAGATCCTCCAACATACTTTCAATCAACTCCCAAAGTTTTCTCGTCTTTTCTTTATCTTCAGCCTTTTGGGTCCTAAATTCTCTATGCACCCCATCCCCATCATTCTTATCCTCAGCTTGTGGCATACTGGCTTCCCATGAACTCGGAGGACAAGGTTCAAGCACAGAAAAGACATTAGTGTCCAAAACTGAATTGACAACAATACTTGACTCATTTGAGGGGCAATGAGCAGTTGGAATAGGAACGCTTGGAGCCTCTCCAACAGTAAGCATTTGGATCTTGCCATTCATCCCAAATGGGGCTGCTGCTTGGGAGACAACTGAAGATGCATTTATCCTTTGACCACTTCCACTGATTTGTTGCTCATCCCTTCATAGATTCCCTATACATGGCCTCAAGCAAACCTCCACTACTTCCTTACGGATATCCTACTTTGTGTTAGAATTTGGTTATGGTTTTCCTTTGTTGAGGACTTGTGGTTTTGGTTATCCACACCACCATCTATCCTGAGTTCACACTTGCCGCGGTTCTAACAAGCACCTTGGCTTGGGACAATGACAGACCCAATCTTTCATCCAAAGTCCAAGGCCCCACACGATTCTTAAGTTATTTCTAGCATAAGAGTCGGAATGTCTCGACTTTCTGTGAGAACCAAGCTAGTTACTAACGCGATTCTCATCCTGGCAAGTTGTACCATTGCATCCTGCCAAGTTCTTTGAATCCTGACCACTACTTGGGCCCCACATTGAACTAGACTGTTCACCACTGCCTCCTCGTTTTGAAACAAATCACTTGGCATATTTCTTTTCCCCATGCTCTGCTCATTATGGCCCCCAGCTTCCGACTGTTCAGCTTCTTTGCCATGTCATCATCTCCTTCGTTCTCCCAAATCTCTCCCCAAAGTGATACATCATATTCTGTTGCTAACTAGACCCTGCTCCAGAGCCCACCATGGAAGACATTGATTGAATGAGGAACTTCTTCAAGTTTCAGCCCAGCCACATCGATCACCACTGCTTGGAGATCGGTTGTATCAGCCTCCACAAGCACTCCACCCAGCCTTGTAACAATTTTGTTAAGGGGTTCCACTTGCCATAGATTAAATATGAGACCAAGGAGTTTGATCTTATGAACTTCAACCTTCAGCTCTCAGCCATTGCACAACGGAGACCATTTTTCAATGAAACAAGTCTGTGATCGGTTTCAGCAGATGCAAGGTTTACCACTCTATTACCAGCATCAGAATGTTTCTCATTTTATCAAATGGAAGAATTTTCAGACCTGTTGATGTGCCAAGTTTGGCCGAGATGGCAGTCTGCATCAAACCTTCACCTCTCTACCAGCTTTTAGTAAATTTTTTTTTCTCCTAATCTCCCCTATCAGGTTCCAGAATCATTTTATGTGATTTAATCTAGTATATCACCTCAATGTTTTGGTTAGGCACTACAGGATAATTACTTGGATCAACCTTAGCTTCTTTTTCTGTCAAGTCCTCTTCCACATTATCAGAAGCTGGGTTAAATTGCAAGCACTATGTCTCTTTCACCTTACCTGATTTGGTCTTTTTCTTCAACAAGAAATTCTGCAACTTTTCTGAAACCAACTTCAACCTTTTATCCTGCTTACATTCAGGAAAACAGATGGATTGTTTCTTATTGTTAATGAAGAACTCTGAGATGGCAATGAGCCATCTTTCTGATTTTGCTTCAGCTCAACTTCGTATTTCCTTCTTGGCATCTCCAATACACACTTCCATCCCACATTCTTGATGGAATAAAGTGCTGCATTGGTGAAATCTCTAAGCCTGAGTAGCCTCATCCAAGAGGAACACAGTTGCTCTTTTTTCTTCTGTGATCTTTAATGATAGCTGTCCTCTACTTTTTCCTTCTTCCATGGCTAGCTTTTTTTGCTTCAGTCACCAGTTCTTCTTGTCATCTTGTTGCTGGAATGAAAGCTTCTTCTCTCCCCTCTCTTGCCATCTCTACCTTACTTTTTCCACCATATTCCCCCAGTAGAATAAAAAAATAGTGTTTCCTTTCTTGTCCTCCATTTCCTTAACATATTCCCAAGATTGATCCCTCTAGACCATTCTTACTACACACCACATTCTCCCCTCTTGTATAATGCGGATAAGAATTTATTTGTTGTAGAGGAAAGAGGTTGGGACAATACCTATCTTGCTAACATGAGCCCATTTTTTTGCCATGTACCTATTCGAGCTTGGCTCGGCTTAAACTAAGCTTCGAGCCGAGCTTGAACCCAATTTACAGGCTCGTTTGCTAATCGAGCTGAGCTTGAGCCTAATTAAGCTCAGCTCGTGAGACTTGCGAGCCTAATCGAGATTCTACATATATGTATACATACATATATAATATTTATATATACAATTTTTTTATTTTTATATATAACAATAATAACTAATTATTAATTTTTAAATATCAAATAAAAAATAATTTTTTATATATAATTTTTTACTTTTATAAGTCATTTGACTCATAGTCGAGCTTGAGCTTATAAGCTTTTGACTCAAGCTGAACTCGAGCTCATGTCTTTAGCTTGAACCGAGCTCAAGCCTCATACTGTCTTGGCGAACTGAGCTCGAATAGCTAGACATTCGGCTCAGCTCGGCTCGAATCCACCCCTACGGACCATCCATCAGGTGGGAGATCTATTGGGTTGGTCACATTTTCAATCACATTTTCCATATTATCAATATGCTCTACCTTGTTAATGCAGTAGTGGTGGTTTTCACAACTAATATTAGCTGTTCAAGTTTTAAAATTTCAATTGGCTCATTTTGCACACATGGCATTGTATTTTGGGCTGAATTTTTTCATTCTGGGTTGAGAGAGGAACTGGAGATTACTTTTGTGCTCCTAACTGATTGATCCAGTTAGCAACCTGCTCCCATTCCCATTGTAAATGCATATATAGTGGGAGTGGGTCTGCTAGCTGGGTTGTTTTGTGAGCTTTACTAAATGGTCCAGGATATCTTCCATGTGGATATTTTGGGCACCACATGTCCATCCTGTTGCCTTTAATCATCAGACGCAAAGCACTTGCCACATGTTCCTATAAGCCCTCCTTTCCCTGCAAGATTTCTATTAAAGAATTAAAACTTTGAAGGCTAACATTTCTTGGGGGACCACAAATACAACGTGGGATATAAGGCTAATGCTGACTAGGGGATTGAACACTTAGCCAGTTTAGAGGGTTCTGTACTGAATGCTGGGTTTGGGTCACAGTTTAAAATGTCCCTAATTTCCTTAATATTTTCACGACATATTCTCATTTCCATGTGTGGTGACACGAAATTTCACTGAGATTGCATATTCCCCCAATGAACACTACCAACACTATGTGGAGTACAAGAGATAGTTTACAGGAGATGGTATTATAACATAAGTTGGTGATAATATTGCAGATATGTGGAGTAACAATGTTATTGCCCGCCTAACTTACATTATTACCACTTTGAGCTAGTTCAATATTCATGTCAAGCATGAAGTTAAATATTAGTTTTTGTTTGTGTAATAGATTATTTGGTTGATGTATTACAACCATTTACATTTTCTATGAGTTCAAGTTTTGCTTCAAACTCATTTTATCACGAATCCCTGAATCTTAAAGTTTAAAGGGTGTGCCTATGCTTCTTTTATCATTTCATAAAATATTATTCTATATTTTGCAAATTTTACAATGTTTCCACCATGTCTATAATTTTTACAATATTTCCACAATATTTTTGACATGTCTGACATGTTTCTTATATTTGGAGGAGTGACATTTCCACCGACACTGATATTTTAAACCTTGGTTTGGATCTGTCATATGTCCCATGTTTTAAGAATCAAGAACTACCATTGAATATGTTCTATTTGGAGCAATGGTTGTACCAGTGATCCTTATAACCAGATGACTTTTGACCATCTCAGTTGGACATTGTTTGTAGAGATCCTTTAACTCAAAAACTTTTTTCCCACTATTCCAGTTTAATATATCAAAACAAAATGGACATAATCTTCTGAGTCGTTATCTTTGTCCCGGCTGATCTTAACAGGCAGGATACATCCAATGGTGGATTCCAATGCTTGAAGTGTAGGATAGGTCCAGTTATAGGGTCCTAAACCCATGTATGTTTATGTCCTCAGACCTGAGTTTTAGCTTTTATATATAGGGACTGCGTTTGTTAGAATCTTACACATGTCAGATCAGTTGTGAGCTCACACATGGAAAAATTTTGTCCAAAAGAGCTCATGTGTTCAAAATAACTCCTTTTTATATGTAATGACTATATTAAAAAAATTAAGACTGTTAAATGGCTAATTTTAGTTGTTCAAAATCGAAACCACACCCCTATGGCTAATATAGGACTGTTGGATTGAATATGTGCCCTTCCCAATGGGTCTCGTATCTGATGAATTGTATGAATCAGATACAGGGTCCATCCATGTGACAGAAGTAGGTGAACTAATGTAGGGAATCTACCTATTGGCCCAATTATGAGAGTCTGGATCTACTAGTAACAAACAATGCTAGTCTGCCTGGCACTTAACAGTTTTTTGCCACATCCTCAACACATGAGAGCTGAAAAAAGAAGAAACAATGTGCACAAGTACATTTTTTTTAATCAATTGCACAAGTGCATTTTGTCATGTGTTGATGGTAGGTGGTAACTGGTAAGAAAGGTATGCGCCTATCATTGTTTTGTTACTAGCAGATCCAAACTCTGATTAGGCAACCTTATTGTGGTTGTATAAAATAAAGCTTATCAATCAAAAATTTGCATGACTCTGCCAGTGTGACTTGTCCTACACCACTGATCCCAAGCTCAAATAAAGGAGGGTTGCTTCATGTTGGCAGCCGACATTAAAACCTTTGCCAAACTCTTGTGGTAATGGAGTGTGTGCTTAGGATGAGTGGAAAAAAAACTAGAAAGAATAGGGCCAGAAATGAGGAAATTTGAAGGAACCTAAGAGTAGCTCCACTAGGTGATAAAATGAGAGAAAGTAAATTCAAGGTTTGGTCATGTGCATAGAAGACTGCCTACAGTACTTGTATGAGAGTGCAATCCATTACAAGTTGAATGGGCTATAAGGGCTATAAGGGCTAGGGGCAGGACAAAATGGACATGGGTCAAAGTAGCAAGAAATGATTTAAGCACTCATAATTTAATGATGAAAATAAAATTAAATAGAACAGAATGGAGAGATAGGATTGATGTAGCCAGCTCCATATAGTTGGGATAAGGCTTAGATGATGATGTTCAAAAGTTTGCACTTAAGCACATAATAGGGAGGCTTTGGTTAAGGACAACAAGCTTTGATGGAATTATATCCATCTTTGTTCATGGATGCATAGAATAAGGAGGCTTTGGTTAAGGACTGCTACATGATATCCAATGAAGATGTCATCTGCAATCCAATACTAAGAAGGAATTTGAATGATTGTGAAGTGGGCGAAATGGTGCAAATGCTTGAGGATATTCAGCATTACTGCTGTTAGTTGGGGCAACTTGACTGTAGGTGGTTGAGTTGGGAGAATAGTGGTTGTTCTTTGTAAGTCCTACAAAAAACTGAACCATTGTACTGTACGTCCTGTTTCCTTCTAGCAGAATCTGGCAATCCGAAGTGGAGAGTTTGAAAGAACAGAAAAAGCAACTAGGGGAGCAAATTAGTAATCCAAATTGAGGACTTTTAGGAACTTTTCCTAAACAAAAACAGGTATAAAATGAAATGATAGTCCAGGAAGACTGAAGTCTGGGCAGGCCTGTAGCTTTAGAGAGTGAGCAACTGAACTCTTTGAGCAGTCAAAAGTGCAGACAATGGAGTGGCTTTTCCCACCAGTTTCATCCCTCCTAAGGAAGCTGGCCCAAACTTCTGGATGTGGAAGAAAGGAGAAGTGAGAGAATTTGGGAACTTATAAATGCATTGTTTGAAGATTTAAAAAGGAAGGAAAGGAAACAACAGTTGTAGATTTGGGTCTAGAATTCAGAGGGGAGGTGTTAGTCAAAGAAAGGAAGGGAGATGTTGAATCTTTAGCAGGCTCTGGGGAGAAACTAGGCTGTAATTTGAAAGATCCGAATGGTTTGAAAGTATTTATCAGGAATGCTAAAGGAACTAAGAAGACTAAGAATAGAAAATTCAGTGAAGTCGAGAGGCTAAGATTGGATGTGGAGGAGGACAAGGAGTTCAGTGAGAGGGGAGATCGAAGGAAAGGGAGTAATAAAACTCTCTAGGTTTTGTGAGTTTTATAATCTGCTTTAATGAAGATCTTAAGCTAGAATGTCAGAGGATTGGGTAGTGCCAGGAAAAGAGCACTAATAAGTGAAGTCATCAGGAAAGGACCAGATTTAGTGATGTTGCAAGAAACCAAATTAGCAGAATTTGATACCATGTGGGCCAGAAGCTTGTGGAGGTCCAGAGATCTGAGTTGGGCTATGGCCCCATCGTGGGGGTCCTCAGGAGGAATTGTTATACTCTGGAGGACTGAGGTTGTGGAAGTTGTAGAGGAACTGATAGAAAGATTCACTGTTTCAGTTATGTTTCGACAGATGGAGGATGGCTTGTCTGGGTTTTGACGAATTTGTATGGACCGAACGGGTATAGGGAGAGATGAAATGTTGGAAGAATTGAGTGATATAAGAGGATTGTGGGAGGGGCCTTGGTGCGTTGCATAGTTTTCAAGGCGCCAAGGCGAGGCTAGGAGACCAAGGGGTGCCCAGGCGCCTAGGCCTCGCCTAGGCAATGAAATCAGAAAATAGTAAGTCTACGTGTTTCTACCCTTAATGAGTTAGTTACTTGGTTTTATACATTAACCTACAAACCTCTAAACTAAATTTTCTACTTATGATTCTTGTAGTCGTGCTTAAAGCATGCAACATAGAATATTAGAAATAGAAATTCGGACGTAAAAGAACTGAAGAGAGTGTAGCCCCTGTGTTTGACCAAGAAAAGAAAAAGAACTTAAGGAGAAAACAGGGAGGCAGATCCCTGTTTTAGACCAAAAAAAGAAAAAGAAAAAGAAAAAGGGGCTCCACTGCTGTTTTAGACCAAGAAAAACTATGGAATCACTAAATCAAAGAAGAAAATGAAAAGAAGGGGGCAGAGCCCCTGTTTCAGATCACCAGTGAATAGGAAAAAATGATGAAAGAGAAATGAAGAAGAAAAAGGGGTGGAACCCCTGTTTCAGAATACAATCGATGAGGGCAAAAGTGCAGGTAAAAAAGGTGAAAAGTTTGCAGGAAAATGAAGAAGAAACGGAGGGGGTGGAGCCCCTGTTTGATTCCAAAAAAAAAATCATGCAAAAAACGTATGGAAAAGACAAAAAACAGGAAGAACCAACAAGAAGGATGAAAAAAAGGCTGAAAACAAAGAGGGTAGGAGGAAGAGTGGGCGGACTGAAAACTGAGAAGAAGATGATTCATTTGACTACCTGGCATATTTGAAGTTGTTTAGACTTCTAGTTGGTTATGCAGCATTGCAGCAACAGTTGGAGTTGGACTGTGTGTGAAACATACCTGACCGGACAGCTTCCCTCTTCTATTCAGTTCTGCCATGAAAATAAAACCCTAAAAAGACAGCACTCTTCTTCTAATAAAAGGAGTGATAATGTGTGATAGGTTCTATTGTAATAACAAAAACTAACCATTGTAATAACAAAAACTAACCAATAAAAACTATTTACAGCAAAAGAAAAGTAAAACAATATACAAATATTAAAAGATCAATGTATTAAGGGATGTATTAATGTGTCTTGCATCTAGTCTAGGCGGTGCCTTGGAGTGCTGGCCTAGTCGCCTAAGCGTGCACCCAACTGACTAGGTGTGCGCCTTATACAAACTTTGCATGGCGTCTGGGCGTAGTGGAGTTTGAAAACCGCCTAGTCACCTAGGCGTCGCCTTGACAACTATGGTGCACTAGAGGAGATAACTACCAATCCAGGACAGAGGATCAACTCCAGCATGAGAAAGTTTAACCAGTTCATCAACTGTTTTGAATGGAAAGAATTCCCCCTCTTACATCATAGCTTCACCAAGTCTGATATGCAACCAAACCTAGTTCGCTTGTAACTAAATAGATTCCTTTTTACCGTAGCTTGGGAGGTTCACTGGGTGGGCTGACTTCAAAAACTATACCCTGGTTTAGGACCAACACCCTTCAGGTTTGAGAATATGTGATTGTCCCATCCTGGCTTTCTACAAAAAGTCAAGGAGTGGTGGGCAGAAAGTAGATCCTCGTCCAATTGGAAGGGGATGATCTTTTATAGGAAATTGAAGCTCTTAAAAGCTAGAATAAAGGAGTGGAACTTAGTGGAGTTTGGGAAGTTGGAGGAAAAAAGCAGGAAGTGTTTGATTGAATTGAGAGTTTGGATTTGAAGGAGGCCCCAAGACATTGTGGAGGAACGAGGTAGAGAGCAAAGATGGGAGCTAAAAAAACATTGGGAAGATATCTTGTGTATGGAGGAGGTTAGGTGGAAGCAAACATCTAGGCATAAGTTGATTAAATAGGGTGACAAGAATACAAAATTTTTTCACGCTTAGGTATTTGGCAAAAGAAAGAACTAAATCTCTAAATTGGAGATTGAGGGTGAGACCATTATTGATCAAAGAGAAATAGACATGGTCGTTGTGGAGCATTTCAAGTCTACCTCTTTAGAGAACCTCAAGTGGGTAGTAGGTGGATTTGCCGATTCTAAGTGATAACTCTAAAGCCTGGCTAGAAAGAGAGTTCGATGTGGAGGAAATAAAGAATGCAATATTCAATGGATAGATCAAAAGCCCTAATCCCAGGCGGTTTTACTATGGCATTCTATTAGGATTGTTGGGAGTTTCTTAATAGAGGTTTTCAATGAGTTCTTTGATAGGGGATTGATTAATCAAGGAAGAGTGTTGCTTTCATTGCTCTAGTTCCCAAGATGAATGGAGCATCCCACCCTAAGGATTTTAGACCTATAAGCCTGATTGAAAGCGGTGCTCCCTCCCTTAATATCCCCTAATCAAGGGGCTTTTGTGTAGGAAAAACAAATCACATGCCAAATCTTGATTGCTAATGAATGTGTTGAGGATGTGAAAAAATCTGGTAAGAAGGGATTGGTTTGTAAACTAGACTTAGAGAGAGCCTATGACTCGATGAACTGGTTCTTCTTGATGGAGGTTATAAGCCATTATGGGTTTGGGGAGAGGTGATGCAAGTGGATATGGGGTTGTATTCAGCCTTGTCAATAGAGCTGATGTGGATATATTTTCAAATATCTTTAGAGACTTCACCTATTGTTTTATCCTTGTCGTAATTACTTCAATTATTACCCCTCTAGACCTTTCCTTATCAACAAATGTTCTTTGATTTCTTTTCTCTCAAATTGTCCAGCATACAACAGCCCTTGTACATCTCTAGAAAGCCTTCCCCCTCTTCTTTGTACAACTACCATTAGTAGGACCAAAGAGGCTTTGAACATCTGGTGGATGAATCCATTTGCAGCCAAACAAAGATGGAAACCATTCCCAAATCGAAGAAACAAAAGGACAGGAAATTAATAAGTGAGCATGGCACTCACCATCAACTTTACAAAGAACACATCAGTTAGGAGATAAGCACCAAAAAGGCTTCTTTCTTTGAAGGAGGTCACTAGTGTTAATCCTTCCCAAGAAGGCTTCCCAACAGAAAGCCACAATTCTAGGTGGAATCGGTTTACTCCGTACTTCTTTAACTAGAAAGGTTTGCCCAACACTATTGGTAGGCTCTATTAAAGCTTTGAAGAAGGAAGCATGGGAAAATCTACTACAAGATGAAGGGATCCAAATACGTGAATCCAACTTTGAAGGGTCCAAGAAAACCCCTTATAAGATATGAGGAAGGGACAAAAGGCTGTTCAGATCCGAATCTCTGGTTCCCCTTCTGGAACCCAAATCCCACTTAACCCCAAGGCCCTCAACAAGAGATGAAAGGAAGGTGGAAACTGGTTAATTTTTGTAATTAGACAAGGCAAAGAGAGAGGGAAAGCAGGCTTTCAAGGGTAAATCTCCAACCCACAAGTGGTCCCAGAATTTTACTAAGTTCCCAAAGCAAAGATTATGCTTGATAAAAAGGAAGGTAGAATAGCATGTATCGACTTCCAAGGAGAAGCATTGGTAGCTCGAGCCAACACTCCCGCATCCCATCCTTCAGTTGTCAACCCATGAATACTCAAAATCACCTTGGCCCATAATCTATCCTTCTCTATTGGTAGCCTCCACAACCACTTCCCTAATAGAGCTGTATTTCATTTTTGAAGATTGCCAATTCCTAAGCCTCCAAAATTCGTGCCTTTAGTTAGTTAGTGTTGTCACTATTCAATACTTCTAAACGGTATGGTGGTGGATTTCTTTGAAGTAGGGCGTAGAACTAAGCAGTATGATCCCTTATCCTCTTATTCACCCTAGTTGCAGATGTCTTGAGTAGAATAGTCCTAAAGGCAGATTCAAATTTTCTTGTGAGAGATTGGGGAGTGGAAATGAATAGAGTGCTTCTGACTCACATGCAATTTGCAGATGACACTATCCTCTTTTGTGAATGTGATAATTTGGCCTAGATTAGAAACCTAAAGTTGACTCTAATTTAAAAGTAAACTATGAGAAGAGTTGTATTGTAGGGATCAACTTGGAGGATAGGGATTTAGAACTTTGTGCTGTAATTTAGGGGTGTAATGTGTCTTAGTGGCCTATAAAGAACCTAGGACTTCCTCTAGTGGCTAACCGAAAGGACCACGGTTTTGGGCTCCAATGATAGAGTTCTCTAAAAAGCTTGCATGTTGGAGAAAGGGTATTGATAGAGTTCTCTAAAAAGCTTCATCTAGTGGCTTCCCTCAATTATTTGAACAACCAAATTCTAACAATAGGAACTATTGAAAATTAAAGATAGAAAAAGAAAGAACAGAAATAAAAACAAAGGCAATCAACGGCTGAACCTGCAACGATTTAATTGAAAGCGCTAAAACTATTGGTCCACCTAACCATCCCAATGAACATCAATTTATTAAATTAACCAAGATGATTTATTATTTTCATAAGCTGAAGTCTTTCATAATTTATCTGATATTCCCTCCCAGGATATATCAGACCTACTATCAAGTAACCCTTCGATCCCTCGATTAGAGTTCTCGAGATAGAAAGTGCATTAAGTTCTATGAAAAACCAATGTCATCAGATGAATCATGTATATATATTCCTATATACCATTCAATTCACACTATGAATTATTTAGCCTTTTTTATGATTTCCCCTTCCGGTGTCATCAGATGAATTATTTGGTTTATTCATATAAACCAAATCAACTAGGAGGTGGTCAAGCTCCTAATTGCATTATGCATAATAACTCATAGACAATATGAAAATAAAAACTTGGCTGAATTAAATAAAAATCAATCCGTGGTCGTGGTTAGGCTTTCCATAGCCCTAGCTACAAATAGATTAGTCCATGATAAAGGAAATTAAACAAACAAGGTATAAGAAATAACTCATGATGTCGCCTCTTGAGGTTGAGATCGATGAACTTCTCCTTGCCGCCGCCTTCCTCCATTTCTCCTCCTGTGTTACCGACTGCCTTCTTGAAGGCTGAAGCTCTCTTGGAGGATTTCTCCTTGATTGCTCCAGAGATTGATTGATGCCTTGGTGCTAGTCCGCCCACCCTTTATATAGCTTTAGGAGGGGTTGTTTCCAACTCCTTGGAGTTCTTCCTCAAAAATAGAAAGTCCTAATTCCTAATGATTAGTTTAGATCTAATCCTATCCTATCTCTTATCTAGTAATCTCAATCTTCCTTTATCTTAGAATTACAATAGAAAGTTGAATATGATAGGAATCCTTATTCTTGCATTCGTATTGGGCTTGTTTAACGAATTGGGCCACTACAAGGCTTCTCCGCGAACTGGGCTTCTCTACGAATTTGCTTAGACTTTGGGCCCGATTTTGACCTCGATGCAGTCTGAATCTGTCAAAACTCAAAACATGAAAGCTGTAGAGTTCTTCCTTATCTTTCCATTGCATCTTGAATCATCTCAATCAGAGTCTGGATGTGAGAGTTATGCCCAGATTACTAAGCGGCGCCGAAACTATGCAAAATTACCCGATTAGCCTTGTTTTTCACCCGACATCTTCTTTCATGCCCTGAATCGAAATACAAGAATAATGAGTCCAAATAAGTACTAATTAAGTATAAAAAACTGAATATTTAGGGATAAAAATATGCTAATTTTTATTCTTATCAAATCCCCCCATACTTAAACCTTGCTCATCCTCGGTTAAGACAAAATTAAAGCAAAAATAAAACAAGAACAAACAACTATCCTACCGATTTTTAAACTCAACTCTCTTTCATCTTTCTCCACAAATATTCTAGGTTAACTATTGAAAACCGTCAAATCAACACAACCAAGTCATACTCGACTCATTCATCCGTCAATCCAATTTTTGCTACTGCAAACCAGGTAGTAAATTAGGGAAAGCCTTTCTTTTTATTTTCTCTCTTTTTTTCCCCTTTTTTTCTCTTTTTATCGGGAGTGAGTGCATTTTATGCTCCGTCTCACTTTTGGATCACTTGGCCAATAGGTGCATTTTATGCTCCGTCCTACTGTTGAATTTGTTGGCTAGTAGGTGCATTTTATGCTCCATCCTACTATTGAATTACTTGGTTAGTAGGTGCATTTTGTGCTCCATCCTACCAATTGTAGCAATGGTAAAGTAACTACCCCATTTACTTAAACCTGAATTTAGGACTAGCTTAACTAGAAATGGCTTCAGATAAGTCATGTACTCCTTGGTCGTACCTCATTACTAGGTTCACAAAAATTTACCTAGAACATTGTTTCAATTGATTTCAAAACAATTGAGGTTTTGATTTTTTTTTTGTCTTCAATGTAAGGTAAAAAGAAAATGTGGAAATGACTTAACTATAAATGCAAAAAAACAAGAAAAAAATAACAAACTTCCCTGTGTTTAATCATAAACCGGATCCTCCAGGTCTTGTAGTTGCAACTTCCGATGTTTTCCCTTCTCATCCATTATGGGTGGGTTTAAATCTGGAATAGGGGCCTGCACAATAGATGGGAGGAGTTTTGTGACCCCTAGTGCGTGTCATAAACTAATTAATCTGAACACATCAAGAATTTGACACATTAAATAAAGAGTAAAATCCAAATTAACCAAGGTTAACAAGTTCTAATATTATTTTAGGATTAAATCCCCAGCAATGGCGCTAAAAACTTGATAGCTATAATTATATAACCCTAGCAAGTGCACTAGTTATCAAGTAGTATAAAGATATCGTTCCCACGAGGATTTAACAAAATAATTATTAGAGCTATAGCTTCCCTCAATTATTTGAACAACCGAATTCTAACAATAGGAACTATTGAAAATTAAAGATAGAAAAAGAATGAACAAAAATAAAAACAAAGGCAATCAACGATTGAACTTGCAACGATTTAATTGAAAGCGCTAGGACTATTGGTCCACCTAACCATCCCAATTTATCTGATATTCCCTCCCAGGATATATCAGACCTACTTCTATCAAGTAACCCTTCGATCCCTCGATTAGAGTTCTCAAGATAGAAAGTGCATTAAGTTCTATGAAAAACCTTTGTTCAGATGAATCATGTATATATATTCCTATATACCATTCAACTCACACTATGAATTATTTAGTCTTTTATATGAATTCCCCTTCCGGTTCATTCACATAAACCAAATCAACTAGGAGGTGGCCAAGCTCCTAATTGCATTACGCATGATAACTCATAGACAATATGAAAATAAAAACTTGGCTGAATAAAATAAAATTCAATCCATGGTCGTGGTTAGGCTTTCCACGGCCCTAGCTACAAATAGATTAGTTCATGATAAAGGAAGTTACACAAACAAGGTATAAGAAAGAACTCATGATGTCGCCCTTTGAGGTTGAGATCGATGAACTTCTTCTCCTTGCTAATGCCTTCCTCCTTTTCTCCTCCTGCGTTGCCGACTGCCTTCTTGAAGGCTGGAGCTCTCTTGGAGGATTTCTCTTTGATAGCTCCGGAGATTGATTGATGCTTTGGTGTTAGTCCACCCCCCCTTTATATAGCTTTAGGAGGAGGGGCTGTTTCCAACTCCTTGGAATTCTTCCTCAAAAATAGAAAGTCCTAATTCCTAATGATTAGTTTAGATCTAATCCTATCCTATCTCTTATTTAGTAATCTCAATCTTCCTTTATCTTAGAATTACAACAGAAAATTGAATCTGATAGGAATCTTTATTCTTGCATTCGTATTGGGCTTCTTTAACGAATTGGACCGTTGCAAGGCTTTTTTGCGAATTGGGCTTTAGTTGTGAATTGGGCTTTTCTGCGAATTTGCTTAGACTTTGGGCCCGATTTTGACCTTGATGCAGTCCGAATCTGTCAAAACTCAAAACATGAAAGTTGTAGAGTTCTTCCTTATCTTTCCAATGCATCTTGAATCATCTCAATCAGAGTCCGGATGTGAGAGTTATGCCCAGATTACTAAGCGGTGCCGAAATTGTGCAAAATTACCCGATTAGCCTTGTTTTTCTCCTGACGCCTTCTTTCATGCCCTGAATCGAAATACAAGAATAATGAGTTCAATTAAGTACTAATTAAGTATAAAAGACTGAATATTTAGGGATAAAAATATGATAATTTTTATTCTTATCAGGTATACCTATTTAGGAGGCTGAATTACTTTGATTTGTGGAGGCTCCATAACTTGATGTATCTTATTAGTATAGTCTCTGTTGTATATTACTTATACATCTTATTCTACTTTTCTCTTTCAGCCCTATATGGGCAATCTTGTAATTGTACATATATTTTAATATATAAGAGACTCTTTGAGGTGGTGGTCATTCATTCTTGACACCTCTAAGATTATCCTTGTTCTTTTCTCTATTCATCCAAGAGTATTGACAAAGAGTGTTGACATGATCAAATCCACTCTAGCTAACCTCCTTGTGTACTACTTGTTTGTGTTTAAAAGCCCCTGAGGGGGTGTGATAAGAGAGCCCAGATTTCCCACTCACTTTTCCTACCCACTCTCTACCCGCCGTGAATTGGAGCCACACATCTCTTAATTCATAATAGAGATGTGTGGCAGCAATTCATGGCGAGTAGAGAGTGGGTTGGAAAAGTGAGTAGGAAATCCTGAGTGTCGATAAGATGCATTGAGAAATTAATGAGAGTTTATTTTGCGGGTGCCTTGTGAAGAAAGGAGAGATCATAGCTTTTGCTGGGAGGTAGTTTGTAGAAGCAAGGAGTTTGGGGGAAGTGGTGGTGAGTATACTCTATACATGGACTCTTGGACAATGGTTGGGGTACTGGATCATTGCGAAGGGCTACCGGAGCTTCTCCGTGGAAAGCAATACACACCATCCTTCCCTTCTTTTTACCCCTTATAAGGTATGATCTGAACTCCGGTAATCACATTAAATTTTGGGACCTGACTTGGTGTGGGAACTTACCCCTTGAAGAACCGTTTCCACTCTTTGTTTGCCTTATCTTGCCTTAAGAATGAGCTTGCTCAAGCTTCTTGGTTCCTTCAAACTCCACAAACGGCTTTGATTGGGACCTTGGCTTTAGAAGGGGCTTAAGGGATTTTGAACTTGAGCGTCATTTCTTTGTTCAACCTCCTAGAAGAAGCTTCTTTTTTGACCTTTCCAAACTGGATGGTAGATTTTGGATCCTCACCCCTTAAGGGTCTTTTTCTTGTGCTTCTTTCTTCAAATCCCTTACCCAACTTTCTCCCAACTCCTTGTTACCTTTTCCTGTTAGGGAGGTTTGGTGCAAGGCCATCCCACCAAGGGTTCTGGCTTTCTGTTGGGAAATTATACATGGGAGAACAAATACTTTTGACTGGCTCCAACGAAAAAGGAAAAAGTGATGCTTATCTCCTCATTGGTGCACTCTACGCCAGGCTAAAGTTGAGAGCTGCTTTCATTTATTTATTACCTGCCCATTTCTTGTAGAAATTTGGGAATGGTTTTCTTCTTTGTTTGGATGCAGGTGAGCTCCATCGGTAGATGTTAAAGGGATCTTAGCTTCATCGGCCTTTCCTGGGCCAACAAAATAACAAAAAAGGGAAAACTCATGTGGAAGTGTGGCAGGGGTGCAACATGTTGGACAGTATGGGAAGAGAGGAATGCTAGGATCTTTAAAGACAAGGAAAAAAGGAAGGTTTATTGCAAGTTATTCTGATCAGAGTGGCTTATTGGCTAAAATCTGTGGAAGCATTCTCAGTTGTGTCCATTCTTTAGAAATTGGAAGGGGTAGCAGATTCTTCTTCTCAGAACCAAGCGATCAGCCCTGTTTGGTCTCCAACAGAAAGGGGTTTCATTAAACTAAATTTTGATGGAAGTAGCTTTTAGGCAATCCTGGGCTGTCTGTAATTGGAGGGGTCTTTAGGGATGAGGAAGGTAAGGTTATTGCTTTATTCTCAGGCCTAGCTGGGGAGAGAGACTCTTTTAAGGGCAAAAGTAATGGCTATGATGGAAGGGGTACAAAGGGCAGGATATATGAACTTGTGGAAGTTAATTATGGAAGGGGACTCCATACTGGTTGTGAACTGGCTGTGGATAGAGGATGCTGGGATGTGGAGATACAAGAATAAACGAATAAATTGTGATGGATTACTAGGAATATGGATCTAAAGAAGATACATCGGGTGAAAAGAACTGCAAATTCTATGGCTGATTCACTGGCCAAACAAGGGGTAGGGAGAAATCAGTTGCATGGTTTTTAAAAACGAACCGGTGACCGAACCGGTCAGGGGTCCGGTTACCGGTTCAAACAGTCCGATCATTCGATCCGAATGGCCGATCTGTTCTGACAAAAAAAATAAAAAAATTGGAAAATGGTCAAAACCGTTCGAACGGTTAATTGGCCAGTTCAGCGGTTTGCTGACCAAAATCAACGGTTTTGGGGGAAAATGGAACCAGTCAGGTGACCGGTTCCCGGTTTTTCCGGTCTGGTCCGGTTTTGAAAACAACGATCAGTTCTGGGCACAGTTATAATTGTAATTTCACTGTACTTGGAGGGAGAGATAAGAGAGCTTATCTCTCAGTATTCTGTGTTCTCTTTTTCTTTTAATTTATTAAAAGTTACAGTTATTTATAAAAAAAATCTGGCAGTCTGCTGCTAACTTAGTTCCTTTTTTTTTGTCTGGACAGTAGCTTTGGAAAAGTGTCTGACCTGTGATAAGTTGCTAATCAGGGAAATGCTTGTAGATCATGTGGTCTGTGTATGTTATTCCTTGGTGTTGGAGGTTGTGAATCTGTTTGGCAAGTCTTTCAAAGTAGATCTTTTGACAGCCCAGCAGACTAACAAGTGTACTGAGCTTTTGGGTGCTCATCTTCCAGTTTGTCCTTAGAAATGGTTTAGAAGGTTGTTTGGTAAGTTTTTTGGTCTACATGGCTGTTGGAAGCAGTTTCAGCTATTTCGGTCTTTCTGGGTGCTCATCTTCCAGTCTTTCCCTCTTTTAATTGCCAAACAAAGACCAGATTTTGGTCTTTGAAGCTTTGAAAGTCCTGAAAGACCCCATGGAAAGACTTGCCAAACACTATTATTTTTTCACTGTCCATTAACAACCAAAACATGGAGTACGGAGCATAGTCCACGACAAGTTTGGGTTGGTGGGATGTTTTCCTCTATCCATCCAGTTGTTTCTGAGAAGCTGGCATATTGGGGGTCTTGAGTAAAAGGGGGTAGAATTGTGTGGGGGGTGACTTCCCATGGTTGTTATTTGGTGCATGTGGGGTGAAATGCTCAGATTTTTGAGAACAACAGCTGCAATGATCAAGTGATATTGGGAAGAATCAAGGGAAATCTATGCTCCTGGCTGTCAGTGCGAAAGGAATTCGGAGATTTGGATTACAATAGTTTTTTCTTCTCTCTTTTTTCGCTAGGGATATATTGTTTTCTTGTTCATGTTTTCATGACTACAAGAGTTTGGCAAAAGTTTTGATGCTGGCTGCTAACCTGACACTACCTTCCTCCTTTATCTAGGCTTGGGACCAGCAGTGCAAGACAAGCTCACACTAGGAGAGTTTATGGTTGGGATAAGTCTTAGGTTATGATGCTGATGATAATGATATTGTTTTCTTGTTAATTGCTTGCTAACATAAATACTGTAGTCATAAAACAACATAGCTGTTCATGGTTTTCAGGTTTTATCCTTATCAATATGCACCATTTGACTGGGTGGGGCATGGTGGGTAGTAAGATTGATCTTTGTGTCATATCTAGATTCTTTTTAATGTTTTATCTCTTCGTTGGTTTTCAGGTTTTATCCTTATCATTATGCACCATTTGACTGGGTGGGGCATGGTGGGTAATAAGATTGATCTTTGTGTCATATCTAGATTCTCTTTAATGTTTTATCTCTTCATTGGTTTTCAGGTTTTATCCTTATCATTATGCACCATTTGCTTCTGATCTCAAGGGTCTTGGTCAGTTGGAGATAAGGTTCACATTAGGTGTCCCCTTCAAACCATTTAATCAGCTGATGGGGGTTTTTCCAGCTGCAAGGTTGAATAACATCCTTTCAATTTTAATAAGTTTTATATTTTTGGTGAGTACTTGATTTATTTTATTTCTTTCTTTTGATGACTTTCTGATTGTTCTGATCTTGCTGTAGTTCCCATGCACTTCCCGAGCAGTATAGGAAATTGATGACAGACCCAAATTCACCTATTATTGATTTTTATCCCATCGGTATGCTTTGTTTATTTATCAACGTATATTCAACTTAAGATGTGCTACATGCAAATTTTAACATTTTTTAACTGATTATGTTGGTTAGATTTCGAAGTGGACATGAATGGAAAGCGATACTCTTGGCAGGTTGGACATTCTCTCCCCAATTATATTATTTGTTTCTGTATTATAGATATGAAGGCTTGCAATAACAAATGTTTACCCAAGTGAACTCCTAGACATTTTTACCAGTACTTTATATGTTTTGCAGGGTATTGCCAAATTGCCTTTTATTGATGAAAATCGGCTTCTTGCTGAGATCAAAAAAGTTGAACATACTTTGACGGTATGGTACTTAAGTTGAGAAACCTCTTATTTTCCAATTTGTGCAATAAAAAAATATATAGTTTCAAATGGACTGACATGTGCATGCTTGCTTCTGTAGGAAGAGGAAGTGCGGAGAAACAGTATGCTGCATGACATGCTTTTTGTTACTTCATCTCATCCTCTCTCTCCATACATATTTTCTCTTGATGATCGCTGTAGACAATTGTCAGATGAAGAGCGTTTTGAAATTAAAGAAAAACTTGATCCCAGAGCTAGGTTGATAATTTAAAGCTATTCCTGATATATGAATTAACTCTTTCTTATGTTGGCTGTAGGTGACCAATTATTCTTTTTAGTTGTTTTTGTTGTTGTCATTGTCATGCCTTCCTCAAAACCTGTTTCAATGACAGACAAAGTTATGAATTTGCAAAGCTATGGTGCCTTCGACCTGTATCAATGATATATCTGCGATTTTATTATGGGAATTTCTTTTAGTCAAATGGTTTCATGAGAATGTCCACTATTTAGCTCTTGAATAACAAAAAGGACCTGTAGACTGTAGTACCCAATAATTATCAGGTATTTGCACAAAAATCCCTGTTTTTGCATTTTGTCCATTTTTGGTTTTAGGCAGGCTGACTGTAGCAAGATTGTTTATTTTATTTGGTTGATTTATACAAGCTAAAATCAACTTCGCTTTGTTACTTAAAAGTTAAACCTGTAACTTGGTTGGTGTGGGTTGGCCAATTCAGTTGGGATGACAGAGTATCCCCACCAGTAGTGAGTGTCATTGACCTTGATTCAAGTCCAGTTAACCTGTGTGAATGGAAAGATTGCCAGTCCTGACTGTTCAACTGGCTTTTGCAAGTTCGTAGTTCTCACTGTTAGTCTTACTCTAGCATTGGTCCTTGTTATCATTGTTCATACATCATTAGATTTTCAATGTTTTTTTTTTGTTTGTTTTAAGACATATATTTGGATTATATTCTGATTTTATGTTAGGGCTACACGCAGTGGTGGGATGAATGGGTATATATCACTTTGTCGTGGAGATCCTTGTCCTCCTATTTTCCGTTCTCCTGTTACTGGAATGGAAGATATTATGAATAATCAAGTCATGTAAGTGTTTTTTGAACTCATGATAGTCATCTAGATAACGAAAATTCAAATATATTAGTGATTGCCTTCTCTTTATTCGTTTTCTTTTTCCTTTTTATGCTTTTCAGATGTGCTATATACAGCCTTCCAGATGCACATGAGCATATTACACGACCATTGCCTGGGGTTATATTCCCAAAAAAGGTATATGTTTCCTGTGGATCTCCTCTCCCTTGATAAGAAAGTACCTTTTTTTTTTTCTTTCTAGTTGCTCTATTGTTTGCTTACCTCAAGATTTAGGATAACTACCACTTCAGATTCAGATCTGTATGGGCATTTGGTCTTTGCATTTGCTGATTTTAGTACTGTTGGTAGGCACCGGATTTAAATTATTTCTTTTGTTGGAGTTTGTTAGTGCAAAGATAGTAAATACATCAAAAACTTTTTTTTTTTTTAATTTACTTAAAATTCATTTTGATCTACTCTCATTATAGATGATAAACCTTACCCTGGTGAATTCAATGACTCCTACGGATTATATTGATAAAGCAAGAAGAAATATCTGAACTATTGAAATTGATTTAGTTTTTAGAGAGTTGGGTGTAGATGATTGGAACAGCCTTTCCATGGTCAATCTGAAGTGGGATGCCTGAACCAATAATGTGCTATTTTTACATACAAGTCATTTCATTTTTTCTTGTGTGTAACCTAGTATCTTCTTTGTACGTTCAACTGTTGGCTTTATCTGATCCATCTGTTGTCCATTAGATCAATAATCTCGTAAAAGCCAAGGAATTATGCATTTTTCAAGAATAATTTTTATGTATATAGTATACTATGGCTGTGTGCATGAATCCAGTAGCTTCATAGATTTTACAATTTGAATGTGCACCTTCTCTTCTTGTTGCAGACTGTTTCTATAGGAGATGTCAAACCAGCTCCTGTTTTGTGGCATGAAGATAATGGAAGGAGGCCATGGGAAAATGACAGGTAATACACTTGAAATTTTGTACTAGAAATAAAAATTTAAACACAATATAAACTCTCAGGCTGTGCAGGGATATTATATGGAATTTCTGTTTTATGCGAGTATAAAAAGAATTTGTGATCTTTCTTCTTTTTCTTTTATGTAATGGTTTTAACCTTTAATTTACTACCTTTGTTATAAATAAACAACTAAATTGCAGTAATTGCCAAATATTTTCAAGTTAGGGAAAACATTTGCTATTTGAGAATGAGGGAGAACCGGAGAAGAGGGTACAGGGTAGAAATTTTCACCCTAATTAATTAGAATTTTTTGAGTTATTAAGTTGGTTGTCAAACTTGGAGAAGTGTCATCTGATGGTTGTGTTTTTTTTGTTTTGGGACTACAGAAATTTGCTTTTGGCGGAGTATTACTAGTAATGACTTGATTCACATTTTTTTTTTCTGTTTTTTCAGGAAAAATACACCGGGATCCATTTCTGGTCAACATCTTGGGGAGGCCGCACGTCGGCTTGTTATTAACAGCTTACAGTCGAAGATGGAACAGAACGGGGGTCACCACAGATACAATGCACCAACTTATGCTGCAGGTGGTGCATCCCAAAATGGTAGATATCACAATCAGGAATATCACAGAACAGCACCACCTATGGCCGACTACCCTGCTGATAGATATGCTGCTGCCACCACCGTCCAAAGTAGACCAGATCATGGGTACAGGCAGCAGTATGCTTCATCAGCTCCCCAACCCCACCACCAATATGAAAGATGGACAGATCCTCAATATAGAAGTAATTGGAGGCCAGCCCGTGACTACCCACCTGGTCCATTCCAACATAGTGGGAGGCCTCAGTATCCTCCCAGACCCGTGGTACCTGTACCCCCAGTAGCTGGACCTCCTGTTCATCCTGGGGGTGGTGGATATGGTCACTGGGGTTACCAAGCATATGAAGCTACTGCCCACAATCAATGGGGAGGTGTTCGGGGTGCTCCACCTAATCACGGAGAGGTTATTGGAGGGCACGGTCATCCACAGCCATCAGGCAATCGTTATTCAGCCTTGGATAGGGGAAGTAGGCGGCCACCTTCCTCTGGGTACAACCGCCACTAACTTTATTTGGTTGCATAAATGTTGTACAATAGCTGCAACTTAGAATTTCGGTTTATTTCATTTCCTAATTTTAGGTTTGATGTAGTTCCCCCCATTTATTTGGCTGTTTTGTTGTATTCTTAGTTATAAATGCCAGGAACATAGCTGTAATAAAATTGTGAAAGCAATTAAGTAGACATCACCAATTCACCATTTTAAGTGCAATTCCAAATTCTGATAGCATGGTCGAGATAGAAGCCGTAGCATGTAATTTAATGGGGCCTTGTAAAAGTTGAAGGCATCTTGGCCAATGGCATTAGAGAGGATGACTACCATTGCTTTCTACTGGATATGTTCTCTATCTTTTGTGTTTATTTATTTATTATTCATGCTATGTGAATGGGTTAGTCGGTGGGGTCTAGCCCTCCCACAAACCCCAATCCGCTGTGCCCGTCAGAGATGTTTACGAGCAAACTAGCAGGATCCAAGGTTCGATCTGTTTTATTTTTTTTATTTTTATTTTTATTTTTTATATAGGGTAAATTACAAAGACCCCTCCATACCATGGGGTACTATGCCCGTGAGACAAAAACCCTTTTACGTTAATTTTTCGTTGAAATTTGCAGTTACAATATTTTTTAATCCCTATACTGGCCTTATAATAAGAAAAGCACTGTTCATCTTTCTCGGTTTCATATGCGTCGCTGGTGGAATCGGCCTGCTCATCGGCAAAGGTAAAGAGGTGGATTGAGATGAAGCAGAGACGGTGCTGTTGCAACGTCCGGCTGAAACCAGTCATCGGAAATGGTAGTAAGCTTTGCCGAGAGGGGAAATTGGAAACAGTAGGTCAGTAGCCAATGGTTTCATTTCCAACCGGCGAAGAGAGCAGCAAAAATTCCGAACGTCTCTCACCGTGCTGCTGCAACTTCCAGCTGAAACCAGTCATCAGAAACGGTAGCAAGCCTTGCCGAGAGAGGGGAAATCGGAAACGCGAGCCAATGGTTTCGTTTCCAACCGACGAAAAGAGCAGCAAGAATTCCAAACGTCTCTCATGGTGCTGCTGCAACTTCCGGCTGAAACCAGTCATCGGAAATGGTAGCAAGCTTTGCCAAAAGAGGGGAATTCGGAAATAGTAGCCAATGGTTTCATTTCCAACCGGTGAAGAGAGCAGCAAAAATTCCAAATGTTGCCTAAGAGATCCGAACTCCCGCAGGGAAACCCCATGTACCTAGTAGGCACACGCCTTAACCAGTCGGACAAAGCGACGATCGATTTCAAAGCTAGTATCAATCCAACAAAACTGAAAAGCGTATCGCCTTTTCTGGCTTTCTTTCTGACGGTTTCAGTTTCCGCCGTGCAGAGGATTCACTTTCAAGAATTATTTTTCAGCGCCCCCAATTTGTTTACCAATAAAAATTTCTTACAATTTATTAGTTCAGGAAGCAAATACTATTTCTGGTCTATCGTTCAAACTAAATGAGAAAGATGAGTGAAAAAACCTCCATTCGTTTTACACAAGTGTGCTCCTTACCTTTGGAATGCTATCCCCATTCCCAAGGGAAAATAATAGGTAATAGGTTTTAAGAGAAAAAGGAAAAAAAAAAAAACAAAATAGAAAAAGTTTAATAGGGTATTTTTGTAATTTAATGTATTCCATCATACGACTTAACGTCAAGAGGGGGGGGTATTTGTCTCATGGTCATGGTACAGGGGGTCTTTGTCACAAAACAAAGTACAAGGGGGTCTTTGTAATTTACCCTTTTATTTATTTTGAAACTGGTATAGGGGGGCTGATTTAAGGCAGGTCTACTAATGTCTGAACCACTTGCTGACTTGAAACCCCCATGTAGGGGCATATCGAGAAGGCTTTGATCCTTGGCAGGATTGCCGATTATCTTTTTATAATCCCTGGGATCCGCTGATTCCCACGCTATGTAAAAAACTAAGGTCTTGCTTGGTGCATCTTTCCGCACGAGCTGTTGGTAGCTTGCTTTTCAGTCTTCCGTTTTGTTGGAGGAAGATCCTTCCACCAAAAGACCAAGCCCTGAAAAGATGCAAGAAGCTCGATTAGAGCTTATTTTGAGTAGTAATGGAGCTTCTTGCCTTTTATTGCCTGTTCAAGTCTTGTCTTTGTGTGGAAAGATGCACTTCCAACCAAATGGTTTGTGGTTGCCAAGATCTTTATGTAAAAGCTCATGCTCCCCGTCGGAAGGCAGCTCAGACATCGGATTGCTACTTGGCTGGGTTGAACTGCAAGAAGAAGAATTAGAGGTTCTATTGTACTTTACTCGGTGTGGGTACTTCAATACTTTAGTGTAGGAGATTGTAGAGAGTTGATTGCTAGAGAGTAATAGCAAGTGAGAACTAAATTGTGTGTGTCTTATGAGGCAGGATGTGATACCTTTATATAGAAAACTGTCGTGGGCCTCACGAAGCATGTTCGAGATCACCGACCTGTCTAACTTGGAGTCCATTCTGCACCTGAATATGGACTCTGTGTAAGATGATAAGGCTTCTTCAGGTCCATCCTGAAGGGTTGAGAGATCCATCACATGGACGCCCAAAGATTGCGGAATAAGGGGCGAATTTCAAAAATTTTTTTCTCCCTTCAACTAGGAATCACATTCCCAATTTAGAAAGTCACATTTTCAAGGATAAATCTTGAACCTTGAACTGAACCAGATCTGAACCAAAAGGAATGGGAGAGAATGATACCTGATACGGAGAAGCAATATCTCCCAACGAAGGTGTTCACGCCCAAGGAAGGATCCAAAGACTGCTCCCACTGAAGATGGTGTAGTGCAGGATGGAGCAGAATCAGGAGTGTTCTTCCCCAAGAACTCTGTCCTTTTCAAGAAACAACAGGATGGAACGTGAGCACAGCTTCCTTTTCAATCCTTTCTCAAAGAATTGATGTCAAGATCCAATCTTGACTTCTCCCACAACTGGAGATCGAACTGGGAAACAGGGCGGCAAGAGCAGGGAGGCGACAAGAGAGTATTCGCAGGGTGCAAAATTCTCTCTTCTTGATTTCAGCACTAAAGAGGATCTGATGTATTTCTTGTTCTCTCTCAAGGCTGCCGCCCCCTCCTTCCTTTTGTTAACTTGAAAAGATCAGCTCCTAATCCCATTAGGAGGTGCTTATCCAAATCATATTTGGATCAGCCTTCTCTTCTAGTGATAAGGAAAAACCCTTATCTTATCTGCAGATTAGATTAGCTTTATCCTAATCTTATTAGGAGGTTTCTAGATCTGAATCACATTCAGATCTGGACTCTCTGAGTGGATAGGATGAAGACCCTATCCTAACTGCTAATCCATCTCAGAATTCGCCCCTTTAATTTACTAAATTAATAGCCCAGTTCGAAATGGGCTTTAGGCCCATTAAGCTTATGTGCTCACTTAACCTTCCTAACTGCTGCCCAGTTGGGCTTCCTTGTATGGCGTGGGACCCAAGCATTGATCTACACATCAGGCACATGGGTTTGGCCCAGCCTTTGTTACAAGGCCTGGTCGAATACACTGTTAAGACAGTGCACCCCCTGAAACCCATCGAATGGGCTCTATGGGCCCAACACTTACCCTAAGTGGTCCCTGGGCCAAGCCACCTTGTAACACCCAGGGACTGTGGGCAGATGCAAGATTAGCCCATCAGGTATTATCCTCAATGGTCTTACACTTAACCTCTCAGCCCATAATGATCATACACTGCCCGACAAGAGAGGACCTCTCCCTCGACTGTAAGGAACAGTGTTGCACTCTCCACTTATATGGATCCCGGGAATTAAAACCCTTTTGCAAACATTTTAGAAACCATAATATATATACTTTTATATCTCATATAAAATATACTTTGCAAAACAAATCTCAACGGTTGAAATCGGCTGCCGACAGTCTTGGTTTCCAACAGTGAGAGTGCATCCCCGATCATTACCTTTGTCCGACAAAGGGGCTGATCCTGTCACTATGATCACCCACTCAGATGAATTCTCGGATTGTCCCAACATACCCAGGTTTTGACCCCCACTAAGGATCTCACTGAATGGTACATCAAAGACAGCCCGATGCGACACCTAGTGCAGTATCATAATCGAGTCTAGGGGTCGGGTGTAACTTTCCAGTTTTGCCCATCAATCTCCAAGGTCCAGGGCAATACTGGAAATCTGGTCCAGTTCAAAGATTCAATTAATCTCACACTGTATGTGCCTAGGGTCTCACCCGGGTAACTGAGACAAGCCACCCCAACCGACTTGGTGGCACCACAGTGTCAGCCTTGTCAGGATAGGTCTCCCCAGACCGACCCACTGGCTGTGAACATTCTAAACTAACACGAGTCTCAATAAGTGTCCAGTTTAAGGGTATTACACAGAAACATACCAAGGGAACATGAATTAAATATGTACTTTTATTCATTTACAATAAACTCATAAAGTACATCAATTTTGATTGAAGCTAAGGGCATACAAAACTGTCTAACAGCTCCCACTTGCACTTAGGTCCAATCAGGTACTAGCCGGAGTCCCATGCTTTCCACGTGTTTCTCAAACACTTTCTGTGTCAGTGGCTTAGTCAATGGGTCTACCACATTCTCCGCTGATGCTACCTCTTGCTATCATCTTCCCGTAGGTCCAGTGTTGTCATACAACAATGGAATGGGTGATGTGCTGAATTTCAAATTCATGAATGAACACCTTCATTCATAAGGCAGCATCACTTACGGTAATGCGCTTGGCTTGGGTTGTGGACTATTAATTTGCAACTTAGGACCCCTGTTTGTTGACACTTAGGAAACAACACACGATCCTATCATGAAAATATATCCAGATGTAGACTTTCTATCATCTGGGTTTGACTGGAAATCGACATCTGTATACCCTTGGATCTGTAGTGAGCTACTGTCGAATACTAGACAAAACTCTTTTGTCCTTCGAAAGTACTTTAGTATGTTTTTCACAGCAGTACAATGCTCCTGCCCTGAGTTGGCCTGAAATCTGCTTACTACACTCACTGCCTGAGCTATGTTAGGACGAGTGCACAGCATGGCATACATGATGCTCCCTACGACAGAGGCATAGGGAACGTCTTTCATGCCATCAATCTCCTCAGAAGTCTTGGGAGACATCTTCTTGGAGAGAGTGACTCCGTGCCTGAAAGGAACATTTCCTTTCTTGGAGTTTTCCATGCTGTATCTTTTGACTATTTTGTCAATGTAGGCAGATTGGGATAATCCTATTATCCACTTCGATCTATCTCTATAGAGTCGAAGACAGAGTATATAGGAGGCTTCTCCAAGATCTTTCATGGAGAATTGCTGTGATAACCATACTTTCACCATAGTTAACATTCTACATCATTCCCAATGAGTAGAATGTCATCTACATACAGAACCAAGAAGGTAACCTTATGTCCACTGTACTTCCTGTAGACATAGGGTTCATCCGGATTTTGCTCGAAGTCAAACGATTTGATGATAGAGTCAAAACGGATGTTCCAACTTCTAGAAGCTTGCTTGAGTCCATAAATGGATCTATTAAGTTTACATACCATGTTTTCCTGACTTGCAGCAATGAAGCCTTGCGGCTGCTGCATATAGATATCTTCAGTAAGATCTCCATTCAGGAATGCAGTTTTGACATCCATTTGCCAAATCTCATAATCATAGTATGCTGCTACAGCTAGCAGGACCCTAATGGATTTAAGCATGGCCACAGGCGAAAAGGTTTCCTCATAATCGATGCCCTTTTTCTGAGTGTACCCTTTCGCTACCATACGAGCCTTGAAGGTCTCAACCTTACCATCGGGGCCCTTCTTCCTCTTATAAATCCATTTGCAACCGATTGCTTTTACCCCGGAGGGCGGATCTACTAGAGTCCAGACTCCATTGGTCTCCATTGAGTCCATCTCTGCTCTCATGGCCTCCACCCACTTCTGGGAATCTATGTCCAACATAGCTTCCGTGTAAGTCACGGGATCCTCCTCACTAGTCAAGGTTTCCACCAGGTAACTATCCTGGTCATAACCATAACGGACTGGTGGCCTGGATACCCGAGTGGATTTTCTAGGTTGGTCACTACCTGGAACTTGTGGGACATCTCCCACTGCTCCTGAGCTCTCCTCATCAAGAACAACTTCCTGACGATGGGTGTCTAGGATATAGTCGGTTTCCAAGAATTGCGCATTACGACTGCAGAACACTTTCTGCTCACTTGGGTCATAGAATAGGTAACCTACAGAGCCTTTTGAGTTGCCTACAAATAGGCAACGACTGGTCTTGGATTCCAACTTGTCTCACTCGTTCTCTTAACGTGTGCTGGACAACCCCAAATCTTCAAGTGTCTGACACTTGGTTTCTTTCCGGTCCAAAGTTCATATGGAGTATTCGGAACCGATTTGGTTGGAACCCGATTCAGCACATAAATTGCAGTCTCTAATGCGTAACCCCAAAAGGATGTGGGTAACTCTAAGTGTATGAGAAGCGACTGGACCATATCCAATAAGGTCCTATTCCTCCTCTCCGAAACACCATTAAGATGTGGTGTAGCAGGAGGAGCTAATTGTGATACTATTCCATTGTCCTTTAAGTAGTCCCTGAATTCATCAGAGAGATACTCGCCACCTCGATCTGATCGAAGGGCCTTAATTTTTCTCCCTAACTGTTTCTCGAACTCTTTGAACTTTTCAAAGGATTCAGACTTGTGTCTCATTAGGTACACGTAACCGTATCGTGAAAAATCATCTATGAAGGTGATGAAATACATGTGTTGATTTCGTGTCCTAACACTCAGGGGACCACATACATCAGTATGTATTAGGTCAAGTGTGCCCGTACATCTTTCAGGCTTACCGTTAAATGGCCGTTTCGTCATCTTGCCTTGTAGGCAAGGCTCACAAGTGGGAAGATCTTCTACAGTTAGAAAATCCAAAGGACTATCCTTTACCAGCCTTGTGATTCGGGCAACACCGATGTGGCCAAGTCGATAATGCCACAGACACGTGGGATTAACTGTATCACGAGCTCTCTTCTTAGGGATTTCAGCCGACGTTGTTTCGGCTATGTTAGTTTCTAGAGAAGGATGTAGAACATAGAGACCATTTTCCAGTTCCCCGTATGCGATGAATCTATTGTTTCTTTTAACAGTAATCGTATTACTAAAGAAGACAGAATAACCATCTGCACACAGTTTTGAGATAGAAATCAAATTTCTCCTTAAATTTTGTACATAAAGACAGTCTTTCAGTACAATTATTCCTTCTCTAAAAATTAATTCCACGGTTCCTATGGCCGCGGCTGCTACAGTTGCAGTAGTCCCCAAGAAGAGTGTGACTTCTCCTTTACTCATCCTTCTGCTTACCTTGAACCCCTGTAGTGAGTTACAAGCATGAGTCGAAGCCCCAGAGTCAATACACCAGGAAGCAGAAGCTACCAACAAATTGGTTTCTATAACACAAGTTTCGAAGTTACCTTTCTTGGATTCCAGGTAGGCAGGACAATTCCTTTTCCAGTGGCCGGTCTTCTTGCAGAAGTGACAGGCATCCGATGCTTTGTCTTTCTTCTGCTTCTTGCTCTTGGTGGCTTTCTTCTGAGGCTTCTTTGCCTTCCTCTTTCTCTTGCCTGTCTTGCCAGCTTCAACAAGCATGGCTACAGGCTCATCCTTTCTAATCAGTTTCTCAGCTCTTTGCAACATATTGCTGAGCTCTTGTAAGCTGACATTCAGCTTGTTCATGTTATAGTTCATGATGAACGGATTAAAGGAAGGAGGCAAAGAGTTAAGGATAACATCTATCTGGGTAGCAAGGTCCAGCCCGGATCCTAGAGCCTCCAGTTCATTGATGTATCCCATCATCCGAAGACAATGGTCGTGAACTTGTTGACCCTTGGACATTTGTACGGTCATGAACTGTTTCAAGACCTTTTGTCGAGTAGAACGATTCTGCTCTTCATACATTGTCCTGGGACTATCCAATTTGTCTTTAGCAAGTTCGATCTAATCGAATTGCCTCTGTATCGGGTTGTCTAAGGAGGCAATGATGTAACACTGGGTAAGGGAGTTTTTCTCCTCCCATTCTTGATAGTCTCTCCTTCGGGCCTCAGAAGCCCTATCACCCGGACGCTCCGGGGCAGGATTCTTTGCCACTTTGTCCAGCATTTCAGAAGCTAGGACCAGCATAAGGTTCCTGTACCAGTCAGCATAGTTTGGGCCCTTCAACTTGTTGTCATCAAGCAGTTTTGCAAAAGATCCATTTGTCATTTTCTGATAAAAGAGCAAACATCAGTCCACAACCTAATTTGATTCATGTTCATTTCATAGATATGGATTTTAATCTACGATCCATTTCCATTTATTCATCTCTGAGATTTCCCTCCTTTCTCAGTGACGGAGACTACGGGTTGTCTCTGGAAATGTGGGAAATCACATAGGGTGCATGGAGCCAACTGTTTCAGCTGCAAAACCCCACGATCTTTCTGTGAAGGATCACATCCACTCATCATATGAATTTTCCCTTTGGCCTCTGTCAGACAAGGTTCAGATCCATTTTCAGGTAAACCTTTCTGTCCAGTGAGTGTTTACCCATCATATTCGTGAACGCCAAGGTATCGTGAGCGAGTTCCCATTTTCTGGTGAAGCCCCTCCCACATCGGTCTATGACGCCCCTATCATCTTATGAAACACTCAGACAAGCCCAATAGCAAATGGATAGCCCATTTTCTGGTGCGTTTCCTCATTATTGAAGGACCCATCCTCATGCTTATGATGGAAGGCCTTTGGAGAGTTCATCATATGAATCTCCCTATCACATGCACTCATATTAGCTGGAGGGAACAAAATTACGCCCAAGTTTGATTTAGGTCAAACTAAAGTGGCTCCCACTGACTTTCATAAAGACAGATTTCGGTGGGCCTTAAATCGGCTAGGGTTCCGCACTCAACCTCTTGATGTGGTGTGGGGTCCACCACTAAGGGAAGTCATCCAATGACCAAAAGGGACACCATGGCAATGATGTGCATTCAGCCATGGTGTGCGCAAGAGCCACTGTCGAATGAGCATGGGCCAAGTACTTATGGCCCATGTACGCAGCACATCACACATCCATACATCACATGCAGGGATAAATTGATCCAATCAATTAATTATCTGTAAGGCCCGTTGGAAGCCAGTTAAAATTCCATAATATTAACCATTAATATTATCTAGGTATATGGGCTGAATTAGGGTTACCCAGTTCGGCCCATATAGCTTTATCCTTTAAAATGGGCTTTTGTAGTTTTAACTATTTAAAACTGGGCCTTTACAGGCTGGGCCGAATTAACCATTTAATTAAATATCAATCCTTAGGCCCATTAGTGGGAAATTAGGGCTGACTTTCATCCTTGATTAAACCCTAGAATTGGTTCAAACAGTTTTGAACCAATCTTGGTTCGAATGGGTCTAGTGTTTGATTTTTAATTAAATCCTTAATTCAAGAAAATAATTTGAAATTAAATACTGATAAAAAGAAAAACAAGAATCAGTCAAACAGGGCTGTTTGCACAATCCTTCCAGCAAAACAGAGGTTAGATCATAGAAATGCAGTTTCACAAACTGCAAATCGCAGATAGCATTGCCCTTATCTGCGAAATCTCCTTCTCTGCGCCGCCATCTTCGATCCAAAATAAAATTAAATAGAAATCCTATTTCTATTAATAATTACATCAGATCGAATACCTATACATTGAGTCTAGAAAATAAAAAAAATATTTACAGACCCAAAATAAATCAAGAACTGCAAAATCGCAGGTTCCTTGCGCAAACCAAGAATTCGATCTCCTCTTGTATGAACAACCCATAAATCAAGAAAAATATAAAGAACAATTCTAAATAATAATCAGATTTATTTAAAATTAATTTCAGATTATTTGCCCATCTGATTTGGGAACAAATTTCCCAAAACCAAATCTGCGCAAATTTGGTAGAACGCCTTCTCCCTAATTGCGCAGGTTCAGATTTGAAACAGAATGGTTCAAGATTTGAACCTGTGGCTCTGATACCACTGAAGGGTTTAGAGATCCATCACATGGACGCCCAAAGATTGCGGAATAAGGGGCGAATTTCAAAAATTTTTCTCTCCCTTCAACTAGGAATCACATTCCCAATTTAGAAAATCACATTTTCAAGGATAAATCTTGAACCTTGAACTGAACCAGATCTGAACCAAAAGGAATGAGAGAGAATGATACCTGATACGGAGAAGCAATATCTTCCAACGAAGGTGTTCACGCCCAAGGAAGGATCCAAAGACTGCTCACACTGAAGATGGCGCAGTGCAGGATGGAGCAGAATCAGCAGTGTTCTTCCCCTAGAACTCTGTCCTTCTCAAGAAACAACAGGATGGAACGTGAGCACAGCTTCCTTTTCAATCCTTTCTCAAAGAATTGATGTCAAGATCCAATCTTGACTTCTCCCACAACTGGAGATCGAACTGGGAAACAGGGCGGCAAGAGCAGGGAGGCGACAAGAGAGTATTCGCAGGGTGCAAAATTCTCTCTTCTTGATTTCAGCACTAAAGAGGATCTAATGTATTTCTTGTTCTCTCTCAAGGCTGCCGCCCCCTCCTTCCTTTTGTTAACTTGAAAAGATCAGCTCCTAATCCCATTAGGAGGTGCTTATCCAAATCATATTTGGATCAGCCTTCTCTTCTAGTGATAAGGATAAACCCTTATCTTATCTGCAGATTAGATTAGCTTTATCCTAATCTTATTAGGAGGTTTCTAGATCTGAATCACATTCAGATCTGGACTCTCTGAGTGGATAGGATGAAGACCCTATCCTAACTGCTAATCCATCTCAGAATTCGCCCCTTTAATTTACTAAATTAATAGCCCAGTTCGAAATGGGCTTTAGGCCCATTAAGCTTATGTGCTCACTTAACCTTCCTAACTGCTGCCCAGTTGGGCTTCCTTGTATGGCGTGGGACCCAAGCATTGATCTACACATCAGGCACATGGGTTTGGCCCAGCCTTTGTTACAAGGCCTGGTCGAATACACTGTTAAGACAGTGCACCCCCTGAAACCCAACGAATGGGCTCTATGGGCCCAACACTTACCCTAAGTGGTCCCTGGGCCAAGCCACCTTGTAACACCCAGGGACTGTGGGCAGATGCAAGATTAGCCTATCAGGTATTATCCTCAATGGTCTTACACTTAACCTCTCAGCCCATAATGATCATACACTGCCCGACAAGAGAGGACCTCTCCCTCGACTGTAAGGAACAGTGTTGCACTCTCCACTTATATGGATCCCGGGAATTAAAACCCTTTTGCAAACATTTTAGAAACCATAATATATATACTTTTATATCTCATATAAAATATACTTTGCAAAACAAATCTCAACGGTTGAAATCGGCTGCCGACAGTCTTGGTTTCCAACAGTGAGAGTGCATCCCCGATCATTAACTTTGTCCGACAAAGGGGCTGATCCTGTCACTATGATCACCCACTCAGATGAATTCTCGGATTGTCCCAACATACCCAGGTTTTGACCCCCACTAAGGATCTCACTGAATGGTACATCAAAGATAGCCCGATGCGACACCTAGTGCAGTATCATAATCGAGTCTAGGGGTCGGGTGTAACTTTCCAGTTTTGCCCATCAATCTCCAAGGTCCAGGGCAATACTGGAAATCTGGTCCAGTTCAAAGATTCAATTAATCTCACACTGTATGTGCCTAGGGTCTCACCCGGGTAACTGAGACAAGCCACCCCAACCGACTTGGTGGCACCACAGTGTCAGCCTTGTCAGGATAGGTCTCCCCAGACCGACCCACTGGCTGTGAACATTCTAAACTAACACGAGTCTCAATAAGTGTCCAGTTTAAGGGTATTACACAGAAACATACCAAGGGAACATGAATTAAATATGTACTTTTATTCATTTACAATAAACTCATAAAGTACATCAATTTTGATTGAAGCTAAGGGCATACAAAACTGTCTAACAGCTCCCACTTGCACTTAGGTCCAATCAGGTACTAGCCGGAGTCCCATGCTTTCCACGTGTTTCTCAAACACTTTCTGTGTCAGTGGCTTAGTCAATGGGTCTACCACATTCTCCGCTGATGCTACCTCTTGCTATCATCTTCCCGTAGGTCCAGTGTTGTCATACAACAATGGAATGGGTGATGTGCTGAATTTCAAATTCATGAATGAACACCTTCATTCATAAGGCAGCATCACTTACGGTAATGAACACCTTCTACAGGAATAATCTAATTCTAATTTCTCTTACTTCTTTTCTTCTTTTCAATGGTTTAATTAATTCCAATTTTACATTTTTTAAATTTGATTTGCGGGATCCCACTTCACAATTCCAACTAATGTGATTTATATCACTCATAATAATCACTTCAAGAGAAGATGTACCAAGTAAAATGTATATAAAAAAAAATGAGGAAAATGGTGAAAACATCCTCTGAAGCGAAACAAGGATATTACGTACCATCGATATACAGGGGTTGTGAAGAGAGTCTCAGTAGTTAACTAGTTATGTAACTCCAGCCAGGTTAATCCTCTATGTTGATTTCAGATTCAAATTAAGCTATTAATTGCTTAATTGCTATTAAATGCTATTAAATGTTGATTCCAGGTTAATCTTTTACAGGGGTTGTGAATGATAAGTGATGAAGGATGATTTGACCCGATCTATGAAATGGCGACACGTGGACACTAATCCGATGTAAGCGACAGTTCAGCATTGTGGCTCGGTACAGCTAAATAACGGGTCCCTAAAGTAGCTCGCCACGACGTAAGCTCCGGGTTTCCCGAGCTGCCCCCAAAGGGATATTCTGAGGCAACTTCAGCTCGCAAGCTAAGAAAACCAGGTCACCCGAACTCTCAAGCAGACAAGTCGTCCCGAGGACTAATTCTACTAAGGGTACTCTTGAAGTATTCCGAGCTCGGTACAAAGTAGCTCACGAGTGGGTCGCACAAGCATTCCATAGGAAGCTTCTATCTGATAGGCCGTACCAATCAGACTGCGCCATATCCCCTACTGACGGTGCAGTCCCTGTCCTTTCGGCAGCCTGCGCCTACGTCTCTCAGTAGGTGGAGGCATGCCTGTCACTTTGGAGACGTGTCACTCGCCCGAGTAAGGAGTATGTCACAACAGCCACCTGCGCCTATGTCTCTCAGTAGGTGGAGGCATGCCTGTCACTTTGGAGACGTGTCACTCGCTCGGGTAAGGAGAATGTCACAACAGCTTGAAGGGTTGAGAGATCCATCACATGGACGCCCAAAGATTGCGGAATAAGGGGCGAATTTCAAAAATTTTTCTCTCCCTTCAATTGGGAATCACATTCCCTATTTAGAAAATCACATTTTCAAGGATAAATCTTGAACCTTAAACTGAACCAGATCTGAACCAAAAGGAATGGGAGAGAATGATACCTAATACGGAGAAGCAATATCTCCCAACGAAGGTGTTCACGCCCAAGGAAGGATCCAAAGACTGCTCCCACTGAAAATGGCACAGTGCAGGATGGAGCAGAATCAGTAGTGTTCTTCCCCAAGAACTCTGTCCTTCGCAAGAAACAGCAGGATGGAACATGAGCACATCTTCCTTTTCAATCCTTTCTCCAAGAATTGATGTCAAGATCCAATATTGACTTCTCCCACAGTTGGAGATCGAACTGAGAAATAGGGCGGCAAGAGCAGGGAGACGGCAAGAGAGTATTCGTAGGGTGCAGAATTCTCTCTTCTTGATTTCAGCACTAAAGAGGATCTGATGTGTTTCGTGTTCTCTCTCTCAAGGCTGCCGCCCCCTCCTTCCTTTTGTTAACTTGAAAAGATCAGCTCCTAATCCCATTAGGAGGTGTTTATCCAAATCATATTTGGATCAGCCTTCTCTTCTAATGATAAGGATAAACCCTTATCTTATCTGCAGATTAGATTAGCTTTATCCTAATCTTATTAGGAGGTTTCTAGATCTGAATCACATTCAGATCTGGACTCTCTGAGTGGATAGGATCAAGACCCTATCCTAACTGCTAATCCATCTCAGAATTCGCCCCTTTAATTAACTAAATTAATAGCCCAGTTCGAAATGGGCTTTAGGCCCATTAAGCTTATGTGCTCACTTAACCTTCCTAACTACTGCCCAGTTGGGCTTCCTTGTGTGGCGTGGGACCCAAGCATTGATCTACACATCAGCCACATGGGTTCGGCCCAGCCTTTGTTACAAGGCCTGGTCGAATACACAGTTAAGACAGTGCACACCCTGAAACCCATCGAATGGGCTCTATGGGCCCAACACTTACCCTAAGTGGTCCCTGGGCCAAGCCACCTTGTAACACCCAGGGACTGTGGGCAGATGCAAGATTAGCCCATCAGGTATTATCCTCAATGGTCTTACACTTAACCTCTCAGCCCATAATGATCATACACTGCCCGACAAGAGAGGTCCTCTCCCTCGGCTGCAAGGAACAGTGTTGCACTCTCCACTTATATGGATCCCGGGAATTAAAACTCTTTTGCAAACATTTTAGAAACCATAATATATATACTTTTATATCTCATATAAAATATATTTTGCAAAACAAATTTCAACGGTTGAAATCGGCTGCCGACAGTCTTGGTTTCCAACAGTGAGAGTGCATCCTCGATCATTACCTTTGTCCGACAAAGGGGCTGATCCTGTCACTATGATCACTCACTCAGATGAATTCTCGGATTGTCCCAACATACCCAGGTTTTGACCCCCGCTAAGGATCTCACTGAATGGTACATCAAAGACAGCCCGATCCGACACCTAGTGCAGTATCATTATCGAGTCTAGGGGTCGGGTGTAACTTTCCTGTTTTGCCCATCAATCTCCAAGGTCTAGGGCAATACTGGAAATCTGGTCCAGTTCAAAGATTCAATTAATCCCACACTGTATGTGGCTAGGGTCTCACCTTGGTAGCTGAGACAAGCCACCCCAACCGACTTGGTGGCACCACAGTGTCAGCCTTGTCAGGATAGGTCTCCCCAGACCGACCCACTGGCTGTGAACATTCTAAACTAACACGAGTCTCAATAAGTGTCCAGTTTAAGGGTATTACACAGAAACATAACAAGGGAACATGAATCAAATATGTACTTTTATTCATTTACAATAAACTCATAAAGTACATCAATTTTGATTGAAGCTAAGGGCATACAAAACTGTCTAACACATCCAACTTGAGCTAGATTGAGATAAGTGTTAGACAGTGTATGCCCTTATTTGCTATCAGATTGATGTACTCTTGACATTTATTGTAAATGAATAATAGTGCATAATTGATTCATGTTATATCTAGTGTTTTTGTGTAATACCCTTAAACTGGACACTTATGGGACTCGTGTTAGTTTAGAATCTTCACAGCCATTGGATAGACAGGGGGAGGTTTATTCTGCCAAGGCTAATAGTAATGTGTTGCCAAGTTGGTTGGGGTGGCTTATCTCAGTTGTTAGGGTGAGACCTAAAGCACATGTAGTGTGCGTTTGTTTGAAACCCTGAATCGAACCAGTTTCCAGTTATGCCCTGGACCTTGGAGATAGATGGGCAAAACTAGAAAATTACACCTAACCCCTAGACTCAATTATGGTACTACACTAGGTGTTGGATTGGGTTGTTTTTGATATGCCAATCAGTGAGATCATTAGCGGGGTCAAAACTTGTGTATGTTGGGGTAATCTGAGAATTCACCTAAGTCGGTGATCATAGTGACAGAATTAGCCCCTTTGTCAGACAAAGTGGATGATCGGGGACTGCACTCTCTCTTATGGAAACCTAAATTTTCGATAGTGGATTTTAAATGTGTTTGAAATTTGTTTTGCAAAATATATTTATATATAGATATACGTATATTATGTTTTATGAAAAAGGTTTGCAAATGTTTTAATTCCCAGGATCCATCCTGAGTGGAGCGTGTGACATTGTACTTTGCAGGCGAGGGAGAGGTCCTCTTTTATCGGGTAGTGTTTGATCATTATGGGCTGAGAGGTTAAGTGTAATACCATTTAAGACTTTTACCTGATGGGCTAATCTCACTTAAGTCCATAGTCCTTGGGCCTTCATAAGGTGGTTGGACCCAAGGACCATTTAGTGTAAATATTGGGCCTGCTAAGAGCCCATACTGATGGGCTCAGGGGTTCATTGTGTTCAGCAGTGAATTCGGCCAAGCCTTGTAACAAAGGCTAGGCTGAACCCATATGGCTTTTGTGGAGATCAATGTTAGGGTCCCTCACCATACAAAGAGAGGCAAGCTAGTAAGCAAATTAAAAGGGAAGTGAGCCTGATAACTTAATGGGCCTAAAGCCCAATTTGAACTAGGTAATTGAGATTAATTAAAAGTTGGCGAATTTGAGTTTAGATCTACTTTTGGATCAGCAAGAGGATAAGATATGTCTTATCCACTTAAGAGTTTAGATCCAAATAAAGATTTGGATCAAAGAACCCTTTCCTGATAGGATTAGGAAGCTGATCAGGAGAGATTATAAATAGAGGGTGAAATGCTTCTATTAAACATTTTTGCATCCAGTTCTTCTCTCTGCTCTTTCCGTCCTACCTAGTTTGATCTCCATAGTCTTGGACTGATCAAGAATTGTTCTTGATTTTCATTCTTGGTAGAAGAATCAGATCTGAAGTTGTGCTTACATCCCCTGCATGATCCTTGCTGAAGGATTGCAATTCTTGTTTAAGAATTGCTTTACTGATCCTGCTTCATCCTAAGTTGTGTCATATTCAGTGGAGGCAGGATTTGGTGACCTCTTTGGGCGTGAACACCTACGTTGGGAGCTACTTTCATGGATTCCATATCAGGTATATCACTCTCTTAATCCTGGTTATAGATCTGATCCGGTTTGTTTTAAGAATGAACCTTGAAAAATGCAGTTTTTCAAAATCAGGGAATAGGATTCCCGGGTGGGAGAAGGAAAATTTTTGAAATTTCACCTAGCCACCCTACATGGTTCGTTAATTCATACGATGGCTCTCCCTTCCCTTCAATAAGATCCATCGGCGTGTGTTGTGATGCCGAGGAGATCGGAGATAGCTGGCTTGCTTCTAGAAAAAGGCTGCGTGGCACCTCGGCAGGTCAGTGAGTGTGGCAAGCTGCTTGGGCCTAGACCTCAGCTAAATGACCCGAGTTGCCTGAGATGACTTGGACTACTGAGGTGTTCGAGGATGCTAAGATGTCACCTAGTCATTACATCGCCCCACGTGTCATCATATCGTTCGATGGGCCAAATCGACCCTCATTAATTGCCCCTACTCCCGAGTCCAATGTGGCAAACTCGGAGCGGGAGTAATTTGCGAGTTG
Organism: Nelumbo lutea; assembly: GCF_056320005.1. Taxonomy (NCBI): domain Eukaryota; kingdom Viridiplantae; phylum Streptophyta; class Magnoliopsida; order Proteales; family Nelumbonaceae; genus Nelumbo; species Nelumbo lutea. Next base: position 56,221,019 of record NC_142689.1, on the reverse strand, counting down.
AAAAGTGGTTTGGCCCGGTCTTTGGTTCATCTTGAGTTTAACCTTCGGTTTGACCTGAGCAAGCCAACTAGTTTGACCTTAGGGGGCATGTACGGACGTCACGCGAGCATTAAGCTCCGCAAACATAAAAATGCACTTAACTAAATTTGGCCTCAGAATTCAAATCATCGCACCCCTAGGAGCTGTTGGATCCACTCGATCTCGATCGCTCATTGTCGATTAAGATGGCTATAAATTGGGCTCTTGGGGACTCATTTACTACGTCCCATTTTGAGCTCTCGTGCGTCCGGAGGTCACAGAGCATGTTGTTATCGGTGTTGTTGGTGTCGTCGGGTCGGACTTTCCTTCTTCTAGGTAAGTTGTCTTCCTTTGCTCGTTTCATTTCTCTTTGCTTTCACTCTTTCCAGTATGTCGAGTAGCGAGTCTAGTGGGGAGAGGGTTCTGTTTGGTCAACCCGAGGAGGGCACCTTTGTCCAAGACCGATGAGGTTGCTGCAGACGGGTTTCATCTTCTCTCTACCGTCTAGTCCTAGATTGCCAAACCACTTCGGTCCTACCCAATTGACTACCGACGATATTTATAGTTTGGCAGCTTGGTATAGAATCCTAGACCCTTTTGGTTACTCCCTTCTATATAAGGTGTTTCCTTGGGAGAATGAGGAGCGTGAGGTCACAATCTTTGAGGAGGCTTTGATGTCTAGTCTTTACTTCCCACTTCACCCCTTTATGCCTGAGGTCTTGAACTATTATGATATCATCCTAGTTAATTACATCTGAACTCTATCAGTACCCTGATCGGTACAATTTCTCTTTCCTTCCACCTCGACCTTTCTCTTGACATTAGAACCTTCACCACCCTCTACCAAATCAAACAAAATCCTGCCAGTACCCTGGGCAAGTTTAGTTATTACTTGTCTTACTGGCCCGAGTACAAACTTCTTCATGACTTTCCCTCTAAAGTCCCAGCCTAGAAGAGCAAGTATTTCTTTGTCACCCTAGCTAGTGGGTGGCCTTTCCCAACTTACTGGAGAGAGGGGGTAAAGGACGTGGGGAAGAGTTGAGCGAGCAAATGCAGGTTAGGATGCGGAACTTGGTAGAGCGTGGGTTGAAGCTGAGCGACTACTTGGTCGAGGAGAAACTAATTCAGGTTGGGCTGAGTGCTCCGGGTAGGTCATTGTCTTAGGTTCAGGTGTTCATTTCCTTCCCTTTATGTTTCCTTAACTAACTCCCGGGCTTCTTGTGTAGGTGACATGTCAGGTCTCAAGACTTCAGGGTTCCTCAAGGATGTGATGAAGAAGAAGAAGAGGAAGGTGAAAGAATGGTAGGATCCATCTAATGGACGCCATAAAGGTTGCGGAATGGGTGGGCAAATTTCAAAAATTTCCTACCATCTCTCAACTAGGAATCATATTCCCTAAATTTAGAATACAATATTCAAGGATCCTACTTGAACCATAACCAAACCAGATCTGTACCAAAAGATAAATGGGAGGAATATACCTGATCCGGAGAAGCAGTATCTCCCAAACTTGGTGTTCACGCCCAAAGAATACTCCAAGATCCGTTCCTGCTGAAGATGACACAGCTGTGAATGGAACAGAACCAGCAGGGTGCGTCCTACACACTGGATCCTTCACAAGAATCCTCTGGAAGTACTAAACACTGAATCTTTTTCAGTCTTTCTTGCAAGACTGATGTCAAGAACAGATTTCTTGACTTTCTTTTCTGCAAAGATCTAATCTTGCAATGACAGATGGTGGCGGCAGGAGGAGATCTCCAAAACGAAAAAGGCTGAACTGCTTTTTCTGTTTTTTTTGAAGAGTATGAATGAGCTTCTGATCTGAATTCGCAGGAGATATCCTATACCTCTTCAAGGTGGTTCGAAATCTCCTCCTTTCTTCTTGATTAAGAAACCTCCTTTTTAGGAGTTATCCAAATCCAAATCAGTATTTGGATAGGGGATAATCTTAATCCTTTCTGCAGATAGAGTTAGCATACTCCTGATCTTATCAGAAGGTTACCAGATTCAAATCTAATTTGAATTTGGTCTCTAAGAGTGGATAAGGCTAAAGGCCCAATCCTTTACTAACTTTAATCTCAAATTCGCCCCATGGATGGGTGATCATATCAGCCCACCTCGAAATGGGCTTTTGGCCCATTAAGTGTTTAGTGTCTAATTACTTTCCAATCTGCTGCCCAGTTGGGCTTCTTTGTATGGCGTGGGACCCAAGCATTGATCTACACACCAGCCACATGGGTTCGGCCCAGCCTCTAAAACAAGGCCCAGCCGAATTCACTGAAAAACTCAATGAACCCCTTGAGTCCATCATATGGACCCTATGGGCCCATCACTTACATTAAGTGGTCCCTGGGCCAAGCCATCTTATAAAAACCCAGGGACTGTGGGCAGGTGCAAGATTAGCCCATCAGGTATTATCCTCAATGGTATTACACTTAACCTCTCAGCCCTTAATGATCAAGCACTGCCCGACAAGAGAGGACCTCTCCCTCGGCTGCAAGGAACAGTGCCGCACTCTCCTCTCACATGGATCCCGGGAATTAAAACCATTTGCAAACAATTCAAAACCGTACATATATATATATATAAATATATTAATTTTGAAAAACAAAATTCCAACGATTGAAATCAACTGCCGGCAGTTTGGTTTCCATCAGAGAGAGTGCATTCCCGATCATTACCCTTTATCCGACAAAGCGGCTGATTCTATCACTATGATCACCCACTCAGATGAATTCTCAAACTGCCCCAAAATACCCAGGTTTTGATCCCCGCTAAGGATCTCACTGAATGGCATATCAAAGGCAGCCTGATCCCACACCTAGTGAAATGTCATAATCGAGTCTAGGGGTCAGGTGTAACTTTCCAGTTTTGCCCATCTATCTCCAAGGTCCAGGGTAATACTGGAAATCTGGTCCGGTTCAAGGATTCAAGTAATCCCATACTGCATGTGCCTCGGGTCTTACTCTGATGGCTGAGACAGGCCATCCCAACAGTTGGTGGCACACCAGTATCAGCCTTGGCAGGATAAATCTCCCCAGACTTATCCAACGGCTGTGAACATTTAAAACTAACATGAGTATCTATAAATGTCCAGTTTTAGGGTTTTACACAGAATTAAACCAAACAACATGAATCAAACATGAACTTTATTTATTTCCACTAAATAACAAAAGTACATCAAATCAGATTGAAGCTAAGGGCATACAAAACTGTCTAACAACTCCCACTTGCACTTAGGTCCAATCTGGTACAAGCCGGAGTCCCATACTTTCCACGTGTTTCTCAAACACCTTCTGTGTCAGTGGCTTACTCAATGGGTCTACCACATTCTTCGCTGATGCTACCTCTTGCTATCATCCTCCCATAGGTCCAGTGTTGTCATACAACAATGGAATGGGTGATGTGCTGAATTCCAAATTCATGAATGAACACCTTCATTCATAAGGCAACATCACTTATGGCAATGCGCTCGGCTTGGGTTGTGGACTATTAATTTGCAACTTAGGACCCCTGTTTGCTGACACAAACAACACACGATCCAATCGTGAAAATATACCCAGATGCAGACTTTCTATCATCTGGATCCGACTGGAAATCGGCATCGGTATACCCTAGAACTTGCAGTGAACTACCATCGAATACCAGACAAAACTCTTTTGTCCTTCGAAAGTATTTGAGTATGTTCTTCACAGCAGTCCAATGCTCCTGCCCTGGGTTTGCTTGGAATCTGCTTACTACACTCACCGCCTGAGCAATGTCAGGGCGAGTGCACAGCATGGCATGCATGATGCTCCCTACGGCTGAGGCATAGGGAACGTCTCTCATGCTCTCAATCTCCTCAGAAGTCTTGGGAGACATCTTCTTGGAGAGAGTGACTCCGTGCCTGAAAGGAACGTTTCCTTTCTTGGAGTTCTCCATGCTGTACCTCTTGACAATTTTGTCAATATAAGCAGCCTGGGATAATCCAATTATCCGCTTCGATCTATCTCTATAGAGTCGAAGACCCAGTATGTATGAAGCTTCTCCAAGATCTTTCATGGAGAACTGTTGTGATAGCCATACCTTGACCGAAGTCAACATTCCTACATCATTCCCAATGAGTAGGATATCGTCCACGTACAACACCAAAAAGGTGATCTTATCCCCACTGGACTTCCTGTAAACACAGGGCTCATCCGGATTCTGCTCAAAGTCAAACGTTTTGACTACAGAATCAAAACGGATGTTCCAACTCCTAGAAGCCTGCTTAAGTCCATATATGGATCTATTAAGTTTACATACCATGTGTTCCTGACCAGCAGCAATGAAGCCTTGCGGCTGCTGCATGTAGATATCTTCACTAAGATCTCCATTCAGGAACGCGGTTTTGACATCCATTTGCCAAATCTCATAGTCATGGTACGCTGCTACAGCTAGCAGGATCCTAATGGATTTAAGCATGGCCACGGGCGAAAAGGTTTCCACATAGTCGATGCCTTCTTTCTGAGTATACCCTTTCGCCACCAAGCGAGCTTTAAAGGTCTCAATCCTGCCATCGGGGCCCTTCTTCCTCTTGTAGATTCATTTGCAACCAATTGCTTTTACCCCGGGGGGCGGATCCACTAGAGTCCAGACTCCATTGGTCTCTCATAGCCTCCACCCACTTCTGGGAGTCTATGTCTAACATAGCTTCCGCATAAGTCACGGGATCCTCTTCACTAGTCAAGGTTTCCACCAGGTAACTATCCTGGTCATGACCATATCGGACTGGTGGTCTGGATACCCGGGTGGTTCTTCTTGGTTGGTCATTGCCTGGAATTTGTGGGACATCTCCCACTGCTCCTGAGCTCTCCTCATCAAGAACTATTTCCTGACGATGGGTGTCCAGGATGTAATCGGATTCTAAGAACTGGGCGTTTCGACTGCAGAACACTTTCTGCTCACTCGGGTCATAGAATAGATAACCCACTGAATCCTTTGGGTAGCCTATAAACAAGCAACAACTGGTTTTAGATTCCAACTTGTCCGCACTTGTTCTTTTAACGTGTGCAGGACAACCCCAAATCTTCAAATGTCTTACACTTGGCTTCCTTCCGGTCCAAAGTTCATATGGAGTTTTAGGAACTGATTTGGTTGGAACCCGATTCAGCACGTAGATAGCAGTCTCTAATGCGTATCCCCAAAAGGATATGGGTAATTGTGAGCGTACGAGAAGTGACCGGACCATGTCCAACAAGGTCCTATTCCTCTTCTCTGAAACACCGTTGATTTGAGGTGTAGCAGGAGGAGCTAATTGTGACACTATCCCATTGGCCTTTAAGTAGTCCCTGAATTCGTCAGAGAGATACTCGCCACCTCGATCTGATCGAAGGGCCTTAATTTCTCTCCCTAACTGTTTCTCAACTTCCTGTCTGAACTCTTTGAACTTTTTGATGAACTTACAATTTATTTATAATTTTTGAGGACTTTAGCATGGATTTTTATGCCGGTTTTATTAATTTTTGCCTTAATTTAGCTTAATGCTAAGAATAAGTTCAGGGATAATCAATCCAAGAAAAGGAAGGAAAAAGGCAAGAAAAGAAGGTTCAAAAAGACCAATTTCAGTCCAGCCCGGTCGTGGAAGCAAGAGAGAGCACTTTGGCCCAAAAAGAGCAAGTGAATTCCTTGAGAAAACCCAAGAAAATAAAGCCTAGCTATGAGGAGAATTCGGCCCAGCAAGGAAGGCCCATTTTTAGCCCAAATAACAGCCTAGAGTGTAGCCCACATGAGCTCAAAAGCAAGCTAAGTTGTAGCCCAAATAGCAGCCCAAAGGGAGCTAGGGGCGGCAACTTCTAGGAGTTTCTTGAAGAGAAGGAGGGAGCACTCTAGAAGGTTCATGAGGGGTGCACCCCATTCTAGAGGCTTCAAGAAGGGGCAAGAGCCCCCTTGAAAAACTATATAAGGAGGCCTCTAGGAGGGGAGAAAGTGTTCAATTGCTTGAGAGGAAGGCTCTCCCACTCTTAGAGGTTCGGCCACCTTGAGAGAAGAGAAGAGAAGAAGGCTAGGCACAAGGAAGAAGAAGAAGAAGGGCTGAAGGAAGTTCAAGACAAGCAAGCTAGAAGAAGAAGGTGAGTTCGAATTGAGAGTTTGTGATTCAAAGATCTTCTGTAATAAATCATTTGTAGTTTCATTCTCTTTTGATTTGAATTCAGTTTCTTAGTTATATGTTCTTTCTTCTTTCTCCTTGTTTCCATTCTTCCTTGATGTATTTCAGCTTGTAAAATTTCAGTTCAGCAATCTAATTCTTTTTGATTCATTCAAATGGTTATGCATTGTATTTGAAGTTTCTTGAATAAGGGTGTGATTGTAGATTAATTCGGCCAACTAACCTTCAAAACTCAGATCTGAATTCTCAGATCTGAGATTGCAAGATCTGAATTGCTTGAAAGAGAATTCAGATCTGCAATTTTCAGATTGGGCGAATTAATCTACAGCTTGGAATTCCTTGAGTGCTTGAGAGAGACTCTAGGAATTCAGATCTACTATTCAAGAACTGAATTGAGTGCAAGGTTAGAGATAACTTGCACAATTCAGTTGGTGATCAATTCAGATTTGAATTGATGCCTTAGAAGTGTTTGAAGAAATGCATGCATGGGGATTAGATTCTTGCTAGAGATAGAAGAACCGTCACTCATGCATAGGATGAACATGCACTTGAGAGAGGCTGTTCATGACCTTGGGGTTTCACCAAACCAAGGCTCAATCATGATTCATTCGAATGATCCAAATTGATAGATTGCTGAATTCTGAGATTGACATTTACTGCTTACTCTTCTAACCTGAATTGAAGGCAATTGGGCCAATGATTTAGATAGATTTTAATTTAGGATTTCTTAGCTTTCATTAGAGTTTTGATTTATTTGTTGATCAGATAAGAAGTGCTCAATTTAGTATTGGTAATTGTTTCCTAAATCCTCGTGGGAACGATACTTCACTCACTACTTTATTACTTGAACGGCTAGTGCACTTGCTAGTGTCACAATGAGCCACAACAACAAGTTTTTGGCGCCGTTGCCGGGGATTTAGGAAAGCAATATTAGGAAACATTGGGCATTCTTAATCTGGTCTCAGTCATCATTGCATTCATAGATGGTTTTAATTGCTTCATTTTATATTTTAGCTTTGAATGCAACAGCTGTACTGATTTAATTTGTTTCTTCTTTCTTCAGTAGATTACTTCCTTTCCTTGTTTCAGTTTCATTTTAATAAAGGTAGATTTGATTTCCATTCAATCTTGGGGTTGTTCCCTTCAAAAAGAAAAAAAAAATTCACATAAACATGAGTGTTGCAGATCTGAGTTGCATTCGGCACTCAGATCAGCAGATTTCAGATTTGCAGCACTCAGCCGAAAAGAATTGCTTGTGTTTCAGAATTTTATTTCTTTTTCCATTACAAAAAGAAAAAAAATATATATATATATATATAAAATGAAAAAAAAAGATATCTTTTGAACAACAAGAGGAGCAATTGAGAATTCGGATCAGAATTCAGATTTGAGTTCAGATCTGAATTCTGCTACAGCCGATTTGCAACAGTTCAGATCTGAGTTCCTCTGAACTCAGACCTGAACTGATGCTATTTTGAGGGGAATTGGGTGTCATAACCACCCCAATTTACCCTAGGACACTTCTGCTACTCCTCAAAGGAAATTTGGTAGAAATAACTGAAGGTAAGGCAATTCAGATTTCAGATCCGAACTCAGACTTGAGTTCAGACCTGAACTCTGCTATAGCAGAACTGCAATACTCAGAAAAAAAAAATCTGTTCTCAGCCCTTTATTATTCTTTTCTTTCATTACAAAAAGAAAAAAAATATATTTAGATAGTGAAAAAAAAAAAGAGAGAGAGAGAACCATATAACCGAAAGAATGGAAACCAAGGATTCGGATCAGAACTCAGATCTGAGTTCTGCTGTAGCAGATCTGCAACAGTTCAGATCTGAGTTCTCTTGAACTCAGACCTGAACTGATGTAAATTTAAAGGATAATTGGGGGTTATCGTCACCCCAATACACCCTAAAAAAAATCTGCTATCTCCCAAAAACAATTGGATAGTCATGGTTGAAGAAATTCGGATTTGCAATCACCTAGATCTGAAATGGGGTTGTGAACAGAGCAGGATAGAAGGCATACTTTGCTGTATTAAATAACTTGTACTCCGATCTATCTGAGCTGATTTGGTTGAAGAAAAGTATATTTAATCTAAGAATTTTTTTTATGCCTCAAGAGATTTCATGAAAAGTGGCACTTCCACACCATTTTTCTATTAGAGTTCAGACCTATAGCAGGGCTACTATAGCAGACCTGCTACAGCAAGACTGAACCAGGGCAGGTTTTGAACAGGTTTGTATTACAATTTACATTACTAAATTGGCATTGTGAATTGTCCTGGGCTGATCTTTGAAATTTTTTTTCAAGATAGATAGCTCTGATTTCAGCTGTGCATGAATAGAAAGTCTAACAGATCTGAATGGGTGTGTGCAGCCGTGTGTACTACATTCCAATAAGTGTATATTCCATCAAGGGCTACATTGATGGAGCCATGTTTCTTCTCTTGATACTTGATTGTTCCATCCTTAGTTTCAGTTTTAATGTAGCTTATGCAAATCAAATTTCTCTTCTTCTTTTGGTTCTAAAAAAATATATATATAAATAAATAAATAAATAAATCTCAAAATGAGTTCAGATCTGAATTGCATTCATCAATCAGACCTGCACTCATCCAAAAAGATTTTGGTTGCATTGCTGTATTTTGTTTTAGTTTTCTTCCTTTAAAAAAAAAAAAAGAAAAGAAAGGAAAAATAGAAAAAGAAAAGAAAAAGAAAATAAGATCCCAGCAGCCACACCATGGTGAATACAGGTCTGATTTCAGATCTTTTTACTACTGATTGATTTTGGTTTTGTGCGGATCTGTATATAGCATGTTTCATTGCTAATATCAGTAGGTTATCCTGCTGAATTGCTCAGTTTTAGTATGGCTACTCCATCTGGTGTTTGGTGATGCATAGCTCATCAAAACAGTGGGCTCAGATCTGATATTTAGTAGCCTTCCAATATGGAAATCAGACCTGAGCACAACTGTACTGTTATCAGCAGCTGCTATTATATTTATTGTTGTTCTCAGTGGCTTCTGAGATTTCAGAGCTGATCTCAATTTTGTGTAGAACTGATGTCTGAATTGCTATCAATCCTTTGTACATTGACTTCAGTTTAGTGTATTGACCTTCAGTAGCACAGAAGAGCCTTTTAATATGAAACTCAGACCTGAACACAATCACTGCTGATCCGCACTTGGCTGTCCTCAGTAGCTGCTAAGATTTCATAACTGTATATTACTGTTCTCAGTAGCTACTGAGATTTCAGCTCTCAGCAGTTTAGATCTGTGTAATTAAATCCTGTCCCTGATTTCAGCAATATAAAGAAGAGGAATTTGTAAACTGTTGTTCTACTAAGAGATTACTGAATTCAGACCTGTTTGTAAATTGCTACTGAATTCTGTATATTGAATAAAATGTTGATATGCTTTTAGTTAGCTGCATTTATTTATTTTAGGATGTAGGTTTGTATATTCCAATACTTCACTTTACATTTTCAGTTGTAATAGGATTAGTTATTTATTTTCTTTTGTGAATATTGGCCTTTTTATTGCTTTGACCTTTACAGTTTATGACAAGCAGACCTGAACTGGAAGAGATCCTTTACGACCCGGAGATTGAACGGACTCTCCGTGTCCGTTTGAGAGCTGCTAAGCAAGTCAGACAAGAAGCACAAGAAATGGCTGAACAAAGAACTATGATGGATTATGCCAAGCCCACCCTCACCGGGACTGTCTCCAGCATTATCAGGCCAACTATTGCTGCCAATAACTTCAAAATTAAACCGGCCATAATCCAAATGATACAAAATACGGTTCAGTTTTGTGGTATGGCCCATGAGGATCCGAATGCCCATATTGCTAACTTCTTGGAAATCTGTGACACCTTCAAACACAATGGGGTAAGTGATGATGCCATCCGGCTGAGGTTATTCCCATTTTCTTTGAAGGATAAAGCCAAAGCTTGGTTGAACTCATTACCGGCAGGATCTATAGCCACATGGGACGAAATGGCCAGTCGTTTTCTCTCTAAATATTTTCCCCCTTCTAAAACTGCTAAAATGAGGAATGACATCACTACTTTTTTCCAGCAAGAGGGGGAATCTCTCTATGAGTCATGGGAACGTTACAAGGAGCTACTAAGGAGGGTTCCTCACCATGGCCTTCCGATTTGGCTGCAGGTGCAAACATTTTATAATGGTTTGACCGATTCAAACAAGACCATCTTAGATGCAGCAGCTGGGGGCTCCATAAACAATAAGACTCCCGAGGTTGCCCATGCACTCATCGAGGAGATGGCAGCCAATAACTACCAATGGCATTCAGAAAGGACACCAGTTAGAAAGCAGCATGGCCTTCATAATGTGGATACATACACAGCTCTCTCTGCACAAATAGGAGCACTTAGCAAAAAATTTGATGAGATGCAGATGGCAGCTATGCATGTACAGTATGATAAGTGTGGGGGAGGCCATGATAGCACTGAATTCCAAGTTGGCAGTCAGACTTTTCAGTCCACAGAACAAGTAGACTTTGTTGGCAACTTTACAAGACAGCCAGGAAATCAGTACCATCATGCCCATAACCCCGGATGGAGAGGCCACCTGAATCAGCATGCACCTAAGCCTTTCCACCAAAACTTCTATCAGCCGGAACCGAAATCTAACTTGGAGGAGCTGATGACCATGTTCATAGCTAGTGCGGAAAATAGATTTCAGAAAAACGAAACATCGATAAGGAACTTGGAAACTCAGGTTGGGCAGCTGGCACAGATGATTTCAGAAAGGGCTCCGGGTACCTTACCTAGTAACACCATGGTAAACCCAAGGGAACAAGAGGCTGTTGGGAGAATTCCCAATTCAGATACTTAGTCATAAACTGTCTTACTTGCTTTTTGTTTTTATTTTTCATAGCATTTAAGTTTAGTTAGTTTTTCTTAGAATTTAATTGAATAACGATACTGATCTCCTCTTCTAGTTTGCAAGTGATTTCTAGCAGAAGAAGTTTTCCACCGACAACATATTGCAGAATTTAAGAATGATCTTCAGGGAAGTCCTCTAAATACCTCCTATTACTTGATGATGCTCTTGCTAGTTTTATTGTTATTGCCTAACACTACGAACATTGAGGACAATGTTCATCTTAAGTGTGGGGGAGTGAGCCCGAGGCTAGGGTATGGGGGCTGAAACCATGCACCTCATTCACCCCAACACACATATGCAGGCAATGACATAACCAAAAAAAAAAGACTTGAACCCCTCAAGTTCATTACTATTTATTTGATGATTTTTTAAGAAGGAATTCAATGAGTTGAGGGAGACTGATGTACTTGTTAAGTTTTTATTCTTGTGAATGACCCAATTTGATATATGCATGAGAAAAGGGGAGCTGAATATGCCTTTCAGCATGACTAGCCCTAACTTCCTTCATGTGTATGGAAGCCCTTGATTTCATTGTTAATGGTCAAGAAAGCTAGTGCACATCTGAAGTGCTAATTCTTGAGGTTCAATAATTGCAAAAGAAGGACAAAAGCCCAAATTGACTCCGCTATTCTGAGCTGAATAGTAAAACTAGCAGCTTAGAACATGAGTCCTATTTACCTACCTCAAGCAAGTGACCAGTGTGAGATGGAGCATAAGATGCACTCACACCAAAAAAAAAAAAAAAAAAAAAAAAGTGTGAGATGGAGCATAAAATGCACTCACACTGAAAAAAAAAAAAAAAAGGTGAGATGGAGCATAAAATGCACTCACCCTTAGAAATAAGTAATTGTGGTGACAACCGAGGTTCAAAGGGGCACTCTAAAGTTGAACTCTCATTGAGATTTAGTTACAGATGTGAAACTTAGTGAAATTTGATTATTAACCTTGACAATTAAGGAGCTGATTTATATATGAATTAGGAGTGAAGGCTAGACTATGATGAAATTCATATTCTCCTTTCCTCGGATCTGATACATATCTTAAATGGTAATTTACAAGAATAAGAGTTGAGCACTTACAAAAGTTCCCCGACTACTCAATGCATTTCTATCTTAAAAAGTTCACCAGGTAAATGGTGAGAACAGAAGGGGGGAATGTTAAGTTTATGGCTGATGTCTTTGCTTGAGGACAAGGAAAAGCTTAAGTGTGGGGGTATTTGATGAACTTACAATTTATCTATAATTTTTGAGGACTTTAGCATGGATTTTTATGCCGGTTTTATTAATTTTTGCCTTAATTTAGCTTAATGCTAAGAATAAGTTCAGGGATAATCAATCCAAGAAAAGGAAGGAAAAAGGCAAGAAAAGAAGGTTCAAAAAGACCAATTTCAATCCAGCCCGGTCGTGGAAGCAAGAGAGAGCACTTCGGCCCAAAAAGAGCAAGTGAATTCCTTGAGAAAACCCAAGAAAATAAAGCCTAGCTATGAGGAGAATTCGGCCCAGCAAGGAAGGCCCATTTTTAGCCCAAATAACAGCCTAGAGTGTAGCCCACATGAGCTCAAAAGCAAGCTAAGTTGTAGCCCAAATAGCAGCCCAAAGGGAGATAGGGGCGGCAACTTCTAGGAGTTTCTTGAAGAGAAGGAGGGAGCACTCTAGAAGGTTCATGAGGGGTGTAATACACCCCATTCTAGAGGCTTCAAGAAGGGGCAAGAGCCCCCTTGAAAAACTATATAAGGAGGCCTCTAGGAGGGGAGAAAGTGTTCAATTGCTTGAGAGGAAGGCTCTCCCACTCTTAGAGGTTCGGCCACCTTGAGAGAAGAGAAGAGAAGAAGGCTAGGCGCAAGGAAGAAGAAGAAGAAGGGCTGAAGGAAGTTCAAGACAAGCAAGCTAGAAGAAGAAGGTGAGTTCGAATTGAGAGTTTGTGATTCAAAGATCTTCTGTAATAAATCATTTGTAGTTTCATTCTCTTTTGATTTGAATTCAGTTTCTTAGTTATATGTTCTTTCTTCTTTCTCCTTGTTTCCATTCTTCCTTGATGTATTTCAGCTTGTAAAATTTCAGTTCAGCAATCTAATTCTTTTTGATTCATTCAAATGGTTATGCATTGTATTTGAAGTTTCTTGAATAAGGGTGTGATTGTAGATTAATTCGGCCAACTAACCTTCAAAACTCAGATCTGAATTCTCAGATCTGAGATTGCAAGATCTGAATTGCTTGAAAGAGAATTCAGATCTGCAATTTTCAGATTGGGCGAATTAATCTACAGCTTGGAATTCCTTGAGTGCTTGAGAGAGACTCTAGGAATTCAGATCTACTATTCAAGAACTGAATTGAGTGCAAGGTTAGAGATAACTTGCACAATTCAGTTGGTGATCAATTCAGATTTGAATTGATGCCTTAGAAGTGTTTGAAGAAATGCATGCATGGGGATTAGATTCTTGCTAGAGATAGAAGAACCGTCACTCATGCATAGGATGAACATGCACTTGAGAGAGGCTGTTCATGACCTTGGGGTTTCACCAAACCAAGGCTCAATCATGATTCATTCGAATGATCCAAATTGATAGATTGCTGAATTCTGAGATTGACATTTACTGCTTACTCTTCTAACCTGAATTGAAGGCAATTGGGCCAATGATTTAGATAGATTTTAATTTAGGATTTCTTAGCTTTCATTAGAGTTTTGATTTATTTGTTGATCAGATAAGAAGTGCTCAATTTAGTATTGGTAATTGTTTCCTAAATCCTCGTGGGAACGATACTTCACTCACTACTTTATTACTTGAACGGCTAGTGCACTTGCTAGTGTCACAATGAGCCACAACAACACTTTTCAAATGATTCGGACTTATGTCTCATTAGGTACACGTAACCATATCGTGAAAAATCATCTGAAAAGGTGATGAAGTACACGTGTTGGTTCCATGTCCTAACACTCAGGGGACCACATACATCAGTATGTATTAGGTCAAGTGTGCTTTCAGATCTTTCAGGCTTACCGTCAAATGGCCGCTTAGACATCTTACCTTGAAGGCAAGGTTCACAAGTGGGAAGATTTTCTACAGTTAGAAAATCCAAAGGACCATCCTTTACCAACCTTGTGATTCGGTCAATACCGATATGGCCAAGTCGGTAATGCCAGAGGCACGTGGGACTTACTGTATCACGATTCCTTTTCTTGGGATTTTCGACCTACGTAGTTTCGGTTAAGTTAGTTTCCAGAGAAGGATGTAGAACATAGAGACCGTTCTCTTGTTCCCCGCATGCGATGAATTTAATATTCCATTTAACAGTAATCACATTACTAAAATAAACAGTATATCCATCAGCACACAGTTTTGAAACAGAAATTAAATTTCTTCTCAAGTTCTGTACATAAAGACAATCTTTAAGTACAAGCATTCCTTCTTTAAAAACTAATTCTACGGTTCCTATTGCCGCTGCTGCAACACTTGCAGTTGTTCCCAAGAATAATGTCACTTCACCTTCACTCAACCTTCTGCTAACTTTGAACCCCTGCAGTGAGTTACACGCATGAGTTGAAGCCCCGGAGTCAACACACCAGGACACAGAAGTAACTAACATGTTAGTTTCTATGACACAAGTTTCGATGTTACCTTTCTTAGATTCCAGGTAGGCAGGACAATTCCTCTTCCAGTGGCCGGTCTGCTTGCAGAAGTGACAGACATCAGATGCCTTGTTCTTCTTCTGCTTCTTAGGATTGGTAGTCTTCTTCTGAGGCTTCTTTGCCTTTCTCTTTTTCTTGCCCGATTTGTTAGCTTCAGCAAGCATAACCACAGGCTCATCCTTCTTGAGTAGATCCTCGGCTCTCTGCAACATATTGCTGAGTTCCTGGACGCTGACATTCAGCTTATTCATATTGTAGTTCATTGTGAACGCATTGAAGGAAGAGGGCAAAGAATTGAGGATGGCATCCACTTGCGTGCCAAGATCTAGCCCGGATCCAAGAGCTTCGAGTTCGTTAATGTAACCCATCATCCGAAGACAATGATCATGAACTTTCTGCCCTTTGGTCATCTGCGCGGTCATGAACAATTTCAGGACCTTCTGTCGAGTAGAACGGTTCTGCTCTTCATACATTGTTCTTAGACTGTCCAATATGTCCTTGGCTAGTTGATCTGATCGAACTGCCTCTGTATTGAGTTGTCTAATGAGGCAACGACAAAGCAGCGGGCTAGGGAGTTCTTATCCTTCCACTCTTGGTAGTCCCTCCTCCGGGCCTCAGAAGCCTTATCACCCGGACGTTCTGGTGCAGAATTTTTCACTACCTTGTCTAACTTTTCGGAAGTTAGGACCAGCATAAGATTTCTGTACCAGTCGGAATAGTTTGGGCCCTTTAGCTTGTTATCGTCTAGAAGCTTTGCAAATTGACCGTTTGCCATTTTCTGATAAAATAGCAAAATCATTAGTCCACAACCTTAGTTTGATTCATGTTACCTACATAGATATGGCTTTTAATCTATGTTCCATTCCCATTTGTTCATCTCTGAGATTTTGGTTGGAACCTGATTCAGCACATAAATCGCAGTCTCTAATGTGTAACCTCAAAAGGATATGGGTAACTCTAAGTGTATGAGAAGTGACTGGACCTTATCCAATAAGGTCATATTCCTCCTCTCTGAGACACCATTAAGTTGTGGTGTAGCAGGAGGAGCTAATTGTGATATTATCCCATTGTCCTTTAGGTAGTCCCTGAATTCGTCAGAGAGATACTCGCCACCTCGATCTGGTCGAATGGCTTTAATTTCTCTCCCTAACTATTTCTCGACCTCTTGTCTGAACTCTTTGAACTTTGCAAAGGATTCTGACTTGTGTGTCATTAGATACACATAACCATAACATGAAAAATCATCGGTGAAGGTGATGAAATACACGTGTTGATTCCATGTCCTAACACTCAGGGGACCACACACATCACTATGTATAAGGTCAAGTGTGCATGTACATCTTTCAGGCTTACCGTTAAATGACTGTTTTGTCATCTTGCCTTGTAAGCAAGGCTCATAAGTGGGAAGATCTTCTATAGTTAGAAAATCCAAAGGACCATCCTTTACCAACCTTCTGATTCGGTCAACACCGATATGGCCAAGTCGGTAATGCCACAAGCACGTGGGATTAACTGTATTATGGGCTCTCTTCTTGGGGATTTCAGCCAACGTAGTTTCGGTTATGTTAGTTTTTAGAGAAAGATGTAGAACATAGAGACCGTTCTCCAGTTCCCATATGCGATGAATCTATTATTTTTTTAATAGTAATCATAATACTAAAGAAGGCAGAATAACCATCCGCAGATATGGCGGCAGATATGGACAACCTCAAATCTTCAAGTCCATTCACAAGAAACTGATATCAAGATCTGATCTTGATCACTCCCACTGAGAATAGGAGATTGAACTGGCAGATATGGCGGCAGCAGGAAGGAGGCGACAAGAGAGATTTAGTGCAGTAAAGTTGAATTCTCTCTTCTGTGATTTCAGCTCTGAAGACAGGATGTGAAGTGTGTCAAAAGGTTTCCGCCCCCTCCTCCTTTTATAACCTTAAAGGGACCATCTCCTAATCCTATTAGGATTAGCTGATCCAAATCATATTTGGATCAGAATTCCCTTTAAGTGATAAGGGTGGACCCTTATCTTATCTGCAGGTTAGATCAATTCCCTCTTAATCCTATTAGGAGGTTTCCAGATCTGAATCAGCTCCCTCCCTCGGGTTTCACCCTGGTGGCAGTGACTGGCCACCTCAACCGATTTGGCGGCACATCATTCTCAGCCTTGTCAGGATAGGTCTCCCCATACTGACCCATTGGCTGTGAACGTTCTGAACTAACACGAGTCTCATAAGTGTCCGGTTTAAGGGTATTACATAGAAACACACCCCAGGAACATGAATCAAATATGTACTTTATTCATTTACAATAAATGTCATAAGTACATCAAACTGATTGGAGTAAGGGCATACAAAACTGTCTAACAAAAACATTTTATGCCATCTCCTTTAGCTTTATACGAAACCTTTCTCTATTAATACTTGTGCTAATTTGGTGTTTGTGTAAAGTTCGAGTTGAATGTGAGAACCTTCCTCAGCATCCGAGAGGACTTGATGCGTTTTTTTTCACCCTATGAACCAACCAGCTGAGTCCGAAGGTGGGGGTCTAATAGAAAAGGGGTGAGAATTCATCCTTTTGCTCAGACCCTTGCATCCAGAAGGGGGTTGGTTTGGAGGAGAAGAGAGAAGCTCTTGAATCCTCTCAAATCACTGAGAACCCGGCTTCTCACATAAAATCCAAAGGAAGATAGGGAAATCAGCACTCACACTGACAAGAGAGAGGGGTGCCTAAGCCCTTCCCTCTCTCTCAGCTTCCCCAGATTGGCTTTGTCCTAGCTTATTGGTATGGAGTCACTGTTAATCCTAAATGATTTGTAAAGTTTAGCTCGATGTTTGTCACTTAATTACCTATGTTTGAGTTTCAGATTCTGATCTGGAAGAAGAACTTATATGTTGTAGCATTTAGATATGAAAATTTAATGCAGGCCTAGCCGTAGTTTCTCTTTGAGTGTGTTGTGTGCTAGATAGAACTAATGGACTCAAGTCTGGAGCTATCCTTTTGAATTTGCTCGCATTTTGGATTTGGCTAAACATGACCTTGGAACACATTGGCCTTCTGTGTGTCTTGGAGTTAGCTAGTGCCCATAATGATTAGCAGTACGAGGCCTGTTGCTGCATTCGTGTATGACGACTGGTAATATGCAGAAGTCATGTCTCTGTTTTTGAATTCAGAAAGTTTTCCCTCAGTCACCATTACTTTAGCTCATGAAAGATCTCCAGACCGGTGTTGAGGTAAAATATAAGCTGATTGTTATAATTATTTTTCTCTCTTGCTTTACTTTTCGAATAAAACAAGTTGGTCCTGGTTTTGGAGTTTGTTTGAGAAAGGATGTTTGTGGTTTTGGATTACAGTAGAAATTACCAAGTTAGGAGCCTAGGTGCATGTTAATCTTGCTAGCTAGCATTTGCTGTTTTACTGTTTCAAAAAAAAAAAAAAAAGAAAAAAAAAAGAGAAAAAGGGAAAAAAGTAGATTCACATAAATTTTTATCGTAGGCTGTGTTTTGGGGCTGTTTTGGGATGTTTCATTTCAGAACTCTGTGATTTATGTAAATTTGTTCCATCCAGTAATCTGCTGTGACATTGGTGCTAATTTCCTTCCCATTTCTGATACATGTTTAGACTGGCAGGTGATGGGGCACGTGTTGACATTCTCATGCCTGTTTTGAGGTCTTCGGCAAGTGTGTCATTTTCATGAAAACTTCGATTTGGGAGCATTTGGTTTACCAATCATGTTTTAGTTGCTGTATCATTGCAGCCCAGGTTATGCATTTTCTTGTATTGAAGTTTTAAATGAATCTTTTTAGGTGTGACGTGTGAACTCGTGTCTAAACGTTTCTTTATACCTACAAGTCTGAGTTTGAGGCCGTTTCCCAAGGTCTATGGTAGCTCTTAGACTAGTTCCCTGAAAGAAGGGTAGGATCCATCTAATGGACGCCATAAAGGTTGCGGAATGGGTGGGCGAATTTCAAAAATTTTCTACCTTCTCCCAACTGGGAATCATATTCCCTAAATTTAGAATACAATATTCAAGGATCCTACTTGAACTATAATCAAACCAGATCTGTACCAAAAGATAAATGGGAGGAATATACCTGATCCGGAGAAACAGTATCTCCCAAAGTTGGTGTTCACGCCCAAAGAATGCTCCAAGATCCGTTCCTGCTGAAGATGACACAGCTGTGGATGGAACAGAACCAGCAGGGTGCGTCCTACACACTGGATCCTTCACAAGAATCCTCTGGAAACACTAAACACTGAATCCTTTTAGTCTTTGTTGCAAGACTAATGTCAAGAACAGATTTCTTGACTTTCTTTTTCTGCGAAGATCTAATCTTGCAAAAACAGATGGCAGCGGCAGGAGGAGAAATCCAAAAGGCGAAAAGGGTGAACTGCCTTTTTCTTTTTCTGGAGTATGAATGAGATCCTATCTCAATTCGCAGGAGATATCCTATATCTCTTCAAGGTGGTTCGAAATCTGATATTTTTCCTTCTTGGTTAGGGTTTCTCCTCCTTTCTTCTTGATTAAGAATCCTCCTAATTAGGAGTTATCCCAATCCAAATCAGTATTTGGATAGGGGATAATCTTAATCCTATCTGCAGATAAAGTTAGCTTACTCCTGATCTTAACAGGAGGTTACCAGATTCAAATCTAATTTGAATTTGGTCTCCAAGAGTGGATAAGGCTAAAGGCCCAATCCTTTTACTAACATTAATCTTAGATTCGCCCCAAGGATGGGTGATCATATCAGCCCACCTCGAAATGGGCTTCTGTCCCATTAAGTGTTCAGTGTCTAATTACTTTCCAATCTGCTGCCCAGTTGGGCTTCTTTGTATGGCGTGGGACCCAAGCATTGATCTACACACCAGCCACATGGGTTCGGCCCAGCCTTTAATACAAGGCCCAGCCGAATTCACTGAAAAACTCAATGAACCCCTTGAGTCCATCATATGGACCCTATGGGCCCAACACTTACATTAAGTGGTCCCTGGGCCAAGCCATCTTATAAAAACCCAGGGACTGTGGGCAGGTGCAAGATTAGCCCATCAGGTATTATCCTCAATGGTCTTACACTTAACCTCTCAGCCCTTAATGATCAAGCACTGCCCGACAAGAAAGGACCTCTCCCTCGGCTACAAGGAACAGTGCCGCACTCTCCTCTCACATGGATCCCGGGAATTAAAACCATTTGCAAACAATTTGAAACCGTACATATATATATATATATATTTATATATATATAAATATATTAATTTTGCAAAACAAAATTCCAACGATTGAAATCAACTACCGGCAGTTTGGTTTCCATCAGAGAGAGTGCATTCCCGATTATTACCCTTTGTCCGACAAAGTGGCTGATTCTGTCACTATGATCACCCACTCAGATGAATTCTCAAACTGCCCCAACATACCCAGGTTTTGATCCCCGCTAAGGATCTCACTGATTGGCATATCAAAGGCAGCCTGATCCAACACCTAGTGAAATGTCATAATCGAGTCTAGGGGTCAGGTGTAACTTTCCAGTTTTGCCCATCTATCTCCAAGGTCCAGGGCAATACTGGAAATCTGGTCCGATTCAAGGATTCAAGTAATCCCATACTGCATGTGCCTCGGGTCTTACCCTGGTGGCTGAGACAGGCCATCCCAACACTTGGTGGCACACCAGTATCAGCCTTGGCAGGATAAATCTCCCTAGACTTATCCAACGGCTGTGAACATTTAAAACTAACACGAGTCTCTATAAATGTCCAGTTTTAGGGTTTTACACAGAATTAAACCAAACAACATGAATCAAACATGCATTTTATTTATTTCCACTAAATAACAAAAGCACATCAACTCAGATTGAAGCTAAGGGCATACAAAAACTGTCTAACATTCCCTTGATTTCTTTGGTTAAGGATGCAAGGTCTGATGTGTAACCTCTGAGACTAATTTTGAATTGAAGCTGATCTTTTGCTTGTATTTGTGAACTGTGTTTCCCTATGTAAGCATACCATCAGACTTGGGATTAGGACTTGAGTAGTTGAGTATGGTTCCAAGGCTAAGCCGCTTTAGAAAGGGTGGAGGATGTAAATTGTGTTTTGCACTATTTCTTTTCCAACTTGTGAATGGTAGGCTAATTTATGTTCTTTCTTTAAGCTCTTGGAATTGGTTGTACTGTCTCATTCTGGACTGGGATTTTGTGGCTTTGATTTGGACCTGAAGTCGTGTCTTTTTTTTAGGCCGGGTTTGAATCAGGAGATTGACTTTTTGGCTGGTTAAGGCTGACGGAGATGAACCTCCATGACTCGATCTTTCCCCCAGCGCCAATTGTCACGTAGGATAAAAAAAAAAATCTAGTTTAGATGAAGAGCATGGTTAGGTCAGGCGTCAAGGTTGTGGATGTCCTCAAAGCTTCAATGGGGAAGAGAGAGAGTTTGTAGCAAGTTGTGGGTGTTTCTAGTTTTAGGTAGGTTCTCTACAGTATCAGCCTTATGTTCCTCTACCGTAAAGTCCCACTCGAATGTATGTTGGGACTACTTTGTGTCTTCAAATAATAAATTCTTCCCTTCGTGTCTCCCCAACTTTTTGAATTGGCTTTCTTTTTTCTTTTCTTTTTAACAAAAGAGAGAATAACAAAATATATATAAAAGGAAGAATTGTCATTGAAGATAAGCATTGCCTTGAAATCAGAAATTTTGAGTTCCTTCGATTGTTTTGTCAATATTTGAAGTGGTGCTTCGGATTCTTTTTTCTTTTATTATTTGTTATGGTTGTGAGTCTTGTGACATATTGGTACTAATGTTTATACCAAAACCTTTCTCATTTGGGTTCTTTCCATTATTTGCTGTATATGTTTGTTGATATATCATTGTTTATATTTACACATCAATGTTAGAATTTAGAACCTTATTATTCTATCAGGAGAGAGTCTGGTACACATGGGCTATCGGGACTAGGCACCCGATGAGACTGGTGGAAAGCTCTCAGCTAGTCACCAACCTAAGAAGCCCATATGGGTGGAGGTTTGAAGACTAGTGGCCTTTCAACCGTGATCTAGATATCACAAACCTTAAACCCATGCCCCATGCGCATCATTTAGCCTAGACTCTAGGGTCAACCAAAAAAAATCAAAAAGGTAAATCCAAAATAAAGAGCAAAATTCAAAAAATATATATAATAAAAAAGAGAAAAATTTAAAACAAAAAAATCATCAAAAGGAGGAGAATTCAAAAAAGAAAAAGAAAAATAGGAAAAGGACGGAAAAGAAAAAATTGCAAAAAAAGAAAAAAAAACAAACATAGAAAGAAAAGAAATTCAAAAAAGGGGTAAATTAAAAAAAGTAAAACAGAAAATTGGAATATTAAAAAAAAAGAGAAAGGAGAAAAGCCAAAAAAGGTTAAAACTACAAAAAAATAGAAAATTATAAAAAATGGGAAATCCAGAAATCTAAAAAAAAGAGAGAAAATCCAAAAAAAAAAAGAGAAGAGAAAAATCCAAAATAAAAAGAAAGAGAGAAAAAGATACAAAAAATATAAAATCAAATAAAAAGGGGAAATTCCAAAATCAATAAAAAATAAAAAAATGCAAAATACAAAAAAAGGTAAATAATGCAAAAATGGAAATATACAAAATAACAAATGGGGATATATAAAATAAAAAATGGGAAAATGCAAAATCAAAAAGAAAGAAAAGGAAGAAATATCCAAAATAAAGAAAAAAGAGAAAAACCAAAATTCAAAAAAAAAAAAGATAAAAAATTCGATGTGCAGAAAAAAAGAAGAAAAAAGAGAAAAACCAAAGAAAAGGAAAATAAAAAATAATAACAAAAATCCAAAATACAAAAAAGAGAAAATAAAAAAATCAAATAAAAAGGGGAAATTTCAGAATTAATCAAACAAGAGAGAAAATCCAAAATCAATAAAAAAAGGAAAAATACAAACTACAAAAAAGAAAGAAACCAAAATATAAAAATGGAAAGTTTGAAATAAAAAAATGGAAGGAAATTAAAAAGGATTAGAAAATAAAAAAAAAAGAAAAAAAAGAAAAATGAAAGGAAAATCCAAAATAAGAAACCGAAAATGAAAAAAAAGTCCATAATAAAAAAAGAGAAAAATCGAAAACAAAAAAAGGGAAAATCCAAAATAAAAAAAAATCAAAAGGGAGCTAAATTAAAAAAATATAAAAAAATAATAAAAAAGTCCAAGATACAAAAAAGGAGAAAATTCAAGAACAAAGAAAAAAAGGAAGGGGGTGAAAACTACAAGTTATAAAAATAGGAAAACCTAGAAATCCAAAAAAAACGGAAATTTGATTGGAAGAAAATCCAAAAAAATAAAAAATGGAAAATAAGAAGTAAATAAAAAGATAAAAAATAAAAAGGGAGAAATTTACTAATCAAGTTTTGATGACCAGAGAGGAAGAAACACTGTTGGGAATCCTAAGTTCACGACACGGCGTATAATCACCAGAACAGTCGCGCGAGCAATGGCACAAGAGCCACATCAGAATGAAAGTGCTATTCCCCCTTCTTCCTGAAGGGATAGGAAATCCATCACATGGACGCCCAAAGATTGCGGAATAAGGGGGTGAATTTCAAAAAAATTTTCTCTCCCTTCAACTAGGAATCAAATTCCCTATTTAGAAAATCACATTTGCAAGGATCATTCTTGAACCATAAACTGAACCAGAATTGAACCAAAAGGAGTAGGAAGAGATAATACTTGATACAGAGAAATAATATCTCTCAATTGAGGTGTTCACGCCCAAGAAAAGATCCAAAATCTGCTCCCACTGAAGATGGCGCAGTGCAGGGTGGAGCAGAATCAGCAGTGTTCTTCCAAAAGAACTTGTTCCTTCTCAAGAATCACCTGGACGGCTTCTGAATACAACTCCCACCAATCTTTTCTCCAAAAGATTGGAATCAAGATCCTATCTTGATTTCTCCCAAGAACTGGAGATCGAACTGCTGTAGGCGGCGGTTGCAGGAAGGAGGCGGCAAGAGAGTATTTGCAGGGTGCAGAATTCTCTCTTCTGTGATTTCAGCTCTGAAGACAAGACTATCTGTTGCTTGTGATTGATAAAGGCTGCCGCCCCCTCTTCCTTTTATAGACTTAAAGGGATCAGCTCCTAATCCCATTAGGAGTTGCTAACCCAAATCATATCTGGATTAGAAGTCCCTTTGAGATAAGGGATAACCCTTATCTTATCTGTAGATTAGATCAGCCATCACCTAATCTAATTAGGAAGTTTCCAGATCTAAATTTTATTTAGATCTTGGACTCTCTAAGTGGATAGGGTGTGGGCCCAATCCTATCAGCTGATCCATCTCAGAATTCGCCCCTTAAGTGACTAATCAAATTAACCCAGTTCAAAATGGGCTTAAGGCTCATTTAAGGTTATGTATTCATTTAGCCTTCCAAACTGCTGCCGAGTTGGGCTTCCTTGTATGGCGTGGGACCCAAACATTGATCTACACATCATCCACATGGGTTCAGCCCAGCGTTTGTTACAAGACTTGGCCGAATACACAGTTATGGACAGTGCACCCCCTGAAACCCATCAGATGGGATCTATGGGCCCAACACTTACCCTAAGTGGTCCTTGGGCCAAGCCACCTTGTAACACCCAGGGACTATGGGCAAATGCAAGATTAGCCCAACAGGTATTATCCTCAATGGCCTTACACTTAACCTCTCAGCCCATAATGATCATACACTGCTCGACAAGAGAGGACCTCTTGAAAGAATGGTAGGATCCATCTAATGGACGCCAAGAAGGGTGCGGAAAGGAGGGCGAATTTCAAAAAAAATTTCCTACATTCTTCTAACTGGGAATCATATTCCCTAAATTTAGAATACATTATTCAAAGATCCTACTTGAACCATTAACAAACCAGATCTGAACCAAAAAGAAATAGGAAGGATTATACCTGATCCGTAGAAATAATATCTCCCAAAGTTGGTGTTTATGCCCAAAAAAGAAACCAAGATCTGCTTCTACTGAAGATGACACAACTGTGGATGGAATGGAACCACCAGGGTGCATCCTACACATTGGATTCTTCACAAGAACCCTCTAGAAAACTTGAACACCGAATCCTTTTGTCTTTCTTGCAAGACTATTGTCAAGAACTGCTTTCTTGACTTCCTGTTGCTGCAAAGATCCAATCTTCCAACAGGTAGTGGCGGCGACTGAAGAAGGAGAAGTCCAGGGAAGAAGAGGGTAGAACTGTCTCTTCTCTCTAGAGTCTATGAGAGATCAAATCTCTGATTGCAAGATGTGTTTCTTGCTTCCTCAAAACCCCTAGTTCAAAATCTGATATTTCTGCTTGGGTTTTCTCCTCTTTCTTCTTGATTAAGAAACCTCCAAATATTTTTGAGAGTTATCCCAATCCAAATCAGTATTTGGATAGAGGTTAATCTTAATCCTATCTGCAGATTAAGTTAGTTAACTCCTGATCTTATCCGGAGGTTACCAGATTCAAATCTAATTTGAATTTGGTCTCTTATAGTGGATAAGGTCAAAGACCCAATCCTTTTACTAACACTAATCTCAGATTCGCCCCATGAACTGGTGATCATATCAGCCCAGTTCAAAATGGGATTTTGGCCCATTAAGTGTTCAGTGTTTAACCAGTTTCCAACCTGCTGCCCAGTTGAGCTTCTTTGTATGGCGTGGGACCCAAGCATTGATCTACACACCAACCACATGTGTTCGGACCAACCTTTATTACAAGGCCCAACCGAATTCACTAAAACACTCAGTGACCCCCTTGAGCCCATCACATGGACCCTATGGGCCCAACACTTACATTATGTGGTCCCTGGGCCAAGCCATCTTATAAAAACCCAGGGACTGTGGGCAGGTGCAAGATTAGCCCATCAGGTATTATCCTCAATGGTCTTACATTTAACTTCTCAGCCCTTAATGATCAAGCACTGCCCGACAAGAGAGGACCTCTCCCTCGGCTGCAAGGAACAGTGCCGCACTCTCTACTCACATGGATCCTGGGAATTAAAACCTTTTGCAAATATTTTGAAACCGTACATATACATATATATATATATATATATATATAAACTTTTCAAAACAAAATTCCAACGATTGAAATCAACTGCCGGCTGTTTGGCTTCCATCAAAGAGAGTGCATTCCCAATCATTACCATTGTTCGATCAGTGTTTAACCAGTTTCCAACCTGCTGCCCAGTTGGGCTTCTTTGTATGGCGTGGGACCCAAGCATTGATCTACACACCAACCACATGTGTTCGGCCCAACCTTTATTACAAGGCCCAGCCGAATTCACTGAAACACTCAGTGACCCCCTTGAGCCCATCACATGGACCCTATGGGCCCAACATTTACACTAAGTGGTCCCTGGGCCAAGCCATCTTATAAAAACCCAGGGACTGTGGGTAGGTGCAAGATTAGCTCATTAGGTATTATCCTAAATTGTCTTACACTTAACCTCTCAGCCCTTAATGATCAAGCACTACCCAACAAGAGAAGACCCTTCCCTCGGCTGCAAGGAACAGTGCCGCACTTTCTACTCACATGGATCATAGAAATTAAAACCTTTTGCAAATCTTTTGAAACCGTACATATACATACATATATATATATATATATATATATATATATATATATATTAATTTTGCAAAGCAAAATACCAACGATTGAAATCAACTGCCGGCTGTTTGGCTTCCATCAGAGAGAGTGCATTCCCGATCATTATCATTGTCCGACAAAGGGCTGATCCTGTCACTATGACCACTCACTTAGATGAATTCTCAGACTGCCCCAACATGTCCAGGTTTTGACCCCCACTAAGGATCTCACTGATTGACACATCAAAGACACCCCGATCCGACACCTAGTGATGTGTCATAATCGAGTCTAGGGGCTAGGTGTAACTTTCCAGTTTTGCCCATCTGTCTCCAAGGTCTAGGGCAATACTGGAAATCTGGTCCGGTTCAAGGGTTCAAGCAATCCCATACTGCATGTGCCTTGGGTCTTACCTTGATGGCCGAAACAAGCCATCCCAACACTTGGTGGCACATCAGTATCAGCCTTGGCAGGATAAATCTCCCCAGACTTATCTAATGGCTGTGAATATTTAAAACTAACACAAGTTTCTATAAGTGTCCAGTTTTAGGGTCTTACACAGAATTATACCAAACAACATGAATCAAACATGCACTTTAATTTCTTTCCACTAAATAACAAAAGTACATCAAATCCGATTGAAGCTAAGGGCATACAAGACTATCTAACAGCTCCCACTTGCACTTAGGTCCAATCTGGTACAAGCCAGAGTCCCATACTTTTCACGTGTTTCTCAAACTCTTTCTGTGTTAGTGGCTTAGTCAATGGGTCTGCCACATTATCCGCTGATGCTACCTTCTGAATTAGGACGTGCCCTCTACCAACGATCTCCTGCAGTACATGGTACTTCCTGTCGCTGTACTTTGACTTCGAGTGGGCCCGCGGCCCTTTATCCTGGGCGATCGCTCCATTGTTGTCACACAACAATGGGATGGGTGATGTGCTGGACGGAATCACTCCCAATTCGTGTATGAATTTCTTCATCCACACGGCTTCCTTGGCAGCTTCACTTGCGGCAATGTACTCGGCCTCGGTTGTGGAGTCTACAGTGGACCCCTGTTTGCTACTTTTCCAGCAAACAACACACAATCCTATCTTGAAAACATACCCAGATGTAGACTTTCTATCATCTGGATCCGACTGGAAATCGACATCGGTATACCCCAGAACTTGTAGTGAACTACCATCGAATACCAGACAAAACTCTTTTGTCCTTCAAAGGTATTTAAGTATGTTCTTCACAGCAGTCCAATGCTCCTGCCCTGGGTTAGCCTGGAATCTGCTTACCACACTCACCGCCTAAGCTATGTCCGGGCGAGTGCACAACATGGCAAACATAATGCTCCCTATGGCTGAGGCATAGGGAACGTCTCTCATGCCCTCAATCTCCTCAGAAGTCTTAGGAGACATCTTCTTGGAGAGAGTTACTCCATGTCTGAAAGGAACATTTCGTTTCTTGGAGTTTTCCATGCTGTACCTTTTGACAATTTTGTCAATGTAAGCAGCCTAGGATAATCTAGTTATCCGCTTCGATCTATCTCTATAGAGTCGAAGACCCAGTATGTATGAAGCTTCTCCAAGATTTTTCGTGGAGAACTGCTGTGACAGCCATACCTTGACCAAAGTCAACATTCCTACATCGTTCCCAATGAGTAGGATATCGCCACGTACAATACTAAAAAAGTAATCTTATCCCCACTGGACTTCCTGTAAACACATGGCTCATCTGGATTCTGCTCAAAGTCAAACATTTTGACGGCATAATCAAAACAGATGTTCCAACTCCTAGAAGCCTGCTTAAGTCCATATATGGATCTGTTAAGTTTACATACCATATGTTCCTGACCAGTAGCAATGAAGCCTTGCGGCTGCTGCATGTAGATTTCTTCACTAAGATCTCCATTCAGGAACGCGGTTTTGACATCCATTTGCCAAATTTTGTAGTTATGGTATGCTGCTACAGCTAGCAGGATCCTAATGGATTTAAGCATGGCCACGGGCGAAAAGGTTTCCTCATAATCGATGCCTTTATTCTGAGTATACCCTTTCACCACCAAGCGAGCTTTGTAGGTCTCAATCCTACAATCGGGGCCCTTCTTCCTCTTCTAAATCCATTTTCAACCAATTGCTTTTACCCCGGAAGGCGGATCTACTAGAGTCCAGACTCCATTGGTCTCCATCGAGTCCATCTCAACTCTCATGGCCTCCACCCACTTCTGGTAATCTATGTCTAACATAGCTTCCGTGTAAGTCACGGGATCCTCCTCACTAGTCAAGGCTTCGACCAGGTAGGTATCCTGGTCATAACCATATCGGACTGGTGGTTTGGATACCCGGGTGGACATTCTAGGTTGGTCACTACCTGGAACTTGTGGGACATCTCCCACTGCTCCTGAGCTCTCCTCATCAAGAACTATTTTTGACGGTGAGTGTCCATGAAATAATCGGATTCTAAGAATTGGGCGTTTCGACTGCAGAACACTTTCTGCTCACTTGGGTCATAGAATAGATAACCCACTGAATCCTTTGGGTAGCCTATAAATAGGCAATGACTGGTTTTAGATTCCAACTTGTCTGCACTTGTTCTTTTAACGTGTGCAGGACGACCCCAAATCTTCAAGTGTCTTACACTTGGCTTCCTTCTGGTCCATAGTTCATATGGAGTTTTCGGAACTGATTTGGTTGGAACCCGATTCAGCACGTAGATAGCAGTCTCTAATGCATATCCCCAAAAGGATGTGGGTAATTCTGAGCGTACGAGAAGTGACCGGACCATGTCCAACAAGGTCCTATTCCTCCTCTCTAAAATACCGTTGAGTTGTGGTGTAGCAGGAGGAGTTAGTTGTGACACTATCCCATTATCCTTTAAGTAGTCCCTGAATTCGTTAGAGAGATACTCGCCACCTCGATCCGATCAAAGGGCCTTAACTTCTCTCCCTAACTGTTTCTCGACTTCCTGTCTGAACTCTCTGAACTTTTCAAAGCATTCATACTTGTGTCTCATTAGGTACACATAACCATATCGTGAAAAATCATCTGTAAAGGTGATGAAGTACACGTATTGATTTCGTGTCCTAACACTCAGGGGACCACATACATCAATATGTATTAGGTCAAGTGTGCCTCCAGATCTTTCAGGCTTACCGTCAAATGGCCGCTTAGAAATCTTACCTTGAAGGCAAGGCTCACAAGTGGGAAGATTTTCTATGGTTAGAAAATCCAAAGGACCATCCTTTACCAGTCTTGTGATTTGATCAATACCGATATGGCAAAGTCGGTAATGCTAGAGGCACGTGGGATTAACTGTATAACGATTCCTTTTCTTGGGATTTTTGATCGATGTAGTTTCGGTTAGGTTAGTTTCTAGAGAAGGATGTAGAACATAGAGACCATTATCCAGTTCCCCGCATGCGATGAATTTATTATTCCGTTTAACAGTAATCACATTACTAAAATAAACAGTATATCCATCAGCACACAATTTAGAAACAGAAATTAAATTTCTTCTCAGGTTCTGTACATAAAGACAATCTTTAAGTACAAGGACTCCTTCTCTAAAAACTAATTCTACGGTTCCTATTGCCGCAGCTGCAACACTTGCAATCATTCCCAAGAAAAGTGTCACTTCGCCATCACTCAATCTTCTGCTAACTTTGAACCCCTGCAGTGAGTTACACGCATGAGTTGAAGCCCCGGAGTCAACACACAAGGACACAGAAGTAATTAACATATTAGTTTCTATGACACAAGTTTCGATGTTACCTTTCTTAGATTCCAGGTAGGCAGGACAGTTCCTCTTACAGTGGCTAGTCTGTTTGCAGAAGTGATAGACATCAGATGCCTTGTTCTTCTTCTGTTTCTTGGGTTTGGCAGCCTTCTTCTGGGGCTTCTTTGCCTTTCTCTTTTTCTTGCCCGATTTGTTAGCTTCAACAAGCATAACCAGAGGCTCATCCTTTTTTAAAAACTAATTCTCGGCCCTCTGCAACATATTGCTGAGTTCCTGGACGTTGACATTCAGCTTATTCATATTGTAGTTCATAGTGAACGCATTGAAGGAAGAGGGCAAAGAATTTAGGATGGCATCCACTTGTGTGCCAAGATCTAGCCCGGATCCAAGAGCTTCAAGTTCGTTAATGTATCCCATCATCCGAAGACAATGGTCTAGAACTTTCTGCCCCTTCGACATCTGCAAGGTCATGAACAATTTCAGGACCTTCTGTCGAGTAGAATGTTTCTGCTCTTCATACATTGTTCTTAGACTTTCCAATATGTCCTTGGCTAGTTTGATCTGATCGAACTGCCTCTTTATTGAGTTGTCTAATGAGGCAATGACAAAGCAACGGGCTAGGGAGTTCTTATCCTCCCAATCTTGGTAACCCTCCTACGGGCCTCAGAAGCCCTATCACCCGGATGTTCCGGGGCAAGATTTTTCACCACCTTATCTAACTTTTCAGAAGTTAGGACCAACATAAGATTTCTGTACCAGTCGGCATAGTTTGGGACCTTAAGCTAGTTATCATCTAGAAGCTTTGCAAATTGACCATTTGCCATTTTCTGATAAAACAACAAAAACGTTAGTCCACAACCTTAGTTTGATTCATGTTACCTACATAGATATGGCTTTTAATCTATGTTCCATTCCTATTTATTCATCTCTGAGATTTTTCCTCCATTCTCAGTGACGGAGATGACAGAATGTCTCTGGAAATGTGGAAAATCACATAGGGTGCGTGAAGCCAACTGTTTCAGTTGCATAGCCCCACCACCTTTCTGGGACGGATCATATCCACTCATCAGATGAGTTTCCCTTTGGCCTCTGCCAGACATGGTTCAAAGTCATTTTCAAGTAAACCTTTTTGTCCAGTGAGTGCACACCCATCATATTCAGGTTACGCCAAGGTACCGTGAGAGATTTCCCATTTTCTGGTGAAGCCCCTCCCACATCGGTCTATGACGCCCCTATCATCTAATGAAACACTCTAACAGATCCAACAGCAAATGAATAGCCCAATTTTATGGTGCGTTTTCTCATTACTGATGAACCCATCATTGTGCTAATGACGGAAGGCCTTTAGAGAGTCCATCAAATGGATCTCCCTATCACACACACTCATATCTGCTTGGAGGGAACAAAATTACACCCTAGTTCTAATTTAGGTCAAACCAAAGTTGCTCCCACAGACTTTCATAAAGTCAGATTTTTGGTGGGCCTCAATCGGCTAGGTGTTCCGTACGCATCCCTTTTCAGGGTTATGGGGCCCACCAAGTGGAGAGGGGTCATCCAATGACCTTAAGGGACACCATGGTAATGATATGCATTCAGCCATGGTGTGCGTAAGAGCCACTAACGAGTTAACATGGGCCAAGTGCTTATGGCCCATGGTCGCAGCACATCATACATCCAAACATCACATGTAAAGGAAGAATTGATCCAATCAATTAACTACTGTAAAGCCCATGGAATAGCCCATTTAAAAACCTAAAGCATTAACATTTAATGTTTACAAGGTGTATGGGCTGAATAGCTGTTAGTAGTTCGGCCCATACAACTTTTCTCACAATAATGGGCTTTTGTAGTTTTAACCCTTTAAAACTGGGATTTACAGGTGGGCCGAATTAATCCCTATAATTGAACATCAGATTTGGAATAACCTATGTGAGAAATATGGACTGAAAAACAGCCCCTTTCGAATCTCAGATTTGGTCCAAACAGTTTTGGTCCAATCTAGTCCGAAATGGTCCAAAACTGATTTTCAATTCAAGAATTAATTCATGAGAGATCTGAAATTAATAATTTTTTATTTTAGACAATCACAAATAAAAAATATGGACTGTTTGTACCACCTGCAAAACAGTGGTTAAACACAAAAGTTACAGTTTCATAAACTGTAAATCGCAGTAGGCGATTTCTCCATCTACGAATCTCCAGCGCCGCCATCTTCTTCCTTCTTCTTTAATCAAGAAAATAAATAAAACAGAAATCCTATTTCTATTAATTAATTACATTATTGATCAAATCCTATACATTCAGTCTAAAAAAAATTATTTACAGACCGCATAATAATAAAAGGAAGAAAAAAAGGGTGCACAGACAATCTGCGCCAAATCTGCATTGCGATCTCCAGTTTTGAACAGTTCATTAAATAAAAAATAAATAAAGAACAATTCTAAATAAATTTTTGGATTTAAACAAATTAATTTCAGATCAAACGCCCTTAACAAGAAACCATTTCTTGAAAAAAAAAGAAAGAAAGCAATCTGCGCAGATCTAGGCAGAACATTTTCTGTTCATTTGCGCAGGGTCAGATCTGATTTTCTTTTGGTTCAAGATTCGAACATGTGGCTCTGATACCACTGAAAAGAATGGTAGGATCCATTTAATGGACGCCAAGAAGGGTGTGGAAAGGAGGGTGAATTTCAAAAAAAATTTCCTACCTTCTTCCAACTGGGAATCATATTCCCTACTTTCTCAAAGAACTGATGTCAATATCCAATCTTGACTTCTCCCACAGCTGGAGATCGAACTGGCAAACAGGGCGGCAAGAACAGGGAGGTGGCAAGAGAGTATTCGCAGGGTGCAGAATTCTCTCTTCTTGATTTCAGCACTAAAGAGGATCTGATGTGTTTTTTCTTCTCTCTCAAGGCTGCGGCCCCCTTCTTCTTTTTGTTAACTTAAAAGATCAGCTCCTAATCCCATTAGGAGGTGCTTATCCAAATCATATTTGGAGCATCCTTCTCTTCTAGTGATAAGGATAAAACCCTTATCTTATCTGCAGATTAGATTAGCTTTATCCTAATCCCATTAGGAGGTTTCTAGATCTGAATCACATTCAGATCTGGACTCTCTGAGTGGATAGGATTAAGACCCTATCCTATCTGCTAATCCATCTCAGAATTCGCCCTTTTAATTAACTAAATAAATAGCCCAGTTCGAAATGGGCTTTAGGCCCATCAAGCTTATGTGCTCACTTAACCTTCCTAACTGCTGCCCAGTTGGGCTTCCTTGTATGGCGTGGGACCCAAGCATTGATCTACACATCAGCCACATGGGTTCGGCCCATCCTTTGTTACAAGGCCTGTTCGAATACACTGTTAAAGACAGTGCACCCCCTGAAACCCATCAAATGGGCTCTATGGGCCCAACACTTACCCTAAGTGGTCCCTGGGCCAAGCCACCTTGTAACATCCAGGGACTGTGGGCAGATGCAAGATTAGCCCATCAGGTATTATCCTCAATGGTCTTACACTTAACCTCTCAGCCCATAATAATCTTACACTGCTCGACAAGAGAGGACCTCTCCCTTGGCTGCAAGGAACAGTGTTGCACTCTCCACTTATATGGATCCCGGGAATTAAAACCTTTTTGCAAAAATTTTAGAAACCGTAATGTATATACTTTTATATCTCATAAAAAATATACTTTGCATAATAAATTTCAACGGTTGAAATTGGCTGCCGGCAGTCTTGGTTTCCAACAGTGAGAGCGCATCCCCGATCATTACCTTTGTCCGACAAAGGGGCTGATCCTGTCACTATGATCACCCACTCAGATGAATTCTCGGATTGTCCCAACATACCCAGGTTTTGACCCCCGCTAAGGATCTCACTAATTGGTACATCCAAGACACCCCGATCTGACACCTAGTGCAGTATCATAATCGAGTCTAGGGGTCGGGTGTAACTTTCCAGTTTTGCCCATCAATCTCCAAGGTCTAGGGCAATACTGGAAATCTGGTCCAGTTCAAAGATTCAATTAATCCCACACTGTATGTGCCTAGGGTCTCACCCCGGTAGCTGAGACAAGCCACCCCAACCGACTTGGTGGCACCACAGTGTCAGCCTTGTCAGGATAGGTCTCCCCAAACCTACCCACTGGCTGTGAACATTCTAAACTAACACGAGTCTCAATAAGTGTCCAGTTTAAGGGTATTACACAGAAACATACCAAGGGAACATGAATCAAATATGCACTTTTATTCATTTACAATAAACTCATAAAGTACATCAATTTTGATTGAAGCTAAGGGCATACAAAACTGTATAACAAGGATAAGAACTCCCTAACCTGCTACTTTGTCATTGCCTCACTATATAACTCAATATAGAGGTAGTTCGATCAGATCAAACTAGCCAAGGACATATTGGACGGTCTAAAAACAATGTATGAAGGGCAGAACCATTCTACTCGACAGAAGGTCCTGAAACTGTTCATGACCACGTAGATGTCCAAGGGAAAGAAAGTTCATGACCATTGTCTTTGGATGATGGGTTACATTAACGAACTCGAAGCCCTTGGATCTGGGCTAGATCTTGGCATGCAAGTGGATGCCATCTTGAATTCTTTGCCCTCTTCCTTCAATGCGTTCACAATGAACTACAACATGAATAAGCTGAATGTCAGCGTCCAGGAACTCAGCAATATGTTGTAGAGGGCCAAGGATCTACTAAAGAAGGATGAGACTGTGGTTATGTTTGCTGAAGCTAACAAATCAGGCAAGAAAAAGAGAAAGGCAAAGAAGCCACAGAAGAAAACTACCAAAACTAAGAAGCAGAAGAAGAACAAAGCTTCTGATGTCTGTCACTTCTGGAAGCAGACCGGCCACTAGAAGTGGAACTGTCCTACCTACCTGGAATCTAAGAAAGGTAACGACGAAACTTGTGTCATAGAAACTAATATGTTAGTTACTTCTACGTCTTGGTGTGTTGACTCTGGGGCTTCAACTCATGCGTGTAACTCACTACAGGGGTTGAAGGTTAGTAGAAGATTGAGTGAAGGCGAAGTGACACTATTCTTGGGAACGACTGCAAGTGTTGCAGCTGCGGCAATAGGAACCGTAGAGTTAGTTTTTAGAGAAGGACTGCTTGTACTTAAAGATTGTCTTTATGTACAGAACTTAAGAAGAAATTTGATTTCTGATTCTATATTGTGTTGATGGATATATTGTTTATTTTAGTAATGTGATTACTGTTAAACGGAATAACAAATTCATCGCATGCGGGGAACTGGAGAACGGTCTCTATGTTCTACGTCCTTCTCTAGAAACTAACTTAACCAAAACTACGTCGGTTAAAAATCCCAAGAAAAGAGATCGTGATACAGTAATTCCCACTACCTCTAGCATTACCGACTTGGCCACATCGGTGTTGACCGAATCACGAGGTTGGTAATGGATGGTCCTTTGGATTTTCTAACTGTAGAAAATCTTCCCACTTGTGAGCCTTGCCTTCAAGGTAAGATGACTAAGGGGCCATTTGACGGTAAGCCTGAAAGATCTGCAGGCACATTTGACCTAATACATTCTGATGTATGTGGTCCCCTGAGTGTTAGGACATGCAATCAACACGTGTATTTTATCACCATTATCGATGATATCTCACAATAAGATTACGTGTACCTAATAAGACATAAATCTAAATCCTTTGAAAAGTTCAAAGAGTTCATACAAGAGGTCGAGAAACAGTTAGGGAGAGAAATTAAGGCCCTTCGATCAAATCTAGGTGGTGAGTATCTATCTGACGAATTTATGGACTATTTGAAGGACAATGGGGTTATCTCATAGTTGGCTCCTCTTGCAACACCCTAGCTTAATGGTGTTTCAGAGAGGAGGAATAGGACATTGCTTGACATGGTCTGGTCACTTCTCACATGCTCAGAATTGCCCACATCCTTTTGGGGATATGCGTTGGAGACCGCAATTTACGCGATGAATAGGGTTCCAACAAAATTGGTTCTGAAAACTCCATACGAACTATGGACTGGAAAGAAACGAAGTGTCAGACACTTGAAGATTTGGGGTTGTCCTGCGCACATTAAAAGAATGAGTGCGAACAAATTGAAATCCAAGACTAGTCGTTGCCTATTTGTAGGCTACCCAAAGGATTCAATGGGTTATATTTTATATGACCCAAGTGAGCAGAAAGTGTTCTACTGTCGAAATGCCATGTTCTTAGAGATGGATTATATTTTGCACACTCATCGTCAGGAAATAGTTCTTGATGAGGAGAGCTCCGGATCAGTGGGAGATGTCCCACAGGTTCTAGGCAATAACCTATTAGACAGTTTTGTATGCCTTTAGCTTCAATTCAATTTGATGTACTTTTGACATTTAGTGTAAATGAATAATGTACATGTTTGATTCATGTTGTTTGGTATATTTCTGTGTAAGACCCTAAAACTGGACACTTATGGAGACTCATGTTAGTTTTAAATATTCACAGCCATTGGATAAATCTGGGGAGATTTATCCTGCCAAGGCTGATACTGATATCACACCAAGTGTTGGGATGGCTTGTCTCGGCCACCAGGGTAAGACCCAAGGCACATGCAGTATGGGATTACTTGAATCCTTGAACTAGACCAGATTTCCAGTATTGTCCTGGACCTTGGAGACAGATGGGAAAAACTAGAAAGTTACACCTGACCCCTAGACTCGATTATGACACTTCACTAGGTGTTGGATCGGGCTTTCTTTGATATGTCAATCAGTGAGATCCTTAGCAGGGATCAAAACCTGGACATGTTGGGGCAGTCTGAGAATTCATCTGAGTGAGTGATCATAGTGACAGGATCAGCCCCTTTGTTGGACAATGGTAATGATCGGGAATGCATTCTCTCTGATGGAAACCAAACTGCCAGCAGTTGATTTCAATCATTGGAATTTTGTTTTGCAAAATTAATATATATAAATATATATGTACAGTTTCAAAATGGTTTGCAAATGGTTTTAATTCCCGGGATCAATGTGAGTAGAGAGTGCGGCACTATTACTTGTAGCCGAGGGAGAGTTCTTCTCTTGTCGGGCAGTGCTTGATCATTAAGGGCTGAGAGGTTAAGTGTAAGACCATTTAGGATAATGCCTGATGGTCTAATCTTGTACCTGCACACAGTCCCTGGGTTTTTATAAGATGGCTTGGCCCAAGGGCCACTTAATGTAAGTGTTGGGCCCATTGGGTCTATGTGATGGGCTCAAGGGGTCACTGAGTGTTTCAGTGAATTCGGCTGGCCTTGTAATAAAGGCTGGGCCGAACCCATGTAGCTGGTATGTAGATCAATCCTTGGGTCCCACACCATACAAAGTTGCCCAATTGGGCAGCAGATTGGAAACTAGTTAAACACTGAACACTTAATGGGCCAAAAAGCCCATTATGAGCTAGGCTGATATGATCACCCATCTAAGTGGCGAATCTGAGATTGATGTTAGTAAAAGGATTGGGCTTCTGACCTTGTCCACTCTGGGAGACCAAATTCGAATCAGATTTGAATTTAATAACCTTCTGATAAGATCAGGAGTAAACTAGCATAATTTGTAGATAGGATTAAGATTATCCCCTATCCAAATATTAATTTGGATTGGGATAAGTCCTAATTAGGAGGATTTCTTAATTAAGAAGAAAGGAGGAGAAAACCAATTCCAAAAACACTAGATTTCAAACCAAGTTTTTCCAGTGGAGAAGAAAGTCTTCTACGTATAGAGATTAGATCTCAAAAAACTCCAGAGAGAAGAAAAGCTACTGTGCTATCTTCGTCCCAAGAGTTCTCCTCCAGCTGCTGCCAACCCCTCTTGCATGATTCGATCTTTGTAGTAGAAAGAAGTTAAGAAATCTGTTCTTGACATCAGTGTTGTAGAAAAGACTGAAAAGGATTCGGTGTTCAAAATTTCCAGTGGGTTCTTACGAAGGATCTAGTGTGTAGGACGCACCCTGCTCGTTCCATTTCATCCATAGCTGTGTCATCTTTAGCAGGAGCGGATCTTGGTGTCTTCTTTGTGCGTGAACACCAACTTTGGGAGATACTATTTCTCTAGATCAGGTATAATCCTCCTTTTTGCTTTTGGTTAAGATTTGGTTCGATTATGGTTCAAGTAGAATCCTTGAATATTGTATTCTAAATTTAGGGAATATGATTCCCAGTTGGGAGAAGGTAGGAAAATTTTTTAAATTCACCCACCCATTCCGCACCCTTCATCTCATCCATTAGATGGATCCTACCTATCTTTCAGTGGTATCAGAGCCGCAGGTTCGAATCTTGAACCAAAAGAAAATCAGATCTGAACCTGTGCAGATGGACAAAAGATCTTCTGCCAAGATTTGTGCAAATTGTTTTTTTTTTTTCAAGAAATTGTTTCTTGTTAAGGGCAATTGATCTGAAATTAATTTTTGTTAAATCCAAAATTTAGTTAGAACCATTCTTTATTTATTTTGATTTTATGGACTGTTCGAACCTGGAGATCGCAATGCAGATTTGGCGCAGATGGTCTGCACACCCTTTTTCCTTTTTTTTTTCTATTCAATTCGGTCTGTAAATAATTTTTTTTTTTCTAGGCTGAATGTATAGGATTTGATCAAGATGTAATTAATTAATAGAAATAGGATTTCTATTTTATTTTCTTGATTAAAGAAGAAGGAAGAAGAAGGCAGCGCTGGAGATTTGCAGATGGAGAAATCGTTCCCTGCGATTTGCAATTTGTGAAACTGCAACCCTAGTGATTAACCTCTGTTTTGTAGGTGGTGTGAACAGTCCATAGTTGATTTGTGTTTTTCAAAAATCAAAATTATTAATTTCAGATCTTTCATGAATTAATTCTTGAATTGAAAATCAGTTTCAGACCATTTCGGACTAGATTGGACCAAAACTGTTTGGACCGAATTTGGGGGTTTGAAAAGGGACTGTTTTTCAGTCCAATTTTCTCACACTTTTGTTCCAAATCTGATGTTCAATTACAGGGATTAATTTGGCCCACCTGTAAAGCTTAGTTTTAAAAGGTTAAAACTGCAAAAGCCCACACTTGCGAGAAAAGCTGTATGGGCCGAACTGCTAATTACGATTCAGCCCACACACCTAGTAGACATTAATTGCTAATGTTATGGATTTCATATGGGCCATTTAATGGGCTTTACAGCAGTTGATTGCTTGGATCAATTCCTCCTTTTTCATGTGATGATTGGATGTTTGATGTGTTGCGACCATGGGCCATAAGCACTTGGTCCATGATGATTCGTTAGTGGCTCTTGCGCACACCATGGCTGAATGCACATCATTGCCATGGTTTCCCATAAGGTCATTGGATGACCCTTCCTTTCTTGGTGGGCCCCACAACCTTGAAAAGGGATGCGTACAGAACCCCTAGCCGTTTAGGGCCCACCAGAAATATGATTTTATGAAAGTCAGTGGGAGCCACTTTGGATCGACCTAAATTAGAACTAGGGCATTATTTTGTTCCCTCTAGCAAATATGAATGCATGTGATAGGGAGATCCATATGATGGACTCTCTAAAGGCCTTCCATTATTACCACAATGATGGGTCCCTCAGTAATGAGGAAACACACCAAAAAATTAGACTATCCATTTGCTGTTGGATCTGTTAGAGTGTTTCATAAGATGATACGGGCGTCATAGACCGATGTGGGAGGGGCTTCATTAGAAAATGTGAACTCTCTCATGGTACCTTGGCGTAACTTAAATATGATGGGTGTGCATTCACTGACTAGAAAGGTTTATCTGAAAACAGCTCTGAACCTTGTTTGATAGAGGCCCAAGGGAAACTCATCTAATGAGTGGATATGATCCGTCACAGAAAGGTGGTGGAGTTATGCAGCTGAAACAGTTGGCTTCACGCACCCCATGTGATTTCCCACATTTCCAGAGACATTTCGTCATCTCCGTCACTGAGAAAGGAGGGAAATCTCAGAGATGAATAAATGGGAATGGAACGTAGATTAAAAGCCATATCTATGTAGGTAACTTGAATCAAACTAAGGTTGTGGACTAATAATTTTGCTGTTTTATCAGAAAATGGTAAACGGTCAATTCGCAAAGCTTCTAGATGATAACAAGCTTAAGGGCCCAAACTATGCCGATTGGTACAGAAATCTTATGCTGGTCCTAACTTCTAAAAGTTAGATAAGGTGGTGAAAAATCTTGCCCCGGAGTGTCTAGGTGATAGGGCTTCTGAGGCCCGTTGGAGGGACTACCAAGATTGGGAGGATAAGAACTCCCTAGCCCGTTGCTTTGTCATTGCCTCACTAGATGACTCAATATAGAGGTAGTTCGATCAGATCAAACTAGCCAAGGACATATTGGACAGTCTAAAGACAATGTATGAAGAGCAGAACCATTCTACTCGACAGAAGGTCCTGAGACTGTTCATGACCGCGTAGATGTCCAAGGGGCAGAAAGTTCATGACCATTGTCTTTGGATGATGGGTTGCATTAACGAACTTGAAGCCCTTGGATCTGGGCTAGATCTTGGCATGCAAGTAAATGCCATCCGAATTCTTTGTCCTCTTCTTTCAATGCGTTCACAATGAACTACAACATGAATAGGCTGAATGTCAGCATCTAGGAACTCAGCAATATATTGCATAGGGCCGAGGATTTAATAAAGAAGGATGAGCCTGTGGTTATGCTTGCTGAAGCTAACAAATCAGGCAAGAAAAAGAGAAAGGCATAGAAGTCATAGAAGAAAACTACCAAACCTAAGAAGTAGAAGAAGAACAAGGCATCTGATGTCTGTCACTTCTGGAAGCAGACCGGCCACTAGAAGTGGAACTGTCCTACCTACCTGGAATCTAAGAAAGGTAACGACGAAACTTGTGTCATTGAATCTAATATGTTAGTTACTTCTATGTCCTGGTGTGTTGACTCTGGGGCTTCAACTCATGCGTGTAACTCACTGCAGGGGTTGAAGGTTAGTAGAAGATTGAGTGAAGGCAAAGTGACACTATTCTTGGGAATGACTGCAAGTGTTGCAGTTACAGCAATAGGAACCGTAGAGTTAGTTTTTAGAGAAGGACTGCTTGTACTTAAAGATTGTCTTTATGTACGGAACTTAAGAAGAAATTTGATTTCTGCTTCTAAACTGTGTGCTGATTGATATATTGTTTATTTTAGTAATGTGATTACTATTAAATGGAATAACAAATTCATCGCATGCGAGGAACTGGAGAACGGTCTCTATGTTCTACATCCTTCTCTGGAAACTAACTTAACCGAAACTACGTCGGTCAAAAATCCCAAGAAAAGAGATCTTGATACAGTAAATCCCACGTGCCTCTGGCATTACCGACTTAGCCACATCAGTGTTGACCGAATCACAAGGCTGGTAAAGGATGGTCCTTTGGATTTTCTAATTGTAGAAAATCTTCCCACTTGTGAGCCTTGCCTTCATGGTAAGATGACTAAGCGGCCATTTGACGGTAAGCCTGAAAGATCTGCAGGCACATTTGACCTAATACATTCTGATGTATGTGGTCCCCTGAGTGTTAGGACACGAAATCAACACGTGTATTTCATCACCCTTACAGATGATTTTTCACGATATGGTTACGTGTACCTAATGCGACACAAGTCTAAGTCATTTGAAAAGTTCAAAGAATTCAGACAGGAAGTCGAGAAATAGTTAGGGAGAGAAATTAAGGCCCTTCGATCAGATCGAGGTGGCGAGTATCTCTCTGATGAATTCTGGGACCACTTAAAGGTCAACGGGATAGTGTCACAATTAGCTCCTCCTGCCACACATCAACTCAACGGTGTTTCAGAGAGAAGGAATAGGACCTTGTTGAACATGGTCCGGTCACTTCTCATCCACCCATAATTACCCACATCCTCCTGCCACACATCAACTCAACGGTGTTTCAGAGAGAAGGAATAGGACCTTGTTGAACATGGTCCGGTCACTTCTCATCCACCCATAATTACCCACATCCTTTTGGGGATATGCATTAAAGACTGTTACCTACGTATTGAATCGGGTTCCAACAAAATCAGTTCCAAAGACTCCTTATGAACTATGGACCGGAAGGAAGCCAAGTGTAAGACACTTGAAGGTTTGGGGTTGTCCTACACACGTTTAAAGAACGAGTGCGGACAAGTTGGAATCCAGAACCAGTCATTGCCTATTTATAGGCTACCCAAAAGATTCAGTGGGTTATCTATTGTATGACACAAGTGAGCAGAAAGTGTTCTGCAGTCGAAACGCCCAATTCTTAGAAACCGATTACATCCTGTACTCCCTTCATCAAGAAATAGTTCTTGATGAGGAGAGCTTAGGTGCAGTGGGAGAGGTCCCACAGGCTCCAGTTAGTGACCAACCTAGAAGATCCACTTGGGTATCCAGACCACCAATTTGATATGGTTATGACCAGCATAGTTACCTGGTGGAAGCCTTGACTAGTGAAGAGGATCCCATGACTTATGCGGAAGATATGCTAGACATAGATTCCCAGAAGTGGGTGGAGGCCATGAGAGCTGAGATGGACTCGATGGAGACCAATGGAGTCTGGACTCTAGTAGATCCGCCCTCGGGGTAAAAGTAATTGGTTGTAAATGGATGTACAAGAGGAAGAAGGGCCCCGATGGCAGGATTGAGACCTTTAAAGCTCGTTTGGTGGTGAAAGGGTACACTCAAAAAGAAGATATCGGTTATGAGGAAACTTTTTCGCCTGTGGCCATGCTCAAATCCATTAGGATCCTGCTAGCTGTAACAGCATACCATGACTATGAGATTTGGCAGATGGATGTCAAAACCGCGTTCCTAAATGGTGATCTTAATGAAGATAACTACATGCAGCCGCCGCAAGGCTTCATTGTTGCTGGTCAGGAACACGTGGTATGCAAACTTAATAGAACCATATATGGACTTAAGCAGGATTCTATGAGTTGGAACATCCGCTTTGATTCCGCTGTCAAAATGTTTGACTTTGTGCAGAATTTGGATGAGCCCTGTGCTTATAGGAAATCCAATGGGGATAAGATCACCCTTTTGGTGTTGTACGAGGACGATATCCTACTCATT
Organism: Nelumbo lutea; assembly: GCF_056320005.1. NCBI lineage: Eukaryota > Viridiplantae > Streptophyta > Magnoliopsida > Proteales > Nelumbonaceae > Nelumbo > Nelumbo lutea. The sequence goes on along the minus strand of NC_142689.1, from coordinate 56,177,963 downwards.
GGGAATGATGTAGGACTGTTGACTTTAGTCAAGGTATGGCTATCATAGCAGTTCTCCATGAAAGATCTTGGAGAAGCTTCATATATATTGGGTCTTCGACTCTATAGAGATAGATCAAAGCGGATAATTATATTATCCCAGGCTGCTTACATTGACAAAGTTGTCAAAAGATACAACACGGAGAACTCTAAGAAAGGAAATGTTCATTTCAGGCATGGAGTCACTCTCTCCAAGAATATGTCTCCCAAGACTTTTGAGGAGATTGAGGGCATGAGAGATGTTCCCTATGCCTCAGCCGTAGGGAGCATCATGTTTGCCATGCTGTGCATTCGCTTGGACATAGCTCAGGCAGTGAGTGTGGTAAGCAGATTCCAGGCCAACCCAGGGCGGGTGCATTGGACTGCTGTGAAGAACATACTTAAATACCTTCGAAGGACAAAAGAGTTTTGTCTAGTATTCGATGGTAGTTCACTACAAGTTCTAGGGTATACCGATGCCGATTTCCAATCGGATCCAGATGATAGAAAGTCAACATCTGGGTATGTTTTCACGATAGGATCGTATGCTGTTTGCTAGAAAAGCAGCAAACAGGGGTCCACTGCGGACTCCACAACCGAGGCCGAGTACATTGCCGCAAGTGAAGCTGCCAAGGAAGTCGTGTGGATGAAGAAATTCATACATGAATTGGTAGTGATTCCGTCCAGCACATCACCCATCTCGTTGTTGTTTGACAACAATGGAGCGATTGCCCAGGCTAAAGAGCCTCGGGCTCACTCGAAGTCAAAGCTCATCGAGAGGAAATACCATGTACTGTGGGAGATCGTTGGTAGAGGGAACGTCCTAATTCAGAATGTAGCATCAGCGGATAATGTGGCAGACCCATTGACTAAGCCACTGACACAGAAGGTGTTTGAGAAACACGTGGAAAGTATGGGACTTTGGCTTGTACCGGATTGGACCTAAGTGCAAGTGGGAGCTGTTAGACAGTTTTGTATGCTCTTAGCTTTAATCCAATTTGATGTACTTTTGACATTTAGTGTAAATGAATAAAGTACATGTTTGATTCATGTTGTTTGGTATATTTCTGTGTAAGACCCTAAAACTGGACACTTATGGAGACTCGTGTTAGTTTTAAATATTCACAGCCATTGGATAAATCTGGGAAGATTTATACTGCCAAGGCTGACACTGATGTCCCACCAAGTGTTGGGGTGGCTTGTCTCGGCCACCGGGGTAAGACCCAAGGCACATGTAGTATGGAATTACTTGAATCCTTGAACTGGACCAAATTTCTAGTATTGCCCTGGACCTTGGAGATAGATGGGCAAAACAGGAAAGTTAAACCTGACCCTTAGACTCGATTATGACACTTCACTAGGTGTCGGATCAGGTTGTCTTTGATATGCCAATCAGTGAGATCCTTTGCGGATTCCACACCTAGACATGTTGGGGCAGTCTGAGAATTCATCTGAGTGTGTGATCATAGTGACAGGATCAGCCCCTTTGTTGGACAATGATAATGGTCGGGAATGCATTCTTTCTGATGGAAACCAAACTGCCAGCAGTTGATTTCAATCGTTGGGATTTTGTTTTGCAAAATTAATATATATAAATGTATGTACGGTTTCAAAATGGTTTGCAAATGGTTTTAATTCTCGGGATCCATGTGAGTAGAGAGTGCAGCATTGTTCCTTGCAGCCGAGGGAGAGGTCTTCTCTCGTCGGGCAGTGCTTGATCATTAAGGGCTAAGTGGTTAAGTGTAAGACCATTTAGGATAATGCTTGATGGGCTAATCTTGCACCTGCCCACAGTCCCTAGGTTTTTATAAGATGGCTTGGCCCAGGGACCACTTAATTTAAGTGTTGGGCCCATAGGGTCCATGTGATGGGATAAAGGGGTCCCTGAGTTTTTCAGTGAATTCGGCTAGGCCTTGTAATAAAGGCTGGGCCGAACCCATGTGGCTGGTGTGTAGTTCAATGCTTGGGTCCCACGTCATACAAAGAAGCCCAACTAGATTGGAAATTAGTTAAACACTGAACACTTAATGGGCCAAAAAGCCCATTACAAGCTGGGCTGATATGATCACCCATCTAAGGAGCGTATCTGAGATTGATGTTAGTAAAAGGAATGGGCTTTTGACCTTATCCACTCTGGGAGACCAAATTCAAATCAGATTTGAATCTGGTGACCTCCAAATAAGATCAGGAGTAAACTAACTTAATCTGCAGATAGGATTAAGATTATCCCTTATCCAAATATTGATTTGGATTGGGATAACTCCTAATCAGGAGTATTTCTTAATCAAGAAGAAAGGAGGAGAAAACCAATTTTAAAAACACTAGATTTTGAACCAAGTTTTTCCAGTGGAGAAGAAAGTCTTCTGCGTACAGAGATTAGATCTCAAAAACTCCAGAGAGAAGAAAAGCTACGATGCTATCTTCATCCTTGGAGTTCTCCTCCAGCCGCTACCAACCCCTCTTGCAAGATTCGATCTTTGCAGTAGAAAGAATTCAAGAAATCAGTTCTTGACATCAGTCTTATAGAAAAGACTGAAAAGGATTCGGTGTTCCGAATTTCCAGTGGGTTCTTGCGAAGGATCTAGTGTGTAGGACGCACCCTACTGGTTCCGTTCCATCCACAGCTGTGCCATCTTCAGTAGGAGCGGATCATGGTGTCTTCTTTGGGCGTGAACACCAACTTTGGGAGATACTGTTTCTCCAGATCAGGTATAATCCTCATTTTTACTTTTGATTCAGATCTGGTTCGATTGTGGTTCAAGTAGAATCCTTGAATATTGTATTCTAAATTTAGGGAATATGATTCCCAGTTGGGAGAAGGTAGGAAAACTTTTGAAATTTGCCCACCCATTCCGCACCATTCATGGCGTCCATTAGATGGATCCTACCATTATTTCATAACCAACCTAGAAGATCCCCCAGGGTATCCAGGCCACCAGTCCATTATGGTTATGACCAAGATAGTTACCTGGTGGAAGCTTTGTCTAGTGAGGAGGATCCCGTGACTTACATGGAAGTTATGTTGGACATAGATTCCTAGAAGTGGGTGGAGACCATGAGAGCTGAGTTGGACTCGATGTAGGCCAATGGAATCTTGACTTTAGTAGATTTGCCCTCCGGGGTAAAAGCAATTGGTTGCAAATGGATTTATAAGAGGAAGAAGGGCCCCGATGGCAGGATTGAGACCTACAAAGTTCGTTTGATGGTGAAAGGGTATACTCAGAAAGAAGGTATTGACTATGAGGAAACCTTTTCGCCCATGGCCATGCTTAAATTCAGTAGGATCCTGCTAGCTGTAGAAGCATACCCTGACTATGAGATTTGGCAAATGGATGTCAAAATCGCGTTCCTGAATGGATATCTTAGTGAAGATATTTACATGCAGCAGCCACAAAGCTTAATGGCTACTGGTAAGGAACACATAGTATGTAAACTTAATAGATCCATATATGGACTTAAGCAGGCTTCTAGGAGTTGGAACATCCGTTTTGACTTTGCCGTTAAATTGTTTGACTTTGAGCAGAATCCGGATGAGCCCTATGTTTACAGGAAGTCCAGTGGGGATAAGGTCACCTTTTTGGTGTTATATGTGGATGATATCCTACTCTTTGGGTCTACCACATTCTCCGCTGATGCTACCTTCTGAATTTTGATATCCCTTCTACCAACAATTTCCTATAGTATGTGGTATTTCCTCTCGTTGTGCTTTGACTTCGATTGGGCTCGTGGCTCCTTAGCCTGAGCAATGGCTCTAGTGTTGTCATACCACAGTGGAATGGGTGATGTGTTGGATGGAACAACTCCTAATTCTTGAATTAACTTTTTCATCCAAATGACTTCCTTGGCAGCTTCACTTGCGGCAATGTACTCGGCCTCGGTTGTGAAATCTGTGGTAGACTCCTATTTGCTACTTTTCTAGTTAACTGCATAGGACCCCATCGTAAAGATGTAACCGGATGTAGATTTTCTATCATCTAGGTCTGATTGAAAGTCAACATTGGTATACATTAGGATCTGTAGTGAATTACCATCGAATATTAGACAAAACTCTTTTGTCCTTCGAAGGTATTTCAATATGTTCTTCACATCTTTCCAATGCTCTTGTGCTGGGTTTGATTGATATCTACTTACCACACTTACTACCTGAGCAATGTCAAGTCAAGTGTACAGCATGGTATACATGATGCTCCCTATGACTGAGGCATGGGGAACCTCTCTCATGCCCTCAATCTCCTCGGGAGTCTTGGGAGACGTACCCTTAGAGAGAGCGACTACATGCCTGAAAGGAATGTTTTCTTTCTTGGAGTTTTCCATGTTGTATCTCTTGACAATTTTGTCAATGTAAGCAGAATGGGATAATCCTATTATCCTCTTCGATCTATCTCTATAGAGTCAAAGACCCAAGATATATGAGGCTTTTCCAAGATCTTTCATGGAGAATTATTGTGAAATCCACACTTTCATTGTAGTTAACATCCCTACATCATTCCCAATAAGTAAGATGCCATCTACATATAGAACTAGGAATGTAACCTTATCTCCCATTGTCTTCTTGTAAACACAGGGCTCATCTAGATTCTACTCAAAGTCAAACTATTTGATGGTAGAGTCAAACCGGATGTTCTAGCTCCTAGAAACTTGCTTAAGTCCATATATGGATCGATTAAGTTTACACACCATGTGTTATTGACCTACAACAATGAATCTTTGCAGTTGCTGCATATAAATATCTTCAGTAAGATCTTCGTTCAGGAATGCAGTTTTGACATCCATTTGCCTAATCTCATAATCATGGTGCACTACTACAGTTAGTAGGATCTTGATGTATTTAAGCATGGATTTCACCACAAGACGAGCCTTGTAGGTCTCAACTTTCCCATCGGGGCCCATCTTCCTCTTGTAAATCCATTTTACCTCAGGGAGCAAATCTATAGAGTCCAAACTCCATTGGTCTTCATTAGCCCATCTCAACTCTCATGGAATCTATCCATTTCAAGGAATCTATGTCCAACATAGCTTTCGTATAAGTCACGGGATCTTCCTCACTATTCATGGATTCCATCAAGTAACTTTTTTTATCATAGCCGTAACAAACCGGAGGCCTAGAAAGCCGGGTAGACCTTCTAGGTTGGTTATTTTCTAGAGCCTGTGGGACGTCTCCCACTACCCCTGAGCTCTCCTCATCAAGAACAACTTCTTGATGATGATTGTTCAAGATATAGTCTATTTCCAAGAAATAGGCATTTTGATTGCAAAACACATTTTGCTCATTTGGATCATAGAATAAAAAACCTATTGAGCTTTTGGGGTAGTCTACAAATAGGCAATGGCTAGTCTTAGATTCTAATTTGTCAGCATTCATTCTTTTAACATGTGATGGCCAACCCCAAATCTTCAAGTGTCTTACACTTGGTTTCTTACCGATCCATAGCTCATATGGAGTCTTAGGAACATATTTCGTTGGAACCCGGTTCAGCATGTATATCGCAGTCTCTAATGCATGACCCCAAAAGGATATAGGTAATTCCGAGTGGACGAGAAGTGAATGGACCATATCTAATAGAGTCTGATTTCTCCTCTTAGATACACCATTTAATTTTGGTGTAGCAGGAGGAGCTAGTTGTGATACAATCCCGTTTTCCTTTAAGTAGTCCTTGGATTTGTCAGAGAGATATTCGCCCCCTCAATCTGATCGAAGGGCCTTTATCTGTCTCCCCAACTATTTCTTGACCTATTGTTTGAACTCCTTAAACTTTTCAAAGGATTTAGACTTGTGTCTCATTAGGTACACGTAGTTATACCGAGAAAAATCGTTGGTAAATGTTATAAAGTAAACGTGTTGGTTACGTGTCCTAACATTCATGGGACCACATACATCAGTATGTATCAAATCTCTGATACACTTAGACCACGTCATCACCTTTCTAGATACCTAGATACACCCTCCTCCATTTTTAGACCCAAAATTACCATTTTACCCTTTTATCAAGAAAATCCTTATTCGACGACCCCTACTGCTCAACAGACTTCAAATCACGATTTCTCACTTTGTCACACCGCTCGAGGCCATCAAATCCCATCATTACCCTTTTTAGACACTTTAGGTTACCCTTGGAAAATTTTGTTACAAAATTCCCCATTTTACCCCTTCTCTACGAAGATTCTAATTCATGCGATCTCATTGTTCGAGATAAACCCTAACATCTTGAGGTTTAATCTCAGCCCTTGAATCCTACACTTTACACCCCTTGGACTTTCCCTCTTATTGCAAAAAAACCCTTTAGTTTTTTCATTTAATTCCCTGCACATTTATGAAAATCACCCAAAACCCCCTATCTATCCTGGATGCAATCTTAGCCATAATTCTAAATCCCCCTTGCTTCTCCACCCTAAAATTGGCCTAATCATCATTTAGCACTCCCTAAACCCTAATTTCTAAAACATTATTCACCCCTCTCTCCATTCCCTCTCAAAAGAATTCAGCCATGCTATTTTGGTTTTAATTTAAATTTTGATTTTTGAAATCCCCTCTTCTAGACATTAAAGGAAAGGAGACGAGGGAGAGAAAATCAAGGGGAGCTGTTCCCTAGCTAATTAAATTCAGTTTAGAAGGAGGAGCCAATGAGGAAAAAAGGAAAAAGGAAAAATTGAGGAAACTCTAGGAACCTTCCTTTCCACCTTTGGATTAGCATCAAAATATCTCAGTCATCCATCCTTTCCAAACCTTAAAGATATCCTAAAAGAAATCCTAACAAAACCCTAACTAACCCTCCCCTTTTCAGTCCAAGCCTAATCAAACTAAACCTAATTTAGTTCTAATGAGACTAAACCATCCCAACTGAACCAAACCAAACTGTCCCTGTCCCATTCGGTTTAACAATAAAAATAATAAAAATAAAAAGAAAAAAAACCAAAAAACCAAACTCAAGCTCCCATCTCTCTCTCTTGGGCCCAACAACCGGACCTATCCATCTTTTTCCTCCTCTTCTCTCCAACCTCTGGCAACCCTAGCGAAAATCATCCCTGTCACTACTACCTTCCCCAAAATCCAACAAAACTCTCCTCCCTCTTCTCCAATGCCATTGAACCACCATTAACCTTCAATCATTTTCCTTCCATCTTCTCCTTCAATAAAAAAAGAAAAAAAAATGAACAAAAAAAATCTGCACACATCTCAGTTCGGCTATGTGAAGGAGGAGAAGACACAAGAAGAAGAAAGAGAGAAGAAGAAGTATAAAGTGAAGAAGAAGAAGAAGAGAGCCTCCATCCTCTCGGGCAGGTAAGAGGTTAGACCTCAACACCCAAGCAACTACATTTTCTTCCTCTCTCAATCTCACCTTTCCCCAAAAACGTAAAACCCTAGCCTCTATTCCTACAGTCGAGTCGTTACCTTCACCACTTCCTTCCTTTCCCCTCCACTCCAAGAAAGACCAAAAACCTAAGCCTCCATACCCTCTTCTCCTTCCTCCATTAGAGACCGGTCTAAACCCTAACCTCACTTCCCCTTTTGGTTGGAGAGAACTAGAACCTCACCCAAAAAAGAAACTAAAATCCAAGCCACTCTTCATTCGGCCCTGTGAAGGAGAATGGAAATGGGAAAAAGCAAGAAGAGTTCTAGGGAAGCTTGAGTCAAACTATCCATTTGTAGCTCAAATAAAGCACCCAAGAAGGGACCGTTAACATTGTTAGATAGTTTTTGTATGCCCATAGCTTCAATCTGATTTGATGTGCTTTTGTTATTTAGTGGAAATAAATAAAGTGCATGTTAGATTCATGTTGTTTGGTTTAATTCTGTGTAAAACCCTAAAACTGGACATTTATAGAGACTCGTGTTAGTATTAAATGTTCACAGCCGTTGGATAAGTCTGGGGAGATTTATCCTGCCAAGGCTGATACTGGTGTGCCACCAAGTGTTGGGATGGCACATGCAGTATGGGATTACTTGAATCCTTGAACCGGACCAGATTTTCAGTCTTGCCCTGGACCTTGGAGATAGATGGGCAAAACTAGAAAGTTACACCTGACCCCTAGACTCGATTATGACACTTCACTAGGTGTTGGATCAGGCTGCCTTTGATATGCCAATTAGTGACATCCTTAGCGGGGATCAAAACCTGGGTATGTTGGGGCAGTTTGAGAATTCATCTGAGTGGGTGATCATAGTGACAGAATCAGCCACTTTGTCGGACAAAGGGTAATGATCCGGAATGCACTCTCTCTGATGGAAACCAAACTGCCGGCAGTTGATTTCAATCGTTGGAATTTTGTTTTGCAAAATTAATATATTTATATATATATGTACGGTTTCAAATTGTTTGCAAATGGTTTTAATTCCCGGGATCCATGTGAGAGGAGAGTGCGGCACTGTTCCTTGCAGCCGAGGAGAGGTCCTCTCTTGTCGGGCAGTGCTTGATCATTAAGGGCTGAGAGGTTAAGTGTAAGACCATTGAGGATAATACCTGATGGGCTAATCTTGCACCTGCCCACAGTCCCTGGGTTTTTATAAGATGGCTTGGCCCAGGTACCACTTAATGTAAGTGTTGGGCCCATAGGGTCCATATGATGGACTCAAGGGGTTCATTGAGTTTTTCAGTGAATTCGGCTGGGCCTTGTATTAAAGGCTGGGCCGAACCCATGTGGCTGGTGTGTAGATCAATGCTTGGGTCCCACGCCATACAAAGAAGCCCAACTGAGCAGCAGATTGGAAAGTAATTAGACATTGAACACTTAATGGGCCAGAAGCCCATTTCGAGGTGGGCTGATATGATCACCCAGCCTTGGGGCGAATCTGAGATTAATGTTAGTAAAAGGATTGGGCCTTTAGCCTTATCCACTCTTGGAGACCAAATTCAAATTAGATTTGAATCTGGTAACCTCCTGATAAAATCAGGAGTAAGCTAACTTTATCTCTAGATAGGATTAAGATTATCCCCTATCCAAATACTGATTTGGATTGGGATAACTCCTAATTAGGAGGATTCTTAATCAAGAAGAAAGGAGGAGAAACCCTAACCAAGAGAGAGAAATATTAGATTTCGAACCACCTTGAAGAGATATAGGATATCTCCTGCGAATATAGATAGGATCTCATATTCATACTCCAAAAGAAGAAAAAGGCAGTTCAGCCTTTTCGCCTTTTGGATTTCTCCTCCTGCCGCTGCCATCTGTTTTTGCAAGATTAGATCTTTGCAGAAAAAGAAAGTCAAGAAATCTGTTCTTGACATTAGTATTGCAACAAAGACTAAAAGGATTCAGTGTTTAGTGTTTCCAGAGGATTCTTGTGAAGGATCCAGTGTGTAGGACGCACCCTGCTGGTTCTGTTCCATCCACAGCTATGTCATCTTCAGCAGGAACAGATCTTGGAACATTCTTTGGACGTGAACACCAACTTTGGGAGATACTGCTTCTCCGGATCAAGTATATTCCTCCCATTTATCTTTTGGTACAGATCTGGTTTGATTATGGTTCAAGTAGGATCCTTGAATATTGTATTCTAAATTTAGGGAATATGATTCCCAGTTGGGAGAAGGTAGGAAATTTTTGAAATTTGCCCACCCATTCCGCAACCTTTATGGCGTCCATTAGATGGATCCTACCATTCTTTCAGTGGTATCAGAGCAGCAGGTTCGAATCTTGAACCAAAAGAAAATCAGATCTGACCCTACGCAGATGGATAGAAGGTGTTCTTTCAAGATTTGCGCAGATTGTTTTCTTTTTTCAAGAAACTGTTACTTGTTAAGGGCGATTGATCTGAAATTAATTTTTATTAAATCCAAAATTTATTTAGAATTGTTCTTTATTTATTTTGATTTAATGGACTGTTCGAACCTGGAGATCACAGTGCAGATTTGGCGCAGATAGTCTGCGCACCCTTTTTCTTTCTATTTATTTATTTCATTTAATTCGGTTTGTAAATAATTTTTTTTTATTCTTATACTGAATGTATAGGATTTGATCAAGAATGTTATTAATAGAAATAGGATTTCTGTAATTTTTCTTGATTAAAGAAGAAGGAAGAAGAAGGCGGCGCTGGAGATTTGCAGTTGGAGAAATCGCTTTCTGCAATTTGCAGTTTGTGAAACTGAGACCCTTGTAATTAACCTCTGTTTTGCAGGTGGTGCGAACAGTCCATAGTTTTATTTGTGATTGTTTGAAATTAAAATTATTAATTTCAGATCTTTCATGAATTAATTCTTGAATTGAAAATCAGTTTTGGATCCTCTCGGACTAGATTGGACCAAAACTGTTTGCACCGAATCTGGGGTTCGATAGGGACTATTTTTTAGTCTGTATTTCTCACACTTGCTGTTCCAAATCTGATGTTCAATTATAGGGATTAATTCGGCCCACCTGTAAAGCCCAGTTTTAAAGGGATAAAACTACAAAAGGCCCATTACTGTGAGATAAGCTGTATGGGCCGAACTGCTATCTGCGATTCAGCCCATACACCTAGTAGTCATTAATTGTTAATGACTTAGATTTTAAATGGGCTATTCAATGGGCTTTACAGCGATTAATTGATTGGATCAATTCCTCCTTTACATGTGATGTTTGGATGTTTGATGTGCTGCGACCATGGGCCATAAGTACTTGGCCCATGAAGACTCGTTAGTGGCTCTTGCGCACACCATGGCTAAATGCACATCATTGCCATGGTGTCCTTCAAGGTCATTGGATGACCCCTCTTTGCTTGGTGGGCCCCACAACCCTGAAAAGGGATGCGTACGGAACCCCTAGCCGATTAAGGCCCACCAGAAATCTGACTTTATGAAAGTCAGTGGGAGACACTCTGGTTTGACCTAAATTAAAACTAGGGCGTAATTTTGTTCCCTCCAGCAAATATGAATGCATGTGATAGGGAGACCCATATGATGGACTCTCTAAAGGCCTTCCGTCATTAGCACAATGATGGGTCCTTCAGTAATGAGGAAACGCACCATAAAATTGGGCTATCCATTTGATGTTGGATCTATTAGAGTGTTTCATAAGATGATAGGGGCGTCATAGACCGTTGTGGGAGGGGCTTCACCAGAAAATGGGAACTCTCTCACGGTACCATGGCGTAACCTGAATATGATGGGTAAGCACTCACTGGACAGAAAGGTTTACCTGAAAACGGCTGTGAACCTTGTCTGACTGAGGCCAAAAGGAAACTCATTTGATGAGTGGATATGATCCGTCACAGAAAGGTGGTGGGGTTATGCAGCTGAAACATTGGCTTCATGCACCCCATGTGATTTCCCACATTTCCATAGACATTTCATCATCTCCGTCACTGAGAAAGGAGGGAAATCTCAGAGATGAACAAATGGGAATGGAACATAGATTAAAAGCCATATCTATGTAGGTAACATGAATCAAACTAAGGTTGTGGACTAATGATTTTGCTATTTTATCAAAAAATGGCAAACGGTCAATTTGCAAAGCTTCTAGACGATAACAAGCTTAAGGGCCCAAACTATGCCGACTGGTACAGAAATTTTATGCTGGTCCTAACTTCCGAAAAGTTAGACAAGGTGGTGAAAAATCCTACCCCAGAACGTCCGGGTGATAGGGCTTCTGAGGCCCGTAGGAGGGACTACCAAGAGTGGGAGGATAAGAACTCCCTAGCCCGCTGCTTTGTCATTGCCTCATTAGACAACTCAATACAGAGGCAGTTCGATCAGATCAAACTAGCCAAGGACATATTGGACAGTCTAAGAACAATGTATGAAGAGCAGAACCGTTCTACTCGACAGAAGGTCCTGAAATTGTTCATGACCGCGCAGATGACCAAAGGGCAGAAAGTTCATGACCGTTGTCTTCGGATGATGGGATACATTAATGAACTTGAAGCTCTTGGATCTGGGCTAGATCTTGGCACGCAAGTGGATGCCATCCTCAATTCTTTGCCCTCTTCCTTCAATGCGTTCACAATGAACTACAATATGAATAAGCTGAATGTCAGCGTCCAGGAACTCAGCAATATGTTGCAGAGAGCCGAGGATCTACTCATGAAGGATGAGCCTGTGGTTATGCTTGCTGAAGCTAACAAATCGGGCAAGAAAAAGAGAAAGGCAAAGAAGCCTCAGAAGAAGGCTGCCAAACCTAAGAAGCAGAAGAAGAACAAGGCATCTGATGTCTGTCACTTCTGCAAGCAGACCGGCCACTGGAAGAGGAATTGTCCTGCCTACCTGGAATCTAAGAAAGGTAACATCGAAACTTGTGTCATAGAAACTAACATGTTAGTTACTTCTGTGTCCTGGTGTGTTGACTCCGGGGCTTCAACTCATGCGTGTAACTCACTGCAGGGGTTCAAAGTGAGCAGCAGGTTGAGTGAAGGTGAAGTGACACTATTCTTGGGAACAACTGCAAGTGTTGTAGCGGCGGCAATAGGAACCGTAGAATTAGTTTTTAAAGAAGGAATACTTTTACTTAAATATTGTCTTTATGTACAGAACTTGAGAAGAAATTTAATTTCTGTTTCAAAACTGCGTGCTGATGGATATACTGTTTATTTTAGTAATATGATTACTGTTAAACGGAATAATAAATTCATCGCATGCGGGGAACTAGAGAACGGTCTCTATGTTCTACATCCTTCCCTGGAAACTAACTTAACCGAAACTACGTCGATCAAAAATCCCAAGAAAAGGAATCGTGATACAGTAAGTCCCACGTGCCTTTGGCATTACCGACTTGGCCATATCGGTATTGACCAAATCACAAGGCTGGTAAAGGATGGTCCTTTGGATTTTCTAACCGTAGAAAATCTTCTCACTTGTGAACCTTGCCTTCAAGGTAAGATGTCTAAGCGGCCATTTGATGGTAAGCCTGAAAGATTTGAAGGCACACTTGACCTGATACATACTGATGTATGTGGTCCCCTGAGTGTTAGAACACGCAATCAACACGTGTACTTCATCACCTTTTCAGATGATTTTTCACGATATGGTTACGTGTACCTAATGAGACATAAGTCGGAATCATTTGAAAAGTTCAAAGAGTTCAGACAAGAAGTCGAGAAACAGTTAGGGAGAGAAATTAAGGCCCTTTGATCAGATCGAGGTGGCGAGTATCTCTCTTACGAATTCAGGGACTACTTAAAGGCCAATGGGATAGTGTCACAATTAGCTCCTCCTGCTACACCTCAAATCAATGGTGTTTCAGAGAGGAGGAATAGGACCTTGTTGGACATGGTCCGGTCGCTTCTCGTACGCTCACAATTACCCACATCCTTTTGGGGATATGCATTAGAGACTGCTATCTACGTGCTGAATCGGGTTCCAACCAAATCAGTTCCGAAAACTCCATATGAACTTTGGACCGGAAGGAAGCCAAGTGTAAGACACTTGAAGATTTGGGGTTGTCCTGCACACGTTAAAAGAACAAGTGCGGACAAGTTGGAATCTAAAACCAGCCGTTACCTGTTTATAGGCTACCCAAAGGATTCGGTGGGTTATCTATTCTATGACCCGAGTGAGCAGAAAGTGTTCTGCAGTCGAAACGCCCAATTCTTAGAATCCGATTACATCCTAGACACCCATCGTCAGGAAATAGTTCTTGATGAGGAGAGCTCAGGAGCAGTGGGAGATGTCCCACCAATTCCAGGTAATGACCAACCTAGAAGAACCACCCGGGTATCTAGACCACCAGTCCGATATGGTTATGACCAGGATAGTTACCTGGTGGAAACCTTGACTAGTGAAGAGGATCCCGTGACTTACGCGGAAGCTATGTTAGACATAGACTCCCAGAAGTGGGTGGAGGCCATGAGAGCTGAAATGGACTTAATGGAGACCAATGGAGTTTGGACTCTAGTGGATCCGCCCCCCGGGGTAAAAGCAATTGGTTGCAAATGGATCTACAAGAGGAAGAAGGGCCCCGATGGCAGGATTGAGACCTTTAAAGCTTGCTTGGTGGCGAAAGGGTATACTCAGAAAGAAGGCATCGACTATGAGGAAACCTTTTCGCCCGTGGCCATGCTTAAATCCATTAGGATCCTGCTAGCTGTAGCAGCGTACCATGACTACGAGATTTGGCAAATGGATGTCCAAACCGCGTTCCTGAATGGAGATCTTAGTGAAGATATCTACATGCAGCAGCCGCAAGGCTTCATTGCTGCTGGTCAGGAACACATGGTATGTAAACTTAATAGATCCATATATGGACTTAAGCAGGCTTCTAGGAGTTGGAACATCCGTTTTGATTCTGCAGTCAAAACGTTTGACTTTGAGCAGAATCCGGATGAGCCCTGTGTTTACAGGAAGTCCAGTGGGGATAAGATCACCTTTTTGGTGTTGTACGTGGACGATATCCTACTCATTGGGAATGATGTAGGAATGTTGACTTCGGTCAAGGTATGGCTATCACAACAGTTCTCCATGAAAGATCTTGGAGAAGCTTCATACGTATTGGGTCTTCGGCTCTATAGAGATAGATCGAAGCAGATAATTGGATTATCCCAGGCTGCTTATATTGACAAAATTGTCAAGAGGTACAGCATGGAGAACTCCAAGAAAGGAAACGTTCCTTTCAGGCACGGAGTCACTCTCTCCAAAAAGATGTCTCCCAAGACTTCTGAGGAGATTGAGAGCATGAGAGACGTTCCCTATGCCTCAGCCGTAGGGAGCATCATGTATGCCATGCTGTGCACGTGCCCTGACATTGCTCAAGCGGTGAGTGTGGTAAGCAGATTCCAGGCAAACCCAGGGCAGGAGCATTGGACTGCTGTGAAGAACATACTCAAATACCTTCGAAGGACAAAAGAGTTTTGTCTGGTATTCGATGGTAGTTCACTGCAAGTTCTAGGGTATACCGATGCCGATTTCCAGTCGGATCCAGATGATAGAAAGTCTACATCTGGGTATGTTTTCACGATAGGATCGTGTAACGTTTGCTGGAAAAGCAGCAAACAGGGGTCCACTGCAGACTCCACAACCGAGGCCGAGTACATTCCCGCAAGTGAAGCTGCCAAGGAAGCCGTGTGGATGAAGAAGTTCATACACGAATTGGGAGCGATTCCATCTAGCACATCTCCCATCCCGTTGTTGTGTGACAACAATGGAGCGATCGCCCAGGCTAAAGAGCCTCGGGCTCACTCGAAGTCAAAGCACATCGAGAGAAAGTACCATATACTGCGGGTGATCGTTGGTAGAGGGGACATCCTGATTCAGAAGGTAGCATCAGCGGATAATGTGGCAAACCCATTGACTAAGCCACTGACACAGAAGGTGTTTGAGAAACACGTGGAAAGTATGGGACTCCGGCTTGTACCAGATTGGACCTAAGTGCAAGTCGGAGCTGTTAGACAGTTTTTGTATGCCCTTAGCTTCAATCTGATTTGATGTGCTTTTGTTATTTAGTGGAAATAAATAAAGTGCATGTTTCATTCATGTTGTTTGGTTTAATTCTGTGCAAAACCCTAAAACTGGACATTTATAGAGACTCGTGTTAGTTTTAAATGTTCACAGCCGTTGGATAAGTCTGGGGAGATTTATCCTGCCAAGGCTGATACTAGTGTGCCACCAAGTGTTGGGATGGCTTGTCTCAGCCACCAGGGTAAGACCCGAGGTGAAAGAATGGTAGGATCCATCTAATGGACGCCATAAAGGTTGCGGAATGGGTGGGCGAATTTCAAAAATTTCCTACCTTCTCCCAACTGGGAATCATATTCCCTAAATTTAGAATACAATATTCAAGGATCCTATTTGAACCATAATCAAACCAGATCTGTACCAAAAGATAAATGGGAGGAATATACCTGATCCGGAGAAGCAGTATCTCCCAAAGTTGGTGTTCACGCCCAAAGAATGCTCCAAGATCCGTTCCTGCTGAAGATGACACAGCTGTGAATGGAACAGAACCAGCAGGGTGCGTCCTACACACTGGATCCTTCACAAGAATCCTCTGGAAGTACTAAACACTGAATCCTTTTCAGTCTTTCTTGCAAGACTGATGTCAAGAACAGATTTCTTGACTTTCATTTCTGCAAAGATCTAATGTTGCAATGGCAGATGGCGGCGGCAGGAGGAGATCTCCAAAATGAAAAAGGCTGAACTGCTTTTTCTATTTTTTCTAGAGAGTATCAATAAATTCTGATCTGAATTCGCAGGAGATATCCTATACCTCTTCAAAGTGGTTCGAAATCTCCTCCTTTCTTCTTGATTAAGAAACCTCCTTTTTAGGAGTTATCCCAATCCAAATCAGTATTTGGATAGGGGATAATCTTAATCCTTTCTGCAGATAGAGTTAGCTTACTCCTGATCTTATCAGGAGGTTACCAGATTCAAATCTAATTTGAATTTGGTCTCTAAGAGTGGATAAGGCTAAAGGCCCAATCCTTTTACTAACTTTAATCTCAAATTCGCCCCATGGATGGGTGATCATATCAGCCCACCTCGAAATGGGCTTTTGGCCCATTAAGTGTTCAATGTCTAATTACTTTCCAATCTGCTGCCCAGTTGGGCTTCTTTGTATGGCGTGGGACCCAAGCATTGATCTACACACCAGCCACATGGGTTCGGCCCAGCCTCTAAAACAAGGCCTAGCCGAATTCACTGAAAAACTCAATGAACCCCTTGAGTCCATCATATGGACCCTATGGGCCCATCACTTACATTAAGTGGTCCCTGGGCCAAGCCATCTTATGAAAACCCAGGGACTGTGGGCAAGTGCAAGATTAGCCCATCAGGTATTATCCTCAATGGTCTTACACTTAACCTCTCAGCCCTTAATGATCAAGCACTGCCCGACAAGAGAGGACCTCTCCCTCGGCTGCAAGGAACAGTGCCGCACTCTCCTCTCACATGGATCCCGGGAATTAAAACCATTTGCAAACAATTCAAAACCGTACATATATATATAAATATATTAATTTTGCAAAACAAAATTCCAACGATTGAAATCAACTGCCGGCAGTTTGGTTTCCATCAGAGAGAGTGCATTCCCGATCATTACCCTTTGTCCGACAAAGTGGCTGATTCTGTCACTATGATCACCCACTCAGATGAATTTTCAAACTGCCACAACATACCCAGGTTTTGATCCCCGCTAAGGATCTCACTGAATGGCATATCAAAGGTAGCCTGATCCAACACCTAGTGAAATGTCATAATCGAGTCTAGGGGTCAGGTGTAACTTTCCAGTTTTGCCCATCTATCTCCAAGGTCCAGGGCAATACTAAAAATCTGGTCCGGTTCAAGGATTCAAGTAATCCCATACTGCATGTGCCTCGGGTCTTACCCTGATGGCTTAGACAGGCCATCCCAACACTTGGTGGCACACCAGTATCAGCCTTGGCAGGATAAATCTTCCCAGACTTATCCAACGGCTGTGAACATTTAAAACTAACATGAGTCTCTATAAATGTCCAGTTTTAGGGTTTTACACAGAATTAAACCAAACAACATGAATCAAACATGCACTTTATTTATTTCCACTAAATAACAAAAGTACATCAAATCAGATTGAAGCTAAGGGCATACAAAAACTGTCTAACACGAGGCACATGCAGTATGGGATTACTTGAATCCTTGAACCGGACCAGATTTCCAGTCTTGCCTTGGACCTTGGAGATAGATGGGCAAAACTGGAAAGTTACACCTGACCCCTAGACTCGATTATGACACTTCACTAGGTGTTGGATCAGGCTGCCTTTGATATGCCAATCAGGGACATCCTTAGCGGGGATCAAAACCTGGGTATGTTGGGGCAGTTTGAGAATTCATCTGAGTGGGTGATCATAGTGACAGAATCAGCCACTTTGTTAGACAAAGGGTAATGATCGGGAATGCACTCTCTCTGATGGAAACCAAACTGCCGATAGTTGATTTCAATCGTTGGAATTTTGTTTTGCAAAATTAATATATTTATATATATATGTACGGTTTCAAATTGTTTGCAAATGGTTTTAATTCCCGGGATCCATGTGAGAGGAGAGTGCGGCACTGTTCCTTGCAGCCGAGGAGAGGTCCCCTCTTGTCGGGCAGTGCTTGATCATTAAGGGCTGAGAGGTTAAGTGTAAGACCATTGAGGATAATACCTGATGGGCTAATCTTGCACCTGCCCACAGTCCCTGGGTTTTTATAAGATGGCTTGGCCTGGGGACCACTTAATGTAAGTGTTGGGCCCATAGGGTCCATATGATGGACTCAAGGGGTTCATTGAGTTTTTCAGTGAATTCGGCTGGGCCTTGTATTAAAGGCTGGGCCGAACCCATGTGGCTGGTGTGTAGATCAATGCTTGGGTCCCACACCATACAAAGAAGCCCAACTAGGTAGCAAATTGGAAAGTAATTAGACATTGAACACTTAATGGGCCAGAAGCCCATTTCGAGGTGGGCTGATATGATCTCCCATCCTTGGGGCGAATCTGAGATTAATGTTAGTAAAAGGATTGGGCCTTTAGCCTTATCCACTCTTGGAGACCAAATTCAAATTAGATTTGAATCTGGTAACCTCCTGATAAGATCAGGAGTAAGCTAACTTTATCTCCAGATAGGATTAAGATTATCCTCTATCCAAATACTGATTTGGATTGGGATAATCCTAATTAGGAGGATTCTTAATCAAGAAGAAAGGAGGAGAAACCTTAACCAAGAGAGAGAAATATCAGATTTTGAACAACCTTGAAGAGAGATAGGATATCTCCTGCGAATATAGATAGGATCTCATATTCATACTCCAGAAGAAGAAAAAGGCAGTTCAACCTTTTCGCCTTTTGGATTTCTTCTCCTGCCGCTGCCATTTGTTTTTGCAAGATTAGATCTTTGCAGAAAAAGAAAGTCAAGAAATCTGTTCTTGACATTAGTATTGCAACAAAGACTAAAAGGATTCAGTGTTTAGTGTTTCCAGAGGATTCTTGTGAAGGATCCAGTGTGTAGGACGCACCCTGCTGGTTCTGTTCCATCCACAGCTGTGTCATCTTCAGCAGGAACAGATCTTGGAGCATTCTTTGGACGTGAACACGAACTTTGGGAGATACTACTGATGAGACCAAAACGAACCCTAATTTTATCCCCTAATATTCACTCTTTTACATTTATTTATCACTTAAGTGGACTCATTACTCTTGTATTTCGATTCAGGGCAATAAAGAAGGCAATTGGAAGAAAACAGGACAAATTGGGTGATTTTGCACAGTTTCGGCGACAGTCAGTAATCTGGGCCTAACTCTCAATTCCGGACACCGAATTGGACAATTCAAGATGAATTAGAAAGAAGAAAGGAAGGCCCACAACTTTTATGTCTTGAGTTTTGACAGATTCGGCCCACATCGAGTACGAAAACGAGCCCAAAGTCGGAGCAAGTTCGCAGCCAGGCCCATTTCACAACTTAAGCCCAACTCGCAGAAGTAGTTTGAAGCAGCCCAACTCGAATTCAAGAGTTAATAGTCCGAATTTCGAATGTAATCTCCAAGGAGAGAGTTTTATCAGATCTAAAGTCTTGAATGTAATCCTAGAGAGATAAGAAGATTGAGATTAGAGCATTAGATAAGAGATAGGATTGGATTAGTTCAAGATAAGATCAAAACTCCCTAAGGATAAGATGATCTCCTAGAAGGAGTTGGAAAACAGCCCTCTCCTTTGCCTATATAAAGAGGGGGGCAAACCAGCTCTAGCAATCACTCATTCCAAGATCCAAGAGATCATCAAGAAGACCAAGAAGCAAGAAGGCAATTCGGCTATGGAGAAGAAGAGCATGGAGATTGCGCAGATCATGAGTAGCTAAGCTTCTTTTTCTGGTTCAAGGGGGGAGGTTCGATTGTTCCATTGTGAGGTTCTGTAGTTACTTTATTTTCTTTCTTTTTAATTCAAGTATTCATTGGTTCTTGTGCACATTTTTATTGGATGTTAATGTTAATTAGTCTAACAAACTGAATTAATGTTGATTTTCCTACTGCTATCCATGATTTCGGTGATCCGTAATTGTCACGAATAATGGTACAAGTAGCAATTAGGTTGATATCTTTTTGGGTCAATTGTTCGTGACAGCCTTTGACCAATGTTTTAACATGGTTCAACCTAAAAGAATCGATGGAACAAAATTCAGTAATTGCAGCTATCTCAATTATTGTTATTTTGGTTTAACTGTTTTCACAAATCTTAATGCTATCATTGTTTAACATGGAACGCTATCGTACCCAGTTGAGTGGTGATAAGTGTTGATCGAATGCTGGGTTTGGTCAACTGAATTAGGAAAACACAAGATTTATTGTGGCTATCCTAATAAATCTAAGGTTAAATGCTTGAATTGCAAGAATGCTGAATTGTACCTAGGATCGTTGGCCAATCGATTCAACCCGAACCCTTGAACCAAAATTCGGTAAGACTGATTTTCTCTTGTTTGCTTAGTTTGTTATTCTTTTAATTTTAGTTATTTAATTTTCCCACACAATTACTTTATCCATTCGGCTAAGAAATTATTGATTTGCTCCCTGTGGGATTCGACCTAGAACCACTTTTACTGCAAATATTTTATTGTGGGACTAATAATAATTTTGAGGGCTTCGACAAACCCGTCAAAATTTTGGTGCCGTTGCCGGGGAGCAACTTTAATTTCTTAGCTATTACCTTCCTCTTGTTAACCTCTTTTGTTTTATAACTCGTGCTTCTCAACGAGGTGAACTCAAGTACAATCCCGAAATTGAGAGGACCACCCGTCGTTTAAGAAAGGAGGCGAAGCAAAGGAAGGATCGTTCACCAAAGAAGGTGAATTCAGATTGTGATCTTCCCATCTTTGAAGAAGTAGAAAGAATGGCTGACAGAGAGAGGACATTAAGGGAGTTGGCTGCACCAATTCTGAACCAACAACCTTTATGCATCACGTACCCCACTCATGAGGTAGCCTTTGAACTCAAATCTGGTTTGATTCAATTATTACCTCTGTTTCATGGTTTCCCAAATGAGGACCCTCTCAAACATCTAAAGGAATTTCATGTCGTCTGTTCAAGCATGAAACCCCACGGTATGACCGAGGACCAGGTAAAACTCATAGCCTTTCCATTTACTTTAAGAGAGAAAGCAAAGGATTGGTTTTATATTCTCCCTCCCGGTTCTGTATGCACATGGGATGAAATGAATAGGATATTTTTAGATAAATATTTTCCTGCATCACGGGCTGCGAATATAAGAAAAGAAATATGTGGAGTTCGGCAGTTGGGTGGTGAGACATTATATGAATATTGGGAAAGGTTTAAGCAACTTGTTGCTAGTTGTCCCCACCACCAAATTTCTGAACAATTGTTAATCCAATACTTCTATGAAGGGCTTCAGCCCATGGATAGAAGTATGGTCGATGCAGCCAGTGGAGGAGCCTTGGCGAACAAGACACCTGAAGCGGCTAGGGAGTTAATCTCCAACATGGCCGAAAATTCACAACAGTTCGGTGCTAGGACAGACGGTACCATTAGACGGGTTAATGAGGTAAGCCATGTAAATTTAGAAAATCAGATTTCTGACATAACTGCTTTGGTAAGACAACTCGCTGCAGGACAAGTACAAACTGCCAGGGTGTGTGGTATTTGTTCGATTCCTGGCCATCCTATGGACATGTGTCCATCATTGCAAAATGGTTCGATGCAGCAAGTCAATGCCGTAGGAGGATTCCCGGGCCAGCCCCAACAAAAGTATGATCCCTACTCCAATTATTACAATCTGGGGTGGAGAGATCACCCAAACCTAAGCTACGGGAACCAAGGAGGACAGTAGCAATACCAGCCCCATTTTTTCAGTCGACAGCCCCAGTTTTCAACATCCATCACAGCGCAAAGTCAACTCTCAAATTCAGGTATGACATTAGAAGATATAGTTAAGGCTCTAGCTACTAATACTCAGCAATTTCAACAGGAAACAAGAGCCAGCATTCAGAATTTGGGGAACCAATCAGCCAACTTGCCACTACCGTTAGCAAGTTGGAGGTGCAGAGCTCCGGTAAATTAATAAAACCGGCATAAAAATTCATGCTAAAGTCCTAAAAAATTATAGATAAATTGTAAGTTCATCAAATACCCCCACACTTAAGCTTTTGCTTGTCCTCAAGCAAGGACATCAGCCATAAACTGAACATTCCCCCCCTTCTGTTCTTACCATTTACCTGGTGAACTTTTTAAGATAGAAATTCATTCAGTAGTCGGGGGACTTTTGTAAGTGCTCAACTCTTATTCTTGTAAATTACTATTTAAGATATGTATAAGATCCAAGGAAAGGAGAATATGAATTTCATCATAGTCTACCCTTCACTCCTAATTCATATATAAATCAGCTCCTTAATTGTCAAGGTTAATAATCAAATTTCACTAAGTTTCACATCTGTAACTAAATCTTAATGAGAGTTCAACTTTAGAGTGCCCCTTTGAACCTCAGCTATCACCACAATTTCTTAATTCTAGGGGTGAGTGCATCTTATGCACCATCTCACCCTTTTCTTTTTTTTTTTTTCGGTGTGAGTGCATTTTATGCTCCATCTCACACACTTTTCTCTCTCTCTTTTTTTTTTTTTTTGGTGTGAGTGCATCTTATGCTCCATCTCACACTGGTCACTTGCTTGAGCTAGGTAAATAGGACTCATGTTCTAAGCTGCTAGTTTTACTATTCAGCTCAGAATAGCAGAGTCAATTTGGGCTTTTGTCCTTCTTTGCAATTATTGAACCTCAAGAATCAACACTTCAGATGTGCACTAGCTTTCTTGACCATTAACAATGAAATCAAGGGCTTCCATACACATGAAGGAAGTTAGGGCTAGTCATGCTGAAAGGCATATTCAGCTCCCCTTTTCTCATGCATATATCAAATTGGGTCATTCACAAGAATAAAAACTTAACAAGTACATCAGTCTCCCTCAACTCATTGAATTCCTTCTTAAAAAAAAATTATCAAATAAATAGTAATGAACTTGAGGGGTTCCAGTCTTTTTTGGTTATGTCATTGCCTACATATGTGTGTTGGGGTGCATGGTTTCAGCCCTCATACCCTAGCCTCGGGCTCACTCCCCCACGCTTAAGATGAACAATGTCCTCAATGTTCGTAGTGTTAGGGGATCACACTTGCTAGAGTAAACTGAATAAAAGAAAAGGATGAACTGAGTCCTTAAAGAATTGGAATTTTGAGAAAAAGATCTTTATTTTACTAACTAATATTCTAAAAAGATAAATGACAAAAAGATTCCTTAACCTGTTCATGAGCAAGCATAAAAGATTATTGGTTATCAAGATAAATAGTGGATGGAGGGGGTACAGTACCGCCCATTAAATATGGTTTCAGGCGCTGACCATTTACTTTAAACGTGCCCTGAACCGGGTGGGTGAGTTCTATAGCCCCATGGGGAAAAATCTGTGAAATGGTAAAGGGTCCAGACCACCTGGATCTCAGCTTACCTGGAAACAAGCGGAGACGGGAATTATATAACAATACCTGTTGGCCTACATAAAAGTCCCGTCTCAGCAAGTTCTTATCATGCCAGTTTTTTATTCTTTCTTTATAAACTTTGGCATTCTCATAGGTGGTAAGTCTGAATTCATCCAATTCATTCAATTGCAACCGCCTTTTAGCCCCTGTGGTCTGAATGTCAAAATTTAAGAATTTAAGAGCCCAATAGGCCTTGTGTTCTAATTCAACTGGTAAATGGCATGCTTTACCAAAGACCAATCTGTAGGGGGACATGCCAATGGGTGTCTTAAATGCAGTTCTGTATGCCCATAATGCATCATCTAATTTGATGGACCAATCTTTTCTGGCAGATGCTACGGTCTTTTCCAGAATTCTTTTGAGTTCCCTGTTAGCCAACTCCACTTGGCCACTGGTTTGAGGGTGATAAGGGGTAGCTAATTTATGTGTAATTCCATATTTCTGCATTAACCTTTCAAATTGGGTATTGTAGAAGTGAGTTCCCCTATCACTAATTATAGCTCGCGGAGTGCCAAATCGGGAGAATAGCTTCTTTAGGAAGTGTACCACCCTTCTTGAGTCATTTGTGGGTAAAGCCATGGCTTCTACCCATTTGGATACATAGTCAACTGCAACGACGATGTACTTATTCCCAAAAGAATTTGGGAAAGGTTCCATGAAATCTATACCCCAAACATCAAAGATTTCACAGATTAAAATATTGGAAAGGGGCATTTCATTCCGTCGGGAAATGTTTCCCGATCTTTGGCATTTGTCACATGTGGACACATACCTATGGGCATCTTTGAAAAGTGTGGGCCAATAAAAACCTGATTGCAAAACCTTGGCTGCAGTGCGACTAGCTCCAAAATGACCTCCTGCTTCTTTATCATGGCAAAATTGGAGTACCGACTCCATCTCCTCCTCGGGGACACATCTCCTTATGATCTGATCTGCACACAATTTATACAAAAAGGGTTCCTCCCACAGATAGTATTTTACATCAGAAAGGAATTTCTTTTTCTGTTGATATGAAAGGTTAGGAGGAAGGACTTGTGCAGCTAGATAATTAGCAAAATCAGCATACCAAGGATATGAGTATTTCTGTATTGAGTACAACTGCTCATCCAGAAATTCTTCTCGAAGGTTGCTGGTTATCTCCTCTTTTGAGCTTACCGTGTCCAACCGGGAGAGATGGTCAGTAGCCAGGTTTGTAGCACCCTTCATGTCTCTAATCTCAATGTCAAACTCTTGCAATAAAAGGATCCACCTGATCAGTCTTGGTTTTGAGTTTTGCTTGGTAAGCAAGTGCCTTAATGCCGAGTGATCTGTGTAGACAACAACCTTGGATAATATCAGATATGAACGAAACTTATCAAGTGCAAATATTACTGCTAGCAGCTCCTTTTCTGTGGTGGTGTAATTGAGTTGGGGTCCAGTCAAAGTTCTGCTAGCATAGTAAATTGGCTGAAAATGTTTGTTCATTCTTTGTCCTAAAACAGCTCCTATAGCAAAATCACTCGCATCACACATTAATTCAAATGGGAGGGTCCAATCTGGTGCTACCATGATAGGTGCATGGATCAATTTGTCTTTCAAGATGTTGAAAGCATGAAGGCGTTCAGTTGAAAATTCAAAAGGCACTTCTTTCTGAAGCAAGGTAGATAATGGCTTGGAAATTTTTGAGAAATCCTTAATAAACCTCCTATAGAATCCGACATGTCCTAAGAAACTTCTCAAAGAACGAACAGATGTTGGGGTTGGCAATTTTTCAATTGCCTCCACCTTGGCCTTGTCGACTTCTATACCTCTTTGAGAGATCTTGTGTCCAAGCACTATGCCTTCTTGCACCATAAAATGACATTTCTCCCAATTCAACACAAGATGTGTTTCTTTACATCTAGTAAGCACCTGTTCCAGATTATTCAAACATGCATCAAACGAAGAGCCAAAAACTGAAAAATCATCCATGAAGATCTCAATAAATTTTTCAACCATATCAGAAAATATAGACATCATACATCGCTGAAAGGTTGCTGGGGCATTGCATAACCCAAAGGGCATCCTTCGGTATGCAAAGGTTCCATATGGGCAAGTAAAAGTGGTCTTTTCTTGATCTTCTGGTGCAATTGGTATCTGGTTATACCCTGAATATCCATCCAAGAAACAATAATACTCATGCCCGGCTAGCCTCTCCAACATTTGATCCATAAATGGGAGAGGGAAATGGTCCTTCCGGGTGGCTTCATTTAATTTTCTATAGTCAATACACACACGCCATTCGGTGACGGTTCTAGTAGGGATGAGTTCATTTTTCTCATTTGGAACAACAGTCGTACCCCCTTTCTTGGGCACAACTTGCACAGGGCTTACCCAAGAACTATCAGAAATAGGATAAATGATCCCAGCATCTAACAACTTAATTATTTCAGCCTTTACCACTTCTTTCATGTTGGGGTTCAGTCGCCTTTGGGGTTGAACGGAAGGCTTGCTGTCATCTTCCATCAAAATTTTATGAGTGCAGATTGATGGATTAATGCCTTTGATATCTTCTACCTTCCAAGCTATAGCATTTTTGTGTTCCCGCAGCACTCTTAATAATTTTTCTCTTTGTAAAGGATTCAGCGCTGCGGAAATTATCACGGGGAGATCTGATGGTTCCTCAAGGAAAGCATACTCTAAATGGGATGGTAATTGCTTCAGTTCAAGGGTGGGGGGTTCTTGGGGTGATGGCTTACCTAATGGTCCAGGAAATTTGCCTAAGTTCTCTAATTTAAGAAACCCCTTTCCCTTGAATTGAGGCTTATCGTTCAGGTATGCTATCATGAGGTTTATTTTTTCATTTTCTCCTTCTTCAAGTTCTCCCTGCTGGAGGCAGAGTTCAAGAGGATCAGTTATTCTACTTACCTGGAAGCATTAATCAATTGTCAATTCGATGGCATCAATCATAAAACAAGAATCATCACTAGAGGGTGCATGTTTCATAGCATTAGACATTTTAAAAATTATCTCCTCATCTTGTATCCTAAGGCTGAGTTGTCCTTGTTGGACATCAATCATTGCTTTTCCGGTAGCCAGGAAAGGTCTCCCTAGGATAAGCGGGACCTCCACATCTTCTTGCATGTCTAACACAATGAAATCAACTGGAAAAATGAATTTGTCAACTTTAACTAACACATCTTCTATGATCCCCCTAGGATGTCTAATGGATCTATCAGCCAATTGTAATGCCACTCTAGTGGGTTGGGGTTCATTCAACCCCAATTTCTTGAAGATAGAATATGGCATTAAGTTGATGCTAGCTCCCAGGTCACATAAAGCTTTTTCAAATTTTAAACTGCCAATGGTACAAGGAATAGTGAAACTCCCTGGATCTTTGAGTTTCTGAGGCAGCTTGTTCAGAAGGATAGCAGAACATTCCTCATTTAATGCAACTGTAGCCACATCTCCCAGTTTCCTTTTGTTTGCCAATAATTCCTTCAAAAACCTTGCATAGTGTGGCATCTGGGCTAAAGCATCAGCAAAAGGAATATTAATATGTAAACTTTTAAATATTTCAAGAAACTTACCAAATTCCTTCTCCAATTTTTGTTGCTTCAGCCTGTTAGGGAATGGAACTTGTGGTTGTTGGTGCATCCCTAGTTGTGCTTCTGGTTGTTCCGTCTTCTGTTGTCTAGTCCCAAGGCTTGTTTCTGCCTTGGGTTCAGCCCAATTCTTCTTTTCTACCTCAGGCAACTCTTTTCCACTCCTTAAGGTAATAGCTTGCACCTGCTCTCGTGGATTCACTTCAGTGTTGCTTGGAAGAGTTCCCGGCAGTCTGGAAGAGATTAATTGTGCCAATTGCCCCACTTGGTTTTCCAGGTTTTTGATTGAGGCTTCCTGGTTCTGGAACCTAGTTTCTGCACCTGCTATAAATTTTGTCATCAGTTCCTCCAAATTGGATTTTGGTTCAGGCTGATGATAAGTCTGGTGGAACGGCTTGGAAGTATGCTGATTTGGCCAGTACTGGTTTGAATATCCCCTCCATCCTGGATGAAAAGTATGGTGACTCTGGTAACCCTGCTGTCTTGACGAATTGCTGACATAGTCAACTTGTTCAGTAGATGGTCTGAACTGATTGCCAACTTGGCAGTCTGTACTGATGTGGCCTCCCCCACACAATTCACAATTAAGAGGCTGCACATGCATGGCAGCTATCTGCATTTCATCTATTTTCTTACTGAGTGCTCCTATTTGTGCAGATAGTGCTGTATAAGTGTCAACATTATGCAAGCCTTGCTACTTCCTAGTTTGAGTTCTTTCCGAATTCCATTGATAGTTGTTGGTTGCCATTTCCTCAATAAGTGCATGGGCAACCTCAGGAGTTTTATTATTTATGGATCCTCCGGCTGCAACATCTAATATGGTCTTATTTGAGTCAGTAAGACCATTATAGAAAGTCTGCACTTGCAGCCAAATGGGGAGGCCATGGTGAGGAACTCTCCTTAACAGCTCCTTGTATCGTTCCCATGACTCATATAAAGATTCCCCCTCTTGCTGGAAAAAAGTAGTGATGTCATTCCTCATTTTAGCAGTTTTAGAAGGGGGAAAATATTTAGAGAGAAAACGACTGGCCATTTCGTCCCACGTAGCTATTGATCCTGCCGGTAATGAATTCAGCCATGCTTTGGCTTTATCCTTCAAAGAAAATGGGAATAACCTCAACCTAATGGCGTCATCACTTACCCCATTGTGTTTGAAGGTGTCACAAATTTCTAAAAAGTTAGAAATGTGTGCATTGGGATCTTCGTGGGCCAATCCACAGAATTGCACCATGTTTTGAATCATTTGTATGATGGCAGGTTTGATCTCAAAGTTGTTAGTAGCAATATTGGGCCTGATAATGCTGGAGGCAGCTCCAGTGAGAGTGGGTTTGGCATAGTCCATCATAGTCCTCTGCTCAGCCATTTCTTGAGCTTCTTGAGCTTCTTGTCTGACTTGCCTAGCAGCTCTTAAACGGACACGGAGAGTCCGTTCAATCTCCTGGTCGTAAAGGATCTCTTCCAGTTCAAGTCTGCTTGTCATAAACTGTTAAGGTCAAAGCAATAAAAAGGCCAATATTCACAAAAGAAAATAAATAACTAATCCTATCACACTGAAAATGTAAAGTGAATTATTGGAATACGAAAACCTACATCCTATCATGAATAAATGAAGCCGATTATACTAAAAGCAGATTTAAACCAATCATCTTATTCAAGGTTCCTTTATCTACATCCATCGATTGCAACATCTGAATTCAGACCCAATTTAGTTGAGTTCAGATCTACAAGTCTTTGGTATTGTTAGTCCAGAGAAATTAACAAATAATAATTCAGATCTGAGCTGTATATCTCATACACACTCATTGGTATATACTGCAATATACATCTACCAAATCTGTGATGCGTTAGGGCTGATATCAGAGTTAGGCTTGGTTTAAGGATTTTAAGCTCTACATTTGAAGCCCAAACCTGTATAGCTTATGCATATCAAACACTTGCTAAGACCTGAAAAATCAGATCTGCAATGTTTGGTATTGTTAACTGCTGCAAGAGATCTAATCCAAACATCAATTCAGATCGGGTGCAAGAGATTTAAAAGATAACAAAACATCAAGTTCAAAGAAATTTCAGATCATGTACTCATACTGCCTCAGATTCTCATGTAATTCAGATCTGATTTTACCATTCATGGCTTAAATTTCATCAATGAGGCAAGTCTGATGCATCAAATGGTGCTGTTACTACCCGAATTCACATCAGAATAGAGTGGGTTCAGGTTTGAGTTCAGATGAACTCAAATCTGAACCCACATGCATTTAGATCTGCAACTAGCTGAGTTCAAATCTGAGCTCAAATCTGAGGTTCAGATCTGAAGGCTTACATATCATTCTTTCAAATATTTTTCATTCCTTGCTACCCTTTGATCCCTGAAGCTAATCTGATATCTCACATTATGAATGGGGTGCCAAATTCTCATCAGAATTGAGTAGGTTCAGGTCTGAGTTCAGATGAACTCAGATCTGAACCTAGCAGATTTGCAACCAACTGAACTCAGATCTGACCCCAAGTCTGAGTTCACATCAAATTTCTTTCATTCTTTGCTACATTTTCAGCCATGAGACAAGTCTGATGTATCAAAATATCAGTCATAATTGAGTAGGTTCAGGTCTGAGTTCAGATGAACTCAGATCTGAACCTAGCAGAATGCAGACCTGCAATTAGCTGAACTCAGATCTGAATCTAGCAGATTTGAGTTTCAGATCTGAAAGTCAGATTTGAAGTTCAGATCTGAAAGCTCTCATGCTATTCTTTTCCTCAAAATAAACACACTTTTTCTCAACCAAATCAGCTCAAAAAAAAAAAAATCATAGTACAAGTTATCTAACATTGCAAAGTCTGCCCTCTATCCTGCTCTGTTCACAGTCCCAGTTCAGATCTGAGTGATTTCAGATCTGAATTTCTTTACCCAATGCTATCCAATTGTTTTATAGAGATAGCAGATTTGTTCTAGGGTGTATTGGGGTGAAGATAACCCCCGATTACCCTTTGAATTTATATCAGTTCAGGTCTGAGTTCAAGGGAACTCAGATCTGAACTGTTGCAAATCTGCTACAGCAGAACTCAGATCTGAACTCAGATCTGAGTTCTGATTCGAATCCATGGTTTCCATTCTTTCGGTTATATGGTTCTCTCTCTCTCTTTTTTTTTTTCACTATCTAAATATATTTTTTTTCTTTTTGTAATGAAAGAAAAGAATAATAAAGGGCTGAGAACAGATTTTTTTTTCTGAGTATTGCAGTTCTGCTATAGCAGATCTGAGTGCCGAATGCAACTCAGATCTGCAACACTCATGTTTTCAATTTTTTTTTTCTTTTAGAAGACAATAACTTCAAGATAGAAAGGAAAACAGGTCTCCCTTTATTAAAATTAAATTGAAACAGGGAAGAGAAAGTAATCTACTAAAACACAATTACAGTAGTACAGCAGTTGCAGTCCAAGCTGAAATGAAAAAGTTAGCAAATTAACCCAACTATGAATGCAATTCTGAATGAGATCAGATTAAGAATGCTCAATGTTTCCTAATATTGTTTCCCTAAATCCCCGGCAACGGCGCCAAAAACTTGATGTGTGGCTCATTGTGACACTAGCAAGTGCACTAGCCGTTCAAGTAATAAAGTAGTGAGTGAAGTATCGTTCCCACGAGGATTTAGGAAACAATTACCAATACTAAATTGAGCACTTCTTATCTGATCAACAAATAAATCAAAACTTTAATGAAAGCTAAAAAAAATCCTAAATTAAAATCTATCTAAATCATTGGCCCAATTGCCTTCAAATCAGGTTAGAAGAGTAAGCAGTAAATGTCAATCTCATAATTCAGCAATCTATCAATTTGGATCATTTGAAGAAATCATGATTGAGCCTTGGTTTGGTGAAACCCCAAGGTCATAAACAACCTCTCTCAAGTGCATGTTCATCCTATGCATGAGTGACGGTTCTTCTATCTCTAGCAAGAATCTAATCCCCATGCATGCATTTCTTCAAACACTTCTAAGGCATCAATTCAAATCTGAATTGATCACCAACTGAATTGTGCAAGTTATCTCTAACCTTGCACTCAATTCAGTTCTTGAATAGTAGATCTGAATTCCTAGAGTCTCTCTCAAGCACTCTAGGAATTCCAAGCTGTAGATTAATTCGGCCAATCTGAAAATTGCAGATCTGAATTCTCTTTCAAGCAATTCAGATCTTGCAATCTCAGATCTGAGAATTCAGATATGAGTTTTGAAGGTTAGTTGGCCGAATTAATCTACAATAACACCCTTATTCAAGAAACTTCAAGTACAATTCATGACCATTTGAATGAATAAAAAAGAATTAGATTGCTGAACTGAAATTTTACAAGCTGAAATACATCAAGGAAGAATGGAAAAAAGGAGAAAGAAGAAAGAAAATATAACAAAGAAACTGAATTCGAATCAAAAGAGAATGAAACTACAATTGATTTATTACAAAAGATCTTTGAATCACAAACCCTCAATTTGAACTCACCTTCTCTTCTAGCTTGCTTGTCTTGAACTTCCTTTAGCCCTTCTTCTTCTTCTTCCTTGCGCCTAGCCTTCTTCTCTTCTCTTCTCTCAAGGTGGCTGAACCTCTAAGAGTGGGAGAGCCTTCCTCTCAAGCAATTGAACACCTCTCCCCCCTTCTAGAGGCCTCCTTATATAGTTTTTCAAGGGGGCTCTTGCCCCTTCTTGAAGCCTCTAGAATGGGGTGTATTACACCCATTTCTTGAACTTTCTAGAGCTCTCTTGAAAGCCTCCTAAGGGCTGCTATTTGGGCTGCATTTAGGCTCTCCCTTAGCACATGATAGCTATACATTGAGCTGCTCTTTTGGGCTGAGAATGGGCCTTCCTTGCTGGGCCGAATTCTACTCATAGCTAGGCTTTATTTTCTTGGGTTTTCTCAAGGAATTCACTTGCTCTTCTTGGGCCGAAGTGCTCTCTCTTGCTTCCACGACCGGGCTGGACTGAAATTGGTCTTTTTGAACCTTCTTTTCTTGCCTTTTTCCTTCCTTTTCTTGGATTAATTATCCTTGAACTTATTCTTAGCATTAAGCTAAATTAAGGCAAAAATTAATAAAACCGGCATAAAAATCCATGCTAAAGTCCTAAAAAATTATAGATAAATTGTAAGTTCATCAGTAAACTTAATAGATCCATATATGGACTTAAGCAGGCTTCTAGGAGTTGGAACATCCGTTTTGATTTTGCACTCAAAACGTTTGACTTTGAGCAGAATCCGGATGAGCCCTGTGTTTACAGGAAGTCCAGTGGGGATAAGATCAACTTTTTGGTGTTGTACGTGGACGATATCCTACTCATTAGGAATGATGTAGGAATGTTGACTTCGGTCAAGGTATGGCTATCACAGCAGTTCTCCATGAAAGATCTTGGAGAAACTTCATACGTATTGGGTCTTCGGCTCTATAGAGATAGATCGAAGCGGATAATTGGATTATCCCAGGCTGCTTATATTGACAAAATTGTCAAGAGGTACAGCATGGAGAACTCCAAGAAAGGAAACGTTCCTTTTAGGCACGAAGTCACTCTCTCCAAGAAGTTGTCTCCCAAGACTTCTGAGGAGATTGAGAGCATGAGAGACGTTCCCTATGCCTCAGCTGTAGGGAGCATCATGTATGCCATGCTGTGCACGCGCCCTGACATTGCTCAAGCGGTGAGTGTGGTAAGCAGATTCTAGGCAAACCTAGGGCAGGAGCATTGGACTGCTGTGAAGAACATACTCAAATACCTTCGAAGGACAAAAGAGTTTTGTCTGGTATTCGATGGTAGTTCACTGCAAGTTCTAGGGTATACCGATGCCGATTTCCAGTCGGATCCAGATGATAGAAAGTCTACATCTGGGTATGTTTTCACGATAGGATCGTGTGCCATTTGCTGGAAAAGCAGCAAACAGGGGTCCACTGCAGACTCCACAACCGAGGCCGAGTACATTGCCGCAAGTGAAGCTGCCAAGGAAGCCGTGTGGATGAAGAAGTTCATACACGAATTGGGAGCGATTCCATCCAGCACATCTCCCATCCCATTGTTGTGTGACAACAATGGAGCGATCGCCCAGGCTAAAGAGCCTCGGGCTCACTCGAAGTCAAAGCACATCGAGAGAAAGTACCATGTACTGCGGGAGATCATTGGTAGAGGGGATGTCCTAATTCAGAAGGTAGCATCAGCGGATAATGTGGCAAACCCATTGACTAAGCCACTAACACAGAAGGTGTTTGAGAAACACGTGGAAAGTATGGGACTCCGGCTTGTACCAGATTGGACCCGAAGTGCAAGTGGGAGCTGTTAGACAGTTTTTGTATGCCCTTAGCTTCAATCTGATTTGATGTGCTTTTGTTATTTAGTGGAAATAAATAAAGTGCATGTCTGATTCATGTTGTTTGGTTTAATTCTGTGTAAAACCCTAAAACTGGACATTTATAGAGACTCGTGTTAGTATTAAATGTTCACAGCCGTTGGATAAGTCTGGGGAGATTTATCCTGCCAAGGCTGATACTGGTGTGCCACCAAGTGTTGGGATGGCTTGTCTCAGCCACCAGGGTAAGACCCGAGGCACATGTAGTATGCGATTACTTGAATCCTTGAACCGGACCAGATTTCCAGTCTTGCCCTGGAACTTGGAGATAGATGGGCAAAACTGGAAAGTTACACCTGACCCCTAGACTCAATTATGACACTTCACTAGGTGTTGGATCAGGCTGCCTTTGATATGCCAATCAGTGAGATCCTTAGCGGGGATCATAGTGACAGAATCAGCCACTTTGTCGGACAAAGGGTAATGATCGGGAATGCACTCTCTCTGATGGAAACCAAACTGCCGACAGTTGATTTCAATCGTTGGAATTTTGTTTTGAAAAATTAATATATTTATATATATATATATATATATATATATATATATATGTACGGTTTCAAATTGTTTGCAAATGGTTTTAATTCTCGGGATCCATGTGAGAGGAGAGTGCGGCACTGTTCCTTGCAGCCGAGGGAGAGGTCCTCTCTTGTCGGGCAGTGCTTGATCATTAAGGGCTGAGAGGTTAAGTGTAAGACCATTGAGGATAATACCTGATGGGCTAATCTTGCACCTGCCCACAGTCCCTGGGTTTTTATAAGATGGCTTGGCCCAGGGACTACTTAATGTAAGTGTTGGGCCCATAGGGTCCATATGATGGACTCGAGGGGTTCATTGAGTTTTTTAGTGAATTCGGCTGGGCCTTGTATTAAAGGATGGGCCGAACCCATGTGGCTGGTGTGTAGATCAATGCTTGGGTCCCACGCCATACAAAGAAGCCCAACTGGGCAGCAGATTGGAAAGTAATTAGACACTGAACACTTAATGGGTCAGAAGCCCATTTCGAGGTGGGCTGATATGATCACCCATCCTTGGGGCGAATCTGAGATTAATGTTAGTAAAAGGATTGGGCCTTTAGCCTTATCCACTCTTGGAGACCAAATTCAAATTAGATTTGAATCTGGTAACCTCCTGATAAGATCAGGAGTAAGCTAACTTTATCTGCAGATAGGATTAAGATTATCCCCTATCCAAATGCTGATTTGGATTGGGATAACTCCTAATTAGGAGGATTCTTAATCAAGAAGAAAGGAGGAGAAACCCTAACCAAGAGAGAGAAATATCAGATTTCGAACCACCTTGAAGAGATATAGGATAGCTCCTGCGAATATAGATAGGATCTCATATTCATATTCCAGAAGAAGAAAAAGGCAGTTCAGCCTTTTCGCCTTTTGGATTTCTCCTCCTGCCGCTGCCATCTGTTTTTGCAAGATTAGATCTTTGCAGAAAAAGAAAGTCAAGAAATCTGTTCTTGACATTAGTCTTGCAACAAAGACTAAAAGGATTCAGTGTTTAGTGTTTCCAGAGGATTCTTGTGAAGGATCCAGTGTGTAGGACGCACCCTACTGGTTCTATTCCATCCACAGCTATGTCATCTTCAGCAGGAACGGATCTTGGAGCATTCTTTGGGCTTGAACACCAACTTTGGGAGATACTGCTTCTCCGGATCAGGTATATTCCTCCCATTTATCTTTTGGTACAGATCTGGTTTGATTATGGTTCAAGTAGGATCCTTGAATATTGTATTCTAAATTTAGGGAATATGATTCCCAGTTGGGAGAAGGTAGGAAATTTTTGAAATTCGCCCACCCATTCCGCAACCTTTATGGTGTCCATTAGATGGATCCTACCATTCTTTCAAACATTTCAAAATCCTCCACTCTAAAAGGTGTTTGATCAAAGGCAACATAGAGGTGAATTTTCCACCTCATTTTCTTTTATTTAGTGTTATTATTCTATCATTGTCTTTCACCTTCAGCACTGAACTACTCCGTTATTAGATGATGTTGTGCATTTTTTTTTCTTGAGTTCATTTCTTGATGATTAGATGTAGGAATTATTAGAAAAGCATATAAATAAATTTGAATGATCATTCCATGTGCCTTTAATGCTTATTGGGCATGTTTTGAACCAAAAAATGCTGAAATCAACTTATGTTCATAGTGATTTAGTGTAAGAAGTACTAGAATAGCTTATTAGTTACTTCTCATGAATCCCTTATGTCTTCTAGTGTTTATTTAATTTGATTGGAAATCAATTTCTGCACTAAAATCTATTCAATTTAATAGTTTTTTTACTCATCCTAGTCTAGGATATATAAACATGCTTATTGGAACTATTTATTTGTTTGTTTGTATGTTTGTTCTCTTAAATTTTATTAATGCTCTAAGTATTTTCTTATTTCAACATGGTTTATTTTGTTGATTGGATGGTGTTTAATATTTTTTTGTTAATCTTTTGGTAATTGGGTGTAGAAATCATTAGAGATATTTGTCGATTGTTTCGGATAATATCCTATGTTCTTTTAGTATTTCTTCAAGTAGGGTTGGTATCATTGTTGAAATCATTTCATTTCATAATATTCCAATTCTATTTTGTAAAGTTAAATGGATTGTGCATATTTGAATTAAGTGTAGAATGTTAGAACACATTTTTTTAACTTCCTATTTTATGTTAAATTTTATTTTATTTTTTTGTATTCTTGCTTCTTTGTTTTATTTTAATCTTATGTTGGGGTTGCCTTAGATGAGTTTTCTTGTAGGGGATTACCTCCCTTTTGATTTGTCCCATTTTATTTGCTTAGTAGGAATGAGAGGGACCTTGGATAAAGAGGAAGCATGACATGTAGTTGCCAACTCCTTTTGCTCCTTTAAGGGTTTCTCTTATCCAAACCAGGAATGAGAAGGTTAAATCACTTGGGAAGTAACCCCACAATGACTATCATCTATGATGGGCAAACTCACTATTCATTCTTACTGGCTCAATCCCTTCTAGTTTTTTTTTTTTTTTACTTAATTAGGGGAGTGGTACTACATGTTGAATATGGGAGAGGGGTGCCTAACACCTTCCTTCTCTTCCCTAAAAGTTACCTAGAATAGCTTTAATTTGGGCACATGAGAGTCTTGTTTTGTTTATTGAACTTGGGAGGCCCATCACTCCCACATTCCTTGCATTGATGGGTGGCGACTCTATACTTCAGCCATGAATTAAACTCCAAACTCAATTTGGATGTTCACAAGTGGGTTCTCATCCTCGTTCTCAAGCTCCCAAACAAAGTTTCTCCCCATCGCGCTAGTACGTCCTACCACTATAGAACCTCCGATGATCATGTTGATCACCCCACGAATAGGCCTTTTGGGTGGTGGCGGATCTCGAGGTGGCTGATCATGATCCTAGTGCCTGCTCGACGTTGGCGCTTCTCTTGGTTGGTCGACAGGTTGGCTTCTGTCATCGCACTTGATGAACTACTTCAGGTAGCAGTGATGGATCAATTCCTCGATCTCATCTTTCAAGTTCCTGCAACTTTCGGTGTCATGGCTTATGTCACAGTGGAAGTGACAATACTTGTTGGGGTTGGGGTTAACAAGGTCACCTTTCATCATCAATGGCCATCTCACATACTTGGCCATCTTAATTTGCATAAATATTTTGCCCCTTTTTGCATTCAGGGTGGTGTAATTTTGGCTATGGACTGGGGGAGTTCTAGATCATCGGCCCGATCTGGAACTCCAGTGTGGAGACATACTCCTTCTTTTTGGTGACCTGCTTCACCTGTTATGGGGTGACTGACTTCTCTTCAGCAACTTCTTCTTTTGCTACTGCTTACTACTTCCCATTTCTTCTTCTGCTTGCTTTCTCTTCTCGGACATCTTTAACTAAGATCTCAGTGCCTCCTCCACCTTTGTGAACTTGTCATCATGGTGAAGGAGCTCCTCCATGGTGGATGGAGGGTTCAACTCGACTTCCCAGTGCAAGTTGGGGTGGTTGACGCCATTTACCGCTGCTATGAGATATATTGCGGGGTCGAGATTAGGAATCTGGAGACACTCCAAGTTGAGTCATTTTATGTAGTTGTGGAGTGTCTCGTTGGGTTGTTGTACTACGCTGAGAAGGTAGGTCATGGACTTAGGGCACTTCTTGTTGGTGGCAAAGTGTGTAGTGAACAATTCCATGAACTGGTTCCAACTCTTTATTGAGCTTGTGGCCAATCCCGAGTACGACATCCGAGTTGTGCCTCAGAACGTCATTGGGAAGGCCATGTAGAGGCTCGTGTCGTCACCCCAAGAAGCTGCCTCAGGGCCTGGAAGTTGTCGATGTGGTTGACCGAAAATGATGATGGCGCCAATTGATGATGCAAGGAAGAAGAACTACTACTTGGCCAGGTCAAACTGCAAGGAAGAAGAACTAGAGGTCCTAGGGTACTTTATTCGGTGTGGACACTTCAATGCTTAAGTCAGCATAGGAGATTGTAGAGAGCTGATTGCTAGAAAGTAATAGCGAGTGAGGGCTAAATAGCACGTACCTTATAAGGTTGGAGGTGATACCTTTACGTGGGCGAGCTGCCGTGGGCCTCATGAAGTGTGTCTGAGATCACTGGCCCATCTAACCCAGAGTCCATTCTGCACCCGATGATGGACTTTGTGTAAGCTGATAAGGCTTATCAAGGTCCATTTGATTAGGATAGGTTAGAGATAAGATCTATTGGCATGCGGCATGATCTCGAGGAGGTCAGAGATAACTGGCTCGCTTCTGGAAAAAGGCTACGTGGCACCTTGGCATGTCAGTGAGCGTGGCGAGCTGCTTAGTTCCCAGTCTGAGCTAAATGACCTGAGGTGACTTGGACTTCTGAAGTTCCCAAGGATGTTGAGATGTCACCTAGTCGTTACATTGCTCCCTATGCCATCATATCATTCGATGCGCCAAATCGACCCTCATCACCTGTGTTTCTTATACACAGGATTCAAGTGCAATTATACAAAATATTGGTTTGTACACTCATGATGGGTTATATAGTTTTGCTTTTTACACAACATGGCGAGCAGAACTAGGCTCAAGTAGACTTGAAAAGGCCGTTATATATATGGCACCATTTTGCGGCCTATGCTGGAGTCAAACAAATTCTGGCCATTCTCTTGCCCTAAGATGGCCCTTTTTAGGTGCTTATTGTTTCTTTCAATTATTTTTTTTTGTGGAAAGTATTGCAGCCGTAGGTGTCAACAAGTGGTGGCAATTGGGCAGGTTGGGTTGGGTTTGGTTTGCATTGAGCTTCAACCCAACTCATTTAACCCGCCAACCCATTAATGACCAGTTATATAAAATTAAATGGGTTGGGTTTAACCCAAACCTTCTTTAACCCAATCCAACCCACCCAAACCCATTAATCTTATATTTATGTACTTTAAACAAAAATCTAACTCCCTCTTAACAAATAAGTTGGTCATAGCTTGATGTCAATAGTAATTGCACTTTACACAAGTTATGAAGGTTCAAATCACATTACATGCATGTTATTTTTACACAAGCAACAAAGCCATTTAACTATGTTCGGGTTTCAAATTTGACTAACCACTTAGTTTCAATCTGGTTAAACCAACTTAAACTAGTGGTTGAACCATTTAGAACCGAATTAGTCCAGTCGGACCAGATCCTGACCAGAACGGTTCAGTTTGGTCAGACCGAACTCCAATTGGACCAGTTCATTTTGGTTGGAGTAGACCGGGCTGGTTGAGTCATCAGTGGATTGACTTGGGTTGGCTCATGTCAAGTTTGTGCATGGGTTTGGGACCGAACCAATTGGCCCGAAGCAGGTTAAGAGAAGTGATGAGGGGTAATTTGGCATGACCTAGTAAGTAAATGTCACGTGGACGCGATCTACCCGTAGGATGACAACTTAGCAAGAGGGGCCTAGTCAATAGCTCTTAGAGCTCGGGTGTTCGGTCACCTTGGTACAAAGCCACCTTGGCATAGAGTCACCTTGGTATAGAGGCACCTTGGCACCTAAGCCAGTTCGGGGCCTAGGAACCGAAGTGACACGTAATTGACTCCAGAGGCTTCTTAGCAGACTCCAAACCTCTCGGGATCATATCACGTAATGGCAATTCTTATCCTCTCCTCGCCCGGATTGGGCGGTAACAATAGACTTCATTGACTGATACGTTACTCCCCAACTAAAGTGGAAACGGATCTCATCTACTCAGGCCGAAGATCCAACAACCGTTTTGTGAGACCCACGACAGGTCAGCTATATAAGGGCATCAACCCCTCTAGGGCCCAGGTACACGCGATTATTTACATTCAAGCTTTTAGCTTGCAACCACAGCCAGAATACTAACTTAAGCATTAGAGCGACCTCACCGGGTCATTCACCCCGATCTCTCTGATCCATGTTTTGTAGTTTGGTCCAGCTTTCCACTTGAGCAACGTCCAGGCAACCTTCCAATTAGGAGCTTCCAAATCACACATTGTCAATTGGCGCCATCTGTGGGAAATGATCGAAAGGTCATCCAAATCCTAGTTAAAATCTCAGTCTTAATCTTAACCATAATGGCATCATCCAGCCACAACATAAAGAGCGACATGAACATCACTCGGGGGCAAGAGTTGCAAATAGTCACTCCCTAGGGTTCCTCGCTGACCATCAGTCAGTTCACCATCCCCCTGACTATCTCTAGGGTTCCATCACTGTCTGTCTCACACACTACCCAATAGGTGAGTGTCCCGCTTCCCCAAGTGGGTGCCACATTTTCGGAGCCTTCCATGATTCCCCATAGGGTCGGGCACTCCCAGTTTAACGACCTCGTCTAGAGCGTCCGAACGATGCATATTCAAATGTTGCAAATCTGCCAATTCCAGCAGTTTCAGTAGTACTATTCCTATCAACAGTACCAACAGTAGTTCCCACCCCTGCAACCGAACCGGTCTCATTAGAATGTTCGCCAGTCTCCTCCCCGTGGTGAGAGAGTTTCGTAGATACTAGTCCCTCCCTCGGGATGGACCCCATCGTGGGGTATAGCAGGTGACCAGCGTACTCCCCCCGCTTCCCGAAGAGAGAGCTCAAGGGATAGGCTTGAACCTAGCCAGCCCAAGAGGCACAATCAACAAGTTCCATATCAAGATAATGTAAATTGTCAACTCATGGCCCAAGGCACGGGCTCGAAAGGAGACCCCTCGGTTCCCCGTGATAGACAGCACCGAACACGCGGTGAAGAAGAAGTGGCGAGAAGAACCCCTGAACCACCTCGCCCAACCATTCGGAGTAAGATTGAGATATCTGACAACACTAAGGCTAGCAGTACAAACGTTGCCCCACCAAAGAAGTACCAGCGATGACGTTGCAAGACTTGCCATTCCTTAGCAAGGATCAATCCACTAGCAAAGCCCAACCACGTAGTAGATTAAGGTTGAAAAAGAGAGGAGGTAAGCTCAGTGGCCACGAGAATGGCACCTACTCTATTGAGTCGGCCTTCCCCTATCACCAAACTCCTCATGGCCCCAATACCGAAGGATTTCATGGTACCACCGCTAAACATGTATGATGGATCCTTTGATCCCAAGAATTTCGTAAACGCATTCCAGTCCTAGATGCATCTTGCCGGGGCCGACAAGGCTTGCATGTGTGTGGCTTTCTCCACCACATTTAGAGGAGTATTTTAGACCTGGTATAGAAACATCGCATCGGGTTCCATTAGAAGTTGGGCGCAGTTCGCAGACATGTTCATGACCCACTTCATCACTAGTAAGAAGTGTCCAAAGTCACAAGAGAGCCTTCTGAACGTGGTGCAGAGAGAAGGAGAATCAATTTGAAGCTACATCAAGCGCTTCAACGAGACATGCCTGCAGATACTAAACCTTGACCCAATAGTATGTCTCACCACAGTGCAAAAATGAATTACTAACAAAGAGTTCTAGTGGCATGTTGTGGCAAACAAGCCAGAGAACATCATTGAGTTCCTCAAGCTGGTCGATTAGTACAGAAGAGAAAATAAACCAGAAGACTGACAACCAGCAAGGTGAGAAGAGGAAGAGAGAGGAAGAAGGAATGAACAACAAGAAAAGGAAAAAGAGCTGATCCCCGAGGCAAAGAAGCAAGTCCCCAAGCTCAAGGAGTAAATCCCCCTCATGAAGTTACAAGCCGGGTCAGCATTCCAGGACCCCGCCAGTGGAGAGGACCAACTATACTCCCCTTAACACGAAGCGAGGAGGGATCTTAATGGCCATCAAAGACTCCTCCATCGTTAGATGGCCACCCAGGCTACGAGGAGACCCAACGACCAGGAACCCGAATGTTTATTGTCACTTTCATTGGGACCATGGTCACAACACAGAGAACTGCAAAAACCTCCATGATGAGATCAAATAACTCATCCGTTGTGGGTACTTGAAGAAATACATTTTGCACGAAGAGAAGACAAGGGGACTGGCAGGGAGATCGAAAGAAAGAGACCCTAGAGAGCAATAGGCAGAGTGACCAGGAGTGATCAATATGATCACTGATCTGGACTCGGGTCAAATTGATTTGGATTTATGTTGGGTGAAGTGTATTAATTCATGACAAAAGTAATTTTAGTCAATAATTAATAGAAATTTAATGCATTAATTATAAATTATTTAATTCAAATGAAGAAAATTAAAAAAAAAGGCTAAGGAATTAATACTTATGTTTATGATGGTTAACCCAATGGTTATCCACAACCCAACCCAACCTAACCCATTTAAATGGACAGGTTCGGTGATGGGTTGATCACACAACCCGCCAAATAAATGGGTGGATTGGATGGGTTAGATACTGGGTGAATTGAGTGGATTCAACGAGTTGGGTGAAAAATTGCCACCCCTAAGACAGAGCCTATTGTACGCCGTTTTCTAAATAATTGGCGCATCCTACAAAAAGTTTTACACTTTTATTGCATATGTAGTTATAAAAAGTATTTTTTTTCCTAATCTATTAACTCCTTGATATCCCAAGTTTTCTCTACTACAAGCATTAGATTTTTCATATGGATATCCTGAACACTTGTATGGTGAACTTCAGATACCAATTTAGCAGGAATAATAATTCCATTCCATCTATTATGAATAAGCTCACCAAAGCAGTTTGGGTACCAAGTACAGCAGCTTCCTAAAACTCATAAACATTTAGTTTAGAAATATGTTTAGGATGTTTTAGATTTTTACAGACCTCGAGTAAAGAAAAAGAACTTTTGAGTCATATTCCCCAACTCTATCTATTCTCTTTTTTTTTTATCCTTTTTTTGGACAAGTATCTATCATTTTCTTTATGGCAAAGGTAACTTTCAGATTCCATCTATCTGTGTTGACTCTAAGACTCACTCAATAATTCTATCTGTCAAATTGCATACCTCCGAAATTATAACTTCCATTATAGATACTGTACCACCTACAATTGTTTCATGGTAAATTAACTACAAAAAAAACCGTCAAAGGCGGCAGTTTAGAACCGGCGGTCTTTGTGACTGCCACTATAGAGATATCTAAGGAGACGAATTCCCCCT
Source organism: Nelumbo lutea (assembly GCF_056320005.1). Classification (NCBI taxonomy): domain Eukaryota; kingdom Viridiplantae; phylum Streptophyta; class Magnoliopsida; order Proteales; family Nelumbonaceae; genus Nelumbo; species Nelumbo lutea. Next base: position 56,135,119 of record NC_142689.1, on the reverse strand, counting down.
TTCTGTTCGACCAGAAAAAAAGAATTCCCCTTCATGAGCAAGACAGAAGTTCTCTGTCCATAGAGAACCTTGTACGATTTTCTGGCCGTTTGTTCGAGCAAGAGAAGAGAAGAGAAGGTAATGTTCGTTCGAGCAAGAGAAGAGGCGACCTCTGTTAGTTCGAGCTAGGGTTTCCCTTTGTGCTTGAGAACGGGGAAATTTGTAGACGCTATCCAAACAAGCACCGACCTCTGTTCGTTCGAGAAAGAGAAGAGAAGGTAACCTTTTAACCCTTCTTTTAATTTTTGTCACTGAAGAACAAGCCGACCTTTTTGGTAAGAAGAAAACTTATCCGTTTAGTTTTTTTTTGATAGATCACCTCTCTCTTTAGTTATCAGATCAGATTTGGATTGGATCCAGCTACACCCAAATCTTATCTGTTTATATACAGACCAAATCTGAACCTGAATGCAAATCCCAAGGGGATTTAGGGGTCTCAAATTTCGATTCAGATCCTATCAGGTTCTTGGATTTAATCCGAGCTCGTTTCAGCATCTCTTAAATAAAGAAAACTTAAAACTGTAAATAATCATTCATTAACATATAGAACAAATTTATGTAAATATGAAATAATAGATTTTGTTAATTATGAACTTTATATATTATTTATGAAAATGTATAATTTAATCATAATCAAATCTTAATCGGATTGAGTGGAGTTAGATCATAATCTGATCCACTTATGTAAATGGATCGTCTGAATTCAAAATAATCAGATCACGTATCAAATCTTAATCAGATCACTTTTATGTGCCAAAGTGATTTTGGGGTAACTATGATTTCAGAATTTCCTTTCAAACATACATAAGTTTTAGTTTTTTCCTCCCTTTATTTAAGATGCAGTATTTTGTGTAGTTGGGTTGGAGTGTTTGCCAGGTGGCTGCTGCTCTGCAGGTCCAAAGCAGAGGGGTTATGTTCCCATGAAGCCAATTTAGACAAGAAACATCTGATAAGTATGCTTTTGTCTTGATATGTGGTAAAGTTTTTCTTAAAGTCTTATATATAATAGTTATTTGCAGTATTTTCTGTGGTGTGCAATAGGAGACAGATTTTTATCAATTCATTCATTTATAGTTTGATGAAATATCACAAAAGAAGGAAAAGGAGAAACAGTGAGAAGACATGGAAGGGTTCTGGGTTCTGTCTTTCAAGAAGGTTGGATAATATAACAGGCAAAAAATGTGTATAAATAATTTGGTTCCAATGTGAAGCCTGAGGAATGTCATAACATGGGGGTATCCAAGGCAGGCTAGCTGTGTAAACGGAAAAGCTTGCAGGATCTCAAAACTGCTTTATTGTTTGGTTTGGAGAATGGCAAGAAAAATCAACAGCAGAGAAAAACTTTGTATAGTGGAGTCTCATCAGCAAAGGAAGAAGAATAGAGGAAGAGACGAGAAATATAAAGGAAGCACAAGTTGTAGAGAAAAATAAAGGAAGAAACAAGAGAAAGGAGGGGAGAGATAATGGGTAGTCCTACCAAAACCATTTTGGAATTGGTGTTTTTTCAAAGCTATCATGACATAGTTGTAAAACAATAACAGAATAGTGACAAAACAAAATGCAAATAAGATTCTGCAAACCAAGAGTAACTCCACTTTTCTTGATGGATCTAGCAACACTTGAACACAACCTTGGACTTCACAAAGCTGATAATACAATCTGAATTGGGCAGAACTTCTTGGAGGTTTTGATAACCTTCCAATAAAGAGGATATTCAGTTGGTGTTCTTGTGACTTCTACACATTCCCTTTTATAGGTAATTGCTGTTAGACAGTGTATGCCCTTAGCTCCAATCAGAATGATGTATATTATGACATTTATTGCAAATGAATAAAGTACATATTTGATTCATGTTATTATGGTGTGTTTATGTGTAATACCCTTAAACTGGACACATATGAGACTCGTGTTAGTTTAGAATCTTCACAGTCGTTGGATGGATCTATGGAGATTTATCCTGCCAAGGCTGACACTAATGTGCCGCCAAGTAGGTTGGGGTGGCTTGTCTCAGCTGCCAGGGTGAGACCTGAGGTACATGCAGTGTGGGTTTTCTTGAAACCCTGAACCTGACCAGAATTCCAGTATTGCCCTGGACCTTGGAGAAAGATGGGCAAAACTGGAATGTTACACCTGACCTATAGATTCGATTATGATACTTCACTAGGTGTTGGATTGGGCTGTCTTTGGACTCTATGGGCCCAACACTTACACTAAGTGGTCCCTGGGTCAAGTCATCTTATAAAAGCCCAGAGACTATGGGCAGATGCAAGATTAACCCATCAGGTGCAACCCTAAATGGCCTTACACTCAACCTCTCAGCCCATAATGATCAAACACTTTCCGACAAGAGAGGACCTTTCCCTCGGCTGCAAGGAACAGTGCTGCACTCTCTTCTCATATGGACAGGATTTAAAACCATTTGCAAATATTTTGAAACCATACATATCTATATATCTTATATATAAGTTTTGCAAAACAAAATTCTAAAGATTGAAATCAATTGTCGACAGTTTGGTTTCCATCAGAGAGAGTGCATCCCCGATCATTACCTTTGTTCGACAAAGAGGCTGATCCTGTCACTATGATCACCCACTCAGATGAATTCTCAGACTATTCCAACATACCCAGGTTTTGACCCTTGCTAAGGATCTCACTGATTGGCATATCAAAGACAGCCCAATCTGACACCTAGTGTAGTATCATAATCGAGTCCAGGGGTTAGGTGTAACTTTCCACTTTTTCCCATCAATGACCAAGGTCCAGAGTAATACTGAAAATATAATTTGGTTCAAAGATTCAAGTAATTCTACATTGCATATGCTTTGGGTCTCACCCTAGTAGCTGAGACAGGCCACCCCAACACTTGGCAGCACACCAGTGTCAGCCTTGGCAGGATAAATCTCCCTAGACTTATCCAATGGCTGTGAACATTCTAAAGTAACACAAGTCTCATTAAGTGTCCAATTTGATATTTAGTGCAAATAAATAAAGTGAATGTTTGATTCATTTGTTTGGTATAATTCCGTGTAAGACCCTAAAACTGGACACTTATTGAGACTTGTGTTAGTTTTAAATGTTCACATCCATTGGATAAGTCTGGGGAGATTTATCCTGCCAAGGTTGATACTGGTGTGCTACCAAGTGTTGGGATGGCCTGTCTCGGCCACCAAGGTAAGACCCAAGGCACATGTAGTATGGGATTACTCGAATCCTTGAACCGGACTAGATTTCTAGTATTGCCCTAGACCTTGGAGATAGATGGACAAAACTGGAGCTAAGGGCATACAAAACTGTCTAACATAGATCAATGTTTGGGTCCCATGCCATACAAGGATACCCAACTAGGTAGCAGTTTGGAGGATATGTGAGCACATGGACTTAATGGGCCTAAAGGCCAATTCAAACTTCTATAATATGATTATTTAAAAAGGGTTGGTTTTGTGATTTAGATCAGTAGATAGGAAAGGGAATTATCCCTATCCACTAAGAGAGTACAGATCCAAATAAAGATTTGGATTAGGAAACTCCTAATACGATTAGGAGGGATGATCTATATCTACAGATAAGATAAGGGTTTGTCTTTATCTCTTAAAAAGAGTCCAGATCCAAATGAGATTTGGATTAGGAAAATCCTAATGGGATTAGGAGAAGTTCTCTTTAAGGTTGTAAATAGAGGAGGAGGGCGAACCCTACTACACCCAATCAGATTACAGATTCAAGAGAGATAGCCAGTTAGACTGACGCCATCTTCTGCTCTTGCCTCATTCTATTGCTGCTGCGATAGCTAGTTCGATCTCCACCTATAGGAGTGATCAAGAAATGTTTTTGATATCAGTTTTTGGTGAAAAGCTGATCCGAAGTCGTGCTCAGTCACCCTCCATTGAATTCTTGCTGAAGAACCACCTGTTGATTCTGCTCCACCCTACGCTATGTCATCTTCAGTGGGAGCAGTCTTTGGCATTTTCCTTGGGTGTGAACACCTTTGTTGTGAGTTACTGTTACTCCGTAGCAGGTATATCCCTCTCCTACCTTTTGGGTTCAGATATGGTCTGGTTTAGGGTTCAAGATTGATCCTTGAAAATGCAGTTTCCTTAAATAGGAAATGTGATTCCCACATTGGAGAGAGAAATTTTTGAATTTCGCCCAAACTACCTGCAGGGTTCAGCCATCCATATGATGGATCTCTCATCCCTTCAGTGGTATCAGGGTCAGGTTCAAATCTTGAACCAAAATTGATTAGATCTGAAACTGCGCAAATGGGCAGAAGGCGTTCTACCCGATTTGTGTAGATAAGAGATTTTCTTGGAAATAGGTTCCTAGATTAAGGGCAATTGATCTAAAACTAAATCTTTTAAATCTGATTTATATTTATAACTGTTCTTTATATTTATCTTGATTTATGGGTTGTTCATATGGTGGAGATTGCATTCTTTAATGGCACAAGAAAACTGTGATTTGTAGTTCTTTACATTCTGGTTTGTAATTAATATTTTTTTAATTTTCTAGACTGAATGTAAAGGAATTCGATTTGATGTAATATTAATATAAAATTAGGGTATTTCTATTTTATTTCAATCAAGACCGAAGCTGATCATGCAGAAGGAGGAGATTTCGTAGATTATGGTTTTGCTATTTGCGATTTGCAGTTTGTGAAACTGCAAACTGTAATCTAACATCTGTTTTGCAGGTAGTAGATCTGCGAACAGCCCTAGGACTGATTCTTGATTTCTTTAATTAGTAATTTAATTTAAGATCAAATCTTGAATTAATTCTTGAATTAAAAATCAAACCCTAGACCCATTCGAACTAGATTGGACCAAACTGGTTGGATCAAATCTGTGGTTCGATGGGGGCTGTTCTTAGCCCTAATTTTTCACTCTTGGGTCAAGGGATTGATAGTTAATTGCAAGACCTATATCGGCCCACACTTGTAAAGCCCAATTTTAATGTGTTAAAACAGCTTCTTCCCATTAACTACATAAAAGCTATATAGGCCGAACTGCTCTTTGCTATTCAGCCCATATACCTAGATAATATTAATTAGTAATATTATGAATCATTATGGGCTTTAACAATGGGTTTTACAGATATTAATTGATTGGATCAATTTTATCCCTGCATGTGATGTATGGATGTGTGATATGCAATGCTCATGGGCTTTATGAACATTGGACAATTCTCCCTTCATGGTGGGCCCCACACCTCCTGAAGAGGAACCATGCAGAACCCTAGCCATTTAAGGCCCACCGAAATCTGGCTTTATGAAAGTCAGTGGGAGCCACTTTGATTTGACCTAAATTAAAATAGGGCATAACTTTTGTTCCCTCCTGAAATATGGGTGCATGTGATATGGAGATTCATATGATGAACTCTCTAAAGGCCTTCCATCATTAGAATGAAGATGGGTCCTTCTATAATGAGGAAATGCACCATAAAAATGGGCTATCCATTTGCTATTGGATCCGTTGGAATGTTTTATAAGATGATAGGGGCATCATAGACCGATGTGGGAGGGGCCTATCCTAAAATGGAAGACTCTCTCATGGTACCTTGGTGTTCACGAATATGATGGGTGAGCACTCACTGGACAGAAAGGTTTAACCTAAAATGGCAATGAACATTGTCTAACAGAGGCCAAAGGAAAAGCTCATACGATGAGTGGATATGATCCTTCATAGAAAAGCGGTGGGGTTATGCAGCTGAATCAGTTGGCTCCATGCACCCTATGTGATTTCTCACATTTCCAGAGACATAATTCATAGTCTCTGTCACTAAGATAGGAGGGAAATCTCAAAAATGAATAAATGGAAATGAAACATAGATTAAAAGTCGTATCTATGTGGATAACATGAACCAAATTAGGTTGTGGACTAATGTTTGCTTTTTATCAAAAATGGCAAACAGTGCTAAGCTGTTGGACAACAACAAACTTAAGGGCCCAAACTTTGCTGACTATTATCGTAATCTTATATTGGTCCTGAACTTTGAAAAACTGGACAAAGTAGCAAAGAATCCTACCCCAGAACGTCCAGGTGATAGGGCTTCTGAGGCCCGTAGGAGGGAATACCAGGAATAGGAAGAGAAAAAATCTCTGGCCCGCTGCTATATCATTGCTTCCTTAGATAATCCGATACAGCGAATGTTCGATTAGATCGAATTGTCCAAGGATATCTTGGATAGTCTGAGGACAGTGTACGAAGAGCAGAATCATTCTACTCGGTAGAAGGTCTTGAAACAGTTCATGACCACACAGATGTCCAAGAACCAGCAGGTTCATGACCATTGTCTTCGGATGATGGGTTACATCAATGAACTTTAGGCTCTTGGATCCGGGCTTGACCATGTCACCAAGCTGGACGCCATCATAAACTCTTTGCCTCCTTCCTTCAATCAATTCATCATGAACTACAACATGAATAAGCTAAATGTTAGCATTCAGGAACTCAACAATATGTTGCAGAGGGTCGAGGAACTGATTAAGAAGGATGAGCCCATTGCTATGCTTGTTAAAGCCAACAAATCGGGCAAGAAGAGGAAGGCAAAGAGAAAGCCTCAGAAGAAAGCTGCTAAGTCTAAGAAGCAGAAGAAAGACAGGGCAACTCATGCGTGTAACTCACTACAGGGGTTCAGGATAAGTAGAAGACTGAGTGACAGAGAAGTGACTCTTTACTTGGGGACTTCTGCAAGTGTTACAACTACTATTATAAGAACTGTAGAGTTAATTTTCAGAGAAGGAACCATTGTACTAAAAGATTGCGTTTATGTACAGAATTTGAGAAGAAATTTGATATCTGTTTCAAAATTGTGTGTGGATGGATATTCTGTTCTTTTTAGTAATATGATTACTATTCAAAGACAACAAATTCCTCGCATACGGAGAACTTGAGAATGGTCTCTATGTTCTTCATCCTTCTCTGGAAACTAACATAGCCGAAACTACGTCAGATGACATCCCCAAGAAAAGAACCCATGATACAGTTAATCCCATGTGCCTGTGGCATTACCGACTTGGCCATATTAACATAGATCATATCACAAGGTTGGTAAAAGATGGTCCTTTGGATTTTCTAACTGTAGATGATCTTCCAACTTGTGAACCTTGCCTTTAGGGTAAGATGACAAAACAACCATTTAATAGTTAGCCTGAAAGATGTACAGGCACGCTTGACCTTATACATACTAATGTAGTGGTCCCAGGAGTGTTAGGACATGTAACCAGCACGTTTATTTTATAACATTTACCGATGATTATTCTTGGTATGGTTACGTGTACTTGATGAGACACAAGTCTGAATCAATTGAAAAATTCAAAAAGTTCAGATAAGAGGTCGAGAAACAGTTAGGGAGAGAAATAAGACCCTTCGATCGGATCAAGGTGGCGAGTATCTCTCTGATGAATTCAGGGACTACTTAAAGGTCAATGGGATAGTATTATAGCTAGCTCCTCCTGCTACACCACAACTAAATGGTGTGTCAGAGAGGAGGAACCGGACTTTATTGGATATAGTCTGATCACTTCTCGTACACTCAGAGTTTCCCATAACCTTCTGGGTTTACACATTAGAGATTGCGATATACGTGCTGAACCGATGTTCCAACCAAATTAGTTTCAAAGATTCCCTATGAGCTTTGGATTGGAAAGAAACCAAGTGTGAGACACCTGAAGATTTGGGGTTGTCTGGCACATGTTAAAAGAATGAGTGTGGACAAATTGGAATCCAAGACCAGCCGTTGCCTATTCGTAGGCTACCCCAAGGGCTCTATGGGTTACCTATTATATGACCCAGGAGAACAGAAGGTGTTCTATAGCCGAAATGCCCATTTCTTGGAGGACGATTACATCCTGAACAATCATCGTCAAGAAGTTGTTCTTGATGATGATTACTCAGGGTCAGTAGGAGATGTCCCACAAGTTCCAGGTAATAACCAACCTAGAAGATCTACCTGGGTATCCAGGCCTTCATTTTGTTTCGGCTATGACCAGGATAGTTACCTGGTGGAAGCTACAACCAATGATGAGGATCCTGTGACTTATACGAAAACTATGTTGGACATAGATTCCTTGATGTGGGTAGATGCCATGAGAGCCAAGATGGACTCGATGGAGACCAATGGAGCCTGGACTCTAGTAGATCCTCCCCCTGGGGTAAAAGCAATTAGTTGTAAAAGGATCTATAAGAGTAAGAAGGGCCCCGATGGTAAGGTTGAGACCTACAAGGCTCATCTTGTGGCGAAAGGGTACACTCAGAAAGAGGGAATCAATTATGAGGAAACCTTTTCACTGGTGTCCATGCTTAAATCTATTAGGATAATGCTAGTTGTAGCAGCATACCATGATTATGAGAATTGGCAAGTATATGTCAAAAACTGCATTCCTGAATAGAGATCTTAGTGAAGATATCTACATGCAGCAACCACAAGGTTTCATAGTTGCGGGTCAGGAACACATGGTATGTAAATTAAATAGATCCATATATGGACTTAAGCAAGCTTCTAGGAGTTGGAACATCTAGTTTGACTCTACCGTCAAAAAGTTTGACTTTGAGTAGAACCCGGATGAGCCTTGTATTTATAGGAAATCTAGTGGTGATAAGATTACGTTTCTGGTTCTGTATGTAGATGACACTCTACTCATTGGGAATGATGTAGGAATGTTGACTACGGTGAAAGTGTGGCTTTCACAGCAATTCTCCATGAAAGATCTTGGAGAAGCCTCCTATATATTGGGTCTTTGACTCTATAGAGATAGATCGAAGAGGATAATAGGATTATCCCAATCTGCTTATATTGACAATATAGTCAAGAGATACAGTATGGAGAACTTCAAGAAAGGAAATGTTCCTTTCAGGCATGGAGTCACTCTCTCCAAGGGCATCCCAAGACTCCCAAGGAGATTGAGGGCATGAAGGATGTACCCTATGCCTCAACCATAGAGAGCATCATGTATGCCATGCTGTGCACTCGTCCTGACATTGCTTAGGCAGTGAGTGTGGTAAGCAGATTCCAGGTTAACCCAAGGCAGGAGCATTAGACTGCTGTGAAAAGAGTTTTGTCTGGTATTTGATGGTAGTTCACTATAGATCAAGGGGTATACTGATGCCGACTTCCAGTCAGATCCAGATGATAGAAAGTCTACATCTGGGTATGTTTTCATGATAGGATCAGGTGTTGTTTGCTAGAAAAGAAGAAAACAGGGGTCCACGGCGGATTCTACAACCGAAACCGAATACATTGCCGCAAGTGAAGCTGCCAAAGAAGCCGTATGGATGAAGAAGTTCATTCATGAATTGGGAGTACTTCCATCTAGCACATCACCAATTCCACTATTGTGTGACAACACTGGAGCTATGACTTAGGCTAAGGAGCTACAAGCCCACTCGAAGTCGAGGCATGTCGAGAGGAAGTACCATGTATTGCGGGAGATAGTTGGAAGAGAGGACATTCTGATTTAGAAGGTAGCATCAGCAGAGAATGTAGCATATCCATTGACTAAGCCACTAACACAGAAAGTGTTTGAGAGACACGTGGAACGTATGGGACTCCAGCTTATAACAGATTGAACCTAGGTGTAAGTGGGAGCTGTTAGACAGTGTATGCCCTTAGTTCCAATCAAAATGATGGTACATTATGACATTTATTGTAAATGAATAAAGTACATATTTGATTTGTGTAATTATGGTGTGTTTCTGTGTAATACCCTTAAACTGGACACATATGAGACTCGTGTTAGTTTAGAATCTTCATAGTCATTGGATAGATATGGGGAGATTTATCCTGCCAAGGCTGACACTGATGTGCCACCAAGTTGGATGGGGTGGCTTATCTCAACTGCCAGGGTGAGACCTGAGGTACATGCAGTGTGGGTTTTCTTGAAACTCTGAACTGGACCAGAATTCCAGTATTGCCTTGGACCTTGGACATAGATGGACAAAACTAGAATGTTACACCTGACCCCTAGATTCAATTATGATACTTCACTAGGTGTTGGAATTGGTGTCTTTGATATTCCAATCAGTGAGATCCTTAGAGGGGGCCAAAACCTGGGTTTGTTGGGATAGTCCAAGAATTCATCTGAGTGGGTGATCATAGTGATAGGATCAGCCCCTTTGTCGAACAAAGTGAATGATCGGGGATGCACTCTCTATGATGGAAACCAAAGCTGCCGGTAGCCAATTTCAATTGTTGAAATTTGTTTTTTGCAAAATATATTTATATAGAGATATACATATATATATATATATATATATATATATATATATATTATGGTTTCAAAATGTTTGCAAAAGGTTTTAATTCCCGGGATCCATGTGAGTAGAGAGTGCAGCACTGTTCCATGCAGCCAAGGGAGAGGTCCTTTCTTGTCGGGTAGCGTTTGATCATTATGGGCTGAGAGATGAAGTGTATGACCATTGGGGGTAATACCTGATGGGCTAATCTTGCATCTGCCCACAGTCCTTGGGATTTTATAAGGTGGCTTGACCTAGGGACCATTTAGTGTAAATGTTGGGCCCATTAAGAGCCCATGGTGATGGGCTCAGGGGTTCATTGTCTCCTACAGTGAATTCGGTCAGGCCTTGTAATAGAGGCTGGGCTGAACCCATGTGGCTGATGTGTCGATCAATGTTTGGTCCCACGCCATACAAGGATACCCAACTCGGCAGTAGTTTGGAGGATTTGTGAGCACATGGACTTAATGGGCCTAAAGACCAATTCGAACTAGTATAATATGATTATTTAAAGAGGGCAGCTCTGGGATTTAGATCAGTAGATAGGAGAGGGAGTTATCCCTATCCACTCAGAGAGCCCAAATCCAAATAAAGATTTGGATTAGGAAATTCCTGATAAGATTAGGATGGCTGATCTTTATCTGTAGATAAGATAAGGGTTTATCCTTATCTCTTAAAGAGAGTCTAGATCCAAATGAGATTTGGATTAGGAAACTCCTAATGGGATTAGGAGAAGCTCTCTTTAAGGATATAAATAGAGGAGGAGGGTGAACCCTACTACACCCAATCAGATTACAGATTCAAGAGAGAAGACAAATCTAGTTAGACTAACATCACCTTTTGCTCTTGCCTCTTTCTAGTGCTGCCGCCATAGCCAGTACGCTCTGCACCTGTAGGAGCGATCAAGAAATGTTCTTGATATCAGTTTTTGGTGAAAAACTGATATGAAGTCGTGCTCACTCACCCTCCATCGAATTCTAGCTGAAGAGCTTGGTTCTGGTTGAAGAACCACCTGCTAATTCTGCTTCGCCCTATGTTGTGTCATCTTCAGTGGGAGCAGTCTTTGGCGTTTTCCTTGGGCGTGAACACCTTCGTGGGAGTTACTATTACTCTAATGATGCAGTGTGATCCGGACACTCCTAGCTGGCAGACATTTGGCTCCTAGCTGGCGACGGACGGTACCTGAGAAGAGAAAGGTGAAGGATTCCCAGGGAGCTCGCCCGGTGGGAATACTCTGATGCTTAAGTTAGAATACTTGAGAGAGCTGTAAGGGATGCAAAGAGAGCTAAGAGTGCAGATAGTGCTAGATCAGTAAAATTCAAGATTACTTTGCCCCTTCGACCCTGGGGCCTTTAAATGCAGATGTTCTTGTCAAATCGGGCATAACTGCCATTGGCCCTCTGTCGCAGCCATTATTTGCTAGGACTGCACAGGTAACTGTTGCAAAGTACTACCCAATTGGATGATAGACACGACCCAGAAAGGACAGACATGGCACCACCTGTCGAGAGACGTGTGTGCAGTCTTTTGGGCTGGCAGGGACTGCACTGTCAGTCATGAGATGTGATACAGTCTGACGGGTACGGTCTCATCAGATAAGAAACTTCCTGGGAACGCCGCGTCACTTGACATTGATCTTCTTTGTAGCAAGCTATCCCATAGCGAGCTGCCTTGTAGCAAGCTCCTGGATGTGTCCTGAGGTGATTCTGCCTGAGGTTGCCATTGGGGCAGTCTTCTTGCCTAAGTATTGGAGTGAGCTTATTCTCTCAACTTGTGAGCTGGAATAGACTTGACTTAGAGTATTCCCTTTCCACATACCGAGGTCCTTGAGCTCGCGCTGTAGCAAGCTCATTTCATTGTGAATTATAATGTAGCGAGTTGTCCTGCGAGGACCTTAACGAGCTCATTACTTAGTCGTATCCAGGCTATCATGCTGAGCTGTTGCTTTCATTGAGTCACGTTAATGTGTCGCCTTCCTAGGGCATGGGTCAAATTATCCTCCATCAATTGCCCCCCACTCCTTGGGCTAAGGGTTCTACCCTAGCGTGAGGAGTTCATGGAGTGTGACGGGTGGATTTGACATGTAATTCAAACTTGATTGACCGATCACATTAAATACACACGCAGATGTCAAGCAATTTCTAGACTTTTCAAATGCCAAAAAGCATGCCAAAATGGCTCTCACCTCCAGAGGTCGTGCAGTCGGCATTAACTTAACCATGGAAGACGTGCAGCCAGTCACATTTCAGTTTCAAAAGACGTGTGGTCAGCTTGACTACGAGTCATCAGATTTGCCTTAATCTAAGTCGTCAGTCTTGTGGGCACAGTGGCTATAAATAGGAGGGCCCCAGGCCTCATTTCCTTCATGCCAACTTGCCTTGCCTTCAGATTCTGAGGTCGTGCCTTCACCTAGCTACTCGAACTCTTCTCCTGTTCACATCATTTTATCGGTTCAACTTTTTCCTGGTGAGTCTTATCACTTTGTCAGCATGTCTGGGTATCTGTACAACGTCTTTCCCCAGAGTGGTAACCAAGGTGATGCCCCTTCAAGCTCAGGGGGAGCTTGGGAGCAGGCTCCGGAGGCTCGAGAGGCCTCTGGTGAGATGGCTTCCACCTCCCGGGGCAGGGAGCCAGATAGCTTTGGTCCTTCCTCCATGTCGATGGAGAGACTTAGGACCTTGGTCCTTCAATTCAACCTTCCTAGAAACCTCATCTATTGTCTCCCATCCGGTGACTATCCTTGGGAACATGGTCACAATGAGATCGTGATCTTCCAGGAACAACTCATCGCTGGCCTCCATCTTCATCTGCATCATTTGATAGTGGAGGTATTAAACCATTTTAATGTTACTATAGACCAGCTTCACCCCAACTCAATCCGAAATGTAGTTGGGACAATTTCTTTATTTTATGAATATTGTCTTCCTCTTGATCTTGACGTCTTCTCCACCATCATTTCTATCAAGAACGCTTCTCCTGGAGCGACTCCAGAAAGGCGTTCCTATTACTTTTCTCCCCGTCCTAGCTTCAAGCTCTTGCACGAGCTATCAAACTGGATCCCGACCTAGAAGCGAGACTATTTTGTAGTTCACAACCCCAAAGAGTGGCCCTTACCAAACCTACTGGAGGGCCACTGTCCAAGATTCAGGTGTTGACTTGGGTCTAAAAGTTCAGGAAATGGTGCAATCCTGGGCAGTGGTTGGCTTCCATTCGTCAGACTACTTGATCGAGGACAAGCTTGCATAGGCTGGCCTGAGCCCTGCCCCGGTAGGTTGCCTTTTAGGTCGCGCAATGCTCTGTGATTGATTTTCTTTTTTTTTTTCACTGGACTAATGCCTTGTGATTTTTGGCAGCCAACATGTCTGGTGTAGATGCACGCTACCTTCTATCAAGCATCCAGAAGCACAGGGCGAAAAGGTCGCGCCCTGACCAAGCTTCCACTTCTGGGAGCGCTGAGTTTGAGGCTGCTGATCCAGCCTTCGTTCAACCACCGCCTGAGGTCCCACCGGTCCCATTTGAGGGAGTAGCCACGGAAGGTGGCACAGAAGAGCATGAGGTCCCGACGCAAGGGCAGTTCCCTCCGTATAAGCAGTCTCACCCCTTCGCTTTCCCGCGTTTCCCTACCGGAGAGTGGGAAAGCATCATCGACTTTACCGTGGCTTCGCGAAGGAGCTGGAAGGTGGTCTCCCATGAGGAGGTTGCTAGCTGGGGAGGGATGGACCCCAAGCAGCTCGCCAGGATAGCCTCAGCTCACTGCATGGTGGTAAGTGGCTGCTTTTTTCTTCTTTTCCTTTCTTCTCCTTCTTTTTTCTTTTTTGACTTTGGCCTTTTGTTGGCAGGTAAACTCCGCCATCCATGCCATGGCCCTCCAGACCAATATTCACTCCGGCGACACTCTTGCTCAGATGTCAACCGTGCAGAAGCTCCAGGGTGAGCTCGATCGGGCCCGAGGGGAAGTCCTTCAGGCTTGAAAGGGGAGCGAGGCCCGGGAACTGCTCGTCCAGGACCAGGAGGAATAGATTGTGCGACTATCTGAGTAGAGCGCTTGCTACTAAGAGGAGTCATCGAGGGTGGTAGCTGAGAGGGAGCTTCTTCGCCAGCAGGTCCGGGACTTGGAGTCCATGCTTCAGGATCGGACTCGGAACTTCGACACCATGGTGGAGGCTGAGTGAGCTAAGGCGGTGTGGGACTTCAAGGACTCCCAGGAGTACCACAACCTCCAGGTGGAGTACGGCTCGAGCTCCTACCACTCTGGATTTAAACTCTACTGTTGGCTGGTCCGGAAGAAGTTCTCTGGGCTCAACCTTGAGGGCATAATGATGAAGGGTCTGGATCCAGAGACGATGGACTTAGCGGAGGAGGAGGAGCCTGACTCTCCGGAAGATGACAAGGACGTGGAGGCGGTGGATCCTTGAGGTTGGTTGTTGCTCTTCTTTTTCTTTCTTCTGAATGAATTCTGGTTGTTCCCAGGTGTTTGAACCCGGTTTTAGAACTTTCTCGGGCTGTTAGGCCCTATTTTTTATTTGTGTTCTGATGAACTTCTCCTGGGCTGTTAGGCCCGATTTTTTATTTATAAAAGTTAGTAATGAAATGTTGTCTTTTTTTGCTAAGTATTGTGTGCTCTTTACTTTCTGCCAAAGTGATTTTATCACTCGAGCTGTTAGAGCTACATGCACGAAGTAGGATCATTCGGTAGTTGTTACCCCGAGTTGTTCCTCCATACTTGGGGTAGTCTTATGGTATACCCCAAGGTGGTTATCATAGTAAGCCCGAACTGTATGCACCTGGGTTAAGTTGACAGCGGTTGTCCCTTATCGGGTTCAACTAGTATATCGAGGCGGGCTACACTCCATAGGGTTCCCACCCGAGCTGCCTATGCCTTCGGTATTAATACTTAGCCTTTGCCGATGAAACGGCTAGGTCTTACACAACACTGAGGTCTTGTTTAGCTCGACGTTTTAGCCCTTAGGCCGAGGGAGTGACTTATAGTCCACTCTTAGAGTTAACCCATGCCATAGTGGCGACTGGGTCTGATAGCTATAAATATAACCCTAGAAAGTGCACTAGTTATCAAGTAGTATAATAATATCGTTCCCACGGGGATTTAACAAAATAAGTATTAGAATCACTGTATTTCCTAATTATTTGGACAATCAAAATTTAGGA
This sequence comes from Nelumbo lutea, assembly GCF_056320005.1. NCBI lineage: Eukaryota > Viridiplantae > Streptophyta > Magnoliopsida > Proteales > Nelumbonaceae > Nelumbo > Nelumbo lutea. Next base: position 56,119,688 of record NC_142689.1, on the reverse strand, counting down.
TTGAGCAAGAACTACTGAAAACTGGAACAAAGAAAATAAAAACAAGGATGATCACTAATCGAATATGCAAATGATGAAATCACTAGGACTTTAGGTCCACCTAACCAAGGTAATGAATATTGATGGGTCCAATTATCCAAGATTAATTGTCATTCCCATAAGCTAAGATTTTCCCAAATTTATTTAATATTCTCTCTCGAGATATACTAAACCTATGCCCATCAGGTAACCCTTCGATCCCTTGAGTAGAGCTCTCAAGATGGAAGTGCATTAAGTCCAAGAAAACCATTAAATTCAGATGAATCATGTATATATATCTCTATATACCATTCAATTCACACTATGAATTATTCTGTCAATTATGTGAATTCCTCTCACAATTCATTCACATAACCCAAATCAATTAAGAGGAGGCTAAGCTCTTAATTGCAATAAGCACAATAATTTATAGACTATATGGAAATCACAATCTTGGATAAATCAAGAAGATAAAAATATATTCAGTAACATGGTTAGGCTTTCCATATCCCTAGCATGAAAAAAAATCAGTTCATGATGGAAGAATTAAAGCAAACAAAGGGGAAGAAAGAACTCTTGAATTCGCCCATGGTGTTGAGATCTCCTCTTCTTGCCGCCACCTTCTTCTTGATGTTTCTTGAATTCTTGAACCTTGCTTGAACCCTTCTTGACTAATTGTTCCTTGCTTCTTGATTCAAATCAGGAAGTGAGTGATTGAGTGATGCCTAAAGCTGGTCCTTCCCCTCCTTTATATAGCTTAAGGGGAGGGGGTGGTCTCCTACTTCCTCTTAAAGTTTATCTTACAAGAATAGAAAGTCCTATTCTAATCCTACTTTTATCTCTTTATCTAATGAACTCAATCCTTTTATCTCAAATTACATCAAGAATTTAGATCTGGAAGGACTCTTAGTTTCTTGTTCTTGGATTCGTATTAGACCTCCTCTGCGAATTAGGCTACTGCCAGGCTTTTCTACAAGTTGGGCTTCAGCTGTGGATTGGGCCTTCCTACAAAATTTCCCTGACTTCGGGCCTGGATTTGACTTCGATGCAGGCCAAATCAGCAAAAGCCCAAAATACAAAAGTTGTGTCTTTTTCTCTTATCTTTACAGTGGGTCTTGAATCAGCCCATTTGGAGTTCAGAGACGCGAGTTAAGCCTAAATCACTGAACGATGTTGAAACTGTGAAAAATCATCCGATTTGTCTTTCTTTGCTCTTGATGCCTTCTTTCATTCCCTGAACAGAAATATGAGTCCAATTAGGTGCTAATTCAGTATAAAAGACAGAGTAATTGGGGATAAAAATATGATAAATTCTACTCTCATCAAATCCCCCACATTTAAACTCTTGCCCGTCCTCAGGCAAGACAATCAAGGGAAGCAGGAATAAATGGTCTTTCTATTTGTCCATTTCTTTTCCTCTTTAATTTGTCAAGGAATAATTTTAAATCACCAATCCTCATGTCCCCAAGTGAGATTGACAATCAAGGGAAGCAGGCATCTTTTTGCATGAGCAATTTAGAGCTAGAGTAAGCCCTCTTTGTTTTCATAATCACATGTAGCAAAATTCAAAAAAATACCCTCTCATGATTCTTCAGAACAAAACAAGGGATGTTATTACCATAAGCTTGCTTACGTATCACATCTCCACTACTTATCATGAGTGCAATGCATCAAAAGGTGAATTAGGGTTTGGGATCTAGGGATCAGTGCATTTTATGCTCCATCTCACCCTTTTATCATTTTAGTGTGAGTGCATTTTATTGTCCATCTCACACTAGCTCTCTCTTTTTTTTCTCTCGGTGTGAGTGCATTTTATGCTCCATCTCACACTAGCTCTCTCTTTTTTTTTTCTCTTGGTGTGAGTGCATTTTATGCTCCATCACGCACGAAGTTTTTTTTTTGGATAATACATTCCAATACATGAACTCATTATCGTGGTCTTAACATGCCTAACAAAACAAGTTCTAGAATAATCAACTCATGTTTGTCCGTTAGAAACAAAATGCTCACAAGGGTCAAATCTGTATTGCATCTTGCCCGTTGATCATTCAAACTACTGAGATACCTTCCATAGCCAAAAATTTCAGCTAGATTTGCCTACATCCTTTCATATCTATTCCACCTGAGCACATGATTTAGGGTGGTTTGCAATCATTCAAAAACAAGTCTCCAAGGAGCAGAAATTTCAAAAGGAATGGTTAATAAGATGATTAAAACATGCTAGAGTCCAAAAAAAAATTATCAACCCCTTAATCCTCCCCCATGCTTAAGATATACATTGTCCTCAATGTATAGAATATGCATAACAAGAACAAGGAGAGAAAGATTTAAGAGGACTTCCCTGAATGCCTTGTTGAGATCCTGCAGATGTGAGATACGAAAAAAAACACACTCAAAAAAAGAAAATTGAACAAAACAAACAACTAAACTTAATGGGTTGCCTCCCATAAGCGCTCATTTTAAGTCATGAGCTTGACTTTCACCTTTCCTTCATGGTGGTTTCAATGAGAGAACGGACCCATGGTGGATGGGTTGTTCTCCTTCGATGTAATGCTTCCACTGCTGTCCATTTACCTTGAATGTACTCCCATCATCATTATGTATTTCAATCGCTCCATGAGGGAATACCCTAGCTACTTCAAAGGGTCCGCTCCACCTGGTTTTCAACTTCCTATGTTTCCCCCTTTCATCCTTCATAGGTGGGTTTAAACCTGGAATAGGGACTTGCACAATAAATGGGAAGGGTTTTGTGTGAGATGGAGGTAAAGATGCATTATGAATTGTAATTTCAAAAGAATCTGGCTCAGAAGTCAAATTTTGCAATTCTGATTTCAGTACAAACTTTTGCTCTGCTTGTTGCAATTGATTAGGACTATTGTTAAGTTCAACTTTCAATGTGTCTTCTGATTTAGATGTGTCTACTTTGGCTGCACCAACATCAATGCTATCGATTGCATAAATCTCATGTTCAATTGTGTTGGGATGTTCCATGGTTTTAAATAGATTGAACACCACTTCTTCACCATTGATTCTAAGGGTAAGTAGACCTTTTTCGCACATCAAATAAAGCATCACTAGTAGCAAGAAAAGGTCTCCCTATAATCAATAGCATTGTCCTATCTTCCTCCATATCCAACACAATGAAATCAGTAGGAATAATAAAATTGCCCACTTTGACCAAAACATCTTCTACTATTCCTCTAGGATATTTAATGCTTCTATTAGCTAATTGTAGGATAATAGTTGTAGATGTTAGTTCATGCAATCTAAGTTTTTCAAAAATAGAATAAGGCATTAAATTTATACTAGCACCTAAATCACATAAAGCTTTTTCAAATTCAGTATTCCCTATGGTTCAAGGTATAGAAAAACTCACTGGATCCTTAAGCTTTGGGGGCAATTTCTTTTGAAGAATGGCTGAACATTCTTTGTTTAGTTTTACCATCTCACCATCCTCCCACTTTCTTTTGTTGGACATTACCTCTTTCAGGAATTTGGCATACTTTGGCATCTGTGACAAAACATCAAGAAGAGGAAGGTTAATATGAATCTTTTTGAAAACTTCTAAAAATTTTTCAAATTGCTTATCTAATTTAGCCTTCAAGACTCTTCCTGGGTAGGGAATAGGAAGCTTAATTTCATGTAAATTTAGTTTAGGGGTACTTCCCTCATTCTCCTTTTGTAGATCGGCCACTTCAGCTTCCTTGTCCTTTCTTTGAATTTCGCCAACTGTTTTCCCACTTCTTAAAGTTATGGTGTTTACTTGCTCTCTGGGGTTCCTTTCTGTCTTACTGGGTAGCCTTCCCTCTTTCCTTTCTGATAACATGCTTACAATCTACCCCACTTGAACCTCTAAGTTTTTAATCGATGCTTCTTGCTCTTGGAACCTTGCTTCAGTGTTATTAATGAACTTAGAGATCATTTCTTCCAGATTGTTCTTTTTTTCTTGTGGGAGTGGCTGTGGATGGAAACCCATAGGTTCCTTTTGTTGATTGTTACTCCATGAGAAGTTCAAGTGATTCCTCCACCGTGGGTTGTATGTATTTGAATATGGATTGTAGTTTGTCTTGCCAGCATGAGAGATAAAATTAGCATTCTCATGGGAAATAAAAGGACTATTTATTTGACAATCAGAATTGGCATGTCCTATTTGACCACATAAATCGCATGAGATGCAAGATGGTGTACTAATGGCTGAAATACTAAAATTATCCAGTCTCTTATTTAGATTGGCTATTTGTGTAGATAGGGATGCAAAGGAATCTATGTGGTGTACTCCCCTTGTATTGGTTCGATCATTGCTCCACCGGTAGCTGTTTGATGCCATCTCCTCCACTAAGTCATATGCTTCCTCTGGAGTTTTCCTCATGATTGTACCACCTGCGGCTACATTAATAATGGACCGATTGGAGGGGATAATACCATTATAAAAAGTTTGTATTTGTCACCAAAATGGTATCCCATGGTGGGGACACTTCCTAAACATCTCCTTGAATCTTTCCCATGCTTCATACAAGGATTCCATCTCAAATTGAGCAAAAATAGTAATATCATTAAATAGCTTTGCTGTTTTGGAGGGTGGAAAATATTTAGCCAAAAATTTCTGGGTTAGATCATTCCAAGTGGTGATACTTCCTGCAGGGAGTGAGTTGAGCCAATCTTTAACTCTATCATGCAATGAAAAAGGAAATAATCTTAGCCTAATAGCATCATCAATAACTCCATTATGTTTAAAGGTATCCCATATTTCAAGGAAGTTAACAATGTGTGCATTAGGGTCATCACACGGTAACCCACTAAACTAAATACTAGTTTGGATCATTTGAATTATTGCAGGCTTTATTTCAAAATTATTAGCATGGATGGTAGGCTTGCAAATGTTGGATGTCGCCCCGTCAATGTTTGGACAAGCAGAGTCCAAGAGGGTATGATTTCCTTTTTCCATCTCTCCTTCTATCTCTATGGCTGGTTCGCAACTAACAACCTCTTCTCCTGCTTTTCCTTTGTTGGCCCTTTGCAACAAGCGAAGGGTCCTTTCAATCTCAGGATCGAATTCTGCTAAACCTTCCTATCTAGTGCGTGTCATGCACTAGTAAATCTAAACTAGTAGAATTCGAACAAATAAATAAAAATAATAAAAACAAATAAAAGAAAATAATAACAGAAATAAAATGTACAAATTAATCAAGGTTAACAAATTCTAATATTATTTTAGGATTAAATCCCTTGCAACGGAGCCAAAAACTTGATAGCTATAAATATAACCCTAGCAAGTGCACTAGTTATCAAGTAGTATAATAATATCGTTCCCACGGGGATTTAACAAAATAAGCATTATAATCACATTTTTCCTAATTATTTGGACAATCGAAATTTAGGATTGAGCAAGAACTACTAAAAACTGGAACAAAGAAAATAAAAACAAGGATGATCACTAATCGAATATGCAAATGATGAAATCACTAGGACTTTAGGTCCACCTAACCAAGGTAATGAATATTGATGGGTCAAATTATCCAAGACTAATTGTTATTCCCATAAGATGAGATTTTCCCAAATTTATTTAATATTCTCTCTCGAGATATACTAAACCTACGCCCATCAAGTAACCCTTCGATCTCTCAAGTAGAGCTCTCAAGATGGAAGTGCATTAAGTCCAAGAAAACCATTAAATTCAGATGAATCATGTATATATATCTCTATATACCATTCAATTCACACTATGAATTATTTTGTCAAATATGTGAATTCCTCTCTCAATTCATTCACATAACCCAAATCAATTAAGAGGTGGCCAAGCTCTTAATTGCAATAAGTACAATAATTCATAGACTATATGGAAATCACAATCTTGAATAAATCAAGAAGATAAAAATATATTCAGTAACATGGTTAGGCTTTCCATAGCCCTAGCAAGAAAAAAAAAATCAGTTCATGATGGAAGAATTAAATCAAACAAAGGGGAAGAAAGAACTCTTGAATTCGCCCATGGTGCTGAGATCTCCTCTTCTTGCCGCCACCTTCTTCTTGAAGTTTCTTGAATTCTTGAACCTTTCTAGAACCCTTCTTGACTGATTGCTCCTTGCTTCTTGATTCAAATCAGGAAGTGAGTGATTGAGTGATGCCTAAAGCTAGTCCTTCCCCTCCTTTATATAGCTTAAGGGGAGGGGGTGGTCTCCTACTTCCTCTTGAAGTTTATCTTACAAGAATAGAAAGTCTTATTCTAATCCTACTCTTATCTCTTTATCTAATGAATTCAATCCTTTTATCTTTCTAAGATTACATCAAGAATTTAGATCTAGAAGGTCTCTTCTCAGTTTCTTGTTCTTGGATTCGTATTAGACTCCTCTACGAATTAGGCTGCTGCTAGGCTTTTCTACAAGTTGGGCTTCAGCAGCGGATTGTGCCTTCCTACGAAATTTCCCTGAATTCGGGCCTGGATTTGACTTCGATGTAGGCTGAATCAGCGAAAGCCCAAAATACAAAAGTTGTGGAGTTTTTTCTTATCTTTCTAGTGGGTCTTGAATCAGCCCATTCAAATCAGGAAGTGAGTGATTCACTGAATGATGTCAAAACTGTGAAAAATCATCCGATTTGTCTTTCTTTGCTCTTGATGCCTTTTTTCATGCCCTGAATAGAAATATGAGTCCAATTAGGTGCTAATTCAGTATAAAAGACAGAGTAATTAGGGATAAAAATATGATAAATTCTACTCTCATCAGAGTCCTATCGCGCTGAGGTCTTCGTTAGCTTGGCCTTTTGGCCCTTAGGCTTTGGGAGTGACTCGTGGTCTACTCAGTAGTTTGCCCATGACATAGAGGCGACTGGGTCTTATCGTGTCGAGGTCATCGTTAGCTCGGAATTTTGGCCCTTAGGCTCTGGGAGTGACTCGTGGTCTACTTAGTAGTTTGCCCGTGCCATAGGTGAGGTTGAAGGGAGTTTCACCTATAGCGGTCTTCACTGTGGTCCAATAAGCCCATAAAACACTGGATAGCTCGTCTCCTGATAGTCCTTTAGCTCAGTCCAGGCGTGCCTTCAGTCCGTGGAGGATAGCTCTATTCGTGACTTCCACTTGGCCGTTTGCTTGAGGGTGTGCATCTGAGGTAAAGTTCTGTCGAATTCCCATGTCTTGGCACCAGTTCTGGAATTTAATGTCCTCGAACTGCTTGCCATTGTCAGAGATCAGTACCCGAGGTAACCCAAAATGGCACACTATACTTTTCCAAAAGAAGTTCTGTACATTCTGAGCTGTAATTGTTACGAGAGGTTCATCTTCTACCCACTTAGTGAAATAATCAACTGCTACCACTAAGAACCTCCTCTGACCTGTTGCTGGTGGAAACGGTCCGAGTATATCGATCCCCCACTATGCAAAAGGCCATGGGCTGGTGAGATACTTCAGGTCAGCGGCAGGTTGATGGTGGATATTGGCATGCTTCTGGCACATGTCACACTTTCTGACGAGCTCGATTGCATCTGCTTTCATTGTTGGCCAGTAGTACCCCTGTCGTAGCGCTTTTGGGCAAGGGCCCTACCCCCCAAGTGTCCGCCGCACAGGCCCTCATGAGTGTCGCGGAGCACGAGTTCGGCTTCGGAAGGTCGCAAGCAGCGCAAGTAGGGGAGCGTGTAGGATCTTCGGTACAACCATTCGTTTATCATGATGTATTTGGCCTCCTGACGCTCTACCCTTTTGGCAGCATTGCGCTCTGCAGGGAGGGTCCCATGTAGCAGGAAGCTCGCGAGCGGATCAATCCAGCTCGGCTCTGCTTGAACGACAGGAGCGACCTCCTCTACCCCCCTGAGAATGCTAGGCTGAGGCAGGTTCTCTATGTACACGGTTCTCATGGTATTATCACTGGTGTTGGCTAACTAGGACAGGGCATTGACCTCAGTGTTCTCCGATCTCGGGATTTGCTTGATGAAGTGTGATTGGAAGTTGAGCAAAGTCTCTCTTACTTTAGCTAAGTAGGTGATCATGGTTGGTTTGCGAGCTTCGTATTCTCCTGTGACTTGATTGACCACGAGCTAGGAATCACTGCAGATGACGATATGCTTGGCTTTCACTTCCTTGGCTAGAGCCCAACCCGGCTATCAATGCCTCGTACTCCACTTCATTGTTGGATGCCGCGAACTCAAAGCATAGTGCATACTCCAGTTTTGTGCCGCTTGGGCCGTACATAACGATTCCGGCTCCGCTGCCCTACTGGTTTGACGAGCCATCTACGTGAAGGATCCAGGGCTCCTCATCCTAGTTCGCACTTGGTCTAACTAGGAGAGATGCTGCACTTGTTACTACCTCACGGTGCTCGAGCTCAACTGGCCTGGGAACTTCGGGCTCACCCAAACTGGGGGCCTCGTGCTCGACCGGCCTAGGGACTTTGGAGCTAAACGTGCATTCCGCGATGAAGTCTACCAAGTCTTGGGCCTTGATAGCAATTCACGGCTTGTATTGGAGATTGTACTCATTGAGCTAAATGGCCCACTTCGTCAGTCTACCGGAGACCTCGGGCTTGAGTAGAACTTGCCTCAGAGGTTTGTTGGTGAGGACGATGACAGTGTGAGCTTGGAAGTACGGACGAAGCTTCCGAGCTACGATAACTAGTGCATAGGCCAACTTTTCTATCTCTGGATATCTCGTCTCTGCTCCCTGCAACACTTTACTAACATAGTAGATAGGTCGTTGGACCCGATCTACCTCTTTTATCAGTACCGAGCTGACCACCTCGTCACTTGCCGAGAGGTACAACTCTAAAACATCGCCCTCCTCAGTCGAGTTAAGACCGGTACACTAGCGAGGTACTTTTTGAGCTCATCGATCATGAGCTGGAACTCTCCAGTCCATTCAAAACCTTTGCTTTTAATTGCCTTAAAGAAAGGCAGGCAGCGGTCTACCGACTTGGATATGAAGCGGCTTAGAGCAACTATTCGGCCATTCAGCCTCTGAACCTCCTTCAGTTTCTAGGGTGGTCTCATGTCTAGGATGGCCTTTATTTTATCCGGGTTGGCCTCAATGTCACGCCGGTTAACGATGTACCCCAGGAATTTACCCGAGGTGACACCGAAGACACACTTATTGGGGTTCAATCTCGTGTTAAATTTACGTAAAATTTCAAAAACTGATTGCAAGTCTCGTATTAAATCATGCGAAAATTCGGTTTTGACCACCATGTCGTCTACATAGCATTCTATTTTTCTGTCAATCAATGGCTCAAACAATTTATTCACAAGTCTTTGAAAGGTTGCCCCGGCATTCTTTAGCCCAAAGGGCATGAGTTTGTAATAGTACAGGCCGAGCTCGGTTATGAAGGCAGTCTTTTCTTCACCAGCCGGGTCCATTCTGATCTGGTTGTAACCCAAATAGGCATCTAGGAAGCCTAGCAACTCATGTCCTGAGGTCGCATCCACTGGACGGTCGATCCTGGGGAGTGGGAAGCCGTCCTTTGGGCAAAGACTTGTGAATAAAGTCGGTTAGCCTTTTTTACCAGAACGGGGTTGGCCACCCAGCTCGGGTAATGGACTTCCTTGATAAAGTCGGTTGCGAGGAGCTTCCCGACCTCCTCGTCGACTGCCCTCCATCGCTTTGGGGCTAAGTTGTGTTTCTTCTGTCTAACGGGCCTAAGTACAGGATCAGTATTAAGCTTGTGAGTTATGATGCTAGGGTCTATGCCAGGCATCTCTGCCACGGACTATGCAAAAACATCAAAATTTTCAAGTAGGAAGTGTACCAGTTGAGATCACAGGGGCTCCTCAATAGAAATGCTGATCTGAAGTGTCCGAGTTGGGTCCTCTATTGATGCCCGGATGGAGACAGTCTCTTCTATGGGTGCAGCTCGCTCCATGCACTGCTCCGTAGGTCGCTCTAGCTCGAGGTCATCGGCCACCTTGGCTTTCCATTTGAGGGTGGCAATGTAGCACTTGTGAGACTCAAGCTGGTCACCTCGTGCTATCCCGATTCCAAAGTTCGTGGGGAACTTCATTGCCAAATAGTAAGTGGAGACCACTACACGTAGGGCATGGGCGATCAGCCAACCTACTATGGCATTGTATGGGGAGGGGGTTGCGACCACTAAGAAGTCGTGGTTGAGACTCAAAATGCTAGGCCAAGTGCCGACTTCCACAGGTACTGTAATCCTTCCCAGGGGCCTGACTTCCTCTCTGCTGAAGCCTACCAAGGGAGTGTTCACGGGCTTCAGGTCACTTTCTTGGAGCTGGAACTAGTCGAATGTTGCTTTGAAGATGATATCTACCGAGCTGTCGGAGTCAAAGAGGACATGCCTGACTTCAAAGTCATTAATCTTTATCTTTATGACGAGCACGTCATCATAGGGGTAGTGGACCCCACATGCATCATCCTTTGTGAAGAAGATCGGATCTTCCGTCCTTGGCCGCTTCGGTGGGTTTTGTTCTTCCCGAGCGGCCTCGCGAGCTGATGTCCGAGCTGCAGCTGTGACACAGCCCGCGACAATCGAACCTCTGAAGATCACGTGGATGGTCCCCCGAACTGGTCTCTCTTCTGGGGGTTGCCTCTGTGGTTGCTCTGCCTGCCTACTGGATTCGGGAGCATCTCTACTCAACTCCCCCTGCCGACTTGCTTTATTATTATTATATTTATTTTGTACAAAATTTTTCAAGTATCTATGACGGATGAGCTCCTCTATCTCATCGCGGAGGTTTTTACAATTTTCGGTGCTATGACTGTGATCTTTATGGAAACTACAATACAAATTTTTGTTTCTTATACTAGGATCTGCCATCAGCCAAGGTGGCCACTTCACATACGGGGCATCCTTGATTGCCATAAGGATCTTGGCCCGCTTCGCATTCAGGGGCGTGTAGTCCATTCTTTCAGCTGCTGGAGCTCGGAAAGGTTGATTCAGTCTTGCCCCCCGAGCTGGGTCTTTTTTCTTCTTACCATCCCCTTGAATTAAGGACTAGCCTTCCCTTTTTCTCTTCTCGGGCGCACTTGCATTCTTCTGGTTGATTTCCTCCTTTGTCCCCATAAACTGATCTGCAAGCTTGAGGAACTCGGTCATAGTTTTGGGTTGATTAACAACCAAGTGCCACTTGAATTCTTTATGGGCAATGCCTCGCTTGGCCACAGTGAGACGAATTACGGGGTCCAGATCGGGAATTTGCAAACAAGCGAAATTTGAACCGTTTGATATAACTCCGAATGGACTCCCCTTCCTTCTGGACTATGCCAAGGAGGCTATCCTGAGTTCTTGGGCACCTCTTGCTGGTGACAATGTGGGAGTTGAAGACTTGCACGAACTGCGCCCAACTTCTTATTGATCCAGGCACGAGATTTCGGTACCATGTGCGGGCCACCCCTTTGAAGGTGGTGGAGAACGCCATGCACATACAGGATTCACTAGCCCTTGCTAGGAACATTTGGGACTGGAAGGCATCCACATGGTCATTCAGATCAAAGGATCTGTCGTACTTATCCAGGGGAGGGAGCTTGAAGTCCTTTGGCATAGGGACCGCAAGAAGTTTTGACGACAGAGGGGAAGGAACTGAAAGGAGAGGAGTAGCTTTTACTTCATCTAAGCTTACCTCCTCCTTACCCTTGAGCTCGGGCAGGACGTGGGTAGTAGTTTGGCGAGCTCGTTGGCGCCTCCGCTGCTGTTTCATCGGCTCGGCTTTGGTGCTGCTGGCTTCAGTATTACCGAGCTCGATGGGCTCGGACTGCTGATGATAGCTGTGAACCGAAGAGCCCTGCTTGTAATCTGCGGCTAGGACTTCAAACTGGTTTTCTGTGAGCGGGAGCTCAAACTGAGAGTGTTGAGGCGATACGGGCTTGACAGGTTGGGAGGCCCCCGACCTGCCTACAGGTTGCGAGGCAGGGGTGACTGGTCTCTCCTTCCTACCGTGGGACGAGGCTTGGCTTTTGGAAGGATCCTAGGTTTGAGAGGCCTCTCCCCGGCGAGGACGTTCACTCCGATGGGAGGGTTTGGCTTGCTTCGTTGCCAAATGCCAAGGGGGAAGCAGCTACTAGGCTTGAGGCAGTGAAGGGAAATGCTGTTGGTACTGGTACTGAGAAACTTGATGCAGCACTTGCTGCTGGTAGAGTTGAAACTGTTGGAACTGTTGCATTTGAGCTTGCATGGCTCGCATGCACTACACCAGGTCTTCGAGTTGGTTTTGGTTTCTCACTGGGGGGACAACGGAAGGTTCAGTAAAGGTTGCTCCAACCGTGGAAGGGAGTGGAGTGTTAACAGGTGCCACTGTGTGAGGCACGTTCAAGCTGGGAACTCCGTCCACAGAGAGGGGGACGGTAAACTGTCCAATGCAGACAGTGGGGAGTTGGGGTTGCTCCCCTGAAGCGTTCTTGTCGGCACCACGTTCGGCATTACTAGAGGAAGCCATGAATGCTGAGTTCTTAGAGAAAGTTGCAGAGATTAGAGGAAGGCTTTTTTAAGTGATCCCACAGAAGGCGCTAAATGATGCAACACGATTTGGAAACTCCTAGCTGGCGGATGCTTGGCTCCTAGCTAGTGACGGACGGTACCTGAGAAGAGGAAGGTGAAGTATTCCCGGGGAGCTCGCCCAGTGGGAATACTCCAATGCTTAAGTTAGAATACTTGAGAGAGTTGTATGGGATGCAAAGAGAGCTAAGAGTGCAGATAGCGCTAGATCAGTAAAATTCAAGATTACCTTTTCCCCTTCAACCCTGGGGCCTTTAAATGCAGATGTTCTTGTCAAATCAGGCGTAACCACCACTAGCCCTCTATCGTAGCTATTATTTGCCAAGACTGTGCAGGTAACTGTTGCAGAGTACTACCCAATGGGATGAGAGACAAGACCCAGAAAGGACTGACACACCACCACCTATCGAGAGACGTGGGTGCAGTCTACTGGGCTGGCAGGGACTGCGCCGTCAGTCAAGAGACATGATACAGTCTGATGGGTACGGTCTCGTTAGATAATAAGCTTCCTGAGAATGTCGCATGCTTGATAGCGAGCTTCTTTGTAGCAAGCTATCCCATAGCGAGCTGCCTTGCAGCGAGCTCCTGGATGTGTCCCGATGTGATTCCGCCTGAGGTTGCCTTTGGGGCAGTCTTCTTGCCTAAGTATTGGAATGAGCTGATTCTCTCAGCTTGCGAGCTGGGATAGACTTGACTTAAAGTATTCCCTTTCTACATACCGGGGTCCTTGAGCTTGCCCTATAGCGAGCTCATTCTGTGGCGAGCTATAATGTAGCGAGTTGTCCTGCGAGGACCTTAACAAGCTCGTTACTTAGTCTTATCCAAGCTGTCATGCCGAGCTGTTGCTTTCGTTGAGTCACGTCCACATGTCGCCTTCCTAGGAGGTCAGGTCAAATCACCTTCCATCACTCTGTATCAGGTATATCCCTCTCCTACCTTTTGGTTTCAAATCTGGTCTGGTTTAGGGTTCAAGATTGATCATTGAAAATGCAGTTTTCTAAAATAGGGAATGTGATTCCCACATGAGAGAGAGAAAAATTTTTGAAATTTCGCCCAACCTACCTGCAGGGTTCGACCATCCATATGATGGATCTCTCATCCCTTCAATTGCCACAACATCTCTCCAATGAAAGAGGAAATAAGAGTCGTTACCAAGGATAAACTCACCAACATTAATCTTGTTCTACCCCTTCGGGTTGAGACAAGTGTCTCAATGGTCATGGTTTTAAACCACATGATCACTCAGCCCATTCTAAGCCAAACATCCTCTTGCTGACTTTGTCAAAGGCTGAAATGGATCCAACTTAGACCCGATAACCACCTTGTGAAGAAGTCAAAAACAGTTTACAGAAAACAAATTTATTTTTACTAGAAAATAAATAATAACATATAACAAAAACTGTAATTGGTGTGTGTTGTAGTGTGTTCACAGGGATGATATTATTAAGCTATTCCATCAACATGTGGATTTTCACATGGCCAGTGGATTCTCCTACATGTTGACGATTCCAAATCGAGGGCCTATGGCCACCCGTTCCAACAATAGTGTAGTTTGAGTCCTCTATGGGAACCTTGGGTTACTAGGACAATCATGGTATATGATATCCACCTGACATGTGGGGACCACTTGTATTAAGATAAATGTGGTGTAAATGATTCAAACTTGGTCTTGCTTGTTTAATTTCTCTTACTCTGCTGTTCTTTTACACTTTGGCCATTTCAAATTTCTGATTTGGCTTTGCTAATTTTTGCTGTCTAATTAGGTTGGCCAAGATGTGGTTCTGGGAGTATCTAAAGCCATGGAAAGACAAGGCCTTGACATGCGTGTGGCTGCTCTAGTAAGCTTATGCAACTGTGTTCCCAGATAAAACTTGACTGTTAAGTTATCTAAGATAATGATTTATAGTTTGAACCAAAAAATGATTTAAAGTTCCAGACTAGTGGTCAATATTTGGGGAGTTTTTCTTTTTCTGGTGACATCTTTAAATTTATGAGCATTTAATCAGCAGATTTTTGCAGGTCAGTCAGTCACTCATGATACTTAATGGAACTGACTTGTTTGCTTGGAACCACCAGTTCACTATTTCGCTTTCAGCTAGTGAATTAATATGATTCAGATTAATCTGTTCATAGATTTTACCTGTGGCATGTAATGAAGGCAATAAAAATTGTTTAGGCTGGTCTTCTTCTTTGTCTTCTTTGACTAACAGTTCTAGAGAACCAATTGGAACAAGGAGGTAATATTTATTAGCTATATAATATGCACATAAATTGTTTATGAATGATACATGGGGAATAAAAATAGGTTTTATCATAAAATCTTGGGCTACCAAGCTTGAGAGCACAGGTTTGAGTCTGAGAAGTGAGAACCTCTTTGTTCATCAAAACAAAACCAAAGGTTGGGTCTGTAATCCAGTCCACCTCTCCCAAGACTCCACATAGATGTATGCAGCCTTACCCCTACACACACAAATAGGCTGTTTCGAAGATTTGAACCCTGGTCACCCAGGTCACAATGGAGAAAACCAATCGTTGTGCCAAGGTCCACCCTCTAATGGCCTTTTTCTATATGAGGAACAAAATAGTAATATGTTAATAACAGTAACAGCAGTCATCAACAAAGTCAAAACCCTTTGAAAATCTAATAATTCAATTCAACTTGATCAAATGTTTGAAACTAACCCATACCTGCCGCATCAAATGGGTACTCCAAACATAGGGGAGAGTGAAATCATCAATGTCCTGAAAATCAGACCAGAGATTGAACAGGAAAGCTATCTGGTTCCCAATTAAATTACCATTTAGCTGTTTCAAGTATCTTGTATCAGAGTTTATATATTTTCCAAGAGGATAACGTCTAGTGTGTTTTATGTGCTGGTCTAGTGAATTACTATAGTGCCAGATGGTCCTATTCTTGCTGGACCCAGATTTATGCTGGATTTATCCGATCTTAAAGAGCACCATTAAAATTCTTCAATTAGTTTTTTTACTGTTGAAAATCTTCAATTGATACTAATTGGCTACTATCTTAATCAGCATTTTTTAGAGTTTTTTATATAATTTTCTGATTTAGCAGTTTTATTAATGAGAAAAAAAAAAAGAGAGAAGAAGGAAAAATGGTGCACCTGCACCCCCCAAGAACAATAAAACATGTAGGGTAGTCCCTAAGCCATCTTTCCCCAACTAAGCAACTCAAAGATCATAAGGATTACACTGATAAAAAAATGATCATAAGGGTAAGATATACCCTTGCTTATATAGTCAAATTGCTAAACGTTTCAACCAAGATCTATATTTCAAGAAGACTGTCAAATATGTTAGAGAACCAATGACCCACTTGGATTCCATTGCTTCTTCTGCGGTATTTCATTTGGAATTTCACTTTTAACCTTTTTTTGTTGCAGTATAGTATTAATCATTAATCATTGATCACTGCATTAAAAGATGCTCTGTTTGAGAGGTATGCTAATGTTTGATGCTGTTTATCTAGGTACGTGCGGAAATTAAGGTGAAGGCTTCTGTTATTATTTGTTTCACTTCATCTGGAAGGGCTGCCAGGTAATCTCCTGAATCCTGATGAACGTTAGGATGTAAATGTTTGGCTATTTAAAGGAAATTTGATGATTATTTTTGGCTGCCCTCACTATTAAAAAAAACCTTTTCCTCTTTGTTTTCAACAAGATCTTTGGGTAGCTAGTTTTAGCTGGGCCTTGTACTGTAGAAATTAATCAACATATGCAGTTGTGTGTTTATTTGTACGCTCATCTGACAATCTAAATGTACTTGTTCATGCAGATTGATTGCAAAGTATAGGCCAACAATGCCCTGTTATATCAGTTGTCATCCCTCGCCTCAAATCAAATAAACTTAAATGGAGTTTAACTGATGCCTTTGAGGTATGTGGCCAGCCTAATTATTTATGACTTCATTACTGTGAATCGTTATTAGACTGCCCAAGCTGAATTAAAATTTTGTTGGTTGCATTCCTACTTTAGGGTTGTTAGAGAACATTAAACCTTTAAAGCCCCATGACTACCATTTAATCTCTGCCTTTTGCTTCTGCTCTCTTGTTGAACATGCTTCAGATGAGTCAGCCTCACTTGCAGCAGCAAGAGCTGCCGTCTTAGCAATACCCTTGGCAACTGATACATCACTGGTTATGCTACCTTCCTTCTCTGAGTGGTCAACTTTTTGAGACGAATCAATAGGCATGGAAAAATTGGGATCACCATTTAGTATTGATTTTGGAGTAGAGCTCCGAGCTCGGGATGAGAGACTACATAGGCTTGAAGCTTGCCCATCCTTCTTTGGCCCACCGATTAACATTTTTCAGGCTTCTTGTTGCTGCAAGAAGAATGGCTTAAGCTGCATCCACACTCACTCCACTTGGCTGTAGGGTTGGTTTGGATGATATGTCTTGCACATCCTCCTTTGGCCCACCGATTACCATCTTAAACTTTTCCTTCCTCTCAAAATCATATGGAATATCACCATGACTGGAAGATCCCTTTGACAACTTATCCTTGTCTTTGGAAGCAGCCTTTAAATCGCAAATCTGAGATGAGGGGCTTTTTCCAGGCAATTTTGACTGTGGAAGTTCAGAAGTGCATTAATAAGAGAGGACAAAATAGAATAAATATTTTTGATATCCTAACTGATAATCAAATTTCTCTAGCTTATGAAATCAATAACTGTGTAAAGGATCTACTTTAGACCTCATGATCATTTTAGAATCAGAATAAGTTACCTAAATATTTCTTTAAAACAATAATGTGTTCAAAAAATGGTAAAAGAAATTAATTTAAAAAATGTCTAAACTTGCAACATAATAGTTTATTAGAACTGCTAACAATTTTCTGACTCGTTGGCCAGATTTGAGGTCCACAGGGATGACTCTACTGGGGCTCTAGTACTAAAGCCAATTTTCTTTATATCTGACAAATATAATGATAATGAAAGAGAAATTTGTGACAATACGTTTCAGCCAATTTGCTTGAAAGTGTTCTGCTGATGATTTATTTTCCTCATGAAGTAACAAAAACCTATCTTCCTAATCCCACCTGCATGGTCCCTTGGTCATGAAACATCAAAAGGAAACAACCCGTATTGTTTAAATTTTAATTCCTTTGTCAAGATTCAAATTTCAGCATGTTGTAAGCTTAAAATAAGCTTCAATGACTTATTTATAAGTGATATCTAGTTTCTCTTTTCTCAGGTTCAGTTGGAGTTAAATTGACAAGGAGATGAACATTAAGTATAAAGTGACATAGGACTCAGTGCTAAGAATTTAGATTGTCAAAGAACACTGAATACAAGTTTTTTTCCTGCAAATGCCTTGTACTAAAGACATAACCGGGGTCATGAAGAGGATTTGCATTGGAAGATGTGTTACATTATTCAAGAAGTTTTTTTTTAAATGCCTTGTACTTTTTTATGTAAATTGGATGTTGTATTTAGCAATTTGTTTTGGATACTATAATAATTAATAATTTAATTACTTTTATTTTCAATTTGCAATTTTTTCTTTAAATTTATTTTTATGCATTATTTGCCATGAGATTTGTATTAAACTGTTAGACAGTCTTTGTATGCCCTTAGCTCCAATTAGAATGATGTACTTTTGACGTTTATTGTAAATGAATAAAGTGCATATTTGATTCATTTTTTTGTGGTTTGTTTCTGTGTTGTACCCTTAAACTGGACACTTAATGAGACTCGTGTTAGTTTAGAATGTTCACAGCTGGTGGGTCGGTCTGGGGAGACTTATCCTGATAAGGCTGACACTGATGTGCCACCAAGTCGGTTGGGGTGGCATGTCTCAGCCGCCAGGATGAGACCTAAGGCACATGCAGTGTATGATTAATTAAATCTTTGAACCATACGAGATTTCCAGTATTACCCTAGACCTTGGAGATTGATAGGCAAAACTAGAAAGTTACACCTGACCCCTAGACTCGACTATGATACTGCACTAGGTATCGGATTGGATTGTCTTTGATATGCCTATCAGTGAGATCCTTAGCGGGGGTCAAAACCTGGGTATGTTGGGATAGTCTGAGAATTCATCTGAGTGGGTGATCATAGTGATAGGATCAGCCCCTTTGTCGAACAAAATAATGATCAGGGATGCACTCTCTCTAATGGAAACCAAGACTGCCGGCAGCCGATTTGTTTTGTAAAATATATTTTATATGAGATATAATAGTATATATATTATGGTTTCTAAAATGTTTGCAAAAGGTTTTAATTCTCGGGATCCATATAAGTAGAGAGTGCAGCACTGTTCCTTGTAGTCGAGGGAGAGGTTCTCTCTTGTCGAGTAGTGTTTGATCATTATGGGCTGAGAGGTTAAGTGTAAGACCACTGAGGGTAATGCCTAACGGGCTAATCTTGCATCTGCCCACAGTCTCTGGGTTTTTATAAGGTGGCTTGACCCAGGGACCACTTAATGTAAGTGTTAGGCCCAATAGAAGTCCATGTGATGGGTTTCAGGGGTGCACTGTCAACAACAATTTATTCGGCTAGGACTTATAACAAAAGCTAGGCCGAACCTATGTGGTTGATGTATAGATCAATGCTTGGGTCCTACACATACAAAGAAGCCCAACTGGGCAGCAGTTTGGAAGCAGTTTTGAGCACATAGACTTATTGGGCCTGAAGTCCATTTCAAACTGGCCTAATTTGATTAGTTAAATAGATGGGGCGGATCTGGGATTAAATCAACAGATAGGATAGGGTCATGTCCTCTTCACTCAGAGAGACCAGATCTGAATTTAGATTTGAAAACCTCTTGATAAGGTCAAGAGAAGGCTGATCTAATCTGCAGATAAGATAGGGGCCTTATCCTTAACACTTGAAGAGAGTCCAGATTCAGATAATGATCTGAATTAGGAAACTCCTGATAGGATCAGGAGCTGATCTCTTTAAGCCTATAAAAGCAGGAGGGGGCGAACCATCCAAACCATCCCAGAAGTTCCAGAGATACTAGATCTTGAATTACAGAGAGAATAATACACAGTGTGACTATGCCTTCTCCCTGTGATCCCTTCCTGCCGCTGCCCTACTGCCAGTTCGTTTTCCAACATTATAGGAGTGGTCAAGATTGGATCTTGACATCAGTCTTTGGTGAAAGGCTGATAGGAAGTTGTGCTCACTGCCTCCATTGGATTCTTGTTGAAGAATTCGGTTTGTGGGACGGACCCTGCTGATTTTGCTCCTCCATCCACTATGTCATCTTCAGTGGAAGCAGTTTTTGGTGATCTTCTTTGGGCGTGAACACCTCCATTGAGAGATATTATTTCTCTGTATCAGGTATATCCCTCTCCCTCTGTTTCATTTCAAATCTGGTTCGGTTTATGGTTCAAGATTGATCCTTGAAAAATATGATTTTTTTTAAAATAGGGAATACGATTCCCAGTTGAAGGAAGAGGAATTTTTGAAATTCGCCCACCCTATTCTGCACCTTTTGGGTGTCCATGTGATGGATCTCACATCCCTTCATAAACAGGTACAAACAAAATGTTGAAATCAAATTGATATAAATAATATAAAATTAAAAAAAAAAAAACAAAGTCGGTGGTCATGCAACCACTGCCTTAGACATAAAAGCGATCTAAGCCGATGGTCCAAAGATATCTAAGTTGGCGGCCTAGACTACCACCTAAAAGCGGAAGTAACATTTCAACGGACCTAAGGCGGCACCACCTTTATTAAATTTGAGCCGGCGGTTCTGACATACTGCCAGTTTATGAATGATTGAACCGCATCGGACTGGTCTCTAAAGGTGGCGATCTTTTCTGTCTAAACCGGCGGTCTTGACCTAGGCTGGCAGAGGTTTAGGGGCGGACGCATGACCGCTAAGGCAGCAGTCTTTAGGTCAAAGCTGTCAGTCCGACCGCCGGCTTGGCCGTTATTCTTGTAGTGCTTTTCAGTGACAATAATGTCCTGTTAGTAAATAAAGGAACAAAGTTACTGATCTTTTTAGTCTTAGCACCAGCAATGGAGGTTATCTAAAGAAAAAAAAGCTATTTAATATTTATTTTGAAGATCATATTGCTCCATGAATTTCAATTGGACGGTTTCATGACAGTCACAGTCACGTACGTGAAGTTTCTCCACTTAACATGCCTTAATACATTCCCACTTGGTCAAAGAACATTTGGTTTCCCTTGGATTGTAAAATCAGTCGCAGATTTGAGGAGAGCTCCCCATTTGAAGAGGGGCCTTGGTTTGTGGGAGGTCGATACCTAGTCCTCATGAAGTGGAAAATGGGTTTCAATTCCCTTACTGCCAGAATAATTGATGAAGCCAATATATGGGTTAGACTCCCGTGCCTTCCTATGGAGTGTTGGACCTTGAAAGAACTGAGAAGTGTTCTCAGACAAGTAGGGTCGGTTCTCAAAATGGATGCGAACACTGAAAAAAGATACAGAACTCTTTTTTCCTAGAGTTTGTATCACTGTTAACTTAAAACGACCATTAATTCTGGAAATCCCAGTTACAGGAGGGGAAGAACATACTATTAACACATAAATGATCTGTGTATAGGATGTGGTTATCTTGGCCACAAATCTTATAACTACCCCACCATCATAGGTGAGGGATGGAATGAAGTAAAGAAAAGAAAGAATATCTCTACAAAGAGACCCAAATTTAGCAGAAATCTGGAGCTGGGGAAGGAGGGACGGGGTCAAAAGTTTAGTTGGGTCAAAGATAGATACAAAAGATATTGTAGCTAAAGCCAAAGCATTGGCTAGAGTCAGGATGCTACGACCCGGCTGCACTTCACTTGTTCCACTGCACCCGGAGCTCAAATGGGTGGCAGAAAACCATCTCGCAGTTGTGGATGATCAAGAACACTCGAGTTTCTTCGATGTAATGGGCATTGAAAATGTCCATATCGAGGATAAGGAAGAGAATGAAAAAAAAAAAAAAAAAAACATGTTTGAAGGAAATGAGGGGGATGATGAAATTGAAGATATTGAGGAAGATGATGAGGGATTTATGGAAGATGGTGATACAATAGGCTGCATTACTCGATTAGCAATGGGAAATACAAAATGACGAGCAAAATAAGAATGACTCCCTTGTATCGTCTTCCCCAAGGGTCCAAACCTTTGACAAACGAAGCAAAGGAAAATAGACTGCTGGCATGGATGAAATGTGCCCAAACTATGTAACTAATGCAAACAACTTAAATGAAAATATTGGCATGGAATGTTAGAGGGGCAAGTCGTCTCAAACTGGGGGTGTCAATTGGACTGGATTTGGTCCATTCCGGTCCAGTCCAATGTGAGTCCATTACAAATGGACTTGGTCCAATCCAGTCCAATGAATATTTTGGACCATTTTGGACTGGTCTAGAGACTGTTCAATCTGTTCAAATTCCTGTTAATTTAGATTGGTCTCAACTCAAACCTGGTCCATTGACACCTATGTTCTAATCTTCTACCAATGGACCAGAAATTAGCTCAATCCAATATAAATTCATTATGGATGGACCAGGTCCAATCCAATATATCATATTGGTCCGTCCAATCTGTCCAAATTCAATATGTCTTATTGGTCCATCCAATCCGTCCAAATGGATTTTGATTTGGATGAAGTCCAACCCAAAACCGGTCCATTGACACCCCTAATCCCAAGCTATAGAGACGAGTTATTAAACTTGTTGGAGTCAATAAACTAGGGATAGTGGTTTTGTTTGAAACTAGAGAAAGCATATGACAGACTGGAATGGACCTTCATTAAAAAAACAATAAGAAAATGGGGGTTCCATTAAAAATGGATTAATTAGGTTATGCAATGCATAAATACAATGTCCTTCCAAATTCTAGTTAATGGATCCCAATAAGGAGTTTTAATCCAAGTAGAGGAATCAAACAAGGGGACCCTCTATCCCTGTTTATTTTCGTCCTATGTAGTGAAGTCCTCTCTAGGATGATTAGTAAAGAAAATCAACAAAGAAAAGAAAGGTTAAGATTCAGTGCTTCAAGAGGGGGGTCCACCATTCCCCTTCTTCAATTTGCAGATGATTGCATAATATTTGCTAAGGTCAATATTGATAATGCCCTAAGAATTAAGGACATCATGGAAAAATATGCAAGGGCATCTGGATAGAAACCTCACTTTAATAAATCCATAGGGTTTTTCTCAAAAATATTCATAAAAGGCTACAAAAATGCTGTCAAGAGTACTAAAAATTCCAATAGAAAAAAGGAATAAGACATATTTAAGAACTGCTAGAGAAGAGAGAAGGCTGCTGAATGCGAATTGAAGAGGAGATCAAAGATTGATGCAGAAATCTTAGGTTGTCTTCTTCTTTGACTCTGCAATTTGGTAACTTAGATTCGATTAGGGTTTCATGATTTTTTTCATTGAATCTTTCTTTCTTTCTTTCTTTTATGCGAACCATGATGGACTTCAAATCTGATATGTAATTAATATTTTAGTAGATTTGATTGATTGTGATTTATTCTTGGGATTTCTTGATCAGGGTTTTCGATTATTCTTGGGATTTCTTGATCAGGGTTTTCGATTAATAGAATAATCTTGGCCAAATTATTCTTGTTTCTTGGATTGCTTGAATTGCTTGAGAAAGAGCTTAGGTAATCAGATCAACTAATCAAGAAAACAGATTGAATGCATCTTATAGATAATTTGCATGATTCGTTGGCATTCTTTCAACTAGAATAAATTTCTGTCAACTCTCTGTTCTTAATGCATCTATGGTGATTAAATTTCTGATAGAGATATAGGAATTGTTGCTCATAAATGGAGTGGGTTGTGCTCGAGAGATATTGCTCATACAATTAGGGTTTTGCCAACCCAAGACTGAATTCACTTCGGTTGGGCTGCTTAATGATTTCATTGTTGAACCAGTTTTGTTAGTTTCTTGCATGTAGTAATTCTTCTCATCATTAAAGGTGGTCTGATCCGAAACTACTTAGGGTAATTTGCTAATTAGGAGTTAGGGTTTTTCTTTGTTTAATATTTCGGTTTATCAGATAACAAAAGGCTGATTCAATACTAGTAGTTATTGGATCAATCCCCGTGAGAACAATACTCTACTCATCATTATATTACTTGATCGGTTAGTGCACTTGCTAGTGTAATCTATACGCATCAAGACTATTAAGAGAACAGGGGAGAATGTAAACAAAAAACTGGTAGGATGGAAGAAAACACTCTCTCATTAGCTAATAGAGATACTTTACTAAAAGCTTCTATCTCAATGGTGCCTCAATATATAAAGAGAGTGTTTAAAATTCTAAAGAATATGGTAGAAAATTGAGATAAAAAACAAAGAGAATTCCTATAGAAGAAGAATGAGAAAAATAGTATCAATTTAGTAAATTTGAATATAATTTGTAAAAATAGGAATAATGGAGGATGGGGCTTAAAGAAATTACAATGGGAGTTTGGTAAGCTTGGCAAAGTTGGGTTGGAGAATATTGACCCGACCAGAACACTTTTGGATTAAAACTTATTCAAAGCAAATATCTAAAATATGGAAATTTCTAGCAGGCTACAACCAAAAAGAACTGTTCTTGGGCTTGGAATAGGATGAATAGTTTGGGTTGGGAACTCCCCTGTTGGTGTTCTCTTACATATTAATCCAAACCAAAACCAAAAAGTTTGTGATTTTATTAGGGATAAGCATGGAATGAGGAAAACATTCTAGAAGTGATCCCCAATAGCTTATGGGAAAAGATCAAAACCATTCCAATCCCTAACAAGATAGAAATGACAAAATAATATGGAGGCCGGATCTAAAAGGTAGTTTTTCTATAAAATCGACCTATAAACTTCTAGAGGAAGAAAATGATGGTTCAATCACGGAAAAAAATAATCCAAAACATTTGGACTCCAAAAGTTATTCACTTCATTTATATAGTGTTAATGGGAAAAATCCTAACTAGAGATAGACTAAAAAATTGGGGAATTAGGAATGAGCCGGATTGCCCCTTGTATGGAATGAGGGAAGATTCCAAGCATTTATTCCTGCAATGTGAGAAATCAGTTAATGTGTGGATGAAATTGAGGAATGTGTATCCTCTCTAGGGTAGAATGAGTCAATTACTGTATGATGGGATTGAATTATGTTAGACAATGAGACAGAACTACAAATATTGTGGAGTTGGCAAGTTTTACTCTATGGAGTATATGGAAAGGGAGGAATGAAAAAAAATATTCCACAATAAAACCACTCCGGTACACCACCTAGCAGAAAAATCAATAAATGAGCATAAGGAGTTTATTAGACTATTTGCTAATGGCACCCTAGAGATTATTATAAAAAAGAATGCCATTGGTTGGAAAAAACCTGATTATGGAACCTTTAAAATCAAATTTGATGCTTCAAAAAGAAGGGGTGGAAAATGTGCTATAGGGGTAATCATGTGAAATGAAGATGGCAAAACATCTTACATCTCTTGTAGAGAAATTGGACTTTGTTCCATTAATGAAGCTGAAACATGGGCTGCGGTGGTAGCCCATAAAGTAGCCAGCAAGCCATTATTAGGTTTATTATTGAGGGTGATTCAAAATTCATTATTGATAGTATTAAGGACCGTGTAGAAACAGCATGGAACATCATCAACGTCATCAGAGAGTGTTAAGATATCAACACCAGAGTCAACAGCAATATCACATATATGCATGTTCTTAAAAAAGAAAATTTTGCAGCTGAGGTTCAGTTTGGAAGGAGTACAAATACAAATATGTAGAGTGAAAAACCATATATTTTGTATTATTTTATATGTATTTATACAATACATATTTGCATTTATACTCCTAAACTGAGCCTTTAGCAAAAAAAAAAAGGGTTATAGCTGGATTCAAAATTGGGTAATGGGCTTTAAATGGATCTACTACACCCCAATTTGACCGTTGTTTCAATCTGGCCAAATCCCATTTTTCATCTGATTTAAATTAGTAAATGATTATATTCAATTTCTTAAAGTTTGGTCCCAATCCTATTCGACTGTCCAGCTTCATAACAATACAACGCATTATAAGATTATGCCATGAAGATCAAATTGAACCATGCACCGCTTCTTTTGTCGCTTAATAAAATCCAGGATTACCAAAATATTTATTTACAACGAGGTTTTTAAAATCGGATCAGACAGGGAATCATTCTGAGTATCAGTTCTCAGGTCGAAGGATCCAACTATCTGGTTTGAACGAAAAATAATAAAAAGGGCCAAAATTGTCATCTAAGTCAACAATTCAACCCCTCGAATCAACGGTTCACTGATTAAATCAACGATTTTTAATCAAAAAATAGTTTTAGAGTGAAATAGAATCAATCAAGTGACCCATTTTTCCGATTTTAAATATAGTTTGAGTGAAATAGAATCAATCAAGTGACCCATTTTTCCGATTTTTCAGATCTAGTCCAGTTTTAAAAACCATGATTTACACAGTTTACTTTCGGACATGATCATCATGGGTTAATTTTGGCCTCCTTTTGACGGCCCAAAACGATCTTTGTGCTTTGTCCTTCTTCTATAGCCCTATAGGGAGAGAATTACACCCAGGTTGATCAAACTTAAGACCTTTTCACTGAGTGATTGTTTTTTGATGAAGCGTAGCTTTTACCAATTTCCGACACTAGTGAAGCGATGATCCATCAAAAACCATTATAGGGTTCTAGACTCATTCTAGCCAAACCCATTGTAAACACATTACATGCATCTGTCATATCTAATGGGATCGATCAATCACTAGCAGAAAACACCAGGTTCAAGGGAACCCTACCCGCTAAATGAGCGAGTGATTTGCCCTGATGTGATTGGAAAATTATGGAGGTTGGCAAGGGATAGGATTTTTGGGGCACAAACAATGGAAAAGAAAGCTCTGTCTGTTGATCATCAGTTTTTAATGAAAAGAAAAATAAAAATCTCTGGTAGGGTTGCTATGTTTAGCAAGCAAGAGTGGGCAATTGTGATGGGTCAACTCAATTGGGTATAAACTACAGCCTCCAAATCCATCAATTATTCATCATTTACTAATTTAGGATTGAAATATTTCCACATTTAATTAATATATATGTGTTTGTTGGGTGGGGTGGGTGGTGGGAGTTAGGGGGTTTATTACCTTGATATATCTCAATTCCCATCAATGGGACAGGCGGATAAACTAAGTCTATATGGGGCTTCAATCTCAAGAGTCCAGACTCTCTACAAATTCATTCATCAACTCAGCTTAAGCTTTTATCTCAACTATATGGAGTGAAGACACAGTTTATGTGTTCTTCATTTCTTTATATAATTTATATTCAGTTTTTGTAATAAGCAAAAAGGAAAAGCAAAAAACATGTATTGTATTTGGCCACTCCACTCTGTTCAGTATCATATCCACTGTTAAATTAGGGTTTTGAGCCCTAATTTAATACCTCCTTTAAAGCAATTTTAATAAATTATATCATATCCCTAATAGCTTTGCTTGTGTAAGATTGTTTTGACTATATAACCACCCTCGTTAGAGGGGAACTCGTTTAAATCCTAATATACGGAGGATGTTTGATTGAACAACTTAGATAAAGTCTGGTGAACTAACAAGCCTGCTCAAGCAACAAGAGTAGGACCAGATGTCTCGGCATGGGACCAACTGATCCAACCTAATTTGTAGGTTAAAACTGGATGTGCGTTTTAGGGAGGAGCTTCGGTTAGGTTTGGAGGTTGGACAAGATCAACCCTATATTATTTTCTGTGTGGCGTGTATGTACGGAGTGCAATAGAACCAGTGCTTTAGGTTTAACGTCCTGCTAATGAATGTGGTTTATTGCAATGGCTATCTTTTTCACCACATATTGCAATGGCCATTGAGAAGACTGGACTTGACATGATAAATATAAGTTTGTAATCCGGGTTAAACCGAATTAAGGCCCCCTTTGGTTCATGGGAATAGTGGTCTGGAATCGGAATCGGTATGGATTATTCTGATTCTAACTGTTTGGTTGGATAGAATCAGAATCCCATTTCCATTCCTGCTAAAATGGCATTCCTCCATTTGAGGGTATGGTCATTCTCTGCCCTTCCTTTGAGAATGAAATCCCATTCCAGCTGATTCTAGTTCCCATTCCTATTCTTGTATGAACTAAACAGACTATGGGAATGGACCATTCCTATTCTGACTGTGAACCAAACGGACCCTAAGAGTCCTTTTCGTTTCGAGAATAAGGGTCTAGAATAGGAATTAGAATGGTTCATTCCGATTCCAACTTTTTTGTTGGGTGAAATTGGAATCTCATTTGTATTTCTGGTGGAATGACATTCCCCCATTTGAGGGAATGATTATTCATTCCCTCTCCTCTAATAATGAAAATCCATTCTAATGAATTCTGTTGTGATTCCAATCTGAACCAGACAGGTAAGTAAAATAGATTATTCCGATTCCGATTCCCATTCCGAGAGGGATAGGCTGATAGGGATTTGATGCGAGTAATTTGTGGTTGCTTTGGGCCTTAAAATTGGTATAACCAAGCAACTAGTTTTAACTGAATCATTTCTGTTCATGAAGTAGTCAAGCCTGCAAAAGAATGTACTTGAAGTAGAAGAAATCGGCCACAGACAACTCCTAGAGGCTAACTAGAGCAACACCCTTTGCGAGTTGGAAGGCCTTAAGACTTTGAATTTTGGTCCATCGACCCACTTATAAAAATTTGTTCCAATCTGATCCATGAGTAGTTCAGACTTCAGATTCCAGAAACAACAAGTTTAAACAGTAGAGAGAATGCGTGGAGCATTGGTGTTTTCTCAAATTTTCTTTGAATTATAAAAGGGCGTATGGTACGTTAAGACGACCTACATAGAAAGGAATATGACAATATATATATATATATACGAATTTAAGTAGGGCTCATCTTAATTGAAAGAAACTTACAAAAAAGTATGACGTCATTCACAGCATACCAATGGAATTTTCTTAATTAAAATAAGCTTTTTTTCTTGAACGGAGAGATTAAATATGCATTTATAATTATAGGTCTGATAGTGAAAAAGCATCCTAGCTAGCTGGACAATTAAGAAGCCCCATTGAATCCAAAAGGCAAAAAACAAAAAAAAAAAGGAGGCCGGCTTCATTCATTGATACCAGTTTTAGGAGATTTAGACCTTTGTGCACTATCTCTCTCTTTTACGCTCTTAAGAAAAAAAAAATTGTTCAAGAATGTCATTTAACAAACTTAAAGCTTTAAGGTTGAAACAGTGGTTTTTTCAACATATAATAAATTTAAGATTTTAGGTTGAATTAGTAGTTTTTTGAATTGATATATCCATTAGATGAAGTGGTCTTGTGTTTAATTTTGGCCACCTTCATTATAGTTTAATTAATGCCCCGTTTGTCACATCTTTTTGTGTGGTTTTTTTCCATTTGATTAAAGATTTAGCCACCAAAAGATGTTTATTTGAAAAGACGTGTAAAACCTATTTTAGGTTATTTTTAGGAAGTTTCAAATGGAGTTTTTCGATTTTTTGTTTATCCCATCTTCATGCGCAAAGACACACAGAAAGATGTGCCTTGATCAAACGATATTTAAGTTAAGATCTTAATGTAAAAGCTCACATCGTCTTTCGGTTATCGTCTGTCGAAAAATCTTTCAAAAAAGACTTACTAAAACACATCTAAATTGAAGTACAAAATATGTGTGAAACTTCTATATACTTCAAGTCAATGAACTTTTATATAAAAAACATGTTAGAATAAAAACCTATTCAAAAATTTCATTAAACAAATTTAAGCTTTTAGGTTGAACAATGGTTTTTTAAATTGATATATATCTATTTTATCAAGTGGTTTACTGTTCAATTTTGTTCACTTTCATTATAATTAATTAAATTTAAACACATTTGAATAAAACTGTATTTATCCATTCATTGTACTTGTATATAAAAATGTAAGTTAGAGAATAAAAATCTATTCAGAAACCTTACTTAATAATTTAGTTTTTGGGTTGATCAATTTATTGAGAGTGAACCAGAGGATATTATGTATTGTTTTAATGGATGGATACAGATGGCTCTTATGTGCCCAGAAGGGTGGGAATGAGAAGACCGCCAAAGAACATTAGATTACCAACTGCTCTTTCTTTCAAGGGACGCAGAAATGAAATGCAATGATGTTGTGACTTGTGAGTGGACATTATTGATCAATCATCATATACTAAGTTCTAAACTCTTCTATCGATAATTTTGAATCCCTCCTCAGCTTCATTGATTTTGAGGTCTATATCACATCACAGCCATGCTTTGACCACCAACTTCTTGCTTGTCAAGTATGGCAAAGACTTACTGACTGAGACTTGCTTGCTGGACACAAATTCAAAGAAAGAGAATCTGTTTTCTCATTTTCTTTCTGTGGGTCCCCACGCCAGAAGTGCCAGATAACAACAGTGCATCAACTAATTATTCACAAAACTTGCTATTGAGATTGCCACCTGTTACTTATAGAAGATATCAATGAACCACTATTTAACCCTATCAAGCCAAGAGTCTGATCTCTTGCTTATAAGAACTCCGTCCATGTCTATCCACATAACTTCTCAGCTATACATGGGAAATATGAACAGCTCATTCTTCTACATAGTATTATGTATAGAAGTAGTATGTTGTGAATAGAGTTATTGTGGGTAAGAGATCTGGAGTCCCCATTGACTTGTTTAGAAAATGATAGTAGGAGAAAAACGAGTAACATTCCTAATTTTTCTATGCTTTTAATCTCGAAAACAAAAACTTTTGAATTAAGAAATAAAATCATCAGAATATTGCAGGATATATGAATTAAGATGAGATTAACCTCCCTAAGATATGTCTTTATCTTTCTTTTTCCTTCTGGCTATTTGTTATCACTTGATGGAAAACGAGTTTTGCAAAGCCATTTATTTATTTTATTTTCTCATTCAACAAAACACCCTAAGATGGTAATTATAGAAATCACTTCTTACTTTTATATTTAGCTTTCTCACTTTTCTAAGTAAATAATATTATCAAGGTTTAAAGTATCGATACAATACTTTTAATACGGGGTGTATCACATCTGTATCCATTGCCATACATACAAGATACACCATACACCACAATTGGATACATATCTCACGAGTCGTGCGCACTAACACGATAAATCTCCATATAGGGTCATATTGTGTCATATCGGTGGATACGGTCCAATAAAAAATATCTCCAAAATTTTAATAAAAATTGGAAATTATAAAAATAATTTATTTTATCTACCTTAAATGATCTATATGTTTTATTTTACATATAAACTATATGTTAAAAACTAAAAAACATATTTATTATTTAAAAAATATAGTTATAATTTATATAAAAATATTAAATAAATAGTTTTTCCAAAAATTTAATAAAAATTGAAATAGAGTGATAATTATTATATGATGTATACATGTTATTGTAATGTTTCTTTTTATATAACATATTAAAGTGTGCATTTCCCATGTGTTTATACCTTATTCATAAAAAATCAACTTTAGATTTAGTGTGATTAATGTATTTATATGATCTATATGCATTTTGTTAATATATTCAAAATATATCTAAATATTTTCATATCTTTCATCCATATCCACACATGTTCAAAGTTTGTCCGTATTTGAATTTGTATCAGAGTTATCTGATACGATACTCAATAATCAATTCCAATACTTTTGTCCTAAATTATTATCCTATTAACTTGAAAGACTGTGACCAATCAGCAAAATGGGTTGGGTTGGCTTATGTATCCCACACAAGACATAGACTAATTGTTTTTCTTGTTTTTTGATTTGTTTTTATATATTTGATTTACATAGAGATAGATTAACTGTACATAACATTCATGTTGGCTGCTCCTTTCTATGGAGTTCATCCTCTTCAATATCAAAAAGGGTCACTGACCTGAGTCGCTTGCTGTTTGGTGAAGAGGCTTTGAGGCTATGGTCAAATAAAGGTGAATTAATAGAAGCAATCGTGTGTGCAACGAAGAATTAAGGTTCAATCAAAGGAGTACAAATACATTGTAAAACCTTATATTTAGTATTATTTTGTATATATTTGTATTTATATTTTTTCTAAACTGAGCCTAAGGTTGCGTTTGGTTGTAATGTAAATAAATTTGTATTGATGCAAAACCGTGGCAATGCAAATGAATTGAGTATAAATTCTGGCCTATTTTGTTTCAAATTCTAGCTTATTTCATTTGGTTGTAGTAAAAATGAAATAAATTAAGATATGAAGCAGAATAAAGTAAAGTCCAAAATAAAATTAAACAAGAATTTGTATTTTCTACATTTGCACGCCCATGCATTTGTACTAATACAAATAAATTTGCACTCCAACCAAACACATCCCAAACAGTTAAATTTGGACCAAATGCCACCACTTAAATCCTACTTTATAAGGGCTACATGTGATTTGTTTCATTAGTTTAATCCAGGAAATTGCATACTTTATTAAGGTTTAGTTATCATAATTTGATTACTTTAATTTAATTTAATATGGGAATTGTCTTTGATAATTTCAGCTTAAGGTTTCTTCTCACTCGCCCAGTTGGTTGCAAGTGAATACGTATGAGGGGTAGCTAGACCTAGAAGCTTCCCACAACTGCCAGTAACGTCCATAATTCTCTTTTAGAGAAGTCAAACTGCTCTCTTATTATAAGTTTATTAGTAATTAATAATATCTTTATTATGAAAATTATTATATAAAACATACACTGATAAAATATTTGACGGGAAAATCTCCTGTACAAAGTGGATTTATTGGGGTAATGTGGACCAAGGGAATGGTAATGAAACCACAACAACGCCCTTAAATATGGCAGAAATTTTATAATTATAATTTTAAAAATATGGATTTGTACCATTGCCACCATTGTATTCATCATCAAGTATTGGAGTGAGATTCAAAATTTTAAGAATCCTTCTTCCCTTTCTTGTACTTTTTAGTTTTTGTCTTTTCTTCTTCCATCTTTTGAATGCATGGGAAGACTCCTTGTCTCATATTATTTGGGAAAGGAGTAGAGGTGGAGTATTTCTATGGGTAGGGACAAATAGAAAGAAAGTACTATAGATATTCCCATGCATGTGAGTTGGGTGCGGGTGTACACATGCTATATCGAATTGTTTTAGTTTTGACCAGATTAAACAATTTGATTTTCAAATTTCAAATTTCAAATTTATTTTTGAACGTTTTCTTTTCTGTTTCATATCTCTTATTCTTTGTGTCTCTTTGAATAGATGCACTGTTCTGAAGAGGCCTCTGTTTGAAAGGACAATTCAGTGTTCATTCGGGTGACTAAGAACACTCTATAAAAGGAATATTGGTTGACTCAGAATCACACACCAGTACACTCGACATTCTTTTCTTCTTTGTCAATTATTCTCCTCTTAACATCATTCTTTGTGATTCACAGAGGTCTGGTAAGTGAGTGCACGCCTACCAGTGGCCAGTGGGCTGTTTTATCTTGGCAACCAATTTGCAATCACCCGGCTGCACCGTAGGGGGCAAATGTGGTTTTAAGGAGAGTGACCAAGTGGTACGACTCAACCCTCATTCTCTCTGCAGTTTCTCAAATTCGCAGTTCTATAATACTACACTCCTACAGGTTCTCAATTTGGAAAGCGCTTATCGATAAGTTCCATTCTGCCTTTTTTATTATTTTCCAACATCAAGGTTTCGAAAACCCGACCAGACGGGATGGTTGGACCGAAAAAAATGGGAATCGGTTAGGTAACTAGTTCTATTTTATCCTAAAATCATTTTTTGGCCAAAAACGTTGATTTGGTCAGCAACCTGTTGACCCAGGTGGTCGAATTGTCAAACCATCGACTTAGGCAATAGTTTTTGGCCGTTTTTTATTTTTTATTTTTTAAGTCAAAACGGGCTATCCACTTGAATCAGACAGTCAGACCATTTGACCCAGGAACCAGTCCCTAGAATGGTTCTCTGCCCAATCCGATTTAAAACCTTAGTCATCATCATTTTCAAGAGCTCATAATTTAATAACAAATATAACACTAAACAAAATGGAATGATGAAATAGAATTGTTCATAGCCAATCTCATATAGTTGAGATTATGGTTCAAATTATCGATTCACTTCTATGTATCAATAAAGGCGTATCAGTACTTCAATTGATGCACCTTTTATTTTTTTTAGTTTTTTTTTTTTAATTTCAGTTTTAAGTATAGTTTTATACATATTTAATAAAAAATTTCTGAAAACACCTGTAAACGAGTATATCAGCACCCAAATATATGATACGATATCTCCCCTATCAAATGTATCTAATAACTAAATCTTTGTTTTTATTCTTGCCGGCCTTTGATTTTATAGAGAAGTAAGGATTTGTCCAATGCAGATTTTTTATTTTTGATTTTAACTGCAGAGCTATAAATATTTAAAAGGTTTACAATCCACACTCTATATATCAACGCCCATAAATTAGTATCAATTCCGAGCTAGCACCTATCCCGACAATACTTTAAGTTTACAAATTCTGACCCTGGGCTGATCGGTCATTCTCCCTTAATTTTATACCATTGAAGCAAGCAATGCTTTCAAATGTACAGATTCCTCTTATTATTAAAGTTTAATCGGACTATTAATTATAAGGATTGTTGGCCCTGAATTGATAAAATTAAAAGAATTAAATAATATGAACCAATATTGATCTTAGGTAGAAAATAAAGTTCAGTTTCTCTGGGTTCTATGTCATAATACCTGAAATAATTTATCTCTATCTGATTTATGTTTGATTCAGATATTTGGGATTAAATAACTTGCTTAGGTTTCTAATTAAATGGTGATTTAGCATGTGATTGTCTCGACCAACCCTTGAATTCTGGTTATGGCGTTTTAATTATGAAATGATTAAATTCCTAAAACAGTTGAGAATGTAAGACAAACTGCATCCTGTTTGACTAATATATGTTTTAATATCAATTAAATAAATTTAGTTGTTATGCTGGTTGAATAATGGCTGACATATTCAACAACTTTGGGGGTTTTAAAATTTTGTTTTCATTTGTTTTAAAATTTTCATATCAATACGAAAAATTGAAACAACTGTGTTTTTTGTTTTGTTGTGAGATGTAAAGACAATTTGATTTTATTTTAAAAACTATTTCATGATTTTGAAACAAATAGAATAATGATGGCTTTTAGAACAAAAACAAATTTCGGTGCATATATATTATATGATATATAAAACATGATATCAAATTACTAGGTCTCTATTCGCTTTTTATTAAGTTATTTACCTGGGTAAATGTTTCTTAGGAAAGGCTTACCCTGGTAAGTGTATTTATCTATTTTCTTTTATTTTCCATGTAAATAAGGCAATGACCATTTTAGCCATAAAAATCTATTCTTAAAAGGGGTATTTTTGTCCCATTCAAGCGGTGGGTAAAAAGGGTATTTTATCCACCTAGGAGATGGGTATCACTTAGGAAAATAAACTTTCCTCGTCTCTACATAAATCTGAAAAAAGGACGTGTTTCTTGGTCAATGGAAATCAAAATCCCATTGACCAACTCCCCCCCCTACACACAAAATCCAAAAAATGAATGTCCCCTAGATATAAAAATATTTTTCTGCATTTTGTTTTATGAACCAATTTGTACTGTACTTAGTGTTTAACTTGATGTAAAGTGGCCATAGGCCCTGTTTGATCCTCAACATGATAGAATATCAAATGGCCATTTGATAGGTTACATGTTGATGGAAGATGATTAATTTTCTTGTTTATCATCATTCACTTCTTCTTCTTAAATTATTATCTATTTATTTATTTTCTATAAAATAAAATTTACTTGATTGTTTACTTGAAAATGTTTTGTTTTATGCATAAAGGTACAATACTATTAGATTAATCTGGATCCTGGCTCTAGCTCTTGTTGGGTCAATGGATATCCATTTGACCCAGTCTAGACTTGATGACTTCCTTAGAGAATATGAGACACTTGTCTCAATCTGATGGGCCTTCGCTCAGTTTCTTGGGGAGCAATACTATCCAACGTTCTCATTTAGTTATGTTCGTTTCTGGAAACAGGGGTACATTGCATTTTGGATGGACTAAAGTCCTGTGTGGGCCCATTCAGATTAAGCAGTCTCCAGTTGTCTCTTGCTTCTGTGAGCGTATATCTCAAGATCATAGAGATTCCCACCATCGAAGGTTGCAGGTATTTGATCATGGTCCTCCACAACTTGCAATTGGTGGCAATTAAATCTGTGTCTGTAAAAACCAACCAAGAAAATACACATCCATTGCACCACCAGTCTCTCACTAAAACTTAAGAGATGTTAAACACAGTTCATACATATATAGTGGGCAATGTCTTAGCTCATTTGGTTTTGTTTCTCTAAGGTGGATGACATGGCCAAATTTATGGTTATGAATGCAATATAAACCAAGTGATCAAATACAAATGGATATCTATGTGTAACATTACTGAACTATTTCACCAGCTTGGATTTCTTACCCACAAGAAGCATTCGACTCACACTTACCCACATGACATCACTGTCGCACATAGGGTACGACTTCTGTGATTGGAATTCATATATGCTCCTCATAAACGCCCTACAGCACATCCCAACCATGTATTGGGAACATCTCCAATGAGAAATACGGGAGATGTTTTCAATGCATGCCAAGTTGTGCTGTGGGGTATTTGTGGGGCGCCCTCTGTGGAGCACAGATGTGAACTCCTGTGATTGTATGCTATTATGTATGGGGAAATGTTCCCAGTGTACCGCTGTAGTATTTTGTGAGTAGATATGAGTAGAATTCTTATGAATAGTAGATCCCGAGTCCTATTTTCTCACATTGTCCTACATAAATAGCTCACTCGCATCAACCCATAACAGAGACGATTAAAACAAGGTGTCAATCAACTACTTGGTAAGGTCTGCTGGTGGTTGTAGCAGAGACTTGGGATTGAATCCTGCCTGCACCTGGGTTGGGGAATGGGCTATCCATGGTTGTATAGTTTAAAAAAAAAAAAAAAAGAGAAGATTAAACTTGTCCATTGTATAACTAGTAGGCTTCACATGCACCTTAATTACTCTGTCTACACCATTGTATCCTAACCATTAACCTCTAGTCAAAATAAACTAACTTGTCAACTACTCAAATACTAAAAATTCAAGGGTTTTTATAGTTCAGTCCACCTTTAGGGTGGAGCTAAGATTTCTTGGGGTGGACTGAATCCTACCCGTGGATTGATGTCAAAATTGAGATTTTAATAGTTCAATCCACTCCTACGGTGGAAATAGGATTTTTAGGGATATAGACTGAATCCTGCCCGTGGATTGATGCTAAATTCATGGACAGGATGCAATCTATAGAGGAGACTATTAGTAGATTAAGAGGGTGCTGAAATTTCAGATTTATGAGGAGGATTGCAATCCACTTATCCCAAAATTTAATATAAAACTTAGTTCAGAGAATACCCTTGTAGTTTCAAAATCAAGTCACTCACGAGGCCACCTGTATCTTTTACATTCAACAAGCTTTTTGTTTGCTCTTATCCTTATATGGATGTTGATGCCACGTGGCTAACTAGCCAATACATGTAAACAGTCATAAATCCAGCTCTAGTAGCCAATACATGTAAACACTCAACCAGCTGTTAATCCAAATTGAATAATTCCATTTAAGTTGAGTGGGTTATTTCTTCTCAATCGCCTACATCTTCCAATGTATATGTTGGAGAAAAAATGGGGTCACTATAACTTTGGAAGAGAATCTCTGAGGCGTGTCTGAAGGCACTGTCTTTAGAACGTTATTTGCCCCCACTCAGTTTTACTGAGTTTGCTGTTGGGTTACAGGCAAATTCGTTCTTAGGATACAAGAGAGCCTTGGGCAAGAATCTATAACCAGCAATTGAAGAGTCTCCAAAGAAACCTTCTGTGAGACTGTAGCAGACTGGGCTGAGAGAGAGAGAATGATTGAATTTCGAAATTGTGTGATTTGGAGTCTGATTCATGCTCCTTAAATAATTTGTGAAGAGGTATGAAGAAAAGGTAGGTGCTGGTTTAGAGAAGGCACCTTGAACAGTCACAATGTTTAAAAAGTGGTTAATAGTTAGTGACTGTTAACTTTGAATTGTGCCTCTTGATCACACCCGATCGAATCATGACCATTGATCTCATCAATGGTGATCAATGGTAAGCAACGCACCAAAATGGTGATCTCATCAATGGTGATCAATGGTAAGCAATGCATTGCACAGTATCGAACCCCCATACTCTCCTCTACTAATTCTAAGGAGTGTAAATAAGCTCTTATTGAAATACTGAAAACAAAACTTATAATTTTTCAATGTGGGATAAGTTCAAAATTGGGTTTTATAAGAAAAAAACTGATTTTTCAATCAAGTGTGTAGGTGCAATTTCTCATGTAATTGACCAATCAAACTCATTGGATTTAATCTCTTATAAGATTAAAATCCAACAATCCCCCACATTGATTGATCAATTACATAGTTCTCTCTCAATCCAAACTACTATGGCACAGTTATGCATACAAAAGGTGTTTATCAACTTAAACCTCTTGTTAGTATAGTTATCTCAGAGCCTTGTCAAAGTTATTGGTGGTAAGACCTTAAACTAATTACTCTCAAGCCAGAACGGAGACACCTATACACACAAAAATGCCTAGTCTTTGCAAGAGTTTCAAGTTTTGGTCAGCACTGTTATGGCCATGTGCTTTTTTCCTGGTTTCATGAACAATCCCGAGAGCAAACCCAAGCCCTCATAAGAAGCAGCACCACTTCTATGTTCACATAGGTGAAGTTCTACTATGTGCTCCGTTATTTGACACATTTCAGAACTTCATTAAGAGTTTATCTCAACCTCTCATCATGACAGACAACATTGTTTATGTTGTGATGGGAAACTTTCCAATGTCAGTACTAACAGTTACATTGTTGTAATTTGTTGTTACCCATTAAACCCAATACTGATGGTTTTCAGTTCAGGTTGGATTATCATTACAGGTGACTAAGTAAAATGTTTTAATCCCATCTCTTTGGTTGTCATTCTTACTAATTCTTTGACACATTTCAGAACTTCATTAAGAGTTTATCTCAACCTCTCATCATAATGGACAACATTGTTTATGTTGTGATGGGAAACTTTCCAATGTCAGTACTAACAGTCACATTGTTGTAATTTGTTGTTACCCATTAATCCCAATACTGATGGTTTTCAGTTCAGGTTGGATTATCATTACAGGTGACTAAGTAAAATGTTTTAATCTCATCTCTTTGGTTGTACTTGCATCAGTGTACCCTTCTAGTACAGCTACATAATCACAATAAAATAAGCCAAGTTCCAAAGTTCTCTTGAGATACCCAAGAACTCTCCCAATTGCCTTCTAGTGCTCTACATCGGGGTTACTTGTAAACCGACTGAGTTTACTTACTACAAATGCAATATCAGGTTTGGTACAAAGCATAGCATACATCAAGCTTCCTACTGCACTAATATACTCAAGTTGTGCAATTGCTCTACCAGTATTTTCTACTAGCTTTATACTAGAATCATATAGCGTGCTATAAACCTTAAATGCTTAAATTTCTTAAGTACTTTCTCAATATAATGTGATTGGCTTAATGCATAGCCCTTACTATGCTTTTTAACTTTTATTCCCAAGATGATATCGACTTCTCCTAAATCTTTCATCTTGAAGACAGAGGATAAGTAATTTTTAGTTTCATTTATGTCAACCATATTTGTACCCACAATAAGCATATCATCAATATAAAGACATACAATTATTCCATTATTTTTAGTGAATTTTGAGTAAATGCATCTATCAGCACTATTATGTTTAAAACCAAAAGCTATGATGCAATAATCAAATTTCTCATGCCACTGTTTAGGTGTTTGTTTTAATCCATATAGTGATTTAACCAATTTACAAACTTTCTTTTCATTTCTAGGAAGAACAAGTCCTTCTGGTTGTTCCATATAAATCTTTTCATTTAAATCACCATTTAAAAAAGCAGTTTTAACATCCATTTGGTGAATAGATAAGTGATAAATGAATGCTAATGCTATGAGTGTTCTAATAGAAGTTGTTCTAGCCACTGGTGCATATGTGTCAAAGTAATCAATCCCATTTTTTTGACTAAATCCTTTGGCTACCAATCTAGCCTTAAAAGTTTGTACAGTTCCATCAGTGTTGTATTTTCTTCTAAATACTCATTTACATTTTATTGGTTTTAATCCTAGAGGCACATCTACTAGTACCCATGTGTTATTTGTCATTATTAAATCAATTTCATCATTTATAGCTTCATTCCAAAAGACAACACCTCTAGAGGTCATGGCCTCACTTTAAGTTTTTGGATCATTTTCAATGTTTAGGACAATAGGTATCTTATTTAAAATCTTATTTCTATCAGCCTCAACCAAAAATATAATTGTTTCTCTGTTCTTTGTCTTTGATTTCTTCCAAGTCCTATTGTAGGTGTTATAGTTGTGTCATTTCTTCTTTTAGTCTCATTATTATCAACAAGTATTGAGATCTGAGTTTCTCTGTCATTTTCTATGGATTCATTTTCTGTAGGTTCAGAACACAGTTTATTTTCAAAAAATTCAACATCTCTAGCTTCAATTATTATGTTGGACTCTAAGTCTAGAAGCCTATAAGCCTTGCTATGTTCTGCATATCCAACAAATATACTTTTCTTAGCTATGAGTCCTAATTTGATTCTTTTAGAATCTGAAACTCTATAATATGCTAAGTACCCCCACACTTTTAGATATGTTAAATTAGGCTTTCTTCATATCCATAATTCATATGGGCATTTGTTATTAATTCTAGAAACAATTTTGTTATGTAAATGACAGGCTGTTAGGATTGCTTCCCCCCACAGGTTTAAGAGTGCATTAGCTTTTAACAACATGCACTTTATCATTTCTGTAAGTGTTCTATTTTTCCTTTCAGCCAGGCCATTCTATTGAGGGGTATAGGGAGCAGAACACTAATGTATTATTCCAAATTCTTAACAGAAAGAATTAAACTCATTTTTAAAGTATTCAACAACCCTATCACTTCTAAGGATTTTAATTTTCTTTTCTAGTTGATTTTCAATTTCAGTCTTATACAGTTTAAACATGTCAAAGGTTTCATCCTTAGTTCTCATAAGGTAGACATAGGTGTACCTAGAAAAATCATCTATAAATGTTATGAAGTATCTCTTACCTCCTTTAGTTAATACACCATTGAGTTCCCTATCTCTCAACATTAGGGAAATGTTTCTTAGCCATTTTAAATTTTATACATATTTCACATT
The DNA here is from genome assembly GCF_056320005.1 of Nelumbo lutea. NCBI lineage: Eukaryota > Viridiplantae > Streptophyta > Magnoliopsida > Proteales > Nelumbonaceae > Nelumbo > Nelumbo lutea. The sequence goes on along the minus strand of NC_142689.1, from coordinate 56,078,930 downwards.
TTTCAGTTGATTCATTATCGTAAGCAATTATACCAAGTTTGCTCATGTTCTTTATGGATTTAAAATTCAAGTGTGCTAATCTATCATGCCATAAAGAGAAAGAATCAACAATATAAGCAGAAACTTTTCCTTCATTAATACTTAATTTGAACATACCATTACAACAATATCCCTTTCCAACAAACATCTCATTCTTGGATAGGATTAGTTTGTCGGATTCAAAGACAACTTTGAATCCCCTCTTACAAACAAGATTTACTGAGACCAAATTCTTTCTAATGTTAGGAACATGGAGAACATTCAGGGAAGTCAGTGTCTTTCCTGAGGTGAAGTTCAACTCTATGCTGACTCTTTCAGCAACTTTGGCACATGTTTGGTTTTCCATCTTGAACAAGGACTTGTCCTTGCAAACATGGATTGTGGTGCCTGAATCAAACCACCATCCAGAAGACGATTCTGCCATGTTGACTTCAGTAATCATGGCCACGAGATTGTCTTCTACCATGTTTTCAGACTTGGTTCCGCCTTTCCGATGTCGGCTGACTCGGGCATAATGCCCCTTCTTTCCACAAACATAGCAGGATCATTTCTTATTGTTGCCCTTCTTGAAGTTTCCATCATTCTTCTTTACTTGTAATACATGGTTAGTCTTCTTCGATCCGTTTTCCACCAAATTGACCTTAGAGTTAAGCATACCGGTCAGGGTCTTATCCTTACTGTCTCTAATTCGAGACTCTTCTTCAATACGAAGGTGTTGCTGAATTTGCTCCAAGGTAAGTTCTTCAGCCTTGTGCAAAAGCTTCTTCTTGTAATCCTTCCAAGATGGTGAAAGTTTGGCAATGATTGCTCCCACTTGGAAAGATTCAGGAAGGATGATATTAAGGGATCGAATTTATGGCCGTTCATGGTGAAGTCAAAGTATTCTGCAATAAGATACTTATTGGTACTTGCTTCTTACACATTGTATTTGAATTCCAGGGCCTTCTAGATTTCTTTTGGAGATGTAAGTTCCTTGTAAAAGTTGTAGAGTTGGTCTGATAAGGCATTCAGTATGTGTCATCGGCACAGAAGTGAGTTATCTTCTTGTTTTGCTCTTTCCTTCTTTAGTTTCTCTAAGTCTTTGTCAGTGGGTTCAGGAAGTGATTGCAGATTCGGGTCCAGCAGATAGTATAGCTTCAGTGTGGTCAGAAAAAAGATCATCTTGTCTTGCCATCGGCTGAAATTTGCTCAATCGAACTAGTCTAATCGAACAAGATCTTGGTTCATCATCTTTATCGAAATCATGTTTGCTTCTACCTCCATTGCAGAATAACATTCTAAAATTGTTGGAGAAAAAATGGGGTCACTGTAACTTTGGAGGAGAACCTCTGAGGCGCGTTTGAATACACTGTCTTTAGAACGTTATTTGCCCCCACTCAGTTTTACTGAGTTTGCTGTTGGGTTACAGGCAAATTCGTTCACAGGATAGAACAGAGCCTTGGACGAAAATCTACAACCAGCAAAGTTGAAGAGTCTCCAAAGAAAGCTTCTGTGAGATTGTAGCAAACCGGACTGAGAGAGAGAGAGTGAATTTCGAAATTGTGTGATTTGGAGTCTAATTCATGCTCCTTAAATAATTTGTGAAGAGGTATGAAGAAAATGTAGGTGCTGGTTTAGAGAAGGCACCTTGAACAGACACAATGTTTAAAAAGTGGTTAACAGTTAGTGACTGTTAACTTTGAATTGTGCCTCTTGATCACACCCGATCGAATTGTGACTGTTGATCTCATCAACGGTGATCAACGGTCAGCAACACACCAAAACCAAAGCCGCCCATCGCGAGCCACGCGGGTGCGAGCAAAGTGCGAGCAAAGTGTGCCTCATTGCACCGCACACATGCTCGCACACATGTGCGCGCGCGTTGCACGGTATCGAATCCCCATACTCTCCTCTACTAATTCTAAGGAGTGTAAATCAGCTCCTATTGAAATACTAAAAACAAAACTTATAATTTTTCAATGTGGGACAAGTTCAAAACTAGGTTTTATAAAAAAAAAAACTGATTTTTCAATCAAATGTATAGATGCAATTTCTCATATAACTGACCAATCAAACCCATTGGATTTAATAGAATAGTATATATCCAAATTCCTTTGAAATGTGTAATTGCTATACACATTCATGCACACAAATATATATTGGTCATTAATGTAATCGCATTTCATTTCAGTATAATATAATCCAAATTAAAAGACGACTCAGAGCCACCTTTTAAAACGAAACATTTCATAGAAATAAATCCAATTCCAACCAACTCACCACCCATACAATAATTCAAATTGATAATGACTATATATTCTTGTGTGCATGCATGAGTTTGAGCCTCACAAAGACCCACGCGTTGAGAAGTAAATGTAAGACAAAATGCTTATTAAATGTAGATTCAGAAACCCACATGTTGACACGACTCTCATTACATATAAAAAATCTTAAGACCTGAACGAAACACGGGACCAGAGCAACAGAAAACAAGACCAAGTTGAGAGAAACTTTAATCGGATAGATATGACCCCATGAACAAGAAAACGTTAATAAGTGAATTCAACTAGTAGTACTGATTAGTGAATTCAAACAAAACGACATGTTCCATGGTTCAAGGTGCGTGTTTGAATTTTAGAAATGGAGGAGGAGAGGAATTTGGCAGGATTCATGCGTGGATATAATGAGTTCTATGGGGTTGAAATTATTTTTATCTAAAGGATGTGTTTGGTTGCACTGCAATTTTGTTTGCACTACTATAAATGCATGGGAATACAAATGAAAAGAATGTAAATTTTTGTTTAATTTTGTTCTGGGTTTGACTTTATTTTGCTTTATGCCTTATTTTACTTCATTTATATTGCAATCAAACAAAACAAGCTGGAGTTTAAAATAAAAATAAGTGAGAATTTACACTCAAATCATTTGCACTGTTATAGTTTTGCATTAGTACAAATTTATTTGCATTACAACCAAACACAGCCAAAATAAATTCTTTACCATCACTTTCACCCCCCTGACTCCGTTGAAGAACATAAACCCTGAGAAAAATGAACTGAATTCATTCAACATGTTTCCCAAACACAATAAGAATTGGGGACCAATTGACAAATTGTGATTTTACAATCCTCATTTATCATTATCTATATGTATGTATGTATGTATATATGTATGTATATAAGGGTGGAGATAAGAATATTAGTGACAATCCTTGGCCCCCCAAAATTTTTTGTTAAAACTATGGTTACTTACATGGTGTTTGGAAGCATGGGCATTTTTGGGACTGATTTTCAAAAAGAAATGCCCATACTTCCAAGACCCATTTTTCACAAAAAAATGCTTCTGCCACGTAGGTAGTGAGCAACACTATGCTGTTTGGTAAGGTAATTTTCATCACCATTTTTCATGTATGTGCTGACAGGTAAGCACCACATAAGATGCACATCAGTCAACCGTTGGGGAAAACAGTTCACTGATGCATGAACGCCAACCCTGATTTTTGAGGCATGTCCGATTTTTTAATAATCGACTGAACCAAACAATGAGATACATGGGCGTTTGTTGAAACGCCTATGTGAATCCAACGCGGCACCATTTTTTTGAAAAACAGTCATGATTCCAAACATCCCCTTAATTGATCTACAGGGTCAAAAACTTAATAAATGGCCCCCCAAAAACATTAACTAAATATAAAGGATTACTCTCTGTTCCTCCAACTCCCAAAGTTAAAATATATATATATATATATATTTTCTTTAAAAAACTCTGTAATAGACCCTACTTCTCATGCCATTTTTTTTTCAAACCCTTCTCCTATTCCCTATCTCATTTTCTTGTTTAACCCCTCCATCCCACAAGAAAAGAAAACTCCGCCATATGGCGTGACTGGATTCGTGTAGCCGACTCCAAACAGTTACCATTGAAGCTGAGTTTATAAGTTGAGTTGAGCCATATATATTTAGGTCATAAATTTATTTATCCATCATTATCATCCATCCAACGTAGAAACTTCACATACTCTTCAATGTTTTAGAGAATTACCAACCAAAATCAGTATATGTAATGCCCTGTGTACTACTATGTGTATCTTTTTTTTTTTTATGTAGTTCTTCAATTGACAGTAAATAATGTTCCACCAAAAAACAGAAGGCAGAATGGTTCGATGAAAGGGCACATAATTTCATGTATTAATTTCCAAAACAAGCAAACAAGTACTCAATTGAATAGAGAATGGGACAAAATGGTTTATTAGATTTACCCATTTAAATGTCAAAATCGAGTTTAGTAGAAGAAAAATCTGATCAAATTCTAACCCAAATATGGCATATTATTCTAGTGTTATCCACACTAAGAAAGGTGGAAAATTTAATTTTATGTTACTCTAGGATTTCTTTAAGAGGAAGAATATAATATTGTCTCTAGTTGTCTTGAAAAGATGGATATCAGGAATTTTTGTTTTATTTATGTTTATGAAATATTAAAAGAATTGAAGCTTGAAATGTAAGAACCGGAATCTCTCTCTTTATAGTCGAGACAATCCATTAGATAGGGGACCCCTTGGATCAACTCTATACCTAATGATTTTTGGATTTTTCCTCATGTGATGTAAAACTCTTGGGAATTTCTTTCTTCTTCTTCCTTTTTTAATCAAAAAGGACACAGAAAAGATGGGTTCTAGATTGACAATAAGGCAGTGGATAGAGTGGTGAGAGGAACACATGAAACTCTTTGGATCCCATTATCCATATATATTTTTGTATATATTTTATACACACAAATATATAGTAAATTATTCTGTTTTTCTATTATTTCCCTCTTGCTTCAAGAAAGAAAATTTCAACTATAAAAATGAGTGTTAATCCTTTCTCTTATCCATCAAAAGATCAAAATTATTCATTTATTCCTAGGGATTTAAGTTCTATTTATTTTTGTGATGCTTGGGGCAAAGCTACCCCATTTTGTGTAGTTCTCTTATTTCTACCAAAAAAAATCAAAATTATTGTGAAAGAGCATAGCTTTCCACTTACACAATTCAATTAAATAAAAACCAAAAAGAAATTGTCCTATTTCAAATTTTTTATCACCTCTTTTAAACAATTCAACTACCAATTAATATAACAATAATGGATCTAGATCATGCATATGTGAATCGACCTTCCTCTTTTCCTATTGAGCCTTGATTTGTATTATTTTTAATTTGAAGTATCCTTATTTAAAGAGATTTAGGCCCTCTTTGGTTTATGGGAATAGGGGTCCGGAACCAGAATCAAATTTATCCATTCCGATTTCAATTATTTGATTGGGTGGAATCAGAATCACATTCTCATTCTTGCTGGGATGGAATTCTCTCATTTGAGGGAATGGCCATTCCCTCCCCCTCCCTTGGGAATAAAATCCCATTTCAATTTATTCAAATTCCAATTTTGACTCCTATGTAAACCAAACTATGGGAATAGACCATTCTGATTTCAATTTTAAGGGGTTTTGATTCCCATATTTGATTTCAATTTTGTCTGTGAACCAAATAGACCCACTAAATGATGGAGTAATTGTAAAATACCAATGGTATTTCAAAAAGAGATAACTCCTGATAATAATAAAACATTAGGATGCGTTCGGAAACGATGCAAATGGAGTGTAAATCCTGGTTGAGGGTAAATTTCCACTCTCGTTCACATTTGTCTGTATTTGGCAATATTACATTTATGCATTGACAAATGACAGAAATCACATTTTTTGATGCATATTTACATTGATAATAAGATGTAAAAGTATATCAATAAAAAAGAAGTAAATTTGCATTCAAATAGGCTTTTGATAAAAAAAAAAGCATATGCTTTATTGGAATTCGTGTTTGCATCCATTACAGCTAAAAAGTATGTCTGATAAGAAGGTAATTGTGTCGATGCAAAAATAACCCAACTTTGCAATTTATATGGACCGTTTTACACTACATATTTGCATTCACACTTATTTGCATCATTTCCAAACGGAGCCTTACTTGCAAAACCAAAATCTCCCCCATGTGAGGTATTCAATGTGCTACCCAATATTCTACAATTAATGAGACTTTATGAAAACATGACATGATGACAAGATTGGATATAACATATGATGGTGTGCAATCCGGCCGGTCCTAGTTGTCAATGACCTTGCCTCTGACTGGATCAACGAGGAACCTGAAACGGAGAAGATGAAGAAACTCCGGGGGGAACCTAGTGAGATTGCTCCGAAGCTCAAGTTAGTATTCTCTCAAAGGCAAGATAAAACCAGATGGCGCAAAGTTCACATACCTTGTTGCTGGGGGTAGGGGGCCTTTTATAACCACTTTGCGCACTCACTCAAAGTCTTCTGTCAGGTCGGGTATGATTACTTCTGTGTTTCTGCTAGTTTGGGTGTCATCCCTTCTACTGGGACAGAACTGCCACTACTCCTTGTCAGAGTCGTCTCTATAACTGGAGATGGCGGTAGCAGGTGGCCGTTTGAAGTGCGGCTATCAAGCATTAGATCCCAAATCAATTAGGTGCGCCACCCCTGGATACGAACTTCCTCAGTGTCAGGCATGGTATGGTTGTTTAGTTCGGCGTCCTGAGGCGAAGTCCTGAAGTGGTGATCGAGGTAAAGTCTTGAGTTTGGATAGAGGTGTGTCCCGAACTGCCATGGGGCAGGCCAGTTCGGGTTATTGCCCTTTGTGTTTGGCTTGGGGCCTAAGGGAGAGTTCAGGCTCCTAGTAGGGAGTTCAGACTGCTGGTAGGGAGTTCGGACTGCTGGTTCCTCCCTTTGGTGCTCGCGCTGTTGTGTCGAGTTGTTGCCTTTGCCACGTGTTGCTTAATTACGAGGTCGGGCCAAATCTTCCTTCATTAACATATATTAAGTTATAATCAAAACATAAGGGATAAACAGATTTTCTACCAAAATGCTGCCCATAAGACACTACAGCCGCACAATGGGAGCATCGATCTTGCATATGTCATTCATGGGAACTTTTTTGAAAGTGTGCCCCACATGCACATCTCAGCGTGTATTGGAAACATCTCCTATAGTTGTCATTAGGGGTGCAAGTTGGGTGGGTTGGGACAGGTTTATGGTCAACCCAGGCCCCGCCCTAAAATTTGAGCTTAAGGCTCGAGCCCAGCCAGAACCTAAGGTCAAGCCTAATTTTCCCTACCCGAGCCGAGCCCGCCCTGTAATTTAATGCACTCAGGTTGGGCTTGGGCCGGGTTGGTCAATGAACCCACTTTAAAATTATACATATACAAATGTATTTATTCAAATATATATATATATATATATATATATATGTATGTATGTGTATGTATGTATGTATGTATGCAAATGTATATGCAACATTTACATATATACACACACACATATATCTATCTATCTATCTATCTATCTATCTATCTATCTATCTATCTATCTATATATATATATATATATATATATATATATATATATATATATATATATATATATTATTTATATATATATATGTACAATTGCATATAATTGGGCCAGGTTCAAGATACCTAAGGGTTAGGCCCGAGTCTGGCCCAAAAAAATAAAAAAACCCGACTTCTTGGGCCCAAGCCCAACCCATGTAAAGGGTTAGGCCCGAGCCTGGCCCAAAAAAATAAAAAAGCCCGACTTCTTGGGCCCAAGCCCAACCCATGTAAAATTCCAAGTTGAGTTGGTTTAGGCTCGGGTTGGGCTTGCCCAACTTGCACCCCAACTTGTCACTTGGAGATGTTCCCAATACACCATTGGGATGTGTTGTGGAGCACACTCTGTGAGGGGCAAATGTGAACTCAACAGATCCAAGCTTGACAAAAGGATTTCAAATCGTGTTAAATTATGAAAGTGCCTAGCTTTACCAAGAGTTTCCATTTATTAGGGGTGGAAAATGGGTGGATTGGGTTGGGTAAGGATTAAATACCAACCCACCCATATTGACCCACCAACCCAGCAGGACCGATCATCAATCCTTGTTAAAGGGCCATAACCCACCTAACCCTAACCCACCTTGACCCACTTGACCCGTATTGACTCTTAACCACCCTAACCCATCTATCCTCGCCTATAAATACAAAAATAGGTTGGTACTCGGTACGGCCCAAATACCCAAAATAATAACGTTTGAGAGAATAATCTCTCTCAAGACTGTTAAGTGACAAAAACGAGTCAGGTGAACCCATATACCCGAAAATGCAAAAAGTTGTAGATAAATGCAGAAAATAATAGAAAATTTGCAGAAAATACAAAAAATTATAAAACAATAAGAAAATACAAAAAATACCAGAAAATTACAAAAAATGCAAAAAAATACTAAAAATTGCAGAAAATTCAGAACTTTTGTAGAAGAAATCAGAATATATGCAAAAAAAATCAGAAAAATGCATGAAAAAACTAGAAAAGTTCAAAAATAATGTAGAAAAGAACCAAAAATTTGTAGAAAATTGCAGAAAAATACCAGAAAATTTCAAAAAATGTAGAATAATACCAAAAAATTACAAAAAATGCATAACTTATAAGAGTACTTTTGTAAAAGTTCTTTCAAAAAAGTACTTTCGTAAAAGTGCTTCATAAAAATACTTTTATAAAAGTGCTTTTATGCTTTCATAAAAGTTCTTTTATAAAAGTACTTTTGTAAAAGTGCTTTCGTAAAAGTACTTTTGTAAAAGTGATTTTAGGCTTTCATAAAAGTGTTTTCGTAAAAGTACTTTCACAAAAGTTCTTTCGTGTAAAAGTACTTCTATAAAAGTTCTTTTATGCTTTCATAAAAGTACTTTCATTAAGTTCTTTCGTGTAAAAGTGCTTTTGTAAAATTACTTTTATAAAAGTGCTTTCGTGTAAAAGTACTTTTATAAAAATGCTTTCGTGTAGAAGTGCTTTTGTAAAAGTGCTTTCGTGTAGAAGTGCTTTTGTAAAAGTTCTTTCATAAAAGTCCTTTTAATAAAATTAATTTATAAAATTGTTTTTGTAAAAGTAATTTTTGTGTAAAATTGCATGAGAACATGAAAGTTAATAAAATCTATTTTATTTCACTTTAAATTTCAAAATGAAATGTGGTATGGTGGTTTGGAATTGTATTGAGATGTGGATGTGCTAGAGGCTTGAGTTTGAGTCACTTCAATTGTTGTTTTTTTGAGATTTGACTCAACCCATCCTGACCCTAATGGGTACCCTTGACCCAACCCACCTTGACCCTAATGGGTACCCTTGACCCAACCCACCTTGACCATTTTCCACTAACCCTAATGAATTACTCGATTCATATTGACCCACCAATAAATTGAGTGGATATGGGTGGGTTCCAAAGTGGGTGGATTGAATGAGTGAAATGGGTTGGGGTATACCTTTACCATTAAAAACAAATCTTCCTCTTGACACATCTCATATGTCATCTCTTCATTTATTGGATATGAGCGAGCAATGACTCAACTATGACAAGACGAACTAAAAAGGAGAGTCGGGATGCAAATGGCATTTGGTATTCTTTTCTCCTTTTTCTTTTTGTTTTCTTTTGGGTTGGATGGAAAGCCCTCTAATTTCCTATACTTCAGGTTTCTCTTAAATATTATTTACTACTCACAAGTAAATTATAAAATTAAGAGGGCTATATTAATTTAAGGTATTATTGTTATTATCAGCCCTATGTTTATATTAGTGTTTTTCTTGAGTGGCATATGTTCTCTATACTCAGTTCCATTTGTTATCAAATCTAAACTAGATGCAAAATTAATTTATGTCTAGTTCAAGTTTGTACGTATTTGTTTATTTTTTTAACCATGATGCAACCTTGCCTAATGCAAATTTCGCATTTCTATCTCATTTGCATTCATTGGAAATGCAAATTTTATATTTTGTAAATTATTACAAAATTTCCACCACCTTCATAATTGGGGTTGTATCCTTTTACTTCCAATTTCCCATTTACACTCCAATTCATGTGTATCAATATAGGTCCCATTTGGTTTACTGGAATAGATGTCCGGAATCGGAATCTCACCCAGTTCATAAAATCTCTCATTGTGAGAGCCTTTCTTTTCCATATATTATTGGCTTCCATCATGGAAATGTTAAAAGATAGCTTTTATAAAATTGGGATTTGTTCCTCAGCGCTCCTATCATCAAACTTATACCCACATCCTATCATGTATTAGGATTATCTTGCCATGAATAATAAATACAAGTGCATGAGATGTTCTCAATGTATGACCACCACATGCTGTGAAAAGTAGATCTAAATTATTCTTTATATAATTAAATTTAACTTTTATGACATGCATCAAAACAAAAACAAATATCAACATTATAATAATATAGATATATAGATGTATACTACTCTCATACACATGGGTGATATGGGACACTCGTCCTGGACTGAAGGGAAAGTGCAAAAAATCCCAACTCCCATATTAGAAGGCCTCAAAAGGAGGCATTCTTTGTCATGTGGCAAGAGGTCATTGGGCTGACTTTGACCCATGAAAACAGCCTGTTTCCCTTTCCTGCACGGTTCAGTCGATTAAACCAGTCCCCACTTCACCTTGTTTTATTGAATTCAGATCATTTTAAAAATAAAAAACGGTGCATGTGGCTTTATTTACATATTTTCCATTTTCTTAACCTTCGGGACTGTGGAGTCACAGAGAGAAATATATACTTGATGAAAGTATAATCTGGCCGTTCTTGTAAAATCGAAGGAACAGAGCTTGAATTTCAAGTTCTCGAGAAAGAAGAAGTTGAGGGTGGTGGGACCTTGATTTGATTTAAAAGGACAACCATGACATAACCTCCCATTCCTTGATCTTGGCTTTCGGGGGGAGTGGTGGACTGTGGAAACAACAAACGCGCGCTCACCAACACAACACAAACACGCAGAGGCAGACATACATCGGCTTGGGAACTCTTTGGAAAGTTGATACTAAGTCGAACATTTGGTGTGCGAAGCCCTTCCCATTATGGAAAACCAACAGCAACGCCAGCCTTTGATGAGATCCAGGTTCAAACGTGTATGCGTCTTCTGCGGGAGCAGCCCTGGCAAGAAACCCAGCTACCAGATTGCAGCAATTCAGCTTGGGAAGGAACTGGTACTACTCTTCACTCCAGATATAGAGAGAGAATGAGAGAGAAGGTTTGGGGGGACTGTCTTTCTTGTCTTTCTTCCCTTCTTTCTGTCTTTAGTTCTTGATGAGTGGAGAAAAATTCACTCAACAAGCTCTGAGGACGACTTCTTCTTGGAAAATTTGTCTTAAGATAGGTTTTAAGGAACTAGAGCTTTCCGAGGGGTTTGATTGATTTGATCAGATACTAGTGAAACGCAAATCTATTGAGATTTTGTTTACCAATTATGGAGAAATAAGTTCCAGAGTCTAGTTGCTTATTTCCATCTTATTCTGTGTCTTAGTGTGGAATTAAGCTAGTTATCTTCCATGAATGCTTCATTATCAAACATTCAAACTCTCTCTCACTGTATAAAGTGAATCAATTGTTGTCCATAAGGAAACCCGATTGATAAATTCAGTAACTACATCAGAAAATTAAAAAGAGGAAAAGATGTTGGCGAGAAACAACTAAAATTATTTACTCTGTTTTCTACAGAAGTATTGCTGTGTTTGTCTTGAGAAATATACTCAAATTGATGGGTTCCTCTTTCCCATTTTTATTTCTTTTTGAATTATCGAATTGTAGGTCGAAAGGAGCATCGACTTGGTTTACGGGGGAGGCAGCATTGGTTTAATGGGTCTCGTTTCTCAAGCTGTTTACGACGGCGGTCGCCACGTAATTGGGTAAAATCTCTCTCTCTCTCTCTCTCTCTCTCTCTCCATACTATTTTTCTTATCATTTTTTTAATTTTCTATTGCAGAGTAATTCCGAAGACTCTCAAGGAGGTAGTAAATCTATTCCTGCAGATTTGTTTGCTTTTATAAATCAGACAAACAACCTCCTATTTATATAATCCAGAAGATGAAAAAAAATGTTCTACTTTTAGGTAACCGGAACCACTGTTGGAGAAGTGAGAGCTGTCTCCGGTATGCACCAAAGAAAAGCAGAAATGGCTCGCCAAGCTGACGCTTTCATTGCCCTCCCAGGTTCCTCTCTCTCTCTCTCTCTCTCGTTTTCATGATTAAAGAATTTGAAACATTTTTTTTTTGGTATCTGGGAGCTCAGGGGGCTATGGAACCTTAGAGGAACTCCTTGAAGTGATCACCTGGGCTCAGTTAGGAATCCATGATAAGCCGGTATATTCCTTTTACTGCATTGTTTTAAATGAGAATTCTTCCTTTGAACTGAAAAAAAGGATAAGAATAGATCAGATTTTGTCTCTAAAACAAAAAGGAATGATTAGAATTCTTCTGAAATTTCGTCGAGCAGGTGGGCTTGTTGAACGTTGACGGCTACTACAACTCGCTCTTATCTTTCATTGACAAGGCCGTGGACGAAGGCTTCGTTGCACCCGCAGCGCGTCACATTATTGTATCTGCGCAGACTGCCCATGAACTTATGTGCAAGCTTGAGGTACAATAATATGATGGGTTCCACTTCCACCTCATCAGTACACGTGGCTCCCACATAGACCATTTACCCCCGTGGACCCCTCCATCCAGATCCGGCGGAGGTTTCATCACATGATCATCATCAGTCTCTTGGCATTGGGATTGGGACCTATCAAATGATGAGTCTGATTCCTTCCCCTTGCCACGTGGTCCAAACACATCTTAAGCTCTACGGTCGTTTTCACTTTTCAGTTCTCCTCCTCTCTCTCTCTTTTATTTTATTTACATACATATAAGAAAAGGGATCTCTGGGCTTGGGCCTTGGGATCATAATCCTGATTCCTGATCCATCCCTCTCAACAACCAAAATGGGGTCCACCACCTAAGACCTCGTTTTTAGACGTCGTTACGGTACAGTCCACAGCTTATATATATCAATTTCACCTTCCAAGGGTAAAATCGTAACTTTGGTTTTGGGCACTGGCCTCTGGGCAGGTATATGTACCTAAACACTGTGGGGTCGCATCTAAGCTAAGCTGGGAGATGGAGCAACAGTTAGGATACCCAGGCAAGTCAGACATCGCTCGTTGACCGGATTGTGCATGCTTATTGCTTTGGATTAACGACCGTATATCATATAATCATACGTAGATCTCTACAGGAAAACCGTATAGATGCGATGATGTCCCCCCATATACAAAAGCCACAGGCCTTTTAATTCACTGTGGAATGTGGATCGATTAGCTGCTTCTCAACTCTCAATTCTAATGCTGTACCCGTCTCTACGTGTATATTATATATTGCTTTTCTCCTTTATTGTTATTTATTATTAATTTTTAATTTTGGCTGTGTAGATCAGAGCTGGAAAAACAGGGATAGTCAGTGTTTTTGGTTATGGTGATTGTTAGTAGTTTGGTTTGTGGTGTCGGTGATTACTTTTCAAGTCTTAACTCTGTAGTCTGTATTTTTCTGTTTACCTTTTTTTGTGTCCAGTTTGCTGCAACTTGCACGTGAGAACTAGTACATGTGTGAGTGTCAGATTGAGAGAAAGAGAGGGAAAGAAGGATTTATAATTTTGTTATTGACCATTTTATAAGGTATTAATTCCTTATTTCTTCCCTACATAATTACTTAGTAAGTGACGTGGCCAGATGATGTGTTCAACTTTGCCATCTAATTTAGTGAACTTTAATTAATATAGCCATTGAAATTCTTATTGTTACATTTGGGCCATGTTTGGAATCAAGAGTCTGGATCTCCCACCCACGAGAATTCTGTTCACGTCTATTCACATAACATCAGTCATAAAGAACATCTCATCCTCCTATTATGCAGGGGGAGATGTTTTCAATTCATGGGGATAGTGTGTTGTGGGTAGTCAATGGCAGAGTTCTCGTGGACAGAAGATCTGGATTCTGGAATCAATGCCATTTTCTTGAGGGGTGTATTTTGAGAAAATGGTGTTGAATTGGCATTGCCATATCAGTACATTGTTGCTAGCAAAAGTAAAAAAAAAAAAAAAAAAAAAAAACAAGAAAGCACCAAGACCACACCTTTCCCGATTTTCAAAGCATGATCTGAGGAAATATTTTTTGGAAAAACATATAACCAAACATCAGGTGTAGTCTAAAAAAACAAATTTTATATGTAGTGCTAATGTGGTGTCATTTTTCAAGAAAACGACATCGGTTCCAAACACACTGGTTTAGATAAACTTTAAGAGATGCTTTAAAGCCCAAAAGCAGAAAAACCCAATTCTTATCAGTTGATCAAAAAACCCTTTTGTTTTTTGTTTTTTTTTTGGCCCAATTTTGTTTTCGCCCAAATCTTAGAAGTGAAAGCTTACCAAACAAAGCCTTAGTTTACAAAAAGAATTTGATTTTCCATGTGGCAGGGTTGTTGAGATGGAATTTTGCCAGATATAAGTGAAGACGTACTTTGAAAACTAGTTTCTCTCCGAGATGAAACACAGACGTGGCTATGTCTTTTCTATGAAACAGGGTTAAAGATATAATTTAATTTAAATGTATGCTTGTAGAGAGATGTGGGTTCCAAGCTAACCACCGTATCCGTAAGACGAGTTTGGCAAATCACATTGGATAGAAATGGATAAAGATAGATGGGTCTAAGGTTTTTAAATTTGACCCATGGATAATGGAGCCCACCAAACAAGTTCTTTAAATTATAATGTTTCTTCACTTTTTAGCTACTCCCAAACATGTCGGCAATCCCAACCCATGTTTTTTCTCCATAAAGAAAGAATGTTATTGGATGGTAGAAAAAGTCATTTGGTTTAATAAACCATTCTTATCTCTTAATTTCTTTTCTTTTATTTTAAGAGTATTAAGGTTCCTTAAACTTGGATTTCGTTTAACAAAGTCCCTGCATTCAACGGAGTATTTTAATTCAAACTAAAAAATTCTATACATCGCACAGGGACCGATTAGTATTGTTTAAAAGTAAAAAAAAAATAATAATAATAATATATTTTTTAATTCAAATTAAAACAACCCAAAAGGCTTTTAAGTATCAATAGTTTATATATACCTGTCTCTCCCCTTTCTAATATAATTTCCTATATTTAAAAGTTTCCAACTAACACTTATTGAATTTTCTCCCTTCTACTTTAAGGTTGTGTTTGGTTTGAAGTAAAATGTAGGGAAAGGAAGGGAAACCTATACTTGTAAAGATTTTCCTACACTTCCTTTCCCTACTTCTTCCTTCAAACCAAACATAGCATAAATGAAACAAAACATATCTCCATTCTCTTCCCCATCGCCTTAATTCCTAGTTTTTTTTTCAACCAATTAAACTGTTAATTACTCAATGTTAATTAACACATATTTTAAGTTTCAATATGTTGAAATTTAAATAAATATATAAATAGTTAATAAAGTGTTCACAACTATTTTTAAAAATAATTGCTCTAGTGATGATCACAGGATCATTAGCTAGTATATTTATTATTAAAAGGGATCCCTCAAACAAAAGGCTGTGTCCTTCAGAGTTCATGCTGACTGATGACCCTTTATTTAAAAGAAAAAATGATTTGAATATTTTTAATTCAAAACAAAAATTTAAGGGTTCTGATATCTATGTGGTTCCACCCTAGAAGTTCTTACTGAATCAAAAGTTGCCATGTGGATGTAAGCTCCATACTAAATCTCCTCAACAAACAAATTTTATATTTTAATCCAAATTATTGATTCTTTTTTCTTTTCAGAAGTTTTTCAGTTCTAAACAATATGAACTGTTTGAATTATGGTATACCCTCCAAAAAATATATGATGGGTGATTTGCTACTGTTAATTAAATATATGATGCATAAATAAGAATAAGATGGATAAAAAGTCATTTGATCTGCTGGTTTTTGGTAGAATTAATGATGAAGATTATGGGTCCTAGTTAATCATCTCAAAATGAAATAGGTAGTAAAGTAACTCATGGGCCCCCAGACCACAATTAACTGAGCCCAATTTATGAAATTCTCCTATTCTTTGGGCCCATCAGAAGACAAGAAACTTGTTGATAATTTTTCTTTTTTTTTTTTATGGGTCCTACATGTTGTCTGTTGACTGTTGTATAAGCCTAGAAAATCTCATCTCACGTGGAAGTTACCACGTGGCAGATCCTAATTGGACAATATCTGTTTATTGAATGTGGCATATGGAAAAGGGAGCCCCATGGAATGTTGGCCAATCAACATAGTTTCTATCTGGGGAAATTAATTAAGAGAGAGGAGGAATGAGACGTACAAACTGGGAAGGGAGGAAGAGGGGACTGGGGAGGGAATCATTGAATCCATCCACATTATTGAACGGAAACAAGGACACTTTTCCAGCTGCTGTACGAAGTAATGAAAGCGAAAGATGAATTGGATGGCTGTAGTAGAAGCGAGTGGTCTCCCCTTCACATTTTGATGTTGAGTAGTTGTTGGTGTTGTTGTTGCTGCTGTTATAGATCATCTGTAATTGCAGATAAGGGCTTTTTACCAAAACCCACGTGGGCATGTCATCTGAACTGATCTGGGTTCAGAAGCTTTCAATAAATTAAAAAAAAAAATAATAATAATAAATTCAAAGAGCTTTGCTCTGTGAATTTGTGATTGATAATTGAATGGATCGACTGACGAGTTCTAATTTCTTTGATCTCTTGCACCTGCTGACTGCTGTTGGTAGGTAAAACTAAAGCAAGGAATGTCATGTGTCATTCTTCTTCGTATACTACATGTTAAGCTTTTGTTATATATTGGTAGATGAAGATGAGCATTCTCTGATGATCTCCGTAGGAGAATGTTCAATAATAATGTTAATGTTTATCTGCACAGCCGCTGATAAAAGGTCCTCAACAACTCTTTATACTGTTAAGGCCTGCTGTATTGACCTATTGTGTAACCAGGGGGACCCGTGTTTGTTAAGTGAAATGTTGCTTAAAATACTTAATTTTTATTGAAAATAATTTATTAATTTAGTAGTTTGGATTATATTAATAATTTTTAACAAAAATAATAAATTATTGATAATTACTTAATAAAATGATTATTTTTTTCATATTATCTGCTAGTTTCTACTTTATTTATTTTACTTTATTAATGATTAAATGTTACATTTTTTGTAAGAATTACTTAAATATTAATAAATATATAAAATTGGGTTGGGCTTTGGTTTATCCTCTACCAGACCAAACCCCCCCAAGTTGCACCTCTAAGAGTGATGTGACCTTCGTAAGGAGACTGAACCAAACCAAACTGAGTACAACCCATGCATCCATTATTTTTGGGATTTTAACTATTTTTTAGATAAAAATTATTAATATTGAATCCAAATGAGCTATGGGGGATGAGCTGCCCCCATTGTGTAGCCTAATGAACCACATAAAAAATAAAATAAAATAAAAGATTATGGAAAAGATTTTGATAGCATATTAATAGATTTTAAGGTGGCCTCACACAGTTGGCCCACACCCCAATTGTAATAGTATTTGTTTGGGCTTGGAACAAGGATATATAGGCTTGCCCATGTTAATTATAAAACTATGATTTTTTAATAAATTAAATTATATTTAATTTTAGTCTATTATAAAAAAATTTATCTATACATTAATAAAAAATTTGTTCTCTCTCTCTCTCTCTCTCTCTCTCTCTATCTATCTATCTATCTATCTATCTATCTATCTATCTATCTATCTATTATATATATATATATATATATATATATATATATATATATATATATTACTTTAAAAAGCACGAATAGCTTCAGCAATATTTCTAGATTTCTTTTAAGACAAAAGTTATCCTTCCATATTTAAATTTATTATTTATTGATAAAAAAATGAGGGCTATATATAACTTCATTGAGCTTAGGGGCTTAGCTTGGGCCCTAAATACCCACCAAATCCGATTGTCTTGGATTTGGATGCTAGAACTGTCAACAGACCTAGAGCAGAATTCTGGGGATGAAGAATGGATGATTCGACCCTACCCCAAGGGTCCTTTATATAGAAAGTGAAATTAAAGAAATTACAGAGAGGCCCTTGTAGGGCAACACAATTTAGAGAACTTACAGAGAAGCCCTTGCAAGGATGATTGAAAATAATAATAAATAAGAAAACAATACAATAAGGACTACAATAAAATGGTACATCAGGGAGTTTCTTCACACTCTCCCTTAAACTGATACAGAGGCTTGAGCATCAGTTTGCTTACTAGAAATAAGTGTTTGGATCTCGTTATGGCCTTTGTGAAGATGTCAGCAACTTGCATATTAGAGGCAACATGAGGGAGAGAGATAGAGTTTGCAAGAAACAGGTCGCAAATAAAGTAGCAGTCCACCTCAATATGCTTTGTCCTTTCATGAAAGACAAGATTAGAGGCAATCTTAACAGCACTAATGTTATCCACATACAAAGGAATGGGCATAGGAGAGGAATGTCCCAACTCCTGAAATAGAGATTGAAACCAAACAACTTCACTACAAACAGATGACATTGCCCTGTACTCTACTTCCGTAGAGGACTTGGAAACAATCAATTGTTTCTTGTACTTCCATGATATTAGAGAGTCACCCATGAAGACACACCACCCGGTAGTGGAGTGTCATGTGTTGGGGTATCCAGCCCAATCTGCATCAGCATAGGCCTTTAGTTGGAGAAAAGATGAAGAGAAGGAAAGACCTTGCGATAAAGAGCATCGAATATAGCGGATGATTTAATGAACTAAAGTCAAATGAGGTTGACAAGGTGTAGAGACAAACTGACTAACAACTTGAATTGCATGTGAGATGTCCAGACGAGTCATGGTCAGATAGATGAGAGACCCTACAAGTAGAGGTGTAAAGGCGGGCCGTGCCGTGCTGGCCCGCAGGCCACCACGGGCCATACCGTCCTCCTCAGTGGAAATTTTGGGGGTCGGCCCGGCACGACCCACAACCCAGGCCCAAGCGGGCCCATGCTGTGCCATGCCGGCACGCAAGCTTGGGCCAGGCTGGGCTGCAGGCCGTATCATGGGCTTGGATCATGCCGGGCTGGGCCACAGGGCGGGCCTTGGGCCTAGGTCGAACCGGGCTGCACTGTTTTTCTATTTTTTATTTTTTTTTTAATTTTGATTGCTTTTCTAAGTAAAATTGTAAAACTAAAATATTTAACTTTCCTATGAACTTTGGGAATTAGGAACTATTTAAAAAAATTAAGAAATGAGAAATCTAAGTTATTTAATACATAAATGAAAAAAATACTTAACCAAATTGAAATTGCAAATTAGTGAATTGCAAATACAATGATTCGATCATTGCATACTTGGACGAATGAAATAGAATAAATTAATAAAATATAAAAAATACAATATGGTTACAAATTGAAAATACAAAATTACATTGTTAAAAAATAAAAAAAATCAAATAAATTAAATAAAATTTAAAAATTTTACAATAATTTAAAAAAAAAATGAAAAATTCTACAAGTATTCAAATTCATGAATCATCATTCATGACTTTCATCATCTGCTTTGGGTGAAATGTCTAGTGTTGTATCAAGTCCTCCCTTGTCTTGTAATCTATCTTCTGCATCTAGCCAATCCTTGAAGCATATGCACATCTCTATGCTCTCATCATTCATGCAGCTTCTTTTGTCATCTAGCACCCTGGTACCTGAACTAAAACAAGAATCCGATGGAACTGTAGACACCGGAGGGGTTAGTAGATCATGTGCCTTGGCAGCGAGAACTGGATAATTTTTCGAGTGTTCACTCCACCCGGCTAAAATATCAAAATTATTTGATACTTCACCTAAATTAGAAAAATTTGCTTGCAAATAAAAATTAAGTTCAGTAAATGAAGTTGTTGTAGAACTAGTAAATTTCTACCTTCTACTTATTAAATAAAAAATCTTTTCTCTTCTACTATTGGGCTCAAAGTCAGAAGGAGAAGAAGAAGAAGATGAACAAGTTGTAGGAATGTTTCCTACAACTTCATATTCATACAAACCGTACATTTCAAATAATAAATTATTACGTTTTTCTTTTTTATTTCCTATATCAATATTCATATTTTAATAATATGTTTCAACTAAAATATCTAAACCATCTTTCCTAATCCTAGGGTCTAAGACTGTATCTAAACAATAAAGGGGAGAAATGTTCTCCCAATATTTTTTAAATTTTTTTCCATAATTTCAATAATACATTGAAATTGTGGATTATTTCTATATTTGGCAAAACAATCACTAATTACCATTAATTGATACGGTAAATTACAACTAGTTGGATAATAAATTCCAGATAATTCATTTGTTGCATCATAAAAATTTTTTAGAAAATCTCTTATATAGACTGCCATTTCCTAGTATTCCTCAAATATCATATCATTGTGCATTTTTAAATTATAAAAATAAGATAGAATTTGTTTATGAGATATACAACTTTCTAACATAGCATAGGTAGAATTCCACCTATGCTTTATATCTAATATAAAATGTTTATATTTTAAACCATAATTTTGGTATAAATATTTAAGTTCTTGTTTTCTTGCCCCCGAACTTTTTATATATATAATACAATTTGTAATTTTTGAAATATGATTAGAAATAATATTCAAGGCATCTTGAATACATAAATTTAAAATGTGACATGCACATCTAATATGAAATAATTTATCATTTAAAAGCATGGTTTTAATTGAGATTTTAAAATATTTATTGCAGACTCATAATTGCTAACTATTAGACAGTTTTGTATGCCCTTAGCTTCAATCAGAATGATGTACTTTATGAGTTTATTGTAAATGAATAAAAGTGCATATTTGATTCATGTTCTCTTGGTATGTTTCTGTGTAATACCCTTAAACTGGAAACTTAATGAGACTCGTGTTAGTTTAGAATGTTCACAGCCAGTGGGTCGGTCTGGGGAGACCTATCCTGACAAGGTTGACACTGTGGTGCCACCAAGTCGGTTGGGGTGGCCTGTCTCAGCTGCCAAGGTGAGACCCTAGGCACATACAGTGTAGGATTAATTGAATCTATGAACTGGACCAGATTTCTAGTATTGCCCTGGACCTTTGAGATTGATGGGCAAAACTGGAAAGTTACACCCGATCCCTAGACTCAATTATGATACTGCACTAGGTGTCGGATTGGGTTGTCTTTGATGTACCAATCAGTGAGATCCTTAGTGGGGGTCAAAACCTGGGTATGTTGGGACAGTCTGAGAATTCATCTGAGTGAGTGATCATAGTGATAGGATCAGCCCTTTTGTTAGACAAAGGTAATGATCGGGGATGCACTCTCACTAATGGAAACTAGGACTGCCGGCAGCCAATTTCAATCATTGAGATTTGTTTTGCAAAATATATTTTATATAAAAGTATATATATTATTGTTTCGAAATGATTTGCAAAGGTTTTAATTCCCGGGATCCATATAAGTAGAGAGTGCAACAATGTTCCTTGCAGCCGAGGGAGAGGTCCTCTCTTGTTGGGTAGTGTATGATCATTATGGGCTGAGAGGTTAAGTGTAAGACTATTGAGGATAATACCTGATGGGCTAATCTTGCATCTGCCCACAGTCCCTGGGTGTTACAAGGTGGCTTGGCCCAGGGACCACTTAAGGTAAGTGTTGGGCCCATAGAGCCCATAAGATGGGTTTTAGGGGATGCACTGTCCATAACAGTGTATTCGGCCATGCCTTGTAACAAAGACTGGGCCGAACCTATGTGGCTGATGTGTAGATCAATGTTTGGGTCCCACGCCATACAAGGATGCCCAATTGGGTAGCAGTTTGGAAGGCTAAGTGAGTACATAACCTTAAATGGGCCTTAAGCCCATTTCAAACTAGGATGGTTTGATCAGTCAATTAAAAAGGGGCAAATTCTGAGATGGATTAGCTGATAGGATTGGGCCTTGAAGGGATAGGAAATCCATCACATGGACACCCAAAGATTGCGAAATAAGGGGGCGAATTTCAAAAATTTCTCCCCCTTCAACTGGGAATCGAATTCCCTATTTAAAAAATCATATTTCAAGGATCATTCTTGAACAATAAACTGAACCAGATGTGAACCAAAAGGAGTAGGGAGGGATAATACCTGATACAGAGAAACAGTATCTCCTAGTGGAGGTGTTCACACCCAAGGAAGGATCCAAAATCTGATCCCACTGAATATGGCGCAGTGTAGGGTGGAGCAAAATCAACAGTGTTCTTCCAAAAGAACTTGATCCTTCGCAAGAATCAACTGTATGACTTGTGAATACAACTCCCACCAATCTTTTCTCCAAAAGAATGGTATAAAGATCAAATCTTGATTTCTTTCAAGAACTGGAGATCAAACTGCTGTAGGCAGTGACTGCAGGAAGGGGACGGCAAGAGAGTATTTGTAGGGTGCAGAATTCTCTCTTCTAATAATCTCAGCTCTGTAGACAAGGATCTGTGGATTGCATGTCATGTCTAAAGGCTGCCGCCCCCTCCTCCTTTTATAATCTCAAAGGGATCAGCTCCTAATCCCATTAGGAGTTGCTAACCCAAACCATATTTTGATTAGAAGTCCAATTAAGTGATAAGGGATAACCTTATCTTATCTGCAGATTAGATCAGCCATCTCCTAATCTAATTAGGAGGCTTCCAGATCTAAATCTCATTCAGATCTTGGACTCTCTAAGTGGATAGGGTCTGGGCCCAATCCTATCAGCTGATCCATCTCAGAATTCGCCCCTTAAGTGACTAATCAAATTAGCCCAGTTCGAAATGGGCTTAAGGCCCATTTAAGGTTATGTATTCATTTAGCCTTCCAAACTGCTACCCAGTTGGGCTTCCTTGTATGGCGTGGGACCCAAATATTGATCTACACATCAGCCACATGGGTTCGGCTCAGCCTTTGTTACATGGCCTGGCCAAATACACTGTTATGGACAATGCACCCCCTGAAAACCATCTCATGGTCTCTATGGGCCCAACACTTACCCTAAGCGGTCCCTGAGCCAAGCCACCTTGTAACACACAGGGACTGTGGGCAGATGCAAAATTATCCCATCAGGTATTATCTTCAATAGTCTTACACTCAACCTCTCATCCCATAATGATCATACACTGCCCAACAAGAGAGGACCTCTCCCTCGGCTGCAAGGAACAGTGTTGCACTCTCTGCTTATATGGATCATGGGAATTAAAACCTTTTGCAAATCATTTCGAAACCATAATATATATACTTTTATATCTCATATAAAATATATTTTGCAAAAACAAATTTCAACGATTGAAATTGTCTACCGGCAGTCTTGGTTTTCATCAGTGAGAGTGCATCCCCGATCATTACCTTTGTCCGACAAAGGGGCTGATCTTGTCACTATGATCACCCATTGAGATGAATTATTAGGCTGTCCAACATACCCAGGTTTTGACCCCCGCTAAGGATCTCACTGATTGGTACATCAAAGACAACCTAATCCGACACCTAGTGCAGTATCATAATCGAGTCTAGGGGTCGGGTGTAACTTTCTAGTTTTGCCCATCAATCTCGAAGGTCCAGGGAAATATTGGAAATCTAGTCCAGTTCAAAGATTCAATTAATCCTACACTGTATGCCTAGGGTCTCACCCCGGTAGCTGAGACAAGCCACTCCAACTGACTTGGTGGCACCACAGTGTCAGCCTTGTCAGGATAGGTCTCCCCAGACCAACCCACTGGCTGTGAACATTCTAAACTAACACGAGTCTCATTAAGTGTCCAGTTTAAGGGTATTACACAGAAACATACCAAGGGAACATGAATCAAATATGCACTTTTATTCATTTACAATTAACTCATAAAGTACATCATTTTGATTGAAGCTAAGGGCATATAGAACTGTTTAACAGGCCTAGACCTTATCCACTTAGAGAGTCCAAGATCTTAATAAGATTTAGATCTGGAAACCTCCTAAGTAGATTAGGAGATGACTGATCTTATCTACAGATAAGATAAGGGTTTATCCCTATCACCTAAAGAGATGTCTTATCCAAAGCTCCTAGTTGGATTAGGAACTGATCTTTTAGGTTAACAAAAGGAGGGGGCAGTAGCCTTTAGACATGCAACCAACATATTCTTGTCTTCAGAGTTGAAATCACAAGAAGAGAGAATTTTGCGCCTTGTGAATACTCTCTTGCCGCCTCCTTCCTGTAGCCGCCGCCTCTAGTAGTTCGATCTCCTACTCTCTACAGGAGTAATCAAAATTTGATCTTGATACCAATCTTTTGGAGAAAAGATTGATTGGTGCTGTATTCACAAGCCATCCTGTTGATTCTTGCGAAGGGTCAAGTTCTTTTGGAAGAACACTGTTGATTCTGCTCCATCCTGCACTGCGCCATCTTCAGTAGGAGCAGATTTTGGATCCTTCCTTGGGCGTGAACACCTCCATTGGGAAATACTGTTTCTCCATATTAGGTATAATCCCTTCCTACTCCTTTCAGTTCAGACCTGGTTCAGTTTATGGTTCAAGAATGATCCTTGAAAATATGATTTTCTAAATAGGGAATGCGATTCCCAGTTGAAGGGATAGAAAAATTTTTGAAATTCGCCCCCCTTATTCCGCATTCTTTGGAAGTCCATGTGATGGATATCCTATTCATTCATTGGTATTAGAGCCATGGTTCAAATCTTGAACCAATTTGTTTCGGATCTGAACCTGCACAAATGGGCAGAAGGCGTTCTATCCGATTTGCACAGATATGGGTTTTGGCAAATTTGTTCCCAAAATTAATTGGCGAATAATCTGAAATTAATTTTCTATAAATCTGACTATCATTTAGAACTATTCTTTATGATTTTCTTGATTTATGGGCTGTTCATACAAGAGGAGATCGATTTCTTGGTTTGCGCAGGGAACCTGCAAGATTTGCAGTTTCTTGATTTATTTATTACATTTGGTCCGTAAATAATTATTTTTTTATTTTTAGACTCAATGTATTAAGCATTCGATCTGATGTAATTATAATAGAAATTAGGTTTTCTATTTCTATTTATTTTGGATCGAAATTGGCGGCGCATGGAAGGAGATTTCGTAGATGGGACATTCGCTACCTATGATTCGCAGTTTGTGAAACTGCAATCTATGATCAAACCTCTGTTTTGCAGGATGGATTGTGCGAACAACCCCATTTGACTGATTCTTGATTTTGTTTTATCAGTTCTTTAATTTCAGATTATTTTCTTGAATTAAAGATTTAATTAAAGATCAAACCCAAGACCCATTCGAACCAAGATTGGTTCAAACTGTTTGGACCAAATCTAGAGTTTAATCAAGGCTGAAGGTCAGCCCTAATTTTCCCACTAATGGGCCTAAGGATTTGAAGGGATAGGATATCCATCACATGGATGCCCAAAGATTGCGGAATAAAGGGGCGAATTTCAAAAATTTTTCTCTCCCTTCAATTGGGAATCGAATTCCCTATTTAGAAAATCATATTTTCAAGGATCATTCTTGAACCATAAACTGAACCAGATCTGAACCAAAAGAAGTAGGGAGGGATGATACCTGATACAGAGAAGCAGTATCTCCCAATGGAGGTGTTCACGCCCAAGGAAAGATCCAAAATCTACTCCCATTGAAGATGGCACAGTGCAGGGTGGAGCAGAATCAACAGTATTCTTTCAAAAGAACTTGTCCCTTCGCAAAAATCAACTGGATGGCTTGTGAATACAACTCCAACCAATATTTTCTCCAAAAGATTGGTATCAAGATCAAATCTTGATTTCTCCCAAGAATTGGAGATCGAACTGCTGGAGACGGCGGCTGTAGGAAGGAGGCGGCAAGAGAGTATTTGCAGGGTGCAAATTCTCTTTTCTTGTGATTTCAGCTCTGAAGACAAGAATGTGGTATGTTGCTTGCATGTTTAAAGGCTGGCGCCCCCTCCTCCTTTTATAATCTCAAAGGGATCAGCTCCTGATCCCGTTAGGAGTTGCTAACCCAAATCATATTTTGATTAGAAGTCCCCTTAAGTGATAAGAGATAACCCTTATCTTATCTGCAGATTAAATCAGCCATCTCCTAATCTAATTAGGAGGTTTCTAGATCTAAATCTTATTTAGATCTTCGAATCTCAAAGTGGATAGGGTCTGGGCCCTATCCTATTAGCTGATCCATCTCAGAATTCGCCCTTTAAGTGATTAATCAAATCAGCCTAGTTTGAAATGGGTTTAAGGCCCATTTAAGGTTATGTATTCACTTAGCCTTCCAAACTGCTGCCCAGTTGGGCTTCCTTGTATGGCATGGGACCCAAACATTGATCTACACATCAGCCACATGGGTTCAGCCCAGCCTTTGTTACAAGGCCTAGCTGAATACAATGTTATGGACAGTGCACCCTCTGAAAACCATCTCATGGTCTCTATGGGCCCAACACTTACCCTAAGTGGTCCCTGGGCCAAACCACCTTGTAACACTCAGGGACTATGGGTAGATGCAAGATTAGTCCATCAGGTATTATCCTCAATGGTCTTACACTTAACCTCTCGGCCTATAATGATCACACACTGCCCAACAAGAGAGGACCTCTCCCTCGGCTGCAAGGAACAGTGTTGCACTCTATCTTATATGGATCCCAGGAATTAAAACCTTTTGCAAACCTTTTAGAAACCATAACATATATACTTTTATATCTCATATAAAATATATTTTGCAAAACAAATCTCAACAGTTGAAATCGGCTGCCGGCAGTCTTGGTTTCCATCAGTGAGAGTGCATCCCCGATCATTACCTTTGTCCGACAAAGGGGCTGATCCTGTCACTGTGATCACCCACTCAGATGAATTCTCAGACTATCCCAACATACCCAGGTTTTGACCTCCGCTAAGGATCTCACTGAATGGTATATCAAAGACAGCCCAATCCGACACCTAGTGCAGTATCATAATCAAGTCTAGGGGTCAGGTGTAACTTTCCAGTTTTGCCCCTCAATCTCCAAGGTCCAGGGCAATACTGGAAATCTGGTCCAGTTGAAAGATTCAATTAATCCTACACTGTAAGTGCCTAGGGTCTCACCTCGGCAGCTGAGACAAGCCACTCCAACCGACTTGGTGGCACCACAATGTCAGCCTTGTCAAGATAGGTCTCCCCAGACCGACCCATTAGCTGTGAACATTCTAAACTAACACGATTCTCATTAAGTGTCCAGTTTAAGGGTATTACATAGAAACATACCAAGGGAACATGAATAAAATATGCACTTTTATTTATTTACAATAAACTCATAAAGTACATCATCTTGATTGAAGCTAAGGGAATACCAAACTGTCTAACAGCTCCCACTTGCACTTAGGTCCAATCAGGTACTGGCTGGAGTTCCATGCTTTTCACATGTTTCTCAAACTCTTTCTATGATAGCAGCTTAGTCAATGGGTCTGCCACATTCTCCGCTGATGCTACCTCTCAACATAAACCTCCCGTTGTCACACAACAGTGGAATGGGTGATGTGCTGAATTCCAAATTCAGGAATGAACACCTTCATTCATAAGGCAGCATCACTTATGGTAATGTGTTCGGCTTGGGTTGTGGACTGTTAATTTGCTACTTAGGACCCCTGTTTGCTGACATTCAAGAAACAACACATGATCCTTTTGTGAAAACATATCCAGATATAGACTTTCTATCATCTGGATTCGACTAGAAATTGGCATATGTATACCATTAGATCTATAGTGAGTTACCATCAAATACGAGACAAAACTCTTTTTTCCTTCGAAGGTACTTAAGTATATTTTTCATAGCAGTCCAGTGCTCCTGCCTTGGGTTGGCCTGAAATCTGCTTACAACACTCACTGCCTGAGCAATGTCAGGACGAGTGCACAGCATGGCATACATGATGCTCCCTACAGCAAAGGCATAGGGAATGTCTTTCATGCCATCAATCTCCTCAGAAGTCTTGGGAGACATCTTCTTGGAGAGAGTGACTCCGTGCCTAAAAGGAACATTTCCTTTCTTGGAGTTTTCCATGTTGCATCTTTTAACTATTTTGTCAATGTAGGCAGATTGGGATAATCCTATTATCCGCTTCGATCTATCTCTATAGAGTCAAAGACCTAGTATATAGGAGGCTTCTCCAAGATCTTTCATGGAGAATTGCTGTGAAAGCCATACTTTTAACATAGTCAACATTTCTACATCATTCCCAATGAGTAAAATGTCATCTACATACAAAACCAAGAAGGTAACCTTATCTCCACTGTCAAAATGGATGTTCCAACTTCTAGAATCTTGCTTAAGTCCATAAATGGATCTATTAAGTTTACATACCATGTTTTCCTGACCCGCAACAATAAAGCCTTGCGGCTGCTGCATATAAATATCTTTAGTAAGATCTCCATTCAGGAATGCAGTTTTGACATCCATTTGCCAAATCTCATAATCATGGTATGCTGCTACATCTAGCAGGATCCTAATGGATTTAAGCGTGGCCACAGGCGAAAAGGTTTCCTCATAATCGATGCCCTCTTTCTGAGTGTACCCTTTCGCCACCAGACGAGCTTTGAAGGTCTCAACCCTACAATCGGGGCCCTTCTTTCTCTTGTAAATCCATTTGCAACCGATTGCTTTTACCCCGGAGGGTGGATCTACTAGAGTCCAGACTCCATTGGTCTCCATTGAGTCCATCTCTGCTCTCATGGCCTCCACCCACTTCTGGGAATCTATGTCCAACATAGCTTCCGCTTAAGTCACGGGATCCTCCTCACTAGTCAAAGTTTCCACTAGGTAACTATCCTGGTCATAACCATAACAGACTGGTGGCCTAGATACCTGAGTAGATCTTCTAGGTTGGTCACTACCTGGAACATGTGGGATATTTCCCACTGCTCCTGAGCTCTCCTCATCAAGAACAATTTCTTGACAATGGGTGTCCAGGATGTAATCGGTTTCCAAGAATTGTGCATTTCGACTGCAGAACACTTTCTGATCACTCGGGTCATAGAATAGGTAACCTACAGAGCCTTTTGGGTAGCTTACAAAAAGGCAATGACTGGTCTTGGATTCCAACTTGTCTGCACTCGTTCTTTTAACGTGTGCTGGACAACCCTAAATCTTCAAGTGTCTGACACTTGGTTTCTTTCCAGTCCAAAGTTCATATGGAGTGTTAGGAACTGATTTGTTTGGAACCCGATTCAGCACGTAAATCATAGTCTCTAATGCGTATTCCCAAAAGGATGTGGGTAACTCTGAGTGTATGAGAAGCGACCAGACCATATCCAATAAGGTTCTATTCCTCCTCTCTGAAACACCATTAAGTTGTGGTGTAGCAGGAGGACCTAACTATGATACTATCCAATTGTCCTTTAAGTAGTCCCTGAATTCATCAAAGAGATACTCGCCACTCGATCTGATCAAAGGGCCTTAATTTCTCTCCCTAACTGTTTATTGACCTCTTGTCTAAACTCTTTGAACTTTTCAAAGGATTCAGACTTGTGTCTCATTAGG
Organism: Nelumbo lutea; assembly: GCF_056320005.1. Taxonomy (NCBI): domain Eukaryota; kingdom Viridiplantae; phylum Streptophyta; class Magnoliopsida; order Proteales; family Nelumbonaceae; genus Nelumbo; species Nelumbo lutea. Next base: position 56,049,487 of record NC_142689.1, on the reverse strand, counting down.
TACACGTAACCATATCATGAGAAATCATCTATGAAGGTGATGAAATACATGTGTTGATTTCATGTCCTAACACTTAGGGGACCACATATATCAGTATGTATTAGGTCAACTGTGCCAGTACATCTTTCAGGCTTACCGTTAAACGGTCGTTTTGTCATCTTGCCTTGTAGGCAAGTCTCACAGGTTGGAAGATCTTCTATAGTTAGAAAATCCAAAGGACCATCCTTTACCAACCTTGTGATTCAGCCAACACCGATGTGGCCAAATCGGTAATGCCACAAACACGTGGGATTAACTATATCACGGGCTCTCTTCTTGGAGATTTCAGCCGACGTAGTTTTGGTTATGTTAGTTTCTAGAGAAGGATGTAGAACATAGAGACCATTCTCCAGTTCCCAGTATGTGATGAATCTGCTATTTCTTTTAATAGTAATCATTTTGTCAAAGAAGATAGAATAACCATATGCACACAGTTTTGAGACAGAAATCAATTTTATTCTTAAATTTTGTACATAAAGACACTCTTTCAGTACAATTGTTCATTCTCTAAAAATTAACTCCACGGTTCCTATGGCCGCGGCTGCAACAGTTGCAGTAGTCCCCAAGTAGAGTGTGACTTCTCCTTCACTCAGCCTTTTGCTTACTTTGAACCCCTGCAGTGAGTTACATGCATGAGTTGAAGCCCCGGAGTCAATACACCAGGACGCAGAAGCTACCAATAAATTGGTTTCTGTAACACAAGTTTCAAAATTACCTTTCTTGGATTCCAGGTAGGTAGGACAGTTCCTTTTCCAGTGGCCGGTCTTCTTGCAGAAGTGACAGGCATTCGATGCTTTGTCTTTCTTCCGCTTCTTACCCTTAGTGGCTTTCTTCTGAGGCTTCTTTGCCCTCCTCTTCAGCTCTTTGCAACATGTTGCTGAGCTCTTGTAAGCTGGCATTCAGCTTGTTCATGCTATAGTTCATGATGAACGGATTAAAGGAAGGAGGCAAAGAATTAAGGATAGCATCTATCTGGGTTGCAAGTTCCAGCCCGGATCCAAGAGCCTCTAGTTCGTTGATGTATCCCATCATCCAAAGACAATGGTCGTGAACTTGTTGGCCCTTGGTCATTTATGCGTTCATGAACTGTTTCAAGACCTTTTGTTGAGTAGAATGATTTTGCTCTTCATACATCATCTTGAGACTGTCCAATATGTCCTTGGCAAGTTCGATCTGATCGAACTGCCTCTGTATTGGGTTGTCCAAGGAGGCAATGATGTAACACCGGACAAGGGAGTTTTTCTCCTCCCATTCCTGATAGTTTCTCTTTCGGGCCTTAGAAACCCTATCGCCCGGATGCTCTGGGTAGGATTCTTTGCCACTTTGTCCAGCTTTTTAGAAGCTAGGACCAGCATAAGGTTCTTGTACCAGTCGGCATAGTTTGGTCCCTTAAGCTTGTTGTTGTCAAGAATCTTTGCAAAAGATCCGTTTGCCATTTTCTTATAAAAGAGCAAACAACAGTCCACAACCTAATTTGATTCATGTTCATTACATAGATATGGATTTTAATCTACGTTCCATTTCCATTTATTCATCTCTAAGATTTCCCTTCTTTCTCAATGACGGAGACTACGGGTTGCCTCTGAAAATGTAGGAAATCACATAGGGTGCATGGAGACAACTGTTTCAATTGCATAACCCCACCACCTTTCTGTGAAGGATCACATCCACTCATCATATGAGTTTTCCCCTTGGCCTCTGTCAGACAAGGTTCAGAGCCATTTTTAGGTAAACCTTTCTGTCCAATGAGTGCTTACCCATCATATTCGTGAAGCCCCTCCCATATCGGTCTATGATGCCCCTATCATCTTATGAAACACTTAGACAAGCCCAACAACAAATGGATAGCCCATTTTCTAGTGTGTTTCCTCATTACTGAAGGACTCATCCTCATGCTAATGATGGAAGGCCTTTAGAGAGTTCATCATATGAATCTCCCTATCACATGCACTCATATTAGCTGGAGGGAACAATTAATTACACCCTAGTTTGATTTAGGTAAAACCAAAGTGGCTCCCACTGACTTTCATAAAGTCAGATTTTGGTGGGCCTTAAATTGGCTAGGGTTTCGCCCGTAACCTCTTAATGAGGTGTGGGGCCCACCACTGAGGTAGGTCATCTGAGCATGGGCCAAGCACTTATGGCCCATGTATGTAGCACATCACACATCATACATCTCATGGAGGGATAAATTGATCCAATCAATTAATTATCTGTAAGGCCCATTGGAAGCCCATTTTAAATCCATAATATTAACCATTAATATCATTTAGGTATATGGGCTGAAGTAGGGTTGCCTAGTTCAGCCCATATAGTTTCATCCTTGACCCATATAGTTTTAACTATTTAAAACTGTGCCTTTACAGGTTGGGCCGAATTATCCATTTAATTAAATATCAATCCTCAGGCCCATTTGTGGGAAAAATAGGGCTAACTTTCTGCCTTGATTACACCCTAGATTTGGTCCAAATAGTTTGAACCAATCTTGGTTCGAATGGGTCTAGGGCTTGATCTTTAATTAAATTTTTAATTCAATAAAATAAAGAATTAGATAAACAGGGCTGGTCGCACAATCCATCCTACAAAACAGAGGTTAGATCACAGATTTGCAGTTTAAACTGCAAATCGTAGATAGAGAATGTCCCATCTGCGAAATCTCCTTCTCTGCGAAATCTTCCTTTCTGTGCCGCCATCTTCGATCCAAAATTAAAATAAATAGAAATCCTATTTCTATTAATAATTACATCAGATCGAATGCCTATACATTGAGTCTAAAAAATAAAAAAAAAATATTTACAGACCAAATGTAATAAATAAATCAAAAAACTACAAATCTTGCAGTTCTCCCTACGCAAATCAAGAATTCGATCTCTTCTTGTACGAACAACCCATAAATCAAGAAAATCATAAAGAACTATTCTAAACAATAATCAGATTTATATAAAATTAATTTTAGATTATTTTCCCATCAATTTTGGGAACAAATTTCCCAAAACCCATATCTGCGCAAATTGGGTAGAACGCCTTCTGCCTATTTGCGCAGATTCAGATCTGAAATAGAATGGTTCAAGATTTGAACCATGGCTCTGATACCACTGAAGGAATAGGATATCCATCACATGGACGCCCAAAGATTGCAGAATAAGGGGGCGAATTTCAAAACTTTTTCTCTCCCTTCAACTGGAAATCGAATTCCCTATTTAGAAAATCATATTTTCAAGGATCATTCTTGAACCATAAACTGAACCAGATCTCAACCAAAAGAAGTAGGGAGGAATTATACCTGATACAGAGAAGCAGTATCTCCCAATGGAGGTGTTCACGCCCAAGGAAGGATCCAAAATCTGCTCCCACTGAAGATGGCGCAGTGCAGGGTGGAGCGGAATCAACAGTGTTCTTCCAAAAAAACTTGACCCTTCGCAAGAATCAACTAGATGGCTTGTGAATACAGCTCCAACCAATCTTTTCTCCAAAAGATTGGTATCAAGATTGATGAAGGAAGATTTGGCCCGACCTCTTTATTATGTGACACGTGGCAGAAATGACAGCTCGGCAAAAGGGGCCAAGCCTAGGCGGGAACAAGGGGATACACTTCGCCGAACTGACCCACCTTGTAACAACTCGGGATACACTTCGCCGAACTGACCCACCTTGAAACAGCTTGGGATACACTTCGCCGAACTGACCACTTGTAACAGCTCGGGATACACTTCGCCGAACTGACCCATCTTGTAACAGCTCGGGATACACTTCGCCGAACTGACCCACCTTGTAACAGTTCAGGATACCTCCGAGCTCAAGACCACCTCACTCAGCACTTCGCATCATCTTCTGGGCACCAAAGCCAAACAAGTCGTACCATGCCTGACATTAGGGAAGTCTGTGCCCGAGGGGTCCACGCCTGACTGACTTGGGATCTGACGTTTGGCAGCAGCACTCTAAACGGCCACCTGCCACCGCCACTGGCGCCGCCATCTCCAGTTAGACGGTTAGGCAGTGACGGTTCTGTCTCAGTAGAAAGGATGATGGCCGAGTTGACAAGCACAACGGTAATCATACCCGATCTGACAAGGGCCTTGGGATGAGTACACGAAGTGACTATAAGAGTCCCTTGCCCCCCGACAACGGAGGTATGCAAACTTTGCGCTATTTGGTATTACCTTGCTTTTGAAGGATTCTAACTTGAGCTTCGGAGCCTCTACACCGAGTTCCCCCCGGAGCTTTCCCATCTCCTCCGTTTCAGGTTCCCTGCTACCCCGTTCGGAAGCAAGGCAGCGGACAGCTAAGACCAGCCGGATCGCGCTCTATCAATTGGCGCCGTCTGTGGGAAACAGTTCGAAAAGCCTCCCTCCAAACTTCGATACCACCCCCTTTTTTCTTCAAAAAACCCAACACTCATGGCCTCCTCCAGCAACACCGGACGTGGCACGGAGACAAACGCCACCGGGGAGCAACTTTAGGTCCCCATAGTGTGCATTGGACAGTTCACCATCCCCCTTTCGGCGGATGGGATCCCCATCTTGAACACGCCACAAGCAGTGGCACCCATAAACCCTCCTACCACAAACATCCCCTTTCCTGTCCCCATTGAGACAACCTTCACTGAACCAACTGTCGTCCCCCTGGTAGCTAGCCAAAACCGATTGGAGGACCTGATGCAGTGCATGCGGGCAATGCAAGCCCAAATGCAACAGTTCTAGCAACACCAGCTTCACCAGCACCAAGTGCTGCACAACATCTCCCAGTATCACTATCAATAGCAGTTCCCCCAACTGCCACTGAACCAACCACTACTTCCACCTCGCCACCCCGCTCCGAGGCCGGTCAAGGTCTCCCCACAGAATGGGCACCCCCGCCAGGCGAAGGCCTCCCGGCCCCTGAACCACCCCAACAGCCAGGCCTCGTCCTGAGGCCGAAGAGAGAAAAATGTCATCCCCGCCTCGCAACCCGCAGGCGGGTCGGGAACCTCGCCCGCGAGGTCGGCACCCCAGCGCTCCAAGCCCGAGCTCCCGCTCACCAAAAACCGATTCAGCACCCTGGCGGCAAACTACCAGCACTCTGAGCCCATCGAGCTCGGTAACACGGAGGCCAGCAGCGTCAGCACAAGGCCCGCTCAACGGCGAAGGCGCCGGCGAAGTCGCCAAACCGCCACCCGCACCTTGTCGGAATTCAGAGGCAAAGACATGAGCTCGGACGAGGTAGGGGCTGCCCCGGCTCTCTCCGTTCCTTCCCCCCTCGCATCGGAACTCCTGGCGGTCCCCTTACCCAGAGACTTCAAGCTCCCACCTCTGGACAAGTACGACGGGTCCTTCGACCCCAACGACCACGTTGACGCCTTTCAGTCGCAAATGCACCTCGCCAGGGCTAGCGAATCGTGCATGTGCGTGGCCTTTACCACAACCCTCAGGGGGTAGCCCGCACTTGGTACAGGAACCTGGCCCCCAGGTCGATAAAGTGCTGGGCCCAATTCATGCAAGTCTTCACCACACACTTCGTCACCAGCCGACAGTGCCCCAGAATAGAGGAAAGCATCTTTGGAGTGATCCAAAGAGAAGGAGAATCTATTCGGGGCTACATCAAGCGGTTCAACGAAGCATGCTTGCAAATACCACGGTTGGACCCTGCAGTGCAGCTCACAGCGGCTAAAAGAGGGGTGACGCACAAAGAGTTCAAATGGCACATGGTGGCCAACCAGCCCGCGACCGTGGCTGAATTCCTCAAACTCGTGGATAAGTTCATGAGGACAGATGAAGAAATCAGCCAACGAACCGAAGGCAGGAACGAGAAAAGAAAGAGAGAAGGCGAGCTCTCCAACCCGGTGAATAGAAAAAACCCGACCCGGGAGCCGAAGCCGAACCAGTCCTTCCGGGCCCCCCTAGCAGTTCAGACGGACTACACGCCATTAAACACGAGGCGGACAGAGATCTTAATGACGATCAAAGACGCTCTATACGTTAAGTGGCCACATCACCTAAAGGGAAATCTGAACGAGAGAAACAAGAATTTGTATTGTAGTTTCCATAGAGACCATGGTCATAGCACCGAACAGTGTAATAACCTCCGGGACAAGATAGAGGGACTCATCCGTCGCGGATAATTGAGAAACTTTGTACAGCACAGCAATAACAATAAAGCATGTCGGCAAAGGGAGCACGAAAAGGATGCCCCCGAGTCTAGCAACAGACCTGCCAAACCGTTGCAGAAGCAGCCTCCGGAAGAGAGGCCAGTTCGGGGAACCATCCATGTAATAGTGGGAGGTTCGGTGGAAGCGGGGTGTACCTCGGCAGCAGCCCAGACTTCAGTTCACGAAGCGGCCCTCGAAGAAAGGAACCCCCCGAAGAGACCAAAGATCGAAGAACCAATCTTTTTCACAAAGGACGACGCGCGAGGAGTCCACTACCCCCATGATGACGCACTTGTCATTAAGCTAAGGATCAGCGATTTCGAGGTCAGGTGCGTACTCATAGATTTGGGCAGCTCAGCAGACATCCTCTTCAAATCAGCATTTGACCAGCTGCAGTTAAAGAGGAGCGAGCTTAAGCCCGCGAGCACTCCCCTGGTAGGTTTCAGCGAAGAGGAAGTCAGGCCCCTCGGAAAAGTAACTGTCCCTGTGGAAGTCGGCACATGGCCTTGTGCGGTCAGACTCAACCATGATTTCCTGGTAGTCGTGACCCCCTCCCCATACAATGCCATAATAGGGCGGCCGATCACGCATATCCTACGGGTGGCGGTCTCCACCTACTATTTGGCCATGAAGTTCCCTACGGACTTCGGTATAGGGGTAGCGCGGGGAGACCAGCTCGAGTCCCGCAAGTGCTACGTTGCCGCCCTAAAGGGAAAAATCAAGGCGGCCGACGACCTCGAACTGGAGCGGCCGACGGAGCAAGGTGAGGAGCGAGCTTCGCCCATAGAGGAAACAGTCGCAATCCCGACTTCAGCTACGGACCCAGCTCGCACACTAAGCATCGGAGCTTCCATCGAAGACCCCCTACGAGCTGAACTGGTGAGTTTTTTACTTCAAAATTTAGATATTTTTGCCTGGTCCGCGGCTGACATGCCCGGCATTAGCCCCAGACTGATAACTCACAAACTTAATACTGACCCTGTAGTCAGACCCGTTAGACAGAAGAAACGCAACTTAGCCCCAGAACGCTGGAGAGCGGTCAACGAGGAGGTTGAGAAGCTCCTTGCAGCAAACTTCATAAGGGAAGTCCACTACCCGAGCTGGGTGGCCAACCCGGTGTTGGTAAAAAAGGCAAGCGGCAAGTGGTGCATGTGCATCGACTATACCGACCTGAACCAAGCTTGCCCGAAAGATTGCTTCCCCCTCCCCAGAATTGACCGCCTAGTGGACGCGGCCTCGGGAAACGAGTTGCTAAGCTTCCTGGACGCCTACTCGGGCTACAACCAAGTTAGGATGGACCCATCCGATGAGGAAAAAACCAGCTTCATAATCGAGTTCGGCCTGTATTGCTACAAAGTCATGCCATTCGGACTAAAAAATGTAGGGGCAACTTTCCAAAGACTTGTAAATAAGCTATTTTGGTCCCTGATTGGTACGAAGATAGAGTGCTATGTAGACGACATGGTCGTCAAGACTCAGTTTTCACAAGAGTTAATACAAGACTTAGATTCTGTTTTCCAAATCCTGCATCAGTTTAGCATGAAGTTGAATCCCAACAAGTGTGTCTTCGGCGTCACCTCAGGCAAGTTCCTAGGCTACATTGTCAATCGACGTGGTATTGAGGTGAACCCGGACAAAATAAAATCCATTCTAGATATGAAACCACCTCGGAAAGTAAAAGAGGTTCAGAGGCTAAACGGCCGCATAGCCGCTCTAAGCCGCTTCTTGTCTAAGTCAGCAGACCGCTGCCTACCCTTCTTCAAGGCAGTCAAAGGCAAAGGGTTCGAGTGGACCCAGGACTGCCAGTTCGCGTTCGATGAACTAAAAGGTTACCTCGCTAGTGTGCCAACCTTAGCCCGGCCCGAGGTGGGCGAGGTCTTAGAACTGTACCTCTCGGCGAGCGACGAGGCGGTCAGTTTGGTACTAATAAAGGAAACAGACCGGGTCCAACGACCCATATATTACGTTAGTAAAATTTTGCAGGGAGCAGAGGCAAGGTACCCGGAGATAGAAAAACTAGCATATGCCCTAGTAATAGCAGCTCGTAAACTCTGCCCGTACTTCCAGGCTCACACCGTCATCGTCCTAACTGATAAACCTCTTAGACAAGTTTTACTCAAACACGAAGTCTCCGGTCGACTGACGAAATGGGCCATCGAACTCAGCGAGTACGACCTCCAGTACAAACCAAGAACCGCTATCAAGGTCCAAGCTTTGGCAGATTTTATCGTCGAGTGCACTTTCAGCCACGAAGCCCCACAGGTCGAGCCCGAGGTCCCCAGTTGCGGCGAACCCGGAGCTCCTGAGCCCATAGAGTTCGAACCCCGTGAAGTAGCACCCAGTGTGGCATCTCTCCTGGTCAGGCAAAGAGCAAATTGGGATGAGGAGCCCTGGATCCTTCACGTGGATGGTTCCTCGAACCGGCAAGGCAACGGAGCTGGAATAGTCTTGTGCGGCCCGAGCGGCACAAAAGTAGAATATGCACTACGCTTTGAGGTCACGGCATCCAACAACGAGGCAGAGTACGAAGCACTGATCGCCGGGCTGGACCTAGCGCGAAAGGTTAAGGCAAAACACTTGGTCATCTGCAGCGATTCTCAGCTCGTGGTAAACCAAGTTACCGGCGAATACGAAGCACGCAATCTCTCCATGATTGCATATTTGGCCAAAGTAAAAGAAGCCCTGCTCAACTTCCGGTCACACATCATCAGGCAAATCCCGAGGTCCAAAAACATTGAGGCCGACGCCCTGTCCCGGTTAGCCAGCACGAGTCACAACAATATGAGAACTGTGTACATAGAGGACTTACCTCGGCCTAGTATTCTCGGGGGGACAGAGGAGGTCGCTCCCGTCTTAGAAGTAGAGCCGAGCTGGATCGATCCACTCGCGAGCTTCCTGATAGATGGAACCCTCCCTGCAGAACGCAATGCGGCCAAGAGGGTGCAGCGCCAGGCGGCCAAATACGTCATAATAGACGAACGGTTATACCGACGGTCGTACAGGCTCCCCTATTTGCGGTGCCTGCGACCTACCAAAGCCGAGTTCGTACTCTGCGACACTCATGAAGGCCTGTGCGGCGGACACTTGAGGGGCAGAGCACTCACCCAAAAGGCACTTCGACAAGGATACTACTGGCCAACGATGAAGGCAGAAGCTGTCGAGCTCGTCAGAAAATGCGACAAGTGTCAGAAGCACGCTAACATCCACCATCAACCTGCCTCCGACCTCAAATACCTCGCCAGCCCGTGGCCCTTTGCACAATGGGGCATCGATCTCCTAGGGCCATTCCCACCAGCAATAGGCGGAAGAAAATTCTTAGTTGTTGCTGTAGATTACTTTACGAAGTGGATAGAAGCCGAACCTCTGGCAACTGTTACGACTCGAAACATACAGAACTTCTTTTGGAAGAACATAGTATGTCGGTTCGGATTACCTCGGGTTCTAATCTCCGACAACGGCAAACAGTTTGAGGATATCAAGTTCCAAGAGTGGTGCCAGAACATGGGGATTCGGCAAAATTTCACGTCAGTCGCGCACCCATAGGCAAACGGTCAGACGGAAGTGATGAACAGAGCCATCCTGTGTGGACTGAAAGCACGTTTGGATCGAGCTAAGGGATTGTGGGCCGAAGAGCTACCAAGTGTCTTATGGGCTCACCGAACGACCGAAAAAGCAGCCATGGGAGAAACCCCTTTCAACCTCACCTACGGCACTGAAGCGGTGATCCCGGCGGAAATCGAAATACCAACGTTGTGATTAGAAACATACGATGATCGGACGAACGGAGACGAGTTACGCACCAACCTCGACCTACTGGACGAGGTAAGGGACCTCACGCACATCCGAACAGTGGCATACCAGCAGTAGGTAGCTCGCTACTACAATAGAAGAGTAAAGCAACGAAGCTTCCTAGTCGGCGACCTAGTTCTCCGTAAGATTATGGTGCCCGAACCCAGCGTCGGCAAGCTTGGACCTAATTGGGAAGGGTCCTATAAAGTAAAAACAGCGCTCGGGGGCGCATACGAACTTGAAACCTTGGAAGGCAAACGAGTACCCCGAACGTGGAACATCGTGAACTTGAGGCGATACTACCTATAAACCACCTAGCGAAGTGGACGAAATTAGGCCATGCGACACAAGGCAAGCCGAGGAACTTCAGCACATTATCAGCTCGGCAAAAAATCAGTTCGCGGCATAAAAGACCACGGAAATTTAAAAACCCGGCAAAGAAACAGCTCGGGGAAGATGAGCAAGGGGAAAAAGACACTCCATTGCAAGAAACAGTACACTGGAAAAAAAAAAAAAAAATTTACATGCCCGGAGCCACTTCTTCGCCATCAGATGGCACTTCAACAACACCCGAAGGCCCTGCCTCTCCTTCAGAGTCCGGCTCGCCATCGGCAGCAATGGCCATCTCCTGAGTTATACGCGAAGTGGTTATGGCACTTACATCGAGGTCGGGGTATGTATTCCGGATCATCCACCAGCTCAACTTGAACCCCCTCCTGTAAGAGTCCACCATCAGATCGTCAAAACGCGGGGAGGCAATGTAGTCTTCAACTGCCTTCTTCTTGGCGTCTTCAATGCCTTGGGAAAAAATCTGTGTTCTCTCCCTAATGTCCTCCTGAAGATACTCGACTTGATGCTGCAAATCCAACTTCAAGTTTGCCATATGCTTGACAACTACCCCCATGGCCTCGGCGTCACGCTGAGACCTCACCTGTCTGGCCATCGCGACGCGAGCAGCCTTTTTGGTAGCATAAGCAGGCGCCTCAGCAGCCCGGGTATTTGCCTCTGCAGCACGAAAGGCTTCTTCAGCAGCATGAGCGGCAGCCTCAGCAGCTCGCGCCTGTCGCGAGCTCCTCTCCACTTGGGCCGCCAAGGCATGAATCGAAGAATTCACCTACCAAAAGAAACAAGTGAGCAAAATGACAGCAGAAGCAACAAAATAAAAAAGGAAGACAAAATCTAACTTACCACCATGGCATGTGTTACGGCGCGGCAAGCGACCTGATTCAAGGGAAGATCGGTCCACGCCGCGACCTCCTCGGGGAAAGCAGCGTCCCTACTCTTCTGAAGAGCGTAGTTCGGCGTCAACACACTCCTAAACTCCCCTTGAGCTCCCGAGCCTGAGGGCCTAGCCCGCGTATGAGCAGACCTAGAGTGAGCAGGAGCACTTGAGTACGCAGGAGCGCCCGTATGAGTGGTTTCAGCGTAAGGCGCCCCGGCAGTCTCGTGCACCGGTGGAGTCACTTCGGGCTCCCTGGGCAGATCCTCTGGCGTATGGTCTGGGGCTTGGGGCTCCTCATCCAGGGGCAGCTCGTTACGAGTTCACTTGGAAACTCACTTCCTCCTCTTCATACCTTGGAACAAACGCCCCCCGCAAGTTCTCTCCGCATCCATCACACCTACAGAAACGAGTTCGACATCAAAAAAAAAAGAAAAAGAAAAAAAGAAAGCCGCATAGCCAGAAACTTACCCGAACTCAGGCTGGCTGCAAAAAGCTTGGCCTCCGTTAAGTAGTGGTGGCACTTTAAGCCTTTCCGTGCCCATTGCCGGAGATCCTTCACTGTCTCTTTATCAAGAGTTACGCCCAAATCGGGAGCGGCCTCACCCCACCCGGTCTGAAAGGGCCATCCTTGTGCACTTCACACGCCAAAGTAGTCCCGCTTCCAAGCCGGGACCTTATTAGGAAGATCGTGCAGAAGCTTGAAACCCTGGCGAGGAGTAAGGTAATACGCCCGTCTCCCCTCTGGAAGAGAACCCGCCTGTCTCTTGAGCATCAAGATAGAGGAGAATATCTCTAAGTCTAAGGGAAAGTTCTGCTCACAAAACAGGGAAATTGTCCCCACCAGGTTCCGAATAGAGTTCGGATGAAGCTGGCCAATGGTGACACCAAAGTGGTTTATGACTTCGACGAGAAGGGGATGGAAAGGAAGTCACAACCCTACAGCAAGCTGCTCTCGAAAAATCACGATCTCATCGGGACCGTGTTCCCAAGGAAAGCTACCCGAAGGAATAAAATATGTGTACCCCCCAGGAAGATTGTAAGACAGAAGTATGGATTGAAGCCCCTCAGGCGTCATGGTCGAAGGGCCAAACCAGTCTAGCATCCGACCTCGGTGGGAGGTAGACGCCAAACTGCCCGAAGCGACTCGACCTGCTGGTTCGTAGTCCTCAAACTCCACCTCAGGATCACTGAGGCAGAATGGGGACACGGCTCGGTTGGTGGAACCTACATCGGCCCTACTCGAAGAGTCGTTTGAGCTATCAAAGCTAGACATTGGGGAAAAGATGAATTCAAGAAAGTACTCACCGGAAGTTTTGAAGAAATACCAAAGAACCGTGAACTGTATAACCGGCCTTGACGCGAGCTGGAAAAGACTTGGACGCGAGCTGAAGGGTTGGATGCGAACTCAATAGACAAACCGCAAAAGTGACAACAACCGGGGTCCCCACTATTTATATCAACAGTAACCAAGAATCGACCGTGCAGACTGAAGATGATCCGACGGCCCACGTTCTTACCAACCGCACAACCCTTAAGGTCGAGACGTGACGGGCGCACGTCTTTTCGAGAAAAGTGAAACGTCAGCACGTCTTTTGAAACCGACGTCGCTTCGACACGTGTCTTTTCAAAACTGACGCACCGCACGTCTCCCTGACAATTGACCGCGCACGTACAGCAGTGGCGTGGCTTTTTGAAATGACCCGCTATCACGTCCCAGCGGCGCGAGTTGGTTTGAAATTTAAAACGTGCAGTCACAACCACCAGCATTCTTGAGTAAGCACGTTTCCAGCCTTCTCGAAAGCAAAAGCGTCTCGTACAGTGAAGGTTTAAAGGACGGGAAAAATCCACCAGCTACCTCGCGAAAACTCCCCGCACCATGGCAAGACCCTCAGTGCAAGGAGTGGGGGGCAATTGATGAAGGAAGATTTGGCCCGACCTCTTTATTATGTGACACGAGGCAGAAATGACAGCTCGGCAAAAGATGCCAAGCCTAGGCGGGAACAAGGGGATACACTTCGCCGAACTGACCCTTCGCCGAACTGACCCACCTTGTAACAGCTCGGGATACACTTCGCCGAATTGACCCACCTTGCAACAGTTCGGGATACACTTCGCTGAACTGACCACTTGTAACAGCTCGGGATACACTTCGCCGAACTGACCCACCTTGTAATAGCTCGGGATACACTTCACCGAACTGACCCACCTTGTAACAGTTCGGGATACCTCCGAGCTCAAGACCGCCTCGCTCAGCACTTCGCATCATCTTCTGGGCACCAAAGCCAAACAAGTCGTACCATGCCTGACACTAGGGAAGTCCGTGCCCGAGGGCGCCACGCCTGACTGACTTGGGATCTAACGTTTGGCAGCAGCACTCTAAACGGCCACCTGCCACCGCCACTGACGCCGCCATCTCCAGTTAGATGGTTAGACAGTGACGGTTCTGTCTCAGCAGAAAGGATGATGGCCGAGTTGACAAGCACAAGGGTAATCATACCCGATCTGACAAGGGCCTCGGGACGAGTACACGAAATGACTATAAGAGCCCCCTGCCCCCCGACAACAGAGGTATGCAAACTTTGTGCTATCTGGTATTACCTTGCTTTTGAAGGATTCTAACTTGAGCTTCGGAGCCTCTACACCGGGTTCCCCCCGGAGCTTTCCCATCTCCTCCGTTTCAGGTTGCCTGCTACCCGTTCGGAAGCAAGGCAGCGGACAGCTAAGACCAGCCGGATCGCACTCCATCAAAGATCAAATCTTGATTTCTCCCAAGAACTGGAGATCGAACTGCTGGAGGCGAAGGCGGCTGTAGGAAGGAGGCGGCAAGAGAGTATTTGCAGGGTGCAAATTCTCTCTTCTTTTGATTTCAGCTCTGAAGACAAGAATGTGGTATGTTGCTTGCATGTTTAAAGGCTGCCGCCCCCTCCTCCTTTTATAATTTCAAAGGGATTAGCTCCTGATCCCATTAGGAGTTGCTAACCCAAATCATATTTGGAATAGAAGTCCCCTTAAGTGATAAGGGATAACCCTTATCTTATATGCAGATTAGATCAGCCATCTCCTAATCTAATTAGGAGGCTTCCAGATCTAATTCTTATTTAGATCTTGGACTCTCTAAGTGGATAGGGTCTGGGCCCAATCCTAGAAGTTTGCTTAAGGCTCATTTAAGGTTATGTATTCACTTAGCCTTCCAAACTGCTGCCCAGTTGGGCTTCCTTGTATGGCCTGGGACCCAAACATTGATCTACACATCAGGCACATGGGTTCAGCCCAACCTTTTGACAGGTTTGTCGAAGCCCTCAAAATTATTACTAGTCCCACAATAAAATATTTGCAGTAAAAGTGGTTCTAGGTCGAATCCCACAAGGAGCAAATCAGTAATCTCTTAGCCGAATGGGTAAAGTAATTGTGTGGAAAAATTAAATAACTAAAATTAAAAGAATAACAATCTAAACAAACAAGAGAAAATCAGTCTTACCGAATTCTGGTTCAAGGGTTCGGGTTGAATCGATTGGCCATCGATCCTAGGTACAATTAAGCATTCTTGCAATTCAAGCCTTTAACCTTAGATTTATTAGGATAGCCATAATAAACCTTGTGTTTTCCTAATTCAGTTGACCAAACCCAGCATTCGATCAACACTTATCACCACTCAACTGGGTACGATAGCGTTCCATGTTAAACAATGATAGCATTAAGATTTGTGAAAATAGTTAAACCAAAATAACAATAATTGAAATAGCTGCAATTACTGAATTTTGTTCCATCGATTATTTTAGGTTGAACCATGTTAAAACATTGGTCAAAGGCTGTCACGAACAATTGACCCAAAAAGATAACAACCTAATTGCTACTTGTACCATTATTCGTGACAATTACGGATCACCGAAATCATGGATAGCAGTAGGAAAATCAACATTAATTCAGTTTGTCAGACTAGTTAACATATCCAATAAAAATGTGCACAAGAACCAATGAATACTTGAATTAAAAAGAAAGAAAATAAAGTAACTACAGAACCTCACAATGACACAATCGAACCTCCCCACTTGAACCAGAAAAAGAAGCTTAGCTACTCATGATTTGCGCAATCTCCATGCTATTCTTCTCCATAGCCAAACTGCTTTCTTGCTTCTTGGTCTTCTTGATGATCTCTTGGATCTTGGAATGAGTGATTTCTAGAGCTGGTTCACCCCCCTCTTTATATAGCTAAAGGAGATGGCTGTTTTCCAACTCCTTCTAGGAGATCATCTTATCCTTAGGGAGTTTTGATCTTATCTTGAACTAATCCTATCCTATCTCTTATCTAATGCTCTAATCTCAATCTTTTTATCTCTCTAGGATTACATTCAAGACTTTAGATCTGATAAAACTCTCTCCTTGGAGATTACATTCGAAATTCGGACTCTTAACTCTTGAATTCGAGTTGGGCTGCTTCAAGGTACTTCTGCGAGTTGGGCTTAAGTTGTGAAATGGGCCTGACTGCGAACTTGCTCCGACTTTGGACTATTCGATGCAGGACGAATCTGTCAAAACCCAAAACATAAAAGTTGTGGACCTTCCTTTCATCTTTCTAATGCTTCTTGAATTGTCCAATTCGGTGTCCGGAATTGAGAGTTAGGCCCAGATTACTGACTGTCGCCGAAACTGTGCAAAATCACCCGATTTGTCCTGTTTTCTTCCAATTGCCATCTTTATTGCCCTAGATCGAAAGACAAGAGTAATGAGTTCATTTAAGTGATAAATAAATATAAAAGAGTGAATATTTGAGGATAAAAATAGGGTTCTTTTTTGTCTCATCAAATCCCCCCACACTTAAACTTTGCCCGTCCTCGGGCAAGGCAAAAACTCAAGTAACACAAGAGAGTCTAACTATTGATTTTCAATCTTTCTTTTTCTCTACATGAGGCTTGGTTCATTTCATGCTTTAGTTCAGACTTGGTAACCTTTCGCTTTTCATCTCTTTCTCCCCTTTTTCTTGTCCAAGAGTGATCGCAAATCACCATTCCTCATGGTCCCAAGTTAAATCGAGAGTCAAGGAGACAAGCCTTCCAGGGCTGAAACTCCTTGGACTGCACGGGTGCTCATTGCTTTTAACAAACCAATTCAGCCAGATGCAATTACTTTCCTTTGAATCAAAACAAGGTGTGCTTATTGCCATAAGCTTGCTATGTATCACATCTTCACCACTTAGTGTGAATTCCTAAGATCTGAAGGTGAGAATGGGGTTGGGGTTCTAGGGTGAGTGCATTTTATGCTCCATCTCACCCTTGCCTTCTTTTCAAGATGTGAGTGCATTTTATGCTTCATCTCACACTTGCTTTCATTTCTAAATGTGAGTGCATTTTATGCTCCATCTCACACTTGTTTTTTTGTTTCTAGATGTGAGTGTATTTTATGCTCCATCTCACATCAGTCACGATTTTAGTTTCAAACTCCCTCTTTTTTTTTTTCACAAGAATCACAGGGTTTCACCGCCTGATCCATGAATTCATTGATCGTGGTCTCTATATGCCTAACATAGCAAGTTCTAGAATAATCAACCCATGTTTGATAGATAATGATGTGAAAATCAATCAAACCCTTATGCATCTTGCCTATTGATCGATTAAAATCATGAGATACCTTATGCAGCCAAGAAAGATTCAGTTAGTCATGCTTGCATCCTATCTTATCTATTCAGCCTAAGCACATGATTCCTGATAAGTTGAAATCGTTCAAAGATAAGTTTCTAGGGAGCAGAAATTTCAAGAAGATAAGGTATCCCAAATTTCCATCAGATTTTCGTAATCCCTCCACATTTAAGTTATACATTGTCTCCAGTGTATGTGATTATGCATAAAGTAGAAGGATTTGGGGGTACTTCCCTGTTTGTCTTGTTGGGTTCCTGCTAAACACAAAAATCAAAACCAAACAAAATAACAAAATTAACTAAACACAATGGGTTGCCTCCCACAAGCGCAATTGTTTAACGTCGTTATGCTCGACGTCCTCCTTTGCTACTTTAGCTCTCGTGGTTTCAGCTTTTGGTGTGCTCCCCTTCCATCCATCATGGGCGGGTTCAAATCTGGAATAGGGGCCTTCGTATCCAATTGTGCACTCGATTCTAGCTCCTCATTCATATCTTTTTCAAAAAATTCCTGCACAGTTGGATCAATAATGTCAACCGAATGGTCTTCATTTGGGTACTTCATAGCTTCAAAAATATTAAATTTAATAGTCTCTCCGTCACATTCGACGAAGAGTGTATCCTCATCCACATCTATTTTGGTCTTGGCCATTTTCATAAATGGCCTGCCTAATAGAAGTGGGGCTGAACTTTCGATCGTGTCCTCCTCTATCTTCAGAATGTAAAAATCAGCTGGGAAAATTAAATCGTTAACCTGCACCATTACATTCTCAACAATCCCTTCTGGGAAGGCGTTAGAACGATCAGCTAATTGGATAGCAGCTTTAGTTTCCTTTAAAGGACCTAATCTCAAAGCATAGTAAATCGAGTATGGCATGACATTGATAGATGCACCTAAGTCTAGCATGGCATGCTCGATTTTCTTATTGCCAATTGCACAAGGTAGGGTGAACATACCTGGATCAGCATGTTTTTCTAGTAAGGTCCTCTTGATCATGGCTGAAACGTTCTCTCTAACTCTTGAGTCCTGCACGTTGTCTTCTTCTTGTCTTTTATCCACCTTCCTTGGTGAGGTAGGTTCTAGCTGCAGTTCCTTCCCGCTTCTTAGCACCACTGCACTTACACTCTCCTTGGGGTTGACTACCATTTGTGATGGTAGTTTCCTGGAGCTCTGCACCTCCAACTTGCTAACGGCAGTGGCAAGTTGGCTGATTTGGTTCCCCAAATTCTGAATGCTGGCTCTTGTTTCCTGTTGAAATTGCTGAGTATTAGTAGCTAGAGCCTTAACTATTTCATCCAAAGACATACCTGAATTCGGGGGTTGGCTTTGCGCTGTGATGGGTGTTGAAAACTGGGGCTGTCGACTGAGAAATTGGGGCTAATATTTCTGCTGTCCTCCTTGGGTCCCGTAGCTTAAGTTTGGATGATCTCTCCACCCCGGATTGTAATGATTGGAGTAAGGATCATACTTTCGTTGGGGCTGGCCCGGGAATCCTCCCATGGCATTGACTTGCTGCATCGGGCCATCTTATAATGATGGACACATGTCCGTAGGATGTCCAGGGATCGAACAGATACCACACACCCTGGCAGTTTGTAACTGTCCTGCTGCGAGCTGCTTAACCAAGGCAGTTAAATCAGAAATCTGGTTTTCTAAATTTGCATGGCTTACCTCGTTAACCCTTCGAATGGTACCTTCTGTCCTTGTACCAAATTGCTGAGAATTTTCGACCATATTGGAGATTAATTCCCTGGCCGCTTCAGGTGTCTTGTTCACTAGAGCTCCTCCACTGGCTGCATCGACCATACTTCTATCCATGGGCTGAAGCCCTTCATAGAAGTATTGGATTAACAATTGTTCAGGAATTTGGTGGTGGGGACAACTAGCAACAAGTTGCTTAAACCTTTCCCAATATTCATATAATGTCTCACCACCAAACTGCCGAACTCCACATATTTCTTTTCTTATATTTGCAGCCCGGGATGCAGGAAAATATTTATCTAAAAATATCCTATTCATTTCATCCCATGTGCGTACTGAACCGGGAGGGAGAATATACAACCAATCCCTTGCTTTATCTCTTAAAGTAAATGGAAAGGCTATGAGTTTTACCTAGTCCTCGGTCATACCGTGGGGTTTCATGCTTGAACAGACGACATGAAATTCCTTTAGATGTTTGTGAGGGTCCTCACTTGGGAAACCATGAAACAGAGGTAATAATTGAATCAAACCAGATTTGAGTTCAAATGCTACCTCAAGGTTGTTGGTTCATAATTGGTGCAGCCAACTCCCTTAATGTCCTCTCTCTGTCAGCCATTCTTTCTACTTCTTCGAAGATGGGAAGATCACAATCTGAATTCACCTTCTTTGGTGAACGATCCTTCCTTTGCTTCGCCTCCTTTCTTAAACGACGGGTGGTCCTCTCAATTTCGGGATTGTACTCGAGTTCACCTTGTTGAGAAGCAGGAGTAATAAAACAAAAGAGGTTAACAAGAGGAAGGTAATAGCTAAGAAATTAAAGTTGCTCCCCGGCAACGGCGCCAAAATTTTGACAGGTTTGTCAAAGCCCTCAAAATTATTACTAGTCCCACAATAAAATATTTGCAGTAAAAGTGGTTCTAGGTCGAATCCCACAGGGAGCAAATCAGTAATCTCTTAGCCGAATGGGTAAAGTAATTGTGTGGGAAAATTAAATAACTAAAATTAAAAGAATAACAATCTAAACAAACAAGAGAAAATCAGTCTTACCGAATTCTGGTTCAAGGGTTCGGGTTGAATCGATTGGCCATCGGTCCTAGGTACAATTCAGCATTCTTGCAATTCAAGCCTTTAACCTTAGATTTATTAGGATAGCCATAATAAACCTTGTGTTTTCCTAATTCAGTTGACCAAACCCAGCATTCGATCAACACTTATCACCACTCAACTGGGTACGATAGCGTTCCATGTTAAACAATGATAGCATTAAGATTTGTGAAAACAGTTAAACCAAAATAACAATAATTGAGATAGCTGCAATTACTGAATTTTGTTCCATCGATTCTTTTAGGTTGAACCATGTTAAAACATTGGTCAAAGGCTGTCACGAACAATTGACCCAAAAAGATAACAACCTAATTGCTACTTGTACCATTATTCGTGACAATTACGGATCACCGAAATCATGGATAGCAGTAGGAAAATCAACATTAATTCAGTTTGTCAGACTAGTTAACATTAACATCCAATAAAAATGTGCACAAGAACCAATGAATACTTGAATTAAGAAGAAAGAAAATAAAGTAACTACAGAACCTCACAATGACACAATCGAACCTCCCCACTTGAACCAGAAAAAGAAGCTTAGCTACTCATGATCTGCGCAATCTCCATGCTATTCTTCTCCATAGCCGAACTGCCTTCTTGCTTCTTGGTCTTCTTGATGATCTCTTGGATCTTGGAATGAGTGATTTCTAGAGCTGGTTCACCCCCCTCTTTATATAGCCAAAGGAGAGAGGCTGTTTTCCAACTCCTTCTAGGAGATCATCTTATCCTTAGGGAGTTTTGATCTTATCTTGAACTAATCCTATCCTATCTCTTATCTAATGCTCTAATCTCAATCTTTTTATCTCTCTAGGATTACATTCAAGACTTTAGATCTGATAAAACTCTCTCCTTGGAGATTACATTCGAAATTCGGACTCTTAACTCTTGAATTCGAGTTGGGCTTCTTCAAGGTACTTCTGCGAGTTGGGCTTAAGTTGTGAAATGGGCCTGACTGCGAACTTGCTCCGACTTTGGTCTCGTTTTCGTATTCGATGCAGGACGAATCTGTCAAAACCCAAAACATAAAAGTTGTGTACCTTCCTTTCATCTTTCTAATGCTTATTGAATTGTCCAATTCAGTGTCCGGAATTGAGAGTTAGGCCCAGATTACTGACTGTCGCCGAAACTGTGCAAAATCACCCAATTTGTCCTGTTTTCTTCCAATTGCCTTCTTTATTGCCCTAGATCGAAAGACAAGAGTAATGAGTTCATTTAAGTGATAAATAAATATAAAAGAGTGAATAGTAGAAGATAAAAATAGGGTTCTTTTTGGTCTCATCACCTTTGTTACAAGGCCTGGCCGAATACAGTTTTATGGATAGTGCACCCCCTAAAAACCATCTCAGGGTCTCTATGGGCCCAACACTTACCCTAAATTCTCTGGGCCAAGCCACCTTGTAATACCCAGAGACTGTGGGCAGATGCAAGATTAGTCCATCAGGTATTATCCTCAATGGTCTTACACTCAACCTCTCAGCCCATAATGATCACACATTGCCCGACAAGAGAGGACATCTCCCTTGGCTGCAAGGAACAGTGTTGCACACTCTCTTATATGGATCACAGGAATTAAAAACCTTTTGCAACCCTTTTAGAAACCATAATATATATATACTTTTATATCTCATATAAAATATATTTTGCAAAACAAATCTAAACGGTTGAAATCGGCTGTCGGCAGTCTTGATTTTCATCAGTGAGAGTGCATCCCCGATCATTATCTTTGTCCAACAAAGGGACTGATCTTGTCACTATGATCACCCACTCAGATGAATTCTCAGACTGTCCCAATATACCCAGGTTTTGACCCCCGCTAAGGATCTCACTGAATGGTATATCAAAGATAGCCCAATCCGACATCTAGTGCAGTATCATAATCGAGTCTAGGGGTCAGGTGTAACTTTCTAGTTTTGTCCATCAATCTCCAAGGTGTAGGGCAATACTGGAAATCTGGTCCAGTTCAAAGATTCAATTAATCCTACACTGTAAGTGCCTAGGGTCTCACCCCGGTAGCTGAGACAAGCCACCCCAACCGACTTGGTGGCACCACAGTATTAGCCTTGTTAGGATAGGTCTCCTTAGACCGACCCACTGGCTGTGAATATTCTAAACTAACACGAGTCTCATTAAGTGTCCAGTTTAAGGGTATTACACAGAAACATACCAAGGGAACATGAATCAAATATGCACTTTTATTCATTTACAATAAACTCATAAGGTACATCATCTTGATTGAAGCTAAGGGCATACAAAACTGTCTTACAAGATTGATATTTAATTAAATGGTTAATTCAGCCCAACCTGTAAAGGCCTAGTTTTAAATAGTTAAAATTGCCAAAAGCCCACTTCAAAGGATAAAGCTATATGGTACGAATTTGGTAACCCTAATTCAGCCCCTATACCTAGATAATATTAATGGTTAATATTATGGATTTAAAACGGGCTTGTAATAGGCCTTACAGATGATTAATTGATTGTATCAATTTATCCCTGCATGAGATGTATGGATGTGTGATGTGCTACGTACATGGGCCATAAGTGCTTAGCCCATGCTCAATCGAGAGTGGCTCTTGCACACACCATGGTTGAATGCACATCATTTCCATGGTGTCCCTTTTGGTCATTGGATGACCTCCCTCACTGGTGGGCCCCACACCTCATCAAGAGGTTATGTGCGAAACTCTAGCTGATTTATGAAAGTTAGTGGGAGCCACTTTGGTTTGACCTAAATCAAACTAGGGCGTAATAACTATTCCCTCTAGTTAATATGAGTGCATATGATAGGGAGATTCATATGATGAACTCCCTAAAGGCCTTCCATCATTAGCAGGAGGATGGGTCCTTCAGTAATGAGGAAATGCACAAGAAAATGGGCTATCCATTTGCTGTTGGGCTTGTCTAAGTGTTTCATAAGATGATAGGGGCATCATAGACCGATGTGGGAGGGGCTTCATTAGAAAATGGGAACTCTCTCACGATACCTTGGCGTTCACGAATATGTTGGATAAGCACTCACTAGACAGAAAGGCTTACCTGAAAATGGCTCTGAACCTTGTCTGACACAGGCCAAAGGGAAAACTCATAAGATGAGTGGATATGATCCTTCACAGAAAGGTGGTGGGGTTATGCAGCTGAAATAGTTTGCTCCATGCACCTTATGTGATTTCCCACATTTCCAGAGACAACCCGTAGTCTCCATCACTGAGAAATGCGGGAAATCTCAGAGATGAATAAATGGAAATGGAATGTAGATTAAAATCCATATCTATGTAATGAACATGAATAAAATTAAGTTGTGTACTAATGTTTGCTCTTTTATCAGAAAATGGCAAACAGATCATTTGCAAAGCTTCTTGACGACAACAAGCTTAAGGGCCCAAACTATGCCGACTGGTACAGGAACCTTATGCTGGTCCTAGCTTCTGAAAAGCTAGACAAAGTGGCAAAGAATCCTACCCCGGAGTGTCCGGGTGATAGGGCTTCTGAGGCCCGAAGGAGAGACTATCAAGAATGGGAGGAGAAAAACTCCCTTTTCCGGTGTTATATCATTGCCTCCTTGGACAACCCAATATAGAGGCAATTCGATCAGATGAAACTAGCCAAAGACATATTGGACAGTCTCAGGATGGTGTATGAAAAGCAGAATCATTCTACTCGAAAAAAGGTCTTGAAACAGTTCATGACCACACAAATGACCAAGGGCCAACAAGTTCACGACCATTGTCTTCGGATAATGGGATACATCAATGAACTGAAGGCTCTTGGATCCGGGCTAGACCTTGCGACCTAGATAGATACTATCTTAATTCTTTGCCTCCTTTCTTTAATCCATTAATTATGAACTAGAATATGAACAAGCTGAATGTCAGCTTGCAACAGCTCAGGAAATATGTTGCAAAGAGCCGAAGAACTGATTAGAAAGGATGAGCCTGTAGCTATGCTTGTTGAAACTAGTAAGATAGGTAAGAGAAAGAGGAAGGCAATGAAGCCTTAGAAGAAAGCCACTAACGGTAAGAAGTAGAAGAAAGACAAAGCATCGGATGCCTATCACTTCTGCAAGAAGATCGGCCACTAGAAAAGGAACTGTCCTGCCTACCTGGAATCCAAGAAAGGTAGTTTCGAAACTTGTGTTATACAAACCAATTTATTGGTAGCTTTTGCGTCCTGGTGTATTGACTCTAGGGCTTCAACTCATGCGTGTAACTCACTGTAGGGGTTCAAGGTAAGCAGAAGGTTGAGTGAAGGAGAAGTCACACTCTACTTGGGGACTACTGCAACTGTTGCAGCCGCGGCCATAGGAACCATGGATTTATTTTTTAGAGAATGAACAATTGTACTGAAAGATTGTCTTTATGTACAAAATTTAAGGAGAAATTTGATTTCTATCTCAAAACTGTGTGCAGATGGTTATTCTGTCTTCTTTAGTAATACGATTACTATTAAAAGAAATAACAAATTCAACGCATACGGGGAACTAGAGAACAGTCTCTATGTTCTATGCCCTTCTCTAGAAACTAACATAACTGAAACTATGTCGGCTGAAATCCCCAAGAAGAGCCCATGATATAGTTAATCCCACGTGCCTGTGGCATTACCGACTTGGCCACATCAGTGTTGACCGAATCACAAGGTTGGTAAAGGATGGTCCTTTGGATTTTCTAACTGTAGAAGATGTTCCCACATGTGAGCCTTACCTACAAGGCAAAATGACGAAATGACCATTTAACGGTAAGCCTGAAAAATGTACAGGCACACTTGACCTAATACATACTGATGTATGTGGTCCCCTGAGTGTTGGGACACGGAATCAACATGTGTATTTCATCACCTTCATAGCTGATTTTTCACGATATGGTTACGTGGAGATAAGGTTACCTTCTTGGTTCTATATGTAGATGACATTCCACTCATTGTGATTGATGTATGAATGTTAACTACGGTGAAAGTATGGCTTTCACATCAATTCTCCATGAAAGATCTTGGAGAAGCCTCTTATATACTGGGTCTTCGACTCTATAGAGATAGATCAAAGCGGATAATAGGATTATCCCAATCCGCTTACATTGACAAAATAGTCAAAAGATACAGTATGGAAAACTCCAAGAAAGGAAATGTTCCTTTCAGGCACGGAGTCACTCTCTCCAAGAAGATGTCTCCCAAGACTTCTGAAGAGATTGATGGCATGAAAGACGTTCCCTATGCCTCTGTCGTAGAAAGCATCATGTATGCCATGCTGGGCACTCGTCCTGACATTGCTCAGGCAGTGACTGTTGTAAGCACATTTCAGGCCAACCCAGAGCAGGAGCACTGGACTGCTGTGAAAAACATACTTAAGTACCTTTGAAGGACAAAAGAGTTTTGTCTAGTATTCGATGGTAGCTCACTATAGATCCAAGTGTATACCGATGCCGATTACCAGTCGGATCCGTATGATAGAAATTCTACATCTGGATATGTTTTAATGATAGGATCGTGTGCTATTTTCTAAATGTCAGCAAACAGGGGTCCTGAGTAGCAAATTAATAGTCCACAACCCAAGCTAAGCGCATTGCCGTAAGTGAGGCTGCCTTATGAATGAAGGTGTTCATTCCTGAATTTGGAATTCAGCACATCACCCGTTCCACTGTTGTATGACAACACTGGACCTACGGTAGGATGGTATTAAGAGGTAGCATCGGCAGAGAATGTGGTAGACTCATTGACTAAGCCACTGCCATAGAAAGTGTTTGAGAAACACGTGGAAAGCATGGGACTCCAACTTGTACCTGATTGGACCTAAGTGCAAGTGGGAGCTGTTAGACAATTTTGTATGCCCTTAGCTTCAATCAGAATGATGTACTTTATGAGTTTATTGTAAATGAATAAAAGTGCATATTTGATTCATGTTTCCTTGGTATGTTTCTGTGTAATACTAAACTGGACACTTAATGAGACTCGTGTTAGTTTAGAATGTTCACAGCCTATGGGTCGGTCTGGGGAGACCAATCCTGACAAGGCTGACACTGTGGTGCCACCAAGTCGGTTGGGGTGGCCTGTCTCAGCAGGCAGGGTGAGACCCTAGGCACATATAGTGTAGGATTAATTGAATCTATGAACTGGACCAGATTTCCTATATTGCCCTGGACCTTGGAGATTGATGGGAAAAACTGGAAAGTTACACCCGACCCCTAGACTCGATTATGATACTGCACTAGGTGTTAGATTGGGCTGTCTTTGATATACCAATCAGTGAGATCCTTAGCGGGGGTCAAAACCTAGGTATGTTGGAACAGTTTGAGAATTCATCTGAGTGGGTGATCATAGTGACAGGATCAGCTCCTTTGTCGGACAAAGGTAATGATCGGGGATGCACTCTCACTAATGGAAACCAAGACTATCGGCAACCGATTTCAATCGTTGAGATTTGTTGTGCAAAATATATTTTATATAAAAGTATATATATTATGGTTTCAAAATGATTTGCAAAAGGTTTTAATTCCCAGGATCCATATAAGCAGAGAGTGCAACACTGTTCTTTGTAGCCGAGGGAGAGGTCCTCTCTTGTCGGGTAGTGTATGATCATTATGGGCTGAGAGGTTAAGTGTAAGACCATTGAGGATAATACCTGATGGGCTAATCTTGCATCTGCCCACAGTCCCTGGGTGTTACAAGGTGGCTTGGCCCAGGGACCACTTAGGGTAAGTGTTGGGCTCATAGAGCCCATAAGATGGGCTTTAGGGGGTGCACTATCCATAATAGTGTATTCGGCCAGGCCTTGTAACAAAGGCTGGGCCGATCCCATGTGGCTAATGTGTAGATCAATGTTTGGGTCCCACACCATACAAGGAATCCCAACTGGGCTGCAGCTTGGAAGGCTAAGTGAGTACACAACCTTAAATGGGCCTTTAGCCCATTTCAAACTGAGCTGATTTGATCAATCAATTAAAAAGGGGTGAATTCTGAGATGGATCAGCTGATAGGATTAGGTCTAGATCCTATCCACTTAGAGAGTCCAAGATCTAAATAAGATTTAGATCTGGAAGCATCCTAATTAGATTAGGAGATGGCTGATCTGATATGTAGATAGGATAAGGGTTTATCCCTATCACCTAAAGAGAGGTCTTATCCAAATATGATTTGGATAAGCAGCTCCTAATTGCATTTGGAGCTGATCTTTTAGGTTTACAAAAGAAGGAGGGGGCAGCAGCCTTTAGACATGCAACCAACATATTCTTGTCTTCAGAGTTAAAATCACAAGAGAGAACTTTACACCCTGCGAATATTCTCTTGCCGCCTCCTTCCTGCAACCGCCACCTCCAACTGTTCAATCTCCTACTCTCTACAGGAGTAATCAAGATTTGATCTTGATACCAATCTTTTGGAGAAAATATTGATTGGTGCTGTATTCACAAGCCATCCTGTTGATTCTTGTGAAGGGTCATATTCTTTTAGATGAACACTGTTGATTCTGCTCCATCCTGCACTGCACCATGTTTAATGGGAGCAGAATTTGGATCCTTCCTTGGGCGTGAACACCTCCATTAGGAGATACTGTTTCTCCGTATCAGGTATAATCCCTTCCTACTCCTTTCGGTTCAGATCTGGTTCAGTTTATGGTTCAAGAATGATCCTTGAAAATATGATTTTCTAAATAGGGAATGCGATTCCTAGTTTAAGGGAGAGAAAAATTTTTGAAATTCGCCTCCCTTATTCCGCAATCTTTGGGCGTCCATGTGATGGATATCCTATCCCTTCACTAACATTATCAAAACTACTAGAAAATAATTTGTTTCCTATTCCATAAGCATGCAAAGTATTTAAAATACTTGCAACAATAGCTGGGCCACTATGTGGCCATTCAAGCCTAGTAAAACTTAAAATTCTTTTTTTCAAAAGCCAATTTTCATCAATGAAATGACTGGTAATACAAATATAACTAATATTGAATTTGGATGTCGAAACATCCGAAGTAATTGCAACTTTAGAATTAATATTTGCTAACAAAGAAATTAAATTTTGTTTATATGAATAAAAAATTTTTAAAGCATCAATTCTTATAGTATTCCTAGAAACCTTTTTATATTGTGGGTTTGTAGAACTACGCAATAATTTTTCTAGCTTTGGATCTTCAACTTACATAAATGGTTGTTCTGCATGTACAATATACTTAGCAAGTTCTTGTCTCTTTTTTTCTTGTTAATATCTAAAAGTACCAAAACTAGTCGCCCTCTCAATCTGTGTTTGGGTTGTTTCTCTCCCTTCATCTTCCTCTCGCTCATGTGTGAGTTGATGTCTGCTCAAATGACTAGTACCACCCTTGCTACAATAACTAAAGTCTTTCCTACATTTTTGGCAAACGGCTTTTTTCCCCTTCCCCTTAATATCGTCTACTTTGAAAACTTTCCAAACCGGGCTACTTAGCTTAAAAGCCCTCCTTTTTTCCCCTAGTATCACTACTATCGGGGGTGAAAGTTCCACTTCCATCGACATCAAATTCATCAATGCTAACACTAAGCTATCGTGATGTGATTGAATGTCATCCATGGTGAACATGTTGAGGAATCGGTTTTGAGAAGAGCCGACCATTTTTTTTAATTCTGAAAAGATAAAAACTAATTTAGTTTGACTTACCTAGATTGCCAGTTCAAAATCCCAACTTGATTTCAATGGTTGAAGCCTTTCAATGTCCAAGCCTCCTAAATTGAGATACTTGAGTTGGTTGAGCAAGCATTCTTCTTGTTGAAAGTCGAAACTTCGATAAAGTTGAGACTTGAGAATTGGAGATTGCAGAATCAAACAATCAGCTAATCAGAATTTCTCAGATTGCAGATAATTGAGAATGTATAAGTGTGAGAAAGAGAGAATTAAGAGAATTATTAAATTGATGTGATGAGAATGGTAGAGGATAAGGCTATTTATAGGAATTGAACATAATTCAATTGCCTAAAATACCCCAAAAAAATATCTGTTATTTAGTTGTTGGGAGGAGTATTTTGGTCATTGTAAAGTTACTTATAATTTTACCCAAAATGCCCCCTAAACTAGTTGTTATATAGCTATTGGGGGCATTTATGTCATTTTTAACCCCCATAAGAAAAATACAAAAGTAGCCCCCTAATATGGCTATTTATAGCTGTTGGGGGGGGTATTTCTGTAAACCCCCCCAAAAGCTGAAACTAGCTGTTGGGCCCCTTTAGGATGGGGGCCCAATAGCTATATTCCCAAGCGGCCCGTTACGGGCCTGGCAGTCCGTCCTGTGCTGTTGGCTAGGCCGTGTCGACACGTGGGCCATGGGTGGCATGGTACGTGCTGTTGTGCCGTGCCATGCCAGCCCATGGGCCTTGAACCCCGACCCATCATGGCATAGACCTCTGTGTCGGGCCTGGCACGGCCCGTTAGAGGGAAGCATCAAGAAGCATGGAGCCTTCTGATTTGGATAATTTGACATTTAGCTCCAAGGGAGGCCTAAGGATTCAAATATCAATATGATATGTCTAATACAAGATCGGTATTGGTGGTAGTGGATATGGATCGATACACGCGATACATAGATATACCATACATGCACAACATCTATCCTAAAAAATTTTACGTCTAGTACGATTCGAACCCAGGCCTTACTTTGCAACTTCACATGCTTAGCAATTTAAGCCACTAAGCCATCTTTTAGTTTTTAATTATAAATGAAATACAATTATTATTATTATTATCTTTATTGTAAACATATAATCTGAATAAATGTCATATCTTTATATTCAACAGTTCCAACTTAAAATTAAATAAAATAATATTAAAATTTAATATTTATAAATAATAAATAAAATAAATAATCTACCAATTTTATATGTATATCAAAAATTGATTTTTTACTAAATAAATTTATATGAATAAAAATAATAATAATAGATAATTATTTTAGAACTTAAAAGTTATATATGATATGTTTTTAATATGTTTTTATAAATTATTAATTAATATTTTAATTTAAACTAAATAATAACATATTTATTATTTATAAAAATAAAAATTTTGTTTACAAAATATTCAAGCATATAATATTATATTGGATCTATTAAATACGTTAATTTAAATTTATATAAAAATTATTTAGTATTTTTGAAAAATTATTGAAATAAAAGTGTTAATAATGGAATAATCATTTTAGTAATTAAAAAATTATGAATTTGCAATATTATATGATTTTAAAAATTTTAATATATACATATGAAATATTTTAAGTTTACCTTATATATTTTATAAATTATCAATTGATATTTTGATTTACATTTTATAATAACATATTTATTATTTACAAAAATAAATATATTGTTTATCAAACATTTCAAAATTTAATATTTGGTTGGCTTTTTTCTATTAATGTTGAAAAGTAAAAATATTAAATTAAAAAATAATTAATATATAATAGCATTTGTTTGTATCTTAGAACTAAATAGAATATAATATAATAATGGTTTTATGCATGCATTAATTTGTAAAGATCTATATAATATGAGTCTTAGACTCCTGATGGATTATCAATAAAGTTGTATGATATCTATGCAGCACATGATATTAATTGTAATATATTCCTTTATATATACCATTAAAATATACATTTCTTATGTATTTATATCTTATTTGTAGCTATTTTGATCTTAAAGCTAGTGTAGTTGATGTATTTACGAAATTTGTATCTATTTTCTTAGTGTATCAATGTGTTTTCATATCTTTCATTTGTATCCCTGCATTCCCAACGCATATCCATATTTGTATTCATATCCAAGTTGTCCGATACGATACCTGATACCGATACTTTGATCCTTGGGTAAGACCTTTTGGTCTTTTCCAAACAAAAAGAGAATAGTCTGATGCACTTTGGCTATATTCGACATGTATGACATCTTTGAAGTTTTCAAACCAAGCTCAAGGGGCTTGTTTGAGTCCATAGAGGGACTTCTTTAATCAACAAACGAGGGAAGGATCACTACAGTACCCTAGAGGAGGTTTCATATATATTGTTTCCTTTAGATGCCCATGTAAAAAGACATTTTTCACATCCAGTTGAAAGATTGTCCAAGAGTGAGCAGTGGAGAGGGCTAAAAGAACACAGACTGTAGTAATATTGGCTACTGGAGCAAAAGTCTCTTCATAGTCAATGCCATACTCTTGCTTATATCCTTGTGCCACAAGCCCGGTTTTGTAACGGTCTAGAGACCCATAAGGTTTCAGCTTGATGGAATAGACCCATTTGCTCCCAATAATAGAGCCATTTAAAGGTGCTAGAACAAGACCCCAGGTGTCATTTGCTCCCAATACTAGCTTACTGGTAAGAATGGGGAATATCTATTGTGGTCAAAACAACAGACAAGGAACTATGGTTTGAAGGAAAACCATAGCAATCAGGTGGTCTAGAGTTACGAGTAGAACAACGTAAAGGAATAAGAGGAATAATTGAGGAATTTAAAATTGGGGCATCACTTATAGAGTTGTCTGTGATGGGTGAGGGATCCGAACCAAGAGGAAGAGGAGTTGTAGGCGTAGGAGCTGGACCACGAACCTTCTTTGCAGAGAAGACAAGAAGTTCCTTCTCAATAGTGGATGATGGAGTATCCTGTTGTTGAAAATCATGCACAACTGAAACAGAGGGTGCAGATAACTTGGAAATTACTGAAAAAAAAAGAGATATGCTCAAGAAAATTCAAATTTCAAGAAATACGAATACGACGTGCTGAGGGAGTGTAACAAATGAATCCCTTGTGGTTTGGGCTATACCCACAAAAGTGCACATGATAGACTGAGTTGAAAGTTTTGAACGTTCAATAGGAGGAAGATGAACAAAGCATAGATACCCAAAGACATGAAGATGGGAAAGATTTGGAGGGTATCCAAACATCTTTTGATGACGAGAGGGTCTCTGTGCAAATTTTGTACAAAATTAAGAAGTTTTCATGGATAAAATGCAATTTTTGGGAAGCTGGTGTGAAGTTTAGCTGAGAGAGGGGGTGTTTTTGTGAAAAAACTGTGAATAGGAGGGTGCCTCCTATCTGCTAAACTCGGTTTGGCACCCCTCCTACTGTATTAGCATGCTCCCCACACCTTAGCAAACCCTAGGGCACCTTTTAACTCATTTTTTTCACTCTTAGCAAACCCTAGCGGCCACTAGGTGTTTAATCTCCACCCTCCACCTCTTTTAATCTCAACCACTCATTCTAGGGCACTCTTTTTTAGCTTTTAAACCCTAGGGCACTACCTAACTACTAATCCTCACTCTAGGGCGCCTCAATCTCCTCTATTCATTTTTGGGTGCCCAAATCATAGCCCTACATAATATTGGGCACCCTCTCCTTCTATTCTCAGCCTTAGGATCACCCCAAAACCATCCTAACTCTCCATTAGAAATCCTAGGGCACCCATAACTTTGCTAAAACCCAGCTGCCACCCCCCTCTTTCTCTCTAATCCCAATTGTATCCACCCTTCTCTATAAAAATGACCCAAGAGCTCCTGAGAAAGGGTTGGATTCTGCCCCCAGGTAAGACGGAAGGCTGATCTTGAGAAGTTCAAGGGTAGAGGAAGAGGAGGATGCCCAGGCAAGAGAAGGGGTTCCTACTTGCAGTTTGCCAACACCACGATTGCCACCTCTGGAATCTGATCCCAACCACTTTTACTTTATTTTAGTTTTAATTTTTGTTCTTTCAATTCCAGTTTCGTTATTTACTTTCTGCAATTTATTTTCATTCTGTTTGGTCTTCGTTTTATTTTCTGTAGATCTACAATTCGGCTAGGTAAGACAAAAGGCCTAGCTTGAGAAGTTCGAGGGTCAAAGGAGAGATCCGGGGACTGCTACCTCTGATCGGATTACAGATTTTTATTTCGTTTCTTTTGTTAATTTATTTCTGTACTCTTTTATGTTTCTGCACATTTAACTTTTAGTATGTTCGAATTCTATATTTTTCTCAGTTTAATTAATTAATTTTTATAATTTTGCACTTCCCTCTTGTGTTTTCTTGTCTAGATTTGAATATGTATTAATTTTTCCCTCGATTCCTTGTGGATATGACCCGTTCTCACCCATTTACTACGTTAGTATTTGTTTGAGAATCAAAAAAATTGTAAATGTTTAAATTGGTGTTCCGAAGTGTTTAACAGCGTGCATTCGGACACACCAAATTTTTGGTGCCGTTGCTGGGAAGCACGGAGAAAAAAAATTATTTGTTTTGTCCGGATCTGTTTCATCATTTTTTTTATTTTTGTTTTATTACTTGACCTGTTATCTCATTTTAATTCTTGTTTCTCTTTGATTCTGCAAGACAAAATAGCGAAAGGTGGGGTATCAGAGCGTTGTGGGACTACGGGAGAGAAGAGAAGAGAAGAGAAATCGGATTGCATTTTAGGTGTAGTCGTCTCATTTTATTTTTAATTTTTTAATTTTTTTTAAACTCTTTTTTGGTAGAATAGTATTTTTTATTTTTTAATTAATTTTTTTCTAGATCCGATTTTTTTAGTATTATTTTTTTTTCAGTTTTTTTTTCTAGATCTATTTATCTTTCTTTATTTTAATTTCTTGTTTGAATTTCTGTCTTATTAGGTTTTTCTTTTTCTTTTATTTCAGAAGAAAAAATTCAGAAAGAAAAAATTTTGTTTATTTTATTTTATTTATTGCCGCACAATTTTCTTTTGTTCATTTTATTTTCAGTTTAATTTTTATAATAGCAATTTTCTTGTTAGAATTTATTTTGGTAGTTGTTAATCTTTTTAGCATAATTGTTTCTTTTATTTTCTACTTGTTAGAATTATTTGTTGCCTTATTTAATTTCCTTTTTTAGTTATTTAATTGAATAATTAATCATTAAATCAGAAATTGTTTAAATTTTTTAATTTGAATTTAAATTTCAAATTTGACTTTAAATTTTAATTTTAATTCAAATCTGAATTTGAATTTCAAATTTCGAAATTTAAATTTAAAATTTTGAATTTCAAAAAAAAATAATAAATAAAAATAAAAAAATAAAAAAAAATGTTTAATGTTTTAAAATTCTTGCAGTTGCATTCCAACATTTAGGGTTTCATATTCTAGAGCATGCATTGTATAGGTTTATTTAATTGGTGAAATTATTTTGTTAGTTGTGAATGTGCTAGGTTTCTTTTTATTTTAATTGCTTCCTGTGCTTAGTTTATTTTATTCTTTTATGTTATATTGTTGAATTGCATTTTAGTAATAATTGTTCATGCATTGTAGTTAGTTCATTTGTTGTGTTTACTTTGTTTCTCCGTTAATCCATTTAAGGGCATCCAATTTAAATAAGATAAGGTGGGGATTTCATCACCCTTCCTTGGCCCAAAAATCACCACCCTTCATGTGCGGTTTACCCTAAACCCTAATTTAAAATTTGGATTGCAAGATCCTTTAGGGAGCCCCAAATTTGGTTCAAAAGTGTGCCAAATTTTAAGGAAGCTTGTGATTACTTTCCATAACCAGTGGTTGGTGTCTAAGGAAAGAGATAGGGGAGCCTCCCACATCCCCACCTTTTACCTGGCTAACCAAAGGAAGTGGTGTAATTCCAAGTGAACCTAAAAGGATTCACATTGGTTGAATCACTAGTTTAGGAAGCCCTTGGTCGTGTGGTTGATTTGCTTGATTTTATTTTTAATTTCAAAAATTCAAATTTGAATTTAAATTTCAAAATCTGAATTTGAATTTAAATTTAAAAAATTTAAATTTTGAATTAAAAAAAGAGAAAATAAAAAATAAAAAATAAAAAAAAATTCAAATTTGCCTTTAAATTGTAGAATTTAAATTTCAAAATCTAAATTTGAAATTAGAATTCAAAATTTAAATTTCAAATTTAAAAAAAAAGGGGGGATAAAACAAAATAAGATAAAATGAATTCAATGGCTAGAGTTTGTGGAATGAGAAACTATTTCCAACCTGAGCCATAGATAGATTGGAACCATGTGTCTCGACAACTGGACAAGATTAATGGGATGGCCCACAGAATTGACCAAGTGCTTGCTTGTCATCAACAAAGTGGCCCATGCCTAGCCTTGTCATCCTATCCAACATGTCCCATCTGTGCAAGCCCGGCCCATCATGTTAGGCATTGCCCTGTGGTAGGCCCATGTCAAATAGTCAGTCCAAACCAAGTACATGCGACCAACAAATTTTTCCAATCCAATGCTAACCCATTCTTTAGTCCATACCATGACCCAAACCAAGTACATGCGACCATCAACCTAACTTCTTTGGATCAGCCTCCTAATCTAATTAGGAGAGTGTTTCATGATCCAAATCTGATATTTGGATCTAGACTTGAAATGGATAAGACTTATCTTATCCTTTCAGCTAATAATCATATTATAAATCAGATCTCGCCTCCTTTTAATTAACTAATTTAAGCCCAGTTCGAATTGGGTTTTAAGCCCATTAAGCTTATGTGCTCAGTTACCCCTTTAACCTCCTGCCCAGTTGGCTCTCTTTGTATGGCTTGGGATCTAAACATTGATCTACACATCAGCCACATGGGCTCAGCCCAACCTTTGTAATAAGGTCTGGCCAAATTCACTGTAGGAGACAGTGAACCCCTGAGTCTATCACCATGGGCTCTTAATGGGCCCAACATTTATACTAAATGGTCATTGGGTCCAGCCACCTTATAAAATCCCAAGGACTGTGGGCAAATGCAAGATTAGCCCATAAGGTATTACCCTCAATGGTCTTACACTTAACCTCTCAGCCCATAATGATCAAACACTACTCGACAAGAGAGGACCTCTCCTTCGGCTGCATGGAACAGTGTTTCACTCTCTACTCACATGGATCCCAGGAATTAAAACATTTCGCAAACATTTTGAAACCATAATATTATATATATATATATATATATATATATATATATATATATAATATATATATATATATATGTATATCTGTATATAAATATATTTTGCAAAACAAATCTCAACGTTGGAAATCAACTGCCAGTAGTTTAGGTATCCATAAGAGAGAGTGCATTTCCCGATCATTGACTTTGTCTGAAAAAGGGGCTGATCCTGTCACTATGATCACCCATTCAGGTGAATTCTCGGACTGTCCCAACATACCCAGGTTTTAACCCCCTCTAAGGATCTCACAGATTGGTACATCAAAGATAGCCTAATCCGACACCTAGTGTAGTATCATAATCGAGTCTAGGGGTTAGGTGTAACATTCAGTTTTGCCCATTTGTCTTCAAGGTCTAGGGCAATACTAGAATTTGGTCTGGTTTAGGGTTTTAAGAAAGCCCACACTACATGCACCTCAAGTCTCACCCTGGTAGTTGAGACAAGCCACCCCAAC
This sequence comes from Nelumbo lutea, assembly GCF_056320005.1. Taxonomy (NCBI): domain Eukaryota; kingdom Viridiplantae; phylum Streptophyta; class Magnoliopsida; order Proteales; family Nelumbonaceae; genus Nelumbo; species Nelumbo lutea. The sequence continues at coordinate 56,013,565 of NC_142689.1, read as the reverse complement.
CAACTTGGCGGCACATCAATGTCACTCTTGGTAGGATAAATCTCTTCAAATATATTCAATGGCTGTGAAGATTCTAAACTAACACAAGTCTTATTAGTGTCCAGTTTAAGGGTATTACACAGAAACACACCACAATGACATGAATTAATTATGTACTTTATTCATTTACAATAAATGTCAAAAGATATATCAATCTGATTAGAGCTAAGGGCATAACTGTCTAATAGCTACCACTTACACTTAAGTCCAATCGGGCACAATCCAAATTCCCATACTTTGCATGTGTTTCTCAAACACTCTGTGTAAGTGGCTTATTCAATGGGTCTACTACATTCTTCATTGACACTACTTTCTGAATTAGGACGTTCCATCTACCAACTATCTTCCATAGTACATGGTACTTCCTCTCGATGTGCTTCGACTTTGAGTGGGCTCGTGGCTCCTTAGCGTGAACTATAGTTCCATTGTTGTCACACAATAGTGGAATGGGTGATGTGCTGGACGGAACTACTCCTAATTCCATAATGAACTTCTTAATCCAGATGACTTCTTTAGCAACTTCACTTGCGGCAATGTATTCAACTTTGGTTGTGGAATCTGTGGTGGAACCTTGTTTACTGCTTTTCCAACTAACTGCATAAGCCCCCATTGTAAAGATATACCCAGATGTAGACTTTCTATCATCTGGATCTTACTAGAAATTGGCATCAGTAAACCCTTGGATCTGTAGTGAACTACCATCGAATACCAGATAATAACCTTGCATTTTCATGCCTTAAGGGCATCAATTCAAGGGTATTTTTTACCTTAGAATAGTCAAAGTGTACTTTTTTCCTAGTTAAAATCAATTATGTAACCTCTAAGGGTCTCTGTGCAAATTTTGTAGAAAATTGGGAAGTTTTCTAGGCAGAAGTGTAGTTTTTGGGAAGCCAGTGTGAAGACCAGTTGAGAGAGAGGGTGTTTTTGTAAAGAACTTTGGATAGGAGGGCGCCTTGTATCTGCTAAACCCAGTTGGCGCCCATCCTATTGTATTACCATGATTCCCTCTCCTTAGAAAGCCTTAGGGAGCCTTTTTAACCTAATCTTTTCACTCTTAGCAAACCCTAGTCGCCCCTAGGTGTGTAATCTCCACCCTCCACCTATTTTAATCTCAACCACTCATTTTAGGGCTCTCCTTTATAGCTTTTAAAGGGCACCACCTATTCTACTAACCCTCACCATTCAGCCCCCACTTCCAAATCTCAGCCACTCCCTCCATCTTATATTCCAACCATTCAATCTAGGGCATTCTTTTAATCTTAACCCTTCAACCCTAGATGTTCTAATCTACACCCTCCATTTCTGGCACCCAAATCTCAACCCTACATAATATTTAGTGCCCTCTCCCTCCATTGTCAGCCATAGGATCACCCTGAAACCATCTTAGCCATCCATTAGAAACCCTAGGGCATCCCTAACTTTGCTAAATCCCAGCTGTCGCCCCGCATCTTTCTCCCTATTTCCAGTTGTATCCACCATTCTCTATAAAAAGGGTCCCATGAGCCCTATAGAAGGGGTTGGTCAATTCATCCAGGTAAGAAGGAAGGCTAATATTGAGAAGTTCAAGGGTAGAGGAAGAGGAGGACGCCCAAGCGAGAGGAGAGATTCCTACTTGTAGTTCACCAAAACCACTACTGCCACCTCTGGATTTGAATCTCAACCAAATTTTCTTCAGTTTTATAATTACTTTTTGTTCTTTAATTTCCAGTTTAATTTTACCTAAAATTGAGCTAGGTAAGACGGAAGGCCTAGCTCGAGAAGTTCGAGGGTCAAAGGAGAGATTCAGAGACTGCAACCTCTAATCGGATTCTCAGACATTTTTTATTTCATTCCTTTTATTTATTTGTTTTGTTATTTACTTTTTATGCACTTGTTATTCTTAGTACTGTTCGAATTTGGTTTGAATGAATTCTATTTTTTTATTAATTAATTTTATATTTCTATAACTCCCCTTTGTGTTCTCTTGTTCGGATCTAAGAAAATATTAATTTTTCCCTCGCTTCCCTGTGGATATGACCCGTTCTCATCACTTTTCTGCGTTAGTAGTTGTTTGAGAATCAAAATAAACTTATAAATATTAAACTGGTGTTTCGGAGTGATTAACGATGTGCTTCCAAACACACCACTAGACAAAGGCTAAGGCATAGGGAATCTCCTTCATGCCCTCAATCTCCTCGGGAGTCTTGGGAGACATACCCTTGGAGAGAGTTACTTCGTGCCTGAAAGGAACGTTTCCTTTCTTGGAGTTCTCCATACTGTATCACTTGACAATTTTGTTAATGTAAGTAGACTGGGATAATCCTATTATCCTTTTCAATCTATATCTATAGAGTCGAAGTCCCAAGATATAGGTGGCTTCTCCAAGATCTTTCATGGAGAATTGTTGTGAAAGTCACACTTTCACCGTAGTTAACGTTCCTACATCATTCCCAATGAGTAGAATGTCATCTACATATAGAACCAAGAACATACCTTATCCCCACTGTTTTTCCTATAAACACAAGGCTCATCCGGGTTTTACTCAAAGTCAAACTATTTAACAGTAGAGTCAAACAAGATGTTCCAACTCCTAGAAGCCTGCTTCAGGAATGTGGTTTTGACATCCATTTGCCAAATCTCGTAGTTATGGTATGCTGCTATAGCTAGCAAGATTCTAATAGACTTTAGCATAGCCACTAGCGAAAAGGTCTCCTCCTAGTCGATTTCTTCTTTCTGAGTGTACCCTTTTGCCACAAGACAAGCTTTATAGGCCTCAATGTTACCATTTGGGCCTTTCTTCCTCTTGTAAATCCACTTGTAACCAATTGCTTTCACCCCAGAGGGTGGGTCCAGAAGAGTCCAAACCTTGTTGGTCTCCATCGAGTCCATCTCGACTTTCATGGCATCTACCCACTTCAGTGAATCTATGTCCAACATAGCTTTTGCGTAAGTCATGGGATCCTTCTCACTTGTCGTAGCTCCTACCAAGTAACTCTCTTGGTCATAGTCATAACGAACTGGAGGCCTGGATACCCGGCTAGACCTTTTAGGTTGAGTATCTAGAGCTTATGGGACATCTCCCACTACTCCTAGGCTCTCCTCATCAAGAACAACTTCTTGCTGAAGATTCTACAGGATGTAATCTTCTTCTAAGAAACAAGCATTTTGATTGCAAAACACCTTTTGTTCTTTCGGATCATAGAATATGTAACCTATAGAGCCTTTTGGGTAACCTACAAATAGGCAATGGCTGGTTTTAGATTCCAATTTGTCAGCATTAGTTCTTTTAACATGTGCCGAACAACCCCAAATTTTCAAATGTCTCACACTTGGTTTCTTACCGGTCCAAAGCTCATAAGGACTATTCGGAACAGATTTGGTTAGAACTCGGTTTAGCACGTAAATCGCAGTCTCCAATGCGTATCCCTAAAAGGATAGATGCATGATTAGCTCATTAGGTATTACCCTCAATGGTCTTACACTTAACCTCTCAGCCCATAATGATCATACACTACCTGACAAGAGAGGACCTCTCCTTCGGCTATAAGGTACGGTGTTGCACTCCCTACTCACATGGATTTTGGGAATTAAAACATTTTGCAAACATTTTGAAACCATAATATATATGTATATCTCTATATAAATATATTTTGCAAAACAAATTTTAACTATTGAAATCAACTACTGGTAGTTTTGGTTTCCACCAGAGAGAGTGCACCCCTGATCATTCACTTTGTCTGACAAAGGGGCTGATCCTGTCACTATGATCACCCACTTAGATGAATTCCCAGACTGTCCCAACATACCCAGGTTTTGACCCCCTCTAAGGATCTCACTGATTGACACATCAAAGATAACCCAATCTAACACCAAGTGTAGTATCATAATCGAGTCTAGGGGTTAGGTGTAACATTCCAGTTTTGCCCATCTATCTCCAAGGTCCAGGGCAATACTGGAATTCTGATCCGGTTCAAGGTTTCAAGAAAACCCACATTGCATTACCTTAGGTCTCACCTCGGCAGCTGAGACAGGCCTCCCCAACCAACTTGGCGGCACATCAGTGTCAGCCTTGGCAGAATAAATCTCCCCAAATCTATCCAACGGTGTGAAGATTCTAAACTAACACGAGTCTCATATGTGTCCAATTTAAGGGTATTACACAGAAACACACCATAATAACATGAATGAAATATGTACTTTATTCATTTACATTAAATGTCATAATGTACATCATTCTGATTGGAGCTATGGGCATACACTGTCTAACAACTCCCACTTGCACTTACATCCAATTGGGTATAAGCCAAAGTCTCATGCTTTCCACATGTTTCTCAAACACTTTCTGTGTTAGTGTCTTAGTCAATGGGTCTACTACATTTTCGCTGATGCTACCTTTTGAATCAGGATGTACTCACTTCCAACTATCTCCCGCAGTACATGGTACTTCCTCTCGATGTGCTTCGACTTCGAATGGGCTCGTGGCTCCTTAGCTTGAGCAATGACTCTAGTGTTGTCATACAACAATGGAATGGGTGCGTGCTGGATGGAACTACTCCCAATTCCTTAATGAATTTCTTCATCCATATGACTTCTTTGGCAGCTTCACTTGCGGCAATGTATTCGGCTTTGGTTATAGAATCCGCCGTGGACCCCTATTTGCTACTTTTTCAGCCAACATCACGTAATCCTATCATGAATATATAACCAGATGTAGGCTTTCTATCAATATACCCTTGGATCTGTAGTGAAGTACCATTGAACACCATACAAAATTCTTTTGTCATTTGAAGGTTTTTTATTATGTTTTTCACAATGGTCCAATGCTCCTGCCCTGGGTTAGATTGGTATTTTCTTTTCACACTCACTACCTGAGAAATGTCAGGATGAGTGCACAACATGGCATACATGATGCTCCCTACGGCTGAGGCATAGGGAACCTCTTTCATGCCCTCAATCTCTTTGGGAGTCTTGGGAGACATGCCCCTGGAGAGAGTGACCCCATGTTTGAAAGGAACATTTCCTTCCTTGGAGTTCTCCATGCTGTATCTCTTGAATATTTTGTCAATGTATGCAGACTAGGATAATCCTATTATCTTCTTCGATCAATCTCTATAGAGTCGAAGACCCAATATGTAGGAGGCTTCTCCAAGATCTTTCATGGAGAATCATTCCCAATGAGTAGAATGTCATCTACATACAGAACCAAGAACGTAGCCTTATCATCATGGGATTCTCCTCACTAGTCGTGGCTTCCACCAAGTAACTTTCTTGGTCATAACTAAAACGAACCGGAGTCCTAGAAACCCGGGTAAATCTCTTAGGTTGGTTATTTTTTGGAGCTAGTGGGACATCTCCCACTACTCCTGGGCTCTCCTCTTCAAGATCAACTTCCCAGTGATGATTATCCAAGATGTAATCTTTTTCTAAGAAGTAGGCATTTCGATTGCAAAACACCTTTTGCTTTTTTGGATCATAGAATAAGTAACCCATAGAACCTTTGGGTAGCCTATGAATAGGCAACAACTGGTCTTGGATTCCAATTTGTCAACACTAGTTTTTTTAACATGTGCTAGACAACCCCAAATCTTCAAGTGTCTCACACTTGGTTTCTTACCAGTCCAAAGCTCATAGGGAGTCTTCAGAATGAATTTGGTTGGAACCTAGTTTAACATGTATATCATAGTCTCTAATGCATAACCCCAAAAGGCTGTGGGTAACACTGAGTGTACGAGAAGTGATCGGACCATATCTAATAAAGTTTGGTTCCTCCTTTCTGACACATCGTTTAGCTGTAGTGTAGCAAGAGGAGCTAGTTGTGATACTATACCATTGCCCTTTAAGTAGTCACTGAATTCGTTAGAGAGATTTGATCGAAGGGTCTTAATTTCTCTCCCTTCTCTTGTCTGAATTCTTTGAACTTTTCAAAAGATTCAGACTTATGTCTCATTAGGTACACGTAACCATACCATGAGTAATCATCAGCAAAGGTTATGAAATAAACATGCTAGTTATGTGTCCTAACATTCAGGGAACCACATACATCAGTATGTATAAGGTCAAGTGTGCCTATACATCTTTCAAGCTTACCGTTAAATGGCCATTTCGTCATCTTACCCTAAAGGCAAGGTTCACAAGTTGGAAGATCTTCTACAGTCAGAAAATCCAAAGGACCATCCTTTACCAACCTTGTGATAGTTGTGATACTATCCCGTTGCCCTTTAAATAGTCCTTGAATTCGTTAGAGAGATACTTGCCACCTCGATTTGATCGAAGGGTCTTAATTTCTCTCCCTAACTATTTCTCGACCTCTTGTCTGAATTCTTTGAACTTTTCAAAAGATTCAGACTTATGTCTCATTAGGTACACATAACCATACCATGAGTAATCATCAGCAAAGGTTATGAAATAAATATGCTGGTTATGTGTCCTAACATTCAGGGGACCACATACATCAGTATGTATAAGGTCAAGTGTGCATGTACATCTTTCAGGTTTACCGTTAAATGGCCGTTTCGTCATCTTACCCTGAAGGCAATGTAAGATCTTCTACAGATAGAAAATCCAAAGGACCATCATTTACCAACCTTGTGATACAATCTATATTAATATGGCCAAGTCAGTAATGCCACAGGCATGTGTGATTCACTGTATCATGGGTCCTCTTCTTGTGGATTATTTCCGACGTAGTTTCGGTAAGGTTTGTTTCTAGAGAAGGATGGAGAACATAGAGACCATTTTCAAGTTCTCCGTATGTGAGGAATTTGTTATTCCATTTAATAGTAATCACATTACTGAATAAGATAGAATAACCATCCACGCACAATTTTGAGACAGAAATCAAATTTCTTCTTAAATTTGGTACGAAAAGACAATCTTTTAGTACAATAATTCATTCTCTGAAAACTAATTCTATAGTTCCTATGGATGTAGCTGCAACTATCACAGATGTCCCCAAGTAGAGCGTCACTTCTTCATCACTCATTCTTTTGCTTATCTTGAACCCCTGTAGTGAGTTACATGCATGAGTTGAAGGCCTAGAGTCAATACACCAGGAAGCAAAGGTGACCAAAAAATTGGTCTCTATGATAAAAGATTCAAAATTACCTTTCTTCTTAGTTTCCAGAAATTGAGGACAGTTCCTCTTCTAGTGGCCGACCTGTTTGTAGAAGTGACAGGCATCCAATGCCTTATCCTTCTTCTGCTTCTTAGATTTACTACTTTTCTTCTGAGCCTTCCCTTTGGCCTTCCACTTTCTCTTGCCCGATTTGTCACCTTCAACAAGCATGGATATCGGCTTTTACTTCTTAATCAGTTCTTCAGCCCTCTGCAACATATTACTGGGTTTCTGAAGGCTAACGTTTAGCTTGTTATTATAGTTCATGATAAACTAAATGAATGAGGGAGGCAGGGAATTGATGACAGCATCAATTTTAGTGTCATGGTCTAGCCCTAACCCGAGAGCCTCTAGTTCATTAATATAACCCATCATCTTTAGACAATGGTCATGAACTTGTTGGTTCTTGGTCATCTGTATAGTCATAAACAATTAAAACCTTCTGACGAGTAGAACGATCTTGCTCCTCATACATAGTCTTTAGACTATCCAATATGTCTTTGGACACTTCGATCTTATCAAATTGTCGCAGTATTAGATTATCCAAAGAGGCTATAATACAACACCGGGCAAGAGAAATTTTCTCCTCCCATTCTTGATACTCTCTTCGTCTGGCCTTAGAAGCCCTGTCACCCAGATGATCCGAAGTAGGGCTTTCTGCAATTTTGTCCAATTTCTCAGACGCTAGGACTAGCATAAGGTTATGGAATCAAACAGCATAATTTGGGCCCTTAAGTTTGTTGTCATCCAACAATTTAGCAAATTGTCCATTTGCAATTTTTGATAAAGGGAAAAACAAATATTAGTCCACAACCTTATTTGATTCATGTTATCTATATAGATATGGCTTTTAATCTATGTTCCATTTCCATTTATTCATCTCTGATATTTCTCCCCTATCTCAGTGACGGAGACTACGAATTATGTCTTTGGAAATGTAGGAAGTCATATGGGGCACATGGAGCCAACTATTTCAGCTGCATAACCCCACCACCTTTCAAATAATGATCATATCCACTCGTCTTATGAGCTTTCCCTTTGGCCTCTATCAGACAAGGTTCATTGCCATTTTAGGTTAAACATTTCTATCCAGTGATTGCTCACCCATCATATTCATGAGTGCCAAGGTACCGTGAGAAAGTTTTCCATTTTAGGATAGTCCCCTCCCACAACGATCTATGATGCCCCTATCATCTTATGAAACAATCCAATAGATCCAACAGCAAATGGATAGTCCAATTTTATGGTGCATTTCCTCATTACTGAAGGACCCATATTCATGTTAATGATGGGAGGCCTTTAGAGAGTTCACCATATGAATCTCCCTATCACATGCACTCATATTCAGTGGAGGGAATGAAGTATTATGCCCTAGTTTAATTTAGGTCAAACCAAAGTGGCACCTATTGACTTTCATAAAGCCAGATTTAGATGGGCCCTAAACGGCTAGGGTTCCGCATGGTTCCTCTTGGGGAGGAAGCTGAAGTGGGGCCCACCATGAAGGGAAATCATCCAATGATTTTAAGGACACCATGGCAATGATGTGCATTCAGCATAGGCCAAGTTCTTATGGCCCATGAACGTTGCACATCACACATCCATACATCACATGCATGTAAACCATAATTGGTCCAATCAAATAAATAACTATAAAACCCATAATTAAAGCCCATATAAATTCATAATGTTATTGATTAATATTATCTAGGTATATGGGCTGAATTGCAAAGAGCAGTTTGACCCATATAGCTTTTATGTTGAAATGGGCTAAATTAGTTTTAACAAATTAAAACTGGGTTTTACAGATGTGGGCTGAATTGCATCTTGCAATTAATCATCAACTCCTAGACCCAAATATGAAATTTTAGGGCTGAGAACAACCCCCATTGAATCACAAATTCAGCCTAACCAGTTTGTTCCAATCTAGTTCGAATGGGTCTAGGGTTTGATTTTTAATTCAATAATGATGATCTGAAATTAAATAACTGAAACAAGACAATCAAGAATCAGTAAGAGGACTGTTCGTAGGACTGCTACCCTACAAAACAAAAATTAGATCGCAGCATGTAGTTTCCAAAACTGTAAATCATAGATGGCCGAACCCATATCTACGAAAATCTCTCCTCTGTGCAATCTGCTTCATCTTCGAATGGAATAAAATAGAGAAACATATTTTCTATTAATATTACATCATAATTGAATTCCTATACATTCCATCTAAAAATAAAAAAAAAAATTAATTACAGACCAAGATTGAAAAGAACAGTAGGTGCGCAGATTTCTTGCACCATTAAAGAATTCGATCTCCACAGTACAAAAAACCCAAAAGTCAAGAAAAAATATGTAGAAAAATTATAAATATAAATCAAATTCATAAATATTTAATTTCAGATCAATTGCCCAAAACTGGGAACCAATTTCCCAAAAAATGCTGATTTGCACAAATCGGGTAGAACACCTTCTGCCCATTTGCGTAGATCCAGATCTAGTTTAATTTGGTTCAAGATTTGAACCTGGCTCTGATACCACTAAAGGGATGAGAGATCCATCATATGGATGGCCTAACCCTACAGGAAGGTTGGGCAAATTTTCAAAAATTTCTCTCTCCCATGTGGGAATCACATTCCCTATTTTAGAAAATTGCATTTTTGATGATCAATCTTGAAACCAAAATGGACCAGATCTGAAACCAAAAGGGAGGAGAGGGATATACCTGATATGGAGTAACAATAACTCCCAACGAAGGTGTTCACACCCAATGAGAGAACCAAAGACTGCTTCCACCAAAGATGACACAGTGTGTGGTGAAGCAGAATCAGTAGGACAATTCTTCAGCAAGAACCGAATTCTTCAGCAAGAATGTGATAAAGGGCAGGTGAGCACAAATTCATATTGCTTTTTCAACCAAAAGGCAATATCAAGAACTATTCTTGATCACTCCCACTAGTGGAGATTGAACTGGTAGGGGGTGGCAAGAGCATGAGAGAAGAAGATAGTGCAGTCAAAATGTGTTGTCTCTCTCTGTAATTCAGCAGTTTGTTAGATGATTTTGAGAGGTTTGCCCTACTCTACTATTTATAGGCTTAAAGAGAGGTTCTCCTAATCCCATTAGAAGTTTTCTAATCCAAATCTTATATTTGGATCTAGACTCTTTTTAAGAGATAAGGATAATCCCTTATCTTATCTGTAAATAAAGATCAGCCTTCCTAATCAAATTAGGAGTTTCCTAATCCAAATCTTTATTTGGATCTAGACTCTTTGAGTGGATAGGGATTATCCCTTATCATATCTGCTGATCTAAATCCCAGAACCGCCCTCTTTTAATTAATCTTATTAAGCCAGATTGAATTGGGCTTTAGGCCCATTAAGCCTATGTTGTCACTATCCCTTCAATATGCTACCCAGATGGTTATCCTTGTATGGCGTGGGACCCAAACATTGATCTACACATCAGCCACATGGGTTCAGCCCAACTTTTGTGAAAGGCCTGGCCGAATTCACTATAGGAGATAGTGAACCCCCGAGTCCATCACCATGGGCTCTTAATGAGCCCAACATTTACACTAAATGGTCCTTGGGTCAAGCCACCTTATAAAAACCCAAGGACTGTGGGCAGATGCAAGATTAGCCCATCAGGTAATACCTTCAATGGTCTTATATTTAACCTCTCAGCCCATAATGATCAAACACTACTCAACAAGAGAGGACCTCTCCCTCGGCTACAAGGTACAGTGGTGTACTCTCTACTCACATGGATCCCAGGAATTAAAACCTTTTGCAAACATTTTAAAACCATAATATATATATATATATATTTTGCAAAACAAATTTCAATAGTTGAAATCAACTACTGGTAGTTTTGGTTTCCATCAGAGAGAGTGCATCCCTGGTCATTCACTTTGTCCAACAAAGGAGCTGATCTTGTCACTATGATTACCCACTCAAATGAATTCTCAGACTATCCCAACATACCCAGGTTTTAACCCCTCCAAGGATCTCACTGATTGGCATATTAAAGACAATCCAATCCGACACCTAGTGTAGTTTCACAATCAAGTCTAGGGGTCAGGTGTAGCATTCCAGTTTTGCCCATCTATCTCCAAGGTCTAGGGCAATACTAGAATTTTGGTCCAGTTCAGGGTTTCAAGAAAACCTACACTGCATGTACCTCAGGTCTCACCTGGCAGCTGAGACAAGCCAACCTAACCAACTTGGTGGCACATCATTGTCAGCCTTGGCAGGATAAATCTCCCCAAATCTATCCAACGGTTGTGAAGATACTAAACTAACATGAGTCTCATATGTGTCCAATTTAAGGGTTATTACACAAAAACACACCATAATAACATGAATCAAATATGTACTTTATTTATTCATTTACATTAAATGTCATAATGTACATCATTCTGATTGGAGCTAAGGGCATACACTGTCTAACATTTACCCCTAAAGCCAAATACCAATCTATACAGAATTTGAGAATGCTAGAATTAGGATGCTTAACTAATTCTGTTTGGGATGACCTTGAGATGGGAAGGATCTCTTTTCTTACTATAATTTTAAGACTTCATTGCAAAAGGATTAGCAATGATTAAGTTGGGGGGTGTGATAACCCTGCATTTTGATGCCATAAGAGCATCAATTTAGGGGTATTTTCAGCTTTAAAGTAGTCAAATTGTATCATTTTCCCAGTTAATTCCAATGTTGTGACCTCTGAGGGTCTCTGTGCAAATTCTGTGCAAGTGAGTGTTTTCATGAAAAACTGTGAACAGGAGGGCATCTCCAATCTGCTAAACCTAGTTTGGCACCCCTCCTACTGTATTAGCATGCTCCCCACGCCATAGAAAACCTTAGGGCACCTTTTATACCATTTTTTTCACTCTTAGCAAACCCTCGCCGCCCCTAGGTGTTTAATCTCCACCCTCTACCTCTTTTAATCTCAACCTCTCATTCTAGGGCACTCTTTTTGTAGCTTTTAAACCCTAGGGTGCCACCTAACTACTAATCCTCACCATTCAGCCCCTCACCACTAGATCTCAGCCCTCCACTCCATCTTATATTTCTGCCATCCACTCTAGAATGCCACCCACTCTTGTAATCTCCACCTTTCAACCTTAGGCACCTCAATCTCCTCCATTCATTTCACGGTGCCCAAATCTCAGCCTTACATAATATTAGGTGCCCTCCTTCTATTCTCAGCCTTAAGATCACCCCAAAGCCATCCTAACCCTCAATTAGGAACCCTTGGGCGCCCATAACTTTGCTAAAATCCAGATGTCGCCCCTCTCTTTCTCTCTAATCCTAATTGTATCCACCCTTCTCTATTAAAAGGACCCAAGAGCTCTTGAGAAAGGGTTGAATTCTGCCCCCAGGTAAGACGAAAGGCTGATCTTGAGAAGTTCAAGGGTAGAGCAAGAGGAGGACACTCAGGCAAGAGGAGGGGTTCTTACTTGCAGTTCGCCAACACCACTACTGCCACCTCTGGAATAGAATCCCAACCACTTTTACTTTATTTTAGTTTTAATTTTTGTTCTTTCAATTCCAGTTTCCTTATTTACTTTCTACAATTTATTTTCATTTCGTTTGATCTTCTTTTTATTTTCTACAAATCTGCAATTTGACTAGGTAAGATGAAAGGCCTAGCTTGAGAAGTTCGAGGGTCAAAGGAGAGAACCAGAGACTACTACCTCTGATCGGATTACATATTTTTATTTCATTTCTTTTGTTAATTTATTTCTGTATTTATTTATGTTTCTACACATTTAACTTTTAGTACTATTCGAATTCTATATTTTCCTTAGTTTAATTAATTAATTTTTATAATTCTGCACTTCCCTCTTGTGTTCTCTTGTCCAGATTTGAGTATGTATTAATTTTTCCCTCGCTTCCCTATGGATACAACCCATTCTCACCAATTTACTACATTAGTATTTGTTTGAGAATTGGAAAAATTATAAATGTTTAAACTGGTGTTTCGAAGTGTTTAACGATGCATTTCCAGATGCACCAAGGCCCCTGTCATATGATTTGTAGCACCATAATCAATTATCCAAACATAAGAGGGAGAAGAGCAATAACCAGAGAACTCACCAAATAGGCCGATAGAAAAAAAAGGCAGATGAGATGGCAAAGGATACCGGTTGCTATATCTCTTCCTTATTCATGGTAACAAAGGATTCTCCCTTAGCAATAGGGGTATCGGGTACTCATCCCTCAGACGCCTGATAAGCTCATGGGTAATTCTTCTTCATGGGTCCCTTGACTGGACAAATTGGGCAATCTAGAATGATATGTCTATGTTGTTTGCAATATGTGTAAACATTCTTCTTTTTGCAATGAGAGGTTTTATGTCCATATCCTTTACATTCATAGCATTGAGTTTTAGAAGGGTCTTTTCCACTAGATTTCTTATTCCCTCATGCAAGAAAAATAGTATCAATCGCTGAGTCAAGATGTTTCCCATCTATGTTTGCAACAGTTAGGAGTCTAGTTTCTTACCTTAAGAACTCTCCCATCATAGAGTCTAAGTCTGGAATAGTTCCTCTACTCAAAATATTTGACCTGATTATTACATACTCAGGTCTCAATCTCATGTGAAACTGGTTAACTTTCCTATTTTCAAAATGTTTCTACAAATACTTGACACATTCAATGGGATCAAAAGGTTCTGTATGAACAAGTTCATATTTAGCCCGAAGATCAATAAATCCTGAATAGTATTCTTGTATCCTTTTTGTCCCCGTGTCAATAAGCAAAGATTTCAGATTCAATCTGGTATTGCCATGACATATTGGACTGATGATAAACATTTTTCATATAAGCATACATCTCATAGGCAGTCCTCAGTCTTCTCATAGGAACAGTAATGTGAGGCACAATGGAGCTCAAAATCCAGGAGACTAACTTTCTGTTATCTAGCTTCCATTGTGTATAGGCTTTACTATCAGCCTCAGTCTCATTAGGTTTACATATAGTCCCATTCAAGTAGCCTTCAAGTCCCTTTCCCTCAACATAGAAATCAAAATGGAACTCCACATATTGTAGTTAATTCCATAAAATTTTATAGGGAGAAAATCAACCTTTTCAGACATTATAAATGAGCAAAAAAAATAAATAAATAAACAACCCAAAATAGCAACAATGATGTTGGAAAAGTACTCAAATCAGCAATGAACAAGGCAAAAAATTACTTCAGTTGAACACATTATTCTTCAAAAAAGTAAAATGAGGACTGAAGCATGAAATATAGACAAATCCAAGGCAACTTCAGCAGGAAACTTTAGAGAAGTATAAAAAATCCTCCAATAAACAACACAGAATTAGGGCAACACAAACTAGGGTTCCAAGGACTGATAACAGTTGATTATGACAATAGTGTGATGCACCAACCTGAAATGAGAAGTTTTCTAGATCAGCTTGAAGAGAGGACTTGATATTTGTTGAAGTTCCTCAGTCAAAAAAAGAAACCAGGTTTGAAACTACTGCTGTTGAGGGAGGAAGTAGCCAGACTGTTGAGATTCCTTAATCTATAATTGTTCAAAACTGAACCACAAGAAGAAAAGCAGCTGCCACCCTAGAAAAATCAGTACACAGTTAGAGGAAGAAAACAAATCTGCTTCCGCCCAAGAGAGAAGACCAGAACTCCTCCAAGACTTGTCAGTTTCTACTGATTTTCTGAGAGAAAGAAGAAGGTTTTGGGCGACACAGCCAGTCAGAATCCTTCCAAACAGAAGCTTTCAAGAGGAACAATGGTTAGGATTAAAGAGAACAGCCTTAACACTAGCCAAAAACACCCTAAGAATAAAAAATTCTAATATTCCCAACAAATGAGCGAGGAAAGAGCAAAGCTTATAGAGAAGCCTGCTCTGATACCATATCAATAGACATAGAGCAGAGTACTGAATTCTGGGGATGAAGAATGGATGATTCGACCCTACCTTATGGGTCCTTTATATACAAAGTGACATTAAAGAAATTATAGAGAGGCCCTTGTAGGGCAACACAATTTAGAGAATTTATAGAGAGGCACTTGCAGGGCTGAAGTAAAAGTAATGATAAATAAGAAAACAATACACTAAGGACTACAATAAAATGGTACATCAGGGAGTTTCTTCATAAGAACTTGGATCCAATTAATAATCGGCTGATCGAACTAAAATCTAAGTCCAATAAAAAAAATATTATTTTATGTATATATGTAGTATAAATATGTATACATATAGACATTATGTATAATTATATAAAGTTTATAATTGATAAATTTAATATTTTATATTTATATACAATTGACATACATATATACTTTAAAAATAATTAGTTCTTTAAAACATTTTTATTTTTTTGTTCATTTTAAACACAATAAGATGGCTGCATATTAAGCCCAAATCCAATCCAAAATCTGACTTAATAATCAGATGTAGATGTGGATCTTGAGATTTCACAATTGAATGCAACTGCATATCTATTTGGTTCTAGTCCATTTATAGCTCTATTGCTTGCATTATGTGTGGCCTTGGTGCACATCTAAGCTAGACCTATCTAAGAAGAAAATAGTTTCTTGAGCTTGGAAATTTGTAGGCCTTGTCAAGTTGGGCTAAGTTATAAACGATCATCCCCAAGTAATGGAGTCTTATGACATTTCAAATTGGGACATTATTAGTTTTATTATTTTAATTAATTTTTATATGGAATGCAAATGGTTTATTAATTTTAATTATCCTATTAATATTAATTATTTTTAAATAGAATTCAAATGATTTTAATTTTTAATATAGGAACTACTAAGTTTTATTAATTTCTTAATTTTTTATAGTTGCTAAATAAAAACTTTCTAAAGTTTAATATTTTAATTAAATTTAACATTTTTTTTAATTTTAGTCATTAGGCTTCAAATTATAATTTTCTAACAATTAACCAATTAAATAGAATTTGAATATGATACAAATAAATGGAATTTGAATGAGAGTAGAATTCTCTCTTTTTGGAATACAATAGGCTAATAATGGAAGAGGCCTATAAAAATATGCTAAAATAGGTTAATGGTAGAAGGGGTGGAACTTATGTCTTAAATTTCTCTCTCTCTCTCATTATTTTTAGGTGATTTAACTATTTACTATATTTTTTAACTAGTCTTTAAACTATTATTTGTTTATGAGCTGGGTTGGGCCCATGCCAGCTTTGAAATTTGTGGGCCTAATGTGGATCCAGGCCCGAGCCAGACTGAAATGATCACCCCTAAGAAAATTACTTTTGGTTTATTAGATTAATGAGGAGAGGAGAGAGAGAGAGAGAGAGAGAGAGAGATAAAATAAAAAATAAAATAATAAAAATAAAGAAAAATAAAAAGGAAAAGAGTAAATGAATTTTAAGCAAATTAATGGAGTAATTAAGAGGAGAAAGAATTAGTGGAGTGGGTTATTGGAAAAGAGAGATTTAATGGAATGAATATTGAGGAGAGATGATCAAAGGAGTAGTAAATTGCTTGTATTGAAAAGGACCATCTTGGAAAAGGTCCTTATAGTGATGAAGAACTAATGTATTGGGAAAACATCCATAAATCATGCTGAAGTGTGAGCTGCATGGGAATCCCACAGTGTTGCTTTAAATTTCATAGATTCCGTGATTAGTATTGAGGGTGACTCAAAGCTTGTGATAGATTGTCTCTATAAGCTGATGCCCCCCCTTGGAACATTTTGACGATTACTGAAGAGTGTTTGAAGTTGAACATGTTGCTGGATCGTCGTCTCTCCTATTGCCATATTTTTCAAGAACCAAACAAAGCAACAAATTGGTTAATTCATGAAGCCTTTGATAATATTTTCCCATCCCTCCCTCCCTTCCTCTCCCTCTAGATTTTATTTGTCTTTTTGACTCTTGGGGGCATGCTACTCCCCCGTCTCGTGTGCATCTTATGTTCTATCAAAAAAAAAAAAAAGAAAGAGAAAAAGAATAGAGAGTTGTTGGTGATTTAATTATGAGAGATGATAGTCTTAGACTTAAAGTTGATTGACTACTTAAATAAATTTGTTCAATTTTAAAAATAAAAATTCAAAAAAACTACAAAATAGATAAACGGTAAGGGAGAAAGGAGAGCCAAATAAGATGGTTGGATCAGTATACCAAGTGACCTAGTAAGTTTTTTTTGGGTCCAATATTTTTTATGATTCTCAACAAATTAAAAAGAAAAAAAAACAAAAAAAACAAAAGGTTGAATGGTTCAATCCCGCACTAAACCAATTAGCCAATCAGTCCGGCTAGTCATATCGAAGACTAGAGATCAAATCTCACCTTCACTAGGGTTGAATGGTTCAATCCCCCATTAACTTAATTATATTTGTTCATATATACTAAAAACTTATATTTTATCTATTATTAAAGTTGATTTGGATGTTTTTTTTTCTAATTTTTAATAGGTTCCAATTTCATATAAGTAGTTATAAATTAATTTTGTTCATAAAATGTAATAATAAAATAATTTGTATCATTTTATTCATATTGTATATATAATATTTCAATCATTTCTAGTTTTATTTAGGTAAAATACAAAAACCTCCCATGAAGTTTCTGACAATCATAAAAACCTCCCCTATAGTTTAACATTAGCAAAAACTTCCCTTCTATTTCCAAAAAAATCAACAAAAACCTCCCTTCCATCAACGACCAAGATGAAAAACGTTAAACCAATGATAATTTTTTCAACATGCCTATTTTACCCCTCCGGTTATGATGCATGGCACAACCACGAGTTCTCTCTCTGCGGTGCTGATCCCTTTGTTTCTAGTTCCAATCAGTTCAATCATTTCTCCGATGAGATCTCAACATCACTTGGGAGATTGCTAGTGATGGTGAGCTTCGATCTGAGGTATTCCTCAACAATCCCTCATTGTGTGGATTTCCTCGGCACCATCAGTTACCCTAACTCCATCGACTCTTCTCCCCGTTCCCGCAACGCAGACAGCTAGGATGAGCCTCTCCCACTGGTTCCCGATGCTAAACTGTGCCTCATGTGCAGCTACGGCGATCACATCATTCCACGCCCTCACAACAAGTCTCTTTGCTACCTCAATGAGATACCCATATCTTCGTTGTGGATCGCCACTCTTCTCTCGCCGACCTCTCCACTCACCTCTCTCGTAGTCTCCTCAATGGCCGCTCCTTCACCCTTAAGTACCAGCTCCCCAACAAGGACCTTGACTCCCCCATTTCCGTCACTACCAATGAAGATATCGAGAATATGATTAAAGAGTATGATCACACTTGAGCTTCATCCTTGAAGCCCTCTCACTTGCGGTTGTTTCTTTTCGCTTCGAAGCCCAATTCGGCTTCATTAATCGAGTCACTGCTCAATGACTCTAAGTCAAAGAATGATGAGAATAAAATTTGGTATATCTTTATCCCTCAATATTTAGTATTTTGCACTTAATTGGTACCTAATTGGACTCATTACTCTTGTATTTCGATTCAGAGCAAGCATATAGGCGATTGGAAGAAAACAAAGCTAATCGGATGTTTTTGCACAGTTTCGGCACCGATCAGTGATCTGGGCATAACTCTCAATTCCGGACTCTGATTTGGACAATTCAAGAAGCACTGGAAAGATAAGAAAAAGTCCCACAACTTTTATATTTTGGGTTTTGGCAGAATCTATACGCATAGAAGAAGAATTCGGGCCCAAATTCGGAAAAATTTTGTAGCAAGGCCCATTTCACAAGATGAAACCTATTTCGCAAAAAAGTCTTGAAGCAAGCCCAAATTGTTAAAGAAGCCCAGTTCAAATTCAAGATCCAAGAGTCCCATTAGAATAGAAGTTGAACGTAATCTCAATAAAATAGTTTTATCAGATTTAAATTCTCAAATTGTAATCCTAGAAAGATAAGAGATGAGAGTTAGGTAGGATAAGTTCAATTTTTAGACTAGGACTTTCCAGTTTGAGGATAATATCCTTAAGGGAGTTGGAGAGCAGCCCTCTCCCCAAATCTATATAAAGGGGGAGGGGGGGGCGGACCAGCACCCAAGTCATCAATTTTCCTCCAAGAGAGCTTCAGTCTTGAGAGAGAGAAATCAGCAACCAAGGAGGAAGAAGCAAGAGTTCACCCTCTTTCTCAGATAGAAAGTGCGATTCCATCATGAGGTGTCTGTAAGTTTTTTTTTCTGATTGAAGGGTTAGAGAAGCCTTGATTTTGTAACATTGTAAGATCTAATTGATTTTTATTTTAGTTCATTGTTTATGGGTATTCATATGTTTTCAGCGAATTAACTGTGAGGATTATTTTTGTTGATAAAGCAAGAAGGGCCCCTTGCTCATTCAATGGAAATAATCCATGGCTGATTGAACCTCCAGTTTCATATATGATTGGTAGGTCCGATCATGGTGGCAATTAACATAAATTGATTGCAAAAAAGTTTCCAATTTATGTTAGGAAAATATATGATCTGGTTTAAACAATCCGAGCTTGTGAGATTGCTGACCAGAATTGGGTCTCTCCCCTCTTAATTCTATTAATAGGTTAAATCCTAAGAGCTTGTTTAGGACTGCCTATTAATAAGGGAAGCAATCAAAGAGATTGTTTTGGTTGTCGAATAATAAGAGTAGAGGCTGGCTGTTAGAGCTTGTTAATAGATATAACCAATTTATTCATAAACATGAATCTATCTTTGCATCAAGAATCAATGCTACGAATCAAAGCTGAACTTGTCCCTTCAACCGGAAACCATCTCCCATCAATTTAATCTTTGTTTTCTGTTATTTTCTACTATCTTCTTATTTTCCTTAGCTTTACAACCCCCCTTAATCCATCTACTTGGAAATAAATCCACCCAATCCCTGTGGAGAATGACCTTGCTCATCACTATCTGCCAATTATTGACCCAGAGCAAGACTATTTATCTTTGGTTGGGTTCAGCACCCACCAAATTTTGGCGCCGTTGCCGGGGATTGGCATCCTAAGTAGGTTTATTTCCTTTTGTTTGGTTTATGCCTTGCTCTTCTCGTGTAGGTGAACTCCACTACAACCCTGAGATCAAGAACATAGTTCGCCATTTGAGGAAAGAAGCCAAGCATTAACACAACCAAGCAGCAACACTCCCAACTTCCGGAGTGAAGTCGGCTGCAGAAATCGTTGAGCCATCCAACCATCCTAAAGAAGAAGTCATGTCCAATAATGAAGAGAGAACCCTTAGAGAGCTAGCTGCACCGGATCTGCACCAACAACCTCTCTGCATCGAATATGCAGATCTAGCGGTACCCTTTGAACTCAAATCTGGTCTTATACACTTACTCCCTACTTTTCGTGGACTTACAGGTGAAGACCCTCACAAACACCTAAAAGAATTCCATGTAGTATGCTCAAGCATGAAGCCTCAAGGTGTTACCGAGGAATAGATCAAACTGTATGCCTTTCCTTTCTCATTAGCTGATAAAGCTAAGGATTGGCTTTACTACCTACCCTCCGATTTCATCACCACATGGAATTACGAAAAGGCAATTCCTTGAGAAGTTCCTCCCTGCTACCCGAGCCGCTAAGATCAGAAAGGAGATCTATGGTAAAAGACAATTTAGTGGGGAAACTCTCTACGAATACTGGGAAAGATTCAAGCAACTATGTGCCAGCTGTCCGCAACATCAAATTCTAAACCAACTCCTTATCCAATATTTTTATGAAGGATTACTACCAATGGATAGGAGTATGATCGATGTAGCAAGCGGAGGAGTGTTGGTGAACAAAACTCCTACACAAGCAAGAGAATTGATCTCAAACATGGCCGCCAAATCTCAATAGTTCGGTTATAGGCTCAACCCTCCAGCAACCCATGCTAACGAGGTAAACATCTCCTCCCTAAAACAAAAAATTGCAAGCCTGACCTCCCTTGTCTGTCAAATGGCCACAAGTAATACATAAACGGTGAAGGCTTGTGGGATTTGTTCAACTCCAGGACATCCAACGGACATGTTCCCTACGCTTCAAGATGAACCTTACAAACAAGCTAATGTTGTTGGAGGATTCCCGCAAAAGAGATACGATCCCTACTCGAATACCTACAATGCAGGATGGAGGGATCATCCCAACCTTACCTATGGAACCAAGCCCTTTGGCTTCCAACATCAGCATCAAGCTAGGTTGTCGGTTCCACCATATTCATCTTCTTCCAATCCAGGTATGTCTCTTGATGAAATTATGAAAGCCCTTGCAACTAATACTCAACAATTTCAACAAGAGACGAGGACAAGCATCCAAAACCTAGAGAATCAGGTCAGCCAGTTAGCAGTGGCTATGAGTCGAATGGAATCCCAATCATCAGGGAGGCTACCTTCCTAGACCATGACCAACCCAAAAAAGAATGCTAGTGCTATGACATTGAGAAGCAGGAAGGAGCTGAATGAACCCAAACGAGAAGCATCGAAGGAAACAACCAAAAAGGAGACACCATCTCCCTAAACGGATTCAAGCCAAAAGCAATCCCAAGCCATAGTCATCGCTCCACCTTTTCCTAGCCAATTCACGAAATCCAAGAAGGAGGAGCAAGACAAGGACATTCTCGAGACATTCCGCAAAGTTGAGGTAAACATCCCCCTCCTTGATGCAATTAAGCAAATACACCGATATTCCAAATTCCTCAAGGAGCTGTGCACTACTAAGAGAAGGCTGAAAGGCGATGAGAAAGCCCATATAAAAGAAAATGTTTCAGCCATTCTCCAGAAAAGACTAACCCCTAAATGCAAGGATCCAGGTATGTTCACCATTCCTTGTAAAATAGGAAATGTCCAGATCGAAAAAGCTATGCTAGACCTAGGAGCTTCGATAAATGGCATGCCCCATTTTATTTACATTACCATGAATCTCGGACCATTAAAAGAAACAGGCATGATCTTACAACTTGTTGATCGATCTACTACATACCCGAAAGGAGTCTTGGAAGACGTTCTAGTCCAAGTTGAAGGGATAGGATATCCATCACATGGATGCCCAAAGATTGTGGAATAAGGGGGTGAATTTCAAAAATTTTTCTCTCCCCTCAACAGGGAATCGCATTCCCTATTTAGAAAATCATATTTTCAATGATCATTCTTGAACCATAAACTGAAACAGATCTTAACCAAAAGGAGTAGGGAGGGATTATACCTGATACAGAGAAACAGTATCTCCTAATGGAGGTGTTCACGCCCAAGGAAGGATCCAAAATCTGCTCCCACTGAAGATGGTGTAGTGTAGGTGGAGCAGAATCAACAGTGTTCTTCCAAAAGAACTTGACCCTTCGCAAGAATCAACTGGATGGCTTGTGAATACAGCTCCAACCAATATTTTCTCCAAAAGATTGGTAACAAGATCGAATCGTGATTACTTCTGTAGAGAGAAGGAGATCGAATTGCTAAAAGCGGCGGCTGCAGGAAAAAGGCGGCAAGAGAGTACTCGCAGGGTGCAGAAATCTCTCTTCTTGTGATCTCAGCACTGAAGACAAGAGTGTGTTGGTTGCATGTCTAAAGGCTGCCGCCCCCTCCTCCTTTTATAATCTTAAAGGGATTAGCTCATAATCCCATTAGGAGTGGGTGATCCAAATCATATTTGGATTAGAAGTCCCTTTAAGTGATAAGGGATAACCCTTATCTTATCTGCAGATCAGACCAGCCATCTCCTAATCTAATTAGGAGGCTTCCAGATCTAAATCTTATTTAGATCTTGGACTCTCTAAGTGGATAGGGCCTGGGCCCAATCCTATCAGCTGATCCATCTCAGAATTTGCCCCTTTAAGTGACTAATCAAACCAGCCCAGTTCAAAATGGGCTTAAGACCCATTTACGATTATGTATTCACTTATCCTTCCAAACTGCTGCCCAGTTGGGCTTCCTTGTATGGTGTGGGACCCAAACATTGATCTACACATCAGCCACATGGGTTTGGCCCAGCCTTTGTTACAAGGCCTGGCCGAATACACTGTTATGGATAGTGCACCCCCTAAAACCCATCTCATGGGCTCTATGGGCCCAACTCTTACCCTAAGTGGTCCCTGGGCCAAGCCACCTTGTAACACCTAGGGACTGTGGGCAGATGCAAGATTAGCCCATCAGGTATTATTTTCAATGGTCTTACACTTAACCTCTCAGCTCATAATGATCTTACACTGCCCGACAAGAGAGCACCTCTCCCTCGACTACAAGGAACAGTGTTGCACACTCTGCTTATATGGATCCTAGGAATTAAAACCTTTTGCATATCTTTTAGAAACCAATACATATATACTTTTATATCTCATATAAAATATATTTTGCAAAACAAATCTCAACGATTGAAATCGGCTGCCGGCAGTCTTGGTTTCCATCAGTGAGAGTGCATCCCCGATCATTACCTTTGTCTGACAAAGGGGCTGATCCTATCACTATGATCACCCACTCAGATGAATTCTTAGACTGTCCCAACATACCCAGGTTTTGATCCCCGCTAAGGATCTCACTGATTGGTACATCAAAGGCAACTCAATCCGACACCTAGTGCAGTATCATAATCGAGTCTAGGGGTCGGGTGTAACTTTTCAGTTTTGCCCATTAATCTCCAAGGTCCAAGGCAATACTAGAAATATGGTCCAGTTCATAGATTCAATTAATCCTACACTGTATGTGCCTAGGGTCTCACCCTGGCAGCTGAGACAGGCACCCCAACCGACTTGGTGGTACCACAGTGTCAACCTTGTCAGGATAGGTCTCCCCAGACCTACCCACTGGCTGTGAACATTCTAAACTAACACGAGTCTCAATAAGTGTCTAGTTTAAGGGTATTACACAGAAACATACCAAGGGAACATGAATCAAATATGCACTTTTATTCATTTACAATAAACTCATAGAGTACATCATCTTGATTGAAGCTAAGGGCATACAAAACTGTCCAACACAAGTTAATAATTTGGTCTTTCCTGCTGATTTTTATGTGATCGACACGGAAGAAGATAATTCTTCCAACTCGACTCCAATTTTGCTGGGAAGACCCTTTCTTAAGACGTCCAAAACAAAAATTGATGTGCATAAGGGGACATTTACCATGGAATTCGATGGTGAAATTATTAAATTTAATATATATGATGCCATGAGATACCCTAATGATGCGCATTCCATTTTTTCTATAGACGTTATTGAATCTTTAGTGCAGCAAACTTTTGAGCTAGATGATGAAGACACACTGAGAGTTGCACATAACAATGGGCTTGCTCGACTACAATGAGCAAAGCAGAAGTTCATGCTGAATTCAGAACTGCAAACTTTGACTTCTGAACTGAACTCTTTTGAATTTGCTCATAATTCAGCTTGCATTAGTTTGCCTCCGGCTCACACCAAACTCCTCCCATCTATTGTGCAGGCCCCTATACCAGATTTGAACCCACCCATGATGGATGAGAGGGGAAAACATAAGAAGTTGCAACTACAAGACCCAGAGGATCTGGTTTATGATTAAAAATAGGGAAGTTTGTTCTTTTCTTGTTTTTGCATTTATCATTCAGTAGTTCCATCCTATATTAAGTTTTAAGTGTGTGTGTGAGGGGGGGGGGCATGCCGATTTGGCCACCCAGCCATTTTATTTTAGTATGAAAAAAAAAACACTCAACTCTTTTGAAATCAATTGAAACAATATTTTGGGAAATTCTTGTAAACCTAGTAATGAGATACATTTAAGGGGTACATGACCTTTCTGAAGCCATTCCCTTTTAAGCTAGTCCTAAATTCAGGTTTAAGTAAACAGGGCAAATACTTTACCATTGCTACAATTGGTAGGATGGAGCATAAAATGCACCTACCAGCCAAGTAATTCGATGGTAGGATGGAGCATAAAATGCACCTACCAGCCAAGTAATCCGATGGTAGGATAGAGCATAAAATGCACCTACCAGCCAAGTCATCTAATAGTAGGACAGGAGCATAAAATGCACCTATTAGCTAGCAATTAAAACAATAGAATGGAGCATAAAATGCACCTACTGACCAAGTAATCCAAAAGTGAGATGGAGCATAAAATGCACTCACTTCTTCAGAGGAGAGAAAAAGGAAATAAAAAGAGAGAGAAGATAAAAAAGGTTTTCCCTAATTTACTACCTGGTTTGCAATAGCAAAAATTGGATTGACTGATGAATGAGTCAGGTATGACTTGGTTGTGTTGATTTAATGGTTTGCAACAATTAACCTAGAATATTTGTGGAGAAAGATGAAGGAGAGTTGAGTTTAAAAAATTGGTAGGATAGCTAATTTATTCTTGTTCTTTTTTTACTTGAATTCTGACTTGCCCGAGGACGGGCAAGGTTTAAGTGTGGGGGGATTTGATGAGAATAAAATTTGTCATATCTTTATCCCTCAATATTTAGTATTTTTTACTTAATTGGTACCTAATTGGACTCAATACTCTTGTATTTCGATTCAGGGCAAGCAGATAGGCGATTGGAAGAAAGCAAGGCTAATCGGATGTTTTTGCACAGTTTCAGCACCGATCAGTGATCTGGGCATAACTCTCAATTCTGGACTCCGATTAGAACAATTCAAGAAGCACTAGAAATATAAGGAAAAGTCCCACAACTTTTATATTTTGGGTTTTGGCAGAATCGGTCCGCATCAAAGATGAATTCGGGCCCAAAGTCGGAGAAATTTCATAGCAAGGCCCATTTCACAAGCTGAAACCCATTTCCCATAAAAGTCTTGAAGCAAGCCCGAATTGTTAAAGAAGCCCAGTTCAAATTCAAGATCCAAGAGTCCCATTAGAATAGAAGTTGAATGTAATCTCAATAAAATAGTTTTATCAGATTTAAATTCTCAAATTGTAATCCTAGAAAGATAAGAGATAAGAGTTAGGTATGATAAGTTCAATTTAGACTAGGACTTTCCAGTTTGAGGATAATCTCCTTAAGGGAGTTGGAGAGGAGCCATCTCCCCAAATCTATATAAAGGGGGGGGGGGGTGGACCAGCACTCAAGTCATCAATTTTCCTCCAAGAGAGCTTTAGTCTTCAGAGAGAGAAATCAGCAACCAAGGAGGACGAAGCAAGAGTTCGCCCCCTTTCTCATCTGGAAGCTGCGATTTCATCATAAGGTGTCTGTAAGTTTTTATTTCTGGTTGAAGGGTTATGGAAGCCTTGATTCTGTAACATTGTGAGATCTAATTGATTTTTATTTCAGTTCATTGTTTATGGGTATTCATATGTTTTCTGCGAATTAGCTGAGGATTATTTTCATTGATAAAGCAAGAAGGGCCCCTTACTCATTCAATGGAAATAATCCATGGCCGATTGAACCTCCAGTTTCATATATGATTGGTAGGTCCGATCATGGTGGCAACTAACATAAATTTATTGCAAAAAAGTTTTCGATCTATGTTAGAAAAATATATGATCTGGCTTAAATGATCCGAGCTTATGAGATTGCTAACCAGAATTAGGTCTCTCCTCTCTTAATGCTATTAATAGGTTAAATCCTAAGAGCTTGTTTAGGACTTCCTATTAATAAGGGAAGCAATCAAAGAGGTTGTTTTGGTTGTCGAATGCTATTAATAGGTTAAATCCCATGATCTGATTTAAACGATCCGAGCTTATGAGATCGTTGATCTTTGCATCAAGGATCAATGCTACGAATCAAAGCTGAACTTGTCCCTTCAATCGGAAGCCATCTCCCATCGATTTAATCTTTGTTTTTTGTTATTTTCTGCTATCTTCTTATTTTCCTTAGCTTTACAACCCCCCTTAATCCATCTACTTGGAAATAAATCCACCCAATCCCTGTGGAGAATGACCTTGCTCATCACTATCTGCAAATTATTAACCTAGAGTAAGACTATTTATCTTTGGTTGGGTTCGACACCCACCAAAGAACTAGTTCGTCGAAGTCCTCAATGGTGTTGGATTATTCCAAGAGGACTTTCATCCAATTCTATTTCAGTTAATTGCTTGGTCGGTCTAGAAGGTGCTCATGTCAATTCTTTTGTTGATGTGGAGGCTCAAATAGAAGTATTGGGTGGTAACAAATAGGTTAAACCTGGGCAAGATGTTCAAATCCGTGCTTGATTCGTCAATGTTAGAGATGAATTCATCTTTTGGGTCGATGTCCTCTTCTCCTTCTGTGTCAAATTTTCCTCCAATTTGGGTTCATGTGGAGAATGGTGGGGCTCCGTTCCAGGACCAGAAGGTTGGATTAGAGGATCATTTCTCACAAATGACCATCAATATGCAGAAGCAAGATGAGGGCTTTGTTGCTTTGTCATCTCCCTCTCCTCCTCTTTCGACGACTATTACTACTACAACAATTCCATCAGCTATCTCCAATAAATCTACAGTTGCTGCTGGTAAATACCGGAATCGGGTTGTCTACGACGATGAGGATCATATCATGAAACTTCCCAGTGGCTTCCAAAGACCAACATAGCCTCCAACGCCGACGCAATTGCAACAGAAAACCAGTGGTGGCGTTGGTTTGCTGAGGAAATCCACATAAGGATGGATTGTCGAGGAATGCAGTCGGGCCGTGATTTGCAAAAGTTACAATTGAGGGATTTCTCTAGTGAGGTTGTTATGCCTCAGATCGAAGCTCACCGTCACCGAAAATCTCCCAAGTGACGTCAGGATCTCGCCAGAGAAATGATTGAGTCGACTGGAACTAGAAACGAAGGGATCGCCGCCATAGAGAGAGAACTCATGGTTGTGCCTGTGTCATAAGCAGAGGGGTAAAATAGGTATTTGGAAAAGAAAAATTATCATCAGTTTAACATTTTTCGTCTTGGACATTTTACGGAAGGGAGGTATTTGCCAAATTTTTTGAAAATAGAAGGGAGGTTTTTGCTAAAGTTAAAGTATAGGGGAGGTTCTTTTGATTGTTAGAAACTTCTGAAGGGAATGGTAGGATCCATCTAATGGACGCCATAAAGGTTGCGGAATGGGTGGGCGAATTTCAAAAATTTCCTACCTTCTCTCAACTGGGAATCATATTCCCTAAATTTAGAATACAATATTCAAGGATCCTACTTGAACCATAATCAAACCAGATCTGTACCAAAAGATAAATGGGAGGAAAATACCTGATCCGGAGAAGCAGTATCTCCCAAAGTTGGTGTTCACACCCAAAGAATGCTCCAAGATCCGTTCTTGCTGAAGATGACACAACTGTGAATGGAACAGAACCAGCAGGGTGCGTCCTACACACTGGATCCTTCACAAGAATCCTCTGGAAGTATTAAACACTGAATCTTTTTCAGTCTTTCTTGCAAGACTGATGTCAAGAACAGATTTCTTGACTTTCTTTTCTACAAAGATCTAATCTTGCAATGGCATATGGCGGCGGCAGGAGGAGATCTCCAAAACGAAAAAGGCTGAACTACTATTTCTGTTTTTCTGGAGAGTATGAATGAGATCCTCTCTCAATTCGCAGGAGATATCCTATACCTCTTCAAAGTGGTTCGAAATCTCCTCCTTTCTTCTTGATTAAGAAACCTCCTTTTTAGGAGTTATCCCAATCCATATCAGTATTTGGATAGGGGATAATCTTAATCCTTTCTGCAGATAGAGTTAGCTTACTCCTGATCTTATCAGGAGGTTACCAGATTCAAATCTAATTTGAATTTGGTCTCTAAGAGTGGATAAGGCTAAAGGCCCAATCCTTTTACTAACTTTAATCTCAAATTCGCCCCATGGATGGGTGATCATATCAGCCCACCTCAAAATGGGCTTTTGGCCCATTAAGTGTTCAGTGTCTAATTACTTTCCAATTTGCTGACCAGTTGGGCTTCTTTGTATGGCGTGGGACCCAAGCATTGATCTACACACCAGCCACATGGGTTCGGCCCAGCCTCTAAAACAAGGCATAGCCGAATTCGCTGAAAAACTCAATGAACCCCTTGAGTCCATCATATGGACCCTATGGGCCCAACACTTACAATAAGTGGTCCCTGGGCCAAGCCATCTTATATAAACCCAGGGACTGTGGGCAGGTGCAAGATTAGCCCATCAGGCATTATCCTCAATGGTCTTACACTTAACCTCTCAGCCCTTAATGATCAAGCACTGCCCGACAAGAGAGGACCTCTCCCTCGGCTGCAAGGAACAGTGCCGCACTCTCCTCTCACATGGATCCCGGGAATTAAAACCATTTGCAAACAATTCAAAACCGTACATATATATATATATAAATATATTAATTTTGCAAAAAAAAATTCCAACGATTGAAATCAACTGCCGGCAGTTTGGTTTCCATCAGAGAGAGTGCATTCCCCATCATTACCCTCTGTCCGACAAAGTGGCTGATTCTGTCACTATGATCACCCACTCAGATGAATTCTCAAACTGCCCCAACATACCCAGGTTTTGATCCCCGCTAAGGATCTCACTGATTGGCATATCAAAGGCAGCCTGATCCAACACCTAGTGAAATGTCATAATCGAGTCTAGGGGTCAGGTGTAACTTTTCAGTTTTGCCCATCTATCTCCAAGGTCCAGGGCAATACTGGAAATCTGGTCCGGTTCAAGGATTCAAGTAATCCCATACTGCATGTGCCTCGGGTCTTACCCTGATGGCTGAGACAGGCCATCCCAACACTTGGTGGCACACCAGTATCAGCCTTGGCAGGATAAATCTCCCCAGACTTATCCAACGGCTGTGAACATTTAAAACTAACATGAGTCTCTATAAAGGTCCAGTTTTAGGGTTTTACACAGAATTTAACCAAACAACATGAATCAAACATGCACTTTATTTATTTCCACTAAATAACAAAAGTACATCAAATCAGATTGAAGCTAAGGGCATACAAAACTGTCTAACAGCTCCCACTTGCACTTAGGTCCAATCAGGTACAAGCCGGAGTCCCATACTTTCCATGTGTTTCTCAAACACCTTATGTGTCAGTGGCTTAGTCAATGGGTCTGCCACATTATCCGCTGATGCTACCTTCTGAATCAGGACGTCCCCTCTACCAACGATCTCCCGCAGTACATGGTACTTTCTCTCGATGTGCTTCGACTTCGAGTGAGCCTGAGGCTCTTTAGCCTGGGCGATCGCTCCATTGTTGTCACACAACAACGGGATGGGAGATGTGCTGGATGGAATCGCTCCCAATTCGTGTATGAACTTCTTCATCCACACGGCTTCCTTGGCAGCTTCACTTGCGGCAATGTACTCGGCCTCGGTTGTGGAGTCTGTAGTGGACCCCTGTTTGCTGCTTTTCCAGCAAACAGCACACGATCCTATCGTGAAAACATACCCAGATGTAGACTTTCTATCATCTGGATCCGACTGGAAATCGGCATCGGTATACCCTAGCACTTGTAGTGAACTACCATCGAATACCAGACAAAACTCTTTTGTCCTTCGAAGGTATTTGAGTATGTTCTTCACAGCAGTCCAATGCTCCTGCCCTGGGTTTGCCTGGAATCTGCTTACCACATTCACCGCCTGAGCAATGTCCGGGTGAGTGCACAGCATGGCATACATGATGCTCCCTACGGCTGAGGCATAGGAAATGTCTCTCATGCTCTCAATCTCCTCAGAAGTCTTGGGAGACATCTTCTTGGAGAGAGTGACTCCGTGCCTAAAAGGAATGTTTCCTTTCTTGGAGTTTCCATGCTCTACCTCTTGACAATTTTGTCAATATAAGCAGCCTGGGATAATCCAATTATCCGCTTCGATCTATCTCTATAGAGTTGAAGACCCAGTATGTATGAAGCTTCTCCAAGATCTTTCATGGAGAACTGCTGTGATAGCCATACCTTGACCGAAGTCAACATTCCTACATCATTCCCAATGAGTAGGATATCGTCCACGTACAACACCAAAAAGGTGATCTTATCCCCACTGGACTTCCTATAAACACAGGGCTCATCCGGATTCTGCTCAAAGTCAAACATTATGACGACAGAATCAAAATGGATGTTCCAACTCCTAGAATCCTGCTTAAGTCCATATATGGATCTATTAAGTTTACATACCATGTGTTCCTGACCAGCAGCAATGAAGCCTTGCGGCTGCTGCATGTAGATATCTTCACTAAGATCTCCATTCAGGAACGCGGTTTTGACATCCATTTGCCAAATCTAGTAGTCATGGTACGCTGCTACAGCTAGCAGGATCCTAATGGATTTAAGCCAGGCCACGGGCGAAAAGGTTTCCTCATAGTCGATGCCTTCTTTCTGAGTATACCCTTTTGCCACCAAACGAGCTTTAAAGGTCTCAATCCTGCCATCGGGGCCCTTCTTCCTCTTGTAGATCCATTTGCAACCAATTGCTTTTACCCCGGAGGGCGGATCCACTAGAGTCCAGACTCCATTGGTCTCCATTGAGTCCATTTCAGCTCTCATGGCCTCCACCCACTTCTGGGAGTCTATGTCTAACATAGCTTCCGCGTAAGTCACGGGATCCTCTTCACTAGTCAAGGTTTCCACCAGGTAACTATCCTGGTCATAACCATATCGGACTGGTGGTCTGGATGCCCGAGTGGTTCTTCTAGGTTGGTCATTACCTGGAATTTGTGGGACATCTCCCACTGCTCCTGAGCTCTCCTCATCAAGAACTATTTCCTGACGATGGGTGTCCAGAATGTAATCGGATTCTAAGAATTGGGCGTTTCGACTGCAGAACACTTTCTGCTCACTCGGGTCATAGAATAGATAACCCACCGAATCCTTTGGGTAGCCTATAAACAGGCAACGGCTGGTTTTAGATTCCAACTTGTCCGCACTTGTTCTTTTAACGTGTGCAGGACAACCCCAAATCTTCAAGTGTCTTACACTTGGCTTCCTTCCGGTCCAAAGTTCATATGGAGTTTTCGGAACTGATTTGGTTGGAACCCGATTCAGCACGTAGATAGCAGTCTCTAATGCGTATCCCCAAAAGGATGTGGGTAATTGTGAGCGTACGAGAAGTGACCGGACCATGTCTAACAAGGTCCTATTCCTCCTTTCTAAGACACCGTTGAGTTGAGGTGTAGCAGGA
Source organism: Nelumbo lutea (assembly GCF_056320005.1). Taxonomy (NCBI): domain Eukaryota; kingdom Viridiplantae; phylum Streptophyta; class Magnoliopsida; order Proteales; family Nelumbonaceae; genus Nelumbo; species Nelumbo lutea. The sequence continues at coordinate 55,981,494 of NC_142689.1, read as the reverse complement.
GGAGCTAATTGTGACACTATCCCATTGGCCTTTAAGTAGTCCCTGAATTCGTTAGAGAGATACTCGCCACCTCGATCTGATCGAAGGGCCTTAATTTCTCTCCCTAACTGTTTCTCGACTTCCTGTCTGAACTCTTTGGACTTTTCAAATGATTCAGAGTTATGTCTCATTAGGTACACGTAACCATATCGTGAAAAATCATCTGTAAAGGTGATGAAGTACACGTGTTGATTCCGTGTCCTAACACTCAGGGGACCACATACATCAGTATGTATTAGGTCAAGTGTGCCTTCAGATCTTTCAGTCTTACCGTCAAATGGCCGCTTAGACATCTTACCTTGAAGGCAAGGTTCACAAGTGGGAAGATTTTCTACAGTTAGAAAATCTAAAGGACCATCCTTTACCAACCTTGTGATTCGGTCAATACCGATATGGCCAAGTCGGTAATGCCAGAGGCACGTGTGACTTACTGTATCACGATTCCTTTTCTTGGGATTTTCGACCGACGTAGTTTCGGTTAAGTTAGTTTCCAGAGAAGGATGTAGAACATAGAGACCGTTCTCTTGTTCCCCGCATGCGATGAATTTATTATTCCGTTTAACAGTAATCATATTACTAAAATAAACAGTATATCCATCAGCACACAGTTTTGAAACAGAAATTAAATTTCTTCTCAAGTTCTGTACATAAAGACAATCTTTAAGTACAAGTATTCCTTCTTTAAAAACTAATTCTACGGTTCCTATTGCCGCTGCTGCAACACTTGCAGTTGTTCCCAAGAATAATGTCACTTCACCTTCACTCAACCTTCTGCTAACTTTGAACCCCTGCAGTGAGTTACACACATGAGTTGAAGCCCCGGAGTCAACACACCAGGACACAGAAGTAACTAACATGTTAGTTTCTATGACACAAGTTTCGATGTTACCTTTCTTAGATTCCAGGTAGGCAGGAAAATTCCTCTTCCAGTGGCCGGTCTGCTTGCAGAAGTGACAGACATCAGATGCCTTGTTCTTCTTCTGCTTCTTAGGATTGGTAGCCTTCTTCTGAGGCTTCTTTGCCTTTCTCTTTCTCTTGCCTGATTTGTTAGCTTCAGCAAGCATAACTACAGGCTCATCCTTCTTGAGTAGATCCTCGGCTCTCTGCAACATATTGCTGAGTTCCTGGACGCTGACATTCAGCTTATTCATATTGTAGTTAATTGTGAACGCATTGAAAGAAGAGGGCAAAGAATTGAAGACGGCATCCACTTGCGTGCCAAGATCTAGCCCGGATCCAAGAGCTTCAAGTTCGTTAATGTAACCCATCATCCGAAGACAATGGTCATGAACTTTCTGCCCTTTGGTCATCTACGCGGTCATGAACAAATTCAGGACCTTCTATCGAGTAGAATGGTTCTGCTCTTCATACATTGTTCTTAGACTGTCCAATATGTCCTTGGCTAGTTCGATCTGATCGAACTGCCTCTGTATTGAGTTGTCTAATGAGGCAACGACAAAGCAGCGGGCAAGGGAGTTCTTATCCTCCCACTCTTGGTAGTCCCTCCTATGGGCCTCAGAAGCCCTATCACCCGGACGTTCCGGTGCAGGATTTTTCACCACCTTGTCTAACTTTTCGAAAGTTAGGACCAGCATAAGATTTCTGTACCAGTCGGCATAGTTTGGGCCCTTAAGCTTGTTATCATCTAGAAGCTTTGCAAATTGACCGTTTGCCATTTTCTGATAAAATAGCAAAATCATTAGTCCACAACCTTAGTTTGATTCATGTTACCTACATAGATATGGCTTTTAATCTATGTTCCATTCCCATTTGTTCATCTCTGAGATTTCCCTCCTTTCTCAGTGACGGAGATGACGAAATGTCTCTGGAAATGTGGGAAATCACATGGGGTGCGTGAAGCCAACTGTTTCAGCTGCATAACCTCACCACCTTTCTGTGACGGATCATATCCACTCATCAAATGAGTTTCCCTTTGGCCTCTGTCAGACAAGGTTCAGAGCCGTTTTCAGGTAAACCTTTCTGTCCAATGAGTGCTTACCCATCATATTCAGGTTACGCCAAGGTACCGTGAGAGAGTTCCCATTTTCTGGTGAAGCCCCCTCCCACATCGGTCTATGACGCCCCTATCATCTTATGAAACACTCTAATAGATCCAACAGCAAATGGATAGCCCAATTTTATGGTGCGTTTCCTCATTACTGAAGGACCCATCATTGTGCTAATGACGGAAGGCCTTTAGAGAGTCCATCACATGGGTCTCCCTATCACAAGCATTCATATTTGATGGAGGGAACAAAAATGCCCTAGTTTTAATTTAGGTCAAACCAGAGTGGCTCCCACTGACTTTCATAAAGTCAGATTTCTGGTGGGCCTTAATCGGCTAGGGGTTCCGTACGCATCCCTTTTTAGGGTTGTGGGGCCCACCAAGCAAAGAGGGGTCATCCAATGACCTTGAAGGACACTATGGCAATGATGTGCATTCAGCCATGGTGTGCGCAAGAGCCACTAACGAGTCTTCATGGGCCAAGTACTTATGGCCCATGGTCGCAGCACATCAAACATCCAAACATCACATGTGAAGGAGGAATTGATCCAATCAATTAACTGCTGTAAAGCCCATTGAATAGCCCATTTAAAAACTAAGTCATTAACAATTAATGACTACTAGGTGTATGGGCTGAATCGCAGATAGCAGTTTGGCCCATACAGCTTATCTCACAGTAATGGGCCTTTTGCAATTTTAACCCTTTAAAACTGGGCTTTACAGGTGGGCTGAATTAATCCTTGTAATTGAACATCAGATTTGGAACAGCAAGTGTGAGAAATACAGACTGAAAAATAGTCCCTATCGAACCCCAAATTCGGTCCAAATAGTTTTGGTCCAATCTAGTCCGAGAGGATCCAAAACTGATTTTCAATTCAAGAATTAATTCATGAAAGATCTGAAATTAATAATTTTGATTTCAAACAATCACAAATCAAACTATGGACTGTTCGCACCACCTGCAAAACAGAGGTTAATCACAAGGGTTGCAGTTTCACAAACTGCAAATCGCAGAAAACGATTTCTCCAACTGCAAACCTCTAGCGCCACCTTCTTCTTCCTTCTTCTTTAATCAAGAAAAATAACAGAAATCCTATTTCTATTAATTACATTCTTGATCAAATCCTATACATTCAGTCTAAAATAAAAAAAAAAATTATTTACAAACCGAATATAAATAAATAGAAAGAAAAAGGGTGCGCAGACTATCTGCGCCAAATATGCACTGTGATCTCCAGGTTCGAACAGTCCATTAAATAAAAATAAACAAAGAACAATTCTAAATAAATTTTGGATTTAATAAAATTAATTTCAGATCAATCGCCCTTAACAAGAAACAGTTTCTTGAAATAAAGAAAACAATCTGCACAAATCCTGAAAGAACACCTTCTATCCATCTGCGCAGGGTCAGATCTAATTTTCTTTTGGTTCAAGATTCGAACCTGTGGCTCTGATACCACTGAAGGGAATGGTAGGATCCATCTAATGGATGCCATAAAGGTTGCGGAATGGGTGGGCGAATTTCAAAAATTTCCTACCTTCTCTCAATTGGGAATCATATTCCCTAAATTTAGAATACAATATTCAAGGATCCTACTTGAACCATAATCAAACCAGATCTGTACCAAAAGATAAATGGGAGGAATATACCTGATCCGGAGAAGCAGTATCTCCCAAAGTTGGTGTTCACGCCCAAAGAATGCTCCAAGATTCATTCCTGCTGAAGATGACACAGCTGTGAATGGAACAGAACCAGCAGGGTGCGTCCTACACACTGGATCCTTCACAAGAATCCTCTGGAAGTATTAAACACTGAATCTTTTTCAGTCTTTCTTGCAAGACTGATGTCAAGAACAGATTTCTTGACTTTCTTTTCTACAAAGATCTAATCTTGCAATGGCATATGGCGGCGGCAGGAGGAGATCTCCAAAACGAAAAAGGCTGAACTGCTATTTCAGTTTTTCTATAGAGTATGAATGAGATCCTCTCTCAATTCGCAGGAGATATCCTATACCTCTTCAAGGTGGTTCGAAATCTCCTCCTTTCTTCTTGATTAACAAACCTCCTTTATAGGAGTTATCCCAATCCAAATCAGTATTTGGATAGGGGATAATCTTAATCCTTTCTGCAGATAGAGTTAGCTTACTCCTGATCTTATCAGGAGGTTACCAGATTCAAATCTAATTTGAATTTGGTCTCTAAGAGTGGATAAGGCTAAAGGCCCAATCCTTTTACTAACTTTAATCTCAAATTCGCCCCATGGATGGGTGATCATATCAGCCCACCTCGAAATGGGCTTTTGGCCCATTAAGTGTTCAGTGTCTAATTACTTTCCAATTTGCTGACCAGTTGGGCTTCTTTGTATGGCGTGGGACCCAAGCATTGATCTACACACCAGCCACATGGGTTCGGCCCAGCCTCTAAAACAAGGCATAGCCGAATTCGCTGAAAAACTCAATGAACCCCTTGAGTCCATCATATGGACCCTATGGGCCCAACACTTACATTAAGTGGTCCCTGGGCCAAGCCATCTTATATAAACCCAGGGACTGTGGGCAGGTGCAAGATTAGCCCATCAGGCATTATCCTCAATGGTCTTACACTTAACCTCTCAGCCCTTAATGATCAAGCACTGCCCGACAAGAGAGGACCTCTCCCTCGGCTGCAAGGAACAGTGCCGCACTCTCCTCTCACATGGATCCCGGGAATTAAAACCATTTGCAAACAATTCAAAACCGTACATATATATATATATAAAATATATTAATTTTGCAAAAAAAATTCCAACGATTGAAATCAACTGCCGGCAGTTTGGTTTCCATCAGAGAGAGTGCATTCCCCATCATTACCCTCTGTCCGACAAAGTGGCTGATTCTGTCACTATGATCACCCACTCAGATGAATTCTCAAACTGCCCCAACATACCCAGGTTTTGATCCCCGCTAAGGATCTCACTGATTGGCATATCAAAGGCAGCCTGTTCCAACACCTAGTGAAATGTCATAATCGAGTCTAGGGGTCAGGTGTAACTTTTCAGTTTTGCCCATCTATCTCCAAGGTCCAGGGCAATACTGGAAATCTGGTCCGGTTCAAGGATTCAAGTAATCCCATACTGCATGTGCCTCGGGTCTTACCCTGATGGCTGAGACAGGCCATCCCAACACTTGGTGGCACACCAGTATCAGCCTTGGCAGGATAAATCTCCCCAGACTTATCCAACGGCTGTGAACATTTAAAACTAACATGAGTCTCTATAAATGTCCAGTTTTAGGGTTTTACACAGAATTTAACCAAACAACATGAATCAAACATGCACTTTATTTATTTCCACTAAATAACAAAAGTACATCAAATCAGATTGAAGCTAAGGGCATACAAAACTGTCTAACAACTTCAGGGGAGGTTTTTGTTAGACAGTTTTGTATGCCCTTAGCTTCAATCAAAATTGATGTACTTTATGAGTTTATTGTAAATGAATAAAAGTGCATATTTGATTCATGTTCCCTTGGTATTTTCTGTGTAATACCCTTAAACTAGACACTTATTGAGACTCATGTTAGTTTAGAAAGTTCACAGCGAGTGGGTCGGTCTGGGAGACCTATCCTGACAAGGCTGACACTGTGGTGCCATCAAGTCGGTTGAGGTGGCTTGTCTCAGCTACCAGGGTGAGACCCCAGGCACATACAGTGTGGGATTAATTGAATCTTTGAACTGGACCAAATTTCCAGTATTGCCCTGAACCTTGGAGATTGATGGGCAAAACTGAAAGTTACACCCGACCCCTAGACTCGATTATGATATTGCACTAGGTGTTGGATCGGTCTGTCTTTGATGTACCAATCAGTGAGATCCTTAGCGGGGGTCAAAACCTGGGTATGTTGGGAAAATCCAAGAATTCATCTGAGTGGGTGATCATAGTGATAGGATCCGCCCCTTTGTCGGCCAAAGGTAATGATCGGGGATGCGCTTTCACTGTTGGAACCAAGACTACCGGCAGCCGATTTCAACCGTTGAGATTTGTTTTGCAAAGTATATTTTATATGAGATATAAAAGTATATATATTATTGTTTCTAAAATGTTTGCAAAAGGTTTTAATTCCCGGGATCCATATAAGTGGAGAGTGCAACACTGTTCCTTGCAGCCGAGGGAGAGGTCCTCTCTTGTCAGGCAGTGTATGATCATTAAGGGCTGAGAGGTTAAGTGTAAGACCATTGAGGATAATACTTGATGGGCTAATCTTGCATCTGCCCACAGTCCCTAGGTGTTACAAGGTGGCTTGGCCCAGGGACCACTTAGGGTAAGTGTTGGGCCCATAGAGCCCATTTGATGAGTTTCAGGGGGTGCACTGCCTTTAACAGTGTATTCGACCAGGCCTTGTAACAAAGGCTGGGCCGAACCCATGTGGCTGATGTGTAGATCAATGCTTGGGTCCCATGCCATACAAGGAAGCCCAACTGGGCAGCAGTTAGGAAGGTTGAGTGAGCACATAAGCTTAATGGGCCTAAAGCCCATTTTGAACTGGGATATTTATTTAGTTAATTAAAGGGGCAAATTCTGAGATGGATTAGCAGATAGGATAGGGTCTTAATCCTATCCACTCAGAGAGTCCAGATCTGAATGTGATTCAGTTCTAGAAACCTCCTAATGGGATTAGGATAAAGCTAATCTAATCTGCAGATAAGATAAGGGTTTATCCTTATCACTAGAAGAGAAGGCTGATCCAAATAAGATTTGGATAAGCACCTCCTAATGGGATTAGGAGCTGATCTTATAAGTTAACAAAAAGGAGGAGGGGGCGGGAGCCTTGAGAGAGACCAACAAGAAACACATCAGATCCTCTTTAGTGCTGAAATCAAGAAGAGAAAATTCTGTAGCCTGCGAATACTCTCTTGCCGCCTCCCTGCTCTTGTCGCCCTGTTTGCCAGTTCTATCTCCAGATGTGGGAGAAGTCAAGATTGAATCTTGACATCAGTTCTTTGAGAAAGGATTGAAAAGGAAGATGTGCTCACGTTCCATTCTACTATTTCTTGTGAAGGACAGAGTTCTTGGGGAAGAACACTGCTGATTCTGCTCCATCCTGCACTGCGCCATCTTCAGTGAGAGCAGTCTTTGGATCCTTCCTTGGGCGTGAACACCTTCGTTGGGAGATATTACTTCTCCATATCAGGTATTATTCTCTCCCATTCCTTTTGGTTCAGATCTGGTTCAGTTTAAGGTCAAAATTTATCCTTGAAAATATGATTTTCTAAATAGAGAATGTGATTCCCAGTTGAAGGGAGAGAAAAATTTTTGAAATTCGCCCCTTATTCTGCAATCTTTGGGCGTCCATGTGATGGATCTCTCATCCCTTTCAGGGGTATCAGAGCCTAGGTTCAAGTCTTGAACCATTCTATTTCAGATCTGAACCTGCGCAATTAGGGAGAAGGCGTTCTACCCAATTTGCGCAGATTTGGTTTTTGGGAAATTTGTTCCCAAAACAAATGGGCAAATAATCTGAAATTAATTTTAAATAAATCTGATTATTATTTAGAATTGTTCTTTATAATTTTCTTGATTTATGGGCTGTTCGTACAAGAGGAGATTGAATTCATGGTTTGTGCAAGGAACCTGCGATTTTGCAGTTCTTGATTTATTTTGGGTCTGTAAATATTTTTTTTATTTTCTAGACTCAATGTATAGGTATTCGATCTGATGTAATTATTAATAGAAATAGGATTTCTATTTATTTTTATTTTGGATCGAAGTTGGCAACGCAGAAAAGGAGATTTCGCAGAGAAGGATATTTCGCAGATGAGAGAAATGCTATCTGCGATTTGCAGTTTGTGAATCTGCATTCTATGATCTAACCTCTGTTTTGCAGGAAAGATTGTGTGAACAGCCCTCTTTGACTGATTCTTGTTTTTCCTTTTATCAGTATTTAATTTTAGATTATTTTCTTGAATTAAGGATTTAATTAAAAATCAAACACTAGACCCATTCGAACCAAGATTGGTTCAAAACTGTTTGGACCAATTCTAGGGTTTAATCAAGGCTGAATGTCAGCCCTAATTTCCCACTAATGGGCTTAAGGATTGATATTTAATTAAATGGTTAATTCGGCCCAGCCTGTAAAGGCCCAGTTTTAAATAGTTAAAACTACAAAAGCCCATTTTAAAGGATAAAGCTATATGGGCCGAACTGGGTAACCCTAATTCAGCCCATATACCTAGATAATATTAATGGTTAATATTATGGAATTTTAACGGGCTTCCAACAGGCCTTACAGATAATTAATTGATTGGATCAATTTATCCCTACATGTGATGTATGGATGTGTGATGTGCTGTGTTCATGGGCCATAAGTACTTGGCCCATGCTCATTCGACAGTGGCTCTTGCGCACACCATGGCTGAATGCAAATCATTGCCATGGTGTCCCTTTTGGTCATTGGATGACTTCCCTCAGTGGTGGGCCCCACACCTCATCAAGAGGTTACGTGCGGAACCCTAGCCGTTTCAAGGCCCACCGAAATCTGGCTTTATGAAAGTCAGTGGGAGCCACTTTGGTTTGACCTAAATCAAACTAGGGCGTAATTTTGTTCCCTCCAGCTAATATGAGTGCATGTGATAGGGAGATTCATATGATGAACTCTCTAAAGGCCTTCCATCATTAGCATGAGGATGGGTCCTTCAGTAATGAGGAAGCGCACCAGAAAATGGGCTATCCATTTGTTGTTGGGCTTGTCTGAGTGTTTCATAAGATGATAGGGGCGTCATAGACCGATGTGGGAGGGGCTTCACCAGAAAATGGAAACTCTCTCACGGTACCTTGGCGTTCATGAATATGATGGGTAAGCCCTCACTGGACAGAAAGGTTTACCTGAAAACGGCTCTGAACCTTGTCTAACAGAGGCCAAAGGGAAAACTCATATGATGAGTGGATGTGATCCTTCACAGAAAGGTGGTGGGGTTATGCAACTGAAACAGTTGGCTCCATGCACCCTATGTGATTTCCCACATTTCTAGAGACAACCCATAGTCTCCATCACTGAGAGAGGAGGGAAATCTCATAGACAAATAAATAGAAATGGATCATAGATTAAAATCCATATCTATGAAATGAACATGAATCAAATTAGGTTGTGGACTGATGTTTGCTCTTTTATCAGAAAATGGCAAACGGATCTTTTACAAAACTGCTTGATGACAACAAGTTGAAGGGCCCAAACTATGCTGACTGGTACAGGAACCTTATGCTGGTCCTAGCTTCTGAAAAGCTGGACAAAGTGGCAAAGAATCCTGCCCCGAAGCGTCTGGGTGATAGGGCTTCTGAGGCCCGAAGGAGAGACTATCAAGAATGGGAGGAGAAAAACTCCCTTGCCCGGTGTTACATCATTGCCTCCTTAGACAACCCGATACAGAGGCAATTCGACCAGATCGAACTTGCCAAAGACATATTGGACAGTCTCAGGACAATGTATGAAGAGCAAAATCGTTCTACTCGACAAAAGGTCTTGAAACAGTTCATGACCGCACCAAGGGTCAACAAGTTCACCACCATTGTCTTCGGATGATGGGATACATCAACGAACTAGAGGCTCTTGGATCTGGGCTGGACCTTGCAACCCAGATAAATGCTATCCTTAACTCTTTGCCTCCTTCCTTTAATCCGTTCATCATGAACTATAACATGAACAAGCTGAATGTCAGCTTACAAGAGCTCAGCAATATGTTGCAAAGAGCTGAAGAACTGATTAGAAAGGATGAGCCTGTAGCCATGCTTGTTGAAGCTGGAAAGACAGGCAAGAGAAAGAGGAAGGCAAAGAATCCTCAGAAAAAAGCTGCTAAGAGCAAGAAGCAGAAGAAAGACAAAGCAGCGGATGCCAGTCACTTTTGCAAGAAGACCGGCCACTGGAAAAGGAACTGTCCTGCCTACCTGGAATCCAAGAAAGGTAACTTCAAAACTTGTGTTATAGAAACCAATTTGTTGGTAGCTTCTGCATCCTGATGTATTGACTCCGGGGCTTCAACTCATGCTTGTACTGCAGGGGTTCAAGGTAAGCAGAAGGCAGAGTGAAGGAGAAGTCACACTCTTCTTGGGGACTACTGCAACTGTTGCAGCCGCGGCCATAGGAACCGTGGAATTAATTTTTAGAGAAGGAACAATTGTACTGAAAGACTGTCTTTATGTGCAAAATTTAAGGAGAAATTTGATTTCTGTCTCAAAACTGTGTGCAGATGGTTAATACGATTACTATTAAAAGAAACAACAGATTCATCGCATACGAGGAACTGGAGAAAGGTCTCTATGTTCTACATCCTTCTCTAGAAACTAACATAACCGAAACTACGTCGGCTGAAATCCCTAAGAAGAGAGCTCATGATACAGTTAATCCCACGTGTCTGTGGCATTATCGACTTGGCCACATCGGTGTCGACCGAATCACAAGGTTGGTAAAGGATGGTCCTTTGGATTTTCTAACACTAGAAGATCTTCCCACTTGTGAGCCTTGCCTACAAGGCAAGATGATGAAACGGCCATTTAACGGTAAGCTGGAAAGATGTACGGGCACACTTGACCTAATACATACTAATGTATGTGGTCCCCTGAGTGTTAGGACACAAAATCAACACGTGTATTTCATCACCTTCACAGATGATTTTTCACGATATAGTTATGTGTACCTAATGAGACACAAGTCTGAATCCTTTGAAAGGTTCAAAGAGTTCAGACAAGAGGTCGAGAAATAGTTAGGGAGAGAAATTAAGGCCCTTCGATCAGATTGAGGTGGCGAGTATCTATCTGACGAATTCAGGGACTACTTAAAGGACAATGGGATAGTATCACAATTAGCTCCTCCTGCTACACCACAACTTAACGGTGTTTCGGAGAGGAGGAATAGGACCTTATTGGATATGGTCTGGTCGCTTCTCATACACTCAGAGCTACCCACATCCTTTTGGGGTTACGCATTAGAGACTGTGATTTATGTGCTGAATCGGGTTCCAACCAAATCGGTTTCGAATACTCCATATGAACTTTGGACCGGAAAGAAACCAAGTGTCAGACACTTGAAGATTTGGGGTTGTCCAACACATGTTAAAAGAACGAGTGCAGACAAGTTGGAATCTAAGACCAGTCGTTGCCTATTTGTAGGCTACCCAAAAGGCTCTGTAGGTTACCTATTCTATGACCCAAGTGAGCAGAAAGTGTTCTGCAGTCGTAATGCGCAATTCTTGGAAATCGACTATATCCTAGACACCCATCGTCAGGAAGTTGTTCTTGATGAGGAGAGCTCAGGAGCAGTGGGAGATGTCCCACAAGTTCCAGGTAGTGACCAACCTAGAAGATCCACTCGAGTATCCAGGCTACCAGTCTGTTATGGTTATGACCAGGATAGTTACCTGGTGGAAACCTTGACTAGTGAGGAGGATCCCGTGACTTACATGAAAGCTATGTTGGACATAGATTCCCAGAAGTGGGTGGAGGACATGAGAGCAGAGATGGACTCAATGGAGACCAATGGAGTCAGGACTCTAGTAGATCCGCCCTCCGGGGTAAAAGCAATTGGCGGCAAATGGATTTACAAGAGGAAGAAGGGCCCTGATGGTAAGGTTGAGACCTTCAAGGCTCGTCTGGTGGCGAAAGGGTACACTCAGAAAGAGGGCATTGATTATGAGGAAACATTTTTGCTAGTGGCCATGCATAAATCCATTAGGATCCTACTAGCTGTAGCAGCATACCATGATTATGAGATTTGGCAAATGGATGTCAAAACTGCATTCCTGAATGGAGATCTTACTGAAGATATCTATATGCAGCAGCCGCAAGGCTTCATTCCTACAGGTCATGAAAACATGGTATGTAAACTTAATAGATCCATTTATGGACTTAAGCAAGCTTCTAGAAGTTGGAACATCCCTTTTGACTTTGTCGTCAAATCGTTTGACTTCGAGCAGAATCCGGATGAACCCTGTGTCTACAAGAAGTACAGTAGAGATAAGGTTACCTTCTTGGTTCTGTATGTAGATGACATTCTACTCATTGGGAATGATGTAGGTATGTTAACTACGGTGAAAGTATGGTTATCACAGCAATTCTCCATTAAAGATCTTGGAGAAGCCTTCTATATACTGGGTCTTTGACTTTATAGAGATAGATCGAAGCAGATAATAGGATTATCCCAATCTGCTTATATTGACAAAATAGTCAAGAGATACAGCATGGAAAACTTCAAAAAAGGAAATGTTCCTTTCAGGCACGGAGTCACTCTCTCCAAGAAGATGTCTCCCAAGACTTCTGAGCAGATTGATGGCATGAAAGACGTTGCCTATGCCTCTGCCGTAGGGAGCATCATGTATGCCATGCTGTGCACTCACCCTGACATAGCTCAGGCAGTGAGTGTAGTAAGTAGATTTCAGGCCAACCCAGGGCAGGAGCATTGGACTGTTGTGAAAAACATACTTAAATACCTTCGAAGAACAAAAGAGTTTTGTTTAGTATTCGACGGTAGCTCACTACAGATCCAAGGGTATACAGATGCCAATTTCCAGTCAGACCCAGATGATAGAAAGTCTATATATGGATATGTTTTCACGATAAGATCATGTGTTGTTTGCTGGAAAAGCAGCAAACAGGGGTCCACTACAGACTCCACGACCGAGGCCGAGTACATTGCCGCAAGGGAGGCTGCCAAAGAAGCTGTATGGATGAAGAAGTTCATTCATGGTTGTGAGTAGTTCCGCCCGACACATCACCCATCCCATTGTTGTGTGACAACAATGGAGCCATTGCTCAAGCTAAGGAGCCACGAGCCCACTCGAAGTCGAAGCACATTGAGAGGAAGTACCACGTACTGCGGGAGATTGTTGGTAGAGGGGACGTCCTGATTCAGAATGTAGCGTCAGCGGAAAATGTAGCAGACCCATTGACAAAGCGACTATCATAGAAAGTGTTTAAGAAACACGTGGAAAGCATAGGACTCCGGCTAGTACCTGATTGGACCTAAGTGCAACTGGGAGCTGTTAGACAGTTTTGTATCCCCTTAGCTTCAATCAAAATTGATGTACTTTATGAGTTTATTGTAAATGAATAAAAGTGCATATTTGATTCATGTTCCCTTGGTATGTTTCTATGTAATACCCTTAAACTGGACACTTATTGAGACTCGTGTTAGTTTAGAAAGTTCACAGCCTATGAGTCAGTCTGGGAGACCTATCCTGACAAGGCTGACACTGTGGTGCCATCAAGTCGATTGAGGTGGCTTGTCTCAGCTACTAGGGTGAGACCCCAGGCACATACAGTGTGGGATTAATTGAATCTTTGAACTGGACCAGATTTCCAGTATTGCCCTGGACCTTGGAGATTGATGGGCAAAACTAGAAAGTTACACCCGACCCCTAGACTCGATTATGATATTGCACTAGGTGTTGGATCGGTCTGTCTTTGATGTACCAATCAGTGAGATCCTTAGCGGGGGTCAAAACCTGTGAATGTTGGGACAATCCGAGAATTCATCTGAGTGGGTGATCATAGTGACAGGATCAGCCCCTTTGTCGGACAAAGGTAATGATCGGGCATGCGCTCTCACTATTGGAAACCAAGACTGCCGACAGCCGATTTTAACCGTTGAGATTTGTTTTGCAAAGTATATTTTTTATGAGATATAAAAGTATATATATTATTATTTCTAAAATGTGTGCAAAAGGTTTTAATTCTCAGGATCCATATAAGTGGAGAGTGCAACACTGTTCCTTGCAACCGAGGGAGAGGTCCTCTCTTGTCGGGCAGTGTATGATCATTAAGGGCTGAGAGGTTAAGTGTAAGACCATTGAGGATAATACCTGATGGGCTAATCTTGCATCTGCCCACAGTCCCTGGGTGTTACAAGGTGGCTTGGCCCAGGGACCACTTAGGGTAAGTGTTGGGCCCATAGAGCCCATTTGATGGGTTTCAAGGGGTACACTATCTTTAACAGTGTATTCAACCAGGCCTTGTAACAAAGGCTGGGCCGAACCCATGTGGCTGATGTGTAGATCAATGCTTGGGTCCCACGCCATACAAGGAAGCCCAACTGGGCAGCAGTTAGGAAGGTTGAGTGAGCACATAAGCTTAATGGGCCTAAAGCCCATTTTGAACTGGGATATTTATTTAGTTAATTAAAGGGGCAAATTCTGAGATGGATTAGCAGATAGGATAGGGTCTTAATCCTATCCACTCAGAGAGTCCAGATCTGAATGTGATTCAGTTCTAGAAACCTCCTAATGGGATTAGGATAAAGCTAATCTAATCTGCAGATAAGATAAGGGTTTATCCTTATCACTAGAAGAGAAGGCTGATCCAAATATGATTTGGATAAGCACCTCCTAATGGGATTAGGAGCTGATCTTTTAAGTTAACAAAAAGGTGGAGGGGGCGGTAGCCTTGAGATATCTGCAACCTGCGAATACTCTCTTGCTGCCTCCCTTCTCTTGTCACCCTGTTTGCCAGTTCGATCTCCAGCTGTGGGAGAAGTCAAGATTGGATCTTGACATCAGTTCTTTGAGAAAGGATTGAAAAGGAAGCTATGCTCATGTTCCATTCTACTGTTTCTTGCGAAGGACAGAGTTCTTGGGGAAGAACACTGCTGATTCTGCTCCATCCTGCACTGCACCATCTTCAGTGGGAGCAGTCTTTGGATCCTTCCTTGGGCGTGAACACCTTTGTTGGGAGATATTACTTCTCCGTATCAGGTATTATTCTCTCCCATTCCTTTTGGTTCAGATCTGGTTCAATTTAAGGTTCAAGATTTATCCTTGAAAATATGATTTTCTAAATAGAGAATGTGATTCCCAGTTGAAGGGAGTGAAAAATTTTTGAAATTCGCCCCTTATTCCGCAATCTTTGGGCGTCCATGTGATGGATCTCTCATCCCTTTCAGTTTTTGTATTTTACCCTTGTATTTATACTATTCTATATCTAGTCATGATCCAAATTTGATTAGAATTAGTTATAAATCAGATGGAGAAGATCTGGTATGAATTCAAATATAAACAAATCGAATTCAGATCTACCTATATCCAATCAAAATCGATACATTTTCAACCCTAATTTAGCAGTGGGGAGCATTAGGTCATGTGTTTGGCAGGGTTTTCAATGGGTTGGGCCTACCCGATAGACCCAAATTAATTATAATGGTTTTGGTTCCATGATTTTGTCATGATTCCTAATTGGGTTGGTTACAGTTCTTGCCTATCTCAAATCGTTTCAAACTCGGAACCAATTATATATATATAATTTTTATCATGTTTTATGTTTTAAATGGTAAATTTGATAGAATAAGATAATATTAGTTAAAGATACTTGACTTATTAACATATAGATAATTTAGTATTTATCTACATTTTTATTAAGGTTATTGATGAAGGGTAAAATGACCCTCCAATTACAAGCTACAACATGATGACCAAAATCGTCCAACGACACCTCGACATCACATGTGGCACAACCTCGACTGAATGATCCTTGACAGATCACATTGATTGCTTCGAACACTGGCCTACCTCTTTAACCTAGGCAACATGTGACTAGAGGTGTCACATCGACCTCAGGATGGCTTCGACCTGCATGAAATGTCTTTTCTTATCCATTTGCACCACTTAGCACCCCTAAAACGTTTGCGGACATGATGCCCACCTAGCAATGGTAAACTCACCTCCTTTCACTTCACAAGAAATCAGATAAGAGTCACTATGACGTTATGCAGGCATACTCCATAAGCAACGGATGCATAAGGCCTATCATCTCCAAATGTGCTAGACATGCCCCGACCGAGCTTTGAAGTCTATGTAAGGGTGACCCTTCACCCTCCAACAGTATGCTTACTCTTCCATACACATACTCTACTATGCACTCAACTCTGAATCTCTACCAACTAGCTCTTATTCTCTTTGGAAACTTAGTACTAACTTGACCATCAAAGTTCCCTTGCCTAGGCCATCCTCTCGGGCTCTCTAACATGTTCATGCTTGCATAAATGACCCAACAAACCTCAATTCACACTATCCAATCTATCATTGCCAGTAGAGACTCAATGCGATTTAATCCTCATCAATTGATGTTGTCTGTGGGAACCGGACATAAAAGCCTATTCCTACATTCTTTCTTTTATCACTTTCAACATGTCTTCACCAAAGGGTAAGGAAGTTCAGGTTAGCGGATCCTCCTCTAGGGATAATTGCAGAGTGTTGAGTCCTTAGTGATGCTAGTGGGGGTGAACGACCAACAATTCCAGGACCTTATGTGTTTGGTTGGAGATATGGACCTTCATATGTAAGCTTGGGAAGAATGCATGGCCGTAATGGGACTGTAATAGCCCAAGGCGCCCATGCGAGAAAAACCACCTTGGAATCAGTAAAACCAAACAACCCATGTTTCCAGAAATCCCATGTATGTCCCTGAGGGAGAGGGAAGTAGAGCCACCTCCTCTAACAAGTCTGACAACCCGCGCTTTGTGCCAGGCTCCAGGTGAGACAAACACAAAAGAAGCCCTTGGCACGAACCAACGAATAACTGGTCGGGCCCAGAGAAGACCCTCCTACCAACCTCAGAGATCGTGAGCCTAGCCGCTTCTAGTCTCTCATGTTGCTTCATGGGGCCAGGAAGGTGAACATGTGCCTAGCCTTCCCAACTACCTTTCACCAGACAACCCGCACATATGGTATTCGAGGCTTGCACTAGGTGGCTCCACAAGTACTTCTAAAAGTTCAACCTAGAGTTTCTTCAACTTTGTGAGTTCGATCTAGTAATTCAGGTAGCAACAGCCATAAACAGAGTTGGGGATCATCGTCTGTAGTTCTCCTTGGAAAAGAATCCTCTTTCTGACAAGGAGGCCTTCCTCACTTGTGTAGAGAAATACATGAACACCGAAGAGGTAATCCAAGTGCAGGGAAACTAGGTAAATAGGAAGAAGAGGAAGGATCAAGATGAAGATTGGGGTGAAAGCAACAAAAAACAAGGCTGACAAGATAATAGATTGTCTAGATGATTACATTCACCGATGTAGATAAAGAAGATGGACTACCTGAAGTTGTTACCATGCATAAAAGATAAACCAGCGAATAGGAACTAGGATCGGTACTTCCATTTCCACCGAGCTAAAGGGCACAACATCGAATACTGTCGAGACCTCAAGAACAAGATCGAGGAGTTAATTTAGTGTGGATACCTAGAACAGTTTGTGAAGAAGGATGACAAACTAGCTGAGCAGTCAAGGGACCAGTGGAAGGAGCTTGAAGATGAGGTGTTCACCGGTGTGATCGTGATGATCACTAGAGGACCCATCATGGCCGGGTGCAACTCGTCGGTTGGGAAGGTGTTAATGTGGGAACTATGGTCCAAGGAAGATAACCTAACTCCAAAGAGGTTGAGGACCAAGGAGATAATCTCATTCAGTGATGACGACCTATAAGGTGTCCACTCCTTCATGATGACTCATTGGTGGTGAAAATGGTCATCACCAACTATGAGGCAAAAATGATTAAATGTGGTAGTTTGGATGATATTCTTTTTGTTGAAGCATTTGACAAGATGAACATGGACCGAAAACACCTCATCCCAATTGGTTTTAGTGGGAACATCAATCACTGAATCAAGAAAATCAACCTCTTGGTAACAATGGGGACCATGCTAAATAGGATAACATTGATGCATGACTTTTTAGTAGTTGACACTTTGTTACCCTATAACATGATCTTGGACCGCCCTTTAAGATGTAGTGTCAACCTACCACCTCACTATGAAATTCCCAACTAAACAAGAAATTATGGTAGTTCATGAAGGGATGAGAGATCCATCACATGGACGCCCAAAAGTTAAGGAATAGGGTGGGCGAATTTCAAAAATTTCTCTCCCATCAACTGGAAATCGTATTCCCTATTTTAGAAAAAATCATATTTTTCAATGATCAATCTTGAACCAGATTTGGAACGAAATAGTAGAAAATGTATGTATTGGATATAGAGAAATAGTATCTCTCAATGGAGGTGTTTACGCCCAAAGAAGATCACCAAACACTGCTCCCACTGAATATGACACAATGGATAGAGGAGCAGAATCAGAAGGGTCCATCCACCTACGAAGTCTTCAGCAAGAATCCAATGAAGGCAGTGAGCACAAGTTCCTATCAGCCTTTCAGCAAAGACTGATGTCAAGATCCAATCGTGACCACTCCTACAATGTTGGAGAATGAACTGGCAGTATGACGGCGGTAGGAAGAGATCACAGGGAGAAGGCGCAGTCACACTGTTTATTCTTCTCTCTGTAATTCGAGATCTAGTATCTCTGGAATTTCAGGGATGATTTGGATGGTTCGCCCCTTCCTATTTTTATAGACTTAAAGAGATCAGCTCCTGATCCTATCAGGAGTTTCCTAATTCAGATCATAATCTGAATTTGGACTCTCTTTAAGTGATAAGAATAAAACCCTTATCTTATATGTAGATTAGATTAGCCTTCTCCTGATCTTATTAGGAGGTTACTAGATCTGAATTCAGATCTGGTCTCTCTCTCTGAGTGGATAGAGTGGAACTCTATCCTATCAGCTGATTTAATCCCATATCTGCCCTCTCTATTTAACTAATTAAAATAGGCTAGTTCAAAATGGGCTTTAGGCCCAATAAGTTTATGTGCTCAAACTGCTTCCAAACTGCTGCCCAGTTGCACTTCTTTATATAGCGTGGGACCCAAGCATTGATCTATACATCAGCCACATGGGTACGGCCCAACCTTTGTTACAAAGCCTAGCCGAATACACTGTTGTGGACAGTGCACCCCTTGAAACCCATCACATGGGCTTCTATTGGGCCCAACACTTACATTAAGTGGCCCTTGGCCAAGCCACCTTATAAAAACCCAAGGACTATGGGTAGATGCAAGATTAGCCCATCAGGCATTACCCTCAGTGGCCTTACACTTAACCTCTCAGCTCATAATGATCAAACACTGCCCGACAAGAGAGGACCTCTCCCTCGGCTGCAAGGAACAATGTTGCATTCTCTACTCACATGGATCCCAGGAATTAAAACCTTTTGCAAATGTTTGGAAACCATAATATATATACTTTTATATCTCATATAAAATATATTTTGCAAAACAAATCTCAATGATTGAAATTGGCTGCCGGCAGTCTTGGTTTCCATCAGATAGAGTGCATCCTCGATCATTACCTTTGTCTGACAAAGGGGCTGATCTTGTCACTATGATCACCCACTCAGATGAATTCTCAGGCTGTCCTAACATACCCAGGTTTTGACCGCTGCTAAGGATCTCACTGATTGCCATATCAAAGACAGCCCAATCCGACACCTAGTGTAGTATCATAATCGAGTCTAGGGGCCAGGTGTAACTTTTCAGTTTTTCCCATCAATCTCAAAGATCCAGGGCAATACTAAAAATCTGGTCTGGTTCAAAGATCCAATTAATCATGCACTACATGTGCCTTGGGTCTCACCCTAGCAGCTGAGACAAGCCACCTCAACATTTGGCAGCACACCAATGTCAGCCTTAGTAGGATAAATCTCCCCAGACTTACCAACAGCTGTGAAAATTCCAAACTAACACGAGTCTCATAAGTGTCCAGTTTAAGGGTATTACACAGAAACACACCACAAGAACAGGAATCAAATATGAACTCTTTTCATTTACAATAAATTCATAATGTACATCATTCTGATTGGAGCTAAGGGCATACAACTGTCTAATAGCTACCACTTGCACTTAGGTCCAATCTGGTGCAAACCGGAGTCCCAGACTTCCCACGTGTTTCTAAAACACCTTCTGTGTTAGTGGTTTAAAAAATGGGTCTGCCAATTCTCCGCTGATGCTACCTCTTAACATCAACCTCCCATTGTCACACAATAGTGGAATGGGTGATGTGCGGAATTCCAAATTCAGAAATGAACACCTTCATTCATAACGCAGCCTCACTTACGGCAATGTGTTCGGCTTTGGTTGTGGACTGTTAATTTGCTACTTAGGACCCTTGTTTGCTGACATTCTGGAACAACACACGATCCTATCATGAAAACATACCCAGATGTAGACTTTCTATCATCTGGATCCGACTAAAAATCGGCATCAGTATACCCCTGGATCTATAGTGAACTACCATCGAATACTAGATAAAACTCTTTTGTCCTTTGAAGGTATTTAAGTGTGTTTTTCATAGCAGTACAGTGCTCCGACCCACTCGCTGTGAACTTTCTAAACTAACATGAGTCTCAATAAGTGTCCAGTTTAAGGGTATTACACAGAAACATACCAAGGGAACATGAATCAAATATGCACTTTTATTCATTTACAATAAACTCATAAAGTACATCAATTTTGATTGAAGCTAAGGGCATACAAAACTGTCTAACAATTTTTAGGTAAACCTTTTTGTCCAATGAGTGCTTACCCATCATGTTCGTGAACGCCAAAGTACCATGAGAGAGTTCCCATTTTCTGGTGTGTTTCCTCATTATTGAATGACCCATCCTCATGCTAATGATGGAAGGCCTTTAGAGAGTTCATCATATGAATCTCCCTATCACCTGCACTCATATCAATTGGAGGGAACAGTTATTACGCCCTAGTTTGATTTAGGTCAAACCAAAGTGGCTCCCACTGACTTTTATAAAGTCAGATTTTGGTAGGCCTTAATCGGCTAGGGTTCCACACGTAACATCATGATGAGGTGTGGGGCCCACCACTGAGGGAGGTCATCCAATGACCAAAAGTGACACCATGGCAATTATGTGCATTCAGCCATGGTGTGCGCAAGAGCCACTGTCGATTGAGAAAAGGCCAAGCACTTATGGCCCATGTACGTAGCACATCACACATCCATTCATCTCATGCAATGATAGATTGATCAAATCAATTAATCATCTGTAAGGCACATTGGAAGCCTGTTTTAAATCCATAATATTAACCATTAATATTATCTAGGTATATGGGCTGAATTAGGGTTATCCAGCTCGGCCCATATAGCTTTAACCTTTGAAGTGGGCTTTTGGCAATTTTAACTATTTAAAACTGGGCCTTTATAGGTTGGGCCAATTTAACCATTTAATTAAATATCAATCCTCAAGCCCCTTAGTGGGAAAATTAGGGCTGACTTTCAGCCTTGATTAAACCCTAGATTTGGTCCAAACAGTTTGAACCAATCTTGGTATGGGTCTATGGTTTGATCTTTAATTAAATCATTAATTCAAGAAAATAATCTGAAATTAAAGAACTGATAAAACAAAAACAAGAATTAGTCAAATAGGTTGTTTGCACAATCCATCCTGAAAATAGAGGTTAGATCACAGATTGTGGTTTCTCAAACTACAAATCACAGGTAGCGAATGTCCCATCTGCGAAATCTCCTTCCAGGCACCGCCATCTTTGATCCAAAATAAAATAAATAGAAATCCTATTTCTATTAATGATTAAATTAGATCAAATACCTATACATTCAGTCTAAAAAAAATTATTAGCAGAACAAATGTAATGAATAAATCAAGAAACTACAAATCTTGTAGGTTCCTTGCGCAAACCAAGAAATCGATCTCCTCTTATACGAACACCCCAAAAATCAAGAAAATCATAAAGAACAGTTCTAAATAATAATTAGATTTATATAAAATTCATTTCAGATTATTTGCCCATTATTTTGGGAACAAGTTTCCCAAAACCCATATCTGCGCAAATCGGGTAGAACGATTTTGGATTAAAAGTCCCTTTAAGTGATAGGGGATAACCCTTATCTTATCTGTAGATCAGATCAGCCATCTCCTAATCTAATTAAGAGGCTTCCAGATCTAAATCTAATTTAGATCTTGGACTCTCTAAGTGGATAGGGTCAAGGCCCAAACCTATTAGTTGATCCATCTCAGAATTCGGCCCTTTAATTGACTGATCAAATCAGCCCATTTCGAAATGGGCTTAAGGCCCATTTTAGATTATGTACTCACTTACCCTTCCAAACTGCTGCCCAGTTGAGCTTCCTTGTATGGCGTGGGACCCAAACATTGATCTACACATCAGCCACATGGGTTTGGCCTGGCCTTTATTACAAGGCCTAGCCGAATACACTGTTATGGACAGTGCACCCCCTGAAACCCATCTTATGGGCTCTATGGGCCCAACACTTACCCTAAGTGGTCCCTGGGCCAAGCCACCTTGTAACACCCAAGGATTGTGGGCAGATGCAAGATTAGCCCATCAGGTATTATCCTCAATGGTCTTACACTTAACCTCTCAGCCCATAATGATCATACACTGCCCGACAAGAGAGGACCTCTCCCTCGGCTGCAAGGAACACTGTTGCACTCTCTGCTTATATGGATCCCGAGAATTAAAACCATTTGCAAATCATTTCGAAACCATAATGTATATACTTTTATATATAAAATATATTTTGCAAAACAAATCTCAACGATTGAAATCGGCTGCCGGCAGTCTTGGTTTCCATCAGTGAGAGTGCATCCCCGATCATTACCTTTGTCAGACAAAGGGGCTGATCCTGTCACTATGATCACCCACTCAAATGAATTCTCAGACTGTTCCAACATACCCAGGTTTTAACCCCCGCTAAGGATCTCACAGATTGGTATATCAAAGACAACCCAATCTAACACCTAGTGCAGTATCATAATCGAGTCTAGGGGTCGGGTGTAACTTTCCAGATTTGCCCATCAATCTCCAAGGTCCAGGGCAATACTAGAAATCTGGTCCAGTTCAAAGATTCAATTAATCCAACACTATATGTGCCTAGGGTCTCACCCTGGCAGCTAAGACAGGCCACCCCAACCGACTTGGTAGCACCACAGTGTCAACCTTGTCAGGATAGGTCTCCCCAGACCGATCCACTGGCTGTGAATATTCTAAACTAACACGAGTCTCATTAAGTGTCCAATTTAAGGGTATTACATAGAAACATACCAAGGGAACATGAATCAAATATGCACTTTTATTCTTTTACAATAAACTCATAAGGTACATCATCTTGATTGAAGCTAAGGGCATACAATTGTTCCTTCTCTAAAAATTAACTCCATGGTTTCTATGGTTGTGGCTGCAACACTTGCAGAAGTCCCCAAGAAGAGTGTAACTTCTCCCTCACTCAGCCTTCTGCTTACCTTGAACCCCTATAGTGAGTTACACACTTGAGTTGAAGCCCTGAAGTCAATACACCAGGACGCAGAAGCTACCAATAAATTGGTTTCTATAACACAAGATTCGGGATTACCTTTCTTGGATTCCAGGTAGGTAGGACAGTTCCTTTTCCAGTAGTCAGTCTGTTTGCAGAAGTGGCAGGCATCTGATGCTTTGTATTTCTTCTGCTTCTTACCCTTAGTGGCTCTCTTCTGAGGCTTCTTTGCCTTCTTCTTTCTCTTGCCTATCTTGCTAGCTTCAACAAGCATAGCTACAGGCTCATCCTTTTCAATCAGTTCTTCTGCTAGTTGCAACATGTTGCTAAGCTCTTGTAAGCTGACATTCAGCTTATTCATGTTATAATTCCTGATGAACGGATTAAAGAAATGTGGCAAAGAATTAAGGATGGCGTCTATTTGGGTCGCAAGATCTAGCTTGGATCCCAGAGCTTCAAGATCATTGATGTAGCCCAACATTCGAAGACAATGTTGTGAACTTGTTGCCCTTTGGACATTTGAGCGATCATGAACTTTTTCAAGACCTTTTAAAAAGTAGAATGATTCTGCTCCTCATACATTGTTCTTAAACTATCCAATATCTCCTTGGCGAGCTCGATCTGATCGAACTGCCACTGTATCAGATTGTCTATGGAGGCAATGATGTAACACCGGGCAAGGGAGTTTTTCTCCTCCCAGTCCTGATAGTCTCTCCTCTAAGCCTCAGAAGCCCTATCATCCGGACGCTCCAGAGCAGGATTTTTAGCCACTTTGTCTAACTTTTCGGAAATTAGGACCAACATAAGGTTCCTATACCAGTCGGCATAGTTCAGGTCCTTCAGCTTGATGTCATCAAGAAGCTTTGCAAATTGTCTGTTTGCCATTTTCTGATAAAAAACAAACATCAGTTCTCAACCTATTTTGATTCATGTCCATTACATAGATATGGCTTTTAATCTACGTTCCATTCCCATTTAGTCATCCCTGAGATTTCCCTCCCATCTCAGTGACGGAGACTATGAGTTGTCTCTGGAAATGTAGGAAATCACATAGGGTGCATGGAGCCAACTGTTTCAGCTGCATAACCCCACCACCTTTTTTCGAAGGATCATATCCACTCATCATATGTGCTTTTCCTTTGGCCTCTATCAAACAAGGTTCAGAGCCGTTTTTAGGTAAACCTTTTTGTCCAATGAGTGCTTACCCATCATATTCGTGAATACCAAGGTACCGTGAGAGAGTTCCCATTTTTTGGTGAAGCCCCTCCCATATCAGTCTATGACGCCCCTATCATCTTATGAAACACTCAGACAAGCCCAACAGCAAATGAACAACCCATTTTCTGGTGCGTTTCCTCATTACTAAATGACCCATCCTCATGCTAATGATGGAAGGCCTTTAGAGAGTTCATCATATGAATCTCCCTATCTCATGCACTCATATTAGCTGGAGGGAACAATAATTACGCCCTAATTTGATCTAGGTCAAACCAAAGTGGCTCCCACTGACTTTTATAAAGCCAGATTTTGGTGGTCCCAAATCGGCTAGGGTTCCGCATGTATCCTCTCCAGGAGGTGTGGGGCCCACCACTGAGGGAGGTCATCCAATGACCAGTAGGGACACCATGGCAATGATGTGCATTCAGCCATGGTGTGCACAAGAGCCACTATCGAATCAGCATGGGCCAAGCCCTTATGGCCCATGAGTGTAGCACATCACACATCCATACATCACATGCAGGGAAGAATTGATCCAATCAATTAAGTATCTTTAAAGCCCATTTGGAGCTCAATTTAATCCATAATATTAACCATTAATATTATCTAGGTAGATGGGCTGAATTAGGGTTGATCAGTTCGGCCCATATAGCTTTATCTACGAACTGGGCTTTTAGCAGTTTTAACAAATTAAAATCGTGCCTTTACAGGTTGGGCCAAATTAAAAATTTAATTAATTATCAATCCTCAGGCCCATTAGTGGGAAAATTAGGGCTGACATTCAGCCTTGATTGAACCCTAAATTCGAATTGATCTAGAGTTTGATCTTTAATTAAAGATTTAATTCAATAGATTAATCTGAAATTAAATACTAATAAAAATAATTCAAGAATCAGTTAGATAGGGTTGTTCGCACAATCCATCCTGCAAAACAGAGGTTAGATCACAGTTTGCAGTTTCATAAACTGTAAATCGCAGATAGCGATTCTCCCATCTGCGAAATCTCCTTCCTTGCGCTGCCATCTTCGATCCAAAATAAAATTAAATACAAAACTTAATTTCTATTATAATTACATCAAATCGAATGCCTATACATTCAGTCTAAAAAATAAAAAATAAAATTATTTTACAGACCAAATGTAATAAAATAATCAAGAAACTGCAAAATCATAGGTTCCTTGCGCCAATCAAGATTTCGATCTCCAGTTGTACAAATAGCCCATAAATCAAGAAAATAATAAAGAATGATTCTAAATAAATTCCAGATTTATAAAAATAAATGTTAGATCATTCGCCCATTAACCGAGAACAAATTTCCTGGAAAAAACTTTAAACTGCACAAATCGGGTAGAACACCTTCTGCGTATTTGCGCAGGTTTCAGATCTGGTTTGCTTGGTTCAAGCCATGAAACTAGCTCTGATAACACTAAAGGGATGAGAGATCCATCACATGGACACCCAAAAGTTGCGAAATAGGTTGGGCGAATTTCAAAAATTTCTCTCCCTTCAACTAGGAATCGTATTCCATATTTTAGAAAAATCATATTTTTCAATGATCAATCTTGAACCATGAATCAAACCAGATTTGAAATGAAATAGTAGGAGAGGGATATACCTGATACAGCGAAATAATATCTCTCAATGGAGGTGTTCACACCCAAAGAAGATCACCAAAGATTGCTCCCACTGAAGATGACACAATGGATGGAGGAGCAGAATCAGCAGGGTCCGTCCCACAAACCGAATTCTTCAGCAAGAATCCAATGGAGAAAGTGAGCACAACTTCCTATCAGCCTTTCAGCAAAGACTGATGTCAAGATCCAATCTTGACCACTCCTACAATGTTGGAGAATGAACTGGTAGTATGGCGGCGGCAGGAAGGGATCATAAGGAGAAGGCGCAGTCACACTGTGTATTCTTCTCTTTGTAATTCAAGATCTAGTATCTCTGGAATTTCTGGGATGATCTGGATGGTTCACCCTCTCCTGTTTTTATAGGCTTAAAGGGATCAACTCCTGATCCTATCAGGAGTTTCCTAATTCATATCATAATCTGAATTTGGACTCTCTTTAAGTGACAAGGATAAAACCCTTATCTTATCTGTAGATTAGATCAGCCTTCTCCTGATCTTATCGGGAGGTTTCCAGATCTGAATTCAGATCTGGTCTCTCTCTGAGCGGATAGAGTAGGACTCTATCCTATCAGCTGATTTAATCTCAAATCCCCCCTCTATTTAACTAATTAAAACATGCTATTTTGAAATGGGCTTTAGGCCCAATAAATTTATGTGCTCAAACT
This sequence comes from Nelumbo lutea, assembly GCF_056320005.1. NCBI lineage: Eukaryota > Viridiplantae > Streptophyta > Magnoliopsida > Proteales > Nelumbonaceae > Nelumbo > Nelumbo lutea. Next base: position 55,954,797 of record NC_142689.1, on the reverse strand, counting down.
ATTTCCAAACTACTACCCAATTGGGCTTCTTTGTATGGCGTGGGACCTAAGCATTGATCTACACATCTGCCACATGGGTTCAGCCCAACCTTTGTTACAAGGCCTGGCCGAATACACTGTTGTGGACAGTGCACCCCCTGAAACCCATCACATGGGCTTCTATTGGGCCCAACACTTACATTAAGTGGTCCCTGGGCCAAGCCACCTTATATAAACCCAGGGACTGTAGGCAGATGCAAGATTAGCCCATCAGGCATTACCCTCAGTGGCCTTACACTTAACCTCTCAGCCCATAATGATCAAGCACTGACCGACAAGAGATGACCTCTCCCTCGGTTGCACGGAACAGTGTTGCACTCTCTACTCACATGGATCCCGAGAATTAAAATCTTTTGCAAATGTTAGAAAACTATAATTATATATACTTTTATATCTCATATAAAATATATTTTGTAAAACAAATCTCAATGATTGAAATTGGCTGCCGACAGTCTTGGTTTCCATTAGAGAGAGTGCATCCCCGATCATTACCTTTGTCCGACAAAGGGGCTGATCCTGTCACTATTATCACCCACTCAGATGAATTCTCAAACTGTCCCAACACACCCAGGTTTTGACCCCCGTTAAGGATCTCACTGATTGGCATATCAAAGACAGCCCAATCTGACACTTAGTGCAGTATAATAATCGAGTCTAGTGGCACGTGTAACTTTTCAGTTTTGCCCATCAATCTCCAAGGTCCAGGGCAATACTGGAAATCTGGTCCGGTTCAAAGATTCATTTAGTCCTACACAACATGTGCCTTGGGTCTCACCCTGGCGGCTGAGATAGGCCACCCCAACATTTGGCAGCACCCCAGTGTTAGCCTTGGCAGGATAAATCTCCCCAGACTTATCCAATGGCTGTGAACATTCTAAACTAACACGAGTCTCATAAGTGTCCAGTTTAAGGGTATTACACAAAAGCACACCACAGGAACATGAATCAAATATGTACTTTATTCATTTACAATAAATTCATAATGTACATCATTCTTATTGGAGCTATGGGCATACAACTATCTAACAGTTCAAGGGGACCAACTCAAGTTGAGGAAATGCTATGTGGCAATGCTTAAGGGAAAAGGGAAGCAGTTGCTGGCAGTTGACCTTGATCTTGACTTCCTTGAAGAGCTCGACGACAACCGAGGAATAACCCTTGGAAGATACAGTCTCACTTCCTCTTTTTGAAACTGGGATCGAGAGGAAACTGCAGATTGGGTTGTTCTTCCAGGAAACCCTCCATACCAAAATGGTAAGATTTTTATAGTCAAATTTTGATTTTTTTTCCTAGTCAACCGACAACATGCCTGGCATTGACCCTTCCGTCATTACCCACAAACTAAATGTCGAACCTAATGTTAGGCCTATAAAACAAAGAAAATAGATCTTCGCCCTAGATTGGTTGAGGACCATCAATAAGGAGGTTAGGAGTCTCCTTAATGTTGAATTCTTACGCGAAGTAGAGTACTCTGACTAGATAGCCAATGTGGTACTAATAAAAAAGGCAAACGGAAAGTGGTGCATGTCATTGACTACACCAACCTGAATAGAGTCTATCCAAAGGATAGCTTCCCACTCCCTAGAATGGAACATCTAGTAAATGTCACCTTGGGGATTTAAGCAATTAAGCTTCATGGATGCTTACTCAGGCTACAACTAGATTCAAATGGATCCTTTAGAACAAGAAAAAAAACACTTTTGTAACCGAGACTAGTTCATATTGTTACAAGGTTATGCCCTTTGGTCTTAAGAATGTTGGGCCAACTTACTAGTGACTTGTTAATAAAAGTTTTCATGATTTAATTTGAAATATAATAGAAGTTTATGTTGATGACATGGTCACAAAAAGTAAATTTTCCGATTCATACATTGCCAACATAGCTGGGTTCTTTAACATTTTAAGAAAATAGAATTTAAAGCACAACCCAAATAAATGTGTATTCAACATCACATCAGGTAAATTCCTCAATTAAAAAATGGTAACCTAATGTGGCATCGAAACCAACCCTAAGAAGATCTAGGAAATCCTAGATATGCCATCTCTGAGGTCTATTAAGGAAGTTCAAAGACTCACTGGCCGAATAGTCACCCTTAGTCACTTTATGTCTACATCAGTAGGGAGGTGCCTACCCATTTTTTAAGTTATAAAAAAGGCTAAGGACTTCTAGTGTTTTAAGGAGTGCCAACTTGCATTTGATGAGCTCAAACAATATCTCAGCCCACCACCATTACTGACACGGCTCGATCCTAGAGACAAACTCCTGTATTTATCTACCAGCAATGAAATTGCCAACTCAATGTTGGTTTGGGTCATTGACAAAGTGCAATGACTTGTTTACTACATAAGCGGAGTCTTACATGCAACCAAAACTAGGTACTAGAAAATTGAGAAGCTTGCCTTTACATTGATTAAATCAGCTCAAAAATTGTGGCCCTACTTCCAAACCCACATGATCATCATACTCACTAATCATCCTCTTCGCCAAGTCCTGCAAAAGCCCTAGGTATCAAGGAGGCTAACTAAATGGGCTATAGAACTCAGTGAATATGACATTTGATTTAAGCTTCGATTAGCTATTAAGTTTCAAGTCCTAGTTTATTTCATTTCGAAGTGCACATTCAACTCGCCAACCTCTGAATTGGGCGAATCCCCAACAAGCTTGGAGGTGTCCACCAGTGTGGAACCTTTATCTAGACTAAAAGAATCTTGGATCCTCCATGTAGATGGCTTGTCCAACCAAAGGGGAGTGGAGTTGGATAGATCCTGTTGGGACCTGACGAGATAAAGCTTGAGTACACGCTTAGATTCTAGTCAAGGTATCAGGGAGGCTATAGCTAAATGGGCTATAAAGCTCAGTGAATACAACATTCCATTTAAACCGTGACTAGCTATTAAGGCTCAAGTCTTAGCCAATTTCATTTCAATGTGCACATTTAGCTTGCCAACCTCCAAAGAGGGTGAACCTCCATCAAGCTCAGAGTTGTCCACCAGTGGGGAACCTTCATATGGACTAGAAGAACCTTAGATTCTCCACATAGATGGCTCATCCAAGTAGAAGGGGAGTGGTGCTGGACTGGTCCTGTTGGATTCTAGATGTCAAACAATGAAAATGAGTATGACGCACTAATAATTAATTTATCCCTTGCTAAGGAGATCGACATGAAGAACATCAAGGATTGTAGTGACTCCTAGCTCACTGCCAACTAGGTGAATGTACACTATGAAGATTGAGAGCCACCAATGGTGAAGTACTTGGAAAAAGCACGAGAGCTTGTATGACAATTCGACTCATTCTCCATCCATTAGATCCCATTGTCCAAGAATGCCCAAGCTTATGTGCTTTCAAATCTAGTCAAGTCTATGGGCAACACATGGAGAACTATGTACAACAAAGACATGTTGCACCCAAGTATAAAGAAGGTGGAAGAAGTACAGATTATGCTTGTACAGGTGGTAGAGTTGAGGTGGATCAACTCAATCATGGAGTATTTATGCCATGGGACGTTATGTCCAGACCTAAGTGAAGCCCAGATAATTAAATGGAAGTGTGCTCGCTATGTCATTATCAGTGAAAAGATGTACCAGAAATCCTTCACTCTCTCCTCCCTTTCGATGCCTCCAGCCTACCAAGGTAGAGTACATACTCATGGAGATCCATGAAGGCATATGTAGTGAACATTTATGGGGCAAAACACTCACCCCAAAAGGCTCTTTGACAAGGATTTTACTGCCCCATCATGAAGATTGATGCAACTCGGTTGGTCAAGCGATGTGATCAGTGCCAATATCATGCCAATAGACCCTAACAATCGACTTTCGAGTTGCAATACCTTGTCATCCTATAGCCATTCGCTCATTAGGGAATTGGTATCCTTAGCCCTTTTCCATCGGCAATCAGGTAGCGTAAATACTTAGGCATTGTAGTAAACCACTTCAACAAATGGGTGAAAGTCAAGCCACTGGAAACCATTACAGCTCAGAATGTCCAAAGCTTCTTCTGGAAGAACATCACGTACTGATTTAGACTCCCTCGCATACTAGTCTCAAACAATGGCCAGCAATTCGAAGACATCATGTTTCAAGACCAGTGCACCAAACTAGGGATCAAGAAGAATATTGCCTTGGTCGCTCACCTCTAGGTTAATAGACAATCCAAAGTGACAAACAGAGTTATCTTGCATGGTCTGAAAGCTTAGCTTGAATGGACAAAAGGGCAATGGGTCAAGGAACTCCCCTGTGTACTATGGGCATACCAAATGACGACCAGGACAATAACCAGAGAGACACCATTCTATCTCACTTTCGGCACCGAAATAGTTATTCCTATTAAGATTGAAGTGCCAACCTTGCAGTTTGAGGCATACGATAAGGACAAGAACGATGATGAACTACAAACCAACTTGGACCTGATAGAAGAGGTACAAGATTAAAAGGCGACAAGGATTGAAGATTGGCAACATAAAGGATTGAAGATCCTATATCACGGTCAAGGGAAGAAAGAGGCCACAAGCTAGTGGCATAACTTTGAACCCTTAAGGAAGGCGGTGGAGGCATACTCGTCTTTGTCCTTCTGGTATCTATCCGAAGCAAGATACTTACCAACACCTCTCACCTCAGCAGTCTACATCTCATCAGCAAATTTGGACCTTCGCTGATCAAGCTTGACTTCTGCTCCAAGTCATGATAATGAGATGCGGAAGTGCAGGCCAAGCTTGCTGAGCGAAGGTCCATTCCTACCTCCCCAAACTTACTTCGAAGGCCCTTATCTAGAGATGTAAAATGGGCCATGCTGGGTTGGCATGACAAAGCCCGTCTGTGGCCAATGCAAAGTGTGGGCCATGCTGTGCTGCCCTCCTTAGGGATAATTTGGGGGCTCAGCCCGACATGGCCCACAACCCAAGCCCATGCAGGCTCGTATTGTGTTCTGTCATGCTGCGGGCCTAGGTCATGCCAAATTGGGCCTTGGGTGTAGGTCGAACCAGGCCAAACAGTTTTTTTGTTTTTTTTATATTTTTTATATTTTTATTTATTTGCTAAGTAAAACTAAAATATTTAAATTTCCTTTGGGATCTATTTGAAAAAATAAGAAATCTAACAAAGAAATGAAAAAAAAAAATACTTAGCCAAATAAGAAGTCAAAGAGGCAAAGACTAAAAGTGAATAACAAACTAGAAGATAAATAGGAATTTTATTTCATTTAAATTAGAATGATACAAATCATACAAAGGTAGGACAAATGGAATATGAAACTTGGAAAATGGAATAAATTAAGAAAATATAAAAATACAATATAGTTACAAATTCAAGATAAAAATTACATTGTTAAAAAATATCAAATAAATTAAATAAAATTAAAACAAAATTTACAATAATTTGAAAAAATGTTATACAACTATTGAGTATACAAAAAATATTGACTTCATCATTTTCTCCTATTGTTCTTGACTTTGATCATCTACTTCAGGTGAAACATCATGTTTAGTGCCATGCCCTCCTTTGTCTTGTAATCTATCTTCAACATCTAGCCAATCTTTAAAGTAGATGCACATCTCTAGACTTTCATCATTCATACAACTTCTCTTCTTGTCCAACACCCTAGTACATGCACAAAAACAAGACTCTGATGGAATTATAGACACCGAAGGGGTTAGTAGATCACGTGCCATGGTGGCGAGAACTAGGTATCAAAACTATTTATTCCCACCAAGGTAAAGGAAGAATCACCTAAAGTAGAAAAATTTACTTGTAAATAAAAGTTAAGTTCAATAAATGAACTTGTTGTCAAGGTAGTGGATTTCTGACTCTTATTAAATAAAAAAGTTTCTCTTCCACTACTGGACTCAAGTTCAGAAGTAGAAGATGCAATTGTACAAGTTGTAGAAATTTTATTATTCCCTATTACTTTAGATTCATATAAACTATACATTTCAAATAATAAACTATTAATTTCTTCTTTTTTATTTCCAATTTCAATATTCATATTCTCCCAATATTTTTTAAATTTATTTTCCATTATTTCAATAATACTTTTAAATTGTGAATTCTTTCTATATTTTGTAAAACAATCACTAATCATTATTAATTGATATGCCAAATTACAACTAGGTGGATAATAAATACCCGATAATTCATTAGTTGCATCATAAAAATGTTTTAAAATAATCTCTTATACAAATTAACATTTCCAGGTCTTCCTCTAATATAATATTAGTAGGCATTTTTGCATTATAAAAATCACTAAGAATTTTTTTGTGATAAATACAACTTTCTAACATAGCATAGGTAGAATTTCATCTATGTTTAACATCTAATATAATATGTTTATATTTTAAACCATAATTTTGACATAAATGTTTAAATTGTTGTTTTCTTGCTCCATAACTTTTAATATATATAATACAACTTCTAACTTTAGAAATATGAGTACAAATAATATTTAAAACAACCTAAATACATAAATTTAATATGTGGCATGCACATCTAATATAAAATAATTTACCATTTAAAACATGATTTTAATTGAGATTTTAAAATATTTATTGTTGAATCATTATTACTATCATTATCAAAACTAATAGAAAATAATTTATTTTCAATTCCATAAGCAAGTAAAGTATTTAAAATACTTGTATAAATGGTTGGGCCAGTATGTAGCCATTCAAGCCTAGTAAAATATAAAATTCTTTTATTTAAAAGCTAATTTTCATCAATAAAATGACCGGTAACACAAATATAACTTATGCTAAATTTAGAAGTCCAAATAATAGAAGCCATTACAACTTTAGAATTAAGATTTGATAACGTATAAATTAAATTTTGCTCATATGAATAAAAAAATTTAAAGCATCTGATCTAATAGTATTCCTAAAAACTTTTTTAAATTGTGGATTTAAAGAATTACGTAACCATTTTCCAGTTTAGTGTCTTCAGCTAACAAAAATGGTTATTCAGCATGTACGATGCATTTTGCTAATTCTTGCCTCGTTTTTTCTAGAGAATATTTAAAAGTATCAACCCCCCCCCACACCCAATTTGTCTTTGTGTTGTTTCTCTCCCTTCTTCTTCTTTCTCATAAGTGAGCAAATGTCTGCCTAAATGGACAGTACCACCCTGACTACAATAGCTAAAGTCTTCTTACATTTTTGGCAAACAACTCTTTTTCCCTTCCATTGAACCTCCTCTATTTTAAATATTTTACAAACTGGGTGAATCAATTAGTGGCCTTTTTTTTTCTTTCCCCTAGTATCAGTACTAGGAGTGGAAGTTCCATTAATATCAATAGCATCTATATCGGTGGTAATACTACCATGCTACGACTGAATATCGTCAACATTGAACAAGTTGGGAATTGGTTTTAGGAGGAGCTGGTCATTTTTTTAATTTAAAAAAAAAATTAATTTCACTTACCCAGATTGCCGATTCAGAATCCCAACTTGATTTCAATAATTGAAGCCTTTCAACTCCAAGATTCCAAGCCTTCCAAATTGTTAACTTTAGAGTTGAGATACTTGAGCTATTGAGCAAGCCTTTTTCTTATTGAAACTTCAATAAAATTGAGAATTATAGAATCAGAGAATGTATGAGAGATTAAGAGATTGAGGCTTAAGAGAGTATGAGAAATAGAGAAGAGATTAAGAGAATTGTTAAATTGGTGTGATGAGAATGGTGGAGGATATGGGTATTTATAGGAATTGAAAACAATTCAATTACCTAAAATACCCTAAAAACTAGCCTTTTTTAGTTGTTAGGAGGGGTATTTTTGTCATTATAAAGTTATTTATCACTTTACCCAAAATGCCCCCCAAACTAATTGTTATATAGCTGTTGGGGGGCATTTGTGCCATTCTTTATCCCCCCCAACACCAAAATACATAAATACCCCCATATAGTTGTTTACTATTAGACAGTGTATGCCCTTATAATCAGAATGATGTACATATGACATTTAATGTAAATGAATAAAGTACATATTTGATTCATGTTATTATGGCATATTTCTGTGTAATACCCTTAAACTGGACACATATGAGACTCATGTTAGTTTAGAATTTCACAAGCGTTGGATAGATCTGGTGAGATTTATCCTACCAAGGCTAACACTGATGTGCCGCCAAGTTGGTTGGGGTGGCTTGTCTCAGTTGCCAAGATGAGACCTGAGGTACATGCAGTGTGGGTTTTCTTGAAACCCTAAACCGGACCAGAATTCCAGTATTGCCTTAGACCTTAGAGATAGATGGGCAAAACTGGATTGTTACACCTGACCCCTAGACTCGATTATGATACTGCACAAGGTGTTGGATTGGGGTGTCTTTGATATGCCAATCAGTGATATCCTTAGAGGGGGTCAAAACTTGGGTATGTTGGGACAGTCCAAGAATTCATCTGAGTGGGTGATCATAGTGATAGGATCAACCCCTTTGTCGAACAAAGTGAATGATCAGGGATGCACTCTCTTTGATGGAAACCAAAACTATCGGCAGTCGATTCTAGCCGTTGAAATTTGTTTTGCAAAATATATTTATATAGTATATATATATATATATATATATATATATATATATTATGGTTTCAAAATGTTTGCAATATATATATATATATATATATATATATATATATATATATATATATATTATGGTTTCAAAATGTTTGCAAAAGGTTTTAATTCTCGGGATCCATGTAAGTAGAGAGTGTAGCACTGTACCTTGCAGCAAAGGGAGAGGTCCTCTCTTGTCAAGCAATGTTTGATCATTATGGACTGAAAGGTTAAGTGTAAGACCATTGAGGGTAATACCTGATAGGCTAATCTTGCATCTGCCCACAATCATTGGGTTTTTATAAGGTGGCTTGACCCAATGACCATTTAGTGTAAATGTTGGGCCCATTAAGAGCCCATGGTGATGGACTCAGGGGCTCACTGTCTTCTATAGTGAATTCGGTCAGGCCTTGTAACAAAGGCTAGGCTGAACCCATGTGGCTAATGTGTAGATAGACTTAATGGACCTAAAGCCCAATTCGAATTGGCTTAATGAGAATAATTAAAAAGCGGTGGTTCTGGGATTTAGATCAGTAGAACGATAAGGGATTATCCCTATCCACTCAGAGAGTCCAAATCCAAATAAAAAATTGGATTAGGAAACTCCTAATTAAATTAGGAGGGTTGATCTTTTTCTGCAGATAAGATAAGGGATTATCCTTATCTCTTAAAGAGAGTCTAGATCCAAATACAAGATTTGGATTAGGAAACTCCTAATAGGATTAGGAGAACCTCCTTTTAATGCTATAAATATCAGAGCAGGGCGAACCCTCAGGACACAACAGAAATCATCTGAGTGACTGTTGATTCCCAGAGAAAGACAACACAGTTTGACTGCACTGTCTCCTTCTCCCCTGCTCTTGCCGCCATACCAGTTCAATCTCCACCTGTGGGAGCAATCAAGAAGGGTTCTTGATATTACCTTTTGGCAAGAAAAGATAATCTGAAATTGTGCTCACTATCCCTCCATCAGATTCTTGCTGATGAATTCGATTCTTGTTGAAGAACCATCCTACTGATTCTACTTCATCCTACACCGTGTCATCTCTGGTGGAATCAGTCTTTGGATCTTTCCTTGGGCATGAACACCTTCATTGGAGGTTATTACTACTTTGTATCAGGTATATCTCTCAACTCCCTTCTCCCTTTTCGGTTTCAGATCTGGTCTGGTTTATGTCCATGATTGATCCTTGAAAATGCAGTTTTCTAAAATAGGGAATGCGATTCCCACATGGGAGATAGAAATTTTTGAAATTTCATCCAACCTACCTGCAGGGTTCGGCCATCCATATGATGGATCTCTCATCCCTTCGGCGGTATTAGAGCCAGGTTCAAATCTTGAACCAAAATTAACCAGATCTAGAACTGCGCAAATGGGTAGAAGACGTTTTACCCGATTTGTGCAGATTAGCGATTTCTGGGAAATTTGTTCCTAGATTTTGGTAGATTGATCTGAAATTAAATATTTATAAATCTGAAATATATTTATAATTTTTCTGCATATTTTTCTTGATTTTTGGGATGTTCATATGGTGGAGATCGAAATCTTTAATGGCGCAAGAAATCTGCATCTGTTGTTCTTTTTCATTCTTGATTTGTAATTAATTATTTTTAATTTTTAGATGGAATGTATAGGAATTCAATTTTGATGTAACATTAATAGAAATTAGGTTTTCTATTTTATTCCATTCAATGTTGAAGCAGAAAGCCCAAGGAAGAGAATTTCGCAGATTAGGGTTTCAGCCATCTACAATTTGCAATTTTGGAAACTTCATGCTGCGATCTAACTTTTGTTTTGCATGGTAGCAATCCTACAAACAGCCCCCTACTGATTCTTAAATGTCTTGTTTCAGTAATTTAATTTCAGATCATGTTCTTAAATTAAATCTTGAATTAAAAATCAAACCCTAGACCCATTCGAACCATATTAGACCAAACTGGTTGGGCCGAATTTGTGGTTCGACAGGAGTTGTTCTCAGTCCTAATTCTTCACTCATGGGTCCAGGAGTTGATGATTAATTGCAAGATGCAATTCAGCCCACACCTGTAAAACTCAATTTTAATATGTTAAAACTGCTTTAGCCCATTTCAGCATAAAATCTATATGGGATGAACTGCTCTTTGCAATTCAGACAATATACCTAGATAATATTAATCAGTAATATTGTGAATTTTTATGGGCTTTAGTCATGGGTTTTACAGTTATTTAATTGATTGGATCAATTATGATATTCCTGCATGTGATGTATGGATGTGTGAAGTGCAACGTTCATGGGCCATAAGTATTTGGCTCATGCTGATACGATAGTGCCTCTTGCATACACCATGGATGAATGCACATCGTTGCCATGTTGTCCTTAAGATCATTGGATGTTCTCCCTTCTTGGTAGGCCCCATACTAGCTTCCTCCCCAAGAGGAACCGTGCGGAACCCTACCCATTTAGGGCCCATCTAAATCTGGCTTTATGAAAGTCATTGGGGCCACTTTGGTTTGACCTAAATTAAACTAGGGCATAATATTTCGTTCCCTCCACTGAAATATGAGTACATGTGATAGGGAGATTCATTTAATGAACTCTCTAAAGGCCTTCGATCATTAGCATGAAGATGGGTCCTTCAGTAATGAGGAAACACACCATAAAATTAGCTTATCCATTTGTTGTTGGATCTGTTGGATTGTTTCATAAGATGACAGGGGCGTCATAGACCGATGTGGGAGGGGCTTATCCTAAAATGGAAGACTCTCTCACGGTACCTTGGCATTCACGAATGTGATGGGTGAGCACTCACTGGACAGAAAGGTTTAACCTAAAATGGTAATAAACCTTATCTGACAGAGGTCAAAGGGAAAGCTCATAAGATGAGTGGATATGATCCTTCATAGAAAGGTGATGGGGTTATGCAGCTGGAACAGTTGGCTCCATGCACCCTATGTGATTTTCCACATTTCCTGAGACATAATTCGCAGTCTCTGTCACTGAGATAGGAAGGAAATCTCAGAGATGAATAAATGAAAATGGAACATAGATTAAAAGCCATATATATGTATATAACATGAATAAAATAAGGTTGTGGACTAATATTTGCTTTGCCCTTTATCAGAAATGGCAAATGATCAATTCACTAAATTGTTGGACGACAACAAGCTTAAGGACCCTAATTACACTAACAGGTATCATAACCTTATGTTGGTCCTGACGTCCGAGAAATTGGACAAGGTAGCTAAAATCCCTGCCCCGGAATGTCCGGGTGATAGGGCTTCTGAGGCTCGTAGGAGGGACTATCAAGAATGGGAAGAGAAAAATTCCCTTGCCCATTACTACATCATAGCCTCCTTAGATAATCCGATACAATGACAGTTTGATCAAATCGAATTGTCCAAGGATATCTTGGACAGTTTGAGGATGATGAATGAGGAGCAAAATCGTTCTACTCATCAGAAGGTCTTGAAATAGTTCATGATTGCGTAGATGTCCAAGAACTAGCAAGTTCATGACCATTGTCTTGAGATGATGGGATACATCAATGAACTTGAGGCTTTTGGATCCGGGCTTCATCATGTCACCAAGATTGATGCCATCCTAAATTCTTTGCCTCCTTCCTTCAATCAATTCATCATGAACTACAACATGAACAAGCTAAATGTTAGCATCCAGGAACTTAGCAATATGATGCAGAGGGCCGAGGAACTGATAAAGAAGGACATTTCCATACTTGTTGAAGCTAGCAAATTGGGCAAAAAGAAAAGGAAGGCAAAGAAGAAGCGTCAGAAGAGAGTTAGCAATGCAAAAAGGTAGAGGAAGGAAAAAGCATCAGATGCTTATCACTTCTACAAGTAGGCCGGCCACTGGAAGAGGAACTGCCCTCAATACCTGGAGACCAAGAAACAAGGTAATTTCAAATCCTTTGTCATAGAAACCAATTTGTTGGTGACTTCTGCTTCTTGGTGTATTGACTCTGGGGCTTCAACTCATGCATGTAACTCACTATAGGGGTTCAGGACAAGCAGAAGACTGAATGACAAAGAGGTGATTCTTTACTTGGGGACTTCTGCAAGTGTTGCAACTACAGCCAAAGGGACTGTAGAATTGTATTTCATAGAATGATTAATTACATTAAAAGATTGTCTTTATATACCCACTTTGAAAAAAATTTGATTTCTGTTTCAAAATTATGTGTAGGTGGATATTATGTTCTCTTTAGTAATATGATTACTATTAAAAGAAATAACAAATTCCTCGCATACGGAGAACTTGAGAATGGTTTCTATATTCTCCATCCTTCTCTAGAAACAAATATAACAAAAACTACGTCAGATGATATCCCCAAGAAAAGAACCCATGATACAGTCAATCCCATGTGACTGTGGCATTACCAACTTGGCCATATTAACATAGATTATATCACAAGGTTGGTAAAGGATGGTCCTTTGGATTTTCTAACTCTAGAAGATCTTCCAACCTGTGAACCTTGCCTTTAGGGTAAGATGACGAAATGACCATTGAACGATAAGCCTGAAAGATCGACAAGCACACTTGACCTTATACATACTGATGTATGTAGTCCCATGAATGTTAGGACATACAACCAACACGTTTACCTTGATCAGACAAGAAGTCGAGAAACAGTTAGGGAGAGAGATTAAGATCCTTTGATCAGATCGAGGCAGCGAGTATCTCTCTAACGAATTCAAGAACTACTTAAAGGACAATGGGATAGTATCACAACTAGCTCCTCCTGCTATACCACAGTTAAACGGTGTGTCAGAAAGGAGAAATCGGAATTTATTGGATATGGTCGATGGTAAGGTTGAGACCTACAAGGCTTGTCTTATGGCAAAAGGGTACACTAAGAAAGAAATAATTGATTATGAAGAAACATTTTCGCCCATGGCCATGCTTAAATCCATTAGCATTCTGCTAGCTATAGCAATGTACCATGATTATGAGATTTAGCAAATGGATGTCAAAACTGTGTTCCTGAATGGAGATATTAGTGAAGATATCTATATGAAGCAACCGCAAGGTTTCATAGCTACGGGTCAAGAACACATGGTATGTAAACTAAACCGATCCATATATAGACTTAACTAAGCTTCTAGGACTTGGAACATCCAATTTGAGTCTACCGTCAAATAGTTTGACTTTGAGCAAAATCCGGATGAGCCATGTGTCTACAAGAAAACCAATGGTGATAAACTTACATTCTTGGTTCTATATGTAGATAACATTCTACTCATTGTGAATGATGTAGGAATGTTGACTACGGTGAAAGTGTGGCTTTCATAGCAATTCTCCATGAAAGATCTTGGAGAAGCCTCCTACATACTAAGTCTTTGGTTCTATAGAGATAGATCGAAAAGGATAAGTGGATTATCCCAATCTGCTTACATTGACAAGATAGTCAAAAGATATTGCATGGAGAACTCCAAAAAGGAAATATTCCTTTTAGGCATAGTCACTCTCTCCAAGGGTATGTCTCCCAAGACTCCCGAAGAGATTGAGTGCATAAAAGGCATTCCCTATGCCTCAGCCATAGGGAGCATCATGTATGCCATGCTGTGCACTCATCCTAACATCTCTCAGGCAGTGAATGTGGTAAGCAGATTCCAGTCAAACCCAGGGTAGGAGCATTGGACCACTGTGAAAAACATACTAAAATACCTTCGAATGACAAAAGAGTTTTGTTTGGTATTCGATGGTAGTTCACTACAGATTTAGTGGTATACTGATGCCGATTTCCAGTCAGATCCAGATGAAAGAAAATCTACATCTGGTTATATCTACACGATAGGATCGTATGTTGTTAGCTGGAAGAGCAGCAAACAAGGGTCCTAAGTAGTAAGAATAACAGTCCACAACCCAAGTTGAACACATTGCCATAAGTGAAACTACCTAATGAATGAAGGTGTTCATTCTGAAATTTGGAATTCAGCACATCACCCATTCCACTGTTGTATGACAGCACTAGATCTACAGGAGATTGATGTTAAAATATAGCATCAGCATAGATTGTCGCAGACCCATTGACTAAGCCACTGACACAGAAAGTATTTGAGAAACACGTGGAAAGTCTGAGACTCCAGCTTGTACCCGATTGGACCTAAGTGCAAGTGGGAGCTGTTAGACAGTAACATTTAATGTAAATGAATAAAGTACATATATGATTCATGTTATTATGGTGTGTTTCTGTGTAATACCCTTAAACTGGACACATATGAGACTCATATTAGTTTAGAATCTTCATAGATGTTGGATAGATCGGGGATGCACTCTCTCTAATGGAAACCAAAACTGCCAGCAGTCGATTTCAGCCATTGAAATTTGTTTTGCAAAATATATTTATATAGAGATATACTTATAAATATTATGGTTTCAAAATGTTTGCAAAAGGTTTTAATTCCCGGGATCCATGTGAGTAGAGAGTGCAGCACTGTTCCTTGTAGTCGAGGGAGAGGTCCTCTCTTGTTGGGCAGTGTTTGATCATTATGAGCTGAGAAGTTAAGTGTAAGACAATTAAGGGTAATACCTGATGAGCTAATCTTGCATCTACCCACAGTCCCTGGGTTTTTATAAGGTGGCTTGACCCAAGGACCATTTAGTGTAAATGTTGAGCCCATTAAGAGCCCATGGTGATGGATTCAGGGGTTCACTATCTCGTACAAAGAATTCGGCCAGGCCTTGTAACAGTGGTTGGGCTGAACCCATGTGGCTGATGTGTAGATCAATGTTTGGGTCCCACGCCATACAAGGATATCCTACTGGCTTAATGAGATCAATTAAAAATGGGCGGTTTTGGGATTTAGATCAGCAAATAGGATAAGAGATTATCCCTATCCCTCCTAATTAGATTAGGAGGGCTGATCTTTCTCTGCAGATAAGATAAGGGGTTATTCTTACCTCTTAAAGAGAGTCCAGATCCAAATACAAGATTTGGATTAGGAAACTCCTAATTGGATTAGGAGAACCTCTCTTTTAAGACTATAAATATGAGAGCAGGGCGAACCCATAGGACATAATAGAAATCATCTGAGTGACTGATGATTCCCAGAGAGAGACAACACACTTTGATTGCACTGTCTCCTTCTGTCCTGCCCTTGCAGCCATACCAGTTCGATCTCCACCTGTGGGAATGATCAAGAAGGGTTCTTGATATTACCTTTTGGAAAGAAAAGGTAATCTGAAGTCGTGCTCACTAGCCCTCTATCAGATTCTTGCTGAAGAATTCGGTTCTTGCTGAAGAACCATCCTAATGATTCTGCTTCATCCTGCACCGTGTCATCTTTGGTGGAAACAGTCTTTGGATCTTTTCTTGGGCGTGAACACCTTCATTGGAGGTTATTACTACTTTGTATCAAGTATATCCCTTCACTCCCTTTTTGGTTTAAGATCTGGTTTGGTTTAAGTTCAAGATTGATCCTTGAAAATGTAGTTTTCTAAAATAGGGAATGCGATTCCCACATGGGAGAGAGAGAAATTTTTTTAATTTTGCCCAACCTTCCTATAGGGTTCGGCCATCTATATGATGGATCTCTCATCCCTTCATTTACAACTGTTGAGGGGTATTTTTGTAAACCACCCCCCCACAAAAAAGTTGAAACTAGCCATCTTTTGAGTCTAGGTTAGGCAAGCATAGACCACCCAGACCTGCATGTCAGCTCAACACAACCCACATTACACCTTTAGCCTAATTTCCTTAAATTTAGGAGAGTGGAATACCCAATTAATCTACAATTTGTTTCAATAGGTAGAAGTTGAGAAGATTCACAAAATGCACATTTTCCATAGAGAGAAGGACAGAGTAATCTAGACTGGCTCTGCTAATAGAAAATTTTTTGCAAAAAAAAAGTTGTACCAAATTGAGGAATTAAGAGATCTGAATATGCAAGATCTTCTAATTGGCCAAAGATTAAGGAAAATCTAGAAACTAAAAGTTCCCCCAAGGATTAAATTGTTTTTATATAGAGTTGTTAAGGGTTTTATCTTAGCCACCTAGGGATTGTTTATTCATTGAAGTTACCTAGGATACAAGTTATTCTATACTTCTATTTGTCAAGAAGATATTGAATCTCCTTTTCACCTTCTGATGGGTTGCCCTTTAGCTAGCGCTATCTGTTTTTCTAGTGTCTAGTCTAGTATGTTTAGGATGGCTTTGCAATTTTCCACTTTAGATCCTTTCCTTGATTTCTTGTTTTCTAGTGAGCTAAGTGAATCTCTTTTCAACTATTAGTTTAGTTATCTATGGTCTAGTATTTTCTCTAGCAAGGAAGAAATGAGAAATTTTTTAATAGAAAAAACTAAGGATCTACACAAGTAGATGGGTAGCTCTTCCCCAAGAGTAGAAAACCAAATTTGTCTAAGGTCCTGCGAGATAATATCTAAACAAACAGGCCTACCAAAGAGAATTTTATGAGCAAGCCAGTGTATCGCTTGATTTGCTTCACAAAATGAATGTTGGAAGATGACGTTTGTGCGTACACGACGATAAGATAAGGCACTCATTGATGATGCTAAACAATTTCCATGGAGTCTTCACTTTCCTTCTGAGACAATCTACCACAAGCTTTGAGTCGCCTTTTAATACGACTGGGAGTCCTTAAAATTTAGCGATAAGTTAATAGCTTCCCAAGTAGCCTACGTGGTGCGCCCGGGATGCGTCGTCAAACACTTGGGACACCAATTTAATAATTTATATTTTCCCAATCCTCAAAACTAAATAAAGAACGTAGTTTAGTGGTGAGGAAGTGGAAGAATCCTCACGGAAGCAAGGTTAAATTATTATTTTGTTCCGGACAAATAAGAAAAAGACAACAGGTTTGCAATTTTCAGAAAATAAGAAAATAAATTTTATTAAAGCTGAAATTAAATATTCAGAATTGAAAAAGACTAGAAATTAAATTCAGAAATTAAATAAAACTGAAATTAACAAGAAAATAATTAAAAATATGCTGAAATTCGGATCCAGTGGTGGTAGCTTTTCGGGAAGACAAACTACAAGTCATTCCTCCTCCGTTCAGCCCTCGAACCCCTCAAGACACCTTAGCCTTGAACTGGGCGAATTCAAATCTGCAAAAGACAAAGAAAAACAAAAATTAAATCAAACCAAAATCAAAAATTACAGAAATTAAATTGCTAGAAAAACTGAAAAACAAAGAGAAAGATAATAAAACAAAATAAAAATGGTGGATCAGCTCTAGTGGTGGCAGCTGCAGGTTGGACAAACTGCTTGCAAGAACCCTGTTGACAAGAATTGGGAGTCCTCCTTCCTGTAACCCTTGAACCCCTCAAGAAGCCTTGGCCTTGTTAGCTGGGCTCACCAACCCATTCTCCAGGGCCATTGGGGTCCTTTTTCTAGAGATGGGTGGACAAAACTGGGATTACAAAGAAAGAGAGGGACAGCTAGTGGGTTTATGCAGAAAATGGGTGCCTAGGGTTTAGGAATGGAGGGTTAGGATTAAACTAGAGGGATCCTACAGCTATAGTGAAAAGGAGAGGGTGCCTATAAGTATGGAGGGTTGGGATTTAAGCTCCTAAGATTGAATAGTGGGGATTAGGAGTTAGGTGGCACCCCAAGGTTTGAATGCTAAAGAGATGGTGCCCTAGAATTGAGGGTGGAGATTGCAAGGTGAAGATCTAAGGGTATGAGAGGTTGCTAAGCCTTGGATGGTTGAGATTAGATGTTAGGGAGGAGTGAAAGGTGAAGATTTAGCAGTTAGGGGTGACTAGGATTTGTTAGAGGTGAAAAGAATGAGTGGGAGGCACCCTAGGGTTTGCTAAGGAGAGGGGAGTATGCTAATACAGTAGGATGGGCACCTTTCTGGGTTAGCAGATAGGAAGTGCCCTCCTGTGCTCAGTTTTTCATAGAAACACCCCCTCTCTCAACTAGAATTCTCACCAGCTTCCCAAAATCTATAGAAAATTCTATAAATTTCCTAGTTTTTATCTAGAATTTGCACAAGGACCCTTAGAGGTCACAACCTTGAATTTAACCAGAAAAAGGGTACAAATTAGTCAATCTAAGGTCTAAAAGACCCCTAAAATGATACCCTTAAGGCGTCAAAATACAGAGTTATCACACCCCCAACTTAACCATTTCTAGTCCCTTAGAAATGCAGCCTTAAAGTTGTACTGAGTAAAGAGATCATTCCCATTGCAATATCATCCCCAACAAAATTAGCCAAGTATCCTGATTCCAAAATTCTCAAACTTTGTATAGATCAGTATTTGGTTTAAGGGGTAAAATTGTCCTACTTTGAACATTACAGAAACCTACCTTAAAAATCTTATATACCCTTCCATTTGCAAACTGTCCCGATAAACTAAAATTGATTTTTAAAATCAAGCGAGTATTCTTCTTATCATTTCTGACAGTGCATTTCTGCCCCTGAACTTGATATGCACACACATTTTTATTGCTACCTTCCACCATTTGACGTGAATCTCGACACTTGACTTAGGTGAAGAGACCCGGTTATTAAGTCTTAGGTAGGTGTCTTTGGCATTCCCTTTCCCGTTTGACACGTATCGCGACACTTAACTCAAGTGAAGAGACCCGGTTACTAAGTCTATGGTGTCCCTTGACCTTTTAGTCTTTTTTTTTTTTGTGGGTAAAATTCAGCACTATTCGGGGTAGTCCACTATCTCTATTTTGAAGAATTTTTTGTATGATTTCTCAATCTTTCTCTTCTTATCTTTATAGGGGAAAACTTGGGAGTATTTTTAATTTCTAAATGATTTTGACAACATTCAAACAAGACCAATTAAACTCCTGTCATTTGCTACCAATCTCTACAAAATTCAACATTCTTTTATCAGCTTCCTCAACTTTTTTGTTCGGGAATCTCTTTTAATGAAAAAAAAATTAAATTTATCAGTGAAATTTTAATTCTACATATTTAAAGGCTTAGCTTCTCAATTTTTTTTCTCTCAAATTTTCAAAATTTCTCTCTTTCCTCACCCCCAACTTAAATGCCATTGGGGACAATGGCATGACTAGAATGATGCAAAAGGGACTTGGGCCAAAGGGAACAATCAAAAGGTAAGGATTCAACAGGGGTTCAAGATTTGCCAACTGAATTCTGAAACTTATTCAAAAGAAAACACAAATTCTAATAGGACAACTAAAATAAAACTTCATTGGGTTACCTCCCAACCAGTGCCAAGTTTAACATCTTTAGCCAGATGCATTCACTCATTTCTCACATTTACACCTCCAAACTCGCTTTCTTCTTTACACAGACAGGGCTCAGACTCGGCTAACCAAAGGGTAGATAGGACATCTACAAGGTCGTCCACTACATCTACCGTGAACTCATCTTATCCTAGGTTTGGATACTTAGTGGCACTAAATACATTTAACCTCACATTTACACCTCTAGACTCGCTTTCTTCTTTACACCGACAGGGCTCAGACTCGGCTAACCAAAGGGTAGATAGGACATCTACAAGGTCGTCCACTACATCTACCGTGAACTCATCTTATCCTAGGTTTGGATACTTAGTGGCACTAAATACATTTAACCTCACATTTACACCTCTAGACTCGCTTTCTTCTTTACACAGACAGGGCTCAGACTCGGCTAACCAAAGGGTAGATAGGGCATCTACAAGGTCATCCACTACATCTACCATGAACTCATCTTCCCCTAGGTTTGAATACTTAGTGGCACTAAATACATTTAATCGGGCTTTCTGCTCCCTAAATGAAATTTCCATTTCTCCCAATTTATAGTTAATTTTGCAATGGTAGTTGCTTGAAATGGATGTCCTAAGATTATCATGTTATGGTTTAATGCCTCAGTTGGGGTCATGTTTAGGATGATAAAATCCAGTGGGAAGTAACAATCCTCTACTCTGATAATGATGTCCTCAATAACACCTCGAGGAGTCTTGACTAACCAATCAGCGAGTTATAGAATTATCGGGGTAGGTTTTAACTCGTCGATCCTGAACCTTTCTTAAATAATAAAGGGGAGCAGATTTAAACTGTCCCCAAGATCCAATAGGGGCTGATCGAAAGTGTTTCCAGAGATGACACAAATTATTAGAGGAGCACCAGGGTCTTACATTTTTGGGGGGAGTTGGTTTAGGAGAATCGCACTAACATTTGCCGAGAGCATCACTTTTTTTGAGGTCGATCGTGGCTCCCTCTTTTGAGTACATAGCTCGTTCAATAACTTGGATTAGTCAGAGACATGTTGTACCGTGTTGAGGAAAGGGATGTCAATATGGACTTGCTTGAAAAACTCCCTGATCTCCTTGTTGCGAGTCTCTTTCATCTTTCACAATGGCCCGGCTATGATTGCAATTGGAAAGGGAACTTCAGATCGGTTCACTATAGGTTCTTCTTCTAAATTTTCCTTTCCTTTTTCTTCCCCCCCCCCCCCCCAACTTATGGTCTTCTTGCTCATTTTCATCTTCACTAATGTTTTCAAAATTCTTTTTCTCGTACAGGTCCTCTAAAATCCTTCCACTCCTCAAGGTCATAATAGCCATGTTATTTTCAAACTGACGGTTCTTAGGAGGTGGTTGAATCTGCTGTGGAGGAAAACCCAGTGGGTGATTGCTAGAATTCATAACCGGTTGACTTGGTAGTTATCCTACTTCTCTCCTCACATTGGCTTTGGCTAGCTGAGTTAGAATCAGCTGCTGAAGCTGCATGAATTTGCCATCAACTATACTGGTTTAAGGATGTTGTGGGTAAACCTGATAAGGTTAGATTGGTTGGTTTCTAGGGTAAGTCTACTGGAATTGGCTCTATACTTGTGGCCTTTGAAATTGCTAGGCCACGGAGTTAGATGGATGATACTACTAGGACTATGTGTTAGGTTGATGTGTCCTCCAAGAAAAGTTAGGGTGATTTCTCCACCCCAAGTTGTAAGTATTTGAAAATGGGTCATTATTAGTCCTCGAGAAACTCTGGGCTGCTTGAACCTGTTCTTGGATAAACGACACAAATTGAGCCGCCGTTGGACAATCATCAACTTGGTGGGTCGGGCTGGCACAAATGGAATAAACTTTAGGATAAGGTGTAGATGGGCCCGATTGCTGATTATAGGTGAAGAATTGATCAAGCTTTTGGGCTAGAAGATCTACCTTGTCCAATTTTCTAGAGACTGCATTCAGGTCCATTCTTGCCTCGGGCTCTATACTGTTCCTGACTCCGTAGAGCCCTGCCCTCTTTGTGGGTCCCTCCGACCTCTCATAGGAATATAATGATGCATTGTTGATGGTATTTTCACTCAATGTTTCAAAAAGAGCATACGCTTCATTCTCACTTTTACTCATAAATGCCCCCCATAGAATGCATCTACCATTTCTCTGTATTGATCAGTCAAACCTTCATAGAAGGCTTGGACAATTTGCCACTTGGCCAGGCCATGGTGTGGGCACTTTCTCAACAACTCTTTCATTCTCTCCCAAGACTCAAGAATTTGTTCACCTATTGTTTGGTGGTAAGGAAGTGGTTGAATCCTCAGGGAAGCAAGGTTAAAATTTATTATTTTGTTCTAAACAAATAAGAAAAAGAAAACAGTTTTGGGATTTGCAAAAAATAAGAAAATAAAATTTATTAAAGCTGAAATTAAATATTCATAATTGAAAAAGACAAGAAATTAAATTCAGAAATTAAATAAAATTTCAATTAATAAGAAAATTAATAAAAATATGTTGAAATTCGGATCTAGAGGCAATAACTTTCCCGGAAGACAAACTACAAGCCATTCCTCCTTCATTCAACACTTGAACACCTCGAGACACCTTAGCCTTGAACTAGGAGAATTTAGATCTGTAAAAGACAAAGAAAAACAGAAATTAAATCAAACCAAAATCGAAAATTGTACAAATTAAATTGCTAGAAAAACTAAATAATGGAAAGAGAGAAAATAAAACAAAATAAAAATGGTGGATCAACTCCAGTGGCGGTAGTTGCAGGTTGGATGAACTGCTTGCAGGAACCCCTCCTGAAAAGAACTGGGTGTCCTCCTTCCTGTAACCCTTGAACCCCTCAAGAAGCCTTGGCCTTGTGAACTAGGCTAACCAACCCCTTCTCTAGGGCTCTTGGGGTCCTTTTTAAAGAGAAGGGTGGACAAAACTGGGATTAGAGAGAAAGAGAGGGGCGGCTAGTGGGTTTATGCAGTAAATGTGCACCTAAGGTTTAGGAAAGGAGGGTTAGGATTAAACTAAAGAGATCCTATGGTTAAAGTGAAAAGGAGAGGGTGCCTATAAGTATGGAGGGCTGAAATGTAAGCTCCTAAGATTGAATGGTGGGGATTAGGAGTTAGGCGGCACCATAGGGTTAGAATGCTAAAGAGATGGCGCCCCATAATGGAGAGTGGAGATTGCAAGGTGAAGATCTAAGGGTATGAGAGGTTGCTAAGGCTTGGATGGTTGAGATTAGATGTTAGGGAGGAGTAGAAGGTGAAGATTTAGCAGTTAGGGGCAACTAGGGTTTGTTAGAGGTGAAAAGAATGAGTGGGAAGGCACCCTAGGGTGTGCTAAGGAGAGGGGAGTATGCTAATATAGTAGGAGGGGCGCCTTTCTGGGTTTAGCATATAGAAGGTGCCCTCTTATGCTTAGTTTTTCATAGAAACACCCCTTCTCTCAGCTGGAACTCTCACCAGCTTCCCAAAATATTTAGAAAACTCTATAAATTTCCCAGTTTTTACCTAAAATTTGCATAGGGACACTCAAATGTCACAACATTGAATTTAACTGGAAAAACGGTATAGATTAGTCAGTCTAAGGTCTAAAATACCCCTAAAATGATGCCCTTAAGGCATTAAAATATAGAGTTATCAGGCTTTGGCAAAGTTAATAGAAGAGAAACCAATAATATAAGACCCGAGGTCTAAAATTGAACCCAATTTGTTCCTAGCAAGACACCCAATTGAACACCAGCCTTCCGAATTACGTGACGCATTAATGGTCCCGGGTCTTGGGCTATACCACCAATAGCCTTCCAATCTTTTGTAATCTCCAAGGGGTCACTAAAATTACTAACCCTTAACTCATCCCAATAAGTTAGAGCTCTATCCACAATAATCTGGGACTGAAAAGATTTATTGTTAAAGCATTTATCATTTCTATTCTTCCAAACCGCATCAAGATCGCAAGTTTTTCTATAAAAAATCGATCAAAGAAACCACTAACACTCTTAGATATTTTGGACTACTAGTGGTTAGTCGAGAGATCACCACCACTAGGTATAGGGAGAAAAGATCTTACTATCTTCCATATACTCTCAGTCCTAGAGCATTTAAGAAACAAGTGGTCTAAGTTCTCTTCCTCACTACAAAAGCCATAGATGGGATTTAAGTTAATACCCAAGCTCTGAGCTTAAATTTTGTAGGGAGTTTGCCATTAAAGAGAAGGAAGAGGAACACGTTAACTTTTTTAGGGATTTTGTGACTCCAAAAGTTGTTCTGAGAATGAGAATAATATCACACATCCCTATTAATAAGGCATTTCATGTAGGCGCATATGGAAGGCTTAGGATGGCAACATGTGGCATTGTCCGGCTAGCATCCTGGTCATCCATTGCTAACACACTCTAGGCAGGTTCAAGTATAAACTAGTGGCATCACTCCCAAGGTAATCTATCTTGGCTTCTACTGCTCTAAGCTTTCTAGCTCTCTAGTGACCTCATCTGAGCTATCTCTCTCAGGCCTCGCCCGCCCCCTTTGTTACGCACTTGCTAACTTGACCATTGGAGTCTTCGCCCTTGGGATAACACCTGGGGCCTCTGACGTGCTTCCTCCTCCAAATGTTGGACTTAAAGGCCCTTGGCTTCATCAACCCTCAACTAAGGAATAGAAATTACATTGTTTCCCTCAGCCCATCCTTGGCAACAACAATTGGCACTATGTATGGGAATGACTACTAAGGCTTCTCCTAAGTGAACACTTACTCAAAAATCAACTAAGCTTCCAACACTATGGGTGATAACCAAGACAACAATCAGAACACTCAGAACCTAATCACCATGGACCAATTCAGGATGGTCCTCAACCGGCTCAACAAGATCACTCAGAGACTAGATGAGGTGGGGCACATGGCAAGAGGCCGCCCACAGGGTAGCCACCTCGTTGGGAGCCTGGGGCAACACACTAGACACTCTTCCCAAGCTCCACTGATCCAGCACTGCATCAGACCTAAAAGATTCAACCCCCCCCCTCCATGCATCTAGTAGCAGCCAATGCGCCAATCAGCCACTGAAGAGCCCTTCTGTCGAGGGGGTGGCCCAGTCAAATCTTACGATAACTGCAAGGACTACGACCGCTACTATCACGTGGAGAGCCCTTGGGACGATGGCAGGAGTTCTGGCAACTACAGTCCTCCTCCAAGGGCTGGAGGCCGATGCCATGCCTCTCTCTCTCATGTCTCAAACCTCCATGAAGTCCTCAAAGACCAAGGGGCCCAAAGGAACTAGGATGTGCCTATGTTAGAATACTCTGGGAACCGGTCTAACCTATTCCACATCCGAGAGGTCTAAGATGAGGCCCAAGCCCCCATTGACAAAAGAATTGGTGACTTCCAAGTGTAGATCAGCACCATGCAAGACAAACTTTGGCAAGTGAAGGAGGGCCGAGGTGATGCCTCCACCAGTCAAAACCCCTCATCCAATAGAATGGATGTCTTCACCAACTCCATCACCTTAGAGGCCTCACATTGGATATGTATGATGGAACCACCGACCCTGATGACTACCTGGAAAGCTTTCGAGCACTCATGCTCCTATACGAATACTTCGACACCTTGATGTGTTGAGCTTGTTAGATAGTTTTGTATGCCCTTAGCTTCAATCGAAATGATGTACTTTATGAGTTTATTGTAAATGAATAAAAGTGCATATTCGATTCATGGGTCCCTTGGTATGTTTTTGTGTAATACCCTTAAACTGGACACTTAATGAGAGTCGTGTTAGATTAGAATGTTCATAGCCATTGGGTCAATCTGGGGAGACCTATCCTGACAAAGCTAACACTGTGGTGCCACCAAGTCAGTTGGGGTAGCTTGTCTCAGCTACCGAGGTGAGACCCTAGGCACATATAGTGTAGGATTAAATGAATCTTTGAACTGGACCAGATTTCCAGTATTGCCCTGGACCTTGGAGATTGATGGGCAAAACTGGAAAATTACACCCGACCCCAAGACTCGATTATGATACTGCACTGGGTCTTGAATTAGGGTATCTTTGATGTACGAATCAGTGAGATCCTTAGTGGGGGTCAAAACCTGGGTATGTTGGGACAGTCTGAGAATTCATCTGAGTGGGTGATTATAGTGACAGGATCAGCCCCTTTGTCGGACAAAGGTAATGATCAGGGATGCACTCTCACTGATGGAAACCAAGACTGCCAGCAGCTGATTTCAATTGTTGAGATTTGTTTTTTGCAAAATATATTTTATATAAGATATAAAAGTATATATATTATGGTTTCGAAATGTTTGCAAATAGGTTTTAATTCACGGGATCCATATAAGCAGAGAGTGCAACACTGTTCCTTGCAGCCAAGGGAGAGGTCCTCTCTTGTCAGGCAGTGTATGATCATTATGGGCTGAGAGGTTAAGTGTAAGACCATTAAGGATAATACCTGATGGGCTAATCTTGCATCTGCCCACAGTCCCTGAGTGTTACAAGGTGGCTTGGCCCAGGGACCACTTAGGGTAAGTGTTGGGCCCATAGAGCCCATCTGATGGGTTTTAGGGGGTGCACTGTCCATAATAGTGTATTCGGTCAAGCCTTGTAACAAAGGTTGGGCCGAACCCATGTGGCTGATGTGTAGATCAATGTTTGGGTCCCACGCCATACAAGGAAGCCCAACTGGGTAGCAGTTTGGAAGGCTAAATGAATACATAACCTTAAATGGGCCTTAAGCCCATTTCGAACTGGGCTAATTTGATTAGTCACTTAAGGGGTGAATTCTAAGATGGATCAGCTAATAGGATTGGGCCCAGACCCTATCCACTTAGAGAGTCCAAGATCTAAATGAGATTTAGATCTAGAAACCTCCTAATTAGATTAGGAGATGGCTGATCTAATCTACAGATAAGATAAGGGTTATCCCTTATCTTAAAGGGACTTCTAATCCAAATATGATTTGGGTTAGCAACTCCGAATGGGATTAGGAGCTGATCCCTTTAAGATTATAAAAGGAGAAGGGGGCGGCAGCCTTTAGAAATGCAAGACACACATCCTTGTCTTCAGAGCTGAGATTACCAAAAGAAAGAATTCTGCACCCTGCAAATACTCTCTTGCCGCCTCCTTCCTGCAGCCGCCGCCTATAGCAGTTCGATCTCCAGTTCTTGGGAGAAATCAAGATTGGATCTTGATACCAATCTTTTGGAGAAAAGATTGATGGGAGTTGTATTCACAAGCAGTCCATGTGATTCTTGAGAAGGGTCAAGTTCTTTTGGAAGAACACTGTTGATTCTGCTCCACCCTGCACTGCGCCATCTTCAGTGGGAGCAGATTTTGGATCCTTCCTTGGGCGTGAACACCTCCATTGGGAGATACTGCTTCTCTGTATCAAGTACTATCCCTCCCTACTCCTTTTGGTTCAGATCTGGTTCAGTTTATGGTTCAAGAATGATCCTTGAAAATATGATTTTCTAAATGGGGAATTCGATTCCCAGTTGAAGGGAGAGAAAACTTTTTAAATTCACCCCCTTATTCTGCAATCTTTGGGTGTCCATGTGATGGATTTCCGCTTCCTCAGAGCTTTCTAGGCAATCTTCAAGGGGGCAGCACGTCGATGGTTCTCATGGCTTCCACCTCGCTCCATCAGATCATGGGAGCAGTTCGCCAACCTTTTCCTCTCCCACTTCATTAGTAGCCGATGGTGCCAGAAGACCATCGTCTCCCTCATGTCCATCTAACAAAATCATGGAAAGAGTCTACGGTCTTACATCGACTGCTTCAAGAAAAAAGTGCTCGAGGTCTAAAACTTCGACCCCTTGGTTTTGATGCATGCAGTAATCAATGGCCTCTTGTCCGGGCCCTTCAAGTGGTTCGTCTCCATGACACCACCCAAGACCAAGGCGGAATATTTGAAGAAGGCACAGAAGTATATCACCACCGAGGAGGCCTTAGCCAGAGAGCGCCAGGAAGGTGAGGCCAACCCCAACCGAGGGGGTTCAGAAAATAAGAGGAAGAATGGAGATGGTCATGGCAACAACAACAACAACAACAAAGATGGCAACAAGAAGTCGTCATCCTTAACCTACAAAAAATACATGCCACTTAACTCCACCCAAATGCAAATCGTCATGCAAGTAGGGAAAGAGGAGTACATGAAATGGCTAGAGAAGATGAAAAGGAACCCCAAGAGGGGTAATCCAAAAATATACTGCAAGTACCACTGCAACACCGGCCATGATATCGATGACTGCTATGACTTGAAAAATGAGATCAAGTCCCTCATCTATTGTGGTCACTTGATAGAATCTATGGGAGGTGACAACGCCTCGTCCTCATAGCAGCAACAGCACAACAACAACAACCTGGCTAGTGTCATCGACGTCATAGTGGGGGACATGGCCTCGGGTGGTGCCTCAACCTCGGCCCGAAAGGCCTGTGCCAAGAAAATCAACATCCAAGGGCTGGCTCCCAAGAAGCCAAAGAAAGATGAGGTCATCTCCTTCTCAGACGATGACTTGAAGGGGGTCTCAATGCCCCATGATGATGCATTGGTGGTGACGATGACCATCACCAACTTCATGGTCAAGAGGATTCTCATCGATAGTGGATCATCAGTCGACATCCGTTTCCATGATACTTTTGAAAAGATGAAGTTGACCCCAGAGCGGTTGCAGCCGGCCAACATGCCACTTGTTGACTTCTCCGGGAACCTCATCAAATTGAAGGGAAGAACCACCCTACCAATCACGTTAGGAGAAATGCCTCGGCAGGTGACGAGGATAACTAGGCTCCTGGTGGTGAAGATCGGCTCCCCCTACAATGCATCATCGGGAGGCCGACCCTTCACGCACTCAAGGTAGCCATCTCCTCTTACCACCTTGCTATGATGTTTCCACCCTTGCACGGCATCAAAGTCATTCGAGGGAACCAACAAGCAACCAGAAAATGCAATGTGGCAGCACTCAAAGGAAAGAATAAAGAAGCCTTACCATTGGAGGGGCTCGACCTCAAGGACAAACTAGAGAGCCAAGGCCAACTAGCCGAGGACCTTGTCTCAGTTCTCCTAGATGAGGACAAGCCCGAAAAGGCAGTACGCGTCCAGTCCAGCCTTTCTCCAAACACCCTTTCTGAACTGCTAAGCTTCCTCAAAACTAATGTCGATGTCTTTGCTTGGTCTACCACTGACATGCCCAGAACTGATCATTCAATATTACTCATAGGCTGAGTGTGGACCCAAGCTATAGGCTAGTTTGGTAAAAAAAGTGAAACTTTGCACTAGAGCATTGGAAAGCCACCGAAGAGAAGGTTGACAAGCTACTTGATATCGGCCTCATCCGAGAGGTACACTATCCTAATTGTTTGTCCAATGTGGTCATGGTTAAGAAGGCTAATGGTAAATGGTGGATTTGTATTGATTTCACAAAGCTAATTTGAGCATGCCCCAGAGACAGCTTTCCTTAGACAAGGATCGACCACCTCGTTGATGCCACCACAAGGTACGAGCTACTAAGTTTCATGGATGCACCCCAAGGATGAGGAGAAGAGCTCGTTCATCACTGGGCATGGCACCTACTGTTACAAGGTCATGCCCTTCGGCTTGAAGAATGTCAATGCTATCTACCAACGGCTTGTGAACAAAGTCTTCAAAAGCTAAATGTTAAGAAACGTTGAAGCCTATGTGGATGATATGGTGGTGAAAAGCCTGAAGACCGACCAACACACCTCGGACCTAGCCGAGACCTTCGCCACTTTGCAGAGGTACAACATGAGGCTTAATCCCAGCAAGTGTGCCTTTGGCATCACCTTGAGCAATTTCTTGGGCTTCATCATCACACAATGGGATATTGAAGCCAGCCCAGAGAAGATTCAGGCCATACTAAACATTGCACCACCCCGGCCTATCAAGGAAATGTAGAAACTCACCTGCAATGGCCACCCTTAACCAATTCATATTAAAATTAGTCAACTGTTGCCTACCATTCTTCCGAGCCATCAAGAAACTGAAGGACTTCTAGTGGACCAAAGAATGCCAACAAGCCTTTGATGAGCTAAAGTCTTACCTTGCCTCTCTCCCTTTGCTCACTCAGTCGCTTCCAAGAGACACATTGTTCCTGTAGCTCTCAGTCAGGGACGAGGCAATCAATTCTATTCTGGTGAGAGAAGGAGGAGTGTAGAGACTTATCTACTATGTCAGCAAGGCCCTCTTCAACACTGAGACCAGATACCCCGAAGTGGAGAAGTTGGCCTTTGCCTTGAGGGTCTCAGCCAGGAAACTCGACCCTACTTTTAGGCCCACAACATCACAGTCTTAAACAACCAACCCCTCAAATCTGTCCTCTCCAAATCCAAGACCTTGGGTCAGTTGACCAAATGGTCTATTGAGTTGTCTAGTTTTGACCTATAATACCAGCCAAGGCCCGCAATCAAAGCACAAGCCTTGGCTTATTTCTTGGTGAAGTCCACCTTCATCCAAGCTCTCAGCCAAGCTTCTATAGATGATGATGGACCTTGTCCAATTTGGAAATTGTTCATGGATGGATCTTCCAATGCTAAGGGAAGTGGGGCAGGCCTCATATTCCCTACCCCGGATGACAATGAGGTGGAGTATGCATTGAAATTTGACTTCTCGACCTCCAACAACGGAGCTGAGTACAAGGCCATGCTTGTTGGATTGCAACTTGCTAAAGACCTCAGTGCCAGACAAATTGAAGTCTACAGTGACTCTCAACTGGTGATGAACCAAGTCAACGGTGAGTATGAGGCCAGGGAACCCAACATAGCCAAGTACTTAGCCAAGGTGGAAGAGCTTTCCTTCCACTTTCAACACTTTGCCCTGCTGCAAGTTCCGCGGGCTGAGAACATGAGGGCTAATGCCCTATCCAAATTGGAAAGCACATTGAGTCCAGCCCTTGGCCACACTATTCGTGTTGAAAAGATAGCACAACCCAGCATTGAAGAAGTTTAGGCACTCCCCATGCAAGCCGACCCCTGTTGGATGGATCCAATCCTCACCTACTTACAAGATGATCAACTCTCCTCGAACAGAAACGAAGCAAGACAAGTTCAACGATAGGCAGCCTACTATGCTTGCTTGAAGGGAAATTGTACAAAAGATCTTTTACCTTACCTACCTTCGATGCCTTCGTTGGGAGGAGGGTGAGTACGTGTTCCAAGAGATCCACGAAGGCATCTGTGGCAACCACCTTGGAGGTAGAGCCTTGGCCCAAAAAGCACTAAGGCAAAGGTATTTTTGGTCGACCATACAAAAGGATGTAGCCAAGCTAATGCAAAAGTGTGACAGATGCTAGAGTCACTCCAACATCTCCCATCAGCCAGCCACAACCCTTTCGGCCCTCATTAGTCCATGGCCCTTCACCAAATGGGGAATGGATCTGCTCGCCCCCTTCCCTCAAGCCACTAGGAATAGAAAATACCTCGTGTCGCAATTGATTACTTCACTAAGTGGGTCAAAGCAGATTCATTGACCACCATCATAACCAAGATGATTTAGAATTTCTATTGGAAGAACATCATTTGTTGCTTTGGCATCCCCCACATGCTCGTCACTGACAATGACAAGCTATTTAACGATGCCAGGTTTAGAGAATGGTGTGTCAACCTTGGCATCAAACAGCAATACACCTCAGTGGGCTACCCCCAAACTAAAAGCCTTTCGAGGTTACCAACAAAACATTATTTGGTGGGCTGAAGACAAGACTTGATAGAGCTAAAGGCCTCTGGGCCGACGAGCTATACAATGGTCTTGTGGGCCTATCAGATGACACCTCGGACCGCTACGAGTGTGAGACCCCACTCAACTTAACTTATGGCACTGAGGCTATCATCCTAGAAGAGATCGGCCAGCTGATGCTTTGAACCGAGGTGTACAATGAAGCCGAGAATAATGAAGAATTGATAAACAACGTGGATCTATTGGAAGGCATCCAAGACTAGGTTCAACCCAAGGTTGCAGCCTATTAGTATAGGGTATCCCTCTACTACAACACTCAGGTGAAAGAGCGACATTACAAGGAAGGGGACCTCATCCTCAAAAAAGTCATGGTGCTCGAGCCTTGTGTTGGCAAGCTCAGCCCAAACTGTGAAGATACCTATAGAATCATGCAGGTTATCAGCCCCAGCACCTTTCGGCTAGAATATTTGAATGGAAAACTGGTTCATCATACTTGGAAATCTGAGAATCTCTGGATGTACTACCAATGAGTTGTAAATTTTAAAGGCTTATTAATGAAAAGTGCAAAGTTCCTACCCCCCTTGGCTTCAACTTTAGTGTGTACGTTCTAACCATGCTCAACTATCAAGACCCCTCCGCCGTGCGACCAACCAAAGCACACAACCTTCACCAAGTTTATATGCTTGGATTGGATCATGACCAAGGCACATGGCTCTTAGTGCGGCATACACCTACTTTCCCTTCAAGCTAAGGCAAGAAACTATAGGGACCTCAGCTATGGAATCAGCCAAAGACTTCGGCCCACCATGAACAAACACACTAAAATGAAGTAAGTACATCGCAAAAACATGAAGAATTCAATGACCTCGTCCAGGCATGTCCCCACGGCCTCGAACCCTCAGTAGCACAGCTCGGCCTCGACATAGCTACCTTCATGGGAATAGAGAACAAGTTGAGAGGGCTAAGGCATTTGCCTCCCTTTCCTTCCTACTAATGAAAGGGGCCCCGAGCCCTTGGCGACGTAGCTCAGCCTTGGCCTAGGAAACTTGATGGGGTGGGGAACAAACTAGGAGAGATAAGCATTCGCATCCCTTTCCTTCCCACTAAGGAAAGGCGTCTCTAGCCCTAAATGGCATAGCTCGGCCTCGGCTAGACTCCCTTTGAAGGGATGAGAGATCCATCGTGTGGATGCCCAAATCTTGCAGAATAAAGGGGTGAATTTCAAAAAAAAATCTCTCCCTTTCAACTAGGAATCACATTCCCTATTTAGAAAATCATATCTTCAAGGATCAATCTTGAATCATAAACTAAATCGGATCTGAACCAAAAGGAGTTGGAGAGGATTATACTTGATACGGAGAAAAAGTATCTCCCAACGAAGGTGTTCACGCCAAAGGAAGGTTCCAAAGACTGTTTCCACTGAAAATGGCACAGTGTAGGATGGAGCAAAATCAACAGTGTTCTTCTCCAAAAACTCTGTCCTTCGCAAAAACAGCAGGATGGCAAGGGAGCATAGATTTCTATCAACTCTTTCTCAAAGAACTGATGTCAAGATCGAATCTTGACTTCTCCCATAACTGGAGAACGAACAGGATGTCTGGCGGCTACAGGAAGGAGCCGGCAAGAAAGATCTTGCAGGGATTACAGAAATCTTTCTTCTATAATTTCAGCTCTAAAGAGGATATGATTATGTGATTCTTCTAAAGGCTGTCGCCCCCTCCTTCTTTTGTAAAACCAAAGGATCAGCTCCAAATCCAACTAGGAGTTGCTTATCCAAATCATATTTGGATCAGACCTCTCTTTAGGTGATAATGATAAACCCTTATCTTATCTGCAGATTAGATCAGCATTCTCCTAATCTCATTAAGAGGTTTCTAGATCTGAATCATATTTACATATGGACTCTCTGAGTGAATAGGATTAAGACCCAATCCTATCTACTGATTCATCTCAGAAATCGCCCATATTTAACTTATTAAAAAAGTCCAGTTCGAAATGGGCTTTAGGCCCATTAAGGTTATGTGCACACTTAACCTTCCTAACTACTGCCCAGTTGGGCTTCCTTGTATGGCGTGGGACCCAAGCATTGATCTACACATCAGCCACATGGGTTCGGCCCAGCCTTTGTTACAAAGCCTGGTCGAATACACTGTTATGGACAGTGCACCCCCTGAAACCCATCAAATGGGCTCTATGGGCCCAACACTTACCCTAAGTGATCCCTGGGCCAAGCCACCTTATAACACTCAGGGACTGTGGGCAGATGCAAGATTAGCCCATCAAGTATTATCCTCAATGGTTTTACACTTAACCTCTCAGCCCATAATGATCATACACTGCCCGACAAGAGAGGACCTCTCCCTCGGCTACAAGGAACAGTGTTGTACTCTCTACTTATATGGATCCCGAGAACTAAAATCATTTGCAAATATTTTAGAAACCATAATATATATACTTTTATATCTCATATAAAATATACTTTGCAAAACAAATCTCAAGGATTGAAATCAGCTGCCGGCAGTCTTGGTTTCCATCAGTGAGAGTGCATCCCTGATCATTACCTTTGTCCGACAAAGGGGCTGATCCTGTCACTATGATCACCCACTTAGACGAATTCTCAGACTATCCCAACATACCCAGGTTTTGACCCCCGCTAAGGATCTCACTGATTGGTACATCAAAGACAACCCAATCCGACACCTAGTACAGTATCATAATCGAGTCTAGGGGTCAGGTGTAACTTTTCAGTTTTGCCCATCAATCTCCAAGGTCCAGGACAATACTTGAAATCTGGTCCAGTTCAAAGATTCAAATAATCCTACACTGTATGTGCCTAGGGTCTCATCGTAGCAGCTAAGACAGGCCACCCCAACCGACTTGGTGGCACAACAGTGTCAGCCTTATCAAGATAGGTCACCCCAGACTGACCCACTGGCTGTGAACATTATGAACTAATACGAGTCTCGTTAAGTGTCCAGTTTAAGGGTATTATACATAAACATACCAAGGGAACATGAATCAAATATGCACCTTTATTCATTTACAATAAACACATAAAATACATCATTATGATTGAAACTAAGGGCATACAAAACTGTCCAACAGCTCCCCCTTGCACTGAGGTCCAATCAGATACAAGCCGGAGACCCATGCTTTCCATGTGTTTCTCAAACACTTTCTGTGATAGTGGCTTCATCAATGGGTCTGCTACATTTTCCGTTGACGCTACCTTCTGAATCAGGGCGTCCCCTCTACCAACAATCTCCCGTGGTACGTGGTACTTCCTCTCGATGTGCTTTGACTTTGAGTGGGCTCGTGGCTCCTTATCCTGAGCAATGGCTCCATTATTGTCACACAACAACGGGATGGGTGACGAGCTGGATGGAACTACTCCCAACTTGTGAACGAACTTCTTCATCCACACGGCTTCTTTGGCAGCCTCACTTGCGGCAATGTACTTGGCCTCGGTCGTGGAGTCTGCAATGGACCCATGTTTGCTGCTTTTTCAACAAACAGCACATGATCCTATCATGAAAACATATCCAGATGCAGACTTTCTATCATCTGGATCCGACTGAAAATCGGCATCTGTATACCCTTGGATCTGTAGTGAGTTACCATTGAATACTAGACAAAACTCTTTTGTCCTTCGAAGGTACTTAAGTATGTTTTTCACAACAGTCTAGTGCTCCTGCCCTGGGTTGGCCTGAAATCTGCTTACCACACTCACTGCCTGAGCAATGTCAGCATGAGTGCATAGCATGGCATACATGATGCTCCCTTCAGTAGAGGCATAGGGAACGTCTTTCATGCCATCAATCTCCTCAGAAGTCTTGGGAGACATCTTCTTGGAGAGAGTGACTCCATGCATGAAAGGAACATTTCCTTTCTTGGAGTTTTCCATGCTATATCTTTTGACTATTTTGTCAATGTAAGCAGATTGGGATAATCCTATTATCTGCTTCGATCTATCTCTATAGAGTCGAAGACCCAATATATAGGAGGCTTCTCTAAGATCTTTCATGGATAATTGCTATGAAAGCCATACTTTCACCGTAATTAACATTCCAACATCATTCCCAATGAGTAGAATGTCATCTACATACAGAACCAAGAATGTAACCTTATCTCCATTGTACTTCCTGTAAACACAAGGTTCATCCAGATTCTGCTTGAAGTCAAACGATTTGATAGCAGAGTCAAAATGGATGTTCCAACTTCTAAAAGCTTGCTTAAGTCCATAAATGGATCTATTAAGTTTACATACCATGTTTACCTGACCTACAGCAACGAAGCCTTGTGGTTGTTGCATATAGATATCTTCAATAAGATCTTCATTCTAGAATGTCGTTTTGACATCCATCTGCCAAATCTCATAATCATGGTATGCTGCTACAGCTAGAGGATCCTAATGGATTTAAGCATGGCCGCAGGCGAAAAAGTTTCCTCATAATCGATGCCCTCTTTCTGAGTGTACCCTTTCACCACCAAATGAGCTTTGAAGGTCTCAACCTTACCATCGGGGCCCTTCTTCCTCTTGTAAATCCATTTGCAACCGATTGCTTTTATCCCGGAGGGCGGATCTACAAGAGTCCAGACTCCATTAGTCTCTATTGAGTCCATCTCTGCTCTCATGGCCTCCACCCACTTCTGGGAATCTATGTCCAACATAGTTTCTGCGTAAATCACGGGATCCTCCTCACTAGTCAAGGTTTCCACCAGGTAACTATCCTGGTCATAACCATAACGGACTGGTGGCCTGGATATCCGAGTGGATCTTCTAGGTTGGTCACTACCTGGAACTTGTGAGACATCTCCCACTGCTCCTGAGCTCTCCTCATCAAGAACAACTTTCTGACGATGGGTGTCCAGGATGTAATCGGTTTCCAAGAATTGTGCATTTCGACTACAAAACACCTTCTGCTCACTTGGGTCATAGAATAGGTAACCCACAAAGCCTTTTGGGTAGCCTACAAATAGGCAATGGCTGGTCGTGGATTCCAACTTGTCTGCACTCATTCTTTTAACGTGTGCTAGACAACCCCAAATCTTCAAGTGTTTGACACTTGGTTTCTTTTCGGTCCAAAGTTCATATGGAGTGTTTAGAACCGATTTGGTTGGAACCCGATTCAGCACGTAAATCGTAGTCTCTAATGCATAACCCCAAAAGGATGTGGGTAACTCTGAGTGTATGAGAAGTGACCGGACCATATCCAATAAGGTCCTATTCCCCCTCTCTGAAACACAGTTAAGTTGTGGTGTAGCAAGAGGAGCTAACTGTGATACTTTCCCATTGTCCTTTAAGTAGTCCCTGAATTCTTCAGAGAGATACTCGCCACCTCGATCTGATCGAAGGGCTTTAATTTCTCTCCCTAATTGTTTCTCAACCTCTTGTCTAAACTATTTGAACTTTTCAAAGGATTCAGACTTGTGTCTCATTAGGTACGCGTAACCATATCGTGAAAAATCATCTATGAAGGTGATGAAATACACGTGTTGATTCCGTGTCCTAACACTCAGGGGACCCCATACATCAGTATGTATAAGGTCAAGTGTGCTTATACATCTTTCAGGCTTACCGTTAAATGGCCATTTTGTCATCTTGCCTTGTAGGCAAGGCTCATAAGTGGGAAGATCTTCTACAGTTAGAAAATCCAAATGACCATCCTTTACCAACCTTGTGAGTCAGTTAACACCAATGTGGCCAAGTCGGTAATGCCACAAGCACGTGGGATTAACTGTATCTCGGGCTCTCTTCTTGGGGATTTCAGCCGACGTAGTTTTGGTTATGTTAGTTTCTAGAGAAGGATGTTGAACATAGAGACCGTTCACCAGTTCCCCATATGCGATGAATCCCTTATTTCTTTTAATAGTAATCGTATTACTAAAGAAGACAGAATAACCATCTGCACACAGTTTTGAGACAGAAATTAAATTTCTTCTTAAATTTTGTACATAAAGGCAATCTTTTAGTATAATAGTTTCTTCTCTAAAAAGTAACTCCACGGTTCCTATGGCCGCAGCTGCAACAGTTGCAGTGGTCCCCAAGTAGAGCGTGACTTCTCCTTCACTCAGCCTTCTGCTTACCTTGAACCATTGTAGTGAGTTACACACATGAGTTGAAGCCCTGGAGTCAATACACCAGGACGTAGAAGCTATCAATAAATTGGTTTCTATAACACAAGTTTCGAAATTACCTTTCTTGGATTCCATATAGGCAGGAAAGTTCCTTTTCCAGTGGCCGGTCTTCTTGCAAAAATGACAGGCATTTGTGCCTTGTCCATCATCTATTTCTTGGGTTTGGCAACCTTCTTCTGGGGCTTTATCTTTGCCTTCCTTTTCTTGCCCGATTTTGTAGTTCCAACAAGCATGGCAATGGGCTCATCCTTTTTAATCATTTCTTCGGCCCTCTGCAACATATTGGTGAGTTCCTGCAAGCTGACGTTAAGCTTGTTCATGTTGTAGTTCATGATGAATCAATTAAAAGATGGAGGCAGAGAGTTGAGAATAAAATCAATCTGTGTTACCAAATCTAGCCCGGATACAAGAGCCTCCAGTTCGTTGATACAACCCATCATCCGGAGACAATGGTTGTGAACTTGTTGACCCTTGGACATCTACGTGGTCATGAACAGTTTCAAGACCTTCTGTCGAGTAGAACGACTCTGCTCTTCCTACATTGTCTTGAGACTGTCCAATATGTCCTTAGCAAGTTTGATCTTATCGAACTGCCTCTGAATTGGGTTATCTAAGGAGGTAATGATATAGTAGCGGGCAAGGGAGTTTTTCTCCTCCCATTCTTGGTATTCTCTTCTCTGGGCCTCAGAAGCCCTATCTCCCGGATAATCCGGGATAGGATTCTTGGCTACCTTGTCCAATTTCTTAGAGGTTAAGGCCAACATAAGGTTCCTATACCAGTCGGCATAGTTTGGGCCCTTCAGCTTGTTGTCATCAAGCAGCTTTGCAAATTGTCCATTTGCCATTTTCTGATAAAAGAGCAAACATCAGTCCACAACCTAATTTGATTCATGTTCATTACATAGATATGGATTTTAATCTACGTTCCATTTCTATTTATTCATCTCTGAGATTTCCCTCCTTTCTCAGTGACGGAGACCACAGGTTGTCTCTGGAAATGTGGGAAATCGCATAGGGTGCATGGAGCCAACTGTTTCAGCTGCAATACCCTACCACCTTTCTGTGAAGGATAATATCCACTCATCATATGAGTTTTCCCTTTGGCCTCTGTCAGACAAGGTTTAGAGCCATTTTAAGGAAAATCTTTCTGTCTAGTGAGTGCCTACCCATCATGTTTGTGAATGCCAAGGTACTGTGAAAGAGTTCCCATTTTCTAGTGAAGCCCCTCCCACATCGGTCTGTGAAAGAGTTCCCATTTGCAGATTAGATCAGCCTTCTCCTAATCTCATTAGGAGGTTTCTAGATCTGAATCATATTCAGATCTAGACTCTCTGAGTGGATAGGTTTAAGACCCTATCCTATCTGCTAATCCATCTCAAAAATTGCTCATATTTAACTTATTCAATAAGTCCTGTTCGAAATGGTCTTTAGGCCCATTAAGGTTACGTGCTCACTTAACCTTTCTAACTACTGCCCAGTTGGGCTTCCTTGTATGGCGTGGGACCCAAGCATTGATCTACACATCAGCCACATGGGTTCGGCCCAGCCTTTGTTACAAGGCCTGGCGAATACACTATTATGGACAGTGCACCCCCTGAAACCCATCTAATGGGCTCTATGGGCCCAACACTTACCCTAAGTGGTCTCTGGGCCAAGCCACCTTGTAACACCCAGGGACTATGGGCAGATGCAAGATTAGCCCATCAGGTATTATCCTCAATGTTCTTACACTTAACCTCTCAGCCCATAATGATCATACACTGCTTGACAAGAGAGGACCTCTCCCTCGGCTGCAAGGAACAGTGTTGCACTCTCTACTTATATGGATCTCGGGAATTAAAACCATTTTCAAACATTTTAGAAACCATAATATATATATACTTTTATATCTCATATAAAATATACTTTGCAAAAAAAACCTCAACGATTGAAATCGGCTGCCGATAGTCTTGGTTTCCATTAGTGAGAGTGCATCCCTGATCATTACCTTTGTCCGACAAAGGGGCTGATCCTGTCACTATGATCACCCACTCAGATGAATTCTCAGACTATCCCAACATACCCAGGTTTTAACCCCCGCTAAGGATCTCACTGATTGGTACATCAAAGACATCCCAATCCGACAACTAGTACAGTATCATAATCGAGTCTAGGGGTCGGGTGTAACTTTCCAGTTTTTACCATCAATCTCCAAGGTCCAGGGCAATACTTGAAATCTGGTCCAGTTCAATGATTCAATTAATCCTACACTGTATGTGCCTAGGGTCTCACCCTGGAAGCTGAGACAGTCCACCCCAACCGACTTGGTGGCACAACAGTGTCAGCCTTATCAGGATAGGTCTCCCTAGACCAACCCACTGGCTGTGAGCATTCTAAACTAACATGAGTCTCATTAAGTGTCCAGTTTAAGGGTATTACACAGAAACATACCAAGGGAACATGAATCAAATATGCACTTTTATTCATTTACAATAAACTCATAAAGTACATCATTCTGATTGAATCTAAGGGCATGCAAAACTGTCCAACACCCTTAACTTGGTTTCCTAAGTGAACGTCTAAGTAACAAGCCACTATCTTTTTCGCTACTTATGACCTCTCGGAATGGGGCATCAGCCCCTAGCAATAAAAAAACAAAACAAAATAGCATAAATAAAGCACAAGTTACGCATAAAGTGTATTTCATTGATGTCATTTGAATAACTTTACAAAAAGTGGCCTAAATGGGGGAGGCCGAACCCCTAACAAAAATTTTGAAGAGAAGAAAGAGTAACTCAAGGGGACCCTTCAAACTTAGGCATTCCCTTTGGTTGTTTCAACTAGTGGAGGCTGCTCTTTAACAAACTGACCCTCAAGCAAGTTGCACCTCATCAGTTGGCACGGGCCCCATAGTCTCTAGCTTAGGCAAGAGCCCTAGTTGGCTGATGTCAAACTCAGGCATCAGGGCTCGTACTTGGGCCTCGGTGTCTTCAATGCCCCCCAGATATGTAGAAGCCCAATAGGCAGCCAGTGCCTTCTGGTAGTCCACGGTCTCCTTCCAGGCCTCCACGACCTCCTCTACCTGCTTCTTGACAGCTTAATACTGCCTCTCAGTTGAGAGTCTCTACTCCTCAAACTCCTTCATCTTCTCTTCAACAAACTCCAGTGCATCCTTCAAAGTCCTCACCAGATCCTTATCAGTCGTGATCTCGACCTCTAGGACCTTCTGTAGGTCGCGTTCCTCCTGCATGGCTGAGATGATCGCCTCTCGGCCACTCTCTTCTTTGGAAACCCGAACCTCAAGTTGCTCCCTCTTCTCCTTGGAGGTCTTCAACTAAGATAGAAGGACCTCCAATTTGTCGCATAGGCCAAAGGCATAACAAGACACCTGCAACAGAAACATGGCTGTCAGCAAAAGGAAAGCAAGAACAAGGAAATTTTCTAAGTGACAAAGCAAGTACTACTTACCTCGGCCATGCGATCCATAAGGGTGTCTTGGACACCCTACACGCCCTTCTAGGTCATGGTGTGCCTATCAGCCGATGGCACCATTCCACTAAGTAGGGCTAGACCGACCCATGGGGTGCTCAAGAAGTTTGCATCCTTGATGTTCCACTGGGGGTGAAAGGTGCATGCATCATCAGCGTCATATCGTCCCTTAGCTTGGACGAGTCATGGGGCCCTGAGTGGCCGAACCCCCTAATAGCCCCCTCGGCGTGCTTGCATCACCACCCTCGGCAAGGTGGTCCTTCGTCGCCAGCCTCTTGCCCCTCGGAGGTTGAAGGGCCTCAGCTGGTCTCTTGGTGGTTGGCTCCTTTCATCGGTTCACCTTGGCTGGTTTCCTCCCCTTCTTAGCCTCAACACAAGTTGGCGCCTACGGCCGAGGAGTCTTCTCGGCTGGCACCCCTCCTCTCAGCGCCTATTTCTTCGATAGGCCCTCACCTGAGGTCTTCTTCAATGACTTAGACGCCTCCAGCAACAACTCCTTGGCGTTTGGTCGCATCTCTATGAAAACATCAATATAAGAATTGAAGATCTAAAAGCCATTGCGTTAAGGCGACAACAGGAGCTCCCCTGTTGAGGCAGGCGGGGCTGAGGCCAAACCACACCAAGGCTTCCTCCAATACCAAGGGCTTGGCTTTGATGGTCCTAGTCAATCATATGCAGGTCATCACCTCGGCCTCCTTATCCCTATACCAAGGTGTTATCCTCTCGGCCACAAGGTCCGACTTTCCCCAATCCATCCTGAATGACCAATCCTCTAGATAGGAAATAAAGTACTTCTTCTAATAGTGCATGGACGATGGGTTGTCGACCACCTTCTCATAACGTGCTTGGAAGTAGTAGATACCCACCTCAGAGGGATGCTATCTTGGGACGAATATGCACTAGAAGATCTTCGTAGTCAAAGTCAATGCCTCGGAGCTGAGCCATCACCATCACGGCGATAATGGTCCTGATGGCGTTAAGGGTCAGCTAACTTAACAAGATGTTGTAACACCTTAGCAGCTCGGGGATAATGGAAGGAAGGGGAAACCTAAGGCCAAACTGGAGATAGTGCTCATGCACATACGCCTCCCCCTCGTCTGGTTGTCATGGCCGATCACTGGTGCCAAGGACTCTAAGCCTATACCCCATTGAGATGTGGTACTCCTTAGCAAGATCCTTCTCTTGCTCTATGCTAAGTAGGTTATCCAGCTCAGAGCATGGATAGCACTCTATTTCTACGCCTAGGCCTACGTACTCAGCCACCAACCTAGGGCTCGGCTCTGGAACCTCTTTGCCCTCTACCACCTTAGGCGACCCTAAGGCAGCTTCACCAGCCCTCGGCCTCGTCAACCCAACACTTTAATCAAGAGAATCATTGCCCCGTCGGCTACACTCGGCACCTACAAGAGCAGTCCTCTCCCTTAGTACCTAGATCTCAGGCCTTGAAGGCAAGCCCTCAGACTCACAGCCATAGCTTTTACTACTGCTGGCTGACATGGTGGTACGAGGCAAGCTTGCACCCGATAGGTCAAGGAGCTCATAGCACTAAGGGCCGGAGTCAGAGCAGGACATGGTTAAGGTTCAAGTCTTTACCTAATGGACGAGGTCTCTGAAGGTTAAAGGGTAAGCAAAGTTGAAGGCCAAGGTCTCTGAAGGTTCAAGCTGTTGAAGGCAAATGGTGAATATTGTCTCAACCAATGCCCTATTTAAAGGAAAATGGACAGCTTAGATCATCTCGGATCCAACGGCCACGAAGCGACCGGCTTGACGATCCAAACCGATGCCCAACACATGTCGATCACCTCAGGAAGATGAAACAACGTCAAGCAATTTAGTCGGTTAACTTTTTAATTCTTAGTTAGAGGCAACTCAACCCAGTCAAATCGATGCCCATCTCGCATATGATCACTACCTAACACTAAAACTTGTCTCGTACACAACCATAGCTCATTGACGTCAACACCCATCTCGCACACGGCTATAGCTCATCAACATCAGCACCCGTCTCACACACAGCCGCAGCTCATCGACGTCAGCACCCGTCTTGTGCATGGCCATGGCAAGCCGATCCATCGCCTGTACCATACACATAAGCCACCATCCAACGCCGATGCTTGACTTGCACATGGGCTCATCAGTACATATGAGAAGCACATGGCTGGGGGGCACATGCATCTTGCACCCGAACGAAACACGATACCAAGCCCTCGGCCCTCCTCAACTTTCTCAAGAGGCGGAGTCAACTCCAAAGCAACTTCCACTAGCAAATTAAGGGAAGTCCTCAGAGGCCGAAGCCGAGGTCAATGCCTCCACGCCTCTGAGCTAGGCAATCTCTGACATAGTGATGAGACTGAAAAGAACCCTATTTTTGTCCCCTAATTTTCATTTTTTTCATTATTTTAACACTTAAATGCACTCATTACTCTTGTATTTCGATTCAGGGCAATAAAGAAGGCAATTGGAAGGAAACATGCCAATTCAGGCGATTTTGCACAGTTTCGGCGATAGTCAGTGATCTAGGCCTAACTCACAATTCCGGACTCTGAATTGGGCAATTCAAGAAGCATTAGAAAGAAGAACGAAAGGCCCGCAACTTTTATGTTTTGGACATTGACTGGTTCGGTCCGCATCGAGTAAGAAACCGGGCCCGAAGTCAGAGCAATGTCGCAGCCAGGCCCATTTAACAGCTGAAGCCCAACTCGCAGAAGAACCTAGAAGCAGCCCAAGTAGTAGAGAAGCCCCACTCGGATATAAGAGTCTAGAGTCCTAATTCGAATGTAATCTCCCAAGAGGGAGAGAGTCTTATTAGATCTAAACTTTGAATGTAATCCTATAAGGATAAGAAGGTTGGGGATTAGATATGAGATAGGATAGGATTAGTTCAAAGAAGATAAGATCAAGACTCCCTAAAGATAAGATGATCTCCTAGAAGGAGTTGGAAAACAGCCCTCTCCTTTGGCTATATAAAGAGGGGGGAGAACCAGCTCTAGCATAACTCATTCCAAGATCCAAGAAGCAAGAAGGCAGTTCGGCTATGGAGAAGAAGAGCATGGAGATTGCGTAGATCATGAGCGGCTAAGCTTTTTTTTCTGGTTCAAGGGGGGAGGTTCGATTGTGTCATTGTGAGGTTTTGTAGTTAATTTATTTTCTTTCTTTCTAATTCAAGTATTCATTGATTCTTGTGCATATTTTTATCGGACATT
The DNA here is from genome assembly GCF_056320005.1 of Nelumbo lutea. Taxonomy (NCBI): domain Eukaryota; kingdom Viridiplantae; phylum Streptophyta; class Magnoliopsida; order Proteales; family Nelumbonaceae; genus Nelumbo; species Nelumbo lutea. Next base: position 55,910,582 of record NC_142689.1, on the reverse strand, counting down.
TGATGTTAATTAGTTTGACAACTGAATTAATATTGATTTTCCTATTGCTATCCATGATTTCGGTGATCCGTAATTGTCACGAATAATGGTACAAGTAGCAATTAGGTTGATATCTTTTTGGGTCAATTGTTCGTGACAGCCTTTAACCAACGTTTTATCATGGTTCAACCTAAAGGAATTGATGGAACAAAATTCAATAATTGCGGCTATCTCAATTATTGTTATTTTGGTTTAATTGTTTTCACAAATCTTAATGCTATCATTATTTTAACATGGAACGCTATCGTACCCAGTTGAGTGGTGATAAGTGTTGATCGAATGCTAGGTTTGGTCAACTGAATTAGGAAAACACAAGGTTTATTATGGCAATCCTAGTAAATCTAAGGTTAAATGCTTGAATTGCAAGAATGCTGAATTGTACCTAGGATTAATGGCCAATCGATTCAACCCGAACCCTTGAACCAAAATTCGGTAAGACTGATTTTCTCTTGTTTGTTTAGTTTGTTATTCTTTTAATTTTAGTTATTTAATTTTTCCACACAATTACTTTACCCATTCGGCTAAGAGATTATTGATTTGCTCCCTGTGGGATTCGACCTAGTACCACTTTTACTACAAATATTTTATTGTGGGACTAGTACTAATTTTGAGGGCTTCGAAAAACCCGTCACATAGCCGAAGCCAAAGCCGAGGTCCTTGCCAGAACACACCATTTAGTGCCTCCCAGCAATGATGATACACTCTCTTCTGCTGAAGCCAAGGTCCCCACTCAGACCTCCACCACGGCCTTAAGAGTGGGGGGCAAATGATGTAGGCGCATATGGCAGGCTCGGGATGGCGATACATGGCATCGTTGGGATGGAATTCTGGTCATCCATTGCTAACAAACTCCAGGCAGATTCAAGTATAAATAAGTGGCATCACTCCTTAGGTAACCTATCTTGTCTTCTAATGCTCTAAGTTTACTAGCTCTCTGGTGACTTCATCTGAGCTATCTCTCATAGGCCCTGCCCCCTTTGTTACGCATTTGCTAACTTGACCATCAGAGTCTCTACCCCTAGGATAACACCTGGGGCCTCTGACATGCTTCCTCCTCCACAGGTCGGACTTATAGGCCCTCGACTTCATCAGCCCTCGGCTAAGGAAGTGAAATTACATTATTGCCCTCGACCCATCCTTGACAGCAACAACATTCTTCATTATAAGTTGACCTAACACAGAACTTGCCATCAAGCTTGAGTTTCCAAACCAAACAATCTTCTTTTTCGGTAGAGGGAATTAAAACATGTTTAATGTGATGCCAAATGTCGAGAGGGACTAAATCTTTAATAAGATCTTACCTCCAAATGTTTCTTTCATGGTTTATAACAATGCTCACTGGCATATAAAGTTTTTTGCTAAATTAAAGCCTTCTCTGTTTTGGTATTGTTAGGAAAATAAATAAAGTCATCAGTGTTAATATCTCTGATTTTGATGAGACTGCTAATAGTTTTTCTTCTCGGTTGGTTAATTTGGAGTCTGTTTTAGCACAAGGTTAATAAACTTATCTCGTGTGATGGAAGTGCTTTGAACGATACCTTAGTTTTCTTTGGTTGTTGTGTTTGTGGATGGCAAATCTTTTATTGTGGCTGCAAGAGAAAGCGTAAGAAAGAATGGAAGCCCTTTGGAAGTGGAGCTGGGGGCTATATTAAGATTATTAATTTTGGTTGTTGAGCAGGGATGAAAGAATTTAAGGGTATGTTTGATTTATAATCAGAATTAGAATCAAAACTGAATTTGAAATCAGAACGGTCTATTTTCATAATCTATTTGGTTTAGACAGGAATCAGAATAAGAATTAGAATCAGCTGGAATGAGATTTCATTTTTCAAGGGAGGGGGAGGGAATGTCTGTTCCATCAAGAATGGAAATGGCCAGGATTTCAATTCCAACCAACCAAACAGTTGTAATCAAAATAGCCCATTCTGATCCCGATTCGAGACCTTTATTCCCATAAACCAAACAGACCCTAATTATGGTTTTAGATTCGAAAGTGGATATCAATGCCTGCTCAGGAGTGGATCAAAATATCGGGAGAAATTAGATGATATTTTGAACTTGTCTAAGTTTTTTTATTTTTCTTTTATAAAAAAAAAAAAAAAAAAAAGCAACTATTATTGCTGACTGTACTGTTGTTCACAGGGCAATATTTTTGTGTTGGAGATAGATGTACTGATAACCACCGTGTTGGTTGAAACAGTTGAGCGGTAATATTTTTGGGTGATTAATGGCTTATGTTCAGATTTGCAAAAAAAAAAAAAATATTGTCTAGCCTTTCGCATATTAACCACTAACCTATCGATGATTGAACTCTACTTCTCTAACTTTCCAAGGGAAAAAACAAAAAGAAAGCAGATATTTGATATCTAAAAGAGCCTTTGTAGACTTGTAGTTGAGTTCACATCCACTGAGGCTAAAAGTTTCCACCAACAAGGTAAGTGGCCCAAGTGGGGCACATGAAAACTTGCTCTCAAGTGTCATGTCTGCATCAACCCATCATATTTGATGTACCCCAATGAAGTGAAATCTTAGGTTCTTGAATTTCTTCCAACACTACCATTACTGTCAGACACCAGGACTAATGGTGTTATAACGGGCCAAATCTAGGTCTTTTCACAAGGACTCTGAACTGGACTCAACTCAAGAAAGGCTCTTGCCTCTGGCAGGTGTTCCTCAACCGTAGCGAATGTTGTAGTTTCTCACCTGCACTGTCTCGGCTCCAGCTGAGTCGCTCAATACAACTTCTTGGGTTCTAAGTTCTAACCCATGTAGGGCCACATGCCCAGAAGCTCATCTTATATTTCTCTTCTCATAGTAAATTGTAAGCCCAACTTTTACTGATACACTGCAGAGGGTGTTAAAAGTAAAAATATGCACCAGACTACTGTGCTTTTTGTTTTGAGAAGCAAAAATAAAAAAGCAATATAATCTATTTGTTTACAAAGAATATGGCAATTTTTTTTTCTTTCATACTTGAAGTCTCATGGTTGGATTCTGAAAGTTCTTACAATGTATATTCAAGGTCATCTATGTAAGACATGGATCATCTGTGGAAATTCAATTATCTCCACCCTCTGAGTCATATGCAAGACTAAAAGGTGCATTGGCAACCCATGACATGACTCATCATGATCAATTAATTGCATGCAGAAAGAAGCTACACCCATTCAGAGATTTACCGACACCAAATGCTACTTGATTTGCCCAGAATGCATCATATCATCTGATTAGTACTCCTACAGCATGTTGCCTGTCTACCAAAGGAACCAATCCCCCCTTCTAAGCCCAGCAGCTTAGCTCAGACTCAGACCCGATTGAATTTGAATTGATTGGTATAAATGTATCACTGTGCAAAGAAAAGCTTTATCTGGGTAGGCCCCTTCATTTGTTTGAAATAATTCAGTCTTGGTTATCTCAGCCACGTGAAGAGATGACGAGGCAAATCTAAAATATCAAACGAGACCCTTGGGATTGGCCAGCATTTGGTGCCCAAATCTACGTCAGGTTTTGTACCTCCTATATATTTAGTGGATTCTTCTTGGAATAACATCAGTTGTTTGATTTGAAGTTCCATGTTTCTTCACTTCGAAGGAGACTCGGAACTCAGAAAAGATGGTTTCTTTTTGACCGTACCCCATCTTAAAAATTTCATTTACCTTCCCACATGTTTCTTTCTTTCTTCTTATTTACTTACTCTGAGTTGGTGTTGTCAGACTCACATCCAACGAAATATCAAATATGGGGAACCTCACTGCTTCACTGATTTGTTAACATAAACGTTAAAAACCGGGACCCCAGAAAGATCGTTGGGTTACTTGTTCCGCGGTGTCATCCGATCCAGATCTGACACCACTGTTTTGAGTACAAGCTTCGTTCAGTTGAAGGGTTAATAATTAATAAACAAGAGGTACAAAGGTCTGCTTATACCAGTTTGAAGTTTGAACACTATCCAATGAATCCAACCCAAGCTTTTGGATAGATTGGACTCTATGATCCCAGAGTAAAGATTGGCGCCCCACATTCATATCACAGTGCATTGGGAACCATATTTGTCATGGGGAGATGTTCGCAATACACGGTTGGGATGTGCTGTGGGGCGCCTACAGTGCAAATTTGCGATATGATCCCAACCCTTCCTCTCTCTCTCTCACACACACTATATATAAGTATATGTATCTCTCATGTATAAATACATAAGTGCCTCTAAAACCAACCAACCCAATCTGTTAAGTGAGTTCACATTTGTGCCTCACAGAGTCCGTCTCACATGCCGGCATCCCACATGCACATCTCTTCTCGGTATTTATCATTAGGAGATGTTTTCAATCAGGCGCGAATATGATTTATGTAGCGAATTAAGTCTCGTGATTGATGCCCTTCTGTATCGAATCAACCTACTCAGCGGGTAACTGCATGCCTGGCCAACCAAAGTGTCGTATGCGAAGTTGTAAGTACAACTTCTGCAATCAGACCAGGCACTGTGTTAAGAAGACAATTATGACTGCATTTGTCTCCTATCTACCTAAGCTTTACTTTTTCAATCAATAATGCCCCCTCCCTCCTTCCATCGCCATGCAAATGGACAAAACATCAGAAACCAGAAGAGGAATAGTGTTTGTGGGATTGGAGGGAGTGTGGGTATTGGATAGTCAGCAACTCAGCATCAGAAAAACTACAATAACAACAAAAGAGTAGTACATGCAAGAAGGGCATGGGTTTTGGAGGTTGATGAGCTGGTACCATCTCAGCTAATGGCCTCCACCGTTGGCGTTGAGCTTCCTTCAATAAATTTCTTTCCTTTCAGCTTCAGCTTCAGGTAATCTCTGACAATGGTGAGTGGTGGATCTCAATATCCATGCATCAAAAGCGTCTAATAGGGTCTCAATCTGAAACCTCTGGTGTCAGCTCTGGATTTAGCACTTGTTCTTGAATGTTGTAGTCGGCATCAAGGAGAGAGAATTATAAAGTCACAACAATGCTTGTACTTCCTAGACTTGAAATCGGAAGCCTAGCACAATACAAGTAACAATTGGAGTAGCCCCCATTTTTCCTCAGTGAAGTTGAACACCCATATATTAGTGAACCAGGACGTTGCTAAAGGGAAGACACCTCATAAATCTTATTATTATGATGACATTGACACTCATTGTAAAATTCACATCGGTAGTGTCATCAGCAAGAGAGGTTGAATGATTGTAGACCCCATGTATTTTATAACTGGTGTGGAATGTTATAATTGGTTCCGCAGCCTACAAATAGCTAAAACTGTAAACAGGAGAGACCTTTTAGTGTATGCTTCCAATTTTAGCACTAATACTCGATTTGGAAGGATTACGAATACAAATATGTAGTGTAAATACATACAGAATACGACACAAGATCTGCCCACAAAAACTCTGCCCACATCTACTCATAACACACTATCTCCGTGAATTGGGAACATCTCCCCCTGCATAATACTATACAGAAGGATCTGATATTCTTCATGTGTGGTTGCGATGCTATGTGAGTAAACATTGGCAGAATTCTCATAGGCAGGAGATCCAGACTCACAAAATACAAGGTTTTGCACTCTATATATTTGTATTTGTACTCCTTCCAAATGGAGCCTAAAGATAAAATTTTTTAATCTTTTTTAGTTCTAGCCTCTAAGAAACCAGTAAGGCTAATAGAGCACTTAATGCCATCTTATAAAGCCTCATATAAACTGAGGTTGTAGGTGGTTTGATTTTCCTCAGAATGATGGATCACAATCCCCATCCATCAACATGTGGCAATTCAGGATACCTCAGCATGAGATGCCAATCAACTGGCTGGTAAGGTCTCCTGCTGGTCGTAACAAAGACTTGGGATCAAATCCTGCCTGCACCTGGGTTGGGGAATGGGCTTCGGGCTACTCCTGTTGTGTAGTCCGTCAAAGAAATTAAATAAAAAAAGAATAGCCTCTTCGAAAATAAAGTAATAAACCCTTTCGGCTTTCGCATATCTCAAAGTCATGAGGACCATGGTGAGCCCCAACGCATCAACATGAGTTGGTGCATCCAGTCCATAGAATAGCAACAAGCTGGAGATGAATAATCTTCAGTCGCCCTCCCTCTGCAGTGCATTTATGCAGTAAACAGTTGAAGGCTGAGGATAACTTACCATGGGATGAGAAATGAGAATGTCTTGTTAAAGGGAAAATCTATGATACCGGAAAGACATGATACAGGAAGAGCTGATTGGTCATGAATACCACCTGATTGGTCACCTCTTTTATGATACCAGTTGATTGGCAGTAAGTTTTTCCAGTATCATAGTCAAACCCCTCATCAAAAACTCAAAATACAACAAGCAAAAAGATGGACAAAAGATTTTATGTTTGTTGAATACACTACACGCATGCAGCAATGCCTGGAATTTTGTAACTTAGATCAAGAGACGAGTACATCAGAGAATAACACAATGGAACTGAACTTTTACAAATATCACAATTTTTTCTCTTAATGATGAGCCTAAACATGGGTTGCAATCTAAAAGATTTGCTCACTCTCACTCCGGTGGATTTGCAAATGGTGTTTTGTGAAACACCCCCCCAAGCCAAAGATCAACGGTAGGTAAAGGAATTAGGCTAGGAACTAGACTAAGCATTCAGTGCCATTACCTTGCACTGTTCATTCATGGCCAACAGTTGGGCCTCTTTCTTGTCAAGAAGAGCACTTAGCCTAACATTCTCCTCCATCAATTTTTGGACTTCAGCCTCTTTCCGCATCTTTTCACCCTCCAAGTGATTCGTCTTGGCAACCAGCCTGCTTTCACAAGAAAACCATGTAGCCAGGAAAACATGTTTTAAAAGGAGGACGCAAGGTACTAAAGTTTTCACCATACCAAGGAAAATGATAAGAAATTGAAGTTCCTGCAAGTACCAGCAACTTGTATTTTCATTTAATGGTAGAATGGTTATAGTTGAAAAGTTCCAGAATAATCAAACATTGGCCAAAGCAAACTCTTTAAGTCTGTAATTAGACTACAAATACCAAAATCTTCCTAAAGTGCATTAAATGAATCTTGGGGAAGTTGGATACCATCAACTCTCCCAAAAAGAAACTTATTGGAGACATGTATAGAGTGAAGTGGCTCGAAGAGGTATTTCCTATGATATAGTTTTTATGCTACTTTCATTTTTAGATTAAAGTTCAGTTCTATTAACAGTATTCTAAAGGCAAGTTGACTGATACTGATAAAAAAAGGCAAGTTGGCTTATAATCCAGATGAAATCAAAGAAGCAAGCTAGTATATTCAAGATGGTACACGACTCGTGCAACCAAATTATGAGTGTGCAAATTGAGGACGTTGCCACTACTTAATCCTCTCAAGGTGAATATCTTGTTGGCCATCCCTGATTATAGGACTTTGGGCTTTTATTCCCCTGGACACAAAAGTTATTATTCTTTATTCTCCAACCCCAATGCCCATGTATTTGCCAAAAAACAAACTTGGTTTTCATTGTTCTGCCATGGTATGCTTCCTTTTGTGGCATGTAGTGCTTGGAAAGATCAACATGTATATTCAAAATAAAAGAAAGGATTGGCCATCTTGCTTTCTCATATCCCCCAACTCCCCTAGTTTGAATAATGTCCTTAAATAGCTGGTAACCAGCCTCACATCTACATTGTGAAGAAACAAGAACTATGCCATTTCAATAGTAAATTTCAGTTGGTTTTGGCTCCCAAGCAAAGCTCTACTAGAATTTCTCTTACTGTTCTTCACTAGAATCTCATTGAAATCCCACAGTCAACACTCTACCACCACTATCAGATAAGGGCTTCCCATACAGGTTGACAGACAGATCATGTTACTTTTGGTGGCAGTTATCATGGTAACCCAGATCTAGCTGGCATAGGAATAGCAATATTGTCAATGCAATGAGGCACCAAGTAGTTGCTACAACCTTCCTAGGTGATGTGGCAACAACCTGGTGCCTAGGCACTGACAGGTAAACTACAAAATAACGATGCAATCTTACTGTACGAGTACGTGTATATGCATGCATATATACATGGGGACCATACATTTCCACCTTATTAATGAAATACATCACTTGAGCTTATCAAGAAAAATGCATATATGAATATTTTTATATCCAATCCGATGCATAAGTTAAATATAGAATGCTAGTATACAATTAAAGGTATGATATAGAACATTCAACATACCGTCTCTATTTTGCAAACATAAAGAAAAGTTGGATAGGCTGATACAAGAAGTGACAGTATTTGTATTCCATAGAGTTGTTTAGGCAACTCCATACATAAACAAGGTTACCATAACAGATGACACTAAAGCTAAGGTGTTGTGATAACCTTGTTGACTTCATATGCTCTCACCCAACCACATGTTATCAAAGATGCTAGGCCTAAAAGTAATTGGCCTGCATAACAATCTGACGACATTGTAATTCTATTTTAAAAGCTAAACATAAACGAATAAAACTTTAAATCAGCTAACTGGAGTTGCAGATGACACACCAAATCCAAGGTGTAAATTCCCCTCAGAAGGGCTAGGATAGCAAGAAGATTACAAACTTCTTTAATGTTGGTTCTTGGACACTTGGCTAACACTATAATGTGGACCAAGAAGACCGGTTCTGGCTTTGGAGATGGGCATACTGTTTGAGTGAGATTAGAGAAATCCCCCATTGATGGGTCCAATAATCACATTAATTGTAATTTTTGGGACACCATACAATTTGCTGTCTGAACTCAAACAATCAATTTATTTTGTTGTGGAAGAATGTCAACCTATGACAATACAGAGCCCATAAGAAGGATGATATACATTATGCATCACCTGCTCAGATGGAACACAGCTGTCCAGCAATCCAAAATGCACTTAAAAGCTTCATGGACTTGGAACAAAAACATGGATGAAACAACAATTTTGGTTGGAGAACTAGTGTTACCTAACTCATGTGACATGGGTGCTTAAGTGTCAAGAAGTATCTGACATGTCTACCTCTAGAAATACTAATATTGGTGACATGACTGCAAAATTATTTAAAAATATATTGATAAGTACATCATATTATTTTGTTTGACTATTAACTACTACCTATTTCTGATAGTTATCATCATCGTCATAACACTATAATTAAGGATGCATGTACAGAGGTGGCCCAGGAACATTATGAGTCAAATTTTCACTTTTATTAGCTAAGGTTAAGATGACACTGGTCACGCCCAAGCCCAAGCCCTAGAAACGCATTATAATGCCCACTTAGGAGAGGGTACTTTGGGCCCAACATAGAAAAAGGGGTATGACTACAAAAATTTTAAAGTAGTAGTTAAAGTTTATAAGGAGTACCTTAGGTACGGTTTTTTTTATCAGTAAAAATGTATCTTATTAAATTCAGATTAAAAGCAGTTTATACAACTTGGTGATGGGACTGTTGATCCCCTTTAATCATTCTATTCTACCCCTCATTACAGTGCAGCCCAAAATAATTGTTGTCTCAATGCCCCCTGTTTTGCTAATCCATCAGCTAGCCCATTTGCACTTCTTCGGACCCATTTAAATTCAGCATCAACCTCCTTTGCAATCTTCTCCACTTCCCTAATCACATGTTTAAATGTCCATGGGGTATGGCTGCTATATTTTGCCCATGCTATTACTACTTTTGAGTCCCCTTCCACTTCAACATGTCTGCATCCTAGTTGTTTGGCTAGCTTTAACCCTTGTAGTAATGCCAATAGTTCAGCCTTCAGCAAGTGTCATTGCCAGTCGGTCCTAAGAACATTCCCAATATCCTCCTGTCAGAATTTCTTAATATCCTCCGGTTCCTGAGATGCCTGGATTTCCAAAGGAGCACCCATCAAAATTCAGCTTTACTTTATTGCTTTTTGGTGGTTTCCATTCTAACCTTACTTTATCTCTTACTCTCAAAGATTGTGCTACTTCGGACCATGTTCTTAGAATGCCTACGACTGAGAAGACTTGAAAGCTATCCAAGGATTTTACCCAATGGGCTACTTTCACCTTGATACTATCAATCACTTCCCCTATTGTTCTACTTTTTTCCAAGAAAATTTTGTCGTTCCTCTCTTCCCATGTTACCCAACAAATTGCTTCCTTTGTTGCTTTCCACATTACCATCCCTCTTTTCCTTCGTTATCTCAAGAAATCATTGTTGAAGAATCCTGCCACATCTTGAGGGGGAACCCACCTGCAGCCAAAGAGAGTACAAAAGAATTCCCAGATTTGATGCACAAAAGAATAGGATATCATTAAATGATAAAGGGTCTGACCACTTTCCTTACACAAAGAACACACATGAGGAGAAAGGCAAATATATGGCCTCCTTTTCTGCAGCATATCACAAGTGTTTACCTTACCAAGGAATACTTCCTAACAAAAGGCTTGGATCTTTGGGGGAATAGGCTTGCTCCAAATTTCTTCACAGGGAACATCCCACCTAGAAGGTTAGGTGAGGCAAGTACTTTGAAGAAAGAGGAGCAAGAAAAGAGGCCATCTGGGAGGCAAGTACCTTAGGTACAATTCAACATGCTTGCTGAGAAACGGTTTTATAAAGCACCTTGAAGAACTTTCATGCAAGGACAAAGACTACCAAAAAATAGAGCGAAAGGGAAATAAGAAATGTATGGCAATAGAGACCAAGGTTTTAAATTTCGCAACGTATCGGCCGATACGGGCCGATACGTATCGTTTCGGAAGGGTTCCGATACACGAAACATGTATAATTAGATGGTTTCGTATTTTTTCATTCGTATCGACCTCGTATCAAACCATTTCGGGTATGTATCGGCCTCGTATCGAACTGTTTCAGGTATGTATCGGCCCATACAACCCGAAACGGTCCAATACACACTATGTATCAGCCGAATTTAATTTCCCTCTCCTTTTTAAATTTAAATTTAATTTATCTCTTCTCTATCTCATTAATGTCAATTTTAATTAAGCCTTAAAGTTTGAGATGTCACTAAATGCTAATATTATTTAATTAAATGCTCATTTGAGTTACCTTTAACTACGGCAATTAATATGTCATTAAATGTTATTTAAGTCAAATAACTTGTTAAAAAGCACAGACCGAATGTAACAAGTTTTGAACCCAAGTCATTTTCTTACAACAATAATTAATTAACCATTATGCCAACCTCAATTGCTTATTAAAGCAACATGTTTTTTTATTGGTGGATGTGTTTCCCAACAAATGCTAAAATTTGATTATTAATATTTATATAATAATAAGATGAATACAAATTATATTTATTTATTAAAAATTAAGGTATATACTAACTTGTATATATAATAAATATGTTGGGACCCAAACACTCCCCCCGAACCCAACTATGGGAGTGGAGCAGACCACGACCCATCAGTAGTTCACAAGGAGACAGAAAGGACACGCAACAGAGCCCCAGAGTTAGTTACACTCAGAGTTGGTTACTCTGTAGCCAGAGGATATTCCCTCCATGATATCTTCCAGAGTTAGTTACCCTGCAATCAGAGGATATTCCCTCTATGATTACACCTGTAGGCCAGCTATATAAGGCCATAATCATATAATAAAAGGTGTGAATGAATATCCTTTCATTTTTCTCTCTCTGAGTCCATCCTCTTCCTACCTTCCCTTCTCTTCTTCCCCTTCATCTTCTGTTTCAGGAAGTTAAGCCACCCTCGAAGGGGCTTCCGAGGTGAGCAGTAACTCATCAAGTTGGTATCAGAGCCAGGCTATCCAGATCGCAAGCCAGCTATGCCGCAAGCACGTTCCTCTACCATGGATGATTGAGTCGACCGGCTTGAGATTGGGCTCCACCAAGTGCTGAACGAACTCAGGGAACTCAAAGTGGTCGTCTCCAACATCGCCTCTCAGCAACAATCCAGCGAGACTAGTCACCCAGCAGGGGCGGAAGCCTCTACTTCCAGCAGCCAAAGAACTAGGTATTACCCCACCAGAAAAGTCACTAAGATCAACTTTCCCAACTATTCTGATGGAGATCCCATTCCTTGGATCTTCAAAGCAGAAAGATTTTTCGAGTACCACGAAATCCCTTCACACCAGCACGTCTCCATCACTTCCATTCACCTAGAAGGAGATGCGATTATTAGGTTCCAATGGTATCGTCAAAACCATCCTCAAGTAACTTGGGTGGAGTTCACTGAAGCTCTATGCATCCGTTTTGGGTCGACGTCGTTCGTGGATTACGACGAACTCCTCACTCGGTTAAAGCAGACTGGGACGGTAGCAGACTACCAGCTCGAGTTCGAGAGAATGGAAACCAGGGTACATGGATGGCTGGAGAAGGCCTTAGTGGGGTGTTTTGTGGGAGGCCTCAAAGAGGATATCCGCCTGGAGGTGAGGGCTCTCCGTCCAGCGACAGTCATGACTGCGGTGGGTTTGGCTCGCCTGCAAGAAGAGAAAATCAACAACATGCGCAGAGCCAGCAAGCTGTCCTACCCAAATGTGAGGGTTACCCAACGGACCGATCAGCAACCCATGAAACAAGTTGGGGATTCTCAGAAGCCCATTTTGCCCAGGCCCACTATGCCCTTCAAACGCCTCTCATGGGCTAAGATGCAGGCCCGACGCAAGAAGGACCTCTGTTACAACTATGATGACAAGTTTGGGCCGGGCCATAAGTGTTGGGTCCAGCGAGTGTTTCTCCTTCAGACAGAGGAAGAGCCAAAAGGGGCAGAACCAAAGCACATAGAAGACTGTAAACTGATATCAGACGAACCATAACCTGTCGGAGCCAAGATCTCCTTACATGCTCTCATGGGCCTCAACCCTCGTCAGTCCATGCAAGTAGAAGGAAGATTGGTTGGTCGGTCTATGATGATCTTGATTGACAGTGTCTCTACCCTGAATTTCATCACTTGTCGTTTGGCTAAGCAACTAGGTATGACTATACAACCCACTCCTCTCTTTTCGATCCATGTGGCTAATGGGAGTCAGATGTTATGTGATGGTGTATGTAAGAAGGAAAAGATCCTCATACAGGGCCATAATTTCGTGGTAGATCTAAACCCATTGGAATTCTCGGGGGCTGATATTATTTTGGGAATTCATTGGTTACGTGGCCTAGGTCCTGCACTTTGTGGTTGGGCCAAAATGACAATGGATTTTTACCAGGATGGTCAGACTTGTCATTTACAAGGGGTGCGGCCCCCTAGTCCCCAAGGTGATACTTTAGCTTCCATGATACGGGCCTCCAATGATGCTGGACAGCCCTTATTTATGCACTTAGGCATTCGGCCCACGGTCCCAATTTTAAACAATCAGGGTTGTGACCAACCCACGGAAGCCCAACACGAGGCCTTACAATCGATACTCGATCAGTTTGGTGACATATTCAAGGAACCGAACCAATTACCTCCACCCCGGGCTCATGACCATCAGATACCCCTCTTACCAGATTCCAAACTGGCCAATGTGAGGCCATATAGATACCCTTATTTCCAGAAGCTAGAAATTGAGAAGGCAGTAAGAGAGCTATTGGACAAAGGGCATATACAGACCAGCACCAGCCCTTTTTCATCCCATGTACTCCTAGTGAAGAAGGATGGTAGTTGGCGTTTTTGCGTAGATTACCGGGCCCTGAATCAAATTACAGTGAAGGACAAGTTTCCGATACCCCTCATTTATGAATTGCTGGACGAGTTAGGGGAAGCACAAGTGTTCTCCAAACTAGACCTGCGATCTGGGTATCATCAGATCCGGGTTCACCAGGCTGACATCCACAAGACAGTCTTTAGAACCCACGACGGCCATTATGAGTTTCTAGTTATGCCATTTGGACTCACCAACGCCCCCTCCACCTTTCAGGCCCTCATGAATGACATCTTTAGGCCATTCCTAAGGCGATTTATTCTAGTGTTTTTCGATGACATTCTGGTTTACAGCAGGGATTGGGACACCCATATGGAACATCTGAAACTTACCCTCACAACTCTAAGGGAGCACCAGTTACATGCCAAAATGACAAAGTGTTCCTTTGGACAAAGATAGATTCAGTACTTAGGCCATGTGGTTGCAGCAGGGCGGGTCATGGCAGACCCAGAAAAGATAGATGCCATCCAAAAGTGGCCCAAGCCCACTACTGTAAAGGCTCTCAGGGGTTTTCTTGGGCTTACCGGTTATTATAAGCGCTTCATTAAGGGGTATGGATTTATGGCCGCCCCTCTAACGCGTCTGTTAAAGAAGGATTCTTTCGGTTGGGCTGATGATGCCCAACGGGCCTTTGAAGATTTGAAGATAGCAGTTTCTAGTCCTCCAGTCCTCACTCTTCCGAACTTCTCTCAGCCCTTTGAGATAGAGTGTGATGCATTGGGTGTAGGGGTAGGGGCCATCCTGATGCAGAAAGGGCAGCCCATTGCTTATTTCAACAAGGCTCTCTCAGCAGCTCACCAAAATCAGTCCACTTATGTCAAGGAAATGATGGTTGTGGTAATGGCAGTACAGAAATGGTGTACATACCTATTGGGACGCCAATTTATTATAAGAACAGACCAACGAAGTTTGAAGTACATAGCAGAACAAAGGGTGCACACCCCGGAGCAACAAAAATGGCTTAGTAAACTGATGGGATTTGACTACCACATAGAGTATAAGCCTAGGCCCACAAACTGAGTAGCTGATGCCTTATCACGGGTAGAAGAGCTAGCCCAACTGACCTACTCTCAGCCCAGTTTTCCCTTGTTTGAAGCTATACGACAAGAAGCCAGGTCTGATCCGCAGCTACAGGACATTAGGGATAAGTGGAGACGTGACCCTTCCTAGGTTGTGTGTTACCAAATTGTAGGACCTGATCTTTTCTTTAGGGGCAGGTTTGTGGTTGCTCCAAATTCCGCCCACAAAACTGAACTGTTAAGGTTGTTTCATGATTCCGCGTTGGGAGGACATTCAGGGGTGCTACGGACCCTAAGAGGCTCAGCAGCCACTACCATTGGGTAGGAATGCGCAAGGATGTGTTGCACTATGTATCCGAATGCCAAACCTACCAACAGCAAAAATACTCCTCACAGTCTCTCGCGGGCCTTCTACAACCCCTCAAGATTCCAGAGCAAGTGTGAGAAGACCTCTCCATGGACTTCATCACGGGACTTCCCCGTTCTGCAGGGAAGGGGGTTATCATGGTAGTGGTTGACCGTCTCACCAAGTACAGCCATTTCTCTGCATTGCCTCACCCTTACACCGCAGCAATGGTGGCTGACATCTTCATACGGAACGTCACAAAACTGCATGGAACACCAAGATCCATTGTCTCGGACCGTGAACCTGCCTTCCTGAGTTCATTCTGGAAGGAATACTTCCGATTGTAAGGAACCCAACTGCACTCGTCCACAAGTTATCACCCGCAGACTGATGGACAGACTGAAGTTCTTAATCGATGCTTAGAAACCTACCTTAGATGCTTCATAGGGGAGAAGCCTAGACAGTGGGCCCACTGGCTCCCATGGGCAGAATACTTGTACAACTCGACTTATCAATTGGCTGCAGGAATGACACCCTTCAAGGCTCTATATGGCAGAGAACCCCCTCCCATATTACCTTATGAATATGGGTCGTCCAAGGTGGCAAAAGTAGAGACCCACCTACTAGCAAGAGACGAGATCCTTAGACTGCTTAAGACCAACTTGACAAAAGCCCAACAACGAATGAAGGTCTGCTATGACTTTCACCACCGCCCATTAGAGTTTCGGGTGGGTGATTTTGTCTACCTTAAGCTCCAACCTTACCATCAGGTCTCAGTGGTAAGACAGGCTTGGCACAAGCTAGCTCCCAGGTATTATGGGCCCTATAAGGTGCTAGAGAGAGTGGGCCTTGTTGCTTACAGATTGGACCTCCCTGCTACCTCAAAGCTTCATCCGGTGTTTCACATCTCACTTCTCAAGAAAGCTATGGGAAATCATACTCCTATCTCATCCAACTTACCCCTGTTCACTGAGGAAGGGGACATTTACACAAAGCCTATCAGAATTATGGATTTCCGTTGGGTTCGACAAGGTGGGCAAGTTGTGCCAGAAGCCAAGGTAGAATGGGCCGGGCTGCCTCCAAAAGACGCCACTTGGGAACCTTATCTAAGGCTGAACGAGAGGTTTCCAAACCTAGACCTTGAGGGCAAGGTCAATGCTAAGGAGGGAGGAATTGTTGGGACACAAACACTCCCCCTGAACCCAACTATGGGAGTGGAGCAGACCACGACCCATCAGCAGTTCAAAAGAGACAGAAAGGACACGCGACAGAGCCCAGAGTTGTTACACTCAGAATTGGTTACTCTGCAGCCAGAGGATATTCCCTCCATGATATCTTCCAGAGTTAGTTACCCTGCAATCAGAGGATATTCCCTCTATGATTACACCTGTAGGCCAGCTATATAAGGCCATAATCATATAATAAAAGGTGTGAATGAATATCCCTTTGTTTTTCTCTCTCTGAGTCCATCCTCTTCCTACCTTCCCTTCTCTTCTTCCCCTTCATCTTCTGTTTCAGGAGGTTAAGCCACCCTCAAAGGGGCTTCCGAGGTGAGCGGTAACTCATCAAAATATTATCTAAATATATATATATAATAAATATTAACTAATAAATGACTTAAAAAGCATTAACTAATAAATATTAGTATATATACACACACATTCATTTTAGTTCTATTATTTTTTCAACGGTTACTAATCATATCCCAATACTTTATATAAATCATTAAAGAATGGTTTTCATGTTTAAATAAATTAGTTATAATCACATACAACTCATTTTTGTTGTTATTCATATTTTTAAGGATTTTTTTTTGGATTTTCTAATGTATCCATGTGTATCTTGATTTTCCATCCGTATCTATGCGTTTCCAAAGCGCATCTCGATACGTCTCTTAAAATTACCTTTTCGATACACCTTGTG
The DNA here is from genome assembly GCF_056320005.1 of Nelumbo lutea. Taxonomy (NCBI): domain Eukaryota; kingdom Viridiplantae; phylum Streptophyta; class Magnoliopsida; order Proteales; family Nelumbonaceae; genus Nelumbo; species Nelumbo lutea. Next base: position 55,893,646 of record NC_142689.1, on the reverse strand, counting down.
TTTCCGATACTTTGAACCTTGATAGACTGATAAAAAAAATTATATGGCAAGAGAGGTCAAATATAAAGGCATTATTCCAGTCCTATAATCTCAATGACAATACTGAGCTCCTGCATATTATTTAATTTTTAATGCCTTCATTCTCTCTCTCCAATGCATGTTCTTTGTTCATATACTGGTTGACATTGCTGCCACAGTAACAATGTTGAAGACAGTAAAGCATATGACAATGAGGAAGACATTGAAGTATAGATCAATTTAAATGCATGAAGAATGAATATAATGGAAGAAGCAGAAATTCAGGTTACTGTACAGATGAAATTGTTGGACATGATAGGGTGGATGGAATGAAGATGACTGTTCTTTGTTTGTTTGCAGAAAGCATCAACCATCACTCTAGATTCCAATTATATTGAAGGAGATAAGCCAAGTAATTAAATTAAGGAAATTAAAGGCTGGGAACCCTTGCATTGGCAGGACTTGTGACACTAACATGTTGGTATCAACTGTTAATGTTTAGAAAATCTAAAGGACAAGGTCCACATGACAAGTATTAGTGACTCTGGACAGCTTGGCACTAGAATTGGATCTACTGGCAGCCTGGTGGCAGAAAATATGATAAGCAACCAGTGGAAAAGGATGCTAAGAACAGCAAAAGCCTAGAATATACACAACAATGGAGTTAACTAGGTCATTTCCCAGAACCAACCTCTAAACCCTTGTCACAGTAGAAGAAATGACAAATAAAATTTTTGTCACTCACTACTTCACTAGTTCTTTGGTACCATTGTGTTCTACCTGAAACATTTTGGGTCGATCAACACAAAATTGTAAGACATGTATTATCACATCAAATATGGGATTCACTTAGCCAGGATGATTAGACTCCACATGCCCCCCAAAAACAAATCTGCTGTATGCAACCTTTTGAAATCTTTGTGAACCCTAACACTTCTTGATCAGAAGAAGAGCTCCGAAAGACCCAGGTGTTTCTCTCATACCAGATGCACCAAAAAACCGCCATAGGGATTAAACACCACACAACCTTCCCCCTTTTGCTTAAGCCAATAACCTGCTGTATGATACTGATCAAAAAACAAACCTGCTGTATGATACTGATCAAAAAACAAATCTGCTGTATGACAACCTTCCGAAATCTTTGTGAACTGCCAGGAGCACAGCCTCCCTTTAATACTCCCCAACGCTTCTTGATCAGAAGAAGATCAGCACTGAAAGACCCAGGTGTTTCTCTCATACCAGATGCACCAAGAAACTGCCATAGCCCATAGGGATTAAACACCACTAGCTAAAAATTCAATATTCTCCAAGTTACTAGAATCCACTGTATAGTAATTTTTAAGAAGGTAAATTATATATATAAATATATATACCATGTACACCGATGCCCTGTACATGGGAATGTATAAATCAAAAACAGAAAGGAGAAAGATCAACAATAGAACAAAATATCCTTATAAAAAATCTGCCGTGCAATACTGATCAAAATACAAATCTGCTGTATGATAACCTTCTGAAATCTTTGTGAACTGCCATCCAATAGCACAGCCTCCCTTTAATACTCCCTAACACTTGTTGAAAAGAAGAAGATGAGCTCTGAAAGACCTAGGTGTTTCTCTCATACCAGATGCACCAAGAAACTGCCATAGGGATTAAACACCACACTAACTTCCCCCTTTTGCTAGAGCCAATAAGCTGCCAACTTAGCTAAAAGCTGGTTACTAATCCACTATATAGTATTTATAGTTTTTTTTCAATTTTCTAGAATAGTCTTCTGCTGCTTACTTTTTTTTTTTTTTTGATATCTTTTTAAGGGCTACACAACAGGGGATAGTCCAACCCCCAACTCAGGTGCAGGTAGGATTTGATCCCAAGTCTCCGCTACGACCAGCAGGAAACCTTACCAACCAGCTGGTTGGCACCTTGCAATCTTCTGCTGCTTAGATTACTTACATAGCTTAACCATATTTTAATGCTTCCTACCCCTATGGGAATGAAACCTGATATGGCATTTACTATTAATTTATAATCATGAATACAGTCAATTAATTTGGTTAGAGAACCAAAAAGTGTATTAGAGTATGACACGGGATAATAGTGTGATATTTCTGGGTCTTAGATGTTTAATACCTTACCTTTCAAAAAAAAAAAAGATATTTAATCTTGGTGAACCGGAATTACTAGTCTACAGTTTTTGGTATAAATTATGTGCATTACTATATTAGAAGCAGTAGGACAGTCTCACAGGATATTTAGATCCATGCTGAGAAATTTATATTTTTGCCACTTTATTGTTCCAATGAGGTTTTCATCATTCTAGTTTTCTCATACTTTGCTGGGTTTGTTTTTTTCTTTTCCAGTAAGGTAGATTTTAAACTAATACCAAGTATGATGCAATTGCTAAGTGTTAACCTATCAAAATCACAGTTTTCCAACATAACAATGGAAACCATACCTGAAGCAATACATCATGCATGTTAGTCCTAAAAACTTTGAAAATTTAAAAAAAAAAAAAAACTCTGGTTTACATGAGAATAAGCACCATAAAATATAGAAGACCACTTAATAGAAACATGAAAAGAATGCAATCACAAAATAAGGAGTTTCATCATCATAACTAGAGCCTTACTGAAACTATTTAAGGTTGACCATTTTGGAGGGCTTAACTTTGGTTCAGCTGCTTTGAAAACTCAAATGGAAGAGGCTTTCACAGAGAGCCATCTAAATACAGCTATGATGACCAAATTTGGCTCTCTCAGGTTTTTTACCAAACATTGCTTATGGGCTTTCAAGGTGGGCCCCACCTCAAAAGGCCAAAAGTTGCAGAGTGAAAGCCCTCCCTTACATACATGTAAGCACTAGATATACAAATAATTAAAAAAAACTAAAACCTACAGTGCATACAATAGCAAGAAATCCATCAAGCTCAAAAGGAATATTGTATGGAGGAAAAAATTAGTAAAGGCAAATCAAGACAGACACACCTCTCAAAAAGCCTCTCAATTGTTTGAAATTGCTTCTCCGATGAAAGAAGTGTTTCTCTTACACTGATAAGACTACTGACATAAGACTTTAGGGATTCAAAGTCCTGCTTCACACGACAAAGCTCCTGCTCATTTTCTGCAGCTCGTTGCCTTTGTCTAGATGTTTCTTGCACCATATCTTCCACCTTCTGTCTCATCTCATTCAAAATGCAGTTTGTACCCAGTGCAAATCTTTCCATCTCCTCAACTTTTGCTGACATGCTTTCAATCTGAAGTGCCTTCTTTTTAATCTCTTCCTGACCTAAAGTCACCTTTTCCTTCTCAATTGCTGTTTCAGTTTCTGCCATAATAACCCTTTTAACCAGGGATTCCATGACATCTGTTACCATGCGAACACACTTAAGTATTTCACCAATATAAGCTCCATCATGTTCATCAAATGATCCTTGTTTGTTGCCAATTCTTATCCATGTTTCTTCATCTGTGCAGCTAAAGGAAGAAAGATCAACATCCCTTGACCAATCACATAATGGCGTGCCATTTTTGTCAACAAGCCCCACCCCCTCTTGATGTCTTATCCCACATGAAGTATGGGCTAAATGTGGAACTGCCATTATTCTAGCCTTTGATTTCAAGTATGTAAGCAATGTTGCAGTAGTTTTTACCCTTCTCCAAAGAACTTCTAATTCTTTCTTTGCATCTTCTCCAGAGTCTTGGATAGAAGCCTTTACCTCCACAAGTTTTGCTTGCAATGCATCCACCTGAGATTGATGTCGCTCAATCTCCTGTTTCCAGATGATGCTTGTTTCACTAAGCTGAGACTTCAGGGTTGAGAAGTCAACATCTTCCTCCATTTTCACTGACATGACCTCTTAATTGCAATGAACTGTATTTGAGATGAAACCTTTAATCCAAGAACCAGGGCATGCTAATAATCACGACAGACATACAAATAAATGTACATGGTATGAAATGAAGTAAGAAGGAAATATTTTCTTTTATATATTAAAATAAAAGAAAACACCCTGCTTAATCTTGTTTTATCTTCTAATTAATGCAAGCTGTGAAAAGCCCATTTAAACTAATATTGTGAACAAGTTGTGCTTGGCAGTACCAATCAAGATTAATGCAGCAATGCATTTAAAAGGAAACAATAATTTGAACCGGTGAATATGTCATTACAGTTACAAGTTATGTGTATAACTATGGAAATTTTTATCAGAACTACAAAGGCAGAACTAATAAAGAATGTGCAGAATTCTTGGCTCTTAAGGCATAGCTGTATAGCATCAAATTCTCTTCCTTTCTTTCTAAGAAATATCAGGTCTGATATGTTCGTTCTATCTTTGCATGCATACATGTACGTATGGACATCCATAATTTTGTATAGAAGACAAATGTGTGTGTGTATGTGCTTGGGCATGTACAAAGTTTGATTCTTTATCTATAATAATAACTTTTTTATCAGTATCCATAATAATAACTTTTATTAAGTGGAAAAGGAAGGACTTATAACTAGGGATAGTTCATTTTCCCCCAATACAGCTGATCCCTAGGGATCCCTCCTCTTGGAAAACAGGAAAGGATCAGCCTGCCATTCTCCCTTATTTTCCTACTTTAAGACTAACCGTCAACACTACTAATGCAGTAATTAGGAATAAGAAATTACTTGGCTTAGGACTATGACTTTGACCTGATAGTACAGTAATGTAATTAAGAAAACTAATCCTTATATGTATTTAGGGTAATAGCTCCAAATGTATATCAGAAAAACCACTAATGACAATATCTCCACACCCAAATATGAAATTGTCACAATATACAGGTGATACATCAATACAACAAAATCAAAACATGGGCAAATTTTGTCACTGATCCAATAGTCTGATTTTTTAAAATGATGAGCAGGCTCCACTGGTCCATTACTTTATTTTCTTCTTTGGATTCTTCTTCCTCTGGCTGATCTTTTTTATTTATTTATTTGACAGGCCATCGATCAGTTGTCAACAGTCAGTCACCAGAATGCTAAAGACAGTATTCAATCTCAAGCCTGGGCGTCTGGTGTTTGAATATCCACCCTCAATACTCTGCCAATTATTTACCTGGAATCATCTTTATCAACAAGTTACTTAACATAATGCACTTATCCATTTTGTGAAACCATCAAAACTTGGATAAGTTTTGTTCATCTAAAGAAACTAGGAATACTTTCTGGAGACTAAACATGATTTAGAACTCAAAATCCCTCCCAAGGGCATTGGTTCTGCAAATAAGTTTGGTAAGGTTAGAAATTAGGTTCATATTTGTTAAAGGAGAGACAGTAAACAACTCCAATAAAAGGAAAAGGAACAGCCTATGGGCTTAATGCAGCAGGGAACAATCATGCAATTAATAAAATATGGTCCATCTGTGATACAAAGATCACTACATAAGACTAAAGAATAAACTCAATGCAAGATGTGAATGAAAGGAATGAAAATTTAAAGACATGATTAAGTTAAGCTTGCACAATGAATTTAATTTGTTTATGACAAAAACATGCAAGTGCCCTCATTTTTACTATCATTGAAATACTTGTTTGGTTACCCGTTGAAAGGCCAATATCATAGGAACCAAGTGAGATTTAGGGGAATTATGACAAGAAATGCAGCCCACATATAAATCTACAATTGTAGTCCTTAGTTTTGGATTCTTCTTGAATTTTCAAACTAAAACTTGTTAAATTTGGTTTGGCAGAAATTGGTCTTAAGCTATTCATTTAAGAGAAATTTGAAACTTGTGATATATAAAGCTGTACCACAAATGGGTATTATGTTAAAGAGCCACTAGAAATCCTGAAACTAGGGCAAGAAATTTGTATAAGGCTTCCAGTTTTGCTATAATGTAAACAACTACCAATTTCAATAGACATTCTAAAATTGTATTTTTCTTTTGTGCAGCTTGATTCCATATAGCCTAGAAATGCAGTTCTTCTAGTTCTTTTTGGTGGTGCAACCGTGCAAGTATAACTCCATCCAAGGTCAAGAAGATCTGCAACTACAGCTCTTGTACACTAACTCTTTTACTATGTTTTTAATCACAACTATCAACTCTAATTGATAGAGCGTCTTAGATATTGAATGGTTAGATATTGACTGATGAACTTTACAAGAGTCAACTGAACTAAGTAAACATCCAACAAAACGATGGAAGTCATTATGAGTTTCAACATTAACTACAGCTTTTGTTTAAACAGATATTCGACGATTAATGATAGATGGCCATCTTTACCCAACAAAAACAAAGAAAACAACCCAAATTGATGATCTTAGAAATACGTGTATAAATCCAAAGTCTTAAAGCTCCAAAGAAAAACTACTCCGCCTGGACGAACTATGGATAAACCCTAGATCATAAATAACCAATAAAAGCTAAACCCGGTAAACCAAATGAAAAATTACTTATTACTCGAGAAAATTCAAACTCCAAGAGAAACTCGATCAGAATACAAACCAAGAAACAGTAAATAATACGGAAACATAGACTACCGAACAAAATCAAACTGAATTTATGGACACAAAATTATTTTAAAAATAAAAGACTTTCATGAATAATTTGCAAAATATATATAGGATTCGGATTAAGAGATTAAACCTTCAAATTTGAGGGACTGGAGGAAACCTTTGAAGGGTTTTGATTCCAGATGTGAGAGCCTGAGAGGTTTCTTTCAACCCGTTTTCTGATGGGAGGAAAATGGAGAGGGAACTGGGAACAGGGAAGGTGGGTTTTTTGTCTTTTTAGCTTTTTTATTTTATCTTTTTTTCACTTCTAATCCATTAATTTTAACCGTCCGATCTGGTTGTCTCTGATGACATACCCGTGCGCGTATTTCAGTATCGAGTGATCGTTGTTTCCATTGGTCTATTATACACGCAAGAGAAAAAAAAAAAAGTTTACCAGCATCAATAATAGAGTGGATTTTGAGCCGATTAAAAATAGGATCTCGTTTGGATCACCCCTATCCGATGTGAATTTGATGCATATATATAATTTTTATATTATTTATTTTTTATAAAAAAGACATGTATATATATGATGAATATATATATATATATATATATATATATATATATAGATATGTATTTCTTTTATGTATTATTGCATTTTTGTTTTTCTTTATATAGACCGCTACGTTTTTTCCCTTTTTAATAATTTGTTAAATTTTATAGAATTAAATCGCATCATATTCAGATTCAAATTGACCTTTATGAGATTCGATCAAATCTTTGGATCGGATTCAAGATTTATACTATCGGATTGGATTCGAATAGACCCTAATTTGAGTTTGATCGGATCCATTTGCATCCCTATCAGATCTATTTTTATTTCTTTCAAAATAATCTATTATATCTATATTATTACGGAATGGATGCGTTCTCCATTCAATAAACGGAATCTAGTCGTGCAAGTAGATTAGCAGTCTCACGTGCAAACATTTTGTGCGTGTAGATGGAATCTAAATAGAGCATGACTTTCAAGGCCAAGGCTTCACAAACTGCTTATTGTGTAGGGAGAACAAACGTGGATTTTGAGCCTCTTCGAGAGAGAGCTTAGCCTTTTGAGTCTCTTCACAAACTACTTTTGAGTTTCCTTACTGTTGCGAAGGGAGAATGGGAGAACGAACGAGTTTCCCTGTTGTTTTCGGTGACCTTCGAGGAAGAAGGTCTCTTTTGCCCTCCAAGATCCATGTTTTTCCCTCTCTGTTTCACCCTCCATGGCTCTGTTTTGGAATCCAAAGGAAAGCCTACCTTCCACAAAAGAGACCTTCCATGAAAGAGGAAATCTGATGACTCTGGCCCTGTTTTCAAATTCGAAGGAAAGCCTACCTTGCACGGGAGAACAAAAGAAGAAATTCGATGACCCTGGCCAACATGTAATACATGCTGCTCATAGATCTGATAGCCCGTCACTTGCGAACATGATAACCTACTATCACTTGTATGTTCAACTGGATTAATTTGTCTCTTTGTATTTTAGTTAGTGTTTGATTGCCTAGGTGAATAGCCATAATAATTTCTATCCATAATAATTTCTTCTCTTGGCAGATGGTATTTGCCTTTTGATCATTTTCTATATATATTCCTTCTTATATGAACTTCATACTGTTCTTGTTCTATTTTCTTCTGTTTTCATTATTGTCGTTTGGGTTGTTGCCTGGGTTCTTCTAGTACTGCCGTTTGGGTTCTTCTGGTGTTTGTATGTCTATGATTTATTTTATCTTATCTCACCTATAAATGCTTTATTTTTCCCATCTCATTTTTTATGTTTTTATGTCTGTGATTTATTTACTTCAAACCAAATTTTTTCTACACCGATATTGAACTCTAATATTGATGTGTGGCTCATTGTGACACTAGCAAGTGCACTAGCCGTTCAAGTAATAAAGTAGTGAGTGAAGTATCGTTCCCACGAGGATTTAGGAAACAATTACCAATACTAAATTGAGCACTTCTTATCTGATCAACAAATAAATCAAAACTCTAATGAAAGCTAAGAAATCCTAAATTAATATCTATCTAAATCATTGGTCCAATTGCCTTCAAATCAGGTTAGAAGAGTAAGCAGTAAATGTCAATCTCAGAATTCAGCAATTTATCAATTTGGATCATTCGAATAAATCATGATTGAGCTTTGGTTTGGTGAAACCCCAAGGTCATGAACAGCCTCTCTCAAGCGCATGTTCATCCTATGCATGAGTGACGGTTCTTCTATCTCTAGCAAGAATCTAATCCCCATGCATGCATTTCTTCAAACACTTCTAAGGCATCAATTCAAATCTGAATTGATCACCAACTGAATTGTGCAAGTTATCTTTAACCTTGCACTCAATTCAGTTCTTGAATAGTAGATCTGAATTCCTAGAGTCTCTCTCAAGCACTCTAGGAATTCCAAGCTGTAGATTAATTCGGCCAATCTAAAAATTGCAGATCTGAATTCTCTTTCAAGCAATTCAGATCTTACAATCTCAGATCTGAGTTTTGAAGGTTAGTTGGCCGAATTAATCTACAATAACACTACTATTCAAGAAACTTCAAGTACAATTCATGACCATTTGAATGAATCAAAAAGAATTAGATTGCTGAACTGAAATTTTACAAGCTGAAATACATCAAGGAAGAATGGAAAAAAGGAGAAAGAAGAAAGAAAATATAACAAAGAAACTGAATTCGAATCAAAAGAGAATGAAACTACAATTGATTTATTACAAAAGATCTTTGAATCACAAACCCTCAATTCGAACTCACATTCTCTTCTAGCTTGCTTGTCTTGAACTTCCTTCAGCCCTTCTTCTTCTTCTTCCTTGCGCCTAGCCTTCTTCTTTTCTCTTCTCTCAAGGTGGCCGAACCTCTAAGAGTGGGAGAGCCTTCCTCTCAAGCAATTGAACACCTCTCCCCCCTCCTAGAGGCCTCCTTATATAGTTTTTCAAGGGGGCTCTTGCCCCTTCTTGAAGCCTCTAGAATGGGGTGTATTACACCCCTCATGAACCTTCTAGAGTGCTCCCTCCTTCTCTTCAAGAAACTCCTAGAAGTTGCCGCCCCTAGCTCCCTTTGGGCTGCTATTTGGGCTACAACTTAGCTTGCTTTTGAGCTCATGTGGGCTACACTCTAGGCTGTTATTTGGGCTAAAAATGGGCTGGGCCGAAATTTCCTTCTTGCTAGGCTTCTTCCCTTGGATTTTCCAAAGAGTTTCACTTGCTCTTCTTGGGCCGAATGAAATTCTCTTGCTCTCATGGCTGGGCCGGGCTGATCTTGATAAATTTTTGGGTTTTCTTTTCTTGCTTTTGCCTTCTTTCTGTTGATTTGGCTCCCCTGAAATCTTTCTTGCAATCAAGCTAAAATAGGGCAAAATTTAATTAAACCATCATAAAATTTCATGCAAAAACCTCATAAAATATAGATAAATTGTAGGTTCATCAAATATTTTTGATGTATTGACTTGTCTTTTTGGTGCCAAGTCTCATTGAAGATCACATTGCATCAAGTTAGTTTACTAGTCCAAATTGTATCACTTGTTATTGATATTGAACTCTAATATTTCTAATGTGTTGATTTGTCTTTTTTGTGCCAGGTCTCATTGAAGATCACATTTAGTTAACTAGTCAAAATTGTATCACTTGTTATTGATATGCTTTAATAAAATTTCTTCTTTACTTATCAAAAGAAAAAATAGACTAAGGTTGCATTTGGCTTTGTGGAAAATAAGGCCCTTTCTCCTTTTACATGCAAAAAAAATGATACATGCCATTTCTTTAAACTTTGATACATGCTAGGTTATCTCAAGTATGTCTTTGCATTTAAGACTTATATTATATGGATAGGATGTGTTTCTGTGTTGGGTTTTGGAATTATGCTTTGTAGTGACATTTTAGTAATGTTGGACACAGACCCACTTATAATGTTCTTGTTATTTTGCCCTGGAAGCAAACTATTAGTGGCTCTTGATAAAGTGGAATAGTGAAACAAACTTTTGTATTCAACTCCATGTAGTTGAGATATGGTTTATAAGGTTTCGTATCTTTGAATAACACCTATTTCCTAGATGTGTCAGTCTTTGGGATGGTTTTGATTTTACCTTTACAAGTTTCTTGGTTCTTTTTAATACTAGAAACTATTTTCCTTTGAAAAATTCAAAACCATTCATCCAATGCCTTCTTTTTTTTTTTTTTGGAAAGGTGCATATTTTGACATGTGAAAGTCTGAAACTTATGTTTTTTTCTTTTTCTCTTGTGGACTATATAAGCCCATATGAAAGGAACAAAATCAAACCTAACCAGCAAACCATGGTCGAGCCAACCTCACTAGAGCCTATCCAGGTCCAATGCATGGACAGCAAAGTGGCCCTTTGCTGAATTAAATTTCCTGATATGATAGCTGAAAAGGCAGTATGGAAAGAAATCAAATTTCCTGGATTAATCAGTACAAAAGAAAAAGAAGTAGAGCGTGCTCTTTTCATAGTTAAGCTACTACGTACCCTAGATGATATCCAAACAAAATAGCTCCTAAACAAGCAACATCAACATAGGCAAAAATTTATCTAGAAGATTTTCCTTGAAGCTTGGTGGGGATACCATCCTCAATACCTTCATCTGTCAACAAGTGTCGACCCAAGATGTTACATGCTACTTCTTCGAAAATAGTCAATGAGGAAGCAAAAATACATGTCCCTAGCTTAAACATGTAAGCTTCTTTTAAAGCAAAAATGACAAACCCCATTGTTAGATTTGAAACTTCTTTTAAATATAAGAACCATCTATTCAATAAGAGACAAAGACATACTAAACTGCAGTGTTGGACTGAGTTTACTAGAATTTTTTGAAAGTCTTTGAAAAAATTGACTTGTGCAACATTATGGGTATTATCTTACTCTAACACCAGTCTTTAAAGCAAAAATGACAAACCCCATTGTTAGATTTGAAACTTCTTTTAAATATAAGAACCATCTATTCAATAAGAGACAAAGACATACTAAACTGTAGTGTTGGACTGAGTTTACTAGAATTTTTTGAAAGTCTTTGAAAAAACTGACTTGTGCAACATTATGGGTATTATCTTACTCTAACACCAGTCATCAAAACATTCAGATAAACCAAATTTTTTCTCTTTCTTGTTGAGAGATGAGTTGTTCCATTTCAATGAAGATTTCTTATCATTTTCCTTTTTACTGTCATTAGATTCAATGTGGGGACCAAAAGAAACTAGTAGCTGAAGTTCCCCTATAGCCTGATTAATCACTTGCTCTTGGAACAATTGAGTTTGACAACCAAAATGTCAACATGCATTCAGAAGAAATCTTAGTCAGTTAGAGTATCAGACGAAATAAATTCAATTAATGGTGCACCCTTAAAAAGTATCAAACCCTGACAATTCCACATTTATAAAGTGGAAGATTTGTCTTTCAGGAAATTTAGGCAGACGAGATTCCCAAAGTATCACATCCATTAGATTATCTAACCATCCAATCAGTCTAAATATTGTCAGGATAATTTGTCATTTATTATAATATTTACCGATTTGGTCTGGAGACATTAGCTATGATACCTAGAGAAGTTTGTATGTCTAGTGTACCGGTTTTGGAACAACAAATATCTGATACAATACTGAATATTGGATTGGAAGCTACCCATTAGAGCTACTTTGAGGTTACTTTAAATGGATTCATTTATCACCCAATCCTTTTTAGTTCTCCACTCATCCATCCAGGTATATAAGAAATAAAACCCATAAGATCTTGTAGATTAGTGTAAAAATACAAAGAAAAGTTTTCTGCCTAACAACCTACATGAGGAACACAACATCCTATTAAGTTGATATGAACAGTTAGTGTAATACAAACTTGGAAACCCCTAAGATCTTGTAGCCAATCAGTGCACATCCATTTTTTATACATCATTAAACTCTTTCACCATTTAGTACTTTTGGTTCATTTTGCTATTCACAAAATGATTAATGCATCCAATCTCATTTTGTTTCTCCTTAAGACTAGAACTACTGCAAAATTCTTGATCCAATCTATTTGTATGAGAAATCCTATTCGCAATCCTATCTAGAAAATATAAGCAAGTGTCTTCTTGTTGGAACTTCTATTTCCTTGTCATTGGAGTGATGCCTGCAAAACAAAATCGAGGACCCAACATAGTTTACACTTCACCAACCAGTTGAGCAGAATCATACATAATTTTCATGTTCATGTACTTCTCCTGGTATATAAAATTTGAATCACATGATTTAAATAATATGTTTTCACATCTAGTAATAAGCTCAAGCCTTTCTGAACTATCTCTGAAAGTCTGTAACATAACAAGTAAATGAGTCAACTTCCCTAAAACTCAAGCTAGAAGCTCAAAGTAATCTAATTTATTAGCCAAAGTATGTACATTCCTGAAATGGAAAGCAAAGGCCCTTAGTTCTTGAATATTCAATTGCCTATTACGCATTGACAGGTCAGAAGTTATCCATTCCTAGAAGCATTAATGCATGTTGATAGATGTTACCATTTGGATCCTCTTCTATCTCTCTGTTGTTTTGTCTATACAACCCCACGAAGCACCAAAGAGCCCAGGTAGCAAGGTGGAGCAACATGCTCTTAGTATTTTTCACCTTTTGAAATCTCTTGTCATCCATACATCTACCCACCCACCACTATCCATCCATCTATATCTATTTCCTGTTCATATTATTGTGAGGATGTGTGAAAAATGTCTACATCTTAACAGTAACAACAAATTCCCGATACATTTTTTTTTTGGATCAAGTATATTTTATCAAGGATTATTGCTACAATTTGCCAAAAAAGGTGTAACTACTGACCTCCTTTAATCTAAAGTTTACAATAATTACCTAAAATTAATCATAGGAGAGCCTATTCAGGTCCAATCTTAGGCTGGGCTTGGGGTAAGCCGGGCTAGCTATCTTGGCCAGTGAACTAGGGTTATCTGGATTATATCATTTTTATAGGAACAAAATAATTTTTGAAAGGATGTGATACTAAATGATGATGACACTATGATATATGAACAACATAAGCCTGCTTACTTTCTATGAATACGTTTCAGAATGATATATGAACCCCATGGGTTTCATATTGACATCATGTAGCTCAAGCCTGCTTACCTTCTATGATATATGAACCCCGTGTACATTTGTAAACGTTGTAGGGCCTAGCATACTAACACTCCATAGTCCCAACACATACATTATGATGTGCATATGAAGGTCTTTTTTTTCTTTTGAAAAGTTGTTGATATTGACATCTGAAATTCTGAAACTTATGTTTTCTTTTTTCCTTTTGTTCTATTTGTAAAATGGACTATATAAGCCCATGTGAAAGGAACAAAAATCAAACCTGACCAGAAAATCAGGGCCGAACCAACCTCACCAGAGCCTATCCAGTTGACAATAAATGTTTAGAAAGTGCAGAACAGGATTCAAGTAGCCAACCTCATATGATTTGGATAAGATTTAAATGATGATGATTATTATTGATGAAATAAAGTTTGATTTAGATTCTGGTAATTGCTAAGAGTATCTCTTTTCCACTTACTACAAACACAAGAGTTCTTCTCCTTGTTTTGATTTGTTCTTCGGTGGATAGCAAGTTGACCCTTGCTTTTTCCATCCATATTCTTACATCTTTAACCACATAAAGCCCCTCCTTCACCCCATAAAGCCCACCACTGGATCTTAAATTAGTATGAACCCCTACCTCTCCTACATCAATTTTTTATATGCATCACAATTTACAAATTTTGCAACAAATATTTAACAAGCATGTAACAAAAAACACCTTGTAACACAGTATTCTCAGCAATACCAAGATCCTTAGATAAGCATTCAAGTGCCCCATTTACAACATTTGCCAAAAAGGAAGAGAACTTTATTTAGCCTCATATTGATGCCTATTAGGTCATGAGAAAGCAAATCGTAAAACCACAACCCAGAAATGGACCTTATATACTTTGGCTAAAGTTAAAAAAGAAGGGTGTGTCACTTGCTCATTTTTTGTGAAGAACTCAAGGGTGTGGTACTCCTAGAAATGGGCCTCTAATATTGTATATCTTGTGAAACAACTCAAGAGAATGGGCCAAACAAACACAACTATGGGCAAATAAATGCATTGCCTTTTTCCACATCTCATTTCTTTTTGCCTTTTTATATTCCTTACATATTACACTAAAAGATGTTGCTCTAGAACTAATAAATCCTGGGCATCTCATTTTTATGTATAAGATTTATTTATAGAAACCATAAGGACATTGTAGAACAAACAGTGTACCAAATGCATTTCAAAAAAAACTCATGAAACATTTGGTTAAAAAGATGAAATTGCCAAACCCACAATGGAAACTAGAGAGGGATAACCGTGGGTATTGTGCTACCCTTATCTTTGAGGAGTACGTGAACGATTGGGATTTTTTAAGAATTTTCAAGCATTCTAAAAAATGATCAAAGAAAAAGATTACAAAAAATAGTGGAGCAAATAAAGAAAGTCTTCTAGATACATATAGAGGATGTCAACTTTATTGAATGCCAATACTTTGAAAGGAAATCAGATAATCTTAAAAAATAAGTTGCTCAATTGAAATGAGAGGTATTGCAGTATATGCCAATGGATGTATATTTTGCCATTTCGGCTCTATAAGTTTAAGTTGTTTACTTTTTGCTATTAAGCAGTTTGCAAGACTATTTGCCCTAGCTACTTGATGGATGTATATGTATATAGTTTATTGGTGTTTTTTGCAAATACAAACAAGAGACAACAAATGTACTAATGCTTTTTAGGTTGTATGTTTTTTTATCTCCAACTTCATGTTTTGAAGACTATCGATTTATGTTTTTCCCTTGTAGTTTCTTTGTTGATTAACATTTTCTTTCAACTACAATAACAACAAAGGAAGAACTTGCATTTGTTAAGTCACGGTACATGTGACTATTTTCACCATATTCATATTGCATATTTATACATTCTTTAGTATTATTATTTTGGAGAACTTGAATGATTACAAGTGTGTCATTCATATATTAATTGTTTGCACTATTAATTGTCAAATAACAGCATTTCTTATTGAATTAAATATTATGATTTCATGCACTATATGAACTATTAAACCTGGGGTACCTCATTTTTATGTTTGCATGCTTGTAATTTATTTACAACAGTCATATGCACATTGCAAAACAAATTGTGTACCAAATATATTTCAAAAAAATCATGAAACATTTGGTTGGAAAGATGAGATTGCCACACCCACAATTGAATTCTTCCAAATACATATAGATGATGTCAAATTTATTAAATGGCAATACTTTGAATTAACATTTGATAACCTTGAAAAGAAAATTGCCCGATTGGAATGAGAGGTTATGACACTATAGGAGAAAATTGCTAAACTTCCTTTACGTGAATATGTCAATTACCTTGAAGAATAATTCAGGATTTTAAGGCAGCAAACCATGGCCTTACTATTAGATGCAGAGCTAAAAATGTTCTAATGCAATTTTCGAGATATGCATTAATTAGTCATTACAGTTAGTTCTTTTGTTACTTTGGGATTATTAAGTTATATATATATATATATATATATATATATATATATATATATATATATATATATATATTTGTTATAAAGCACTTTGTGATGCCTTGAATATTAAGATTACAACTTCCAAAAAATTTTGAAATATCTTCTTGAAAAGTATTTTGCAATGTATGCCAATGGATGCATATGTTGCCATTTTAGCTTTATAAGCTTAAGTTGCTTACTTTTTGCTATTAAGCGGCTTGTGAAAATATTTGCTTTACTTACTTGATAGATGTTTATGTATATAGTTTATTGGTGTTTTTTGCAAAGACAATCAAGAGACAACAAATGTACAAATACTTTTTAGGTTGTATGTTTCTTTATCTTCATCTTCGTGTTTTGAAATTTATTGATTTATGTTTTTCTCTTGTAATTTCTTTGTTAATTAACATTTTCTATCCATTACAACACCAACAAAGGCAGAAGTTGCATTTCTTAAGTCAAGGTACATGTGACTACTTTCAACATAGCGGATTGCATATTTATACCATCTTTAGTATTATTATTTTAGATAACTTGAATGATTACAAATGTTTCATTCATATATTAATTGTTTATACTATTAATTGTCAAATAATAGTAATTCTTATTGAATTGGATATTATGCTTTTATGCAATGTACGAACTATAAAACTCGAGGTATCTCATTTTTATGTTTGTATGTCTGTGATTTATTTACATCAACCATATCGACATTACAAAATAAACTGTGTATCAAATACATTTCAAAAAACTTGAGAGGGATAACCATGGGTATTGTGGTACCCTTATCTTTGAGAAGTATGTGGATGGTTGGAATTTTTTAGGAATTTTCAAACATTTTAGAAAAAGGGACAAAGAAAAAATTTTAATAAAAGTAGTGGAGCAGATTAAGAAAGTCATCCAGATACACATAAAGGATGCCAACTTTATTAAGTGCTAGTATTTTGAATGAAAATCAGATAACCTTGAAAAGGAATGAGAGGTCGTGATACTACAAGAGAAAATTGCTAAATTTCCTTCACGTAAATATGACAATTATCTTGAAGAGAACTCATGATTTTTAAGGCAACAAGCCATGACCTTTCCATCAAATGCAGAGTAAAAAATGTTCTAATGCAATTTTCGAAATAGGGTTTAATTAATCATCATAGTTAACTCTTTTGTTACATTGGGATTATAAAGCCTTGTTTTTTACTCTTTGTTATACCTTGACTATTAATATTACAAATTCCAACAAATTTTAGAATATATCTTTTTGAAGGGTATCTTGCAATGTAAGCCAATGGATGTATATGTTGCCATTCCGGCTCTATAAGTTTAATTTGATTACTTTTTTGCTATTAAGTGGTTTGCGAAAGTATTTACTTTACCTACTTGATAGATGTTTAGGTATATAGTTCATTGGTGTTTTTTGCAAAGACAATCAAGAAACAACAAATGTACAAATACTTTTTAGGTTGTATGTTTCTTTATCTTCATCTTCATGTTTTGAAAATTATTGATTTATGTTTTTCTCTTGTAATTTCTTTGTTAATTAACATTTCCTATCCACTACAATAACAACAACAAAGGCAGAAGTTGCATTTCTTAAGTCAATGCACATGTGACTACTTTCAACATAGTCAGATTGCATATTTGTATCATCTTTAGTATTATTATTTTAGATAACTTGAATGATTACAAGTGTATCATTCATATATTAATTGTCTACACTATTAATTGCCAAATAGTAGTGATCCTTATTGAATTGGATATTATGCTTCCATGCATTGTATGAACTATTCAACTTGGAGAATCTTATTTATATTTTTGTATGTCTATGATTTATTTACACCAATTATATGCACATTGCAGAATAAAAAGTGTATCAAATACATTTAAAAAAATTCATCAAACATTTGGTTAAAAAGATGAGATTGCCACACTCACAATTGAAACTCGAGAGGGATAATCGTGGGTATTATGCTACCCTTATCTTTGAGGAGTATGGGGACGATTGAGATTTTTTTTAGGAATTTTCAAGCATTTTAGAAAAAGGGCCAAAGAAAAAGCTTTAAGAAAAGCAATGAAAAAGATTAAGAAAGACTCCAGATACATATATATGATGTCAACTTTATTGAATGTCAATACTTTGAATAGAAATCAAATAACCTTGAAAAAGAAGTTGCTCGATTGGAATAAGAGGTCGTGACACTATAGGACCTAGTAGTATTTATCGAGTCAAATTCAAGCTCAAACTAGAACCTAATAGTATTTAATCGATCAAAGCCAAGATATGCCAAAGTTCAGCTCGACTCGATTCAATTGTGCCCCGACTCCACCATTTTCAAATACTAGATAGGGGAACTCTACTCGACTTCAACACTTTTCTCCACTAGACCACCACCATAGAACCACCATTATGCTGGTATCCTCCACCGATCTCGAATAGGTATGGTGAAGTTCTCTCATCTATCTTGTTGTCCATCTAAAATCATGCCCGAAACTTGTTCTCTTCAGCCGTAGCTCCATCCCATTTCTGTCACCATTCTCCTCCACCGGTCAAGGGAGCATCTCACGTCAACCACCATTGCATCACCCCCATCCACCTCTCTCAATCAAGTATGTTTTAACTATTGATAGTTTACCTAATGTTTGGTTCAATATTTTTGATGTTTTCAATGACAAAGTTTTTGTTTGAAATGGTGAAATGATTTTTGGTGTTTCCCATGGTTAACGGTGTCTTATTACTATATTTTGTAAATTATTATAATGATTTTTCATTCTTTTTATAAATGTTAATAACTTTTATTCCTTTGTTATTAACTTTTATTTAGATTTTAGTAATTTTAAATATTACAAGATAATATAATATTATGATGATTTTTTTAAACATTGAATTCTTTATATTTATTAGTAATTACACATTAATGCTTTATTTTAACCATTGTTATTTTGTATT
The DNA here is from genome assembly GCF_056320005.1 of Nelumbo lutea. NCBI lineage: Eukaryota > Viridiplantae > Streptophyta > Magnoliopsida > Proteales > Nelumbonaceae > Nelumbo > Nelumbo lutea. Next base: position 55,874,604 of record NC_142689.1, on the reverse strand, counting down.
ATTTTTTCCTATTTATTTTGTATTTAAAATATAATTTTTTTATTCATGATCAACTATATAAATCATACAAGTTGTATATGTATGGAATGAATACACTAGTCCCCACCACACTTGCAAAACACCCCTTTGGATATAAATAATTTCAATCCACTATACAAAACATCTGTAGACAATGGTCTAGTGTGGATTGATAATCTATGCCACACCACCCAGTCCCAGTATCTCATTCATGGTACAAAATATAGTATGTGTTTTGATATACAATACATTAGTCTGTGTTTTGATATACAATATGTAGCGGCCGTATTGTATTAGAGCCTTCCCAATACAACCCTACAGGGGGGGTGTTTCGGATCGGCAAATGGTTCAGGGGTATACCGGCCTTAAACCGGTAGGCCAATATGCCTTATTGGCGTATCACCCTGTATCATACTTTGAACCTTACTTTTCCAACCTTTCTTTATCTTTTCCATAATATTAAGGTCGATTATTGTTTATTTAGGACGAAAAAGGCTTTTCCTACTCTGGCTCCTTTTTTAACTAATCAGGTTGAGAATGGAAAAGAAAAAGCTGGGTTGTTTGGAGCTTCCTACGCATGACACGTTTGCCCTCAATTGAATTCTTTGTTTGCCTTATTAGTTGCAAATACTCTTTTACCCCACACCATGGAAACATGTAGGAAGCTCCCAAACAGCCAAATTCTTGGCAGTGCTAGAGGACCAGGTTCAGGCTGTGTGAAGGTATTTTCAAGCTCAAGCCCTACAATGTATGAAAAAGATGCTGGTGCTCCAGTTAGACCTCATGCGCGAGCAAACCCTTATTCGCTAAGGCCCAATACCCAGTCTGGATTCCAGAACTCATCCACTTACCCAGGATATGCAGTCAAGTCCATTCCCATCCCAAACACAACCATTAGCCAACAAGCTGGATTGGCTGCTCTTGCAATTTAATAAAACAATACTCAACAATGCATACAATATCCACATCCATCTTGTTTAAGGCTCACCTTATTATAGAAGTACAAGTAAAGAAAAGAAAAACTAACAGAATAACTTTTCTTCTTTAACTCATGAATCCATATCATCAGTCAACAAATTAAACTAAGAATTCAACACTAGCTTTCACAAATAAAATACTTAGAAATCCTGGACAGAAATGAAGAAATTGAATGCACTATCTTCTCAGCCTTTCAGCAGGGGCCCTTTTGAGCGCAAATTTTAGGAGTCTACTCTACTGAGCTAAACCATCAGTCCCAATTGCGCAGATTGTTTCCATATTAAGCCTTAAAATCATGCTCAAGACCACCTGATTGACCCACCATATAGACAGCCCAAGATCCAGTGGGTACTGAGTAGAAGAACAAACCCCAAAGCTCTTGTTCACCAACTCAGCACATCAACACCCCTAACACGGCGTGGTCCTTGCTTGTATAATATACTGCTCTGTGAAAGCTACTTAATGAGGCAGGAACCGAATACAATCCATCCTATGCATATTTCATACAACATAAGAGATTAATTAACAGCTTCTTTTACGTGAAAGACTGGACGACAGAGGATGTGGTGACCAAGCCCGATAGGAGGCCAACGATGAGAGCATTGTTGTAAGTAGTTGGCTCCCCTTGCATTGAATTGTTCCTGGAATCAATATATGTTTCATTTAAGAAGGGTCCACCGACAAGTCCACCCATCGCAACATTTGGGTTGGGTTTGGAGGAGCTAAGCCACTTAAACCCATCAGTGCAACCAGTATCCGCATCAGCTGGAATGGAAGCACCTCTATGATGTACATATTTTGGGTATTTACTACCATAACCAATAAGATAGCTCATTTTCAGTGGATTGTCTCCCAAGACATAATCAGCCTGAAGAAAGGGGAAACAAAAGTATAAGCCTTGTCAAAAACCTCTCCTTGCATAAAATGGATCTTATTGATGTGTGGAAGAACGCTGATAACATACCTGTGAAATGGCAAAGTTTCGGAGATCTGATGGTGTGAAGGCTTCTCCACCACAGGTTATGCTTGCTGTCTGGGTCATAAGCATGTAATCACTATAAATAACAGCAAGGAATGCAGAAGCAACAGGATGCAGCAAAGAGTTCCATTCACTAAACCATAGGAGGCCACCTGCGTAAATAATAACAACAGTGAAAATGTAGACAATATAAAGGGCATTGGATGTTTCAATTTCAAATTAACCTGCAGGAGACTTCCATTTAGGAATTTATGGAAGTTATGAGAACAAGATCGTTACAGTAAATCAGTCAAGTGAATGCAGTTCTGGTGGACCACAAGGTCCACAACAGAAGAATGACTGGGTGGGACTTATATCACGAATCCACTACAGAAGAATGACTCTCCAAACCAATCTGCTCACAAGGAAAATTGCACAATGCATCCATATTATGATGATCTCTACATCCATCACTCATATTAATCAATACTGTACTTTTGTGCACTAATCAACCCATAACATTCTGGTTAACCCCTTAGTGTTAGATGAGTTGGAGACTGACTGGAGGATTTAAACACTTCAAAGGTTCAATGGATAAAAAAAAGAAGCATATATTGACAAGGAGAAAAAGACCATTAGTTATGGGTGTAAGCATCTGTCATCATCATCATCCCATCTAAGCCTTGTACCAAGACCCAAGCATATGGGTTCAGCTACATGAATCCTGCTTCGCCATTCTGTTCTGTTCAGTGTCATATTCATTGTTAAACTATAGGTTCTTAAATCATTTCTTATTACTTCCACCCAAGTTCTTTGGGGTCTGCCCCTAGCTCTTCTAGTCCCTTCAACTTGTTACAAATCACTTTCTCTAACGGGTTCTGTAAATAGTCTTCTATGCATGGGTGTAAGCATCTTTCTAAATAAAGAAAGCCTATGCATAAGGTATTGGAGTTATGACACAACTTGCAAGACGTTCTGATGAGAACTAGTTTGACTAGGATAGCTGAATGGAAAAATCCTCTCTACTTTTCCATACACGTCATCCTCATGCAGGAGGACCCAAGAAATTGGTGGTGTTTGCAAATTGCTTAAATAGGCACTGCAAACGGAATGCAGGAAAGATTGCCAATTTAAAAATGCCTCGTTCAGAATTATCAGTAACCACTGACCTACTTATCTATGAAACTATGAAGCACAGGCATTGGGGTGACTATTTTACTGCTAAGAATTTTAACATATGCTAACAATACCTCAGGATGAATTTTATCATATTCTAATAAAACCCCAGGATGCAAGCTGTTTTTAAGTTTGGAATCATTTTCAGATCTATGATACCCTGATACCCATATATGGGTTCCGTATCATGTTGAATACTTAAATTTTTAGTGGAAATTTGGCATCCAATACTGTATCCAGCAGTGTCCTTGCCATATCTGGGTAACATAGCTCCACATTCCACTTTCAGTGCCTATTTTTAGCCATTATCAAATACCAGAATAGTGTTTGGTTTTGAGGAAATCTCAAGTATAATATCAGAATTGAAATTACCATCTGTTCTACTGTGTGTGGCTCGTGGGGAGTTTGGAAGAAGAAAACACATAATAGCAGCAGCAGTTTTCCTGTACATGTGGAGGCCCTGGTTCTCTTCATCTGATACCTCTTTTGCACCAAAGAAGCTTACTCTGGACAATAGAACCTGCTCCAATATTGATATTTAACGAATATTAGCAGTGGAGTCCCATATAATTTAACATGGTCTTGCAAAACTCTGTAAACAAATAGAACATGAATAGTGGATCAATGTTCTGAAAGATGGACTGGACATAGAGCTACTTGGCCAGGAGGTTTGCAGCCTAAATGGTTCAACCATTGGCCCAGTCCGTAGAAAATAAAGAAGAAATGCTGAAAGAAATGTTAAACATAGCAAAAATGAACATCTAAACTAGACATACATATTAGCATCAAGATGATCATTGCTTTTTTTTTTTCCTTTTTTTTAATCAGTATTGCTTTTTTATTGGTAATTAGGTTTTTTTTTTGATAAATTAATTAGGTTAAGATTTTCAAAGACAGTTGTATCCATCCTATATAATGGGGAGCAATTATTTAAAGCAAGGGAAGGAGTAAAAGATGAAGATCAAATAGAAAGATTCCAATTTATATTATTGCATTATGACATCATGCCTCTATTGGCCTGAAGATCTGATTCCTCATAAGCCACCATAGAGATAAACAATTTCTTCATCATGATATTCAACTAATAACCAACAGAGAAAGAAGCTTCCTAAATTGATATAGGAGAATATCATGCCAGTGGATGACATCATGACAAGAAAAAAAGTATGATATTAGATGGAAGGTTCCTGGATTCACAAATTAAAATGAATAACCAGTAATTCTAAAAATGCTGCTATTCAAGGTAAATTCTTTTGGATCTGATAAATTTTATGCTTTTTCTATGGAATGAAATAGATTCCGGAATTTTCCAAACTACAAGACAACTGTGTTATTTTTTTGCTTTATCAAAAGTAATTTACAACCAAAGGTAAAAAGGCATTGAAGAATGTTGAAATGCAAGATAAGAACAAAAGATTGAATGCAACATGGTAAAAACAATACTTTTTATTCATATTATTTGAAACCGAACAATTATTCAACAAATATTGAAACAAAACATATGAATTTATTCTTAACACTAAAGAAAAAAATCAGTATAACACTCAATTCACGAGCAGAAAAATATGAATTAATGTTACCGCTCTTAGTACAGATCCTCTACCTGAGTTCCTGCAAGCTTGTTATCCCATGTAAACAATGTTGGACTTAACCAATTAGCAAACTTTTCACCATTTTGCACCGTGACATAGTTAAGGTACGATGCATCTCCAGTTGCATGATAGAGCCAGCTAGCTGCCCACAAGAGCTCATCCTCATATCCTGTAGAATTGTAGAAAGTCTGTACTTGGGGGATGCTGATACTATATGAACCCCTATAAGTGTCAGCAAAAGTAAAGAGTTCTTGGGCATGCTTAAGAAGCAAACTCGAATATTTTGAGTCGGTTGACTTGAAAACAAGAGATGACGATGCCAAAGCTGCTGCAGTTTCTGCTGCAACTTCTGTTCCTGGTGAAGATGTATTCACCTGTGTGAGAGGTCTTTTCTCAGCCATGGTTTCAGGTCTCTCCCAACATTTGTGATCTATATCAGGATCACCCACCTGCCAAAGATAATAACACCCTTTAGTGGGTCCTTGTTTTAATTTTAAGTCATCAAACTGGAATGCATCTAGAGATCCATCAAATGATGGACTATAATTTGCATAAGTTGGTGTTGGTCAGGAAAAGGTCAAATATAGATAGTTAGATACCATTCTTCCTCCTAGATGGATACACAGAATGTCTACACATGCACATATAGGCCAAAAGGCCCAAAACTTTCCTAAATGGATTACTCAGGCATCTTCTCTGGAGACTTTCATATTTCAGAAATATAGAATGATGCTATGGTCCCATGGCTAATTCAGACCATTCATCATGTGAGGCACTCTCTGGATTGGTTATGCATTTCCTTAATCCATGCCAGCTTTATATGACACCATCTATTGGGTCTCTTCCCAAGTGATTTTATTGACCACAACGACTAAAAAATTTGGCTAACCTGAATATAGAGCACATTGGGAGATGGATGGGCATTGATCAGATAATCAGTGATCCACTTAAGAGAGTCTTGAGCAGGCTCTAGCTGGTTCACTGCATCCATTTGATCTCCATACTCAAGAATGGTCCATGACAATATTGTAGCAGTGAAAGCCATTGGAAGACCAAACTTCATGTGATCTCCAGCATCATACATTCCCTTCGACAGATCCAATTTCTTTTCTTTTCCATCTTGTAGAGCTGAATCTCCTCTCCAGGAAATTTTGTTATTTACCAGCTTGCCAGCTGCAAAAACGAAGTGACATCTTCCTTTCTGTCAAGGAGGATCGTAAACGAAATAGAGAAAAGCATAAAGCAAAAGAACAGGCATTATCAGTTCCTCACAAATCCTTTTCCTCTAACCCAATACAAAAATCATCATTATCACTATCAGAACACACAAAAGCTGGAAACCAGTCATCAATGTTCTATGCAGGACAGGAAATTGTCAACAAATCCCAGCATTGGAAATAAACCAATTACTTTCTCTACAAAAGATCGGAATTTGAACAGCATGACGAACAGAAAGTTAAAGTGGAGAAGGAAATAAAAAGGAAGAAGGAACCGCCTTCAGATCTGAAGGTTGACTGGTATATTAGTTATTATTCAGAAGCAATATCAAAAAAAAAAATTCAGTTGCAACTATAATAAACATACAACCAATTATGGCCTTCTGCGCAAAGGAAACTGGTTTCCAGATCCACATTGTTTAATATGAAGTCCAACCACTAATTCTTCTTTATTAATGGGATAATACTCTAATCACCAGATCAGCACAAGAAACATAGAGAAAAGAAAACAGAACACGAAAAATCATGGAAATAACATGATAGATCTGGATGTACGGAACGCTGCATTAAAACATAGGATATTTGCTAACTCTAAGGCTACATTGAAGAGCAATAAATAAATCGTTAAATAGGAAGAAAAGGGAGTACATTTTTGAACATCGAAGAACTGCATTGCGACTCCAAGGGCATCTGCATATTTCTTCTCGATGGCTCCCGGAGGACCGGGAATAGGAGCAGGCACCGGTTTATGAGATGAATGCTTGTGCCTTACGGTAAGTACAATCACCGCGACAACGATTCCCAAGACCACGAAAGCAATTAACCATCCACAGTATCCCTTGGATTTCTCTTTACCTCCCATTAGATCTCTGCGATTTTCTCTCTCGAAAAAAAGATGCTGTGCTTGAACAGCCAAACAAGAAGCAAATTTCTAGAGTTAGATCACTATGAAAACTAACACATTGGCAGGATGGAAACGAAAATGGAGGTTTAGGAAGCTAAATAGTAATAATGCTTACTTTACAGAGTTTCAAATGACACAAAATCGATCGCTTTCTGTAAGCCTGCAACCTTCCTCCCTGAACTAAATGGAGAAGATCAAGATGATCTGGAAGCAATGTAACCAATAACAAACCTTCTCCGGCTTCAGAATCGGTGGGAAAGAAGAGCTAATGAACGAGTGGGGAAGCTGGATTTGGTGGCAGACTTTAACCTGGTTGAAAGCTGTAAGAGCGAGCGAGAGAGAGAGAGAGAGCCTGTAAATGGGTGCCGAACGAGACACCGACACCGTATCCAACGAAAAATCTGTTTTTTCAGTTTCCATTTAACCCCTCAATTGTTCAATGGCGAAACTACCCTCACCCTTTTCAGAAATCGATTGGTTGCAACTTGAAACAGACCAACTATACAGTCAGGATTATACGGCTAATACGGTGATCGACCAACCAACTTAACAGTGACAGTCAGGAATCAGGATTATACGGTAATTCTGTGATCGTTGGGTTTTAATCTTTTTGCTTGTCATCTACAATTATTGCCGTAGATTCTTATTTGTTTTCTCCATTTCGGATTACTTGCAAAGTTTTTGCTGAGGCTTTGTTTGTTGTTCCGGAAACCGGAAAGCAACCAACTACCAAGATCGTCTTCGTTGCACCGACGATCTTTGACTCGGTCAAAGCAGAGTTTGTGTCTTAGTGGATGAACCGAGTATCTACCGTCCATTTGGGGAGCTTATAGTTGAAATTATGCTGATGTCATGATGTGTGATGATCTAACCGTTCCTGATTTTTGATTTTGGTGTTACAAACGACAACGTAACCTGTTCACGGGCCGATGCCAGGCTTAAGGCCCATAAGCCAACATATACACATGCACACACACGAGTAAGATTTAATATATATATATATTTTTTTGCTGATGCCAGGCTTTGGTTGTTCAGCGGCCTAAATCATATATATATATATATATTTTTTTTTCATTTTATTATTTTATATATAAATAATTATATACATCAAAATTCATATAAAATAAAATTTTAAGATTTATTTTTATTTTTGTATATTTTATTAATTTATTTTAAAATTTTATCATTGTTCCAAATTTTTTAAATAATATATTTCTCACAACCCAGCCCATAGCCCAACATAACCCAAGCCCACCTGAGATCGTGCCATAGGCTATATCAGATCTGACCTTTGAAGGATTTCGCCAAACATAGTCCACGCAAGCCCGTGTACTGACACGGCACGGCCCACTAAAGCACGGGGAGTCCGCAAAATCTTATCGTATCGGCATGGCACGGCCCAATTACACTTCTACGGGCCCCTGGGTGTACGACGAACTGGTGGTCCATCGTTTTGTTGCAGATGACAAAACCGTAGAAGCATCTCCGGCAGGTGCGATTTGGTAATGCACCAAGTACCAGATTAACATGTCCCGGCCGACCCGTAGCTTCCGTTGTCGTCTTCTGATTTACTGGTGTAAAGTAAAACTGTAAACACGCGCCGAGTGCCAGCTGGCAACTGCCGACACGTATCTAGAACCCGGGAAAACTCCGTTTTGGATAAGAAGGTAGATGAGTGGCGCATGTAACTTCTAAGAAATATGAATTGAACCGTTTTGGTAATTTTGATTCCCAACAAATGAATTGAAATTTTGTAATTATTAATAATGAAACTATTTAATTGAAATATCAGCTATTCCAAAATATTCCAAAATTCTTATTTAGGTATTTTATTATATTCTAAATTCTCTGAATTTTGTCTGAAATAAATCAAGGTGAAATATTCAGGGCCACTGATCCATGCTTTATTAAGAGTTTAATTTTCTTTTAAAAGTTTCAATCATTAATAGATGTACAAAAGTCGCATCAAGGTATGGATACTTTCAGACTTAGTTAGAATCCATGAATAAAAGCTGATAAATGTTAGACAATTTAATGTAAAATAATGAGTATATTAAGCTAAGTTTCACTCATTTCTATTATTACTATGCATATTTCGTTGTTATGCCATCTTATAAGAAATATGATGGGTCTGTCACATGAATCGCTATGCATATTTCGTTGTTATGCCATCTTATAAGAAATATGGGTCTGTCACATGAATCGCTATGCATATTTCGTTGTTATGCCATCTTATAAGAAATATGGGTCTGTCACATGAATCGTGTTTCCTATTTAAAAGTTATATTCACTGCCAAATTATTAGTGTTTAAATTATTTTTGTTATTTTTACCTATCTTATAAATATCCAAGGGTTTGGTTGGTTCATGGCTAGAATCAGAATTAAAATCCCTCTAAAGCAGAATTAAAAGGGTTTAATTTCATAGTCTGTTTGGTTCAAACATGAATTATAATAAAAATTAGAATCAGTAGGAATTGAATTTCATTTTCAAAGAAGGGGGAGGGGGAATAATCATTCCCTCAAATGGGAGAATACCATTTCCATAAAAAATGAGAATGTGATTCCAATTCCACCCGACCAAACAGTAGGAATTTCAATTCTAGACCTCTGTTTCTTGGAACCAAAGGGACCCTACAGTAATTGTAAACCTATTTGCACTTGGACTTGGAGCTTAGAGTTGTTTGATTTGAATACATTAATTATTCATGTACCATGAATTGCACTATATATGTTGGTTAAATGAATTTTAGTACCATACATATTATTTCCAAAATTGAAGTCATCATCCGTGATCTTCACCCCACAAATTAAAATAAATATATATGATGAGCAATTATGGAGAAAGGCAAGCTTAAAACCAAGAGAAGATGATAATGTCCCGAACTGGTGGGATAGAATAAGAATATCAAAGCAAGATGATAATGTTATGAATTCAAATCCATGAATCTAAGCCATTAAAAGTGGACTATTAAGATTAACATATTAAGCTCAACCACTCAAGTGATACCAAATTTTCAATTAGTCTAGGCCATAACTTAATAGTTAGAGATGGCCACTCCATGTTACTCTCAAGGATGCTAATAATAATTGGGTGATAGAGGTGGACCAAGTTAAGAACATCTTAACTAACTCATTTATCCAAAGGCTAAGCAGTGAAAGAACACAAGGAAAAGAGGAATTTTTAAAAGGTTCGGCTCTGATATGGAAAAGATATGATATTCAAAAACAATTGACCAATAAACTAGAATCATAAATATGGTAGCGAATCAGGTGTTATTTATCAAAATTCATGGGTGGATTTTGATTGGTCAAAACTATTTCCATATCATATCTTGTCTGTATCATAGATTTTCCCATTTTTAAATGTTTTGAATACCTCGATTTCTAAAGTTGAGAACTCTTTACTTACAAGAGAAGTTGAAGAGATTGAGATAAGAGAAGCTCTGAATTCAATAGGTGACTTAAAAACCTCAGGCCTAGACCAACTCAAAATGGGTTTTTCCAAAATATATTAGGACATCATTAAAGATTCCATCATCAGCATGGTAAACGCTTTTTTTCTCTCATTTTAGAAAAATGATAAGAGAATTAAACAAAATTTTTTGGTGCTTATCCCAAAAATTAGAAACCCAGATAAGATATACCACCACTAACCAATTAGTTTGCATAATGTAATCTATAAAATAACTGCAAAAATTCTTGTCAATAAGCTAAAGCCTATCATTGAGAAAATAGTGCCCCTATTAGCTAGCATTTATGCCTGGTAGAAAAATCACAAATAATAAGCCTAAAATAGATCATGAGATTTTTCACTCAATGAAAAAGGGTAAAGGTAAAGCAAGGTATACCGCTTACAAAATTGATATGAAGAAAGCATATGATAAATTAGAATGGAATTATCTGCTTATGCAAAATTTTAGCTTTTACGGTAACTAGATAGGTTAGACTATGAAATATATAAATGATAAACTATCAAGTTCTAGTAAATGAGTCACCGACCAATTCTTTTAAACCAAGCGAAGGCTTAAGAGTGGGAGATACTCTCTCTCCCTACCTATTTGTTAAAATTCCAATACATCAAAACAATTGCCTAATATTTGCCAAGGTTAACTTGGAAGTGTGCCACCTAGTTAAAGACATCTCAAGTAAAGAATCTAGGCAACCCCGGCCATCATCAATCAACGAGTAACAAAAATCACCTTCAGAGAGGTACTAGAGAGAGAGAGAGAATTAAAAATAAATTAGAAGGACGGAAAAGCAAAACTATATCCCTTGGTGGATAATTAACTCCCCTAAATTCATTAGTTGGAATCATGGCTTATTATCAAATGAGTATCTTAGGCTTTCCTAAGGCTATATTTGGTTTGAAGGAAAATGTTGGGAAACTAAAGGAAAGGTATTAGGGATATCTTTAGAAATCTTGTATTAATTTCTCTGTTCTTTTCATATTCCTACTTCCTTCAAACCAAACATAACCTAAAAAAATTTCAAAAGATTTAGATAAACTTTAAAGAAAGTTTCTTTGGGGCTCGAAACAAAACAATAATTACTTTACCCGTTCTAGGTGGGACTCGATCCATACAAATAAAAAGAGAGGTGGGCTAGGAGTTAGAAAATTGATACAAATCAATAAAGCCAATTTGATGAAGTTAGGTTGGAAAATTCTGTAAAACAAAGATAACCATGGGTCCAAGTAATCCAAGATAAAAACTTGAAACATGAGGATTTCCTGGACCATAGAAACCCAAAAGCTAGTTCCTAGGCCCAAAAGAAAATTAACCAAGAAAAGGCTCATGACGTAGGCAAATTCGGCTCCCCCAATACAGGGTTGACACGTGTTGGATGACAAGCGGCAGCAAGGGGTTGCCATAAGGACGCACGGACCTCTTTGGTACAACCGGGCGGGCCTAATTGCAAGCGCCGCGTGGCCTCCGCTGGAATATCTTGCAAGCCCTCATACAACTCGCATTTTGGCCATCCGAGCCCAACCACTCCTAGGCAGCTCCAACTATAAAGGCAAGGCGCCTCCCACAAGGTAAGGAATCTGGAACTTTTTGAGACCTTTTACATTCTCTCCCCCGTGGACTTGGTGCTATCTGAGACCTCGTCTAGATCCCTCGGCTCCAAACTTACTATTTACCTGGTGTCGAAACTAACTTGACCATCGGAGTCCTTGCCTTGGGTTTAAACCCAAGACTTCTAACACTCTCTTCCTTGCAGAGCAACTTCTGAGAGCCCTTCCAGACCCCTTGTATGCACAAGTGAGTAGCTGCACTTCGGTCTCCCCGAACGTCCTTCTCAGTACTAGCCCTCAGCCTCTACCGTATCCGAAGGAGTGATCCACCTCGGCCTCAGCCCACCTCCTCTGGACCCTCAAACCCTTTGGCCATCCTTTGAATCTCAGGAGCAAAATTACCTATCTGCCCTCAGCTAATCCAAGTCTCAACAATTGGCACCGTCTATGGGAAACATTGTTAAGACGATCCCTTAAAACACTACAAATTTAAGATCTCCTAAGCTTTGGACACCATGGTACGAAGAGCTAGGAACCCCCAGAACCCGGTTACCAATGAACAGTTCCAGGCAGTCCTCAATTGTCTAGACTACCTCACGCAGCGCATGGAACAAGTCTGCCCCCAGGCAGGAGGTCCCTCCCGAGGCAACCGCCCGCCGGGGTGTTAGATCACCAGGGCTGGTGTGAGCAGGCCGAGCTGCCAGCCCTTAGCCAAGCCAACATTCGACAGGCTGAGCCCTCGGAGTCCGGCAACAGCTAACCCACTAGCCCACCTCTAAGGAACATGAGACCTCCCAGTTGAAGGGAGGAAGAACTTGCGCGGTCCGAAGACAACCGCCAGCCCTCCAAACAGCATCACCGCCACCGAAGAGAGAATCCTCTCAATGAAGGTAGGCACCTCGGCCATCCTAGTGCCCACTCAAGGGCCAAGAGCCAACGCCCACCTCTAAGGAACATGAGACCTCCCAGTTGAAGGGAGGAAGAACTTGCGCGGTCCGAAGACAACCGCCAGCCCTCCAAACAGCATCACCGCCACCGAAGAGAGAATCCTCTCAATGAAGGTAGGCACCTCGGCCATCCTAGTGCCCACTCAAGGGCCAAGAGCCAACGCCGCGCCTCTCCCCCACACATCTCGAATCTCCACAACGTCTTGAATGACAACCATGCCCAACGAGAGGCACACGGTCCGGCCTCGGAGTACTCCAAAGTCTGAGCCGATCTCCGAATTGCAGAACTACAAGTCGAGCTCGAGGCCGTTAGAGATGAGCTCCACCAAGCCTGAGAGAGTCGAGCTGACACCTCGGCTGAACAAGGCAATTCAACAAGGAGGATGGACGTCTTTCACCTCGGACATTATCTCCGAGCCTCTCCCCTAACACTTCAAGGGCCCTGCATTGGAGATGTACAACGAGAACTCGGACCCCAACAACCAACTGAAGAGTTTCAGAGCGCTCATGATACTCTATGGGTATTTTGATGCCTTGACATGCCAGACTTCCAAGCCACCTTCAAGGGGGCCGCTCGTCATTTGTTCTCCCGTCTCCCGCCTTGGTCAATCAACTTGTTGGAGCAGTTCACCAACCTCTTCCTTGCTCGCTTCATTAGCAACTGAAGGTGCCAGAAGATTGTGGTCTTGCCAATGTTCATCAATAGAAGTGAGGTGAGAGTCTACGGTCCTATAATGACCGCTTTAAGAAAGAAGAGCTCGAGGTCTGAGACCTCGACCCCATGGTCTCTATGCACGCCACTATCAACGGGCTTCTCCCCGAATCGGCCCTAAAACGCTCGATGGCCAAGACCCCACCGAAGACGAAGATGGAATTCCTCAAGAAGGCCTAGAAGTACATCCAGGCTTCGGAGGCTTCGGATGGGGATAACCAGGAATGGGAAGTCGAGCGCCATAACGGGGTCCTGAAGAAGAAGTGGAAGAGCGGAGACCACCACCACCACAACAACAATAACAGCAAGGACAACAAAAAGCCACCGGCCTCGGCTTATAACTAGTATACACCCCTCAACTCTACCCGAACCCAGATCTTGATGTAGGTCAGGGAGGAGAAATTCATGAAGTGGCCTAAAAAGATGAAGAGGAACCCCAAGAGGGGGAACCCAAAGAAGTCCTGCAAGTACCACCATGGCACTGGCCATGACACAAAGGACTGCTATGATTTGAAGAATGAGACCGAGTCCCTTATCTTCCTTGGGCACCTCAAGCAGTACGTCGAGGGCAAGGCTGGTGCCTTATCCTCCCAACAGCAACAACACCAACAAGTAGTCGGCATCATCGATGCCATCACCGGGGGAATGACCTTGGGTGGAGCCTCGGCCTCGGCCCGCAAGGCCTATGCCAAGCAGTTGAGCATCCATGGACCTAACCCCAAGAATCCGAAGCCTTAGGAAGCCCTTTCCTTCACAAACGAGGACTTGAGGGGGGTCACAGTCCCCCATGAGGATGCCCTTGTCATTTTATTCGTCATCGCCAACTTCGCAGTGAAGAGGAGTCTCGTCGATAGTAGCTCCTAGGCCGACATCGTCTTCCACAAAGCTTTTGAGAAAATGAACATTGTGCCCGAGCGCCTCCATCCAACCAACATCCCACTAGTCGGCTTCTTTGGTAACGTGGTCAGATCGGAGGGAAGAATTACCCTACCTGTCTTGATAGGGGCCGAGCCTCAGCAGGTGATGAGGATGAACAAGTTCTTGGTCATGAAGATTAGCCTCAGCTGGTAAGTTTCCTCAAAATTAACGCCAATGTCTTTGCTTAGTCTGCCGCTGACATGCCCGAAATTGACCCCCTTGGTCATCACTAATAGGCTGAGTGTGGACCCAAGCTTTAGGCCAGTTCGACAGAAGAAGAGGAACTTTGCATCGGAGCGTTGGAAGACCATAGGAGAGGAAGTTGGCAAGCTACTTGATGTCGGCTTCATCCGAGAGGTATACTACCCTAATTGGTTGTCGAATGTGGTCTTGGTAAAGAAAGCTAATGGGAAGTAGCGGATTTGTATTGATTTCACAAACCTTAACCAAGCCTGCCCTAAGGATAGTTTTCCTTTGCCGAGGATAGACCACCTCGTCGATGCCATTGCAGGGTACGAACTACTTAGCTTCATGGATGCCTTCTCCAGATACAACTGAATAAAGATGCACCCCAAAGACGAGGAGAATACCTCGTTTATCACTGAGCATGGTACCTACTGCTACAGAGTGATGCCCATCGGCCTCAAGAATGCAGGGGCCACCTATTAGTGCCTTGTCAACAAGGTGTTCAAAAATCAGATGGGGAGGAACATCAAAGCCTATGTGGATGATATGGTGGTGAAGATCCTAAAAGTCGTGGCACATACCTCGAATTTGGCTGAGACCTTCGGTACCTTGCAGAAGTTCAACATGAAGCTCAATCCTAGCAAGTGTGCCTTCAACATCACCTTAGGCAAGTTCTTAGGCTTCGTCGTTACTCAAAGAGGCTTTGAGGCCAACCCTGAGAAGATACAAGTCATACTGGCTGACCACTAGCCGAATAATTGCCCTCAACCGCTTCATGTCGAAGTCACCGACCACTATTTGTCCTTCTTTCGCACCATCAAGAACTAAAGAGATACCTCGCCTCACCTCCCCTCCTCACCTGGCCTACTCCAGAAGAAATTTTGTACTTATATTTCTCAACCAGGGACAAGGCAATCAACTCAGTCTTGATAAAAGAGAATGGGATGCAGAAGCCAATATACTATGTCAGCAAGGTTTTGTACGACGTTGAGATTAGATATCCCAAGGTGGAGAAACTGGCCTTCACCCTTGTAATCTCATCCAAGAAGCTCAGGTTGTATTTCCAAGCTCACACCATTGCAATTCTGATGAACCAACCCCTCAAAGCCATCCTCACCAAGCCTGAGACCTCGAGACATTTGATTAAGTGCGACATTGAACTGTTTGAGTTTGACATTCAATACTAGCCGAGACCTATAATCAAAGCACAAGCCTTGGCAAAATTTGTAGTAGAATGTACCTTTAGCCGAGCCCTTGAAGATGAATTGGAAGAGGGTCACCCAGTCGAAGAGGCTCATCCCACGTGGAGACTTTTTATTAACAGGTTATCCAACACCAAAGGAAGTGAAACAGGCCTCATCCTTCTCACCCCAAATGACACAGTAATAGAGTACGCACTAAGATTCGACTTCCCTAAATCCAACAACGAAGTTGAGTATGAGGCCCTTTCTTTCTGGGTTCCAACTCGCCAAGGACCTCAGCTCCCAACACATTGAAGTCTTCAGTGACTCGCAGTTGGTGGTGAACCAAGTCACTGGTGAGTACGAAGCCAGATAGCAGAGCATGACCAAGTACCTCGCCAAAGTTCAAGAGTTGGCTCGCCACTTCCAACGCTTCTCCCTACATCAAGCCCCACGAGCCAAGAACACAAGAGTCGATGCCCTTTCCAAGTTGGCAAGCACCTCGGATGCAACCCTCGACTACACTGTTCGTGTGGAGAAGCTACCTCGGCCCTCTATTGAAGAAGCCCAAGTCCTCCCAATAGAGGTCAAAACGTCATGGATGGACCCCATCATCAACTTCCTCTTGGCTGAGCAGTTACTCGATGACAGAAATGAAGCCAGGCAATTCTGACGCCAGGCGGCCCATTACACCTTGATCCAAGGGAAGTTGTATAGAAGATCATTCACCTTACCCTACCTCCGATGCCTTCGTCCAGAAGAGGGCGAGTATGTACTCCGAGAGATTCATAAAGGCATCTGTGGCAACCACCTCGACGGTAAAGCCCTAACCCAAAAAACACTAAGGCAGGGGTACTTTTGGCCGACCCTTCACAAGGACGCAACCGAGCTGGTATGGAGGTGCAACCAATGCCAGAGACATGCCAACCTATTCCATCATCCGATCATAACTCTCTCAACTCTTAGCAGCCCCTGACTCTTCGCCAAGTGGGGAATGGACCTCCTTGGCCCCTTCCCTCAAGCAATGGGGGGCAGGAAATACCTTGTCGTCACTGTGGACTACTTCACCAAGTCGGTAGAATCCAAACCCCTAGCTACCATCATAGCTCGAGCAATCCAGAGCTTCTTTTGGAAGAACATTATCTGCCACTTCGGCCTCCCCCACATGTTGGTAACTGACAATAGAAAGCAATTTGACGACGCCAGGTTTTGGGAATGGTGCGCCTCCCTCAGCATCAAGTAGTAGTACACCTTGATAGGCTATCCCCAAACAAATGGCCTAGCCGAGGTTACCAAAAGAACCATCCTGGATGGACTAAAGACCATATTAGACCGAGCCAAAGGCCTATGGGCAGTTGAACTGAGTAGTGTCCTCTGGGTATTCTGAACCACACCTCGGACAGCCACGGGAGAGACCCCATTTGGCCTAACCTACAGAATAGAAGTAGTTATCCTAGCAGAAATCGTCTAGCCGACGCTCTAGATCGAAGCATACAATGAAGCCAAGAAGGTGCAGGCACAAATTAGGGTAGCCGCCTACCAGCAACGAGTGGCTCACTACTACAACTCGAAGGTGAAAGAAAAACACTACCGAGAGGGAGACCTTGTCCATAGGAAGGTCATGGTCTCCGAGTCTGGAGTGGCTCTAACTGGGAAGGTCCCTACAAGATCAAGCAAGTCATCGGCCCCGACACCTTTCGTCTGGAACACTTAGATGGAAGACCCATCCCTTGGACAAGGAACTCGGAGAACCTCTGAATGTACTACTAGTAAATGTAACTTTTGATGGACAAATGATGAATGAATAAAGCAAAGTTAACACCACAAGGACTATACGCTCATGTCGGACTGTCACCAGGGCACATAACCAGTGGTGAACACCCAAACTTAACACATTGCCAAACGGAAATACATCAGGATGGCTGAGGCATCGTACACCTCACTACTTGCCTTGATGGCGGACGGCCTCCTGATCCTACATACTTAGCATGATTAAATAAAGAAGGCAACCCTGACTAACTCGACGGTTTGCCTCGGCCCGAGACCCCAACCTCCCCAGAGCGTCACCTCGGCCTCGCTGAAGTAACCGCTTGGGAAAGAGTGGCCAGGCGAGCTACACCTCTGCCTCGGCCCTTCCCCCACACTTCAATAGGCCACCTTGACCTTGCCTAAGCAAATACTTGGAAGGAAGCGAGCTAAGCAAGCCACACCTTTTGCCTTGGCCTTGGTCCTCAACTGTCTAAAGCGAGCATATACTTAATTCGAGCCATTACAAGCCATTTTTGTGAACCGTGATCTCTTCGTTGGGAGGGGAAGGGACCCCTCGGTTAAGAAAAAAGAAAGAAAGAAGAGAAAAAAGGAGAGAACACTGTGCAAAAAATGCTTTGATCATTCATTCATTCATTTTGTAAAAGCATTTACAAAAAATTTGTGGCCTCGGCAGGCCGAGCACATGTACATTAAAAAAGGAAAAACAAAAAATACAAGGAAAGAAGCGGATAAGCTTCACCACCAGTTGGGGGGAGGGTAGAGACTTTGGCTCCATCAGCAACCTCGGCAGCATCAATGGGCTTGTCGAGGACCTGGACGCTCTGATCAGGGGACTTTGGATACACTTGCATCCCCTCAACATCGAAGTCCAACAGCATTTGCAAAACAGCCTTCTTCGTGCCCTCGATGCCGTCCACATAGGATTGGGCAAGATAGTTGGCGAGGCTCTTTTGGTACTCCATCGACTTCTTCCAAATTTCAACGGCCTCGATAGTCTGTGCCTCAGCTTCTACCACTAGCTTGGAGGCCCCCAAAGCAACTCTGTCAAGATGGGCCTGATCCTCCTCAGATTTCTTGAGGGCCTCCTTCATGCGGTCAACCCAGGCCTGTTCCCTCTTCAAGTCATCCTCCAGCGTCTGTCGGAGCTGCTGCTTTTCATTCAGGGAGGCCATGGCCTCATCTCGGTTGCTCTCCACCTTTTCCTCCTTCACATCTAGTTTCTTGTTGATCTTCTCAAACCGAGCCAAGTGCTCAAGAAGAAGTTCCATTCGGTCCGTCATGCCAATGTAGTGATGATAGACTTGCACCGAAGGAGTGCACCATCAGTAAAGCAAATCATGATAAAAAAACTAAGTGTCAAGGAAAGGATGAAGTACAAGGGAGGAGGCATACCTTGGCCACGTGGTAGAGACCCTTGTCGCAGACAAACTAGGGTTCGCTCTGCATCATCTCGAAGCAGTCCATCAGAAGGACCACCCCGCTCACCAGGGCCCTGGCGACCCCCTTCTCCGAGATGGATTCCCCCTCATGAATCTGCCAACGGGGACGAAATACCTGAGTGAGGCGCTCAACCTCCCTAGCTGGGTCCTAGGTGGACGTAGGGGTGGATGAGGGCCCTGCAAGACACCCCTTCATAGGGGGCTTCTTCGTGGCGGCATCCTCGGACGGCCGGTCCTTGTGTGCCAGCTTCTTCGGTAGGCGGTCCTTTCGAGTCTCCTTTGCTAGCTTCTTCTTTCCTCCCTCTACTGCTGGCTTCTTCCTCCGGTCCCCTCGGCCAGCAGGGACTTGTTGCGGGTTGGCCCCCCTGGTGGGAGCGGGCACCCTCTCACCCCTTGCGAGTGCTCCCTCGACAGGCTTCTTCGATGCCTGCCTTCCGGGAGTGTTGCCCCCTTGGGCGTTCTTCTTAGTGTGGACACTCTCCAACAACAGCTTCTTTGCGTCCATTGGAACCTCTACAAACAAGCAAAAAACACAAGTTATTAAGTTGAGGAAGACGAGGGGAACATGTTAAGAGACTACAGGACCTCTCCTACCGATGGGGGTAGGGCTGAGCCCTGCGTACACCAAGGAGAACTCTCCTCCATCAAAGGTTTGGCCTTAACCTTCCCCAACATGAGTAGGTGGGTTACGTCAGTAGCCTCCTCATTTCGAAGTGTGGGAAGGCACCTCTCCACTATCATACAGGCCTTTCCCCACCTCAACCTAAACAACCAACCCGGACAAGAAATAAAAAAGAACTTGTCCTTCCAATTATGGATGGACGAGGGGTTGTCAATAGGCTTACCCCTCCGAGGTTGAAGGTAATACATGCTAGCATAAGAGGTGTGCTTCCTCAGCACAAACATGACACGAAATAACTAAGGCATCAACTTCACATCCTGAAGCCGAGCCACTACTAACATGGCTACCATGGTTCGAAGGGCATTGGGGACAAGCTGGCTGATGGTGATCCCATACCACCTCAGCAACTCGGAAATTAGATGATGGAGAGGGAACCTAAGGCCGAACTCTAAGAAATGCTGGTACACACAGATCTCCCCTCCTCGGGAGTCCACGGACGGTTACCAACACCGGATACTCAAAGGGAGTAGGACCGAGGTAGTAGAAGTGCCTAGCTAGGGCCCTCACTTGGTCTATGTCCAGAGAACTTTTGAACTCTAAATGCAGTAGATTGACCAAGGCCACCCCTCAGGCAACGCTTTCCACCACCCCCCTCGAATTGTGCTTAGGGACCTGGTCCCCCTCGACTAGAGGAGACCCCTCTGGATCCCTCTGCGTCACAAACGCGGTGCTCTCATAGGGAGGGTCACTGCCCTCGACACCCCAAGAAGCTACCCTCTCATTCAGCACCTCAACCTCTGCCGAGGGGGGACCTCGGCAATCGACGACCCTAAATTGGAGATAAGAGGAGTAGGAGTTCGAAGAGAGCTCCCCTCCGAAAGGTCAAGAAGCTCAGAACACTCGAGGCCAAAATCGGAACCACACATTGGGCTGAGGTGTTACCTAAAGGCGAAGGTTGGAAGGTACTAGATGAAGTGTGTTAGTCGAAGGCTCGAGAAGTGGGAGTCTCGATTGCAAGGACGCCTAGAGTCAAATGACGAAGAGAAGTCGCGACTAAGCCACTATTTATAGGAGAACAGATGGCCCAGATCAGGCCAGATCCAACGGTGGTGAAGCCTCCACCTCCATTGCCTATCCATGGTGCAACACTCGACACTTAGCCTTGGGGAGATGAAACGATGCCGGCCAAACC
This sequence comes from Nelumbo lutea, assembly GCF_056320005.1. Taxonomy (NCBI): domain Eukaryota; kingdom Viridiplantae; phylum Streptophyta; class Magnoliopsida; order Proteales; family Nelumbonaceae; genus Nelumbo; species Nelumbo lutea. Next base: position 55,853,779 of record NC_142689.1, on the reverse strand, counting down.
AACGGGTCTGTTCGCCACAATCCGTTGGTTCAAACCCATTGACTTAGCGAGCCCATGGACTGGACCACTTTGAGCATTCGTCCCGCCTACGGAAGGCTCTCGTCACACATGAGCCATACAGGGGATGGCCTCAATGTAGCAACCCACTTGGGCAGGAGGCATGGACTCGGCTTCTCCGAACCCACCTACACATACTTCCTAGTCGAAGCCGAGGCCCCAACAGCTTTGCCACTCCACCATGAAGAAGAGACTAGGCCAAGGCACATGCAAGATGAATGCGATGCCACTGCAAGGTACACCTCGCGAGATGAACCCAAATGCACCTACCAATGTCAACGCAGCCTTTGGATGAAGTTGAAGCCCTATCCAATCCCCCGCCTCAGCCTCGGGAGTGGGGGGCAAGTGATGTAGGCACATTTGGCTCCCACAATACGGGGCTGACACATCTTGGACGACGGGCGGCAGCATGGGGTCGCCATAAGGATGCGTAGACCCCTTCGGTACGAACCGGGCGGGCCCAATTGCCGGGCTCCTTTCGTGGCCTCCGCTAGAATGTCTCGTGAGCCCGCCTTCGTATGGCTCACATCTGGGCCATCCAAGCCCAACCACTCCCAAGCAACTCGACTATAAAGGCAAGGCACCTCCCACAAGGTAAGGGATTTAGAACTTTTTGAGACCTTTTAGGACTTGGTGCTATCTGAGACCTCATTTGGACCCCTCGGCTCCAGACTTACTGTTTACCTCGTGTAGACACTAATTTGACCGTCAGAGTCCTTGCCTCAGGTTTCAATCCGAGGCCTCTGACACTCTCTTCCTTGTAGAGCAACTTTTGAGAGCTCTTCTAGACCCCTTGTACGCACAAGTGAGGAGCTGCACTTCAGTCTCCCCAAATGTCCTTCTCAGTATTAGCCCTTGACCTCTACCATATCTGAATGAGTGATCCATCTCGGCCCACCTCCTCTGAACCCTCAAAGCCTTCGACCATCCTTTAAAACTTGGGACGTAATTACTCAGAATAACAACAGCTCACATTCGAGAAGGCATACGGTGGAAAATTGGAAATGAATTTTATTGTAACTTTCAGACATACAACCAGCTTGATAGAAAGCCTCTAACTAAGCTGCTAAGTGGAAGATATTGGAGCCAAGTGAACCGCCAAAGATAATAGACCAAACAAGTGGGATTTAAATGCCTTGCTCCATTGTTCAATTAACTGTTTGTTAATAAAATAAAGGTTATCCATATCCCCTCTAATGAAAAAGAAGATGAGAAAATGTGGGATTCAAACACAATTAGAATCCTTACTATTAAATTAGCTTACAATTATTTGAGGAATAATTAATCATCAATTTAACCTTTTTAAATTGATTAAAGGGTAAAGAAGAATCCATTTCTTTGAGAAGGTAAAAGCCTTTTTATGGCTTCTCTAATTCGAGACAAACTCCTCTCTACAAAAAAAAACTAATTGAGAAAGGGGTTAACATATGACAAGGGGCATATCTTTCTGGGATGTCAAATTGCTACTCAAGCATCTCAAGCATGAAATATACGTGACCAGGGGTAGACCCAGGGGAGACATGCCCCCCCCCCCCCCCGGTCAAGTTTCTATGTGAGTTTTATCACTTCCCACCCAATGGTTAGCCCTTTTATAGTCCATCCATAAGTTTTGCCCCCCATAAAAAATAAAAAATTTGCTGACTTTTATCAAAGAATGGAAAACATAAACGATGATTTACAAAACTGGTGGCTTAGATTGATAGAAAAAAATTGGACCGCAAAAGTCCAATGGTTTTGGGAAAAAGTGGCTTTCTTTGAACCTCGTGGAAGAATATAAATGGAAGGAAATCTTTTATAACAGATCCTTCTCACCACAAGACATAATTTCAAACAAGATTTTTAAAACCGACCCAGAGGACGAACCATTCAGGGTCTGGTTCCCAGGTTAAATGGTCTAACCGTTTGAACCGAATGATCGGCCCATTCTGATAAAAAATAAAAAATTAAAAAAATTAAAAAATGATTAAAATCGTTGAACAGTTTGACCGGTTCAACCACCCAGGTCAGCAGTTTGTTAACCAAATCAACATTTTTTTTTTGCAAATATCTGGTTTTAAAGAAAAACAAAACTGGCCACCTGACCAGTTCCTGGTTTTTCCAGTCCGGTCTGGTTTTAAAAACCATGATTTCAAAAGCCTACATTCATGCATAAGGATATTTAGATGCAAATCTATCATCCCTCAACATCATCAATTTTGACATGTCGGCCAAACAAGATGGGGTAAAGTTGGAAATATGTCAGCTGCCTTGGAGGCCCATATATTAGCATCTTAGTTTTCCCATCTCTTTCATCACTATCGAAGGCGATTCCTTCCTCGTAATAAAAATTCTTCATGATTGCGTCAAGGCTCCGTGAAGTCGCCAAGCTCTAGCAGAAGATTGCAAGAAGATAGGCTAGTGATCCTCTTCTTCCTTTCAAATATAATCAATCACACACACAGGAATGAAGGAAATGCAGCAGCTGATTAGTTGGCTTCTAAAGGTCAACATCAAAATCAAACAGAAGTACACCACTCCTTGTCAAGCTCTTCTGTGAGAGTTTTTAGTTTTGTAGTTTTCCTTGATGCAGCTAGCAATAAGTCACATCTGCCCGCACAGAATGCGTCTCAAAAATGTCCCACAGTACATTCCAATCCTGCATTGATAACATCTCCTAATGGCATACAAGTATGGGAGATGTTCTCCATGCACGTTGAGAAATTTATGGGCAGATGTAAGCTAGCCAGCAAGGCCTCTGTGATCCCTCTTCCCTAGTATCAGAAAAAGAGAAAAAAAAATGAAACAAAATAAGGGGTCCGTTTCTCGGGTCAAATGGTCTGACCATTCGAATCAAACGGACAGTCCGATTTGACAAAAAATAAAAAAATAATAAAAAATAAAATGACCAAAAACCGTTGTCTGGGTCGACAATTCGACTACTCGAATCAACGGTTCGCTGACCAAATTAATAATTTTTGTCCAAAAGACAGTTCTGAGGTAAAATGGAACCAGTCAAGTGGCCAATTCCCAATTTTTCTGATCTAACCGTTCGTCTAGTCTGGTTTTAAAAACATTCATATAAATACATGCAGTGCAAATAGAAGGTTTAAAAATACATTGCAAAACCTTGCATTTACACTATTAATATATATATATTTTTGTACATTATTGCTACAAATATGTATATGCTCTACTGTACAAATATATATACAATATAAATACATATAAAATAATATAAAATACAAAATTTTACAGTCTATTTATTTGTATTTGTACTCCTTCCAAACTAACCTATAGCATCGATTCTCCCCGGTGTAGCCAATGAACCTCATGTGCACCGTGAGGCTACTACCTATGATGTAAAATGGATTAGTCTTGTGCATCAAAGGTGATGAACCGAATTAGACCAATTAATTATATAATTTATCAAATTTGCATCGATAAATTAACCAATGGATCCAAGCCAAAAAGGCTAAATTGCTTTTCCATATCCGACTAAACCGGTTAGCAGTTTGACGGTCCAAAGCAACGGGTCCATCATATGTCATTAACAGACAAAATAAAATATTACAAAAATGAATAACCCACTAACATGTCAACAATCAACAAATTGACGAATTGCTGACCAAGTAAATGATTTTTCATTTTTGTAATATTGACAAACTATAGGTTGATCGGGACCATTTTTTTAGGTTGATTGGGACCAAAATTGTGATATATGGATGTCATCAGTGGTGTAGGTTTGGTACATGTCTATTCAACCTGAACCCACAACAAGCTACTCGTACTCGAACCCAATTGAATGAAATGGGATACCAAACCCACCTTGCATCTGGCACCTACCTCATGACGAATATGCCCCTGTGCTCAACCCAGTTTGTATTTACAAATTCGGAGTAATAATGTACCAGGCTGGTCTTTTATACATATAGCATTTGTGAAAAATATATGTTGTAATTTATAAAATGTAATATAAAAAAAATTATTTATCTATATACTATATATAATAAAATTGGACGTGTGCCATATCAACAGCCTTTTCCTTTTGGTATAGTTATTTATCTTTTTTTTCTTCTGTATTTTTCTTATTTTCTTGTTTTAAAATTATAAAAAAGTAATCATTGCGGCCAATTTTGATTAGATCAATAAAATTGTACATTATTATAGAGAGAGAGAAAGAGTGAGAGAGACCTTTGGGTTTTCCAAAGCCTCTTATTTTAATGCATGTTATTATTATATTTAAGAAATATATTTCAGAGAGAGAATGAAAGTGAGAATAGTAATGCAACATAATAAAATAAAATATTAATAAATCAAATAATCAAAATAGGTTGAGGTTAAACAATCAAACATGAAAACAACAAAAAAGAAAAAAAAATAAAAAAAAAATATTATTTAAAAATCCAATAAATTCCACTTAAAAATAATAACTATCAACAAAACTTAGTAAATAAAATAAAATACATTTATCTTTGGTTTCCTTAAAATGTTAATTAAAACATTTCAATTCCACTTAAAAATAAAATTTAATAAGCACTAATAAAAATGTTAATTAAAACATTTCAATTCCTTAAAATGTTTTGATAATACTATGACTTAAAAATGGGTTAGATATATTGCACATAGAACATGTGTTCTAATGTTGTATTTTGTTTTACTTATTCTTTTTTATTTTATTAGATAACTTTGTATTAATGCATTTTAATTAATTAATTAATTAATAATTTTGTTAAAATTAATAATTTTTATGAATTGAGACCTTTGTTGTGCATAGTGCACACGCTATATAAGAGACTTATATAAAATAGAGGACCTGTTAAAAATGATATAAAAATAAAAAGTTGATGAGAATTTAAATTATAGAACCTATTTTATCACTCAGCAAAGAATACGAGCTAAATGGGTCTATGTTGACCCATTTTTCGAAAATTGTTTTGGTTCATGTGGAAACCCATAATGTATGATACACGACACAATATATTTGAACAACAACAACAACAACAATGATGATGATGATGATGATGATGATGATGATAATAATAATAATAATAATAATAATAATAATAATAATAATAATAATAATAATAATAATCTATATATAAAAATTTTAATTTGTAAAAAAATTATAGTTTTATAATTAACACGAGCAAGCCTGTCTATGCCCTAGGTCCAAACAAATATTATTACACTTGAGGTGTGTGTGAGGCTAGGCTAGGTAACCTTAAAAATTGATAATATGCTATCAAAATTTGGCCCATGATCTTTTATTTTTTTTACTTCATTAGGCTACACAATGGGGGTAGCCCATCCCCCATAGCTCCTTCGTTTTTAATATTAAAAATAGTTAAAAATCCAAAAATAATGTATGCATGGGTTACACTCGATTTGGTTTAGTCCAATTACAAATGTCGGTGTGTGCAACTTGGGTGGGTTGGGTTAGGATGAGGATCAATCCAAGCCTAATCCAAAGTCTTAAACCTTGAGTTTAGGCTTAGATTAATTTAATTATGATTATAGTCTAATTTTACATATTTATTAATATTTAAGTGATATTTACAAAAAAATTGTAACATTTAATTATTAATAAAGTAAAATAAATAAAATAGAACATGAACAAATAATATGAAAAATAATTATTTTATTAACTAATTAGCAACAATTTGTTATTTTTGTTAAAACATTAATATAATTAATCCAAATGACTAAATTATTAAATCATTTTTGTAACAAATTACTAAAATAAAAAGTTAATTATGTTAAACAACATTGCATTCCTTAGTTATAAGTTTTGGTTATTTCACTTTCCCTTGATAAATCCCATGCATCGCACAAGTCTCTGCTTTGAGTTTAAATTGCAAAATTTAAATTTCAAAATTTAAATTTGAAATTAAAATTCAAAATTAAAATTTCAAATTTCAAAAAAAAAAAGAAGAAAAGGGGGGGAGGGGGTTAAAACAAAATAAGATAAAATGAATTCAATGGCCGGAGTTTCTGGAATGAGAAACTACTTCCAACCTGAGCCACGGATAGATTGGAACCATGTGTCTCAACAACTGGATAAGATTAATGGGATGACCCAAAGACTTGATCAAGTCCTTGCATTTCGCCAACAAAGTGGCCCATAGCCAACCTTGTCATCCTACCCAACATGTTCCATCTATGCAAGCCCGACCCATCATGTTAGCCAGTGCTCTATGGCGGGCCCATGTCAACCAGTCAGTCCAGACCAAGTACATGTGGCCAATAGATTTTTCCAACCCAATGCTAACCCATTCTTTCGCCCATATAACCCTGGGTGGGAAAATCAGCCCAACTTCACTTATGGGGCCCAAGCCCAAGAAACCCCCCTTCCAGATGTGCACTCTGAATGGTTTGAAGCTCAGACTCACTGGGAGTACAATGATTACCCTGGGACTCAACCGGCTCAACCATGTCAAACCTACACACAATCCTAGCAGTACCACCCATCTAACTCCATGGACCAGCAATTTCAGAGGCCACAAGTGCAGAGTCAGTTCCAGTAGATGTATCCTTGGAACCAACCGGCCCAACCATATCAAGCTTACCCACAACCTCCCCAAACCTGTACAGTAGATGATCAATTCATGCAGCTTTAGCAGCTAATCTTAAATCAACATTAGTCCATCGGTAGATTAGAGATCCAAATAGGACAGCTAGCAGAAGCCAAGGCAAGGAGAAAAGTAGGGCAACTACCGAGTCAACCGGTTGCGAACCCTAGGAATCAGCTAGCAGGTTTTCTTCCATAACAAATTCAACCACCTTCTAAGAACCCCCAATTTGAAAATGCTAAAGCAGTTACAACCTTAAGGAGTGGGAGGAATTTAGAAGACCTGTATGAGAAGAAAAAAATTGAAGAAGAAGAAGAAAAAGAAAAGGAACAGGAAGACCCTAAGTTGGGGAGGGGGGAAGAAGAAGGAAAGGAAACTTTAGAAGAATAACCTTTAGTGAACCAACTTGTGGTCCACTTTCCAATAGCACTCACAACCGAGCCATTGCGAAAAAAGAAAGAGATTCGCAACGAGGAGATCAGGGAGCTCTTCAAGCAAGTCCATATTAACATCCCTCTCCTCGATGCGATTTAACATGTCTCGGCCTACGCCAAGTTTCAAAAAGAGCTATACACTCACAAGAGGGAGCCACGATCAACCCAACAAAAAGTGATGCTCTCGATGGATGTCAGTGCGGTCCTCCTAAACCAACTTCCCCGAAAGATGAAAGACCCAGTGCTCCTCTCATAAGTTATGTCATCCCTAGAATCACCTTTGATAGGGCCCTATTGGATCACAAAGATCACGGTCACAAACTGAGAGTTGTAAAAAATTTCGCGATGAGATAGAGGAGCTCATCCGTCGCGAGTATCTGAGAAACTTTGTATAGAATAATAATAATAGTAATAAAAACAAGTCGGCAAGGGGAGCACGGTAAGGATGCTCCCGAGTCCAGCAGCAGGCCGATCGAACAACCGCAGAGGCAGCCTCCGGAGGAGAGGCCAGTCCGGGTAACCACCCACATGATAGTGGGAGGCTCTATCGTCACGGGTTGCACTTCAGCAGCAGCTCGGACTTCGGTTCGTGAAGCCACTCGGGAGGAGCAGAACCCCCTAAAACGGCCAAGGACAGAAGAGCCAATTTTCTTCACAGAAGATGATGCGCGAGGAGTCCACTACCCCCATGATGACGCGCTCATAATAAAACTTAGAATCAATGACTTTAAGGTCAGGCATGTACTCATCGACTCAAGCAGCCTAGCCGATATCCTCTTCAAAGCTGCATTTGACCAGCTCCAATTGTAGAGAAGCGACCTGAAGCATGAAGACACTCCTTTGGTAGGCTTTAGTGGAGAAGAAGTCCAACCCCTTGGGAAAATAGCAGTACCTGTGGAAGTCGGCACGTGGCCTTGTCTGGTCAGATTCAAGCACGACTTCTTGGTGGTCGCGACCCCCTCCCCCTACAATGCCATAGTAGGTCCACTTATCATTTGGCTATGAAGTTCCCAACTGACTTCGGTGTGGGAGTAGCGCAGGGCGACTAGCTCGAGTCCTGTAAGTGCTACGTCGTCGCCCTAAAGGGAAAAACCAAGGTAGCCGACGACCTTGAGCTGGGGCGGCCTATGGAGCAAGACAAAGAACGAGCCGCGCCAACAGAAGAAACAGTCACAATTCTGACCTCAGCAGTAGACCCAGCTCCAACGCTTCAAATCGGTGCTTCCGTCCAGAAACCTCTACGATAAGAACTAGTAAGTTTCTTACTTCAAAATTTAGATATTTTTGCATGGTCCGCAGCAGAGATGCCTGGTATAAACCTTGAACTCATAACTCACAAGTTGAACACTGATCCTGTAGTTAGGCCCGTTAGATAGAAGAAATGCAACCTAGCCCCGGAGTGGTGGAAAGCGGTCGACGATGAGGTCGAAAAGTTTATTGCAGTGGACTTCATAAGATAAGTCCACTACCCGAGCTAGGTAGCCAACCCCATCTTAGTAAAGAAGGCCAACGATAAGTGGTGCATGTGTGTCGACTACACCGACCTTAACCGGGCTTGCCCAAAAGACTACTTACCGCTGCCCAAAATCGACCGCTTGGTAGACGCAACCTCAGAGCATGAGTTGCTAAGTTTCTTAGACGCCTATTCGTGCTATAACCAAATCAAGATGGACCCGATGGACGAAGAAAAGACTGCCTTCATCACGGAATTCGGCCTATACTGTTATAAGGTTATGCCCTTTGGGTTGAAAAACGCATGGGCAACCTTCCAAAGGCTTGTAAATAAGTTGTTTGCGTCGTTAATCAGCAGAAAAGTAGAATGCTATGTAGACGACATGGTCGTCAAAACTCAACTCTCACAAGAATTAATACAAGATTTGCATTCTGTTTTTGAAATTCTGTGTAAGTTTAATATGAGACTGAACCCAAACAAGTGTGTGTTCGGTGTGACCTCGGGCAAGTTCCTAAGATACATCGTTAACTGGTGCGGCATCGAGGCCAACCCGGATAAGATTAAGGCCATTTTAGATATGAGACCGCCCGGAAGTTGAAGGAGGTTCAAAGGTTGAATGGCCGCATAGCTGCCCTGAGCTGCTTCATATCTAAATCGGTGGACCACTGTCTATCGTTCTTTAAGGTAATTAAGAGCAAAGGTTTTGAATGGACCCAAGATTGCCAGCTCGCGTTCGACGAGCTCAAGAAATACCTCGCTAGTGTGCCGACCTTAACCCGGCCCGAGGAGGGCGATGTCTTAGAACTTTACCTCTCGGCGAGCGACGAAGTGGTCAGTTCGTTACTAATAAAGGTAGTAGATTGGGTCCAACGACCCATCTATTATGTTAGTAAAGTATTGCAGGGAGCAAAAATGAGATACCCGGAGATGGAAAAGCTAGCATACGCACTGATAATCGTAGCTCGGAAGCTCCACCCGTACTTCCAAGCTCATACTGTTATCGTCCTCACCGACAAACCTCTGAGGCAAGTATTGCTTAAGCCCGAGGTCTCTGGTCGATTGACGAAGTGGGCCATTGAGCTCTGCGAGTACGACCTCCAGTACAAGCCACGAACTGCCATTAAGGACCAAGCCTTAGCAGATTTCATAGTCGAATGCACATTTAGCTCCGAAGTTCCCAAGCCGGTTGAGCGCAAGGCTCCCACCTCGGGTGAGCCCAAAGCTCCCAGGTCGGTCGAGTTTGAACCCCATGAGGTAGCAGCCAGTGTGGCACCTCTCCTAGCTCGACCAACCGCGAGTTGGGATGAGGAGCCCTGAATCCTTTACGTAGATGGCTCCTCGAACCAATAGGGCAGCGGTGCTGGAATAGTTCTACACGGCCCAAGCGGTACAAAACTGGATTACGCGCTACGCTTCGAGTTTGCAGCGTCTAACAATGAAGCAGAGTACGAGGCGTTGATAGCTGGACTAGCCATAGCCAGAGAAGTAAAAGCAAGGCATATTGTTATCTGTAGCGACTCCCATCTTGTGGTTAACCAGGTCACCGGCGAGTATGAAGCTCGCAAGCCAACCATGATTGCCTACTTGACCAAAGTTAGAGAAGCCCTGCTCGACTTCCAGTCACACTTCATCATATAGATCCCTAGGTCGGAGAACGCTGAGGTCGACACTCTGTCTAAGTTAGCCAGCACTAGCGACATCACCATGAGAACTGTGTACATAGAGGACCTGTCTCGGCCTAACATTCTTAGGGGGGCAGAGGAGGTCGCTCCCGTCATCCAAGTAGAGCCGAGATGGATTGACCCGCTCACGAGCTTCTTGCTACACGGGATCCTCCATGCAGATCATAATGCAGCCAGAACGGTGCAGCGTCAAGCAGCTAAATACGTCATGATAAACGAGCGGTTGTACAGGAGATCCTACATGCTCCCCTATCTGCGTTGCTTGTAGCCTACCGAAGCCAAACTCGTACTCTCCGTAACACTCATGAGGGGTTGTGCGGCGAGCACTTAGGGGGCAGAGCCCTTGCCCAGAAAGCATTTCGACAAGGGTATTATTGACAAAAAATAAAGGCAGATGCCATTGAACTCGTTAGAAAATGTGACAAATGCTAGAGACATGCCAATATCCACCACCAACCCGCTGCCGACCTCAAGTATCTCACCAGTCCGTGGCCCTTTGCACAATGAGGCATCGATTTACTCGGGCCATTCCCGCCAACAACGGGTGGAAGGAATTTCTTAGTGGTAGAGTGGACTATTTTACCAAGTGGGTAGAAGCCGAACCCCTCATAATGATCACAACCCATAATGCTCAAAACTTCTTTTGAAAGAACAATGTATGTTGCTTTGGATTACCTCAGGTATTGATTTTCAACAACGGCAATAAAAGCGCCTCTCCGGAGGAACCCTAGGAGCAACATTTTTTATACAGAGAATAGAAGTAAAAATGTCAAGGTCCAAGGGGAGGCAGTACTCATAACACAAAGAAATGGTCCTAACCATGTTCTGGATAGCGTTGGGATGAAGCTGATCGATGGTAACATTAAAATGGTTTAGCACCTCTACTATTAGGGGGTGTAGGGGAAGACGCAGGCCAAGCTCAAGCTGTTCCTGGAAAATAACTATATCATTGGGACCATGCTCCCAAGCAAAGTTACCAGTGGGAAGACTGTAGACAAGATCCCCAGGAAGGTGAAAATAGCGGATTAGGGACCTGAGTCTCTCCGCTGTCATAGAGGAGGGACCGAAGGTGTCAGGCTCCCTCCCACGAGAAGTAGAGGCCACATCACCGGAGGTCTCTCGAGCCTCCGAAACCTGCTTCCAAGCTCCCCCCGAGCTTGAGGGAGCGTTGTTTTCCTGGTTATCATCCCGGTAATAAGTATGGTACGGATACCCAGACATGATTGACAGTGATTGAGACACACCGGAAAAGACGAAACAAAGTGAACGGAAGAGCTCGGGTAAACTAGATGGATGCGCGACCTCAAAATCCGAAGACAACAAGATAGCATGAAAGGAAATGAGGCCTAGGGGCCATCCTATTTATAGCCACTACGCCTCCGAATCAACGGCCCAGATTGAGGCAGATCCGACGGTTTGCAATCAAGTTGACCACACACTTTCTGAAACCGAAATGTGATTGGCTGCATGTCTCCCATGATTGATGTAATGGCGGTTGCAAGACACTCGGAGTTAAGGGCCGCTTCAACGCATTTTCGGTATTCGAAAAGTTAAAAATCTCCTGATTCCCACGCACAGATTTAATATGAGCAGTCAATCAAGTTTGAATTTTGATCAAATCAGTCCATCACACTTCATAAACTCCCCGCGCTAAGGCGGTACTCTTAGCTCAAGGAATGGGGGGCAATTGATGAATGATGATTTGACCCAACCTATGAAACGGTGACACGTAGACACTGACTCAGCGTAAGCGACAGCTCAGCATTGAGGCCCAGTACAACCAAGTAACGGGCCCATAAAGCAGCTCGCTACATCGTAGCATGCAAAGGGAGGAGCTTGCCACAACGCGAGCCCCGGGTTCCCCGAGCTACCTCTAAAGGGATATTCTGAGGCAACTTTGGCTTGTGAGCTAAGAAAACCAGCTCGCCCGAGCTCCCAAGCAGACAAGTCATCCCGAGGACCAATTCTACTTAGGGTACTCCTGAAGTATTCCGAGCTCGCTGCAAAGTAGCTCGCGAATGGGATACATGAGCATTCCTCAGGAAGCTTCTATCTAACAGGTCGTACCGATCAGACTGTGCCATGTCCCTTACTGACGGCGCAGTCCCTGTCCTTTTGGCAGTCTGAACCCACGTCTCTCAGCAAGCGGAGGCGTGCCTGTCACTTTGGAGATGTGTCACACACCCGGGCAAGGAGTACGTCACAACGGCCACCTGTGCAGCCCTGGCAGGTAACGGCTGTGGCAGGGGCCTAGTGGCGGTTATGCCCGATCTCACAAGAACGCCCCTATAAAAGCCCTCAGGGCAGGAGAGAAGCTTCTTCTAGAGACCTCTAGTCTCTCGAGTATAGTGATAAAGCGCGACCTACAGCTACCGACTCTTCTTTTCCTTCTTTCTTACGTTCTAACTTAAGCATCAGAGTATTCCCACTGGGTAAAATCCCCGGGAATCCTTCCTTTCATCTTCTCAAGCGTCGTTCATTGCCAGCAAGGAGCCAGTCAGCAACCAGCTAGGAGTGCCCGGATCGTGCCGCATCACTAATGTTATCCTATTGTCGATTCAATTTTTCTGGTAGCGATCATCGATGAGAGAGTACGACTTCAACGTTTCTAAGGAAGATGGGGGAGTCCTACAAAACTTTACCTTACCTGTGTATAGTCGCATAAAGGAGCAAAGGTGTTGCTCCCAGACTTTCTATTTAGAGAAGGAAATTAACCCTTTTCACCAAGATGGGTCTGATGGAAGTAGCGAAGTAGAAGGCCCCAGATTCGAGGAGATATTTAAGGAAATTTTAACTAGGAATAAGCTTTCTTTGGAAGCAAGAAACAACGGTCATTTATTAATGATAGAAGACAAAGCTTCGGTGAGGAAAAGAAAAGGGTCCCAATTTAAAGATTTAGGTTCCATTGACCCAGAAATGGATCTAGGGAAAACCTGAACAGATGACAATGACCCAAGCCGTGAAGCTTTAACCCAAATAGTGATGCCAATTGCAAACAAATTGGAGGAAGATATTGGGGCTCAAAATGAAGAGCAGAAAGAGGGGAGAAATACCAAGAAGGCAAGGGTCTAGGCAGATGATGTAGAAGAGGAGGTGATGAAACTGTTAAGAGGTGGCATCAGAATGAACTCAGCTACCTCAAGTGGCAAAAGACAGATTGTTTCTACCATTAGGTAAGGGATGAATTTGTTTCAAATTTCTATTCTAGATGGAATATGGCAACTTTTAAAGCAAATGCTGAAATGGACGATGGGGGAACTTATAGCCTTGGAAAGGGTAGCCCGAAATCCCTTTTGAAAGGGCAATCCTCTTTAAAACATCTCATCGAGGTAACATATTTAAGTGTTTTAAGTGTTATTGACTCAATTTTTAAAGGAAAAAAATTGTTGTATTGCACACGTCTATTTTTTGGAATTCCCTGACTGTTATATGAAAAGAAAACAAGCTAGAGGGAAAGAAATTGTTCAATCATAGAAAGGCGACTTCAGGAGATCTTCTCAAAGCTATTAATAACTCAACCAAAAGAAACTTCTCACTGGGGGTGGTGATGGGTGTTAAAAGGAGTAGAGACTGGTTTTATTTGTCTCATGCCATTTTGAGTCTCTGTTAGGGTTTAAATCTGTCAGTCAAAAAATCTATTAATATTGTTTTGAAACTTTTGAGTTGGATTTGTAGACGTCCTCATAATAGGAAAGAGGTTTCTATTGATCTAAGGTTTAGAAAGATTGAGAGAAGGAACCCCATTAGAGGTTTGGTTAGTGATCAACTTTGGAAAGGGCTTGTGGGAGTTGACCTTGAACACATGGTCAAATAATAGAGAGAATCAGGATCATGTAAAGGTGAAGTTGGACAAGGGGTCTCTCCAACTTGGAATGGAAAGAATTGTTCCCTAATGCTTTTATAATGGTGCTGAATTCCTATGGTTTGAATCACCTCCCAATTTGCCTAAATACAGAACCCATGGGAGAAAAACTAAAGAAGCCTTTGACATTTGAAGAAATGTGGTTGTTACATAAAAATCATGAGAACTTAATTAAGGAAAGTTGGGGGAAAAGCACATATTAGATTTAGATCTCCAAGAAGTGCTCAATTCTAAGAAGAGACCTTAGGAAGTGAAGCAAAGAGGAATTTGGGAAGGTGCATGATCAAATTGAAATCCTTAAACTCTAGTTAGCCAAAGAGAGAGCCAAATTTGGTTTGAATTTTGATTTTGACAAGATGAGACTTATAGAGATAGAGTTGGATCAGGCCTTGAAGTAGGAAGAAATTTACTGGCTTAGAGGTCAAGAATCAACTGGTTGGATGAATTATGGAGACAAGAACACCAAATTCTTCCACAATGCAACCATAAGGAGAATGACAAAAAATAGAATCCTAAAAATCAAAGATAGAAAAGGGGTTTGGGTAGAAGGGCAAGACCAAGTTAGTAATGTCCTAATAGAGCACATTCAAGAAATTCTTTCTTCCTCAAATCCTTCGGATATAGATTCAACCATGGACTTCTTGGAAGGGAAATTATCTAAGGAAGATAATGAAGAGTTGTAGAAAGATGTCACATAAGAGGAAATAAATGAAGCCTTGTTCCAGATGGCCCCGAAAAAAAGCTCTAGGGCCAAATGGCTTTCCTAACTTTTTCTTTTAGAAGTTTTGGAAGGTAGTAAGGGAAGAGGTGACAGGAGAGGTTAAAAAGTTTTTCTCGTATGGAATCCTTATCAGAGACCTCAACTCCACCTTGATAACCTTGAACATGAAAGTGATGAACCCTGAGAGTGCTACCCAGTTTAGGCCCATTAGCTTGTGCAATACAATTTACAAAATTATTTAAAAAATCATGGCAAATAGGCTCAAACCTCTACTTAACAAAGCCATCTCCTCAAATCAGAGTGCCTTTATTCTTGAAAGATCCATTACTGACAATATTTTCATAGCCAAAAAGTTATGCATTACATGAACAAAACCAAGGAAAAAAAGGGATTCATGGTTGTAAAACCAGACATGAGCAAAGCCTATGACAAGGTAGAATGGGACTTCCTTCAAAAAACCTTGCAAAGGTTGGGGTTTGGAGACAAGTGGGTCAACCGGGTTATGTTATGTGTTAAATTTGTATCTTACCAAATCTTGATAAATGGTATTCCTTCAAAAAAAGACTTAGCCTCAAAGCAGTCTAAGGCAAGGAGACCCTTTGTCCCCATATTTATTTCTAATTTGCTCTGATGTTCTCTCTACTATCCTAAATAACATGGTAGATAAGAATGTTATGTTATTAAGATTTGTAGGCAAGCACCATTCATATCTCACATTTTCTTTGCAGACGATAGCTATCTTTTCTTAATATCAAATCTTAGTGAAGGGAATAAGATGTTGGATGCTTTGGAAATCTATGAAAAAGTCTAAAATCTTTTTAGTAAGAACATGCACCCTAGACTTCAAAAGATTCTGGCTAACTCTCTTAGATTCATAAAGGTATCCAGCCCCTCTTTATATTTGGAAACCTACCCTAACATAGGGAGGAAAAAATGCCATTTGTTCAATTAACTCACTGAGAGAGTTGAAAATAAGGCCAGAGTTGGAGGGGAACCTTATTGTCTCAAGCAGGAAAGGATGTTTTCATAAAAGCAGTTCTCATTGCTATGCCAAACCATTACATGTCCTATTTCTTGATACCCAACAAAGTCTGTGAGGATATTGTTAAGTGTCAAAGAGAGTTGTGATGGGGGGACTATGATAGAAGAAAGAAAATAAGATGGACTCCTTGGACCCAAATTTGTAGGTCAAAGCTTGACGGGGGGTTGGGGTTTAGGGATCTTCACCTCTTCAATGTTGTTTTATTGGCAAAATTAGTTTGGAAGCTAAGTGTGGATACAAGCAGTTTATGGGCTCACCTTCTAAAAGCAAAATATTTTCCTAGATGCCATTTTCTTGAAGCCAAAAGGGTAGTAACATTTTGGAGGGGTGGAGCATTATGGAGGGAAGAAAATTGTTAGAAAAAGGAATTATGTAGAAAGTCAATACAGGGGAAAGGGTTGATGTTTGGAAGGACTCTTGGATTCTAGGCCTCAAAGGTTTTAAACCAATGGGTCCTAGGCCAATACAAAGTAATCTACGGGGGAGGGAGTTTATAAATCAAGAAGAAAGAGGGTGGGGTGTAGAGAAGATTATGAGGTTTTTTACTCTAGTAGAAGAGGAGAAAGTTTTGAGTATTGATCTAGCAACAAACTTGTGGAAAGATGAGCTGATATGGGTTCATAATCAAAAAGGGAGATTCACAGTATGGTCAGCATACCGTGTAGCTAGTCAAAGTTTGGATTCTGATGATCTAGAAAGGGATAAGTCTATAAGAGATAAAGATCTATGGAACTCTTTGTGGAAAACCCTATGTAACCTAAAATCCTGAATTTTCTTTGAAAATGCTGCTATAATGGCATCCCAGTTAGGAAGAACTTGGCCAATAGGAAAATTCTTGACTCAACAGTTTGCTTGAGATGTAATCAAGATTAAGAATCCATTGTTCATGCCCTGCTCTTATGTGACAAAGCTAGAGGTATCTGGCTTGGAGTAGGTTGTGGAGTCAAACCTTCAAAAGATTCTACCGCTTCAAACTTTGGGAGTTGGTTTTCACAAATCATAAAGGACCTTGGTAATTTAAACAACAAACTAATGGTTCAAATAGCTATAACTCAGTGGGAGATTTGGAAGGACAAGAATACTTTTTTGTTTTTTTGAAAATGAGAATACTAACCCAATTGTTGTGATTTCCTTAATTCACAGAGCCATTGGGGAGACATCTCAGACATGGTTTTAGAAATTAGGAAGCTCTTTGCTTCCTAGAAAAAAGCCCAGGAAAAATTATTTTTGGTTGCCACTAGACTCAGGTTTCATCAAAGTCAACTCAGATGGTGGCTTTGGTTCAAATGGAGTCGCTTCTCTTGGTTTTGTGATTAGAGACGAGTAGGGTTTCTATTGGGGGAGCTGTTGCAAGTTCTTGTATTGCTAATTCAGCATTGATTGCCGAATCAAAAGCCATGCTCCAAGCGGTAGCTTTTGCTGTGAACCAAGGATAGTATAAGATTATCTTTGAAGTAGACTCAAGCCAACTTATTAGTTACTTGTTTAAGAAGGATGCCACTCCCCACCAAGATGTTTCAGCGCTAGGAAATCCTCTTTTTCTGTTAAATCACCCGTGAAGTTAATGAGTTGGCTCATGCAGTAGCCAAGATGGGTCTAGTTTACAACTTTTGCTAGAAAGATGCTTGCCTAAGATGGATGGTAGGTTCTATGTTAAAAGACATTACTGCCTTTTCTGCTGCTCCTGGTAGTTTAAGGTCACTGAATTGTGGGTGATGTGTTGTTTTTGTGTTTCTTTTTCTCTTTGTTTTTTTTTTTTATGTTCTCTTCTTTGTGTTATTGTCTCTAAAAAAAAAAGAATGTTGAATACGGTTTTAGAGGAAGACCCATTTCGTATTTTTCTCGTTGTTGTGTTGCTGAATAAGGTTGTACATTCTATTGCGCATTATGCTCTTTCTTTCCCATAGGCTTCAACGTTGGCTTCTGTTCCACCTTTTCTTATTGCTAGTACTGTAATTTGAGCTTTTCATTAATGTATTTGCCTAAAATGAAATACACGGTTGCCATGGTTGACTTTAACTTGGAGTAACTAATCTATAAATAGGAGACAAGTGACAAATTTATATAAAAATATATAAGTGTTCTGGAGGGGATGGCAAATATTTTGTCCTTTTCTATTGGTGATGAGGAAACAACAAAACAATGGGTGAATATAATTGGGGTAATCGAAGTTTGCAGGTGAGGCTTTAATTCCCACTACAACTTAGAAACAATGTAAGATGTAACAAGTTGGAAATGGGACAAAACAAATAGAACTTTGGTATTTTTTCATTGCCATGTCAGGAGAAGGGTATTTGGATGTTGATAAAGAAAATTATATGACATCTAAAGGGCATTTATATTTTTTTATATGTCATTTAACAGTTGGTTAACGATAACTAATGGGTTGGTATATTTTGAAAGTTCAAGTACTGAATTATCACGTTTTAATGTTTGGGGACCAAAGTGGCACTAGGCCCAAAGTACAAGGTACTAATTGGGATTTTTCTCGAAAAAAAACAACAAAAAACTATTGAATGGATCGAATAGGTCAACGATTTGACTACCCAAGTTAGAGCTCGGATCTCCTGCCTACCAGAACTCGTCCCCAAATTAGTGGGTCGTTGACAAAATCAATGGTTTTTGGCCAAGGAGCATGTTAAGGGTGAAATGAAACCAATTGCCTGGACGAATCGAAATAGTTCGACTATCTGGGTCAATGGTAGTTCGAAAACATCGAGAAAACTTGGGTCTAACACAAACTTTGGTTGGGTTTAAGTTAAGGCCTCACACCTACCTAAACAATACAATTATACATGCATTTTATTAATAAATAAATATATATATATATATATATATATATATATATATATATATATATATATTTCTAATTATATATACATAAATGTACAAGCAATCAACTAGTATCATAAAAATATACCCAATCAGGGGGTATTCATCAAAATTCACGAGTTGAATGGTCAACAAAACTAGGGGTGCAACTTAAGCAGGCCTAGCGTGAGCTCGAACCAACCCAACTCGAAATTGTACACAAGTTGGGCTTGGATTTTTGGTCCTCAGGATGGTCTCGAGCCCAAGAAGTTGGGCTTTTTTATTTTTCAGGCCAGGCCTGGGTCAAGCCCTTAGAATGCCCCAACTTGGCCCAACTATACACACTCATACATACATATGTATATATATGTAAATTTTGCATACATATTTACATACATACATACATACATACATAAATGCATATATACATATATAATTTTAGAGCAGGTTCATTGACCAACCTAAGCCCGACTCGAGCCTGAGCTCAATCCGAGTGCATCAAATTACAGTGCGGACTAGGCTTGAATTGAGAAGATCGGGCTTGACCTTGGACTTAGTTCTGGCTCAGACCTTAAACCCAAATTTTAGGGTTGGACTTGGATTAATCATAAACTCGACCCAACTCACCCAACTTGCATGCCTAATTAAAACTCTTGTAATACCTACTTTAGGTATCATATGTACATGTACACTTATTACATACTTTCAATCAACATAATGTGTACCAGGCATGACCGAGCCAGAGTTAAAATAGGCAAGCCCGGGCCTGCCTGGTTTACCAAAGAAAAGCTGGACCAGGCCGGATAATAAATGATCAACCTTAACCCGGCATAGCCCATGCCACATGATTCAGTCGCATAAAGTACCGGAGGCTAACCTCAAATTAAAACAGGTTCATTCAGGCTGTTTGGTTTAAAAGAAAATATACGAAAAGGAAGGAAAAGATAAGAAAATCTTTATAATATTTTCTTTTCATTCCCTTATCTATCCTTTTCTTTCCCAACATTTTCTTTCAAACCAAACACATCACAAACCCTAGTCAAAATGATATACTTGTAGACTACTGTGATCCTTTTTATTGAATTTCATCTCCTAACCCCAACAAAACTCAATCTAACATTAACATACACCTGGATATTCTTGGGAGAGGTCACAGGTACTGCACAATCTTCAGAGTATGAAACCCTTTTCGTAATCGTTGGATTTTCAAGCGACCACTACAGTTCAGGAAATGGCGTCAAATGTTACGTGGATTCCAATCTGATGGGTACAGAGAGGGCCTCGCATGAGTGAACCCTCATGGAATCACTTTTTCGATGGAAATCAGGAAAAAACGACACGGTTATAGTCGTTATGCCCGTTATTCAAAACATCGAGGATTAGGCTTTATTTTGCAGTCCCACCGTCTCCCCCGCTCGCTTTCCTTCTTGCCTAGGGGCTAGGGCTTTGCTTCCATTTACTGTTTCTCCATCTATGGCTTCCTTTGAGCTGTAGTCGGAAAGAAAATAAACCCTTTTGCGTCTAATCGGGTTCTCTGATAAGGGTTAGGGTTTCTTTCATGTACACTTTCTCTGATTGCTTTAAATAGAAGGTTCATTTCTCCAGTTCTCATCTTCAAAATATATCTGAAATGGCAAATTCGAGACACTGAAGCAAAGCCGTAGTTCAAGGGGAGCTTGAGCCGAAAAAGGGTGTGTGATTTCTTTGGATGCCTTCCTTTTCTTTGATTTTTTTTTTGATTTTCCCGTAACAGTTATTCATTTATGTTGTATACATTTCTAACCGAGTTTAGTCCATATCCACTTTTTGAAGTTTCTAGTGACCTAGAATTGTTGGCATGCGAAATAATACACGAGTTCTTTCATTTTATTGCACTTGATCTCCATTATTTTATTGGTCATTCAGTAGTCGTCTCCTGATGGTGAATCAGTCATTTTTTGTCTGATCCATTAGTGGATTATCTGATTAAATCTCATTTCGAGGACATTAATTTGAAGATGGTATCTCTAAACACAGGCCCTAAAATCTGATTTTGATTGCTTGAAAAAGAGCTATCATTCTCGAAGCAGTCAGTAAGAAGAATTAGAATTTATTACAGTGGGCCAAGGCATAAGCTCAATCTTTTCATAGAAACTCTGGGAGTTTGGGCCCTTGCTTCTTATCGACTTTAATGGACTTTAGATGGTACGTGATTTGTGATGATCAGTGAGATTTCAGAAATACCTGTGGCGTGGGTTAGCAGTTTTTTTTTTTTTTTAATTTCTTTCTCTATGTTGTATGAAAACAGATGTTAATTCCAGTGCGAGACATCACTTTGAAAGGGTTATTTGTAAGGTGTTTTGTTATCTGTTTCTTTGGTAAGGTTTAGAGGATACAATGACTATACAACAAAAGAACAGCTTGTATGTTGACACTGGTCATAAGATAGCTCCTCCAAATGACCCAAGAATCTCCCATATGACAATTTTGTTGGGTAACTTAGTATATTCACCAACTTGTATTGTTTCAATATTGTTTTTACTGATTTGACAGTGCTACATGTTTGTCTTGGCTGCCTCTATTCATGGTATAAATTTCAGCCTCAAAGTACTTGTAACATGTATACAGATTAATTTATATAATAAAAGAATAGAACTTCGAATAGAAAACACTTTTTTGGGAAACCACCAACACAAGGCTGATGTGGACTGGAGGATTCAACACTTGGCTGATCACGAAGGTCTCCTACCTGGGTTGTTTGGGTCTGCTTGTTCACCTCTCCGCATGGCAGAGATAGAGTAGATCATCAGGGCAAGGTTGTTTGGCTCATTACAGGAGCAAATGTTGTATACCTTGGTTGTCAGCTAGGTAGAGTTGTCATTAGATTAATCCAGGTCTATATTTCTATGCTGAGCATCAATTTTGAAGCTTGGATTTCAATGGAATGGGCTATTTACTTAATCTATTTTCATACTAGGCTCTTTGGTCCAATTTAAAAAATACAGAGGCATGAGGCAACGGGCAAGGTACAAGGCCATTAGATGCGTTAGGCATAAGCCTTGAAGCACGAGACATAGGCCACATAAGTTATAACATTGTAAGAAAAATATGAACCTAAATAAGGAAAACGTAGAAAAATGCACAAACAAAGTGCAATTTCTTTATACAAAGAGCATACAAAAGAGCTCTATATGAACTCATCATATTTTTAAGAATCATTTAACAACCATTAAAAGTTATTTATAGCTTTTCCATTCTGGCCAGGGAATATTTTCTTAAGTTGTTTGCAGACAGTGGATCACTCCTTGGTAGCCTTATATGGTTAGCAGAGGTTTGGGCAGCAAGGGATTCAGGAAAGAGGGGTTTTATAGAATCTCACTCCTTTTGCTATCTGTTGGAGGCTATGAAAAGAAGAGGAATAGCAGAATCTTGGAAATTTAATGAAATTCAGATGGTGATCAGGAGAAGAATCAAAGGATCCATCTTCTCTTGGGCATCAATTATGAAAGGTTTTGAAGGGCTCCAGTTTCCAAATTTTGTAATGGATGGGAGTCCATTATCTATGATGTGAAGGGGGGAGGATTGTTGGTTTTATTGTAATCATGGAATAGTGTTTTCATTCCTCCTTTGTATCTGGAACATTCACCCACCTCTTTAATGAAATGAATTCTTAATTACCAAAAAGTTCTTAAAAAGCTTTAAATTAAAATGATACCTCAAATGGTTTTAAAGGTGTGAACCTCAAGATTGAGCCTTGAAGTGTTTTCCTTGAGTGTCTCTTCAAGGCGAGCCACAAGGCATAAACCTCATATGTTTTTTAAAACATTGATACTCTCTAAGGCTATTTTTGCAAGTCTTCTACCAATCCAGACCTGTGAATTACAAAAGCCTTTAACTCTATTGGATGACAGAGACCCTTCTTAGCAATGCACTTGTGCGTGTATGTGGGTTGCACTGCAAGGAAAAGAATGAGTCACATAATTTGTGTTTCTTTAATAAAACACATTTTTTATCTTTGTTTTAGCATGGGGTGCCTTCAAGGTTTCTTCACTTCAAATACCATAAATATTAATTTTTCTAAGCAGTGGTCTCATAAGCTGCACTTGTGTGTGTATGCGGGTTGCACTGCAAGGAAAAGAATGAGTCACATAATTTGTGTTTCTTTAATAAAAACAAACACATTTTTTAGCTCTGTTTTAGCATGTGGTGCCTTCAAGGTTTCTTCACTTCAAATACCTTAAATATTAATTTTTCTAAGCAGTGGTCCCATAAGCTGCTCCAAGAGTAGTTGGAAGTTTCTTAACAAGTAACAACTGACCAGCTTGTTGTAACATACAACCAATATAAGTAGTTAATTATGTACATGGCATAATATTTCTGGTGGAATAGTTGATTCCAAAACTATGTAATTGTGAATATAGTTTTCATCATTATTTTCAAAATTTTCAGTTAACGTAAATAGTTATTTAACTTGAAGATACAAGTTTATAATGTTTTTTTTAGATGGATAAAGGTTATTTTATTAAAAAGCACAAAGGATACATATTACAAAATCCCCACAAAGTGGTGTGGGATACAAGTTTATAATATTTGCTAGAATTCAGGGGAAAAATGAGCTCCATCCATCATGAAATTGAGAACAATGAGTTGATTAATGACAGAATAAGAAATTAAAAGTGGATTTCCCTTTAGGCAAATGGTATATCTGCATTTTTCCTAAGAAAACCAAATTGATTGCCATGGATCCATGATCACCATGAGAGCATATAAACCACATCTTTAAGATCTGATTCATACTCATACCATATTATGTTCTTGTAACCATTTCTTTATACTTTTAGGAAGAATTTTTATAACTTGTTTCATTGGTTAGGAATGAAAGATCGGCTTGGGTAGTCAGACCATTTGACTTAGCTGGCCTGCATTTGGGTCTATAGCCTTTTATACAGAGAATATGTGTTTCATACACATGACTCAGTCTTGACAATCTGGTTGATCTTTCAGTTTGAGTGCATTAAGTGATTGTACGGACTTTAAAGGACTGCATTTGGTCATGTCATATTGCATTTAGTATACTCGTTTACAGCTTATGGAGTGCCATTAACATGAACTCAGCATACTTAACAGTATTTTCTGGATGCCCTCGGTACTTCCTAGTTTTCAATTATCACATTCTGAGAAAAGCAGTATTGGCATATGATACCACCTGAAGCAAAGAAGTATGGTGAGAAGGAGGGGGAAGGATACCTAGAAAGCAAGCTTTGCAGTTGAGGGATTGGAGAAGTCTATGCAGCTATGACTTGTGCCTAGACTGGGCTCCTCTTAGAAATGGGAGTTGGAGTTGGAGTGTTGGACAAAAATGGTAATTGTTTGTATTTGAGAAGGGAGAGCCTTCCTAATATTGACAGTGCTCAATTGTCGTATAATTTGTTTTCAGAGTCATTACTAGCAGGTGGTTTCCTTCTGTTTGTCTCACTAGTTGCTAATCTTTTCAATTATTGAGTTCTATAGAAACAATAGTTTGATATATGATACCACTGGAAGATCCTCTATGCCACAAGTTACAAGAGAAAGTAAATGAAGCTATGTCTCGACAGGTTATGTTATCTCACCATGTTCTTGTAAGTTGTAAGAAATGAATGGGAGGCGGACCTGGATAGAATTAATCATTGTTGGTATGTGAGAATGGGAGAGCCTTATTAATGTCCAAAATGAGAAAATTGTGTTCTTTGTGAGTGATTACTAGCAGGTAGCACTTGCAATGTATACACCACGTGAAAAAGGATTAGACACATGGTAAAGGTTGGTTTGCAAATTGCAATTAGGGGTGTCTGTTTGTACTTTAGCCCTCCTATGCCGACATGGTCTTCTGATTTTGGTCTAGCCTTGATTAAGTCAAGTTTATTTATACTTGCATTGCATAATAAATCTGTGAATATTTATGTATATCTAATTACCTTATACAAAAAGTAGCAAGAGGCAATTTGTTGCTGCCGATATCTCAAGGACAATTTTTTATTATCCTCAATATTTATGCCTTTTAAGGAAATAGTTTAACAAAATAGTACTTCAAATAATTGATCCTTCTCATAAATTTGAGTACAATTTTTGCCCTCAAAGTGAATACCATATTTAGTTCTAATATTCATAATGTTTTTTTCATCTCTCTTCTTTGGAAGCAGCCTCTCTGTATGTGCTGCATACATCTATCCCTCCTCAGACCCCGCATTGGCGGGAGCCTCGTGGACTGGTCTGCCCTTTTCATCTCTCTTCTCTTCAACCACAGAGCTCTTTCCTTTTGCTGTTCTGTTTAGAGTGGATAACTAAGAATTAATGTATAATTTTTTCACAAAATAACAACAGATAATGAGGCCTGGTCTCCTTCATGTGTTGGGTGGAAGAAATTAAACTTTGATGGTAGTTGTATGGGCAATCCTGGACCATCAGGTATTGGTGGGGTAATTAGGGAAGAAAATGGAAACATTCTAGCTTTGTACTCAGGTCCTATTCAGCACGGAGATGTGGTGAGATCAGAATTATTGGCAGCAGTCTATGGAGTAGAGAAAGCTAAAGAAATGGGGATTACTAAGCTGATTATTGAAGGTGATTAAAAAGTAGTTGTGGGCTGGTTAAAAAAAGGGAAGGAATCATATGGAAGTTAAGGAATGAATTCAGGAGATTCAAGCAGATTTCTAAAGATATGATGATCCAAATAAGATGGATAAGGAGGTCTGCAAACAGTTTGGTTGATGGTCTGGCAAAAGCAAGGAACTCAAAGACAATCTATGTTGTGGGCAATTCTGTAAATAGTGAATAGTTTCTGGGTGGGCTTTTTTTTTGTGCCCACAACTCTTTGTTGTATCTCTATTTTTTAATCTAATGAATCAATTTTGTGTTGCTGATAAAAAAAGTTTATATATACCCACATGATACATAATCACAGGTGGTACATCCATAAACATAAACATATATACTTGCTGAAGGCAGTTATGTTGATGCATTTTTATGAATTATGGCAAGAGGTAAACATTCTGAATACACAGAAACATTCATACCACAAACACATATCCATTGCTTGGTGTAAAGGTAAAATCTCAGGCTGACAAGTGTAAGAATGTGGGTTTGAGTCTAAGAGTGTCTACTTTGTGGCAAAATAAATAAATAAATAAAGATAAAGGAGGCCAAAGCTTAGGTCTATATCCAGCCTGCTCCTCCTAAGACCCCAGATAGCTGGGATCAACATTAGGCAGTGGCCTTTTTTACATATATGCATACTCCCACCCACTAGGCCTACTTTCAGGGATAGCCTTGTATTTATAGCATAAAAAGTGGCCTGGCCTTGCCTAAGACCTACAACAGTGGTTAATTTTTCAGGAAATTGCAGATTACTTAGTACCTTATACTTTGGGGGTAATCTCACTTTAGTACCTGAATTTCAAAACGTACCACTGCAGTACGTGAACTCCCTGCCAGTTTTGTCCCCCATCGTTAATGAACATTACTGTGGGTAATAAAATATCTGTGATGCAATCATGCAATACACAGATAGACGGGTAGGTCTGAACATTAGCTGTGTTTTGATAGTTAGAATGATTTTGATCCAAAAAAAGTTTCCTGCATGATGATTGATGCCCACTCATTAGATTAACTACTTGTACAGAGAAGACCTTGGAAACAAGTCATCAAATCAAACTCAGAAACTGCATCTCCGTTCATTTCAAACCCCAAATCTTCATCTTCTGTGTATCTTGTGATCGATTCGTCCAATTGGTTGAAGGACTCCAAGCCCTCTTCCTGTTCTTCCCTCTATCCCTCCATTGCATGAACGACGTTGTCGAGAACCTATTCCCAGACAAGGACGATATCCATGAAATTGCCCATTCTCATGCTCCATTTGCTTCCCATACAATCTTTTGACGAGGTCCTCGTCAAGATTCCCAGTACCATTGTATATCTCATCAACAGGCAATACAGTATTGAGCTCACTTGCAGTGACCTGACAATCGTTTGTCTCTGGTAGGGTGAAAACGTTGTTGTTGTTCTTGCTCATGCCAACAATGAGATCCAATGGCCTCTTGCCATGGGCGAGGCTGTCATCAAGCTCAATGATTCCTGGTACTTCACTCTCCATGTTCCCATCGATGAAGGGTCTGACTTTGACAATGAAGAAACCAAAGTCGACATGGTTTGGAGAATTTGGTAACTATGGTCTGACTATCGCATCCAAGGGGCAGGAGAACTTACTCAAGGAGTTGGATGGGATTTTGGAGCATTATAGTAATTTTTCTGTGCAGGTCTCAGGGAAGGGGAAGTCAGAAGTCTTGGACATCTCGGTGGTGAAGGACATCTCTCTATCTGAGTTAAAATCAGAGAAGGAAATGGAGGAAAGATCTGTGGTTTATTGGACTACATTGGCTCCAAATGTGGAGGACTACCGATAGGGCCTTTGTTAACAGGTGGCATTATCTCTTGTCACTGAAAGGAAGGAAGGAAGAAGGAAAGAAAGATCACTGCTTCTCTGGTTCAGTCTCAAGGAAGAAGACAATGAACAGTGTCTCTTGTCACTTGTCACTGAAAGGTCATTGAAAGAAAGATCTCTGGCATTATCTCTTGTCAATGAAAGGAAGGAAGGAAGATCACTGCTTCGCTGGTTCAGTCTCAAGGAAGAAGATAATGAACAGTGTCTTCTTCCATAGGGTAGTTTTAAAAGTTCCAAGTTGTACGTGTCATCATGTGATACAGATAACTGATGGACTGTTAAACGGTGGGGACTAAACTGGCAGTTTTTGTGACTTTAGCTACTGCAGTGGCACATTTTGAAGTTTGGGTACTAAAGTGAGACTACCCCAAAGTACAGGGTACTAATCTGCAATATACCCTTACTTTTTAGATTTAGAATAGTTGTCACTGGGGTTTTCTTTTTTTGATGTATTGCAAAAAATATAATCTTATCAGAAGCATAACTAGTCTTTCTTCCTTGGTTTAATTTTCAATATATCTTCTTATTTTCTGACCTTGTGAGAAATGCATTATGACTGTTGTGTTTCAGCTAACACTCTATGCAACAAAGACAACTTTGGTAAGTGAACCTCTGATGGTTGAAGAGTCTGAGGCATTTCAGTTTTGTTAGTGGGAATAAAGGAATAAAAGAATTTCTTCAAATGGTTAACTGTTTATTTATCATTTTATAGGGTAAAATTGAAAAGAAAAAGACAGATCATACAAGTGCCTTGTTACCAGACCTGATAAGTTTTGGTGTACCATTAACATGCTAATCAGTTGATCTCTTGGACAATGGTAGTCCAAGTTATGACCCTAACTTTAATTTTTTTATTGATAAAAGTGAATAAAGCTCTAATTTTTGTTCAGAGTATGCATGTTTTAGGACCATTTAGCATATACCATTTCTTCCTATGTCTATGAGGCCTTTGAAAAGTGGTTTTCTGTTTGTGTGGATGGATGTTATTTTGGTTCAAATGTGACGCATGATATTTGCCATGCATTTCTTCTCATACCCTCTTTTAACAGTTACTTGTGAAATTGTAGATGGATGGTCAATCCAGTGAATATAAATTGAGGCAAGACCGGTTGAGGACAAGGTGGACAGCATCCCTTGATAAGATATTTGCAGACCTGGTGGTAGAGCAAGTTCAACTGGGGAACAAGAGGACAAACAATGTTTTTGACAAGAAAACATGGAAGCATATACGTGATGAGTTCAACCGACAAACTGGCCTAAACTTTGATAAGAAACAATTGAGGAAACACCTTGTGGTTTTACGAACACGGTATTACAACTTGAAATCAGTTTTTGATCAAGATGGCTTTGGATTGGATGGATCTCAATGCATGATAACAAATGAATTTGAACTAGGGGAACAATTCATTGAGGTACCATACTCTTTCTGAAATTCTTTTTATCTTAAATGAAACTTATGTTATTGATAACTTCCACTTAATAGGTACAACCCAAGCCCGAGACTATCAGATTCAAGGATTGTCCTATTTATGAACAGCTGTGCACAATATTCTCTGAGAAAGGGGCTGATGGTAGGTATGCCCAGTCAAGTCACTATGGTGAGTCACACAAAGAGATGACCGGGATGGAGACTCCTGCAACCGCATCATGTCCAAAAACTGCAAAAACGCCTGCTAACCCTTCAAGGCCATCAATGTTTGCACAACATGATTCTTCCTCACCTTCAAGACCGGACACACTCGATGGACGAAAGAAGCGTCGATCTGAGACACAATCGGGTCAGGGCCTTCGAATGAGAAACTGTGATGGGACTACTGGTGATGCTATAGCAGAAGCTATGTTAGAAATGGCGGCTGCTTCAAAGCTGAGAGCAGTTGCAATGACGCAGGCTAATGACCAATTTTCTATTTCCAGTTGCATCAAAGCATTGGATGAGATACAAGGCGTTGATCAGAACATCTATTTTGCTGCTTTGGATCTTTTTGAGAACCCCAATCTGAGGGAGACGTTCGTGTCCCTGAAAAACGAGAAACGGTTGGCCTGGTTGCAAGGAAAATGTATGGCTCTCTCTGGTTCCATGGTGTGAGGTTTAACAAGGACTTATTATTACAATTATGTTTGCTTTTATACCTATGCTTATATAGTATTAGCCTAAACATAACAGCCATGAATTTTGGTTTTGGATGCCTTGTTTTGACACTTACAGCAAACCACTTGTACATCCATGTCAAGGTAAGAACTTCCTATCATCTGTTCATGTTTTTTTTTTTATTTATTTTTGGTATATTTTTCATGTAATCAATTTGTAGGTTGGACTTTGGAGGCAAATCATTCTGTGTTGAGATCTGATCCTCTGTAATGGGTCTTGAAACGGTTGAGGAGGGCACCTTGTACTTAATATGGCAAGGGGCATCCTCGTTCCAACACTGCCAAGTTTTTATTTTGTTGTTTGACGAGAGGAACCTTGACAAGGTGTGCCACGAGTGTAGAATATGACAAAGACAACATGGATAATTGCCGTCTGAATCTACGCACCATCAATCATGTTTGTGAATTGTAATGGCTAAAACTTAAAAGAGATGTGTGCTCGTAAGATGAAGATGAAGGTCCGCATCTGCTCGCAGCTTGTGTGATAGGGGCGGGGCGAGCTCTATGTTGAAGTGTGGCAATTGGCAATGGCAAGGAGGAATCCTTAGGAGTGAGCCAAAAAAAATGAAAAATCGAATCGACCAAAAAAACCAACTGAAATCGAATCAAAAAATTGGTTAATTGAATCGGTCGGTTTGGTTTTGGTTAATCAATATAGAAAATCGGCATTTAATCGGATCGTCTGGTATATATATATTTATATATTATATATATTTGTGTATGTTATATGTATTTATATATGATAAATTAATAAATATACATTATATATAAATATATATTTATAATATATGATATATTATTTATTTAAAATATAATATTTTTTATTATATTTATATATTTTATAATTTATATTGTAAAAAATAAAAAGTTGAAAAACTGACGAACCAAACTGGTTAACTGAACCAGTCAACCGGTTAATCGGTAGATTTCAGTTTGGTTTAATTACCGGTTTTCCATTATCGGTGAGCACCCCTAAGAATTCTCGTATAACACTATCGGTGTATGAGATGCCCTTCAGTAATTGCATGCCAAAATCCAAAGAGGACTTCTGCACCCAGAATCGAAGTTCTCCCACGTCGCAACTCGCAACTCAGACATTGCCTAACCTACTTCACCTTGGTCAGAGACAAAAAGGTCCAATGCATTGGGATGGGCTTGGATTGGCCGTTAACCGTATAAGATAAGAGGAGTCAAAGCAGGCAATAACTACAATCTTAGCACTGATTCTTTAGGCCATGTAAAAAATGGGGGGAGTAATCGGGTGGGTTTTACGGAATTGCAATAATCTTGTGTGGGGTAGATGAAAAGTTTTTTGTTTTGTTTTTTCTTTTTTCAGATATCCAATATTATTCTAGAGGATGGATAAGTTATTTATCCACTCATCGAAAATTCAAATCGCATGAATTCTCTTCTATCAAGCAAACGCTGTATTTATGAGTACTAGGCATTATATGCAACCAAATACCATGAATTGAAATAACAACTTTCAATCACCCCCAAATCGTTATGATTAGAGAATTGAACTTTCAGCTAGAGTTCAAATCAGCCTCCCACATGATTGCTCCCCATAAGGTCTCACACCACATTCTAACCGTGTATAACATCTCACAGCGCATTTCTGCCGTGTATTGGGAACATCTAATAATAATAATATCATCATTTCTGTCATTTCTGGTATCATCATCAGATGTTTTCAATACAGGGCGGGAATGTGTTGTGGGACATTGTGGGAGACAATCTTGTGAGGGCTGATTTGATCTCTTTCCACTAGAATACCCCGGCCCATCCAGAAAATTTTCAGCTCTAACAATCTAACATCCATCAGTTCCAACTTTCAATTCCAGGTGAGGAGCAAAGAGCAATAGAACACACCGGCGAATCGGCAATCCAACAATAATGGGCCTTGACTGACCGGGACCAAAAAAGTTGACCCAGTGGGCCCTCTCCTTATCCTCGTTAAATTAGATTAAAAGGCTTTGAAGTCCAAGCACGTGCGAGATGCTCCCCCGGCTGCCCGCTGGGGCTGGGCTGGCTTGGTTCAGTACAAATAAAGTAGTAGAGAGGAGACTGCAGAGGATCCTCATTGAACATATCTATCTTTCCATTCCAACATCAGCAGATCTATCCCTGACCTGAACTCCCGGCTTTTCAGTCTCTCTCTCTCTCTCTGGCTGTCCCCAGCAGTCTCTACTTCGACCTCAATTGTATTCGTTGATCGTTTGCCAGGGACCAAAAACACCAATAAGAATGGGAGAAGGGAGAGAAGGAGATTGGGAATGCGCGGGGTGCCGGAACAGAAACTACGCGTTCAGATCGTTCTGCAACAGATGTAAACAGCCTCGGCTTCTTGTCGACACCAAAACTCCTGCCGATTCTAAATGGCTCCCTCGCATTGGTGATTGGATCTGCACTGGTTAGATCTTGCTTTCTTTACTCTACCCCCACACGCCTCTTGGAGTCTCAGTAACTCTGTAGTATGTTGGATAGATCTTACTGGATTAACTAATTAATCGTACATAGTCTCACAAACATCGCTTTCTCGCCTTATTTGTTTCTTACTTCAATTGATTTGGTCATCTCATGGATATTTTCTATTCCAATATCATTAGTTTTATTAATTCAGCGTTTTTTATATAATTTTGCGGTTGGAGCATATGCTGGTAATTTATTGATTGGAAGTTTTTGCATGGTAGGAGTTTCGCATAGGAATCACTGATCGATTGTGTTACATGAACTGGCCTTTTCAAATAGGAGTTAGGGTTTATTGGAATTTCGTTAGTAGAATTTGTATGTAAAGGGAGGTTCAGCAGGGGTTTAGTGGTCTTACCCGACTAATCATTGGCTTATATGACGATTTATGAAGGATCCAGTAGTTGAAGTTTAGAGCATTTCCTGTATGTTTTGATGCATAAAGGATTCCTACCTGTTTCTTGATTATATTCTTAGAAACAACTATCGTTCAGCTGAGTGATACGCTTGATGCTTTGCTTCCAGCTTATGGCAGACCACTTGGTATTTGGTACCAACCGCAGAATGTTTTGTTGTAATTTCAAACATATAGGTGCCGTTAGGCACCACACAGGACAAATAAAGTGGGAATGGCCACCAGATACATAAATACCAATTTTTACCTTTTCTCCAATGCCCCATGCATGAAATCTGATGCAAAATGTGGTTTTTCTGTTTCAAGGTAAACTGTACAACCAAATACGTTTTGTTTGATTGTTAAAGTCAAATCACCTATGTGGTGCTTAGGTGGAGTCAAAACGGGAATGCATCACCACTATACCAAACACCACCACAGTCTAGAAATCATGATTCTAGTCTTTTGGACTGTCAGCTGCACATTAAAACTGAACTAATCAAGAAACTATATATTTATTCTAATGTCTAATGGTGGTATTTCAATCATTCATGGCATGATGTTTTACTTTGGGAAAAAATAGTGGGAAGATTATTGCATGCAAGATGAGCCTACTAAAGCTTTTTATTCTGAAGTGGGAAATATTGGGAAGATCCATAAAAACCACAACATTACTGAGGGTGAAGTTTTATCGAACTCTTTTTTGGACAGGCCCAGAACTCCTATAAAATGCGTAAACATGCAGAAAGCAGTAGCAGTTGACATGTCAACCATGGAAGGATATCTAAATACTAGAATTAATATGCATATGATTTTCTGTCTTATCTGGAAGGTACATTGATTCAATTTTTTTGAAAACGAAGCATCCAATATTTTTTCTTGGTTCTGTTCCAATGGTCTTTTTAAGGATAAAGTCCATATAGATGTATTATCTAGAATCTTTTCTAGATAACCTTTTCCATTTCAGCCATGTGAATGGACCATGTTTCAAATCTAGATTGTCAAATAGGTAAAGTCACATTGAATTGATGCGGCATCTTTTATTGGAGTTTGTAGAAGTAATACTAGCTCTTGAAGTTTCAACTTTTTTTCTTTTTTAATTCAAAAAGGTCCTTTTAAGGATTCTGCAGCTTGAGGGTGATGTGGCATACTACATCCTGATATTCCTGACTCATCTTGATATTTTTTTCTAGACAATTTTCCGTAGGAAGATAGTCCCTTATTTTAAATTGTAACCATTATTTACCTTATAACTTTTATTATAAATCTTCATTTCTTGAAGTTCAATTAACCATCTTCTGAATCATGTAAAAACTTTTCTCTTTTAGTTCTCTCATGTATGCATTGGGGTTCTTTGAATAAATGTCAAGTGGGTCACTAAAAACCACTGGCATGGAAATGAGATATACATGTCAATATCCACTGAGTTCCCTAGCATGATTGACCCAATAACAAAGTATCATGCTTTGAAGATTTTCCTCCTAATGTTGATATGCATCCCACTTACAGAGCTGGCAACCCATTCCCAATAGTCTTGTTGAGTAGGTGATGAAATTTTGTCTTTTGTTGAACACACATAAATTGTGTTTGTTATGGTCAACAAACTTGAAAATAATATTATAGGACTAGGCTGTTATGCATTCTCGTTGTGAATGAATAAATCTGATACATCTGCAGATAATTACTGGCAAATCATGCGGCTACTTCTTGTCTTTAGTTTGACACTATCAATTGCATATATGATATTTGTTTTTTATCTCAAGATGAGATTAGGAACTTGCAATCAATTGGGTTGAGTGGTGCATGTGTTTTGTATGTATCTTTTGTTTTGGGATGGGCTGGTTGGTGTGCGTATACTTGGCTTCTTGTCTTCTCGCTGGCCGCACCGTTGGTTGGGTTGTATGGAATGGATCAATAGGTTGCAGTAACAACAATTATGCGTCAAGAGAAAAGTGCAAAAAGTGCGGGCAACCAAAGGAGGTAGCAGCAATGCCAGCAATTGCAATGCCTGGAGTTTCTCTCCCAACTTATGCACATTATTTTGCCAGGGCACAAGGAGGACTGAAGATGAATATGGGGATAACAAGCAACCCTTCTCTTCAGCAATCATTTCCATTGAATCCTAATTGGTCGCTTGGAGTGGCTGATAAATATGGAGTCCAGTCAACTTCTGGTTGGCCCTTAGGTGGGAGTAGTAGTGCTTCACTTCCATATACAAACAATACAAATCAGGTTCTTATGGTTCCAAAAGGATGGCGCAATGGAGACTGGATATGCTCCTGTGGTTTCCACAACTACTCTTCCCGTGCACAAGTAAGCCATTAAACATAATGATATCCTGTTCTTTAACATCCTTGCACTTGCTTAGTGAATTTCTTTAAGACCTTTGCTTTTCGTGCAAGATATATTTGAATGAGATTTGCTTTTATGGTGCAGTGTAAAAAATGCAATGCTTCCTTACCATCAACTACACCTTCATCTGCAGAAAATGCAGCTGTAACAGATATGTTTCCGAGTAAGTATTATTTTTTTGTCATATGTT
Organism: Nelumbo lutea; assembly: GCF_056320005.1. NCBI lineage: Eukaryota > Viridiplantae > Streptophyta > Magnoliopsida > Proteales > Nelumbonaceae > Nelumbo > Nelumbo lutea. The sequence goes on along the minus strand of NC_142689.1, from coordinate 55,819,158 downwards.
GTTTATATTAGGTTAGATAATTGTTTGATATATCGTAATGCAATTTTGCTTTTGTTCTCTTTCATTCTGATAAAAAAATGAGGATAATTTGTATTACATATTGTCATGCATTCTTATCAGTAGGCAGTTTGTTTCTCAATTTCCAGAGAAGCATATTGATTGTGCACAAAATATTTGGACTCCCTTCTAAAAAGTTTCCATTAGTCGATTGCTATTTGATTTCTCTTGAAACAAAATAAGGTAGTGTTCATGCCATCGGGTGAGCTTCATTAGGTTGATGGTGGAACATCATTGATGTTCTTCAGAGACACAGTTACTGATTCTCTAAAATAGAAGTTCTTGCAGAGACATCCAATCTTTTGTTGTCTTCTTATAGTTTATGAGCATCATCAGTAGGCTTCTTTATTTTTGATCTTTGTAGTTTTATCATGTTTATGTTTCCATTTGAATAAGGATATTCATTTATACTTTGGTAGAGAAGGTATGATTGGTCTACCATTTGTTCTACATATCTCATATTAAGAGCTTCTTTTAGTGTGTACAATTAAACTCATTAGGAATGTTTAGAAATTAGTTGTACTTTGAGCCTTATGGGGAAGGGAATTACACCTTTTGTAATATGTCATGTTTGCAAAACTGATGTTTTTTGTATTCTTTGTATGAAGCACTTGGAATGAAACGGTTGGCATCAGAGGAGTTTGTCAACGAGTGGGACAACAAGAGGCTAAATGCAGGGGATATGAAGAACAATCTTCTGGTAACCATTTTAAACTGTATTTTTTTGTCCTATTACATACAGACACTGACAGTTTTTCTACATTTTTTTTTTTCTGTTCTGAAAACACCAGATGCATGCACAGCAGCAATCATATCAGGGATTTGAGCAGATTGGAGGATCCAGTGGTGATCAGGCACCTGGGCTGTATGCTCCTTATCCCAGTGGAAATTCTGCAACAGCAGCAAATTTACAAGTACAAATGCAATTACCACAGATGGCAACGATGCCTACACTTCTGGGGAAAGGGTACTATTTTTTTTGGTTCCCTCATAAAATCTTGAATAAGCTGAACAATGTCTTCCTTGATCAGTATTATACTAGTTGCTGTAGATATATTATGGTCTTTCAGAGTGGATCTGATTCAGATAAATTTATATTCATGCATAGAAAAAACTATGATCTTCTTTCTATTGTTGTTTATATATACAAATTTCATCATGTTGGTTCTGGGTCAAATCTTGCTGTTGAAAAGCAATGGTTTATGTGGTCAGTCTGGATCAAATTATGAGATGGCTTGGGACTTATTGAAATGTGTCAACCAGTAGGAAAGAGAATAAATAGTAAATCAAGAAAAAATAGGAAGAAGAAATAGGTAAAATGCCAAGATTTAACGTGGTTCAACTCGATAGCTTACATCCATGGGAAGAGAGGGAAAAATATCCACTATGAGAAGAAGAGATACATGGCTGATTTCTCTACAGACTCATAACAAAATATCCACTCTCACTCAACCCTAATCCCACACAACCAATGGCTTAAATATGCAAAAGACACAATTATATCAGAGTTTCACTTATGCCCCTCTTCCTCTCATAAATACATACAAGTCCCCAAAATTTATCAACATTATAAATATACCCTTATAACCTCCAACAAAATGTACCTTCTTGATCTTAGAGATTTATAAGTATTGATCAAAAAAGAAAAAAGATCTTAGGTGGCATTTGATAACACTTTTCAGGCCTCTGAAGTCTGAAAATGTTACTTTTTAGACACCACTTGTGTTTGTGTTTGTGTCTGAAAGGATGATCTGAAATGTATTTTCAGATATGAAATTCTAAGACCGCGGCCCAGCACTTAATGCGCTTAGACGCATTTCAGACCTGGTGCAAAGTCCAAAGTGCCCATGAATAATTTCGAAAAGATAAGGTATGCCCTTGTTATAAACCCAAAATTATCTCATTCGAGTTCTTCCTCTTTGAACGACAAAGGGACTTGTCGCACTGCACTTTCAGTCCAAGGTTTTACAAAGTGGAAAAGCATCTGCTGCATCTGATTTTCTTGCCATTTTGCACTTCCAGTTCTTCAATCCGGTCGTTTTTGACGTTTTTTGTTCCTTCAGTTCCGATTTGAAATTTAGGGCACAAAACCAGTTGATTCAATCTTTGCAGCCATGAATATCTTCCGAATTGCAGGAGATAGACGCATTTGTTTAGTATCCTGGTGCTGCTTCTCAAAATTTATGCTACCAAATCGTGTTCAAGTGATCAAGTGATGCAAATTTCTCCATTTGGACTAGAGATTTTTTTTTCCCAAAGCGAAATCCCTCAATGTTTTCTAGGGTTTTTGTTACATTGATTCAGGTGGTAGAGCTGAATTCTTCTTTTTCTCGAATCTTGTTGTTGCAATTAGGGATTTTGCTTAAGACGTAGGAGTTATACGTGCTGGTGTTCCTGGCTTGGTATTTGGTTCTCTTCACTAACTTCATGCTCAATCCAAGGTAAGAAGAACGGAAGTGACGAGAATCCATAATCAATTTGATTTTACTATTTGGTCTTTTCAATTTGGGTTTAATGTGTTGTATTTTGTTGTGTTGTCTCTCTTTGGGAAAAAGGATTGATGAACAATGTGTTATGTCCCAGAAATTTGACACGCAGTTCACAGACTCACAACAGAATCCAAACCACTAGTACTTCAACAGGGAACTGATATTCATTCAGAGGTAAAGATGATCACTTACAGTAGGTCGGTTCTTCGAGAGACCGCTGGCTCTCCTAAGCACTCTCAGAGTTTTGTACTTAGCAAAAGTTTGTCTTCTCTATCCCCCAAAGCCCCTTCTTATACACATCTTATAGCAAAACTGCCTTCCATAATAAATGCCCAGCTGGCCGAAATATAAATGCCCCACTCTTTTTATTCCCAACTAACAAGCTATAAATGCTAAATGCCCTATACTCTTCTTATTCTCAACTGACAAGCTATAAATGCCATAAAAACTCTTATTCCTTCCAGCCATAAATTCCCCCATGTTCAATTATTTCCCCCCCTTGGCCGCCAGCTGACCTTTCCCCTTTCTGGTGTATGTAAAATTAATTGGGGGCCTATCATTACCCGCCGCCCAAAGTCTAACCTTGTCTTTAAGGGTGAAATGAGGAAATTGGTCGCGAAGTAAGTCAAAAGGCTCTCCCATGAAGCTTTAAAATCAGGCAGGTCCTGCCAATGGATAAGCACTTCCGAACCAGTAACTCTGGGCAAAGTGGATGGACGCACCCCCCCAAACGCCCGCAGGTTCCACCAGCATTTCCATATCAGCTGACAGAGTGGAAGGAATCACGGGAGAAGAGATATGATTGCCAATTGCCTTCTTGAGTTGTGAGACATGAAAAACAGGGTGAATCCTTGCCTTTGGAGGAAGTTGAAGTTTATAAGCGACAACACCAATTCTTTCCACAATAGAAAATGGTCCATAAAATCGAGCGGCAAGCTTTTCATTGGCTTGGTGAGCTAGAGACTGTTGGCGATAAGGTCGCACTTGTACAAACACCGAATCCCCAACCTCAAAATTAACATCACGGCGGTTCACATTAGCCGAGTCTTTCATCTTTTGTTGTGCCCGGTGTAGATGAGCACGCAGCTCCCTGAGTATAGCATCTCGCTGAAGGAGAACAGTTTCAACATCAGCATTAGCCATAGAGCCAAGCTCATAGTGGATTAATGGAGGGGGATCACGCCCATAAACCACCTTGAAAGGTGTCATGCCAGCAACAATGTGAAAAGAGGTATTATAGCTGTATTCTGCCCACGATATCCAAGAAGACCAGCGAGAGGGGGAATCAACCGCAAAGCACCTCAAATAAGTCTCCAAACAGTGATTAACCACCTCCGACTGTCCATCTGTCTGAGGATGGTAAGCTGAGCTACGATGCAATTCTGAACCCTGTAGGGTAAAAAGCTCGCGCCAGAAGAAGCTCATAAAGACCTTATCACGATCAGATACAATCGAGCAGGGACTGCCATGTAAACGGACTATGTTGTGCAGGAAGGCCTGAGCAACCGTGAGAGCTGAGAAGGGATGACTGAGAGGGATAAAATGGGCATACTTGGAGAGACGATCGACCACCACCATAATTGTATTAAACCCCTTTGATTTAGGAAGAGCCTCAATAAAGTCCATAGCAATATCTTCCCAGATCTGTTCAGGTACGGGTAAAGGTTGTAAAAGGCCAGTAGGGGACATGGCTTCATATTTGCTGCGTTGACACACATCGCAGGCCTGCATAAACTCCTGGACAGAATGCCTTATCCCCCGCCAGTAAAATTCAGCTGCTATGCGCCTATATGTCCGGCGGATTCCCGCATGTCCTCCTACAATTCCTGAATGAAACTCCTTAAGCAAGAGGGGGATAAATGGGGAAGAAGCTGGCAGAACCAATTTACCATGATAACGTAGGTGTTCTCCAACTAAAGATAGGCGGGATAGGCAGCTGGATTCTGCTGTATGGTATGCTTGATGTTGGCCAGAAAAGGATGATCATCAACTTGCTCCTTAATGTCATCAAAATCAAGAAAAACGGGTACTGTAAGTGAGTTTAAGTGCATTTCGGCAGGAACTCTGGATAGGGCGTCAGCCATGGTATTATCGGCACCCGGTTTGTACTGAATCTCGAAGTCATAATTCATAAGCTTAAGAAGCCACTTATGATGCTCACCTTCGACAATCCGCTGCTCCAACAGATACTTGAGACTCCACTGGTCGGTTTGAACAATAAAGAGTCTTCCAAGAAGATAGGAACACCACTTTTTAATAGCGAAGGCAATGGCCATTAATTCCCTCTCGTAGACAGATTTTGACTGTGCCGTTGGGCTAAGCTTGTGGCTATAAAAAGCTATAGGCTGATTATTCTACATTAATACCGCCCCGAGTCCTACCCCGGATGCATCTGTCTCGATCAAGAAGGGCTGGAAAAAATCTGGAAGGGCCAACACTAGTACGGTCATCATAGCCCGTTTTAACTCCTGAAATGCATTCTCAGCCTCTGCATTCCATGAGAAAGCATCCTTTTTAAGCTGCTGCGTCAATGGCCATGCTATTTTACTATAGTTACGCACAAAACGACGATAATAGCTTGTAAGTCCCAAAAAACTGCGAAGAGCTTTAAGTGAAGATGGTTGAGTCCAGTCAACCATGGCCTGGATTTTAAAAGGATCGGCAGAAACACTAGCCACGCTAATAATATGACCCAGGTACTCAATGCTAGGCCGAGCAAAGATACATTTCTTTGAGTTGGCAAAGAGACGATGGGCGCGCAACATAGAGAAGACCTGTCGGAGGTGATCCAAATGGGCAGCTTCGGAAGTACTGTAAACTAGAATATCATAAAAAAATACCAACACAAAGCGACAGAGGAAATCATGGAATACAGTATTCATTAATGACTGGAAGGTCGAGGGCGCATTGGTGAGATTGAAGGGCATGACAAGGAATTCGTAATTGCCCTCGTGGGTGCGAAATGCAGTCTTGGGAATGTCCTCACTGCGGACCCGAATCTGGTGGTAGCCCGATTTAAGATCAATTTTGCTGAAAATAGAAGCACCATGGAACTCATCGACAAGTTCTTCGATGACCGGAATGGGGAACTTATCCGGAACCGTAGCACGGTTAAGGGCTCTGTAATCCACACAAAAACGCCAACTTCCATCTTTCTTTTTGACTAAAAGGACCGGGCTCGAGTAGGGGCTTGTACTTGGCTGATTAATACCTACAACCAACATATCAGAGACAAGACGTTCAATCTCATCTTTCTGGAATTGAGGATATCTGTAAGGACGAACAGAGATAGGAGAAGTGCCTTCCTGTAAGACAATAGCATGTTTCGTAGCCCGTGCAGGGGGTAAGCCCGTAGGCATGTCAAAAATATCTTTGAACTCATCTAGTAAGGTGGAGGTTGGCGGGGATGTAGGCAAGACAGAGTTCAGCGGAGGATCCACCATCTGCAATTGTTTTAATTCTATCAAAACCCCTTGTCCCTTGTGTTGTAAGTTGCGCATCATGGCATGCAAGGATACTTGAGATGAACAGAGAGAAGGGTCACCCTGCAACTTTACCCGGACACCTCCCAAATTGAGCTTCATAGACATGTTGCCCCAATTCATCATTGATTCCCCGAGGGATGCTAATCAAGGAAAACCGAGAATGACATCTGTAGAACCCAACTTTAAGGGAAAGAAATTATCAATGACGTCCAATTCGGGTAAGTTGAGGCAAACCTCACGGTAGACTCCGGAAGTTCTCACCTCACTACCTTTTCCCATCTGAACTCCAAATTCGTGTGTAGGGGTGTGGGGTAATTTCAAATCTTCCACTAAAGTTGCGGAGATAAAGTTGTGGGATGCACCCGAGTCTACCAATATGACCACCTCACGTGACAAAATGCGTCCACACACCTTAAGGGAATTTGCCGCACACAACCCAACAAGTGACGAGACAATGTGCGACTGATTTTGGAGCTGGAGCAATTTCAGTGTCCCTGGAAGGGCAGTCTAAATCAAAATCAAGTTCCTCCACGTCATCTTGAACCCATAAAACCTGAAGTGATTTCTGAGCACAATGATGTTCAGGGCTGTATTTCTCATCGCAACAGAAGCATAGACCCTTCGCTCGTTTCTGCTGCATCTCTTTGTCGGTCATCTTTTTGAAAGCAGGAGGTGGGGCCTTAACAATAGGGGCTGGTGTAGGAGGAGGGATTGCGACTCGTGTAGTTCGAGTGACAACAGAAGTAGTCACTTGTGAAACCAGTGAGTTAAAGTGGGTTCCAGAGAGGGACATCACGGGCCCACGAGGATATGAACTGGATTGTTAGGCCCATAAGGCCTGATTCTTTTCCTCAATTTTCTGGGCTGCAACCATTTTTCTAATCGGCCCAACAGGTTCCATCTGTTGGAGTTCGGCTATCTGGGTGCAACCCATTGACAAAGGATGCTTCAAGGATTGATTCTGGTAGGTCACGTAAGGGGGCAGAAAGCACATTGAAATGGCGACGATATTCCTTGACAGTAGTGGATTGACGTAATGATAAAAGCTGCTCCTGCAAGTTTCCCTCCTGAGTTGATCGGAAACGTTCAAGGAAGAGTTCCTTGAATTCTGCCCAGCTACAAAAGGGTCACCGACCATCCTCTCAATAATATCACGCCAGTGCATCACCCTCTAAACAGACCACTGCTTCTTGCAGACGTTCTGTCAGAAGCAAGCCATTAATCTCAATAATATCACGCCAGTGCATCACCCTCCAACTTCCGAGGAAGTGAATCAGAAGTATGTTCCGGAACCGTCATTGAAGGGGATGTCGGGAAAGCTGCACCCTTCCCTTTGTTAGCCGCACGACTTGATGCGGTTACAGGAGGAACATTGTCAGTTGTAGGCAAAGGAGCTGACAAGGATTGTTGCTGCAACAACAAATCAAAATGCTTTACCAAGTCTTGAACGCCTCCTTCCAAGGATGTGATATTCGATAGTCCAGCTGTTATCTCATCACGCAAGCCATCCACTTCAGAATGCAAAGAAGTCAAGCATTCTTCGATACCCTTCACCTGCGACGCCACTTCCTTAGCTGTCACCATGGCCGAGGAAAGACGTGCTCTGATACCACTGTTATGTCCCAGAAATTTGACACGCATTTCACAGACTCACAGCAGAATCCAAACCACTAGTACTTCAACAAGGAACTGATATTCATTCAGAGGTAAAGAGGATCACTTATAGTAGGTCGGTTCTTCGAGAGACCGCCGACTCTCCCAAGCACTCTCAGAGTTTTGTACTTAGCAAACGTCTGTCTTCTCTATCCCCCAAAGCCCCTTCTTATACACATCTTATAGCAAAACTGCCTTCCATAATAAATGCCCAGCTGGCCGAAATATAAATGCCCCACTCTTCTTATTCCCAACTAACAAGCTATAAATGCTAAATGCCCTATACTCTTCCTATTCTCAATTGACAAGCTATAAATGCCATAAAAACTCTTATTCTTTCCAGCCATAAATTCCCCCATGTTCAATTATTTCCCCCCCTTGGCCGCCAACTGACCTTTCCCTTTCCTGGTGGTGTATGTAAAATTAATTGGGGGCCTATCAGAATGGTGATGGGATTCCACAATTCTTTTATGGCCTGTTCGTTTCCTCCTAAATCTTATCTCTTAAGAGGAATCTTTTAACTTTAAGAGAAAATTGATTGTCCGTTTCCTCTTATCTCTTATTTCTTAAAGTGCAATCATACAACTTTTTGTATTCCAATGATACCCCAAAAAAGACAAATAAAAACTCTCATATATGGGGTCAAAATGGTTTTTTGATAGTTTTCATAATTCAGAATTCAGAACAACATTCTCTGCATTCAAAGTTCAGAGGAAAGAAAAGTTCACCAATACCAGTATACCTCTTAATGTAATTATTACACTTTCAGATGTTAGACTTCAGAGCAAACGAACATGCCTTTAGTCTTGATTGTTGCTAGTTATTGATTATTTCATTTTTTATTAATTATTTAATATGTTAATAGTTTTTAAGATATTCATTTGCTAATTATTAAATATTATTTAATGGACCTATGGAATTTATTTTATTTTTTAATAATTCATTTTTTTTTAATTTATATGTATTTTTAAATTATTTTTCATTTTTAATAATTTATTCATAAATTTCAATATTATTTTGATTTTAATATTTTTTTTTTAAATTGTTATTTGTATTAATTATTAATTATTTTACTTTTTCATTAATTATTAATGATTTTAATAGTTTTTATGAATTCTTGATTATTTTAGCTAGTAATTATTTTTGTTTGTATTAATTATTAATATTTATTAATATTTTTTCAATATTATTTTGAATTTGATAAATTATTTTTATGAAATAGTGCAAATTGAACTCAAAATTACCAAATTGTCTATTCTAGGGGTAAAGTAGTAAAATCAGGGAAGTTCAGATGCTAAAGGATTAATCCAACACAAACAACCTTAACTATTTAGAACCTCTAAAAAGTAGAAAAGCATTCATGCTGCTTTTCAGATTTCATACACATATAATATCTTTGTAACTTTTCGGATTTTAGATTTATCAAACGCCACCTTAGAGATTTATCATGTTGCAGAATTTCCTGGTCAATATCAATTCCTTTATGGCCCCTGGTGTCTTGTCATGCATGACATTCTTGAAATCATAGGTCCATTTCCCATTTTATCCACATGAATCAAACATGAACTTTGTTGGCATGCAAATTTGGCAGAGAGAAAACGACAAAAAAAAAAAATTAACTCAGGGAAGAGAGATGTGGAGAAGTGGAACTAAAGAATGAGCTTGTATCGCTAGCATAGTAGAAAAAAAAGTAATAATATGCATTTGTGATGTCTAAAAAAGGTAGCATACATTTAAATAACAAACTATAAAATAAGCAATAGTGGCCATTACATAGTTGTCAAGGCGAAGCCTAGGCGATAAGATGCTCAGGGAGGGTCACCTCGTTTAATTGCCAAGATATTTTTTAGATGGTGCTCTTGGATACTTTCATATTCTTAATTTTTTTGAGATAATAAAACAAACATTATTAAACTAAATTATTCAGTTTAAGTTAAATTACCCCTTCCATTTAAATGGAGGCTCAACCCCTCTATTTTTTGAAGATTCTTTTCTTTCTTCCATTTTTTTCACGAATATATTGATTTTCTATGTTTAATATGAAGCTTATACATTTTTTTTTATCAAGACTATAGACAATTAATAGTGAAAGACAGTTGCTGCTTGCTATGGAATCTAGGAAATTACCCTAGGATTCATAGCTTTAATTAAAAAAAAAACCATAGGAAATAATTAATAGTTAAAGATGGGCTTCCTAGCCTCGTCTCGACACCTTGAAAACTATGCCTCTAAGGTCAGCTGCTTTTGCTTTGACAATCAAGAAATACAAAGATTGCTTAACATGTGGAGCAATGAGTTCACATGGTCACAACACTTCTTTTGGCCTTTTCAGAGAGACCGGGCCTAATGGGCCATAGTGCTTTTTTTTTTGTTAAGTAGTGTTCTCTTTATTTCTTATATTTGTTAATGGGCCTGTTAACTTCATTTTAATTTCCTTTAAGTTATTGTTGAGCTAGCCACCCACTTAAGGATAGACATGTAATTAATCTTGATTAGATCAAATTAATAAAATTTTGAGGACTAATTCATATCTTGGTATCAGAGTGGTCCTTCCTCCTTTTTTTGTTTTTCTTTTCTTTTCCCATACACCCTTCTATGAGAAGAGTGTATGGAGAATCAAGTTTCTGATTGATCAGAGAACTATTTTTGCCTAGTTGGTGGAGGGTTTGTAGAGTCAAAACTGGCTATAGATTGCTAAGAAGTGAAGCTACTGTTTTTTGCCCAAAACCTTAGCCAACTAAAGAGATTCTCAGTTACAGGTTAAAGAGAAGGATTGGTGTGGTGCTCAAGGCTTGGGGGGTTCCTTTTTGTTTCCAGAAGAGGGCGGTTGAGGTTGGAAGAAGTTTGTAGAGCTCTGGTAGGAGTAGCTGCTTCTCCCTTTCTCCCAAGTAGTCAGGTATGGTGAAACCTAGATTTTGAGTCTTCGGGTATTAGGCTAACCTCAGTTAGGTCCATAAAGACTGAACAACTTATTTTTTTATTTTTGTTTAATCAACGGAGCAATCTGGAAATGAGATGAAGCAGATTCTAGTATCCGGGGTTGGTCCAACAACTTCCTTTTTGACGAGTGTGGCTACAATTAAACTAGATGGAACAAATTACCTAGCCTGGGTACAGTCTATATGGATTTTTGTTTGCAATAGAGGTAAATTGGGGTATCTCACAGGCAATAAGAAGAAACTTGAAGAGATTGATCTTACATACGAAAAATGGATGTAGGAGAACTACACAGTGATTGAATGGTTAGTCAACTCTATGTAGCCTCACATAAGTCAGCATTACCTCTGGATGACTTCAATCAAGGAGATTTGGGACAATGTTACAGAAACATATTCTTAGAAGTTAAATGCTGCAAGAGTCTCTAAGTTAAAGAATAATGTGAACAATCTGAGACAGGGGGAGAAGAGTATGGCAGTTTACTACTCCATGTTGAAGTCATTGTGATAGGAGATTGATGTTATGGAGACAGTTGTGTGGGAAAGCAATAGGTGTAGAGGCATTCAGGAAACTAGTAGAAAGAAACTGATAGGAAGAGTATGGCAGTTTACTAAGCAAAATATTCTAGACAAGGATGAAGTCACCCTTGCTCAAGCATATTCTGTGGTGAGCAGTGAAGAAAGTAGGTGGCAAGTACATTTATAGGGACCACCTTTAGAGCATTTTGCACATGTTGGGATAAAGCCAAAAGGGCTGAGTGAGAAGAAAGAAGTGATATGTAAATACCATAAGAAACTGAAACATACCAAGGATACTTGTTGGAAACTTCATCTAGAGCTTCTCCCAGACAAGTTTTGGTCCTTTCGGAATAAAAATAAGAACAATCTTAAGAAGAATGGGCAAATAGGGAAGCCTAAGAATGCAAATGTTGCTACAATACTTGAAGGTGGAAATAGAGAAGTTGAAGAAAAATCTGAATCGTTTAGAGTATGGAAGATTGGAGGAAGGAAGTAGAATGTGACTACACAAATTGAAGTCTTGGATAGCAAAGAAGGGAGGAGCTACCTAACAAAAGAGGAAAGGGAACAAAGATGGGAATTGCGCAAATAGCTAGAGGACCATCATCTTCAGGAAGAAATAAGTTGGGGGCAAAAGTCAAGATGCAAATGGTTGAAATAGGGGGATAGGAATGCCAAGTTTTTTCATGGTGTGGCAAGTGGAAGGAGAAGAAACATTATTTCATGTTTAGAGATTGAAGGGGCAACAATTTCCAATCAAAGAGAGATTGCAATGGCATTTGCGGATCATTTTAGGTCTATATTTAGAAGGCCCCTAAATAATAGGGTGTGGCTTGAGGGATTGGAATGGCCAACATTGAAGCTAGAAGATAGGGAGTGGTTGGAAAAGAAATTTGAATTGGAAGAGATAAAGGAGGCGGTATTCTCTATGGATAGATCAAAGGCACCGGGCCCAGATGGTTTTAAAATGGCTTTTTATTAAGATTGTTGGGAGATACTAAAAGAGGACCTAAGGCCGGTATTTGATGAATTCCATACTAGAGGAGTGATTAACCTTGGGCTAAACCTAACTTTCATTGCCTTGGTACCCAAGAAAAGTGATGCAATGGCATTTGCGGATCATTTTAGGTCTAATATTTAGAAGGCCCCTAAATAATAGGGTGTGGCTTGAGGGATTGGAATGGCCAACACTGAAGCTAGAAGATAGGGAGTGGTTGGAAAAGAATTTTGAATTGGAAGAGATAAAGGAGGTGGATTCTCTATGGATAGATCAAAGGCACCGGGCCCAGATGGTTTTAAAATGGCTTTTTATTAAGATTGTTGGGAGATACTAAAAGAGGACCTAAGGCTGGTATTTGATGAATTCCATGCTAGAGGAGTGGTTAACCTTGGGCTAAACCTAACTTTCATTGCCTTGGTACCCAAGAAAAGTGATGCAAACCATCCGAAGAACTACAGGCTGATTAGCTTAGTTAACAACCTATATAAGATCATCACTAAGGTGTTGTCCATTAGAATTAGGAAGGTGCTCCCAGAAATCATAGCAAATAACCAAGGAGCTTTTGTGAAGGGGAGGTAGATAACATATCAAATACTTATAGCAAATGAGAGTCTAGAAGATTTAAAGAAATCCAGGAAAAAAGGGGTGATTTGCAAATTGGACTTGGAAAAGGCTTATTGACTTGGTCGGTCGGTCTTTCCTGTTGGAGGTGATGATCAATTTTGGGTTTGGAGATAAATGGTGCAAATAGCTGATGGGCTGCATTAGGAATTGCCATTTACTCCATCATGTTTTTTGTTTACATTGGTCGTAGAAGTGTTGGAGAGACTAATCTCCAAAGTAGATTCTAGGGACTTGATAAGGGGATGGAGGGTTGGAAGAGAAAACATTACCAATCACACACTTGCAATTTGCAGATGACACAATTCTTTTTTGTGAAGGAGGGGATCTCAATAGGATTAGAAACCTGAAGCTCACTATACAACTTTTTGAGCAAATGGCAAACCTTAAAGTGAATTTTGAGAAAAGTTGTATAGTTGGAGTTAATATGGGGGAAGAAGAGGTATGTGAATGTGTAGACATTTCGGGGTGTGTAGTATCTAATTGGTCCTTAAACTACCTTGGTTTGCCATTGGGAGATAATCCTCAGAAAGATGAATTTTGGGTCCCGGTTGTGGAGAGGTTTGAAAAGAGACTTGCCAATTGGAAGAAAAACTATTTGTCCCTTGGAGGGAGAATCACTCTAATTAGGTCCACACTAGTTAACCTTCATGTTTATTTTTTGTCAGTCTTTAAGATTCTGGTTAGGGTGGCTAATATGTTGGAAAAACTTATGAGATATTTTCCCTAGGAGACAGGGGAGGAGGAGGACCATAGGGTTATGCGGTAGGTGGTGTATAGGAGTAAGGAGGGAGGTTTGGGAATTGGGAACATAAGGAATAGGAACTTAGCATTACTAGGAAATGGCTATGGAGATTTTTATTGGAAAAAGAAAAACTTTGGGTTAAGATAGTGCCATAGTGGGAAGTATTCATGGCGTGGCAGACAATGGATGGGACTCTAGGATTCTAGCAAGGACTACAAGAGCATCTCCCTAGAAAGCTATTCAAGCTATTTTGCCCGTATTCTCTCCTTGGATAAGGTATGACTTGCACTCAGGCAACCTAATTAAATTCTAGGAACATGTTTGAGTTGGGGATTCCCCTTTGAAAGATCAATTTCTAACTCTGTTTGCTACCTCTGCCCTTAAAAATGAACTTGCTTCCTCCTTCCTTGTACCTTCTAACTCACCTTTTGGATTCGGTTGGAACCTGGGTTTGCAAAGAGATATCAGGGGCATGGAGTTAGGCTGTATTTCAGTCTTATTATCCATCCTTGAAGGGATCTTCATAGAGCCAACAAAGGCAGACAATAGAATTTGGACCCTCATTCCTTCAGGTTCCTACACCTGTGCATCTTTCTTTAAGGCCCTAATACAACCTTCTTCTGTTGGACTATCCTTCCCTGTTAAAGAGGTGTGGTGTCAACCTATACCTCCGAAGGTTGGGAGTTGCTGTTAGGATGCCTTTCTGGAAAGAATTAATATAGGAGATTTACTTCAAAGAAAAAGACCCAATAGCTGTTTATCTCCTCATTGGTGTGTCCTCTATAAATCTGATGGTGAGTTTGGATACCATTTACTAATTTCCTGTAAGTTTGCTAAAGCCATTTGGGAATGGTTTATTTCTTTGTTTGTGCAAAACTTATTCACTTCCATGCCCAACTGCTAGACTTGTTCATGGGTCGGGTCGGGCTGGGCTCGAACCAGGCTTTTACTCTTTATTAACAGAAAAATGTTAGGCTCGAGCCCGAGCCCGGCTCCGATAAAAGAAATTCAAAATTTTCCCTATTCAAATGAACATTATCTATTTTAATTCAGATGTCTTTTTCCCCTATTTAAATGAACAATGGGCCTACAAGTGAATTAACAACCTTAAATCAAAAAATTTATTCAAATGGACATCACATAGGGTTTTTACTTACGTTTTACTATAGGTCGGGCCGGGTCGTTCTCAAGCCAGGCTATTTTGGCAAAGCCCGAGCCCGGCTCGAATTTTATGCGGGCCCGGCTCGAATTTTATGCGAGCCCGGCTCGGGCCAAAAAGCCTGTTCAAGCCCGTCGGAGGGTTGGACGGGCCGGGTGGCCTACCGGGCCCATGAACGAGTCTACCAACTGCCCAACAAAAAGGGCCAAGATCATGTGGAGATGTGTTAGGGCTGCAATATGTTGGACTGGGAGGAGACAAATTTTTTAGACAAAGAGAGAAGCTTGGAAGTAATATTTGAGATTATTCACATTAGGGTGATATATTGGTTGAAAACTTTGGAATTGTTTGCAGATTTTTCAGTTGATGAGATGCCAAGGAATTGGAAGGAAATTGCAGAATCGACTTGAGCTAAGAAAGCATCAAGTTCTTGTTGGACCCCTCCACCTCGCGGCTTTATCAAACTGAACTTTGATGGCAGTAGTTTGGGCCATCCATGGACCTTTGGAATAGGGGGAGTGATAATAGATGAGAAAGGGAATCTGTTAGCTATGTATTTTGGTCTAATTGGGTGGGAGATTCCTCAAGGGCTGAGATATTAGGAGCTCTTGAAGGGGTATAAAGGGTCAAAGGCATGCATATTAATAAATTGATCATAGAAAGTGATTATGAAATTGTACCGGACTGGTTAAAAGAGGACAACTCCAAGCTTTGGAACTATAGCAATGAAAAGTGGAAATTTAAGTGGCTGACCAAGGACATTGAAGTTAGTTGTACATGGATAAAGAGAAATGCAAACTCATTGGCATATGGTTTAGCTAGGCAAGGGGTGAACATAAACTCTATTTTTTTGGCTGTTTTGTAATTGATTTACAGTTTGGGTGTACATTGATGTATTAGGGAGTTAAGATTTTTTAGCTCCTTAGCTATTTAATTTCTCCATCTTTAATATAATTCACTGTTATTGACAAAAAAAATAAAAAAAAGAAAAGAAATCTTCTATGGAGCAGTTGGGAGGCTAATTAATCATTTGGAGACCACTGTTGCAACATCCACCCTTTAGGCAACCCTTCTTCATCCGCATTTGCCCACTTAGGTACTTGTGCTTTTGCAAATCATACTACTATTTTAGGTAATTATAAAATCCCTTGGGTTATTGATTTTGGTGCATCAGATCACATGACCAACATATCTAACATCTTTTGCTCATACCAGCTCCTCTGTAGTAGAGAGAAGATATCCCTTGGTGATGGATCCCTTGCCCCTATCTCTGGCAAAGGAGATACCAAAGCCTCTGACACCCTTGTTTTATCCTTTATTTCTTCATGTCCTTAAGCTTAATACCAACCTCTTATTTGATCTATTAGTAGCTTGACTAAATCCATGAACTGCAACATAACTTTGCTTCTTACTCATTGTGTTTTCTGGGATCTAAAATCTCAGAGGATGATTGGGAGTAGCCATGAGGCAAATGGAATATACTTGCTGAATTCACCTTATAGAAGTGTTGGATCACCTGATGGATTAGCTTTGGAGTGTTTTATCAAAGTCAATTGATAGAGTCATGTTATGTCATTTGCATTTGGTCATTTACTTTTTTCAAGTCATTTGTTTTCCGACATGTTTAAGGGAATACCTTTGTTGAGTTTTCATTGCGAGTCATGTCAACTTCCAAAATATTGTAGTCATGTGTTTTTGGCTAATCCATTAGAAGTCTTGGACCACCCTAATGGATTAGCTTTGGAGTGTTTTATCAAAGTCAATTGATAGAGTCATGTTATGTCATTTGCGTTTGGTCATTTACCTTTTTTTTTTCTTTAAGTCATTTGTTTCCCGACATGTTTAAGGGAATACCTTTGTTGAGTCTTCATTCTGAGTCATGTGAACTTGCAAAATATTGTAGACATGTTTAAGTGGTTTTTGAAAAAGTGCTTATTGTGTTTTTGGCTTGTCTTGGCTCGCCACGTAATTTTCAAAATACCTATACTACTTGCATTTGAAAGAAGTGCTTTTTCACAGACCACTGATAAGTGCTTATTAGGATAAGCACTTATTCTATAAGCATTTATTTATCCAATAGTACTCCCTAATAGGGGCTTAAAACCAAATCGTCTTGTGTGTGCATGGCTAGGTGATTTGGTTCGATTAGTTCATATGGTTACAATACTTTTTTGCAAGTGTCCAATAAAACATAAACATTCTAGCGAGTGTATGCTTGTTGTTGCTACCCTAGGTGTGATACATGAACTACCCGCTATCATATGATAAAGAGTAGACTATGTCTAGGATCCACTACCTCACTAGGAATATCAAGAAATACGAGGATAGCCTAACATGTGGGGTGTTGAGTTCACATATTCATAACACCACTTGTGGCCTCTAAAAAAACCCACCCAGTGAGTGCATGTCTGGGTGATATGATTTTCATGAGTTCACATAGAACAATTTTTTTGCAATCATCCAATAAAACACAAAGATGCTGCTATCAATCAAATGAAAAACCAAATGACCTAATGAAGGTATGTTTGTGTCACTATACCAAATGATACAAGAACAACCCACTATCATATAAATTAAAGACTACTTCAAGGATATACTACCTAACTATGACAATCAGGTAATACCAAGGTAGGTTAACATGTAGACTGACACCTAGGTGATATGGCACTCATGGAGGGCCGCCTCACTTAATTGCCAAGATATTTTTTACATGGTACTCTTGGATGTTTTTACGCTCTTAACTTTCTGAAATTATAATAAAATAAAACATACATTATTAAACTGAACTATTCGGTTTGAGTTAAAATATTAATTTTTTTATTATCTTTCTTATTTGTTAGGGTTCAATACTTCAATCAAGATGTATACTGTCCTGAACCCTTGAAGACTTCAAAACTTGAACTAATAAGCATGGAAGAACTCAAAATTTTGTCCAATCAACACATTGATTTTCTTCTTTCATCCTTTATTTTCTTTTCTTCTTTTTTCCAGGACAAAGATAGAGGTTCAGCCCCACTATTTTCTGAAATTTATTTTCATTCATGAATATGTTGATTTTCTATGTTTTAAATGAAGTACATATATATAATGAAGATTATATAGTGAAAGATGGTTGCTGCTTGCTATAGAACTTAGGGAATTACCCTAGGATTTATGGTTTGTATTCAAAAAAGTTCCATCACCTAGGTGACATGGTACCCCCCTATTGCCCAGCCTTGCCTCCGCACCTTGAAAGTTATGGGTCCTTACTTCTCTACCATCATCTTAAACCATTTTAATTATGTTTACATAAGGAAGAAACTATCACCGATAAATTCCGACCTCTAAGACCTACAAAAATTGTTAAAAGGGAAAAAGAAAAATCAAAGAAATCCCTAAAATGATGTCCAGAAATAAAATCTGGATATTCTTGAACAGATAATAGAACTTATAAATTCAAACATAAATAACAAAGCTGGTAACTTCTTTCATTAAATAAGCAAGATGAATCAGAAAAAGTTGCACATTTAAGAGTTTCTGTTAATATAAACAGGTGCATTATGTGTAGGGAGGAAACACCATTGACCTCCTAAAACATAACATTGCTGTAAACACATAGGATATCTTTTTCTCTTTGTTTAGAAAGGGGATGTTTAGTGTAGGATACACTAATAAACTTTTGGAACATGGTCAAGGATTTGGAGTAGGTCCTAAGGTAGTAGAATTTGTGCTGCATTTTATCCTCAACTTTACCTGGACATGGCATACTCAAGGATTTGGCAGGTATTGTCATTTTTTCATGGCACCAAGTGGGATATTTCTTTGTAAAATTGTGCTTAATTGACAATTCCACCAAGATCTCTTTGTTATTGGGGAAGAACCCACATGAATCAGATTTTTTTTGAGGATTGTATTGAGAAAATGCACACCTTTGCACATGCTGTGCTGAAACCAGCACTTGGTATTGTCATGCAATGGTTGAAAAGCATGTCAAGTCAGAATAGAAAAAAAAAACCTCTTATGTTATTAATATGCATTAGTTATTTTTTATATAATGGCTTCTCTTATTATTATTATGTGTTTCCTTAATCTATTTCATCTTATAAATATGTTGTTGGAACCTTTAGCCTCTATATCAAAAAATAAATTGTGTTTCTCTCCATCTGTCTATCATCTCTCTCTATTTCTACATTTTCCTTAGATTGCCCTTCAGTTTCCATTTTATGCAAGGCATTGAATTTCTATTTTGTGCTTAAAAGTCCATTTGGGGGTGCGCACTATCTCTTTTTGGGTGTAGTTGGATTCCTCCATCAAATTTGCAAAGCCTTTTTTCCCCTTCTCTCTTCAGGTGCCAAAGGAAAAGGGGAAGGACTATGTGGAGATGTTTGAGGACTGCAGTTTGTTGGGCCCTATGGGAGGAAAGGAATTCAAAAATTTTTTCTGAAGTAGAAAAAGCAATGAAGAATTGAGAGAATTGATCCATATAAGGGTAGTACATTGGCTGAAATCATCAGAGCTGTTTACAGACTTCACAATGGATGATTTGTTGAGGAAGTGGGGTGAGATTGCTAACTGCACCTATACCAAAGCAATCTTGGATGTGTCTTGGACTCCCCCACCGGCTGGCTTCTTAAAACTAAACTTTGATGGGAGTAGTCGGGGGAATCTTGTACAATCGGGGATTGGAGGTGTGTTTAGGGATGAGAATGGGTTTGTCTCTGCCATGTTCTCTAGCCCAATTGGAGTGAGTGACTCTCTCAAGGCTGAAATCTTTGCAGTTATGGAAGGAGTTCAAAGAGCCAAGGAATTGATTATAAGAAAACTCATCATTGAAGGGGATTCAGAGGTGGTGGTAGGGTGGCCAAGTAAAGAAAACAGCAGATTATGGATGTACAGTAACAAGAGGAGGAAGTTTAGGTGGCTGGTTCAAGAGATGGAAGTTAAGAATAGCTGGGTGAAAAGATCAACTAACTCTTTTGCGGATGGGTTAGCTAAGCAAGGAGTCGAGAGGGAGTCAATGTTTTGGGCACAAGTGAACTTTTTTTTTTTTGTTCTTGGGAGTGTTAAACTCCTTTTGGAAGATAAGAAAGTTTATCTTCCTCTCTGTTATTACTTTTATGATTAAGTAATGAAATGTTGTTATTGATAAAAAAAAAATGAAACGTAGCCTTTGCAGCGTTGTAATACATGATCTTATATTTCTACTGCAACTTGTAATGCTTAGAAAAGTTGCATTCTGTGTAGTTTTATGGTACACATTTGTATTTCTGTTTGGTTATATTCTTATGTCTTTAAGTTTTTAATTCTTTTTGAGGGATTCCAATAGTCATTATTTATTTATTTTTTTGATCAATAACACTTTCATTACCTCATCAATTGAATATTTACAATAGGAAGACAAACACGCTTATCTTCCAAGAGCAACAAAGAACCTCAAGAAGAGGAAAAAAAGAAAGAAAGAAAACACACTACAGTTACAGCTTAGCCCAAAACAGTGAGTCCCTTTCTGCCCCTTGTTTAGCTAAACCGTCAGCTAGGGAGTTAGCCTATCTTTTAACCCAACGTATCTTAATTTCCATCTCCCACACCAGCCACTTGAATTTCCTCCTCTCATTATTGTACTTCCATAAGCCATTATGATCTATCAGCCACCCTATCACCACCTCTGAATCCCCTTCAATTAAGAGTTTCCTGATGTTGAACTCCTTAGCTTTCTGGACTCCTTCCATAACTGCAAAGATCTCAGCTCTAAGGGAGTCACCCATTCCAATTGGGCCTGAGAACATGGCAGAAATGACCCCATTTATTCCAATAGTCATTATTCAAAAACCATCTAATACTCTCTTTTTGTTTTGCATTTTTCTAGTTTAAATTATTTATATATTTTTGCATAGCCGTGTCATGTTGCCAGAGCTTTTAGAGTCGAACACTCCAGACACCTCTTGACACTTTCTTGGCACCCGTGCCATGGTAACACCAGTTATTCATTTCACCATCTGTTGGGTAATATGGAAGGGCAAAAAACCGTATTTTTTAAAGGAAAGAAGCATCTAATTAGAGGATCATGTGCAAATATCAGATTGTTTATTCTTGACTACATTTTGTGGTCTATGGAGTTTGAAGATTTGAAAGGGGTATATCATATGGTTGTGGTTTTTGGGATGTAGCGGAATTTGTTGATAACATTGTATGCAGTTAAATGCTTAGGGATGGGCTGCTTGATTCCCATCACTGTGACTTGTGTCCTGATAAAGAGTACTGGAGGCTGCATATAGATATTATGCTTTTAACAAAAGCAAATTAGATTTTACATGTTAGAACAATATTGCTGAAATATAGGATTATTTTACTGAATTTGTTGGGAATTAAAGATAAATGGATAATTTACATACTACATGCTTCAATAATTAATGTATGGAACTTATGTCTGTCTGACTCTCTCCCCTGTTTGGCAGTGCAAAGCAATGGCGTGATGGAGATTGGATGTGCACAAATTGCAATAATCATAATTTTGCTTCTAGATCACAATGTAATAGGTATGTATCATAGTTTCTACACATAGTTTACTGAAAATTTTTGGTCATTTAGTGATTTAAGAATCTAGGCCATTTCAAACCGTGGACCATGGCTTTATGAAGAGATTTTGCAGCATCACTTATTGCACTCTCTTCTCTGGAATCATATTGACAAGCCACAACTGAGCATTATTGCTTTTACATCCTTTGGAGCATCCTCCAGAACCAATGGCACTGGCATATGAACGGATGCCGTCACTTCTGCAGGAAAATTTGGTCAATTACTGCCCTTCCCACAACATATTCCTTAGTCATCTCTTTTATTCAACCTCTGATTGCATCTCTTTTTATTTCATATAATGGTCCTTAACCTTATTTTATTTATCTTAACCCTTTAATTTCATTTCTTTCTTTTTTTATTATGATTTTCATTATTCAATTCTTTTTTTTTGTAAGATAACAAAGAAAAATGATTTCATTAAAAAAAGCACAAAAGGAAGGTGATAAGATATCACCCGAGAGAACAAAACTAAAACACCTCTAACAAAAGTTACAACTCATCTGATCCCTACAACAACCTCAAATGAGTAACAGAAACACCAACTACCTAACACACTTAGACATACAAAAGATTGGAAGGTTCATGAGACCCCTTACATAAACCTCCATTCCTCTATTAATCTTCCCCTTCAAACACTTCCTCTTGTCCATCATCATCATCATTCCAGCTCTCTCCGCCTTCCCCTATTACGAACTGTATTCATCCTTTCCTCCTTTTTCAACTCCTCGAAAGCTTTTCTAGCAAAAGCCTCCCCCCCCCCCCCCCCCAAAAAAAAAAAAAATAATAATAATAAAAATAAAAATTAAAAAGAAAAAATAAAAAATAAAAACAGCCCTAGCCCCTTGCCAACCTCTACAGCTCTGTTAACTATTTCCCCAAGGGTCACACTTGCCTCCCCATCTTTCCTTCTGGGTGAGCGTCCTGGACTTCCACAAAAGTTTTCTAAAGAAAAGACCACTGACTGAGTCTCTGGCTCGTTGTGGGTTTGAGACTCCCCACCAATTGTCTCTGCCATCTGAACTCTTGGCTTCACTTCCCTTCTCTTGACAACTCTTTTGTACTTATTTGTAGGACCTTCCATCCAATTCTTACTATCTAATTCTGTGCTATGTCCTAACCCTCATCAATCTTGACAACCCGAGATTTATGTCAACAATTAATAGCTAAAGTTCTTCCTTTTGTTTGCTTTCATTCTTTCCCAGATTATTCTCTTCTTCCTTGGCTACTATACTAGCATTTATCTCTTCTACTGTTTATAACACATATTCCTGGTTTCTGCTGAGCTGCAAAAATGTTTGTGCCATATAGCCTGTGCATTCAAAATGGGAACAGATGAACTTTTTTTATCCTAGTCTTTGATGCATGACCAGTGTCTAGGCTTTGAACCATAACCTTTTTACAATTGTATATGCAATCTTTCATGTGTCAGATGCACCAATTTTTTTTCTTTGAACCATAACCTTTTTACAATGTATCACATCAAAATTTCCAGTATTACCTAAATATTATACATAAGTTTTTCCCTCCATGTACATCAGCTTATTTGAAGTACCTTATTTATATAGAACACTAAGAGCACTAAAGTTTTTCCAGTATGCTCTGTGCCAGACACATCTTCATGTATGTGCTACATAGGTAAAAAGCAAAGACCTCAAAAAATGTCATTGAATTCTATCAAAAAAAAATTCCTGAAATGCTTGCAACAACTGGATAATTGAAACAGTTCAGGAGGGAAGACAACACTCTTGGATATGAATTTTCTTAAAGTTGAGACCAAAGTACAGTTTAGTATAATCTTAGGGAAATAGGAAAAATAAAATCCATTGACCTGAGATGAAGATAATTCTTTTCCAACTTAAGCACCATAGAAAACTACAGCCTGAAACTTAAGGGATCCGTATGTTCTCACTAGAAGACTTTGAATTACTTTTGGACCTTCTAAAAAGTAATGTTCTGTTGTATAGCGGTAAATTGGCTTGGCTTGTCGATTTTCTGTGGACTGTGGTGGCATCAGCAGCTACAAAAGAATTAGAATTAGTTCATAATCTAAAATAGTTTAAAAGTCAGCAGGGATCTGTTTGGATTGATTTGTCTTCTAGCTTACATTTCAAGCTCGAGGCTTAAGGTTTTTCTCTAGGATCTAGTGGGTGGAGCATATCTGCTTATTGTGGCATAATAATTGAAAGTTTGTTATCCTTTTTGCTATTCTCAGGTGTAAAATTCAAAGAGATGCACTTAGTCAGCCTGTAAATGCATAGGTGGCAATTGTTTGGAGGGTTTGGTGTTGTAACTTTTACTGGTTTGTCTTGAGGTTTATTTTGGATATCACGTTGCAATAGAAAGGTGAAGCTTCTTGTAATTGCAGTTATTTTTAACTCTTTTTATTTGTTTCTTTCTAAGGTATTAAAAATCGGTTTGTCATAAACAATGCTACTTTAAGAGCAGTACTGAATTCTTTCTCTGTTGATATCTTGTTTTGAAAATTATATCCTCTGCAATTGGTGAATCACCTCAGGTTTGCATTTAGAAACTGTTGCTTCCTTAATGGGTACGACCCACCCTTTTGACGTAGCAAGCAATTTCAAGTCTAGATGGAGCACATGAGAAAGCATCATAAATAAATGCTTGATGTTTTCTCAGGCATCAAGGCTGTAGAACTTTGTGACAGGAATACAACTAATCAAAGGCCCATTAATGTAACATCGAGACTGAAGATCCTTTCCCTAAACAACCTTCCCTATAAGTTCTTTAATTATGTTTTTGATGCCGCGCCATTCAGGTCGGGGGAGAGGATCAGGGATAAGCAAAAGATTCACCGTACTTTGTGACAATGGAATACGGTTACCATCTTCAATGCTGTCCAAGTGGAAACAGAAAGGAGCAAAAAAGGTAACGATTCTCTTCTATTGAAAACTTGAAATTGAGGACAGCTTTTCTATTTTCCATCTCATGAAATCAAGCACTATGGTCGATGAAGGGGCCTTTGCTTGGTTGTATTGTTTTTAGTTTTTACAAAGAGTTGATAAGGACAACAATCATCACTTCCAACTATACTCACCGTACAGTGAAGTTCTCATGGAAGATGGTGGATTAGAATTGGTTATTCCTGTCACTAATTTCGTGTTCAAGGTGTCATTCCAAGAACCAAGGCATTTAGGCTAATCACGTCGTTGAGTTCAAATCAGCCCACAATACACCGTGTATTGTGAACTTCTCCCAATGATGACATCATCATCTCTGGTATCACCATCATCGAGATGTTTCCAATACACTGCGGGGATGTGTTGTGGGACGTTGTGGGGGGCTGATTTGATCTCACGTCGGTTGCTCGACTGTTTCTATTTCTAGTTCTAGGTTTAGATGTAAACCTGAACTTCAGTTCATCCAAGAGTGATTTGACTACATGATCCCTGGTTGGTTGCAATAAATTACAATGTTACTTAAAGCATTAAAAAACACGAGAGGTTGGGACATAATCTCCTCAGTGGATATTGGCATCTTCGGAATAGAATTGGTAAACACTGTTCCCAACAAGCCATATGGATCACTAATGGGTGGGTGTCAATGCATTGGTAGGGGTGTCGATTGGATTGGATTTGGTCCAATCCGATCCAGTCATGTGAGTCCATTACAAATGGACCAAGTCCAATCCAATGAATAATTTGGATCATTTTGGACTGGTCCAATTCAATGTTTGGACCGTTCACTTTGTTGAAATTCATTTTAATTTAGATTGGTTTCAATCCAAATCTAATCCACTGATACCTATATTTTTATCTTATATCAATGGACCGGATATTGGCTTAATCCAACCAAATCCAATATAAATTTGGATGGACCAGGTCCATTCCAATCTAATAAATATTTTGGACCGAATTGATCCAATCCACTGTCTTTTTGGTCCATCCAATCTGTCCAAAACTGGTCCATTAACACCCTTATACATTCATAGTTTGGTACTGATTTTCATGGAGAGAGCGTTTCATTTAGGGAAAGATGCATGGCAGGAGTTGATTGTTGCAAGTGCAAACCATCATCAATGATGTTACCTTTTCAAATGTAGCCCGATGGACAATCTTGTCCATCTACACGCTTGCATGCAAATGTAGGTTAATAGGGCAGTCGAAAACTTTGGGTGGTCCACAAGAAAGACCGTTTCCAATTAGTAGTGTGGTTCAAAGTATTGATACATATCATAAATACGTATTGATTGTTTAGGTTGCTGATACATGAAATCAAAGTTCAAAATATCGATACGTCTGATACACCAATAGGGGTCAAGGTTCAAAGTTTTGTTACGTATTGACCCGTATTGGTCGATACGTATCGTATCTTTGAGGTTTCGACATGAGGAACAGTACCAAATCTTTAGTACCATTCCTTTTCGTCGTTCCAAAAGCATATTGTGCTCGTATTGGTAATGTTTCGGTGAGTATCGGCCTATGATGCTATATCCACCGATACGTTACCGATACGATAGCATATCGATTGATACAATGCGATTTTACTGTTGCGGAAAACAAAAAAAAAAACTCCATTCGAAAGAGGGCTTCTAAACCCATTTTAGAAGCCCTCTTCCCAAAGCTCTCTAGAAACCTTCATACCATTCTTGGAGATTGAAATCTAACCAAAACCCACCAAAACATCCACAAATTTCCAAGGTCCAACAAGATTTTCAAGATTGTTAAAAAATGAGTTAAAATATGTATGTGTTTTCAATTTTTTTACAATCTCAGCCAATGTTTTTGTGTCTTTTTAGTTTGGATGCTTAGAAACATCTTTGTGTATGTTGATATATTATTCTTGTGCAAAAAATCCTATTTATTTTGCTCCTGTATGTAGATCTTTGTGAATATTTAAAAATTTTCTAGAATATTAAAAATCTGAAAGAAATGAAAATTTTAGTTTTTTTTTTTTTTTGTGATCTACCTCTAAAAATTGATTATGTTGTAGATCTATGGATGATCTATCATGTCCATAGATCAATTTAAATTTCTTTTAAATAATTGATTTTTCATTTTTTTTTATTTTTTTGAATAATATATAGATAATTTCTTCAGTTTTTTGTGATCTTACCCTATAGGTTGAGTATGTTGTAGAGCTCAGAATGACATCAATATATTGAAATATCATGTGAAAATTTTAATTTGTTTTTTATTTTTATTTTTAGATTATAAATATTTATTTATTTCTCTAATTTTTTGTTACAATTAAATTCTAATAATAAATATTTACAATAAATATATGGATGGTCTATTATGTCCATAAACCCATTCAATTTTTTTGTTACGTATTTACTTGTTAAATTTTAGTTCAATTTTTATAATAAAACATGCAAAATAATTATTTGAATAAAAATAAATAGTTATTTAAAAAATACAGAAAAATGTTTGATTCAATAGTTACAAGTTTTACATAATTATTTGATTCAATAATTGTTAATTGCTTAATTGGATTAGATAACGCTTGGAAAATTGTTTAAAACAATTAAAAAGATTTTTTAGTAATATTTAAAAATGTTTAAAAAATACAAAGAAAAGGCATTGGCATATTTCACATGATAATCTATAATTTGAATATGAATATAATTGTGGCCTCGAAAATATGTAAACATTTATTATTTATTTAATTGTATATTTGCATTAGATAATAATTGAAAAAAATATTTAAAAAATAAAAATTTTCATAATAACAATTGAAAATTAATTTACTAATACATTAACACTTATAATTGGATAATTTATATTATAATTAAACTTTTATGTGATTCATGACTTCATATAAAGTTTTAACTTTTAAACTTCATATTGGGATTCAAATGTTGAATTTGTAAATTATAATAGATTTAAAATTTGAAGTTGAACTTGGAAGATTGGAACTCAATTAAGTATTTTATTAAATAGTATGTTTTTGTTCCCATTTGTTGATTATAATATGCTTTTTTTTTTTATAAAAACCCATTAAAACATGTGATTTTTATGTATAAATAGTTCATTTAAGTCTTATATTTAGTGATATTGATGTTTATGTGTGATTTATTAGAGTATTTATAGCATTTCCATGTGTTTTCACGCATATATTAATTTTTCATCCATATCCATGTCATGGGTATCCCAATGTCTCTTAAATTTTCCCTTCCGATACGCATAACGTTTCCGATACTTTGAACCTTGATAGGGGTGTATCGGGCTGTAATGGTACTTTTTTTATTTTTTTCAAAACCGGTTCAGGGAGCGGTTTAAGGCTCCACCCACTGTATCAGAGCTCCCGAAACAATACGTATTGGCCAATGTGGATTGGTACTTTAAACCTTGCATGAAAT
This sequence comes from Nelumbo lutea, assembly GCF_056320005.1. Taxonomy (NCBI): domain Eukaryota; kingdom Viridiplantae; phylum Streptophyta; class Magnoliopsida; order Proteales; family Nelumbonaceae; genus Nelumbo; species Nelumbo lutea. The sequence continues at coordinate 55,791,617 of NC_142689.1, read as the reverse complement.
TTGTATAATTAAGTAATTTTTATACATGAAATACGAGATAGCATTAATATAGATTCCCAAAGACTAATACCCTTCCTCTATCTCTTTTTCGAATTAATTGACGTGTAAAAAATCAGTTCCTCTAATATCCTTCCTTTCTCTTTCACTGCTGGGAGTGTCGACGTTTTCACACAATGCATGAAAAATCAGTATTGAGCATCGATACTTTGAAGCTTGCCTGGTCCATGCTATTTATACTTAATACAGTGCTAATTTTCACTTATAATCTTTCCTTGAACTGCACATATCTCGGCCGAGCGAGCACTTTAGAGAGAGAGAGAGAGCACATTTGGTAATGCTCTGTTGGAAACTTGGAATGTTTTAAAAATTGACCCAAAAGTGAAACTGCTTCAGCCACCGGTTTTTGGGTCAATGGTTTGGCCGTCCAATTTGAACGGACAGCCAGTTAAATTAAAAAGATAAAAATTTTAAGAAATAATTAATATAAAAATAACAAAAACCATTATCCAGGTCAAATGGATCAACAGTTTGACCATTCAGGTCAGCAAGTCACTGGCCATGTCAATGTTTTTGGCCAAAGAACAGGTTTAGGGTGAAACGGAACCCATTGCCTGGATGGTTCCCAGGCCAAATGGTCCAACCATTTGGGTCAACAGTTATAAAACACTGGTTGGAAAATTAAAGCCCCGTTTTGTTTGCAGGAATAGGGATCTGGAATTGGAATTGGAATGGGTTATTCTAATTTCAACTGTTTGGTTGGGCGTAATTGGAATCCCATTCCCATTCCTTCTAGAATGGCATTCCCCCATTTGAGGGAATGACCATTCCCTGCCCCTCCCCTAGGAATGAAATCCTATTCCTGCTGATTTTAATTCCCATTCCCATTTGAATCAAGCAGACTATGGGAATGGACCATTCCGATTCCAACTCTGGAGGATTTCGATTCTGATTCCGACTACAAACCAAAAGGACCTAAGAAAGATTAAAAAAACACTGGTTATAACATCTGACGTTACAACTCAAAAATTAAGAAAGATTGTTAGGGATGATCATGGCCCTTGCCCGGGCTGGGCTTAGCCCCTATGCTAAGGGCTCAAGTCTGGGCCTTGGCGTACATGATCATAGATCAAGTCTCGTTCCAGGCAAATACATTACAAGGATAAAAGGAGGTTTAAATTTTAATTTTTTCCTTGGTTAAATGTATTAAATTAGATTTAAAAATTAATATACTTGGACAACCATTGTTTCCATAAAATATGAAAATATATTCAGATTTTGATTATTTTTACACGCCATAAAAGTTGAATCAGAATAATCTTTTAACTTTTAAATCTAATTTGAGTACAGTAAAAATTAAAATTTAGATGTCTTCTTATCTTTTTTCTCTTATAATGCATTTAAAGTCATAAACTCGGTCCAAGCTGACGTTTCAGGCCTGGGGTTTGGGCTGAGCCAAGCCTGGGCCCGAACTAGAGACCTTAGCATAGGTGCTTACCTCGGTCCATGATCACCATCAAGAAAGACTACAAAAAACATAAATACCAACCAATCAAATAAGCCCAAGTACTTGTGCAACTTCATAGCATAAATAAATCAATTACTAACCATGTTACAAATTACAATGGCTGATATAAACAAACATCGTCCATGCAAAGTTGTGCGAGGAGTAAGGCCAATTTCAAACTTCAAACTTTAAAGCAAGAAATGCACCTTCCATGGAGCTAGAGGTGTGATAGTGACTCGTAATTTCCAGTCAGAAGGCCGAAAAACCTTAGATGTGCTTCAACTTGCTCTGGTTGACTTATGGAGGTGTTTTTCTTTGTCTTGGCTGTGTCCAACTTGTTGCCTGTTGAGAGGAAATTTAGATTAATAATACAATCATCCAGAAATTGCTTCTTGGATTTCCTTTTATTGTTTTATTTTTATTGATTTTTTTTTTTTTGGTGGGGGGTGGGGGGTGGGGGGGTTGAATGCCACTCAAGCATAGACTTGAACAAATTTAGCACGTTGAAGCGCAAAATACAAGTCCAAATTTATCATTATTGGAATGTTTTTTACTTTGACAAGTTTATTAACTAAATGCATAAAAAAGGAACAGGGAGAAAAAGTGCACTCAAATGCACCTTTAGCAATAGCAAATAGAAAAGAAATTAAATAAAAATGAAATTAGTCACGAAGCTAACCTGTCAGTTGAGAGAGAAATTATCCTTCTATTCAACCTATTTAAGACAAGTCAAGCATTCTCTTTCAGCTCTTGCTCCTCTCTTTTAAGAGTGTAAAAATCCAACATTTCATCTTCCACAGGGTGGGTCTTGCCTACTATGACAAGGCAATGCAAAGGTGCTCCAAAATCAACTGTGAGCAACTCTTTCATCGAACCTGAAACTATGATCTGATCTTCACTTCCAAGACGGGAAAAACCAACACAAGTTGCATCTTCATTGTATGCTGCAAACAAGCAATGGCACAAGCAATATTGATACAATGTGGTATTATTCAAAAACAGTGCATGAAAATCAGCATCTTAAAATTCGAGTAGATAACAAGACAGGAGGAAACAGTGCATCATTATAATTTCTCAATGCACAAGGCATGGATCCAAATTCGATGTTGGAAGTTATCTAATGGATACTTGTGTTTGCTGATGACATGGCTGATGATATATGCAACTACAGGTTTATGATCTAGTTCAAGTTGAGAGAGGATTTGTTTCAAAGGAACAAATTCAGAAAGCAAACAACAAGGACCATCCTAATCTGGAAACATGATTTTTATCAATGCTGGGATATCTTTTGAATTGAATAATCCTGCAGATGGAACAAGTTTCACTCTAAATCAGCTATATTTGCCTCCTAGGAACTTTCCAAGTTCCAAAACTAATGATAGAAATAATAATACATAGAAATTTTTTTCATTCAAGTTTTATCCAAATTCCAAAATAGCTACTTCTCATACTAGCTATATTTTATCAGTAATAGAAAACAGAAATTTATTAAGTTAAAGAAAGATTAGTACAACAAGAGGTTGCAGCTTTTCATGACAAATCAAACCTCTGAGCATAGCCCCCTGCTATCTCAACTCAATACAAGATTTTACAATAGCCTAATACAGCTGGTTTTTAGTTAATCCCTTGCTTCGCTAAACCGTCAACCAAGCTATTGGAAGATCATTATACCCACTGTATTTCTATTTACATATGCCTTTATATCCCTTCAAACCTTCTGATCTCAATTCTACAACTCCCTATCAATAACTGGAATTCATTAGATCAAAAGAATTTAGTTACAGTGCTCCAAAGAGAGATAATCAGGCTTAACTCTCTCCAGGAAGATATCAAAAAAGAAAAAGTTACAGAACAGCCCAAAACATTTGATCCCTTCCCACCCCCTGCTTTGCCAAAGCATCAGCAAATGCATTTGCTGTTCTCTTGACCCACTGAAACTTGATTTCCAGTCCTCTAGTTAGCCACTTAATCTCCCTCCTCTCATTAGCATATTTCCAAAGTCCACTACCCTCTTGTAACCAACATAAGACCAGCTTTGACCTTTGAGTCCCCTTCAATGACCAACTTTTGTATATTCAGTTCCTTAGACTTCCTTATACCCTCCAGTGCTGCATAGGCCTCAGCTTTGAGAGTCTCAAAACCCAATGGTACCTGAATACAAAGCAAGCACCTCCCATCCTCATCTCTGAAAACCCCTCCTACACCTGATGGACCTGGATTTCCCTCACTACTTCCATCAAAGTTTAGCTTTATAAGTCCACTTCCTGGTGGTGACCACACAAGACGAACTAAAGAGCGAGCAGGAGCAGAATTTGCCACCTCCAGCCAGCTATTCAGAAAAAACAGGTCCAAGGATTTCAGCCAATGTACCACCCTCACTATTACTACTTCAATAAGGCATTCTTTACTTCTTTCAACTTTAGAGAAAATTCTGGTGTTCCTTTCCTCCCAAAGAGTCCAGCAAACAGCAGTCCTCACACATCTCCACATTATCTTTCCCCTTTTGTTTGGCCAACCAAAGAATAAGCTAAACAAACCTTGAATGTTTGGTGGTGGGGTCCACCTACAACTAAAAAAGGAAAGAAACCATTCCCAAAGATCAGTAGAAAAGGGGCAAGAAACTAACAAGTGGTAGGAGCTTTCACCATTAGCCTTGCAAAGAATGCGCCAATTCGGAGACAAGCATCAAAAAGGCCTTTTTCTTTGGAGTACGTCACAAGTAGACCTGTTCATGGACCGGGCCGGGCTGGGCTCGGGCCAGGCTTTCACTCTGTATTAATAGAATTTTCTAAGGCCCGAGCCCGAGCCTGGCCCGACCATCGAGCCTACAACTTGGGCCCAAGCCCGGTTATCATAAAAAGCCCGAAGCCCGGGCCTGGGCCCGAGCCTGAAATTTAGCCCATACTGTTAGCGGCTGAATAGAGAGAGAGAGAGAGAGAGAGAGAGAGAGAGATTATAAAGAAAAGAATAAAAAATGTATATATTAAATTATAAATATCACATTATTTATATATTTTATATAATATATAAAATACATATTATATATTTTATAAAATATATAATGCTGAGTCGAGCCGAGCCGGGCTCAAGCCGGACTTTTTTGACAAATCCCGAGCCCGGCCCAAAACACAGTTGGGCTAAATGTGTTAGGCCCGAGGTCAAGCTCGCTGGCCTAATTACATGACCAAACCCGACCGGGGTGTGGGCCGGGCCGAGCCATTGAGCTACCCGGCCCATGACCAGGTCTAGTCACAAGTATTACATCTTTCGAGGAAGGCTTCCCAACAAAAGGCTCCAATCCTTGGAGGAATAGACTCACCCCAAACATCCTTAATTGGAAAGTTTTGTGCAAATGGGTTGGATGAAGGTAGTAGGGACTTGAAGAAAGAGGCACAAGAGAAGGTTCTAGAGGGAGTTAGGGTCCACAGTCTCTTATCCCTCTAAAAGGGTTCCAACACCACCCGGTCTAAGATTTGAACCAGACTCATGACACTTTCAACCTCTACATCCCTTAAGCCTCTTCTAAGCCCCAGATCCCAATCAAACCCATAATTAGATTGAGAAGGAACTAGAAACCTGGACACAACCTTGCCCTTAAACTGAGAGAGTGAAAACAAGGAAAAGAATTGGTCTTTCAAAGGTATCTCACCCACCCAAATGTGCTCTCAAAACTTTACCTAATTCCCAGAGCAAAAGTCATAACTAATGTGCTGCAAAAAGGAAGGAAGAATGACATGTATAGATTCCCAAGGAGAGGCACCAACAGACCTTGCCAAAGTCTGTGTCCCAGCCATCATTTGCCTAACCATGAATACTTAAAATTACCCTCATCCATAGTTTATCCCTCTCACCTCCCAACGTCCATAGCCATTTCCCCAACAAGGCTTCATTTTTTCCTCCGAATGTTACCTAAACCTAACCCTTTGTCAGCCCTACTCCTAGAGACTAGTTCCCAATTCACCCTATGATCCTTCCTCTCCCCCCTAGTTCCCACAAGAAGTCTCTCATCAACTTCTCCAAACTCCTACTTATCTTCACTAGGATCCTAAAAACCGATAAGTAATACATAGGCAAACTAGCTAGTAGACTTCATCAAAGTAATTCTACCACCCAAATATAAATAATTCTTTTTCCAAGAGACCAACTTTTTAGCAAATCTATCAATTGCAGGGCTCCAAAAGCTCTCTTTCCTCGGGTTATCCCCTAAGGGCATCCCCAAATAGTTCAGCGGCCATTGAGACATCGTACAACCCAAAGCTTCAGCCATCTCCAATATAGCTCTCTCTTCCATATTCATCCCCACCACACAACTCTTATTGAAGTTCACCTTCATATTTGACATTTCTTCAAACACTTGAATCACCAACTTCAAGTTTTTGGCCCATCTCACATCTTCCCCTTCACAGAATAGAATTGTATCATCAACAAACTGTAAGTGGGTGATAGGAATGTTGCCTTTTCCAACTCTCCGTCCCCTCACAAGACTTCTTGAATCTACTTTCTCAATTAGCCTCTCCAACACTTCAACGATCAAGGTGAAAAGAAATGGAGAGAGGGGGACCCCTTGTCTAATTCCCCTAATAGTCAGGAAGTGATCCACTACCTTTCCATTTACTAGGATGGAGTAATGACAAATCTCTATACAACTCAAGATCCATTTACACCATTTCTCCCCAAAACCAAAGCAATCCAGCACTTGCATCAAAAAAGACCAATCAACCGTATTGTAAGCCTTCTCTAAATCCAACTTGCACACAATCCCTTTCCTCCTTGTTCTCTGTATATCCTCCACACACTCATCGGCAATTAGAATTTGATCCACAATCTGCCTATTTCCAACAAAAGCCCCTTGATTTTGTGAGATTAGTTCCAGAAGCACCTCTCTAATTCTTCTAGATAGAACTTTCACAATGATTTTATACAAGCCATCAGCCAAACTGATGGGTCTAAAGTCTCTTGGATGACTTGTTCCCACTATCTTTGGGACCAAAGCAATAAAAGTTGAATTCAGCCCCAGATTTATTACTCCCCCCAGGAAAATTCAATAAAAACTTTAAGGATATCCTGCTTTAATATCTCCCAACTGTCTTGGTAAAAAGCCATGGTAAAGCCATCCGGTCCTGGTGCTTTAGCTCAATCCATTGAAAAAACTGCTTCCCTTATTTCCTCCAACTCAAAATTTCTTTCAAGCCACATCTTCTCCTCGGACAATGGCCAATCTAACCCTTCTACCCAGATTCTCTGGTTTAAAGGCCTTCTAAATAAAGACTTAAAATGCTCCACAAAGGCCCTAGCAATCTCATCCTATTGAGATATTGACACCCCATCTATCTCCAATTTAGAAATCAAAATTTTCCTTTCTTCTACCATTGGCCATTGCATGAAAAAATTTGGTGTTTCTATCACTTTCTTTCACCCACTTATGTCCAGACTTTTGCCTCCAACTGACTTCCTCTTTGAATAGGATGTCTTCTAGTTGCTTCCTGAGCTTCCATCTTTCTTGTTTGTCTCTTACATCAAAATTGCCTCCCCTTTCTTTGACATCCAACTCCTCAATCTGATTGATCGCTTCCTGTTTTCTCTCTTCAATCCTTCCAAACTGTAGAATATACCAATCCTTAATCTTCCTTTTTTAGCTCCAACTTCCAATGAAATTTCATCCCCTCCCAAATAGCACTTGGGTTAGTGTCATTTCCACTAATTTTCTATTAACTCAATAAGACCAGGGTGAGACAACCACATGTTCTCAAATTTGAAAGGAGTGGGCCCTCTAGTACCAAGATCCTCCCTCATTAAAGTAATAGGCCAATGATCTGATGTTACCCTAGGAAATGCTCTAGAAAAAATAGTCCCCTAGTGCTCCTCCTAAACTGCTATGAATAAAAATCTATCCAACTTAGAGCATATAGGGTTCTCTTGGAGATTGGACCGAGTAAATAGACCATGTAGCAGAGGAACCTCTTTCAACTCAAAACTGTTTATGAAGCTGTTAAACCTTCTCATGCTAGTGCTACCGCCTCTCCTCACCCTATTAGTCTCCTCTATGAATCTAATGACATTGAAATTTCTTCCTAAACACCAAGGGCCTTCCAAAGTCCTAATTCCTCTAATGCCTCCTAATTCCTCCCAAAGTTCACTTCTTTCTCTATAACCAGTTGGACCATACACATTAGTTGATACACGCTCAAATCCATCTACCTTGTGTCTAAACTTGATAGAAATAGTAAGCTTCCCAATCAGCTCCTCTACTTCCACACTGATCTAGCCCATCTCCTATCAAACTCCATTAGCTTAGACTCCCGAACCAACACCAAGTCTGGATCCTCTCTTCTTATTACTTCTTTTATTAAAGGCCTTTTCCTAGCCCCCCAACCCCTTAACATTCCAACTGAGTATCTTCATAGAACTCCTTATTTTCTTCTACATCTCGGCTTAGCCTTTCTGACTACTCAACTTCCTCTTCCTTGGTTTACTCTCTACCTTTCCTTTCCTCAAAAATACCTTCAACTCATTTGGATCATTTATTTTACAATCCATCTTCTCAACAAACTGTGCAACCGAGTCCTTATCAATTTCATTTGGTCCTCCTCCCTCCTGTCCCTCATTACTCACCTCTTTCTCTACCTCCCCTTTGTTTGCACGTTTCCAACTGCACTCTCATCCTCTAGAATCCTACCCCAACTTCTTATTTCAGCTTCTTTCCTTTTCATTTCTTCCAGAAAAGTTTCTATCAGCTTCCAAATTTTCTCTCTCACCTCCTCTTCTTGTGAAGCTATTTTCCCTCCATGCGGTTGTGGCAATATGGCTGGTTGGGAAAATGGAAAGTCACAGCCATACCATGGGTGGAAGCCAGGACAGGGTCAGTGGAAGAGTGAAAGATTTCCCTCTCAGCTAAGAGACTAGGACACTGGGGTAAACAGGATTCCACAGAGGGAATTACAGGTTGGGAAGCGCTTCCTGCCAAAGAATTCTCCTTTGGCGAACTCCTGAGGCTCTGTGGGTTGTCTCTGAGTTGGTCCTCAAAGCCTGGCTGGCAAGGAACATCTCCTACCAGCTCACCAAAACCCTGCTCTTTGTCCATCACTTGGTTAGGTTGTTCCCCATTTGATTCCAAAATAACACCCCTACCAATAAAATCACTCTCATCAGTTTTTAACTTCTCCAATTCCTTAGACAGCATCAAATCAGGGGTTGTATCTGGCCCTCTTTGTTCTTTATCAAAGCACAGAAGTGGTATTAACGAAGTAATGACTCCCTCACCCAAAAGAGGTGAAACGAGCCCATCTCCTGAAGCCACTATCAACTTCCCGCAGTCCCCTTTGATGTCACCACCTCCTATTGAGCCCTCTTCTAAGAGCAGAAGTTCTGTATTGAAGCTTTCCTCTTCCCACATGTTCACTTTTACTTGAAGATTTAAGCTTGCCAGACTTTCTGTATCACTCCCATCTGAGTTTTCACTAGTCTCTTCATCAGACCACCCTTCTTCTTCCCCAAGTTCCAGCAGACTTCTCTTCATAGATCTGGGATTTCACCTATCCAGTGAATTCCTGTTTAAAACCTTAGCCGGCACCCATTGCAGCAAGCTATTTCTAGCTGAAGCCGCTCCAAAATTGCAGCACCCAACAAAACAGCTCGAGGAAGATGGTGATAGACCATTCTTATGGTCTATAGAGTCTACCAACTGTTCAACCATGTGACCTTTTAAAGAGTCACGTAACTTACTTAAGTCTAAGCCATTCACTTGGACCACTTTGCGTCTGTTTGGCATCGATGCCATTGCTCCAGAGAATGGTGACACAACAGTGCCACATTAGAAAAATCGGTGCTCTAGGAAACATCAATATATATGTTTGGCATCGATGCTGCAGGAGATATGTGTGGGTTGGAAGCACCGTTTTCTGAGAAAATGGTGTCTTTTTTGTTTGGAAACGTTGCTGCCAGGTAGGACGTTTCCTGGAGCAACAACAGCGTTTTCTGTTTGGTACCAATGCTCCATATATGTTTTCAGCACTTTGTACCATTATTCAGTGCTTCTACTATGTTTATATTATCTTACATCCAATGGTGGAAAAAAAACACCTATTTCATCCTATGGTCCCAATTGTTGAATAGACTATTAAAAAAAAAAACAAATTCAGGAAATCATGAGGAAAATGGCAAAAAATCTGAAAATTACATGGAAAAAACAGAAAAATTCCAACATTAATATAGAAAAATTCTAGAGAAATGGAAAAATATAGAACTATATATATCTATATATATTCTGTTTTCCCCATGAAATTTCATTCAACTTTCTGATTTTCATACTTTGTTTATATATATAAGAAAATCACAAACACAAACTGATAAAAAGCCTAGAATAGAATGTCATAAAATGACACAAAAATGGAGTAAACTGCTAAAAAAATGTAATAATTTAAAAATAGCACAATTTCACAAAAAAAAAAAGAATAACAATTAATAGATGTTGTATGGATTAATAACATTAGCTATATCATGTACAAGTCCATTAATATTCAATTGAATAAATATTAAACAAAAAGTTTATCCGATTGTAAATGCACATAAATGCCACTAATAACACATGGACAACCAATAATGATTGAAGGTAAAACACTAGCTAGGTCATCAATGATTCCTTTGACATTGCTCCCATAACGCATTTGCAATATTGTCCCTAATAGCATTCATATCGGTATTGGAAGTGGAAGAGCTGGCAACTTGTTGTCCAGCTCTATGATCATCACTATCATCAATTGATGTCATGCCCTCGTTGGCCCAATGATTGATGTCTACATCTTCACGTGCTTCTCTCTTTATGAGTTGAATGTTATAAAACATGTCGCTACGATATATGGCTGGCATGGCAGCCATGGCATGCTTTTCAATATTGGAAATTTGCCCTTCAATATACTGAAACACCACTCAATGACATTGCGCAAAGAAGAGTGGGTGTAGTTAAAAAGATCCTCGTTGGATCTAAACCTACCACCGTGTCCATGAAATTCACTCACATGATACCGCTCTCCAGCATATGGAGTTGAGAATCCCGGTGCATTGGGAAAGCCAGCATCAATGAGAAAATATTTTCCTACATTTCAGTGGGGAAAAATGGAGCAAATATGTAATGTATGCAAAATTTTATTTTGAATCACATGAAGGAGGTATTGAAAACCCAATATTCGGCCTGGTCATGGATTCAAAGTATCCTGGAGTCATGTGCAGATCCTTCCCAACTCGTGTATACAAAGGTGAAAAGCATATCAAAGTCGTAGATTGCTAAGACATTCAATGTGTAGACCTTCTTCCTACCCCTATAAGGTATTTGCTCAGCCTGCAACACACTAGCAAAAACATGTGTACCATCCATGGCACCAATGCATTCCTAATGGTGTAAAATAACTCATTAGGGAATCGTAAACAATAACAGAACATTAGTGTGATTAGTATTGCAATTACCTTGAACATCGGGTAAAATCTATCAGACTCCCTAATATATGTCAAAACCTGGTCGAAGGAAGGCAGAGTCACTAGTTTTCTTCCCACATGACATATTGCCATAACAACCTTCTTGAAGTGTGTAATAATTGTCCAAGAAGAATGTTGAAAACGCTCCGCCATCAAGCAACTTCTATCATTCTGGCCCATTGTTATAAGAAAAAATGCCAATGCTTCCTCCACAGTGATATTCCTTGTGTCTTTCAAATGTCCCCTTGTCTAAGTAGATTGGCAAAATTCCTGAGCACATGTCATTCCATCCTAAATGACTCATAGCATCTGCCTGGATTCTCTAAGTCATTTAGGATTTCATGCCATATGTATGTATGTCCTACATGTTGCTTTGGTTTTCGCGTATTATACGCATCAAACACCAAAGGTACTACAACACCCATCACCATCATGTCATCGTCTAATGATGATATGCTTCCATAAACAGGAATGAAATAGAAAATAAAGCAATAGAATGAAACCTAACATGGTCAAAATATAGTTGCCCAAAAATGATCAAATTCATGAGTAAGCATTCTCACATATAGTTGCCCCAAAAAAGTGTTTCATACAAGTGTTCAATCGTGTGTTCCAAAACGAAACCTAACATGATCCATACAAGTGTTCCAAAAAAGTCACATACGAAGCATGTCAAAAGGACGAGAAAACCAAACTACTAATTCCAAAATAACAGTGCGTGATAGAAAATGTCAATTCTAGCCCGATGGTTTATTCCCGTATATGAGAGCAGCAAGCCAAGGTCCCCTAAGATTAGATCCCATTGTCATGAAAGATTTCCTCAATTTTGCATCATGGAAGAGTTTTATCGCCTTGAAGTAATAGTAGGATGGGAAATACAATGTGTCATTAAGAATGCTCGTGCACTGTTGTATTTCTACCATCTCTTTCATTTCCTTTTCTACTTCCATCTCCCTTAGCCTTTCATCTTTTTCCTTTTCTCTTGCTACCTCCCTTTCGTACATCTCTACATCTTGTTTTATTCGTCTTTTCTTTGTCTCCACCCAAGTATGAATGGCATGCTCAATCCCCTAAAAGTTCTGCATTTTCCCTTTTTTCGTGTTGCTTGGAGGATCCCCAACTCTTGTATGACGTTCAGTGGTCTCCACTAGGATCTCCTCGTCAAGATCAGCGATGTTAGGAGTTGTCAGTGGTTCTCTAGTGAATGGGGTTCCACTGTCATTGAGATCAACTAATGGTATAAAACTAGACGATTGTTGGGACTCAGTAAGATGATTTGGATCCATGTTGGTTGAGTAATCCCTATTTCCAACTGCTTGTGTCCCTTCAAAGATGTACTCTAATTCATCCCAATTTCAATATGTCTTTGTCCTAAATTTCTTTGCCCAGTTGTATGCCTGCATGTGTTTATGTATCAATCAACTTTTAAACCATGTTGGGTTTTGTGATTCACTGACCTTGTAAACATTCTGTCAAACATCTTCATTGGCAACCAGCATCTTGGTGATGGGACCCACCGTAAACCCAATATGATTTATGAATTTGTTGTAGTGCTAGTGGCACCTCCTAAGTATGTCATATTTGATCTTGAATTGCGCATGCACATAATTCTTGTTGTGGATTCAATTAAAATGATTACTAATATAATTCCACCCTATGTTATTGAAACTTGATGTAGGTTTATTTCCGTCCATCACCATCTTAACCATCAGCTCGATGAATGTCTCTTCTTCCGCATCAGTCTATGTTGCGGATTGATCAGTTATCCTACAATCATCATTAGTTGATGTATTTGCATCCATCCTGCTTGTCATATGTTTGTGCATTAGATCCCTGAGTGTTTATCTACATATGAGACTTGAGACAAGTATACAAATATCTTGTTTTTCCTATCTGTTAGTTCAATCCTACTTGTTGAATCCTGGTGCAAATTCATTGGTGTTGAAGATGAGAAGGGTTTAATTATTTTAAATTTATCACAATTAAGATATTTAATAGAAATAGAGCATTACTATATATAGTAAAAGTGGCCTCGAATACAAATAGAGAAATGGTGGCATACAAATAAGAAATAATCACCAAGATTGCGGTTGCTAATGAAGATGTTTGGCAGAATCTTTACAAGGCCAGTGAATCACAAAATCCGACATGGTTTAAAAGTTGATTGATGCAAATACTGATTATACATAAACACATACAGACATACAACTAGGCAAAGAAATTTAGGACAAAGACATATCGAAACTAGAATGAATTAGAATACATATTTGAGGGGACACAAGCAGTTGGAAATAGGGATTACTTAACCAACATGAATCCAGATCATCTTACTGAGTCCCCACAACCGTCTAGTTCTATACTAGTAGTTGATCTCAATGACAGTGGAACCCCATTCACTAGAGAACCACTGACAACTCCCAACACCGCTGATCTTGACGAGGAGATCCCAGTGGAGACCACTGAACGTCACACAAGAGTTGGGGATCCTCCAAGCAACACGAAAAAGGGGAAAAGGTAGAACCTTCAGTGGATTGAGCGTGTCATTCATACTTGGGTGGAGACAAAGAAAAGACGAATGGAACAAGATGTAGAGATGTACGAAAGGGAAGTAGCAAGAGAAAAGGACAAAGATGAAAGGCTAAGGGAGATGAAAACAGAAAAGGAAATGAAAGAGATGGCAGAAATACAACAATACATGAGCATTCTTAATGACATGTATGACACATTGCATTTCCCATCCTACTATTACTTAAAGGTGACAGAACTCTTCTGTTAACAGGGGTATTATATGTACTGTTCACAGACTTAGTACCCGTAGGGGTATTTTTGTAATTTTGTAGACATATTGTTATGTACGGCCAGAATAGTATAAATGCAATGCTTCACTCGATTGAAGCCAAGTTTTGTTGAGGCCTTAACTCTGTAGCCTCTTCTTCTTCTTCTTCTTCTTCCTTCTTCCCTTCTTCTCCTTCTCCTCCTGCTCAACATGGTATCAGAGCAGGACTGTCTAGGCCTGGAAAACAACCAGCTGAGGTCTCTCTCCACTACTGCGTAGAAGCTATAGTCCTGGATGCTCGAAGACAAGGAGAGGAAGCATTCTCTAGTGCTGCGAATTGTCTCCACTGTCGAGTTGGGTTCTGCTACATGAAAGTTGTTTGTTCAACTTCCTAGCGCAAAAAAAAGGGTTTTGCTACTGACTGTTCAACTTCCAGCCTTAGGTGTTGGTAGCTGGTGTTGCTCGGGTAAGAAGTCTATGGAAATCCATCCCAGATGTTCGAAGGAAGGTTCTGACCTGAAGAGAAGTTTGAATCCATGATTGTTCTACCTATTCACAGTTCGGGTGACATAGGGACTGAATTTTTTTTTTCCTGTTTATGGCTCTCTTCTTGCATGACTGTTAATGTCCCAAAACCTATGTAGGGATTGTTCCCCTTCCTCCGATTGTATGTTGCTCTATTCAACTCTCCAAGGGACTGTGGTTGAACCCTAGACCCTAAGTGACTGTTCGACTGTCCTGGAAAGTGGATATCAGCCGATTAGGTGTGGTGCACCACCACTTGTATTGTTGTTTCTACCGAGTTGTTTTTTCTCTCTTGGTTGAGAAGCTGTATTGGAGTTGCAAAACTGTAGATCATTCAGACCTGGTTACACTGCAAGAGCAATTCGTATATTGTTTTGTGGACTCCTACACAGTGTAGGTCATACATCCTAGTACTGCAGCTGTAGTGTTTGTGTTTGGTTCTCTATGAAACTGAAAATCAGCAAGTGCCTAGTTGTGGACTGTAACAGCTCTGTAAGACAGTGTGCCTGTGTTTTGAGTACTTCTAAACCTAGAATCATGAATAAGGAAAGATTGTGGTGCACTAATTGTCAGAAGCCCCGGCACACCAAAGATACTTGTTGGGATCTCCATGGGAAACCAAAGTGGGCTCAGGATTTACCTAAGAAGCAAGGCTCAGATGTAATTAGAAGACCCGGGCAACAAGGTACCAAGAAACACCTCATGGCAAATATAGTTACTCGGGAGAATCAGCCCTCCACTTCTACTGTGCCTCAAACACCACATTGCCAACACAACTACTCTGGATCAGACCCAAGGGAGGATATTGTAAACTCCTTTCGTGACCATTTGGAGCTTTATGGTAGAGCAATTCGCCAGATGGATGCTCCTCCCACCACCTCTTTTGCATCCATATCAGGTAATCCTGCCACAACTTTCCATGCTGCCTCACAACCTTGACTCTCCATGGATCATCGATTCTGGAGCGTCAAAACACATGACTGGTATGTCCTCATACTTTCAAACTTATCACCCTCTTTCCGAAAGAGATGAAGTGAGACTAGCTAATGGATCATACACTTCCATAGCTGATCAAGGAACTCTCTCTCTTCCCCTCGGCCTTACTCTTTCTGATGTTCTTCATGTTCCAAAATTCCCTATGAATTTGTTCTCAGTCAGTAGTGTTACAAATTCCTTGAACTGTTCTGTGACTTTTTTCCCTACCTATTGTGTGATTCAGGATCTTGCCTCGGGGAGGACGATTGGTAGGGGACGTATGGTTGATGGACTCTACATGTTGGAGAATACGGCTGGCCTTCATGTTACAGAGTCTGAGTCAGTTCAAAAAGAGTAAAATGTATTTGTGGCACTATCGTCTAGGTCATTTGTCTTTTGAGACCTTGAAATTGGTTTTCCCAAAACTGTGTAAGTCAATGTCTGTTTCTAATCTTTCTTGTCAAACATGTCAGTTAAGCAAGCATTGTAGAACTCAATTTCCCCAAAGAAATAGCAAATCTGAGTTTCCTTTTCACATTGTGCATTCTGATGTGTGGGGCCCTGTTACTTTACCTTCTGAGAGTGGCTACAAGTACTTCATTACCTCCATTGATGATTATTCCAGATACACTTGGATATATCCAATGCGAACCCGTGAGGAAGTACCAAAAATTATCCAAGATTTTCAACAGATGGTCTTCACCCAATGTCAGACCGAGATTCAAATATTCCAGTCAGATAATGCAAAAGAGTTTTTTCATGGTGACCTCACGGAATTCTTTGCTTCACATGGCTCTCTTCATCGGAGCTCTTGTGCCTGTACGCCACAACAAAATGGTGTGGCTGAATGGAATAACCGACACCTCCTTGAAGTGGCATGGGTTTACTACTCCACATGAATGTTCCCAAACGATTTTGGCTTGAGGTTGTCCTTTGTTCTACATACCTCATTAATCGAATTCCCTCTCGTAGGTTAGAGTACAAAGCCCCACATCAGCTTCTCTTTCCTAAGGCCCCTCTTCTTTCTATCCCTCCTCGTGTTTTTGGTTGTCAGTGCTTTGTCCAAAACCTATCTCCCACCCGGGGGAAATTGGACTCTCGTGCTATCCCGTGTATATTTCTTGGCTACTCATTCTCTCAGAAAGGGTATCGTTGTTTTGATCCTGTTTCTCGGAGATTCTATGTCTCCATGGATGTTACCTTCTTTGAAGATGAGCCCTTCTTTCCTGTTTCTCCTAGGGGGAGTGTAGGCATGAGGAGAAACTGGTTCAGCTTCCTCCTTTTCCTAATCCTTCTCCTTCTCCCCCTTCTCTTCCTGATCCTCCACCTTTTCGTGTTTTTTCGCATCGTCATAAAGACCAACCAAGTTCAAGAGTTATGGAGAATCCAGAAGTTGTACCTCAAGTTCCATCAATCTCCTCGGGGGAAGATCATACTCTCTCAGGTAACTTGACTCCCAATGATAGTCCTGACCTCCCTGTTGCTAATGATCTTGACCTTCCTATTTCTCACAGGAAAGGTGTTAGGTTGTGCACCACAAAACATCCCATTTCCAACTTTGTCTCCTATGAGAACATCTCACCTTCATTTCGTGCCTTCCTTACTTCCATTGACAGTACCCATATTCCCAAGAATGTGGTAGAAGCTCTCTCAGTACCAAAATGGACAAATGCCATGAAGGAAGAAATCGATGCTCTTCATAAGAATGGCACGTGGGAACTTGTTGATCTCCCTAAGGGTAAGGTTCCAGTTGGATGTAAATGGATGTTCACTGTTAAGCATGGGGCTGATGGAACTGTGCATGGGTATAAAGCTCGTTTAGTGGCAAAGGGTTTTACTCAAGTATATGGAGTTGATTATGCAGAAACCTTTGCCCATGTTGCCAAAATGAACTCTATTAGAGTACTTTTCTCTCTTGCTGCCAATCTGAATTGTGGGATCTACATCAGCTCAACATCAAGAATGCCTTCTTGAATGGTGACCTTGAAGAGGAAGTTTATATGGCTCAACCCCCGGGTTTTTTGGCTCAAGGAAGTGCATAGAAAGTGTGCAAGTTAAAGAAGTCTTTATATGGGTTGAAGCAATCACTAAGAGCTTGGTTTAGCAGATTTCATACTGCAGTTCAGTAGAGGGGATACAAGCAATGTCAGTCAGATCACACACTGTTTGTAAAAAGGGTAGAAGCTAAAATGGCTGCCCTAATAGTATATGTGGATGACATAATTGTTACTGGTGACTGGGTGGATGAAATTCAAAGTTTGAAGGGCTTCCTTACCACTCAGTTCGAAGTGAAAAATCTAGGACCTACCAAATACTTCCTTGGAATTGAGGTTGCCCAATCAAAAAAAGGTATCTTCATCTCCCAAAGGAAATATGTCCTAAACTTGCTTAAGGACACTGGAAAGATTGGGATTAAACCAGCTGACTCTCCCATTGACCCCAACCATAAGTTAAGTGACAGCCAAGGTGAACCTCTTGAGGATGTGAAGCAATTTCAGAGGCTTGTAGGAAGATTGTTGTACCTCTCTATGACTCGTCCAGACATAGCATATGTTGTTGGTGTCCTCAGTCAGTTCATGCATGCACCTAGGTCCACCCATCTTGAAGCAGCAGAGAGAGTACTTCGGTATCTTAAGAAGTTCCTAGGTGCTGGTTTATTATTCCAGAAACATGGACACTTGAGGGTTGAAATTTACACAGATGCGGATTGGGCTGGATCTCAAAGTGACAGAAGGTCTACTAGTGATTACTACACCTTTGTAGGAGGGAACCTTGTTACTTGGAGGAGTAAGAAGCAAACCGTGGTAGCTAGATCCAATGCTGAAGCTGAGTACCGTGCAATGGCACACGGAGTAGCCGAAAGTATGTGGATAAAGAATCTATTGGGAGAGTTGGGTTTTCTAGTTGGTAAACCCATGACTCTACTATGTGACAACAAGACAGCTATCAGTATCGCTACCAACCCGGTACTACATGATAGAACAAAGCACATTGAAGTTGACAAGCATTTTATCAGAGAGAAAATCATCACAGGCGAAGTATGCACTCCATACATCAGCTCTGAAGACCAACTAGCAGACTTATTTACAAAAGGGCTAAACCATTCCAGACATCAAGGTCTCTGTGACAAGTTGGGCATGATTGATATCTATGCCCCAACTTGAGGGGGAGTGTTAACATGTGTATTATATGTACTGTTCACAGACTTAGTACCCGCAGGGGCATTTTTGTAATTCTATAGACATATTGTTATGTACGGCCATAATAGTATAAATGCAATGCTTCACTCGACTGAAGCTAAGTTTTGTTAAGGCCTTAACTTTGTAGTCTCTTCTTCTTCTTCTTCTTCTTCTTCTTCTTCTTCTTCTTCTTCTTCCCTTCTTCTTCTCCTTCTCCTGCTCAACATCTTCCAAGATGCAAAATGGAGGAAATCTTTCATGACAATGAGATCTGATCTTAGGGGACCTTGGCTTGTTGCTCTCATGTACATGAATAGACCATCGAGCTAGAATTGACATCTTCTATCACACACTGTTATTTTGGAACTAGTAGTTTGGTTTTCTCGACCTTTTGATATGCTTCCTATGTGACTTTTTTGGAACACTTGTATGGACCATGTTAGGCTTCGTTTTGGAATACATGATTGAACACTTGTATGAACACTTTTTTGGAGCAACTATATGTGAGAATGCTTACTCATGAATTTGATTTTGGGCAACTACGTATTGACCATGTTAGGTTTCTTTCTATTGCTTTATTTTCTGTTTCATTTTATGTTTCATTCTTGTTTATGGAAGCCATCATAGGGTAAATATTGTCTATAACAATGGAACATATTATCATGGCGACACGTTGGTGTAAGAGGCATGTGAACGATGATGATTCATCATCATCAGACGATGACATGATGGTGATGGGTGTTGTACCTTTGGTGTTGGATGCGTATAATATGCGAAAACCAAAGCGACCATGCAGGACATCAGCTCTAAGGGGACATACATACATATGGCATGAAATCCTAAATGATTTAGAGAATCCGGATAGATGCTGTGAGTCATTTAGGATGGAACGACATGTGTTCAAGAATTTTGCAAATCTACTTGGGCAAAGGGGACATCTGTAAGACACGAGGAATTCTATAACTCCCCCCTCAAGCTTCCAACCCTCCTCGACAAAATCTAGGACTAGAATTCTATAACTCCATTTAGCCATATTTCCACCAAACAACCAGCTTATATTTACTTTGGAGTCACCTTCAGCAACCAGTTTATCATACAAGCTTCCTTAAGTTGTTTTTGGATGACCTTTTGTCGGTGTCGTATGGACACAAACATGGCAGTCAGAACCCAATGCATGCCCAAGACTCTGACTTGGTAAATACAACAAAGCATGAACTCATGGAGATGTTTAAACTTTTCTAGTATATAGTATATACTATTTAAACAATTCACCTTGTACAATAGTTACTTGTTTATGTCAAATAAGCTAGGAGATAAGAAAGAAATGTTATATAGATGTCTCCCTCAAGGTCTCAACAGAATCTGACATGCGTCCAACACAGACATATCATCTATTTAGAAGACCTCTTGCAACACTGCCTTCTGTACACCCAGCCATCTGTACAGAGCCTTTCACAGTAAATTTCCCCTCGGTGTAATTCCTTTGTCCCTTTTCTCTATTGTCCTTGCTACTTGTCACACAGAAGTAAAGAAATTTAGAAGTAATGCACCATCATTCATGTATAATTGTAATCCACCACTTTGTCCACCACGGCAACAGGCAACCAGAATTGGTTGGCTTTGGTGTGGCTAAGGTTTAAATGCATGCATATCTTCTGAAAACTTTGAAAACTCAGTCCACACAATTGCTCCAACCTGGCACTTGGCTGAATTTTGTCAACCCAACTAGGGCTATAAGCGTACCGGTTTGTTTGAGTCCATATCCAAAATCCATCAAGAAAAAGGTGGGGTAGAAGCCCTGTTTCTCCATTGACATGCTGAAGTTTGCAACTCTAGAAGAGCAATGCACTTCTTTTTATCCTGTTTAAGTTTTTGTGTCATTACATGCTTAGTTAATTGATAATTTGTGTTTCTTAATGATGTTCACATGCTGTTTGGTTTGTTAGTATTTATGAAATTAGGATTTTTGTGGTTATGCTTTCTAGTTCATTTTTATTATACTTTCTACATTAAACAAGAAAAATGTGAGAATGTAAAATGGGCTATTTCCTGTATACTATAGGCCTTATTTGTCAATAGGCACCTAGGCATTAATGTTAGATGCAAACTATGCATCAACTCAAGGCAAGACTCAGGACATAAGCATCAAATGCCTTTTGGAACACTGATTCATATTGCCAACTCCTACCTCTGAGGATTGTTTCAAACAGCCTGTCTGGAGCATAATGCCTGCCCCACTCCCAAGGGATTCCTGATGACACTGTAAGTTCTGGATAACTCTCCACTCTTAGCATCCCTCACCATCACTTTCCATTCTGAGGAATGCTCTTAGTTGTTCCCATTCTTTATTTGTTTATCTTCCACCTCTAACAATATTTATCAAAAAAAAAATACATTCTTAATTAACAAGTTGTCATGACAATAAGGTCCAAGAGTGAACCCAGAGAATTACCAAAAATAATCTAGATTTTGTCCGAGCATGCTAAGAAACAAGACAAAAAAGGACAAATCCATTAATTTGAGATATTTAAAAGGACAAGGCATAAAAATGATGAAAATTGAAAGTTGATGAATCTTACCAGATTCTCCATACTTTTGTTCGACTTCCAAGAGCTGTTCAATGGCAATGTTAATTGTCATATACCTTGGTGGTTCATATTGCTTCCTACCTCTGGAAATAACCAAGGGTACATTGAGCACACAAAAAATTACTCCACAGCATTATGAACCAAATGCCTATAAACAAGAAGGAACTAGATTGATTAGTTTCTACCTGCACAAAGATTCCAGTGATGGTTCCTTTACACGAATATCTGCAAGCATAAGATACTTTAGCAAAGGTTTCAAATAAAAGGAAACTAAAATCAAAAGCAGTTTCCAGGTTTCTTGATAAAAGACCAAAAGCAATACTTTCTTCCCAATAAATACAAGGAAATCTTGTTCATCCTAAGTCCTTACTACCTTGACAAATGAACCATTTATGACCAGATTTTCGCAGTTCGACCAGCAGCCAACCTCGGGATAGAAAATAGACAAAGAGCAAATCGGATCCTAAATATGCATGTACACTGGAATTTACTTTTCAAGCTACTTTTCTGAAAGAAATTAGGTCACTGAATATTGTTTAAAAAAATTAGTTCACTGAAAGGTTAAGGTGGCCAGTTAAAAGTTACAAGCAATAGCTTGTCAAGAATTGGCCTACTAATTGAATGTTTAATCCATGTAGAAGCAGGCTGAATATATGATATAACTCAAAGATTCGAATTTTGTTTCTTAGAAAGAATGTAAATCCCAGCTGTTTCCCTAAAGAAACTATATATTATTGAACAGGTTATCCATTTCAGTTGTCTGACACAGGTAAACACCAGACAGTTTCCACGTGTTGAGTATTAGGTTAATGTTGACATGTCTTCTTATTTAGCTATATAATGTACATAGAGAAAAAAACATTTCTATGCACTTTATAGTGTCAACCACTAAACTTGTTCTTCTTTTAAACCTTTTTTTGATATTACGTGCTACACATTAAAGGGGGATTAAGGTGTGGGAACATAGCAGGGTGCACATGAGGTCCATTAACCTTCCCACGGTGGTGTGGCCATTAGTCCCTAAGTGGAGTAAATCTCACTAAAGACGATTGGCAGCAATAAAGGTATTGTAAGTTTGTAACATTAGGTACTGTAACAGTGAAAATACCAACCTTCAACCTACAAAGATGATGACCTTGAACCTTTATCCTAGCAGGAGGTGAAAGGGTTTCGGGGGCTCTATGGCTCTAACAAGCTCAACAAGAGTGAACAAGAAACACAAAGGTGGAAACGCCCAAAGAAAAGTTCTTTCAATCAAAGATGAACATTACAAATATCTGAGCAGATTTTATAGAAGCTACATTGAGGAAATTTTAACTTTGGCACCAAAGACAATAATACAAAGCAACGTTTTAAAATGCGGAGGCATGACGCGAGGCATTCCACTACCTAGAGGCGTGAGGCATAGTTCAGAATGCAAGAGGCGTAAGCCTCTCAAACACAAGGAGGCGTAAGCCTCCTTAAGAGGAGGGGGTTAGGTGGAGGATGAACTCTTTTTTTCTTCTCTTTCTTTCTCTTTCCCTTCCCTTTCTTTTCTTTTCCTTTCCTTTCCTTTTTTTTTCTTTTTTCTTTTTTTCTGTCTTTTTATATCAGATGCGCATGAAGCGCATGAGGCATACACCTCTAGCACGCCTCATGAAAAAAGCACAAGAGGCATACGCCTCAGGGCGTTTTGGTAGCGCCTCACCTGGAGGTGTGCCTCCAGGCGTACGCCTCCCATGCCTTTTAAAACACTGATACAAAGTTGGCTAAACAACAAAACAAAAAAAGACTACATGCAAAAAGGTGAAAGGCTAAAAGTGGTAATCAGTGATGGCAGGTGTTTGTCAACCTTTGCTCGAAAATGATTGGTTGACGGACGGGTTTTGTGGTGGTGATAACAGACCGGGTCAGCGAGAGTTGTAGGGTGGGAAATCTGCAAGGTGGGTTGGTGGAGAAACCTTGTAGCTTGGTCTCAAGGGCTTCAGAGATTGCAGAGTCCGGGGCCTTGTGAGGCAGGTTGGTAGAACCTCGAAACGAGGCTCTCATAGAGGGGCCTTGTGGGCTCCAAAACCTCACTATCTCTACAACCTCGTGAGGCCGTTATGCTTGAGCAAGCCGAGGTTTTGGTCTCGTCGATTTCTGCGGTCTCACAGCATCATGGGATGTGAGTGTTCCAGCCTCATCTCTTCTTGCCATGTGTAGCTATGGCTCGTTCCCTTGGATCTCATGGGTTGATGTCTTGCCTGATCTGTTCTCAGCCTCGTGGGATGCATCCTCCTCCTCAGGTAGACCATAGACAGAAGCTCGACCTCAAGGTTGAGATCTCACAGGAATCATTCTCACCATGGTAAGGGTAGAGATGCTTCGCATTGAACACATTGGAAGTCTAAAAACAGAGATGAAGTTCAACACAATAAGCATATCATTGATTTTCTCAATGATGTGGCAGGGTTTGAGTTTCCCATTCTGCAGCTTGTGAGGTTCATTGGCTGTGAAACATTCAGGGGTTAGAACAACCCAAACTAAGTCACCTTCTGCAAAGGTTAGCTTTCTCCTATGTTGATCTTTCTGAGTTTTGTAGTTGGCATTGGACTCTAGCACAAATCTATGTCTTGTGAGCATATCATCTATCTTAGCAATGGCTCTCACTAGGATTAGAAGTTCGGTCAGTTCCAAGGGACCCACGGGATTGAACCCATAGATGGTTTGATAGGGGCTTATATGGGTGTTGTGGTGGGGGCTCTTGTTGTAGTAAAGCTCTGCTAAGGGTATTGATGTTAGAACCCAGAGAGCCAAGATAATAAGCTAAAGGTATATTCTAGAGGGAAGAGGAAGAAACCAACTCAGCCACAAGGACAACTAAGCACAACTAATTTAGAATCAAGATTCAGTTAAGTGTAACAGATCAAGAAGCCAAGTGGCAAACGATTATGGCTGGTTGTAATAATCTGCCACATGACCATTACAAGTCAATGAACAATATAAAAGGAAGCTCTATAACCTGAGAAGGAATATATGAGATGTTGGATTGAAGTGTTTTATTTCGGTTGTTAGATTGCTGTCAGCCTAGAATGCTATCAGCATGTTCTTTTCTTTTATTTGAGTTTTACTTTTAGGGTGGGCCACCAGGGACCTACTTGTAATTTCATTTTTTTATTTGTTACATCATATTATTATAAAACAGAAGCTGGGCGCTGCCAACCTAACTTTTTGACTCTCACACATCTTTCTTCCCCTTCTCTTCTCTCTTCTCTCCTCTCTCTTCCCTCTCTCTATTCTTGTGAGAAAACATGGTATCAGAGCGCAAATCTGGGCAATAGGAGTCGTTTTTTTTCTTCTGAATCATATCCATTCAACCCAGATTTCTGATTTCCTGAACAGTAAGGACAAGAAACCCTAATCGTCTGATCAGAACTACTTGTCGTTTTTTTTTTTCTGGGTTCTTCCTTGGTTGTAGTACCAAGGTAAACCCCCTAGTAGGAGGAGGTCGATGCTGTGAAGCTTCTTTTCTCCTTTTGGCTGATGCTGTGAACGCTTATCTCTGGTTTTGCATCTTCCTACAGGTGCTGTACAGGGGTGTGTGATCCCCTTCATAACAGGTATGTGCTATGATTGATTGGTGTGTGAAGTGTGTAGTCCAATCGTGACTATTTTTCAATTTTCCTGGACTGGTAGTAGATTGCAGCAGTGTTCTTATATATTCTTGACAGTATGGCCGGCCAGAAATAAGAGGAAGAGAAGAGAAGAGAAGAGAAGAGAGGAGAGAAGAAAGAAGGGTTTTGCAATGTAACAGTACTGGCGGCGCCAGCCTTTATTTTAATATATATAGGGCGGCAGAAATAACAAGGGAAAGGACCCTTGTGCCCCTGAGTACAATAACAGGCATAACATAAAGAAAAAACGAAATAAAAAACACTTTAATTAGCCAAACAGACCCTAACATCAGCAACTAAATTATTTTAACACTCCCTCTCAAGTTGGAGCATAAATGTCAATCATGCCCAACTTGTCACACAAATCTTTGTGCCGCACATGATGAAGACCTTTAGTGAAGATATCTGCAAATTGTTCTTCTGAGCTAACATATGGTGTACACACTTCTCCACTTTCAAGTTTCTCTAATAAAATGCTTGTCCATTTCAATGTGTTTCGTCCTATCATGCAGAACTGGATTAGCAGCAATATTGATGGCAGCTTTATTGTCACAATAGAGTGACATAGGATTGCTCACTGCGAAACCCAGTTCACCTAACAGATTTCTTATCCACATGATTTCCGCAACCCCATGAGCCATCGCTCTATACTCTGCTTCAGCACTGGATCTAACCACCACACTTTGTTTTTTGCTTCTCCATGTGACAAGGTTTCCTCCTACAAAGGCACAATATCCACTAGTAGACTTTCGGTCATTGACTGCTCCTGCCCAATCTAGATCAGTATATACTTCCACTTTTAAGTAATTGTGTTTCTGGAACAACAAACCAGCTCCAGGAAACTTCTTGAGATATCTCAAGATCCTCTCTACAGCCTCAAAGTGAGTTGTCCTAGGGTTGTGCATGAATTGACTAAGGACACCCACTGCATAGGCAATATCAACCCTGGTCATAGACAAATACAGAAGTCTCCCCACGAGTCTTCGGAACATCTTTACATCTTTCAAAAACTCTCCCTGACTGTCTCCCAGATGGTGATTAGGTTCAATAGGTGAATCAAATGGTTTTACCCCCAACTTGCCTGTATAGTAAGGGGCCTAGATCCTTCACCTCAAATTTAGTGGCTAAGAATTTTTTCAGTCTCCGGATTTCAGCCTCCCAATCTCCTGTGATCACTATCCACATACACAATAAGAGTTGCAATTTTACCTTCACCTCTTTTCACAAATAGAGTATGATCTAACTTGCATTGTTTGAACCCCATCTGTTGAATTGCTAAATGAAATTTATTGAACCAAGCCCGAGGCGATTGTTTCAACCCATATAGAGATTTTTTTAACCTGCACACATTTTGTTCACTACCTTTGGCACAGAACCCTGGGGGTTGGGTCATGTACACTTCCTTCCAAGTCACCATTCAAGAAAGCATTTTTGATGTCCAATTGGTGAAGATCCCAATCAAGATTTGTTGCCAAGGAAAGAAGAATCCTGATAGAGTTCATCTTGGCTACTGGAGCAAAAGTCTCTACATAGTCCACTCCATATACCTGTGTAAAGCCTCTTGCTACCAGTCTATCCTTGTACCTTTCAACAGTTCCATCAGCCTTGTGTTTCACTGTGAACACCCACTTGCACCCCACTGGTTCCTTCCCTTCAGGAAGGTCTATCAACTCCAAAGTGTCATTTTTGTGTAAAGCATCAATTTCTTCCTACATTGCATCTATCCATTCAGGTTTAGACAAAGCTTCTGCCACAGTCTTAGGAACGGGGACACTATCCACAGAAGAGAGAAAGGCACAGTATGAAGCAAAACATGCTCATAGGACACAAAATTAGAGATAGGATGATTAGTGGTACAAGACCTAACACCCTTCCTCTTAGCAATAGGAATATTAAGATCATTAGTGACAGGTGAATCAACATTTAAAGGAACAAATATATTAATGGGAGCAAGTGTACCTAGCTGATGAGACGGATCTGCCTCGGGTGAATCCGATGATGTTGGTTGCATAGTGTCAGGCTCCACGGCTCTTGAACTCTACTGGCTCTTATGGTGACGATGAAAAACCCGGAATGGAGGAGGATCGGGTAAAGGAGGTAGTTGAATTTG
This sequence comes from Nelumbo lutea, assembly GCF_056320005.1. Lineage (NCBI taxonomy): Eukaryota > Viridiplantae > Streptophyta > Magnoliopsida > Proteales > Nelumbonaceae > Nelumbo > Nelumbo lutea. The sequence continues at coordinate 55,764,857 of NC_142689.1, read as the reverse complement.
AGTTGTCGCCTGTTTCTCCTCAACCCTACTCTCCCCCTGAGGAGAAACCGAGAAAAAAGGTTGATTCTCAAAGAATGAGACATCAATGGAAACATAGCACTTGCGAGCAATGGGATCATAGCAGCGATACCCCTTTTGAGATAAAGGGTAACCAAGAAAAACACAAGGAATAGCCCGAGGATCAAGCTTACCACGAGTAGGAGACAGGTTATGGACAAAACAACGACACCCAAAAACACGCATCGGAATGGTGGACAGCGCGGCTGTAGGGAACAAGAGCTGATGTGGGGCCTTATACTCTAGTAGCCGAGAGGGCATGAGATTGATGATATATGTCGCACACAAGACTGCATCCATCCAAAACTGTTTCGGCACATTCATATGAATCAACAAGCCACGAGCGACTTCGAGAATGTGACAGTTCTTCCGTTCAGCCACACCATTTTATTGGGGTGTCCTGGCACAAGAGCTTCGCTGAAGTGACCCACTCGAAGCAAAAAACTTCGTGAGATCACTATGGAAATATTCCTTCGCATTGTCTGACTGGAAGATATGGATTTCTGTTTGGAACTGAGTGAACACCATGCGTTGAAAATCTTTCACAATTTGTGGCACTTCATCTCAATATCGCATAGGGTAAACCCAAGTGTATCTAGAATAATCATCAATCAAGGTAATGAAGTACTTATAGCCATCCGCAGTAGGTAGAGTAATAGGGCCCCAAACATTAGAATAAACAATATGAAATGGAAATTCAAATCTTTTATTTCGTAAAGGAAAAGAACTTCTACAATGCTTACTCAACTGACAAGTTTGACACTGTAACCAACTCACTGACAAGGACTCAAACAACTTTGGAAACATAACTTTTAACGACTCAAAAGAAAGATGACCTAAACGACTAAGCCATAAATAGGCTTAACTCTCACTTGCCGAACTCATGGACTCTATCGCCACTAGACCAGTATTATTCTTCAACACGTAGAGACCATCCACCATGCTTCCTCTACCAATCATCTTCCCCGATGTCAAATCCTGAAACACACATGAAGACGGAAAAAAAGTGATTGAGTAGTGCAAGGAGTGAGTCAGACTACTAATAGACAGCAAATTAATAGGTAATTTCGGAACATGCAGTACATTAGGAAGAGTAAGGCCAAGTGGGAGAGGTATGGTGCCTCGGCTAGCTATGGTAGAAAAAGAACCATCAGCCAGTCTTACCTTATCTCTCCTAGAGAAAATGTTATATGTCTGAAACAAATTTGACTTACCGGTCATGTGATTTGAGGCTCCGGAGTCAATAATCCAAGGAGAATCAGTAGTATGAGATGACACATGGAAGGCTGTGGCATTACCTAACGTAGACGCAAACGAGGTAGAGGGAGTAGGACCAAAATCCATCTGGCGGAGCGTCCTACCATACAATTCCAAATGTTCACGGAAGGAGTTGATAATATCTTCCTTAGGGTCAGAACTGGGATGCCTCTCCTGAGTTACCAAAGGACTAGTCTCTGTCGATGCTATATTAGCTGAGTTATACCTTTTTTGATTCTGTTGGTCTGGTTTCTTGCCCTGATTAGGTGCTGACTTCTTACCCAAATCCTGTGCCCATTTAGGTTTTCCATGGAGATCCCAACATGTATCTTTCGTGTGTCGTGTCTTCTGGCAGTGAGTGCACCAAAGCTTGCGCTTATCATCTGATTTTTTTTTTAGTGTCACCCTTTTTAAAACCACCTCCGACATTTGTATCTGAATTTCCCCGGACAGCTAGGGCAACTGACTCCCCTTCTACACCATTCATTACACTTCTGCTTTTTTTCTGACTGCACCAAGGCATACACCTCCTGAACTGATGGCAAGTCTTTACTACCCAATATCTGCACCCTGATGGACTCGTACAAAGGATTCAGCCCTAGGAAGAAGGCAAACACTTGTTGCTGAGATACAAGTGACTTATAGGCCTTTGCATCTTCATCACACTTCCGATTCACATTCTGATAGTGATCAAGTTCTTTCCATATTGATGTCAAATTAGAATAGTACATCGAGAGACTCCTCTCCCCCTACTTGCAAGTAGAAGATTCAGCTTGCAGTTGATATATCTTGGCATAGTGTCTCTGCTCTGAATAGGTGGACTTCGCTTGTTCCCATATCTCACAAGCAGTTTCAACCCACATAAAAGTCTTCCTTACTTGTGGCAGCATTGAAACCAAGAGCCGAGACATCACCATACTGTTCTCTTGGTTCCACCTATCATGCTCAGCACTTCCATACTTCGGTTCCTTCACTCTCCCATTGATGTATCCTATTTTCCCCCTAGCAGTGATGTAGAGTTTTATTCCCCTATACCACTCAAGGTAATTCAAACCATAAAAGGGAATAACAGCTATGGGAAAGCTCATATCCATTCCCCCACTCACTCCATTGTGGCTCCCTGAAATCTCTGAAGTAGCAGAATTCTCAGTCGACATGGTCAAACAGATAATCAGTCCCAAACACCGGACTTAGGACCCCTCCTTACTCCACAAAACAATGCTCCACTCAGTCCATACCCACACACTTGGGTTTAACAACAAGGTTGAGCACAAGCAGTACCAAATTCCGGACAAAACAGAGGTAGTATTCGGCAAATTTCAGACCTGTATAGTTTTAACAGTCCCAACCTACCAGAATTCCAGAATGTCTAACAACCACTAATCAGCAGGAGAAATCCTTCTTACTTATAGTCAAATCAAATCATTGAGAAGACCGGTATCCTTGACCTACAGTTGTCTTAACACATGAACAGGATCACACGATCCAAAAAAACAGGGGGTATATAGATTCGACAGCATTCACCTGCCCAAACTCATAGGGTTTTCACTCGGCACATGACCAAGGAGGGTAAAGAAGAGAAAACGGGGAGAACCGTACCAGTTGTAGAGCTGTTTTTTCAGTCCATAATTAGATTTCTGTTCCGCCCAGGTTCAACTAGCCTGTTCAATCTTTCTCTCAGTAAGGTTGTTCGATCGCTCTCTTTAATCAGTATTCCCGCTCTGATACCATCTTGACAGTATGGCCAGCCAGAAATAAGAGGAAGAGAAGGGAAGAGAAGAGAAGAGAAGAGAAGAGAGGAGAGAAGAAAGAAGGGTTTTGTAGTGTAACAGTACTGGCGGCGCCAACCTTTATTTTAATATATATAGGGCGGCATAAATAACAAGGGAAAAGACCCTTGTGCCCCTGAGTACAATAACAGACATAACAAAAAGAAAAAACGAAATAAAAAATACTTTAATTAGCCAAACAGACCCTAGCATCAGCAACTAAATTATTTTAACATATATGAACTGGTTTTGGATTGTTTACTTGCTGCCAGTAGACCTCAGCAGAGTGCACTTTATTTCAGAAGTAATTTATGGGGTTTTGTACCCTGTGTGACTGGGAGGTAGTACTTGTGTGAGGACTAGTCATGTACACCTGCAGCCTTTGGTTTTGACTTGTAGACCTACTTTTGCCAATGACGAATGATGATTTTACCTCATATGGGGTTACATCAACCCGTAGTACAGCTGGTGTGGGGACTGAGAGTATGATGCTTCCTATGCCAATTACTCCTTTAAACAACATGAATTACCTGGAGTGGGCTAAAGGTGTAAAACTTTATGTAATAGCAAGGGGAAAAGCTGGTTACATAAATGGAAGAGTGAAAGAACTCAAGAGTAGGATTGTTGAACATGATCGGTGGGACCAAGAAAACAGTATGGTGATGTCCTGGCTTCTTGTAGACATGGAATCTGATGTGAAGAACTTATGTGGGCAGACACTGCAAGTGAGATAATGGGAACAAGCCAAAACCACCTATTCTGAGCAAAGGCACGACGCCAAGATCTACTAGTTATAAGCTGAATCCTCAACCTGTAAACAGGGGAATCGAAGCTTGTCAGCCTATCATTCAACCCTTACCTCAGTATTGAAGGAATTGGACCACTATCAAGCTATAGAATGGAAACATGATGATGCTAGAGCCTATAAGAAGTTGGTTTCTCAGCAATGGGTTTTTGCCTTCTTGTTGGGACTAAACCCTATATATGAACCACTTAGAGTTCAGATCTTAGGAAGTAAAGAGTTGCCTTCAATCCGAGAGGTAGCATTAGCTGCAGTGGGTGGTAATAGTATGGGAAAGAAAAATGACTCTAGGAAAGTTGATGATAAGGACAAGTTATTCTGTACCACTGCCGGCGTTCAAGACATGCACGTGACACATGTAGGAAGATCAATGGGAGGCCAAAGTGGGCTATAAAAAACCAAGAACAGGGTAAGGCACAAGGTCAGAAGAAGCCTAATATAGCACACAATGCAACAAATGTGGCAACCCAAGAAACTCCGTCTGTTGGGGTGTCAGCAGATACTACTTGGGAATACTTCACTGGTTCTAACTGAAAGAAGGGTAGGATCCATCTAATGGACGCCATAAAGGTTGCGGAATGGGTGGGCGAATTTCAAAAATTTCCTACATTCTCCCAACTGGGAATCATATTCCCAAAGTTTAGAATACAATATTCAAGGATCCTACTTGAACCATAATCAAACCAGATCTGTACTAAAAGATAAACGGGAGGAATATACCTGATCCGGAGAAGCAGTATCTCCCAAAGTTGGTGTTCACGCCCAAAGAATGCTCCAAGATCCGTTCCTGCTGAAGATGACACAGCTGTGGATGGAACAGAACCAGCAGGGTGCGTCCTACACACTGGATCCTTCACAAGAATCCTCTGGAAGTACTAAACACTGAATCCTTTTCAGTCTTTCTTGCAAGACTGATGTCAAGAACAGATTTCTTGACTTTCATTTCTGCAAAGATCTAATGTTGCAATGGCAGATGGCGGCGGCAGGAGGAGATCTCCAAAATGAAAAAGGCTGAACTGCTTTTTCTGTTTTTTCTAGAGAGTATCAATGAATTCTGATCTGAATTCGCAGGAGATATCCTATACCTCTTCAAAGTGGTTCGAAATCTCCTCCTTTCTTCTTGATTAAGAAACCTCCTTTTTAGGAGTTATCCCAATCCAAATCAGTATTTGGATAGGGGATAATCTTAATCCTTTCTGCAGATAGAGTTAACTTACTCCTGATCTTATCAGGAGGTTACCAGATTCAAATCTAATTTGAATTTGGTCTCTAAGAGTGGATAAGGCTAAAGGCCCAATCCTTTTACTAACTTTAATCTCAAATTCGCCCCATGGATGGGTGATCATATCAGCCCACCTCGAAATGGGCTTTTGGCCCATTAAGTGTTCAGTGTCTAATTACTTTCCAATCTGCTACCCAGTTGGGCTTCTTTGTATGGTGTGGGACCCAAGCATTGATCTACACACCAGCCACATGGGTTCGGCCCAGTCTCTAAAACAAGGCCCAGCCGAATTCACTGAAAAACTCAATGAACCCCTTGAGTCCATCATATGGACCCTATGGGCCCAACACTTACATTAAGTGGTCCCTGGGCCAAGCCATCTTATAAAAACCCAGGGACTGTGGGCAGGTGCAAGATTAGCCCATCAGGTATTATCCTCAATGGTCTTACACTTAACCTCTCAGCCCTTAATGATCAAGCACTGCCCGACAAGAGAGGACCTCTCCCTCGGCTGCAAGGAACAGTGCCGCACTCTCCTCTCACATGGATCCCGGGAATTAAAACCATTTGCAAACAATTCGAAACCGTACATATATATATAAATATATTAATTTTGCAAAACAAAATTCCAACGATTGAAATCAACTGCCGGCAGTTTGGTTTCCATCAGAGAGAGTGCATTCCCGATCATTACCCTTTGTCCAACAAAGTGGCTGATTCTGTCACTATGATCACCCACTCAGATGAATTCTCAAACTGCCCCAACATACCCAGGTTTTGATCCCCGCTAAGGATCTCACTGATTGGCATATCAAAGGCAGCCTGATCCAACACCTAGTGAAATGTCATAATCGAGTCTAGGGGTCAGGTGTAACTTTCCAGTTTTGCCCATCTATCTCCAAGGTCCAGGGCAATACTGGAAATCTGGTCCGGTTCAAGGATTCAAGTAATCCCATACTGCATGTGCCTCGGGTCTTACCCTGATGGCTGAGACAGGCCATCCCAACACTTGGTGGCACACCAGTATCAGCCTTGGCAGGATAAATCTCCCCAGACTTATCCAACGGCTGTGAACATTTAAAACTAACATGAGTCTCTATAAATATCCAGTTTTAGGGTTTTACACAGAATTAAACCAAACAACATGAATCAAACATGCACTTTATTTATTTCCACTAAATAACAAAAGTACATCAAATCAGATTGAAGCTAAGGGCATACAAAACTGTCTAACACTAACCCCAAGGAAGATATCATGAACTCCCTCCGTAATCATTTGGAATCATATGGTAGGGCCTTGCGCTAGATGGACAGTTTAGCTACCGGTAACCCTTCTACTTCATTTACATCTACATCAGGTAATGCAGCCTCTGCCTTTCATGTCTCCACTACCACCAACTCCCCTGGATCATTGACTCAGAGGCATCTAATCACATGACCTAAGCCAAACCTATTCCAGTCTTATAACCTTTTGTCAGGAAGGGATAAGGTTAGACTTGCAGATGGATCATTCTCCTCCATTACAGGCCAAGGATCAATATCCCTCCCTCATGGACTTAACCTAAATAATGTTTTGCATGTTCCTCAACTTCCCATCAATCTTCTTTCTGCTAGTAGCATCACACACTCATTAAACTGAAGTGTGACCTTTTTTTCCGGATTCATGTGTTTTCCAGGGTCTAACTTCTAAGAGGACAATTGGTAGAGGAAGCTTACTGGATGGTCTCTACAATCTCAACAACAAGGTTGGTTTCTCGGTGTCATCCTTAGAGTCGCATAGTTAGTCAAATTATTTTGTGGCATAATCGATTAGGTCATGAATCTTTTGAAATAGTGAAGTCTTTGTTTTCTTTTTTATTTAAGTCATGTTAAGTGTTAGATTTCCATTGTCAAATGTGTCAGTTGAGTACGCAATGTAGAATAATATTTCATTCAAGTAATAAAAGATCTAGTTTTTCTTTCCATATTGTGTATTCTAATGTTTGGGGGCCTACTACAATAACTCTAGAGGGCGGGTATAAATTATCACATTGATTGGTGATTTTTCCCATTATACATGGGTATTTCCCATGCGTAGAAGAGACGAAATCCCAAAGATTGTGAAAGATTTCCAGAGGATGGTGTTTACACAGTTTCATGTTGAAATTCAAATCTTTCAATCAGACAATGCGAAGGAATATTTTCTTGGTGAGCTCAATGAGTTTTATGCTTCTCATGGATCCATCAATAGGAGAACACCGCAACAAAACGGTGTTGTAGAAAGAAAGAACAAATACCTTGAGGTAGCTCGAGGGACGATGCTACATATGAATGTTCCCAAATATTTTTGGATTGAGGTTGTACTTGTTGCTGCTTATGTCATAAACCACATGCCCTCGAAAGTATTAAACTAAAAGGTGTTAGACAGTTTTCTATGCCCTTAGCTCCAATCAAAATGTACTTTATGAGTTTATTGTAAATGAATAAAAGTACATATTTGATTCATGTTCCCTTGGTATGTTTCTGTGTAATACCCTTAAACTGGACACTTAATGAGACTCGTGTTAGTTTAGAATGTTCACAGCCAGTGGATCGGTCTAGGGAGACTTATCCTGACAAGGCTGACACTATGGTGCCACCAAGTCGGTTGGGGTGGCTTGTCTCAGCTACCGGGGTGAGACCCTAGGCACATACAATGTGGGATTAATTGAATCTTTGAACTGGACCAGATTTCCAGTATTGCCCTGGACCTTGGAGATTGATGGGCAAAACTGGAAAGTTACACCCGACCCCTAGACTCGATTATGATACTGCACTAGGTGTCGGATTAGACTGTCTTTGATGTACCAATCAATGAGATCCTTAGCGGGGGTCAAAACCTGGGTATGTTGGGACAGTCTGAGAATTCATCTGAGTGGATGATCATAGTGACAGGATCAGCCCCTTTGTCGGACAAAGGTAATGATCGGGGATGCACTCTCACTGATGGAAACCAAGACTGCCGGCAACCGATTTCAATTGTTGAGATTTGTTTTGCAAAATATATTTTATATGAGATATAAAAGTATATAAATTATGGTTTCGAAATGATTTGCAAAAGGTTTTAATTCCCGGGATCCATACTTGAGAGAGTGCAACACTGTTCCTTGCAGCCGAGGGAGAGGTCCTCTCTTGTCGGGCAGTGTATGATCATTATGGGCTGAGAGGTTAAGTATAAGACCATTGAGGATAATACCTGATGGGCTAATCTTGCATCTGCCCACAGTCCCTGGGTGTTACAAGGTGGCTTGGCCCAGGGACCACTTAGGTAAGTGTTGGGCCCATAGAGCCCATCTAATGGGTTTCAGGGGGTGCACTGTCCATAACAGTGTATTCGGCCAGGCCTTGTAACAAAGGCCGGGCTGAACCCATGTGGCTGATGTGTAGATCAATGTTTGGGTCCCACGCCATACAAGGAAGCCCAACTAGGCAGCAGTTTGGAAGGCTTAATGAATACATAACCCTAAATGGGCCTTAAGCCCATTTCGAACTGGGCTAATTTGATTAGTCTTTAAGGGGCGAATTCTTAGATAAGATCAGCTGATAGGATTGAGCCCACACCCTATCCACTCAGAGAGTCCAAGATCTAAATGAGATTTAGATTTGGAAACTTCCTAACTAGATTAGGAACTGGCTGATCTAATCTACAGATAAGATAAGGATTATCCCTTATCTTAAAGGGACTTCTAATCCATATATGATTTGGGTTAGCAACTCCTAATGGGATTAGGAATTGATCCCTTTAAGTCTATAAAAGGAAGAGGGGGCGGCAGCCTTTAGACACAACATCCAATAGACTTGTTAGAGTTGGCCGAATAAGGGTAGATTAGTCATCTCACCTTGGTTAAGTTATGAGCTTATGTGGCAGTCTTATTAGAGGTTCTCTGTCCCATACTTAAGTAGGGGCAGTTTAGTCCTTGTACATTTAATTAGAAGCCTAATCACTATTAAGAGGTCGACTGATAGGGTTTAGCTATCAAGTTCGATAGTTCTTTCATCTTCTTCTTCTTCTTCTCTTCTCTTTCCTCTTCTCCTTACTGGTTCGGACTACTGTAGATACAGTAGCTACAGTAGCTACAGTGAAAACATGGTATTAGAGCGTGACAACTTCAGTTCGTGACCTGTTTCAGTTTGTGACAACTTCAGTTCGTGCTTCAGTTCTCTCCTTTTCTTCTCTGGGCTGTCAATGGAGAAAAGTGATTCGTCCCAGGCCTGAAACATCACAGTTTTTTTCTGGTGCACAGAACCTTCTTTCCTAAGAAAACAACTTCAGCAGTGAATGGTTGGCTGAAGCTCTCAAACGAAGGTTGGTTATCTCTCCTCTGTGTGCTATTGGTATTTCTGGGTTGAAAATCTTCAAGAACTTGAGAGGACTGATCAGAACCTAGAAAACTAAGTTGGTTGTTGCCCTGGTTCTTGGAAAAATTCCAAGAACAGGCTGTGTTTACAGTGACCAAATGGTGTAAGGGCTGCTATTGTAGATGGCCGAATGGTGCAAGGTGTAATGCAATGGTACTAGTTGAGTTTTTTTTTTTTTGTTGGTTTTGTGGTGCCCTCTTAAAAGCGTTAAAACAGGTCTGTATTGTGTGTGACAGCTATGGCTGTGTGGTGGTGCTTGTAATGCACGAACTCTTGACAGCAGTAGTGGTGTGACAGCAAGTTGAGTTTTTGTTGAGTAGTTGTGGTGGTGCTTGTAATGCACAAACTCTTAACAGCAGTAGTGGTGTGACAGCTAGTTGAGTTTTTTGTTGAGTAGTTGTAAATGATCTTACATGTGGTTATTAAGTGCTGAGTTAATGTCGGTGTAGTCTGTGTTTTTTTTTGTGAAATCAGTAGTGGTGTGGATAAGAACAAAGGCGTGTGTATCTATCATTGTGTTTAGGGACTGCTGTAGGTTCTGGAACATCAAACTCTTGACAGTAGCACTTAGTTGGTGATTGGGAATTCAGATTAGAGGCAGCATTGAAAGAGTATCATGGCAGCAATGGGAGATGGCTGTAGTGATCAGAAACCTAGTGTGGTGGTTTCCTCTGACTATCTAGGTGTACAGATGACCTCAATTAAACTGAATGGTGAGAACTATGTTCCATGGGCCAAGTCGGTGGAAGTTTTTCTCAAGGCAAAGAGAAAAGTGAAGCATGTGAAAGAAGATAAACCACCGGCTGACTCTCCAGGGTTTGAGGATTGGGAACAGGAGGATGCTCAAATCATGACATGGCTATGGAACAGTATGGAACCCAAAATAAGTGCCAACTTCATGTTCTTAGATACAGCTAAGGACGTATGGGAACATGCCAAGAAGCTGTATTCTGGGCAAGATAATACTACAAGGGTATATCAGCTCTATCAGGAGTACTTTGGTCTGCAACAAGGAAATAAAACCCTAGAAGAGTACTATGCCAGTATGAAGAACCTCAGAAATGAACTCAATGTCTATCATCCTCTCACTCCAGATGTTAAGGTTCAACAACAACAGAGGGAACAACTAGATGTCACAAGGTTCTTAGTGGGGTTGAAATCAGAGTATGAACCAGTTAGAGCCCAAATATTGGGGGGCTCTACCCTTCCTACACTTGAGGAAGTGCTTGCTCGGCTCCGCAGGATTTCTTTGGGACAGATAGAGAATCCCACACAGTCTGATAGATCAGCTTTTGTAACAGCCAGAGGAGGTGGACATGGTACGAAAGGGGGAGGACATGCCTCCCGAGGAGGTCATGGTGGTTCCATATTTGGCCGTGGTGGTGGTCGTGACTCAGGAGGAGGCCGTGGCAAAGAAAAAGGCAGCTCTACAAGGAAGTGTACCCACTGTGGCAGGGAAGGACATTCCGTAAATTTCTGTTATGATCTTCATGGTCGTCCTCCCTCTAAATGGGCCAATCATGCTATTGCTGGTGAGGTTGATGTCAGTGATAATCAACAGGCAGACCTAACTCCTTCCACATCTACATCTGTTTCCGGAAGGAAGATGGTGAGTGTACCGCGTGATGAGTATGAGCGGTTCCTTCAGTCCACTTCACAGCACACTACTGCTACTCTTGCCCACTCAGGTATAGCCTGCCTGTCATCTAAAACCTCTCCTTGGATTATTGACTCTGGAGCCTCTGATCACATGACCGGGATTCCAGGTGTGTTCTCTTCTCTCTCTGAAACTTCCACATCTCAAACTGTTACCCTTGCCAATGGTTCCTCCTCTCCCATCTGTGGTGTTGGCAATGTTGACATGGCTTCTCTTTCTTTATCATCTGTTCTATATGTTCCTAAGTTTCCATTCAATCTTATGTCTGTTAGTAAATTAACCAAGACTCTTAACTACTCTGTTACTTTTTTCCCTTCCTCTTGTGTTTTTCAGGATCTCAGGACGGGGAAGAAGATTGGTGGGGGGCATGAAGCTAGTGGATTGTATTACCTTGACGGTGGTGGATCGTCAGTTGCACTTCAGACTTCACTCACTCCTCTACAGTGGCATTGTCGACTGGGACATCCTTCTCTCAAGGCACTCAAGATACTAGTTCCGTCTTTGAGTCATTTGTCAGTGTTACGGTGTGAGTCGTGTCAGTTTGGGAAACATTGTCGTGTTTCCTTCAGTCCTAGAGTTGAAAGTCGTATGTTGAGTCCTTTTGCTTTGGTTCATTTAGATGTTTGGGGCCCGATCAAAATAGTCTTATAATGGTTACAAGTATTTTGTCACTTTTATTGATGATTGTTCAAAAATGACATGGATTTATTTAATGAAAGAAATGAGCGAATTATTTTCCATTTTTCAAAAATTCCATGCTGAAATACGTACACAATTTGGTGTTCCAATCAAAGTTCTTCGTTCAGATAATGGTCGTGAATATTTTCTAACTTCATTTCAACAGTATTTAGAACAGCATGGCATCATTCATCAAACTTCTTGTGCATCCACTCCTCAACAAAATGGGGTGGCTGAACGGAAGAACCGTCATCTCCTTGAAACAGCTCGGTCTATTCTTCATCATATGAGTGTTCCTAAACGGTTTTGGAGTGATGCTGTACTTATTGCGTGTTTCCTCATTAATCGGATGCCCTCCTTTATTCTTCATGGTCGGTCTCCCTTCTCTATCTTGTTTCCCACCTTGTCTCCCTTTCCATTAACACCTCGTATCTGTGGCTGTGTGTGCTTTGTTCACAATCTGAGTCCTGGAATAGACAAGTTGGATGCACGCTCCATTAAGTGTCTTTCTTGGCTACTCTCGGACTCAAAAAGGGTACAAGTGTTACAATCCCATTACTCGGAAGTGCTATGTCTATCCTGATGTCACCTTTTTTGAGTTTGTTCCCTTCTTCTCAGGAACTGAAGCATCTTCGTCTCCACCTTTACTTCCTCTTCCTCTTCCTCTTCCGGTCAGTGATCCCGTTCCGGGCGTTCCTGTTGGAGTTGACTCGTCATCTCATCCAGTGCAGATCCCTACTGAACGACCACCAATTCGGCAAGTGTATACACGTCGAACGACACCGGCCCTCCTCTAGCTTCTACCTTGTCCATGGATCCTGTTGTTGCTCCTGTTGCTGAACCTTCAGGACTTGACCTACCCATTGCCTTACGGAAAGGTAAACATAGTTCTACTCTCCATCCCATTTCCAATTTTGTTTCAATATCTCGCCTTTCCGCCTCACATCGCCAGTTTGTTTCACTATTGTCATCTATTTCCATACCTAACAATGTCCAAGAGGCTCTTAGTTCAGGCAAGCAATGGAGGAGGAACTCTCTGCTCTTCAACATACTCACATGTGGGAGCTCACTACTCTTCCCCCTGGTAAGCATGTTGTGGGTTGTAAATGGGTGTATATTGTTAAATACTTGCCAGATGGTAGTGTGGAGCGTCTGAAAGCCAGACTTGTTGCTAAAGGGTATTCACAGTTGTATGGAGTGGACTATATGGAGACCTTCTCTCCAGTGGCTAAAATTAGCTCTGTCCGTGTGTTAATTTCCCTGGCAGTTATGTATGATTGGCCCTTATTTCAACTTAACATAAAAAATGCCTTCCTTCATGGTGACCTTATAGAGGAGGTATATATGGAGCAACCACCTGGGTTTGTTGCTCAGGGGGAGGCTGGTAAGGTGTGCAGACTGAAAAAGGCAATTTATGGGTTGAAACAATCGCCTCATGCTTGGTTCGGGAAGTTTAGTGAAGTGGTGAAGAATTTTGGAATGAAACAATGCCAGGTTGATCACTCAGTGTTCAGCTATGACTCAGAAGCTGGAAAGATTTTATTAGTGGTCTATGTGGATGATATTGTCATAGCTGGCAGTGACAAATTGGGGATCGACAAACTCAAGGTCTTTCTGCAAAATCATTTTCAAACAAAAGACCTTGGGACATTGAAGTATTTCTTGGGTATAGAAGTTGCTAGATCAAGACAAGGTATAAACCTGTGCCAAAGAAAATATGTTCTCGATCTATTGGACGAAACAGGACTGTTAGGTGCAAAACCGACTGAGACTCCTATGGAACCAAATGTTAAGTTGAGCGGTGATACAGGGGGAATATTTGATGATCCTGGAAGGTATAGACGACTAGTGGGGAAGCTGAACTATTTGACTATCACGAGACCAGACATCTCCTTTGCAGTCAGTGTGGTGAGCCAATTTATGCAAAACCCTCGTATATCTCACTGGGATGCAGTTCTTAGAATTGTAAGATATTTGAAGAGAGCTCTAGGTCGTGGGCTATTGTATAAACCAGGAGGAAAACATGAAGTAGTTGGGTACACGGATGCAGATTGGGCGGGCTCTGTGTCTGATAGAAGATCTACTACAGGTTACTGCACATTTCTTGGAGGAAATCTTGTGACGTGGAAGAGTAAAAAGCAGACGGTTGTGGCTAGAAGCAGTGCTGAAGCCGAGTACAGAGCCATGGCACACACTACATGTGAATTAGTGTGGTTGAGGAATCTCCTACAAGAAATTGGGTTCCACATGGATAAACCTATGAAGTTGTACTGTGACAATCAAGCTGCGCTCCATATCTCATCCAACCCTGTTTTTCATGAGAGAACAAAGCACATAAAGATTGATTACCGCTTTGTGAGGGAGAAGGTTCTTACTAGAGAGATAAGCACAGAACATGTAAGCTCAGGTGATCAGTGGGCAGATTTGTTTACAAAAGCCTTAAGCTCAGGGAGAGTGAACTATATATGTAACAAGCTGGGATTATATGATATATATTCTCCAGTTTGAGGGGGAGTGTTAGAGTTGGCTGAATAAGGGTAGATTAGTCATCTCACCTTGGTTAAGTTATGAGCTTATGTGGCAGTCTTATTAGAGGTTCTCTGTCCCATACTTAAGTAGGGGCAGTTTAGTCCTTGTACATTTAATTAGAAGCCTAATCACTATTAAGAGGTCGATCGATAGGGTTTAGCTATCAAGTTCGACAGTTCTTTCATCTTCTTCTTCTTCTCTTCTCTTTCCTCTTCTCCTTACTGGTTCGGACTACTGTAGCTACAGTAGCTACAATAGCTACAGTGAAAACAAGACTCAAGTCTTGTCTTCAAAGCTGAGATCACAGAAGAGAGAATTCTGCACCCTGCAAATACTCTCTAGCCGCCTCCTTCCTGCAGCCGCCGCCTATTGCAGTTCGATCTCCATTGCTTGGGAAGAATCAAAATTGGATCTTGATTCCAATTTTTTGGAGAAAAGATTGGTAGGAGTTGTATTCACAAGTCGTCCAGGTGATTCTTGGGAAGAATCAAGTTCTTAGGAAGAACATTGTTGATTCTGCTCCACCCTGCACTACACCATCTTCAGTGGGAGCAGATTTTGGTTTCTACCTTGGGCGTAAACACCTCCATTGAGAGATATTGTTTCTCTATATCAGGTATTATCTCTCTCTCCTCCTTTTTGTTCAGATCTGGTTCAATTTATGGTTCAAGAATGATCATTGAAAATATGATTTTCTAAATGGGGAATTTGATTCCCAGTTGAAGGGAGAGAAAAATTTTTGAAATTCGCCCCCTTTATTCCGCAATCTTGGGCATCCATGTGATGGATTTCCTATCCCTTCAAAAGGCCCCTCTCATCACTTATTATTCCCTCAGTCTCCTTTATTTTCCATTCCCATGAGGGTGTTTGGTGGTTGTGCTTTTGTCCATGATTTATCTCCATCCCATGGTAAGTTGGACCCTCGGTCTATTCCTTGTAACTTTCTAGGGTATCCCTCCTCACAAAAGGGTTACTGGTGCTTTGATCCTGTGGGTCATAAGTCTTTGTCTCCATGGATGTCTCGTTCTTGAGTCTGAATCGTTCTTCCCTGCTTCTCCTTAGGGAGAGAGTATTGTAGAAGAGGTGAAGCAGGTTCATGTCCAGGTCCATCAAGTCTCTTTGCCTTTTATTCCAGATCCTACTCCTTTTCGTGTCTTTCAACATAAATGCCATAGAGATTAGTAATGTGATAAAGATGTGGAGCCACCAAACACTGAGCAACCAACACCGTCAGATTCCAGGAGGTAAGTCCAACACCTTTTATTTCACTTGTTGATACCCTAGCTCCCATTTCGGTTGTGGATGACCTTGACATTCCTATTGCTCACAAAAAGGGAGTCATGTCATGCACTACCAAACACCCCATTACCTAGTATGTTTCCTATGGCATTTCCCCCTCTCATTGTGCCTTCCTATCTGTAGTTAATAGCATCCCCATACCCAGAAATGTGGTCGAGGCTTTAAAATATCCTAAATGGAGTAATGGACAGATGCTATGAAGGAGATTAATGCCCTCCATAAGAATCAAACATGGGAGTTGGTGAATCTTCCAAAAGGGAAAGACCCGGTGGAATGTAAGTGGATGTTTACAGCGAAACACAAGGCAGACGAGATAGTTGAAAGGTACAAAGCAAGGCTGGTAGCTAAAGGATATACTCAAGTCTATAGTGTTGACTACGATGAGACATTTTCTCCAATAGCTAAGATGAACTCAATTCGAGTTCTTTTATCATTAGTTGCAAACCTTGATTGGGAATTACATCAATTGGATATAAAGAATGCCTTTTTAAATGGTGATCTAGAGGAGGTGTACATGGTTCAACCCCCAGATTTCTGTGCCAAAGGAAGTGAAAATAAGGTGTGCAAGCTAAGAAAGTCCCTCTATGGCTCAAAACAATCTCCTAGAGCATGGTTCAGTAAATTTCATAAAGCAGTTCAACAGGTAGGGTTCAAACAATGTCAGTCTGATCACACTCTCTTTGTGAAGAGATGTCATGAACTAGTGGTCGTGTAGGTAGTGTATGTGGATGATATCATCATTACATGAAATTGGAACACAAAAATACAAAAGTTGAAGGAATTTCTTGTCTCTCAATTTGAAGTGAAAGATTTGGGGTCCCTAAAATACTTTCTAGGAATTGAAGTTGCCCAATCAAAAAGGGGCATCTTCATTTCTTAGATGAAGTATATCCTAGATCTGTTATAGGACACTGGAAAGTTAGGTATAAAACCAACAGATACCCCTATGGATGTTGATCATAAACTAGGAGATTGTGATGGTGAACTAGAAGATGTGAAACAGTTTCAAAGGTTAGTGGGAAGGTTTCTTTATTTGTCCATGACACATCCGGACATTGCTTATTCAATTGGGGCCTTGAGCCAATTCATGCATTCCCCTAAGAGATCACACATGGAGGCAGTAGAGAGGATTCATAGGTATTTGAAGAAGTATCCAGAAATAGGGTTGCTATTCAGTAAACATAATCATTTGAGAGTGGAATTCTATACAGATGTTGATTGGGCAGGTGTTGTGAATGATAGAAAGTCCATAAGCGAGTATTGTACTTTTGTAGGAGAAAATCTAGTGACATGGAGAAGTAAGAAACAAAGTGTAGTTGCAAGGTCAAGTGCTGAAGTGGAGTATAGGACTATAGCACACGGGGTGGCTGAAGTTCTTTGGTTGAAAAACCGTTTAGGGGAACTCGGGGTTACTACTCACAATCCTATGTCCCTCTATTGTGACAATAAGGCAGATATCAACATTGCTAGCAATCCCGTCCTACATGATAGGGCCAAGCACATTGAAGTGGACAAGCACTTCATATGAGAAAAATTGGAAAAGGGAGAAATGTGTACTCCTTATGTCAAATCCAAGGAGCAACTTGCTGATGTTCTCACAAAAGGGCTTCCATACTTGCGGCACAATGAACCGTGTGACAAGTTGGGAAGATAGATATATTCAGCCCAACTTGAGGGGGAGTGTTGTTGGATTGAAGTGTTTTATTTCTGTTGTTAGATTGCTGCAATCCTAGATTGTTGTCAGCATGTTCTTTTCTTTTATTTATGTTTTTATTTTTTGGGCGGGCCGCCAGGGACCTACTTGTAATTTCATTTTTTTATTTGTTACATCATCATATTTATTATAAAAGAGAAGTTGGGCGCCGCCAGCCTAGCTTTTTGACTCTATCTCTCTCTCTCTCTCTAGTTTCTTTTTTATTTGTTACATCATCATATTTATTATAAAAGAGAAGCTAGGCGCTGCCAGCCTAGCTTTTTGACTCTCACACATCTTTCTTCCTCTTCTCTTCTCTCGTCTCTCTTCCCTCACTCTATTCTTGTGAGAAAACAAGAGAGTTACTGAATTCCTCTCCCTCCCTCCCTCTCTCTCTCTCACATCTATCTTAAGGCTCAGGAGGTAGCTTCACCCTCAAAGGGAAGCCTGATGTTGGGCAATAACCCAACATTTTGGTATCAGAGCTCTGGAGTTTTTGAAAAACAACAAAATGCCGAGTACCAAGTCTGAGACTATTGACAAACAAGTAGATCTCATGGAGATTCAAATGCACAAGGTTACCAATGATTTACAAGAGATCACTTGGCTAAAAAGAATTGTAATCCGTTTGTATTCTAATGAAAATTCAATAAGAGAAGAAAAATAAGCAGAGAACAGAGGAGAAGAAGAGGAAAGAATGAGAAAAGCGTGTGGTTAGAATAGACTTGTCACCCCGCTCATCTATTTATATGTTTGCAATTAAACATCAATATAATTCCACTAATATCCCTGCCGCCTACATAAGAAAGAAAAACATATATAAAATGACATAACTAACATGAACTAACATAAATAACATAAAAACAAACACAAATATGAAGTGAGCCAACACTAACAACTATTGTTCTATATCTCTACAAAATCAAACAATCTCTAAAGGCAGTGAAGGCACAACTCGAGAAGAATTGCTCTGGAGGGAACCGTGAAAGTGAGCAGTAAGGAACCAAACATGGCACAGCAGCAGCCACGAGAACGGCCAAACTCAACTTCCCAAATTATTCAGGTGAAGGCCCCATACCTTGGATTTTTAAAGCTTAGAAATTCTTTGAATATCACAAAATACCTAACCACCAAAGAGTCTCCATAGCCTCATTCCAGCTACGAGGAGAGGCAACATTGTGGTTCCAATAGTTCCATAGATCTCACCCTCAGGTATCTTGGGTTGACTTCACGATATCCCTGTGTATATGATTTGTAAGAAAACCCTATTCAATTCTAGGTTAAAGTAGAGAAGAAGAAGAAGAAGAAGAAGAAGAAGAAGAGAAGAGAAGAGAAGAGAAGAAGAGTTCGACCAGATTAGGAAGGAGAAAAATCAGTCCTCCCTAGCCGACCCACTTGTATTTATTTCAAATAATAGAGTTACAAGAAAGACCATATTGTCCCTCATAAAAGATGGGACACATAACTTAAACTTAAATAAAATAGACCTTTCACTCTCAAATAGATAAACCAAAATGACCAAAATACCCCTGATTCGTGTATTCTAACACTCCCTCTAAAGCTGGAGAGTATATGTCATATAGTCCCAACTTGTCACAAATATAATCTACTTTGCCCCGAGACAATCCCTTTGTAAAGAGATCTGCCCACTGATTTCCTGAGCTCACATGAGATGTGGTTATCACTCTACTTATCACTTTATCTCTTGCGATGTGGCAATCAACCTCAATATGCTTAGTTCTCTCATGGAAGACTAGGTTGGAAGAGATGTGAACAGCAGCTTGGTTATCACAGTATAGTTTCATGGGTTTATCAACTGAGAACCCCATCTCTTGTAGCAAGTTCTTCAACCATACTAGTTCACATGTGGTATGAGCCATAGCCCTGTACTCAGCTTATGCACTACTCCTTGCCACCACTACTTGTTTCTTGCTCTTCCAAGTTACAAGATTGCCACCAAGGAAGGTACAATACCCTGTAGTTGATCTCTTGTCTGATATAGAACTAGCCCAATCAGCATTTGTGTACCCTACTATCTCAAGGGTCCCTCCACTCCGGTATAGAAAACCACGATCTGTAGCACCCTTCAGGTACCTAACAATCCTCATAATTGCTTCCCAATGAGGAATCTGAGGATGTTGCATAAACTGACTCACCATACTCACAGCAAATGATATATCTGGTCGGGTAATGGTCAGGTAATTCAACTTTCCCACCAACCTCCTGTATCTTCTAGGATCATCAAACTCTTCACCTACATCAACACTCAACTTGGTATTGAATTACATAGGAGTCTCTGCTGGTTTAGCACCTAACAGCCCTGTTTCTTCAAGTAGGTCAAGAACATATTTTCTCTGACATAAGTTAATTCCATGTTTTGACCTTGCAACTTCTATTCCCAGGAAGTACTTCAGCCTACCCAAATCTTTCGTATTGAAGTGGTCCTGTAAGAATTTCTTCAACCTGTCGATTCCGTTACTATCACTCCCAGTTATGACAATATCATCCACATACACCACTAGCAAGATTTTCCCATCTTTTGAGTCATGGTTGAACACAGAATGGTCTACCTAACACTATTTCATCCCAAAGTCTTTCACCACTTCACTGAACCTGCCAAACCAAGCACGTGGAGATTGTTTCAGTCCATAAATTGCCTTTTTGAGTCTACAAATCTTAACATCCTCTCCCTGAGCAACAAACCCTGGTGGTTGCTCCATATATACTTCCTTAATGAGATCACCATGTAGGAAAGCATTTTTTATGTCAAGTTGTACAAAAGTCCAATTATACATAGCATCTAATGAAATCAACACCTAAATTGAACCAATCTTAGCCACAGGAGAAAATGTCTCCACATAGTCCACACCATACAGCTAAAAATAACCCTCGGCCACTAACTTGGCCTTCAATCGCTCCACACTGCCATCTGGAAGATACTTCACTATGTAAACCCACTTACACCCAACAGCATGCTTACCAGGAGGAAGACCAATGAGTTCCCATGTGTGATTGTGTTGTAGAGCAGAGAGTTCCTCTTCCATGGCTTGCCGCCACCCTGGGGAGGTAACGGCTTCCTGAACAGTCTTAGGAATGGAAATAGATGACAGCAATGATATAAAGTTGCAATGAGAAGCAGACAAGTGAGCAGCTAAAACATAGTGTGAAATAGGATGAGAAGTACAAGTGCGTTTACCTTTCCGCAGGGCAATAGGAAGATCAAGATCTAAGGGAGAAGAAGCAATGGCAGGATCTGTCGACGAGGGCTGAATTGGAGGAGGGGTCGGTGCTCTTTTGTGGGTATACACTTGTGTGATTGGTGGCCTCTCAGTAGTAACTGGCATGGGAGGTGAATCTGCAGCAGGAATGGGAGCCACGGGAAGGGGATCCGCAACAGAGACGGGAAGAGGAACCACGGAGGAAGGAGAAGAAACCACAGCATCTGAGAAAAAGGGAACTGATTCAAAGAAGGTGACATCAGAGCACACAAATGACTTATGGAATTTAGGGTTATAGCACTTATACCATTTCTGAGTCCTTGAGTAGCCAAGAAAGATACACTTAGTACCTCGTGCATCTAACTTGTCCAAACCAAGCCCCAAGTGTTGAACAAAACAAACACATCCAAAGACTCTTGAGGTGAGCGGAAATGGAGACAATGTGGGAAACAACACCGAGAAGGGGGATTAACTTCCAAGGATGGACATGGGCATCCGATTGATCAGAAAACAGGATGTGAGGATGGCATCACTCCAAAAATGCTTTGGGACATTCATATTGAGCATTAAGGACCGAGCAGTTTCAAGCAGATGTTGATTTTTCCGTTCAACTACACCGTTCTGTTGTGGGGTGTAGGCACAAGAAGTTTGATGAATTATCCCATGGTGCTCTAAGTATTGCTGAAGTGATGTTGAGGTGTACTCTTTGGCATTATCGGGGCAAAGAATTTTAATATGAACACCAAATTGGGTGCATATTTCAGATAAAATTTTTGAAAGATAGAAAACAATTCACTGCGATTTTTCATAAGATAAATCCATGTCATCATTGAAAAGTCATCAACAAAAATTACAAAATACTTATAGCCATTGTATGACATCACTTTGATTGGACCCCAAACATCAGAATGAACTAACGAAAAAGGACTCGAGACATGACTATCAACTCTTGGACTAAAAGAGACTCTGTGATGTTTCCCAAGCTGACATGACTCACAATCCAAAGATGAAAGATGACTCAAGGAAGGAACCAACAACTTCAGAGCCTTGAGAGAAGGATGACCAAGTCTGCAATGCCATTGAAGAGGAGTAAGAGACGACTAAAAAGCTACTGGAGGGCCACCACCATCAAGGTAATACAATCCACCTGCCTCATGCCCTCCATCAATCTTCATCCCCGTCTTGAGATCCCGAAACACACAAGAAAAGGGATAAAAGGTTATGGAACAGTTAAGAGATTTGGTTAATCTACTAACAGACATAAGGTTAAAGGGGAACTTGGGAACATATAAAACAGACGATAAAGACAAGGAGGAGAGATCAACATCACCAACACCACAGATGGGAGATGTAGAACCATTAGCATGTGTAACTGTTTGAGATGTGGAGGGCCGAGAAAGAGAAGAAAATACATTAGGAGTCCCAAAATATGGTTCGAGGCTCCGAAGTCAATGATCCAGTATAGAGGCTTGGAAGCTAAACAAAGCCATACCTGAATGGGCAAGGGTAGCAGTGTTCTACTGAGATGTCTGAAGGAACTGCTCACATACTGCATGGGATACACTCACCATCTCCTTGCTAGAAGCATCAGTAGATGTGGAGAGGATCAGGTCAGTTTGCTGAGTTTCAGTAGTTGTACCACTTCCTTTAGTCATAGCATGGTTAGCCCAAGTGTTGGGAGGACCACGTAAATTAGCAAAAGTTAACCGTGTGCCCCTCTAAACCACAATGTGTACACTTCCTAGGGGCATTACTTCTTCCTTTACCACGACCTCCCCCTGAGTCCCAACCTCCACTCTAGCCACCAGCACGGTTAAACATGGGACCACCACGGTTATCTGGAGATCCACTACTACCACCACTACCACCTCTATTTCCACGGCCACCCCCTTTTGTCACCACGAAACCAGATCTGTCCGAGAGAGAGGAATGCTCTACAGACTCAATAGATGTCCTCTTAAGACAGGCAAAAACTTCTTCAAGTGAGGGAAGAGCAGACCCTCCCAGTATTTGTGCTCGGACGGGCTCATACTCTGCCTTCAAACCCACTAGAAACCTTGTCACATCAAGTTGCTCACGCAGTTGTTGTTGAATTTGAACATCCGATGTCAGAGGATGATACGCATTGAGCTCATTTCGGATATTCCTCAGACTTGCATAGTATTCCTCCAAGCTTTGACTGCCTTGCTTCAGATTAAAGTACTCTTGGTACAACTGATACACCCTAGTTGTATTGTCTTGTCTGGAGTATAGCTTCTTAGCATGATCCCAGATTTCTTTAGTTGTATCTAGGAACATAAAGTTCACACTGATTTTTTGTTCCATGCCATTCCATAGCCATGTCATTATCTGTGCATCTTCCTGTTCCCAATCACTGAACCTTGGAGAATTAGAGGAAGGTTTCTCCTCTCTCACATGTTTTACCCTTCTCTTGGCCTTTAAGAACACTTCCACAGATGTTGCCCACAGCACATAATTCTCACCATTCAACTTAATAGATGTCATTTGAACATTTAGGTAGTCTGGAGAAAGCACAACGTCGGTTTTGTTGTCATTCCCATTACCAATCGATGCCATCTTAACTAGTTGACCTTCAAATATGCAACACAATCTCACGCACTTCCACAAAACTTATCTCACTTTCAGCACCACCAACTTCTTCAAATACACATTGCACATAAAATACTAAAGCTGAAATCACTCAGTCATTACATCAAACACCTGTATTGCACACTGCATAACCATTCACCACCAAATATAAGGGCTGAAGTCACTTAATCATTAAATCAAACACTTGTACTGCACACTGCAGAACTATTCTCACACCAGATACAAGGGTTCACTTTTAAATATTCAAAATCATCGATACACCATTCAACACAATACAACTACCACCACACCACTGCTGTCGTGAACTTCAGCAGTCGAAAAAGCCCTACTTTCAGCACACATATGAGGTAAAAACAGAGAAAAATAGGACTGATATGTATACTAGTCACTCCAAACCTCCACAAGGAAAAATTTCGAACCAAAACACAGCATTCACAGTCCACTACTTGGGCAAAAGACAGCACTGTTAATACCTGTCCACAAACAGCCCTCTTCGCATCACAGAATAGAGGGCATCTAGCACACCACTTCAACGACCACCACCACAGTAACTGGAGGCATACTCACCTCCAAAACCACAAAATGACGACTCCTTTCTAGCCCCTTGTCGAGCTTCCACTCAGGCTAGCATAAATTTGAAGAAAGCTGAAATTGTTGGCGGCGAACCTAGGAAGAAGACAGCAGCAAGGAAGAATGAAAGGAGAACAAGGTTTTACTACTCTGATACCATGTAAGAAAACCCTATTCGATTCTAGGTTAAAGTAGAGAAGAAGAAAAGAAGGAAGAAGAAGAAGAAGAAGAAGAAGAAGAAGAAGAAGAAGAAGAGAAGAGAAGAGAAAAGAAGAGTTCGGCCAGATTAGGAAGGAGAAAAATCAGTCCTCCCTAGCCGACCCACTTGTATTTATTTCAAATAATAGAGTTACAAGAAAGACCATATTGTCCCTCATAAAAGATGGGACACATAACTTAAACTTAAATAGAATAGACCTTTCACTCTCAAACAGATAAACCAAAATACCCCTTATTCGTGTATTCTAACATGATTCAAACCCGCCGGATTTGAAAGTTATCATGAAACCCTATCAAAGCTAAGACAAACTGGATCTGTAAGAAACTCAAATTGAGTTTGCAAAGCTTTCCACAAGGGTACAAGGTGGTCAGAAATACCACCCCTCGGTTGCTCATCGGCAGCTTAAAAGAAGAGAATAAAGTGTAGGTGAAGGCCCTCCAGCCTCCATTGCTTCTCGTTGCCTTCAACCTGGCACAGATTCAAGAAGAGAGGTTAAATCACCTTAGGAAAATAAATCGACCCCCTCTTATGGCCTACCCTGATTCAAGATGGGCTCCACGGTCCAGCCCAGGCAACTTTACCGAACCAGTTAATAATTGGCCCCTACCTCTTATAAAGAACATGCCGGCCCAACATATTGAAAGCCCATAGTCCAAATCCACCTTGTGGTACCTGCACCAAGTACTTCATGGGCTGAAATGTAGGCCTGCAAAGACTGTGGTCTTTGTTACAACTGTGAGGAAAATTTGGGCCTGGTCATAGATGTAAAGCCCAACAACTATTCATGCTCCAGACCAAAGAAATTGAATTAGAAGAGGGGATTCAAGAAGGGCCCATTGAAGTCATAATTGCAGAACAAGGTGCATATGACCAACCAAAAATATCATCGCATGCTCTCATCGGGATAAAATCACCACAAACAATAAGAGTTTTGGGATCTACAAAAGGCCAGAAGGTCTCAGTCTTAATTGGCAGTGGCAATACCCTGAACTTCATCACTGAAGTTGCTACCAAGCAAACAGGCCTTACCATAGAGCACACGTAAACCCATTTATGGTTCATGTAGCAGATGGTAATCAGATAAAGTGTGAAGGCATTTGCCAGAAACTCTCACTTAAAATACAGGAACAGACATTCAAAGTTGATTTACATCCCATGATCTTCAATGGTGTTGATATTGTACTCATTCATAAAAAAAAATGGTGTTGATATTGTACTAGGTGTACAATGGCTGAAAGAGTTGGGCTCAATCATTTGTGATTGGTCGCAACTGACAATGGACTTCACAACGAATGGCAAACACTGCCACCTAACAGGCTTAGAATCAACTTTAACTCAGCCAAATGGGTTGAGGACCCTCATCAAAGCATATTTCAGGATGAAGGCCAGGTAATTTTCATGAAAATGGGAGTGGAACCATCCAGCCCAGTGTTAACAACAGAGGAGCCCATCCCATTAGAAGCCCAATAAAAATTGCAAAAGCTTCCACAAGAATATGCAGACATTTTCCAGGAACCAAAAGGCCTGTCACCCACAAGGCCTATGGACCATTGGATTGAGATACTTCCAGGTGCACCACCATCAAATGTTAGGCTATATCGCTACCCAAGATTCCGACGAGAGGAAATGGAAAAAATTGTCCAAGAATTGTTGAACGAACAATTTATTAACCAAGTTCCAGCTCCATACTCAGCACCAGTATTACTAGTCAAAAAGGATGGGACGTGGTTGATTACTACACCCTACACAGTCAAAAATCATTTTCCCATCCCACTCATTGATGAGTTGCTGGATGACTTGCAAGCAGCCACGGTGTTCTCTAAACTGGACCTCAGGTCAGGAGGTTATCATCAAATACGGATGCACCCAGAGGACATATCCAAGACGTCACACACATCACGGCCATTATGAGTTCCTCGTTATGTCATTTGAGCTTTCAAATGCCCGTCAACATTTCAAGCTATCATGATCAAGGTATTCCAGCCATACGTCATTTCATTCTAGTCTTTTTTGACAATATTTTAATGTTTAGCACCAATTGTGTATCCCATTTAAAACATTTATCTGTTATCACTTTGGATCTCTTGAGGCAACACCAACCTCCAAGTGTGCTTTTGGGCAGTCACGAGTCCAATACTTGGGCTACGTCAAGGCAGGACATGCTATGGCTGATCCAGACAAGGTCAAGAGCATTCAAATTGGCCCAATCCCAACTCTGTCAAACCCTTGTGTGCTTTCTTAGGCCTTACTGGTGATTGCAGAAGATTCATTCCTTATTATAGGCTTATAGCAGCACCACTCACATAGCTGCTACACAAAGATGCATTTCAGTGGTCTGATGAAGCTCAACGGACATTGAAAGATTGCAGAGAGAAGTGTCCTCTCCCCCAACACTATCACTACTGAACTTCTCTAAGCAATTTGTGCTGGAATGTGATGCATCAGGATGTAGTATAGGTACAGTATTGATGCAAGAGGGTCAACCCATTGACTATTTCAGCAAATCCTTGTCATCTCAAGCCCACTAAGTCAGCCTATGAGAAAGAACCCATGGCTATGGTGTTGACTGTCCAAAAATAGAAAGCTTATCTGCTTGGAAGTTAGTTTATAATTCGATCTGATCAGAGGAGCTTAAAGTACCTGCTGGTGCAAAAGTTTCACACACCAGAACAGCAACCGTGGCCCCATAAACTCTTGGGTTATAATTATGTGATTGAGTACAAACCTGGACCAGAAAATCAGGCAGCAGATGTCTTGTCGCATATGCCTGAAATGGCCCAACTCACAGTGTTTCAACCAAGCTACCCCTTACTGGACAAACTTAAGCAAGAAGCACAACAGGACCCTACACTAAGCCAGATTCGTGTCAAATAGGCCCAAGACCCAAGGTCAACTCCAAGATATTCAGTTCAGGCCTCTACACTCTTCTATAAAGGAAGGTTAGATACCCCTTCTAATTCCATTCACATATCAGAATTATTATCATTATTTCACAGTTCTGTAATGGGGGGTCATTCTGAAATTTTTAAAACATACAGAGAATAGCAGCCCATTACTTTTGGCCAGGCCTGAAGAAAACTATCAGGGATTTTGTTACCTCATGCCATGTTTGCCAACAACAAAAATATGTGGCACAATCACCAGCTGCTTACTACAGCCCTCACACATTCCTAATGAGGTGTGGGAAGAAGTTTCAATAGACTTCAGTACAGGACTGCCACCACCAAAGGGCAAGTGAATCCTTTTAGTGGTTGTTGACTGTCTCTCAAAATATAGCCATTTCACCCTCTAGCCCACCCATACACTGCAGAAGGGAAGGATGAAGCATTTGATCAAAAAATTACAAGGTTACATGGGACCCCAAAAGCTATTATCTCTGATAGGAACCCAGCCTTCCTCAACAAATTTTGTAGGGAATACTTTAAATTGCAAGGAGTCAAGCACAACACCTCTACCAGCTACCATCCTCAATCAGATGGCCAAACAGAGGTTGTCAATCGTTGCATTGAGACTTACAGTGCTTTGCAAGTGATAGGCCCCACCAATGGACTCAATGGTTACCATGGGCCGAATTCTGGTACAACTCATCATTTCATGTTTTAGTCAGCACAACACCATTCAAAGTCCTCTATGGGAGAGAACCACCAGTTATTTTACCATATGAGAAGGGGTCCTCAGCTAATACAGCTATGACAAGTGCCTCACTCAACAGAATGAAGTTCTAAGAGAAATCAAAGCCCACTTGGCACATGCTCAAGAATAAATGAAGCAACACTATGACAGAAAACATAGGCCATTGGAATGAAGTCAGTGACATGACCTACCTTAGATTACAGCCCTATAGACAATTCTCGGTAGCTACAAGGCCTTACCACAAGTTGGCTCCTCGATATTATGGACCTTTCAGAGTGGTGCAGCATATCGGACCTCTAGCATATAAACTAGAATTGCCACCATCCTCTAAGATACACCCAGTCTTCCACGTTTCATATCTAAAGAAAGCACTGGGCCAAAATCAACTACCATGCACCACTTTACCAGACTTCACAGAAGAAGGCTGCATCGACTTAAACTTAAGGAAATACTTGCATACAGATGGGTAAAATCTGGTCAGTCATTCTCTAGAGATGCTCTAGTCAGCTGGATTGGACTCTCCACAGAAGAAGTAACTTGGGAACCTTGTGATGACCTGGCTTTTCAATTTCCACAACTGGGTCTCAAGGATGAGGACCATCTCAAGGAGGGGGGAGCTGTTAGGGACTTGGAGAACCAAGATAATAAGCTGAAGGTATATTCTAGAAGGAAGAGGAAGAAACCAACTCAGTCACAAGGACAGGTAAACAAAACTAATCAAGAATCAAGATTCAGTTTAAGTGTAACAGATCAAGAAGCCAAGTGTCAAACAATTATGGTTAGTTGACAATTACAAATCGATGAACAATATAAAAGGAAGCTCCGTAATCTGAGAAGGAACATTTGAAACTTACTGAATTCTTCCCCCCCCCCCCCCTCTCTCTCTCTCCCTCCCTCCCTCCCTCCCTCCCATGGTTTAGTTGGAACTATAAGTCCATGCTGATATTCTCCCAGGTTTTAGTTGGAACTAGAAGAAGTTGGTGAAGGCCAGCATTGGCCAGTCCACCCTTCTTAGTCTGACAGATCCTGCAGTGCTTGAGAAAGCTCTCCACATCTCGCTTAAGCTTGGACCAATAACACTGCCCTGCAATGAGGGCATAGGTTTTGTCTTTGCCAAAGTGGCCTTCACTGTGTAGCTCCTGCAAAATCAATAATCTCCAAGAACAATCGGAGTCCGGGGACACAAATCCAACTGTCCTTAAGCAAAACCACCATGGAGGTGACAACCAGTATGTTCTCCAATAGAAGTAAATTGAAAAATGGAAGAAAAACTTGTTGTCATCTATACACATTCCTGAAGTAATCAAAGCCAAATACCTTGGTCTACAACATCACAATGAGAGATATCAACTACTTTGTTCTGCTCTCTGGCATTATACTTCAAGGAGAAAGTGAACTCTTGGATGTAGCTAGTCCACTTAGCATGTCTCACATTGAGGTGGCTTTGAGAGTGAAGGTGTTTGAGGACCTTGTGGTCTAAATAGATGACAAACTCAACAGAGGTTAGTGTCTCAAAGTAAACAATGACAAACTTCCTTAAAAAAGGTTGCAGCAACTAAGTCGTCACCCTCATAAGGTAGATGGTGAGTTGGACAACCCAAATGGCATGGCTAACCACTTGTACAAGCCTTCATGGATTTTAAAGGTTGTTTTCCACTCATCATTTAGCCTGATGTGAATCTAATGATATCCTCTCTTCAGGTGTATCTTAGTGAATATTGTAGCATGACTAAGTTGGTCCAGCATCTCCTCCACCCGAGGTATGGGAAAATGGTACTTTATAGTGATCTTGTTGATGGTGTGACCATCTACACACATTTGGCAAGAGCTATCCTTCTTGGGAACAAGTAGGGCAAGGACACCACAAGGACTTAGGTTGGGCTGCACGTGTCATTTCTAGAGCAAGTCATTTGCTTGTCTCTGTAATTCAGCATGCTCTTTGGGGCTGAGCCTATAGTGCAGTCTATTTTGTAGAAGGCCCCTGGAATGAGGTCAATTTGGTGTTGGATGTCTCCAAGTGTGGGAAGACCATTAGGCAGATAGTTGGTTTGTCCTTTCAAGTTGGACTCGTGACGAGAGCCAACACCAATCCCTCAACCTCGCTCTCAAACTCTTTATGAGACATCAAAGTGAAGGCGATCCCAAACATCTTTTGTTGCTTACATTGGGGCCTTGCTAGTTTGAGCACGAACTTGAATCCATTCTTGACAAGGCTATGTGTTATTCCTTCCATCATTAATGACACTTCTGACATATTGCCATGGTCTACCTAGGAGAAGGTGGCAAGTATCCACCTATATGACATCGCACCAAACCTCATTAGTATAGGACTTACCCATGGCAAAATTGATGAGACAGTGCTTAGTGACTTTCACTTCAGCACCTCACTTGAGCAGTAGTAGAGAGATTAGGAATGAAGATGTGCACTGATGGATAGCCAAAGCTTTCGAACTACTTCCTCTGATACCACGTTCTCACAGCTTCCACCATCTATCAAAACACTAGAAACCTTGCCACCAATGAAACAAGTAGAATGGAAGATGTTGGCGTGGAGTCAATCTTCAGCTTTTTGAGGTGAGTAGGCTTCTACACACAACCAGTGTCTCGCCCTTAAGGTTGTCATCAACAAACTCAACATTCTCCTCTGCTTCAGACGAACGATTGTCATGCTAAGGCTTTGCATTATCATACATCACCCACTTCAACTTGCAATAGTTGGTTGTGTGTCCAACCATATTGCAACAAAAATATCGGACACTCTTCTATGAGTCAAGCCTCGCTAGGGCCTTTGTTGAAGAAGCACCTCGAGTGGTAGGGCTCAAAATAGTAGGCTTACTGCTTTGTGAATGTTGAAGGGCGAAGGTTTTAAGGGTTCACTAGGACCACAGTTTTTCCACTCTTGACGCTACTTGTTGGGCATAAAAAATGGAATAGTTGTGTTAGGCCACCAGCAGTTGTTGCCTTAGGACCAGTTTCAACTCTTCAATATATTGGGCGATAGTAATTTCCTTGGGTTCTTGTAGGCTCACCTGAGCTAGTAGGGATTGAAACTAAAAGGTGTATGTACCCATCCACAACCTTGGCCCCTTGTCACACGGAGTGGATCTGCATGAAAAAGGCTCTAATAATAGTCTAGGGGAAGGAACTCTCTTTGTAGTTTGGCCTGCATGGCCTCCCAGGTTCGGATCTTGGGTTTGCCTTGCTAGCGACGAGTCTGGCAAAGGTTGTCCAACCAAGCAAGAGCTTGGGCTTGCAATTTAAGGGCTACGAAGGGTACCTTATTGTCCTTAAGTTGAAAAACAGCCCTAGAAGTATGGGACTATGCAAGAAAACCAGAAAAACAAACAAGAGAAGATTAGAGAATGAGAGAGAGAGAGAGTTGTGGCAAGGAGGGTTAGAGAATGAGAGGTTCGAACTAAACCTCCCTCTAACACTCTAATACACTTTTATTAAGTTAATCTTTGAGTAATTACAAGAGACGTCCTTGGTTGGACAAGAAATTACAAAAAAAAGAGCATAGAAGAGTATGGGCCCAGAATAAGGCCCATTACAGAGATGAACATAAAGATAACATAGAGTAACAGCCTATGGGCCATTCGGCCCATCTTCTCTACACTCCCCCTCAAGCTGAGCATAGATGTTAATCATGCCCAGTTTGCCAGTGTCATGCTGAATCCTTGCCTTGGGAATACCCTTGGTGAGAAAATCTGCCAATTGTCCTTCAAAAGTAATGAATGGAAGACACACTTCACCCGAAGAGACTCTTTCTCGAATAAAGTGTCTATCAACCTCAATATGTTTAGTTCTATCATGTTGTACGGGGTTGTGGGCAATGTTGATGACAGCCTGATTATCACAGTACAACATCATTGGCTTGTCATAATCAATCATGAGTTCTTCCATCAATGACCTTAGCCACAACAGTTCGGAGACTCCATGTGCCATGGCCCTATATTCTGCTTTTGCTGAGGATCGGGCCACAACTAATTGTTTCTTACTCCTCCAAGAGACAACATTACCAGCCACCAGACTGCAATACCCTAAAATAGATCTTCTGTCATCAATATTTCCAGCCCAATCAGCATCAGTATAGGCTTCAAGTTTCAGATGTCCATGCTCAGTAAACAGAATCCCTTTTCCTGGAGAGCCTTTCAAATAACACAAAACTCGTTCTGCAGCTGCCATATGAGTATCTCGAGGGACATGCATGTACTGGCTAATACAACTAACAGCATATACAATATCTGGCCAAGTCATGCAGGTACAAGAGCTTCCAAGAAGTCTCTAAAAAACCCCTTTGTCTTCCAACAATGTCCCATCTGAAGTAGAAAGTTTGTGACTCATATCAATAGGAGTTGCAGCTGGTCTAGCACCCATCTTCCCAGTTTCAGAGAGCAAGTCAATGACATACTTCCTTTGGGAAATAAGAATCTCATCCTTGGATGTAGCAACTTCTATGCCAAGGAAGTATCTCAACTCCCCCAAATCCTTAATCTCAAATTTTGTACGAAGGAAATACTTAAGAACACGAATTCCTGAGGCATCATTACCAGTCACAACAATGTCATCAACAAACACAATGAGATATACTGCCAGAGATTCACTTCTCTTCACAATAAGGGTATGATCTGACTGTGTTTGAGTGTAGCCAAATTTAACAAGTGTTGTTC
This sequence comes from Nelumbo lutea, assembly GCF_056320005.1. Lineage (NCBI taxonomy): Eukaryota > Viridiplantae > Streptophyta > Magnoliopsida > Proteales > Nelumbonaceae > Nelumbo > Nelumbo lutea. The sequence continues at coordinate 55,732,596 of NC_142689.1, read as the reverse complement.
TAAATTTCTCAAACCATGCTCTAGGAGACTGTTTGAGGCCATAAAGAGATTTCTTCAATTTGCATACTTTTCCCTACATATCACTTTCATACATTCCTGGAGGTAGAGACATATAGACCTCCTCATGTAAGTCACCATTCAGAAACGCATTCTTTACATCCAACTGATAAAGGGGCCAATCAAAGTGAACTGCTAAAGATAAGAGAACCCTCACAGATGTCATCTTAGCAACAGGAGAAAAGGTCTCCAAGTAATCAATCCCATACGTCTGTGTGTAGCCTTTGGCAACCAGTCTGGCCTTATACCTCTCAATAGTCCCACCAGCCAGGTATTTAATGGTAAAGACCCACTTGCAACCAACCGGATCCTTCCCTTCAGGCAAATCCACCACTTCCCAAGTATCATTTTTGTGTAGGGCATCCATTTCAGATTTCATGGCATCTCTCCATTTTGGAATCTCAAGAGCTTCTAACACAGATCTAGGAATAGGGTTAGAAGCAACTAAAGATAGGCAAAGTATGAAGGAGAAAGTAGGTCATAAGAAAGGTGTTTGAAAATGCAGTGTGCAGTGCACTTCCGTTTTCCTTTCCTAACAGCAATAGGAACATCAAGATCCAAGAAAGATGGTTCCAAAGAGATTAAAACAACACTTGTTGTCTCATCTGTGATTGGAAGTGTATGAGGCTCATCTGCTGTAAGGGAAACAACCTGCTCATTCCTGGACCTTTGCCTTTGATACACCTTGGGATTGTGGGTAGGATGAAGAGGTAAAGAGATAGGAGCACTAGGACAAGAAGAATGAAGTGACTGGTCCTCCCTTGATTCATTTGGTGAGGACACAGGCTCATCAAGAGACTCAATTGAGACAGGGAGAGGAAGAGCAAACACTTGTGACAAACTCTCCCCCTGTTGACAATGTCCTTCCTGAGAGGGCCCATAAAAATGAGAAAGTTCATCAAAGGTAACATCCATTGAGACATATCGAGTGTCAGTCTTTGGATCAAAACAACAATAACCCTTTTGTGTGGGGGAATAACCAAGGAATATGCATTTGTGGGTTTTTGATTCAAACTTATATCTCTGGGCACTTGGAATGTGAACATAACAGGTGCAGCCAAACACACGAAGAGGAATCGGGAAGAGATCATTGTCTGGATGAAGAAGACTGAAGGGTGATTTAAACCCTAAAACCCTGGATGGCATACTGTTTATGAGATAGGTAGCAGTGAAAACAGCATCACCCCAAAATCTTGTGGGAACATGTGAGGCAAACAAAAGGCTCCTTGCAACTTCAACAATATGCCTATTTTTTCTTTCAACAACTCCATTTTTTTCAAGGGTTCTAACACAGGAACTTTGATGAACAACTCTCATGTCACAGAAATACAAGGATAAACTCTTCTCAAAATACTCTTTTGCATTGTTAGATCTGAAAATCTTGATTCAGGTATCAAACTGAGTTAAAACAAATTCATGAAATTGCCTCACAAGTCTTGGAACTTCTTCACGAGATTTCATTAGGTATATCCAAGTGAATCTAGAAAATTCATCAATAAACAAGATGAAATATCTGTAGTCCCCCATAGAAGATAAGTGGTAAGGCCCCCACACATCAAAGTGCACAATATTAAAAGGAAAAGATGATCTTTTATTGCTCAAAGGGTAATTGTTTCTACAATGCTTTGATAACTGACAAGACTCACAATTAAGACTGGACACACTGACTCCCTTAAACAGTTCAGGAAATAGATGACTTAAAGCATAAAAAGGCAAATAACCCAAACGATAATGACTCAACATGATTCAACTAACAGACTCTGACAAGGTAGATCCAAAGGCAGCATTCTTAGGATTATCAAGGCATTGTCCAGGAGTGTCAAGCAAGTATATTCCATTCGCTTCATGGCCACTCCCAATCACCTTCCGAGACTCCAGATCCTAAAAAACACAGTGAGAAGGAAAAAATGTTACACAACAATTCAATGACTTGGTTAAGCTACTTACAGATAACAAATTGGTAATTTAATCTAGGTACATAAAGGGTGGAGGATAGGAGTAAGGAGTCCGTAGCCTTAACAGTTCCCTTGCCAGAAATAGAGACAAGAGAGCCATTGGCTAAGGTGATTTTGTCACGACCAGGAGCAAATCATATGAAACAAACAAAGTGGAAAGATTGATCATGTGATCAGAAGCACCTGAGTCTATGATCCAAGGGGTCTTAGGATTACCTAAGGTGGTTTCATGGTTAGCAGAAGCTCTTATACCTGAGTGAGCAAATGCAGTGGTGGCTGAATTTCCTAAAGGGTTGGATGATGAAGTCACTCCTTAAAGATGGTTGATCATGTTTCCAAACTTTTCATACTCAACTTTCATGGTTGCCAACTGTGCATAGGCAGACTCAATTTCAGCATCTGTACCCGTGGCTGCATTTGCACTCCCTGTCTTCCTACTATCATTTTTCTTCTGGAATCGAACAGGAACAAGTCCGGAATGTAAATTCCAACACCTGTCCTTGGTGTGCATCGGCTTCTTGCAATATTCACAAACCTCCTTCTTTCCAGTGCCACTGGGAGCCCCTATAACTCCTTTGAGTTTAACCCCGATATTTGCAAATGCATTAGTGCCAACTCCTTGAACCTGTACCTGTCTTCTGCTTTCTTCACTGTTGGCTAAAGCATATGCCTGAGATAGTGAGACACTTTCCTTGGACAGAATATTTTGTTTTGTGATGTCATATTCAGGGTTTAACCTAGTTAGGAACTCAAAAACCATGTTCCTTTCAACTAATTTCTTGTAGGTTTCTGCATCATTGGGAGTATCCCATGTCACAGCCTCTATCAGATCAATTTCTTGCCACAGAGATTTCAAGGTTGAGAAATATGCCGCAAGGGATTTCTCCCCCGGTCTTAGATTATTCACATCACTCTTTAGTTTATAGGCTCTGGCTACATCCAGTTTTTGGGAGTAGGTTTCTGCAACACTATCCCAGATTTCCCTAGCCGAGTTCATCCAGAGATAATGTTGACTAATCTATGGCTGCATTGAATTCATGAACCACCCAATCACGGTGTAATTCTCTTGCACCCATTTCTCATAAGAGGGATCATCCTCTGGGGGAGCTTTCTTGCTCCCAGAGATAAAACCCTCACTTTCCTCTACTACAAATATGAAATTTTACGGATTGTGACCAGGCCAAATAGTTGGTTCCATCCAGTTTAACTGTGGTTATAGCCAACAAAGAATCAATTGTGGTTCCCAAGGTATGTCCATATTCAGCAGTACTCTTGCTCTCAATATCTGAGAAGTCCATTATGTAAAAACTTCAATTAGGGTTTCGGCAAGCCTCCACTAGTGTACTGATTTTGAAGAACTCAGATTGAATTGAATCAGCAACAAACACAGCAACTCACAAACTCAGTTCAGACCTGACAATCGTGAGAGCCAAGTTCAGTGGCAGCACTTTCAAGAAGAAGAGGGCCTGATTCAGCCTTCAAGAAACAATCAACAGACCTCCAAACACTAGGTATTCTTGGTTCCCAACAATAATTTCCCAAAGATAGCAAAAATACAGTCCACAGTACTCAAAAGGCCTTTTTACAAACACTATGTATGCAGCAGTCAACACTCCACTATTAACAAGCAGGAATCACTTCAAGAACACTCTGTATAGGTCCAAGAAGTAGCTGAACTGAAGTAGAGACTCGTACCATTGAGTCTAAACAAGTTTCGACCACTTGGCAATCCAACAAGATAAGAAGATAACCCAGAAATCTCTGAGTTAAATCAGTCCAGCAACAGCCGAACAGTAGAGCAGATATAGAGGGGTTTCGAGTACTTTAACAGCTCCCCAAATCAGAAAAAATAACCCAGCAATAATTCAGCAATAACTGAAGCAACTTACAGTTGTATGAATCTCTGATTTGAGCTTCAAATCAGGCCGAACAATCTATCTCTCTGATTCTTCCTGGTCACCGAACTATTCTCCAAGCGAATAGAGTCTTGGGCACCCTCCAATGACCTCCAAGAGTCAGGCAAATGAGTCTAAATTTCCAGCCCTAGAACACCCTCATGCAGTTGGCTGGACTATAACCACATGAGAGCCACGCCAAGCTCAAGCCTGCTCTAATACCAAGTTGAAAAACAGCCCTAGAAGTATGAGACTGTGCAAAAAAACCAAAAAAACAAACAAGAGAAGATTAGAGAATGAGAGAGAGAGAGAGAGCTGCAGCAAGGAGGGTTAGAGAATGAGAGGTTCGAACTAAACCTCCCTCTAACACTCTAATACACTTTTATTAAGTTAATATTTGAGTAATTACAAGAGAGGTCCTTGGTTGGACAAGAAATTACAAAAAAAAAGAGCATAGAAGAGTATGGGCCCAGAATAAGGCCCATTACAGAGAAGAACATAAAGATAACATAGAGTAACAGCCTATGGGCCATTCGGCCCATCTTCTCTACAGGAACCATCTTGTGGTCAAAAATTCTCCATGCTACTCAACTAGTCAACAAAACCTTTTGGGTGAATAGTGCTTGCAAATTCGACAATTTCACACTTGATACCACCACCCCAATTACATGGGAGGGGCCATTCTTCCATTGCATGATGTCAATGACGATAGGATCCACATTCAGGTGACTCCCAAGAGGAAGCCACCAAGGTTGCCTCGAACTCCATGTCGAGTCGGCGGGGTGAAAGGGATAGATAGATAGATGAGTATTCCAGGAGATTCTCCTACCTCGACGCCCAACGATCAAGTTTTTAAGTTCTTGGACCTGAGCAGAGATCTACTCTATAGGTTTGTTTGTGTTGGTGATGCATTCCTCTAAGTCTTGCATTGAGGGAGCAGGTCTCTACAAACCTTGAACTGAACTCGCCTTAGTGTGGTGTCCTCCACATCCAAAAGTAATTCTAGCATTAATACTAGATGGTGCAACCAGTAGTCCTTAAGCAGAGTCATCTCACAAAAGAAAATCGATGGGACAACAAAGGCATTGTAATAATAGGTACTGTCATAGTGCAAACACCCTTGAACACTCGCATCCCATAAAATTAATGCCTCTAGAATCAACAAGGATGTTGACAGATGTAGGGTCCCATCTGAATGAGCAGTTCATGTTGGTTGCTCAAGCCTTTGCTTCCCTTATCAAGTGTTAATGGAGCTAACGGCGTTTTTCCTTTGAGGATTGGCCATTCAATAACTGCCTAGCAGTCTCATACAACAACCAGTGTAATCCAGACCAAAGAACAAGACAATTTTAACCCCTGCAAGAGGACAAGCAGTTGAGCCCTCAAGGAAGTTCCTTCAGCTGCTGGATTTGAATAGCTAAGAATGACACTTCCTGAGTCTTTTGGCAGTCAGTGCCTCATGCAGTAATGTGGGGCGTTTGGGATGAAAGAAACACCCGTATCTTTGACAATAAAAACAGAACCTTGGAGGAGTTAATCTCAGATATTACCTATCTTTGCATCCTTTGGTCGGTGAATTCAGATCTATTTAAAGGACTTTCAGTCAATGATATTATCAGAAATATTCACCCCTTTCTGTTTCTGCCTCATCCTCAGCAAACTCCCTTGAGGCATCCCATTTCCATCAGTGAAGGTGTGATAACCCTTAATTTTGACGGTTGTGCCTTAGGCAATCCGGGCTTTGCAGGTATTGGTGGTACAGTAAGGGACGAAAGGGGCAATATCTGCTGGACTTTTAGTGGCCCAATCAGTTGGGCCGACTCCACAAAGGCTGAAGTGATGGCTGCTTTAAGAATTTGGCTATACAGAATTTGATCATTGCAGGTGATTCAGCAAATACAATAAAATGGTTAAGAGACAAAAAAGGGGCCCTTGGAGACTTTATCACTATCTGACTGAAGCTTGGGATTCTTTGGATGGATTGAATGTTAACTTAGTATGGATTCCTAGGGAATACAATCATACTGCAGATGGCCTAGCTAAACTTGGTGTGTATTTGGAGCATCTGTATAGCGACAAGCTTCCTCCTTTGTATCTTGCAGGGGTCCCCCCCCCCTGTTTTGTATATCTCCACTTGTTCCCCCCCCCCCCCTTTTTTCTCAATAAATCTTGGTTAAATTTTCTCAAAAAAAAAAAAAAAGAATGAAACTTCCTGCCTGATTTCTAAAAACACTACCAACCCCGAGAAAGCCTCGTTTACCAAGAAAGCACACATCAAAATTCAGCTTTATTCTTCCCAAATACAATTCACTCCTAGCAAACCCACCCATGGCTGTATCTACAATATCTTTGTGAACCTTGGGATCTATATCTCAATGAGATCTTTACTGTGGAAGCCAAGGGTCTGACCTGCTTCATGTGGTGTAGCAGAATCCATGGACTGTCATTGTTATTATGCCTTCTCAAAGCCAAGCAAGTAAATCAACCTGAGACCCTAAAGAAACATTCAGATCTCTGCCACAATAAATATCTACAACTTATTATATAATATATGCATATGCATACAAAAACATATAGTCCACATGGATATTTATGCACATATTAAAATGCACTCTGGAAGCCAAGATTCTTGCCTTGTTGATGTGGTATCATAGAATGCATGACCCTTTCCTGTTACACATTCAGCCCACAACTAAGGGTGTTCATTATACGGTTCAAACTGTGGTTTGGTTCGGTTTATACCTATAAACGGTTTGGTCTGGTTTGAGAATTTTCTAATTTGCAGTTTGCGGTTTTGGTTTGGTTTATTGAATTTTATAAATCGAACCAAACCGTAAATAATAAACCGAAATTATATATATAATATCAATATATGATATATAAATATTATATATAATATATCTAAATGGAATACATAGAATTATAAATATATATTGAACTCTTTATTTTTATAATAAAATAATAAATAAAAGTTTTAAGTTTTAATTTTCAGGGGAGCTATTTGGGCTTTCTAATTGGGTTAAGCCCAAAAGAATCATAGAATGGTCCAAAGTCCCCAAACCATAATAAAACGGTTTGGTTTGTTTTGGTTTCCATACCAAAATGGTTTGGTTCAGTTTAAAAATTTCTCAAACCATAATTTACCGGTTTAGTCTGAGATCTTCTCCAAACCGCACCGAACCAGACCGTGAAGACCCCTACCCACAACTACCTGGGCCCCCCTTCACATCCCCCATGAAGTCAAACAAGAAAACCAACTTGTAATTTGGCACCTTTTCAGGGGTTCAATATATCACCTAATAGATATACAATATTTATTTTGCATGGTCCAAAGCCCCATATCCATGTCAAAATGTGACATCCATGCCTGTGCCCATAGATCATAGATATTTCTTTCTACAAAATCCATGCATCCTGATTGAACTTTGGTGACCAGGCTATATATAGAGCTTTTCGGAGTCTTCCCATTTTCTAACATAACTGTAAATTATGCAAGGTGTCATCCAGCTGGTTGGTGAGGTCTCCTGCTGGTTGTAGTGGAGGCTTGGGATCAAATCCCACCTGCACCTGGGTTGGGGGGGATATGGGATGGGGGATGGGCTACCCCCCGTTGTGTAACCCTTCAAAAGAAATCAAAAAACAAAAACATAACTAGAAATTATGACTTTATGGAAAAAAAAAAACAAAATAAGAAAAAATGATAGATTCAAATACCAAAAATTATCCATTGGATGTAAGATAAATGTACTAGAAACTATACAGCCAGTAGTTGTTCATGCTTCAGAGAACAATCCAAAAGCCATAGGGTAATCAGTAGATTTAAACAGTGTTGTAAGAACCTGACCTAACAAGCAGAGAGTATGCAAACCAAGCTCACGGTTTCTCTGGATCTTCTCATAGAAACTATCTGGCCTCCAATTTTCAGTAAAGAATGGTATGGATACTGTTTCACCATAGCGGTAGAGCTGCAAACCACAGACTCCAACTGCATTCATTACAGATGCATTGTGTATCACCTTGACTACTACTCCCAATTTCCTTGCCCGCATAACCAAATCGGTATGTGTAGTGGCTCTGGTTTCAAAATTAGAAAATCAAAAACAAGATAGCAACCGAACTAAAATGGAAAAAAGAGAGGTCAAGTAAAAGAGATATTATATGAACTACGGAAAGAATTTAAATTTTTTTCTAGGTTAGGACCCACAATAATAAAAGCATAATTTTCAGATAAAACTGATCTTGTAGCAGTACCATACAGAACAGGCCAGAGGAAAAGTGAGGTATCACATCACCCCACAAAAAAGCAGTTTTACAGCCCTTTCTTTTGGTAGTTAATACCAAGAATTAATCCATAGATCCTGGTACAAAATGGTTACAATCCTCTATGTCATGCATAAACACTTCAAACAAGGTTTCAACCAATACCAGACCCTTGACCTTGAAATGCAAAAGGGAAAAAATGACATAGATGATAAATGAGCTGTGACCCTGCAGTACTTGAGTACTGGAGCTTTTCCAAACATGTTATGTTAGAAGATGAAATTTTTCTCCAACCATTTCCTTTAAAACTAGATAATCCTGACAGTTTAACCAATAATCAAGTTCTATTCTATAATTTTGTGTGTTATACTAGCTCATCTTTGTAACTAAGAATTCAGAAAACTAAAGGCCATGTTAACAATATGGAAGCCATTTATATTAGATTATTTAATTTATCATTCCTCTGTATTAGAATACATAAATCCATCATTTTTTCGGTATACATAAATATACCATATGAGATGGTAACATTACAGGAACCCCAACAAAAATTATGAGATTATTTCTTCAAGTCCTGAATAGGACTTCATTGCTATTTATATCAACAGCCCTGTAGAGAATTCATTCCATATGATTTCTTTATGCTTTAAAATGCTGATGGAAACTTCAATGGGATAATTCATTCCATATAGTTCCTCCCAACTAATGACAATAAATTCATTAAGGATGACCATTGAATTGATCATCAATGGGAAGATGCCAAACAAGGTCTATAAAACCAAATACATTAGATTCTCAACACCTCTCACGGGTTATCCAAGTGCAGTCCAAATACATACAGAATTAATCAAAAGATAGAAAGAAAATCCTTACCCAAAAGGATCCCCAACAACCAGAAAGGCCACATTAGATTCTCGAGCTTCTAACAATATATAATCTGCCCGTTCCTCGACCATTTCTCTATCTGCAAGAATAATTTGCCTCCCATATAATTCTTCCTGCAAAACCCATGTCACCTTTTCAAATTTTTTATTACCCAAAAAAATAAAAAATGTGGAAGATAGAATTTCAAATGCCATCCAAACTTGAAGTCATGAACTGAAAAGATACATCCATCAGGACATATCAAGCAAGTTCTATAACATTTTGTATGCCATAATTAAGCAGGAGAAAAGAGAAGAAAAAAAAAAGAACTTTACCAGTGTAGAGAGACCATTTGAAGAGAGACCAAAAGAGAGAAGAGAAGTATAGGCCTCCATGAACACCTTATCACATTTCTTTACTGCTTCAAGGCCTCTAAGTGTGATGTCTCTCTCATCACCTAAACCCAGACCGATTATATACAGCATCTTCCTGTCTTACTCACTGTGTTCATGATAAAACAAAATTTAGAGTATTTAGAGTAATCCTTCCAAATAAAATAATAACAAAACACAACTTACCTAACTATATTTTTTGGTTAACTTGTTGATATATTCACACAGACACACTTGTCGAATGGTAAAACCCACATTAGGCCTGTGTGTGTGTGACTATATCAAGTTAACCAAATATTTCCAAGTTAAATGTATTGCTTCTCCAAACACCCTTCTATGTTTTGCCATTGTCTTTTATCTCGTTGTGATATTATTGTCGTACCATTCTGGTTGGATTTGAACTATTTTCTCGGATTTCTTTCTGATGTGAACTGTAATATTTTAAGCTACCAGCTATGGTGAAATAGAACCCAAATCCAAGGTTTCAACAATTAGCACCAAACAAATGACCCGACTTCTAGCGGTTAAGAGAAGAAGTGACGCAAAAATAGTTTTTCTAATTCAGGAAAAAAAAACTCTGGTTGCAAGTCTAGATGGTTGTGCTTAAATACACTTCTGAAGAAGATGCAGAAGTGGATGTACAGCCTAAACATTATATCAATAAACTCAAGAAATTGCCACTTCTGACTGAGGTCTGTCTCTGGAAGTAAGATAAGAAAGGAGGCGGAGCCTCCTTGTTTATACACTTTTTGAGAAGAAGGAAAGAGAAGGGAAGGAGGAAGGCATCTTACCTGAAGCTGATTCCCGGATTGCCAAACTTGATTCTTCTCCCACCTCGCCTGCGTTTTCGCTTCGCTTCGCCTCGCCTCGCAGTCTTCTAAAAGACAATGGGTGGCCCCACACAGACAGCCCTCATGCGATGGTGGCGTTCGGACTTTACCTACTTTGAGGAGTAATTGAGTAAGAAGAATAGAATTGACCAAAAATAGTAAGAATAGGAAAGTAATGAAAGGAACGAGTTGTTACACTTAAAAATTTTTTGAAGCTTAGGATAATTTGGCCCGACCTCGTAAGAGGGAAACACGTGGGTGTGATTCGGCATAAGTAATAATTCAACATAACCAGATTGGCACATGGACGTGACTCGGCTCAAGTGGCAGATCAGTTCGCTATAAAGCAACCTCGGGCACCCTGATACCCCAAATTAAAGTCACTCTGGTATCTGATTGCGACCAGGATAACGATATCAAGTCTGCTACAGATCGAACCCGGACAGAATGACCACTTCGGTCAAGACTACCTCGGGACAAGTATACATCGGCGCAAGGTCACACCAGGATCACCTCGGTCCAAAGGCACTTCAGCATTCATATCAGGGCAGATCTAAAGAGCACGAACTCAAGCAGCTTGCCACCAGGAGTACCTTACAGGCAGCTCGCCTCCCATTCAGACCGACCACAACATGGCAACCCTGAGAATCTCGCTACCGTGTTCCGCGTCTTACAAGATCGTACCTTGTAACGGCTATATTAGCTCACCCACTCCCCAGTTCAGACGGAAGCAGGCAACCTTACCGGTTGGTGGCATTTTACCTACTTAACACGCAAGCGGATCCCATCATAGCAAGGATCCAAGAACCACTCCACCAACCCACGGGGATTCCAGTATATAAAGACTTCATCCCCCGGGGCGAAGGTGTGTTTTTTATGCGTAATCTCAAATTCGCTATTATCATCTTTAAGTTCTCTACTATTAATATTGTGCTAACTTAGCCATCGGACCGTCCTCCCTGGGTAAGCCACCCCCGGATCTCTAACTCCACTCTTGCAGGTTACCCCAGTTCTCGTCGTTGTTGGTAGCCAAATAGTCTCCATTAGGGAGCAGTCGATTACGCCACATCACTTCATAAACAACATATTATGAAAACCATTCTAGAATCATAGAAAAGTTGGAGAGAGTGTACATATTGTTCATGCTATATGAAATTAAACATGAATATAAAGAAAAAATAAATTTGGGTATAAATTTTAGAAGATTGATCATGATTTTATCATAAAATTCTTGATTAATTAAGAATTGGATCATTCCAAAATGTTGGAAGAGAGAAGAGACTTCAGCTTCTACGGAATGTAAACAGAGGTCTGTTGAAAGCAAGACAAATTCCAGAGATATACTTCTTCAACAGATCGAAACGTATCTTCGGGGTTAACTGCAATGGTTTGCTCGGAGGTGGATAGGAACAGAGAATTGAAGGAACTGCTTCTTCTAACAGAGAAGTCGCCGAAGAGGGGAATGGGAGAAGAAAGTGTTGCTGTCTGTATTCGGTGTCTAAGGAAGAACGAAGATAAACAGTGTTTTTCCAGGTGATTTGAAAAGAAGAAGAAGAATGAAGAGGAGAAGAAGAGAGAGGGAGAAACGACGATGGAAGGAGGAGGAAAAACAAACTACCGTTGCAGCGGCGTCGGTGAGAGAATGAGAGAGAGCGGGTGAAGGGGAGAGAAGAAGGAAAGAAGAAGAAGAGGAGAGAAAGAAAGAGACTATTGAGAGAGAGAGACCGGTGAAGGGAGAGTTCTGTCGCCGATCTTCCGCCGTTGTCGCCTCTGTTCTTTACGAACGAGAAAGAAGGGGAACAGTCGATTAGTGTCTTCCTTCGAATTTTTCGGATTAGGACGAATGAAAACTTAGGTTGAATTAGAAACAGGGGCATTTTCGTAATTTTGGGTAACGGGGCATTTTGCTGATTTTTGGAAAATTGGGTCACACCGGGTCCAGCGGTTGAACCCGGGTTCTGGTCCATTGGTGGGTGGTTTCGGGTAAAAAAAGTGGAGGGTTGAGATGGCCGAAATGGAATCTTTTTAAATGAAAGGGTAAATAAGGGTATTTTGGCTAAAATTGGGCAAGGTGGGGTTTTCGGGCATTCTGTTAATCTAGGGCCTCGAAATATAATCTGGGTTAATCTGGGGCCTCGAAATATAATCTTTGTGTGATGAAGGGGTAAACAAAGGTTTTTTGGGTTGAAATTTTATAGGTGAGTGTTTGGAATTTGGGTCGAAATCCAAGGAATTTAGGTGAACGTTGGTTCGATGGAAGGTCAAATGGGGAAATCTGGGGTTGAAACTTTATGGTAGGTGTTTTGATGTATACAAAGTTTAATAGTGTGGTTTGATCGGTTCAGATGTGTCAAAATCAAGGGAAATTGGATTTGAGTGTTTAGGCTAATAAAAAAGATCGAAATGGAATCTTTGTTCGATGAAAGGGTAAACGAAGGAATTTTAAGTTAGAATTTCATGGGTAAGTACTTTGGGAGGTCCTGGGTCTAGTGGTTGTGTATGATCTAATGGTTGAGGTGTAAGTGGGGGTCGATCGGGGCCATCTGATAGGTATCAAACAAGTTTAACGATGGATCTGAGGGCTTTTGGCTGAAAGTTGGGTTCTTTGGGATTTTGGGTGTTTGAAAAGGATCGAAAGGGTCTAATCGGGTGTTTAAGGTAAATTGGAGGTTAAGGCAACAAACCGAGCAAAAATCAAATGTTGACAGAGAAGCAATACATTTAAACATAGAAATATTTGGTTAACTTGATATAGTCACACACACACACACTTGTTGAATGGCAAAACCCACATTAGGCATGTGTGTGTGTGAGTATATCACCAAGTTAACAAAAAAATATAGTTAGGCAAGTTGTATTTTGTTATTATTTTATTTAGAAGGATTACTCTAAATTTTATTTTATCATGAACACAATGAGTAAGACAAGAAGATGTTGTATATAATCGATTTGGGTTTAGGTGATGAGAGAGACATCACACTTAGAGGCCTTGAAGCAATAAAGAAATGTGATAAGGTGTTCATGGAGGCTTATACTTCTCTTTTCTCTTTTTGTCTCTCTTTAAATGGTTTCTCTACATTGGTAAAGTTCTGTTTTTTTTTTTCTTCTTCTCTTTTCTCTTGCCTAATTATGGCATACAAAATGTTATAGAACTTGCTTGATATGTCCTGATGGATGTATCTTTTTAGTTCATGACTTCAAGTTTGGATGGCATTTGAAATTCTATCTTCCACATTTTTTATTTTTTTGGGTAATAAAAAAATTGAAAAGGTGACATGGGTTTTGAGGAAGAATTATATGGGAGGCAAATTATTCTTGCGGATAGAGAAATGGTCGATGAATAGGCAGATTATATATTGTTAGAAGCTCGAGAATCTAATGTGGCCTTTCTGGTTGTTGGGGATCCTTTTGGGTAAGGATTTTCTTTCTTTCTTTTGATTAATTCTGTATGTATTTGGACTGCACTTGGATAACCCGTGAGAGGTGTTGGGCCTTAAGCTATTGCAAACAATCCAATTACTATCCATTATTATCATTATTTCTATTTCCATATTTATAGATTTAGATAAAAAGCATATGATTAAGGTCTATGAAGGTGGCATTATGAATAATTCATTCATGGCCAATACCCAAACATATACACGTATGTATTAGTTATTGATACTAACTGGACATTTACACTAATTAAAAAAATGTTGGACATTTACAAGATCTCCAATGACATGTTGTTTGCTGAAAATACAATATGTTCTACTTTTTAAGGGGATGTTGTTCTACTCCTACACTCATAAAATCCGTTCAACCGAGCAACCAAAGATATGAAGGAGAATAGAAAAAGGTCCTTATCTGGATAAAGGAGGTTAAAAGGGGACTTAAAGCCCAACACTCTGGATGGCATATGGTTGATTAGGTAGGTTGTAGTGAGAACATCCCCCTAAAATCTTATAGGGGCATGTGAGGCAAACAAAATGCTTCTTGCAACTTCAATATGTGACAATTCTTCCTCTCAGCTGCTATATTTTGTTTTGGAGTACGAACACAAGAACTTTGGTGAATGACCTCAAAATTAGTAAGTTAAGAGGTTAGGTTTTTCTTAAAGTATTCTTTTGCATTATCAGTTCTGAATATTTTGATTCTTGTATCAAACTAGGTAAGAACAAATTCATGGAAGTGCCTCACAAGTTTGGGAACTTCATCTTGCGATCTCATAAAAAATAAGCAAGCATATCAAGAGAAATTGTTATTGAACAAGATAAAGTAACTATAACCTCCCATGGAGGGTAAGTGGTATGGCCCCTACACATCAAAGTGCACAATATGAAAATGAAAGGATGATTTTTTATTACTTAAAGGATAATTGTTTCTACAATGTTTTGATAACTCACAATGAAGACTACACAAGTTAATTCTCTTAAACAATTATGGGAATAAATGATTCAAAGCAAAAAAAGATAAATGACCCAAACGAAAATATCATAACATGACACGACTAAAAGACTGAAGAAGTAGATCCAAAAGTTGCTTTTCTAGGAGCATCCAGCAAGGATATTCTATTTGCCTCATGGCCACTCCTAATCACTTTCTGAGACTTCAAGTCCTAAAAAACACAATATGAAGGGAAAAAGGTTACACTGCAATTTAAGGATTTAGTTAGGATACTCACGAACAATAAATTAATATCCAGTCTAGGGACATGAAGAATAGAAAAAAGAGAAAGAGAGTTAGTAGCCTTGATGATTCCCTTGCTACATAAGAAATGAGCATAGTGGAAATGATGGTCATATGACCAGAAGAACCAAAATCAATAATCCAAGGGATCATACAATTACCTAACATAGTTGCATGATTGGTAGTAGCACATATACCTGAATGTGCAAATGCAGAAGTAGTTGGATTGCCAGAAGAGTTGGAGGAGGAGGCTGCACTCTCAAAGTGACTGATCATCCTCCTATACTTCTCATACTCTGCCTTCATAACTACTAGCTGCTCACTAGCAATCCTCTCATCTATGAAATACATGTCATTATCTGAGATTGTGGCTGTATTGGCATTTCTTGGCTTCTTATTATTAACCTTCTTTTGAAAACAAGGTGGAAGGAGTTCTGGATGCAGTTTCCAACATTTATTTTTTGTACGTTTGAGTTTCTTGCAGTACCCACATATAACCTCCTTCGCTGAACCACCTGAACTACTTGTAGTCACCTTAGATTTCATCCCCATATTAGCAAAATGGTCACTTGGGATACCATGAACCTGGGCCAACCTCCTACTCTCTTCACTACTCACAATGGCATGGGCCTGAGACAGATATATTATCCTTAGCTAGGATATTTTGTCTGGTAATGTCGAACTCTAGATTCAACCTGTTAAGAATTCAAATACTCTATTCCTCTCAACTAATTTTCTGTATGTCTTTGCATCATTCATGCTTTCCCAAACAACGATTTCCATTAGATCTATCTTTTTCCATAAGGATTTTAGCATTAAGAAGTATATTGCTAAAGGTCTCTCCCCTTGCCTTAGATTATTCACATCGCTCCTTAACTTGTATGCTCTGGCCACATTCAATTTTTGTGAATAAGTTTCAGTATTCCATATTTCCTTGGTTGAATTCATCTATAAATAATGCTGACTAATTGTGGTTGCATCGAATTCACTAACTATCCAATAACAATATATTTCTCTTGCAACCATTTCTCATAAGATGGGTTATCTTTCGGTGGTGCTTTTTTGCTCCCAAAGATATACCCCCACTTGTCTATACTACAAACATGTATTTTTAATAATTGTGGCCATGGTAGATAGTTAGTTCCATCGAGCTTGACTGTGATCATAGCCAATAATGAGTCTACAGGTGCTCCCAGAACCCGTCTGAACTCTGCGCCACACTTATTTTCAACTCTAGAGGCATCTATCTTCTTCAAACAACTTCAAAAGATAAACAAGGAAGACAGGACAAAGCAAACACCAAGTACCAACCTTTATGAAGTCGTATTTGCCAGCTGTGCCTCACCTGGAACCCGAGAGAAATAGGAAAATAGCAGCCACTCCCTATAGGTTTCACAGAACTGTAGAAGACTTGGATCGGTCTTCAAGATAAAGAAAAAGAACCCCTTTGTTCCCTATGGGGTCTGCAATCAAAATTCTCTAGTTGATTAGGGTTTTGGGGAAAAACTCCAAGGACTATCAGAATAATGACCAAGATAATATCCTTTTCTTTGAAACACCACTAACAATTGGGTTGAATACTTTCTTCAATAACTCATTCGATTCAGCTTTCCATACACACTATGTATGGGAAAAAGGAGAAGAAAGGAGTCCGCTTTGATACCAAAAAAAAAACAATCCAAAATAATGAGAGGACTGATTTCAAAACAGTGTGAAAAAGGTTAGATATCAGCAACAAACGGAGAAGAAGAAGAAGGAGAAGAAATTGGTTGCAATAGGGTTTTGGGAGATGAGTTGTTTGACATCACTCCCTTCCCTAATCTTTTCATTAAAAATAATTTAAGAAGCTTTTGTATTTACAAAGAGGCCCTTAATTGGGTGATTAACTTAATGAAACATAAAACATAAAGGTCCATTAGTAAAGGTTCATTAACAAAAAGGAATAGAAACATAAAGAAATAAGAACAGCCTATGGGCCATTCGGCCCATTTTCTCTACAGTCTGCAACCTATAAACGTGCTCGGAGGTAGCAGGACCATCATAGTTGATTTTAGGTTTGAACGAACCTAAACAAAGGAGTTTTTGGTGTTTGAACGAGCCCAATTTGATTGTCGTTGAGCCAATTGAATCACTCTTGGCCTTGAGTAAAGCCAATTTGAATGGCTTAGCTGGAACTCTGTAATGCACCTTAGTGTTTGTTTGGGAGAGCTTTCGCATAACAGCTTCTAGCATTTTGAGATGGGCCCCACATGGAAAATGTGGAAAATGGAGAAGATATGTTTGATAAAAATCCTAAACACAAACATGCACACTCCAAACACCATTTTTATGACTGATGAGTGAAGCTACTTCAAGTAGCTTATTCAAAGTACGCATACTCAACCATCACCACTTCTCTATAGCAATTTCATCAAAATGCAAAAGCCCTTCCAAATAGGCTCTTAAACTATGAGACAAAAGTATTATTTAGGGTAAATCTCTCAAAATATTCCTAAATTTTAGGAAATTGACTTATTCTACTCCTACTGTTTAGAAATTATCTTAAACCCCTTAAGTTTTTTGAAGATTAACTAAATCTCCCTATTGTTAGCATTCGTTAACGTTTCATCACAATATGTACACATGTGACACCATGTTATGTATAGAAGTTTTGAAATCCCAACATTACCCTTTTGTGGTTGATTTTGCCCTCTATTATTCTTCAAATTTTCAAAATAAAACTCAATAGATCCAAAAATTCAACAACACCTCTATCGATGTATAATGTGCTCCCACCATTGAACATTGCAATTGCAACGTATGCCAAACCAAAACCAAACCATTACTTTCATGATGTCCCACATAATTGGCATGAATTTACCTCAAGTCACAAAATCGCATCCAAGTTTCCCCATTGTCAAGCTTCCCAGGTAATTGGCATCCTCTCCTTGAATCCAATGCTGATAGTACAGTCTTGACTTCTTGAGAAGAGCAACAGTGTCCTTAGAGGTCCCTCTGGAAATAATGATCCAAGTGACTGCATGACACTAGTCAAGTAGAGGGTTTGAAAGGTTTGGATGTCGATGGCTGATGGAGGTAACAACTATCAGGGATCTTGGGTTCTTAACCCTATACCATGGTTTTTGAGCCACTGTTGACCTAGATGGTCAAACCATTCGGCTTGGGAACCGTCTAGGAAACCAGTTATGTTTTACCCCAAACCCGGTCCTTGGCAAAAATCTTTGAATCAGTCAACAACCCGTTCAATGGTTTTTAGCTATTTTTTTTTACTTTTTTTTTAGTTAGAACAGGCCATCTATTTGGACTTGATGATCAAACCCTCGACTCGGAAACTAGTAGCCAAAACAGTTCCGATTTTGGGTCATTTTTTAAAACACTGACCTATACTAAAGTCGTTATTCTCTCTAAACTCTTTCATTAATATGATGCATCTTCGTGACCTCAATGGGATTTGGGTGTGCCATGGATGGATTAAGAACTCGTGATAGATAACGGTGACATGGCCCATTGCTACTCCCGTTGAGGAATGGTGTTGAGCACCATTCCCCAAATACATGAAGATGGATATTGTACTTTCCCCATTCTCATCCTAAACGTTGAATTTAAACTCGGAAAACGAGATCGACTTCAGTCAGTGCAAGGCCCATTCGATCAACCTTTACAGCCTTACACTAGGAATATCTAAGTACCTATGGGAAGATATTCCCAATGCAATGCGATAAAGGTTGTTTGAACAAGCTTTGCACTGATTGAAGTTGAGTTCTCGGAGAAAACATGCAGCGTCAATCATAGGTGGGGGTCCATCTATACATCGTGATTGTAGTATATTAATTTATGGTTTAGAGAAACATATAAACTTTTTTTGTTTAGTAACTAGAGAAGCAATTATGGATATCGTAGCTATACCACACAAAAATTAGCTCCTCCCATTGGATTAGCCTTGGGCTGAAATCATGAATCACACTACTGTATGCTACTCAATGGGATTGAGATGTGGCCATGGATGGATCAAGTGGGCCAATTGTTTTGAAGTTTTTGTTCCTGTGGGTGGGTATTGCAGTTTTGCTACTGAGAGAGCTTCATCAAATGTGTTATTTTGAAAATTTAATGAAGAATGATGGGTAAAATAATATTTTCCATTGCTAGTGGTTACTGACAATTGTCAATTGTTAGAAAACTTTGTGGGTATTTTAAAACAGTTTCTAAATAGTAGGAGTAAAATAAGCCCATTTCCTAAAACTTAGGTGTACTTTAAGATATTTACCCTATTCTTTATTTCTTTTCAAAATTACATCTATTATATCAAAGTCTGAAAAATGTAGTAGAAGAGTCCATCTCTTCACTGAAGAAGAAAAGTCATTAGATCTTCTTTAAACGATTATAGAAGGGGAAAAAAGCCATACATCATTGAAGAAATGTTAGTACCAATCTTCACTTTCTTCTTGAATCCCACCCTTTCGCAAATCCATGGAACCCACAAAAAATCTATCATTTCATGGTGCTTTAACATTCAAATTCCTAACAATCTCAAGAGCATTCACCTTGAGGGCCATCCTATTTCCACCAAAATTTATAGTCCCATGAATAGTCTTTTCTTTTGGACTCAACACTTCACAAAAGAATTTGTAATGGCCATACCTTAGATAACACCCATTGAAATGTTTGACACCCCCATGTTGCTTTTTTAAATGGCATAGACTTTAAGACCTAGGTCTTGCATTGAGCAAAGCAAAGGTTAAAATTGTTTTGAAAGAGATCCTTCATGCATTCACTAAATGTATAAACCATATTGTTTCTAGTTCCCTCAATAGTTCTCGCATATCTCTATGAATCTATTTGTGGGATAGCAGAATCCATGACTGCTAAGAAATTGGTAATAAAGGTCTAATTATCCGGCATTGCAATGGTTTTGTTAGGTGCATAAAAAGGCATTTTGTGTAGTTCATGACAAGGTTCAAAACCTCATCTTGTAATGGCTCGTATAGGTCAATACATATCATATCAATTGGTTTGACGGTTTCAAAAGGTTGTGTTGATGAAGAACAATGAAAAGAAGGAAAGGAATTATACAAATGGAAATATAGGATACATTAAAGATTAAAAAGTTGTAGAGATGTTCTAAAGGATTTCTTGAGCTTTGGTATAGGATGGGTTGTTCGCTTTTGGACAAGACAAGATTAATAGTAATAGATATTTGTACATTAAGTACACAGGAAAGGCCTTTGAAACAAGATAATTAAGGTAGTGTTTGATAAATCTGACGTTTGAAGTCTAAAAAGTCAACAAACTATTGTTCAGGTTTAAAATCTGAAAAGAAGTAGAAATGATTTTCTTCTTTTAAGAGGCTCTGAAAAAATAAGATCATTTGAGTTGGAGCAATTCTCCAGCATCCAAAACTATGAAGTTTATTATATTACCTGCTTAATAAAAGAATTTTAAGTAAAAACATTATTATATTAATAAATAATTATTTAATATTTAATTAATAATAATATTTATTCATTATTAACTAATAATAAATAAAAGTATTTTAGTTATTATTAATAATAAACATATTATTAAATATTTTTATTACTAAATAAATATTATCACTAAATGTATTACTTAGTATTTTATAATAATTATTTAATAGCAATATTTATTTATTTTTGTTAAATAGTATTTTTGTATTATGAAATAATATTTAATAATATCATTCAAATAATTATTATTATTATTTATTATTAAATAGATGATAGTAATGAGAGCATTAATGCCATTTCATGATATCTAAAATGTGTATGGTTTTGGTAAGATATGAAACTAGGTCTTACCATTTAGATATTTTTCCCTTTATAGATGTTAGAAAAAACATAATCTTAAACTCCCCTTTCCTTTAAAAATCAAGTTTTTAAGACATCTAAAAAGTGTTATCAAATGCCACCTAAGATTTGTGGGATCTTGTCTTTAAGAGATCCAAAAGAGTACAAAGAGAAAGGAGTGTGAAAAATAAGGGTTTAGGAGTTCACGCAGAGTTTACTTAGATTCCATCCTTATAAAGTTTTGAGTTTATAGAATGCACAATAAAGGGTATTTTTGTCAATTACACTCTTCTTTTCAACTACTGAACAATAAAAACACAACTGTCAGCAAACGTGGCTGATGGGCTTTTAACTTTAGCTGCGTTGCTCAATCAAAGTAGCTTCTTAATAGTAACTCAAAATCCTTCCAAAATCATAAGGGTGCAAATGGATTGGATCATGATCCAATCCAATCTTGTTTTGTTAAATTTGGATCTCTCCAGTTTGGAACTTTCGATCGAATCAAATCGAATATAGAATTCGATCAGAAATCAGATCGGGTTTGGATCACCCCTATTCAATCCGAGAAGATATGATCCGATGTATATGTCATTTATTTATAAATATATTATTTATATTGTGTTTTTATAAATTTATTACATTATTTTTTAGTAAAAAACTTGTATATATATAAACAAAATAGTTGAAAAGATACTTGTATTTTTTTGTGTTTCTTTATTTAAATTGTTATATTTTATTGGATTCGAATTCAAATCCATGTTTATGAGATCCAATCGGATCTTCGGATCTCCCCTTATCAGTGTCGGATTGGATTCAAATATACTATCTGACTTGATCCATTTGCATCCCTGCAAAATCATGATATCAAAAGTTAGAGTTTTCACTATCAAGGCAACATTTCATTGCAGATACAAACATTCAAACCAACCCTAGAGTACAACCAATCAATTTCTCCTAACTAATTTACTTTTTGTCCATGAAATGCTTATCTAATGGTTCTCTTTGTGTTTTGTAGGGTCATCGTCTAAGGCCCATGCCTCTAACGTGTAAACTATTTTTTTTTAGGGGATAAAAGAATTTCATTAACCAGAGACAACGTTAGGGATTGTCTGATAACAACTTAAGTTTCTAAACTAAATGACTAACTGCCTTGTCTATTAGTGTATAAAATAATTAATTAACAAAATATTCTAGGTTAAAGTAAGTTATATAACTCCAATTCTAGCCATTAAGCAGGAGCCCTAAACCACCTTAAACTCTTATTTGCTAAGACAAAGCAATAAGCTTTTTAGTTTAACCACTTCAACTATTATTGAATGGCCCCTTAGTGCCCATTTGGGAGGGTTGAGCTGAATGTTCAACTGAGGTAGTTGAGCAACTTTGAGGCACCCCATATAAGTTATCTGAAGAGGCTAAAGCAAATAAGCCCAAAAAATGCTTGATTGATAATAGATTTGGGCTCTCTAAATTTTTCACCAAACATATCTTAAAGGTTGTCAATGTAGGGCTAGGAATGGCAATGGGGGTGGGGATCATATTCCCTGTCCCTCACCCTGATTTTGAAATTAATCCTCATCCTCAACCCCGACCCCTATCCCCACTGAGGATAAAAGATATCCTAATGGAGATGAGTTCCTCGTGGGGACCCAAATCCTCTAAATTTTTTAATTAACTGTATTTAAAAAAAAAACAATTTTACTTAAAATAAATAAAAGTTTAAATAATATTGTAAATATATTTTGATATAAATAATATCATAAATATAATAAAATAATATATATTTAATATGAATAATATTTAATATATATTGTCGGGGTTGGGGTAGGGTGGGGACTTCATCCCCCATCCCCAACCATGAACCCAATTGAGGATCCCTATTAATCCTCATCTCTGTCCCCGCTTTGCCAAAGTAATCCCCATCCTCGACCCCATCAAGTTAGGGAGGTTGAGTACCCAACGGGGATGGAGAAAATTATCATCTCTATGTACGGCCAACCTCAGAAAATCAGAAGTTGTTATGCTTTAACCCTCCCAAACAAGCACTTATCTAAGTCGACTCAGCTGATTTGAGGTAGCTTGGGTAAGCTATTTAAAGAGGATAAAGTAGACTACCCAAAAAATAACTATTTGATAGTTGATTTGGGCTCTTTAGATTTTTTTTCACCAGACATAGCTTAAAGGTTGTTTGTATAGGGCCCACCTTGGTAGCCCAAAATTCGCTTTGCTTCAACTTCCAAATAACCACTTAATAAGACCCAATATTTTAGAAAACAATCAGAAATGGAATCATAGTCTTTCCCTCCTATTGGCAGGTACATAGCTCAACCATTTAGATCAAATGAGTCACCCCTATAATGTTATAAGTTATACATTAAATATCAAAAACAAAAAAAAGCAGATAAAAGGACTTTTACAAATAAAATAACAAACTTTTGATAAAATGAGAATAAATAGATTAAGATGGTTTGTCACATGCATGGAAGACCATCAACAACACCCATAAGAATTTATATGTTGCAAGTTGAAGGGTTAAAAGGGTTAAGGGTAGAGCAAAAAGGACATGAGTCAAAGTAGTAACAAATAATTTAAGCATTCATAGTTTAACAATGGATATGTTGCAAGTTGGTAGTGCAATTTTATTTTTGCCCCTCCAAATAAAAACGAGTAGAGAACTGTATGGGACTGGATTAGAGACATAGCTGAAAACACTAAAGGGACATGGTTCTTAATTGGATATTTTAATGCATTCAGATCAAGTGAAAATAAGATGGTGGAAATTAGTTCTACCCCCCTTAGACTAGGCAATTTAATAATTTTCTAAATGATTATAATCTTCTTGATTTGAAAATGATGGGAGACTAGTACTCTTGGAGAAACAAATATACATGGGAAATACTCGATTGGGTTCTCATAAATGATGAACAGGGTTGAAAATTTTCTGATGTAGTTGTAGAGAACCTCTCTTTTCTCTCCTCTGACCACTCCCCTATTTAACTAAACATGGACCGTTTAGTTTCTATGAGCTCTAAGCCCTTTTGATTTGAAGCTATGTGGTGTAAAGATTCAAATTTTGTGGAGGTAGTGACTCAATCATGGAGCCTTGAGATTAAGGGATCAAGAGCTATGCAATTTAACAAAACAATGAAATTTTCTAATCCAAAATATTAGAAAATGAAGTAAAGAATATTTTGGAAACATTTTTACAAAGAAGAAAAATCTTCTTCACAAAATTAGAGAGCTCCTTGAGATTAGGGGCTTGGTCTTAATGCTATGTTTTTCAAAAAATACTAGAATATCATTGGGGATTTTGTCTATAAAGTTGTGAAAGCTTTCTTTAATTTAGGAGAATTAGACAAGACTTTTAATGAAACCTTAATCACCTTGATTCTAAGATAAAAAATCTTGAGACTGTAAACAATGATATTGTAATCTCCCCATTTTAAAGTGCCTTTTTCTTGGATAATCAATTAAATGATAACATTTTGATAGCTCATGAGATGATGCATATTTTGAAAAATAAAAAGGGGAAATCGAGCATCATGGCTTGAAAAATTGGCATAGAAAAAGCTTATGATAGATTTGAATGGGATTTCATTGAGGGGGTTCTCAACAAATTTGGATTCCATAAAAAATGAAATGATTGGGTCTTGACTTGTACTTAACCAGTCTCTTACCAAATTTTAATAAATGGGACCCCTACTAAAAAATTTGAGCCCAGTAGGGGTATTAGACAGAGTGATCTCCAATACTCTCATAATTTTGTTCTCTGTGATAAAGTGCTCATTAGAAGTAACACTACAGGAAAATAGATAAATAGTGGCAGTTTTGAAAGGGCTAAATGGCGTCTGCCTCTAAAATTAATATCCTATAGCGGCAATCGTTTAAAAATGCCACTAAAGACAGTGGTGATTGCCACTAAAACTAGGGAGGCATGAAAAATGTATTTAGAGTCTCTATTCTTACCCGTGTAAACCCTTTTATCACATTGCATTACTCCACTTTCTGAAAGGGATGAGAGATCCATCGTATGGATGCCTGAATCTTGCGGAATAGAATGGGCGGATTTCAAAAAAATTCTCTCAATCCTACTGGTAATCATATTCCCTACTTTAGAAAAATCATATTTTTCAAATATCAATCTTGAACCAAGAGCCAAACTATATATGAACAAAAATAGTAGGAATGGGATATACCTGATATGGAGAAACAATATCTCCCAATGGAGGTGTTCACGCCCAAGGAAGGAACCAAAAACTACTCCCATTGAAGATGGCGCAATACAGGATGGAGCAGAATCCACGGCGTTCTTCAAAAGAACCAGATCCTTCGCAAAAATCAGTTGGGCGACACATGAGCACTACTTCCAATCAGTTCTTTCACAAAGAACTGATATCAAAACCCAATCTTGATCACTCCTACTGAGAATAGGAGACCGAACTGGTAGATATGGCGATGGCAGGAATGAGGCGGAAAAAAAGATTTTTCACAGAGGTGTTGAATTCTTTCTTCTGTTATTTCAGCTCTGAAGAGAATGTGAATATGAATCTCTCTAAAGGCTGCCGCCCCCTCCTCCTTTTATAAGCTTAAAAGGAGCAGCTCCTAATATTAGGAGTTGCTGATCCAAATCAGAATTCCCTTTAAGTGATAAGGGTAAACCCATATCGTATCTGCAGATTAGACCAACCCTTTCCGAATCCCATTATGAGGTTTCTAAATCTGCTAATCTAATCTCAAAATTCGCCCCTCATTTAACTAACCAAATCAGTTCAGTTCGAAATGGGTTTTAGGCCCAATAAGGATATGTGCTCACATAGCCTTCCAAACTGTTCCCTAGTTGGGCCATTGATCTACACATCACCCACATGAGTTCAACCTAGCCTTTGTTACAAAGCCTGGCCGAATACACAGTTATCGATAGTGCACCCCCTGAAACCCATCATATGGGCTCTATGGGCCCAACACTTACCCTAAGTGGTCCCTGGGCCAAACCACCTTGTAACACCTAGGGACTATGGGCAGATGCAAGATTAGCCCACCAGGTATTACCTCAATGGTCTTACAATCAACCTCTCAGCCCATAATGATCAAACACTGCTGAACAGGAGAAGACTTCTCCCTCGGCTGCAAGGAACAATGCTGCACTCTCTACTCACATGGATTCCGGGAATTAAAACCTTTTGCAAACATTTAGAAACTGTAATATATATATATATATATATATATATATATATATATATATATATATATATATATATATATATATATATATATTTTGCAAAACAAATTTCAATTATTGAAATCGGCTACCGGCAGTCTTGGTTTCGATCAGAGAGAGTGCATCCCTAATCATTACCTTTGTCCAACAAAGGGGCTGATTCTGTCACTATGATCACCTACTCAGATGAATTCTCGGACAGCCCCAACATATCCAGGTTTTTACCCCCGCTAAGGATCGCACTGATTGGCATATCAAAGACAACCTAATCCGACACCTAGTATAGTATTATAATCGAGTCTAGGGGTCAAGTGTAACTTTTCAGTTTTGCCCATCAATCTCCAAGGTCTAGGGCAATTCTGGAAATCTGGCCCGGTTCAAAGATTCAATTAATCCTACACCGCATGTGCCTTTGGCAACACACTACTATCAACCTTGGCAGGATAAATCTCCCTAAACTTATCCAACGGCTATGAACATTCTAAACTAACACGAGTCTCATAAGTGTCAAGTTTAAGGGTATTACACAAAAACACACCACAAGAACATGAATCAAATATGTACTTTATTCATTTACAATAAATTCATAATGTACATCGTTTTGTTTGGAGCTAAAGGCATACAACTGTCTAACAGTTCCCATTTGCACTTAGGTCCAATCTAGTATAAGCCGGAGTCCCATACTTTCCACGTGTTTCTCAAACACTTTCTGTGTCAGTGGCTTAGTCAATGGGTCTACTACATTCTCCACTGACGCTACTTTCTGAATCAGGACGTCCCCTCTACCAACAATCTCCCATAGTACATGGTACTTCCTCTCGATGTGATTTGACTTCGAGTGGGCTCGTGGCTCCTTAGCCGAAGCAACCGCTCCATTGTTTTCACACAACAACGGGGTGGGCGATGTACTAGATGGAACTACTCCCAATTCGTATATAAACTTTTTCATCCACATGACTTCCTTGGCAGCTTCACTTGCGGCAATGTATTCGGCTTCGGTTGTAGAGTCTGTCGTGGACCCCTGTTTGCTGCTTTTCCAATAAACAACACACAATTCTACCGTGAAAACATACCAGATGTAGACTTTCTATCATCTGGATCCGACTTGAAATCGGCGTCAATATATCCCTAGATCTGTAAATCGACATCAGTACACCCCTAGATCTATAGTGAGCTACCATCGAAACTAGACAAAACTCTTTTGTCCTTCGAAGGTACTTAAGTATATTTTTCACAGTAATCCAATGCTCCTGCCTTGGGTTGGCCTGAAATTTTCTTACCACACTCACTGCTTGAGCAATGTCAAGATGAGTGCACAACATGGCATACATGATGCTCCCTATGGCTGAGGCATAGGGAATGTCCTTCATGCCCTCAATTTCCTCAAAGGTCTTGGGAGACATCTTCTTGGAGAGAGTAACTCCGTGCCTGAAAGGAACATTTCCCTTCTCGTAGACCTCCATGCTATATCTCCTGACAATTTTGTCAATGTGGGCAGATTGAGATAATCATATTATCTGCTTCGATCTATCTCTATAGAGTCAAAGGCCTAGTATATAGGAGGCATCTCCAAGGTCTTTCATGGAGAATTGTTGCGAAAGCCACAATTTCACCGTAGTCAACATTCCTACATCATTCTCAATAAGCGAAATGTCATCTATATACAGAACCAGAAACGTAACCTTATCCCCATTGGACTTCCTATAAACACAGGGCTCATTCGGATTCTGCTCAAAGTCAAACCTTTTGACAGTAGAGTCAAACCAGATGTTCCAACTCCTAAAAGTTTACTTAAGTCCATATATGGATCTATTTAGTTTACATACCATGTGTTCCTGACCCACAACTATGAAACCTTGCGATTGCTGCATATAGATATCTTCAGTAAGATCTCCACTCAGGAACACAGTTTTTACATTCATTTGCCAAATCTCGTAGTCATGGTATACTACTACAGCTAGCAGGATCCTAGTGGATTTAAGCATGGCCATAGGCGAAAAGATTTCCTCATAATCAATGCCCTTTTTCTGAGTGTATCCTTTCGCCACTAGACGAGCTTTGTAGGTCTCAACTCTACCATCGGGGCCCTTCTTCCTCTTATTGATCCATTTGCAACCAATTGCTTTTACCCCGGGGGGCGGATCGACTAGAGTCCAAACTCCATTGGTCTCCATTGAGTCCATCTCAGCTCTCATAGCATCTACCCTCTTAAGGGAGTCTATCTCCAACATAGTTTCCGCATAAGTCACGAAATCCTTCTCACTAGTCAAGGTTTCCACCAGGTAATTATCCTGGTCATAACCAAAACAGATTGGTGGCCTGGATACCTGGGTAGATCTTCTAGGTTGGTTACTACCTGGAACTTGTGGGACACCTCCCACTACATCTGATCTCTCCTCATCAAGAACAAATTTCTGATGAAAATTGTTTAGGATGTAATCATTTTCCAAGAATTGTGCATTTCGACTACAGAACACCTTCTGCTCATTTTGGTCATAGAATAGGTAACCCACAGCGCCTTTTGGGTAGTTACAAATAGGCAACGACTGGTCCTGGATTCCAACTTGTCCGGACTCGTTCTTTTAACATGTGCCAGACAACCCCAAATCTTCAAGTGTTGTACACTTGGTTTCTTTCCAGTCCAGAGCTCATAGGGAGTCTTCCGAACTGATTTGGTTGGAACCTGGTTCAGCATGTATATCGCAGTCTCCAATGTGTATCTCCAAAAGGATGTAGGTAACTCTGAATGGACAAGAAGTGACCGGACCATATTCAATAAGGTCATATTCCTCCTCTCTGAAACACCGTTAAGTTGTGGTGTAGCAGGAGGAGCCAATTGTGATACTTTCCCGTTGACCTTTAAGTAGTCTCTGAATTCGTCAGAGAGATTCTCGCCACCTTGATCCGATTGAAGGGTCTTAATTTCTTTCCCTAACTGTTTCTCGACCTCTTGTTTGAAATCTTTGAACTTTTCAAAGGATTCAGACTTGTCTCATTTGGTACACGTAACCATACCGAGAATAGTCATTGGTAAATGTAATGAAGTACACATGCTGGTTACGGATCCTAACACCCAGGGGACCACATACATCAGTGTGTATAAGGTCAAGCATGCCTGTACATCTTTCAGGCTTACCGTTAAATGGCCTCTTTGTCATCTTACCCTGAAGGCAAGGCTCACAAGTGGGAAGATCTTCTACAGTTAGAAAATCCAAAGGACCATCTTTTACTTGTCTTGTGATTTGGTCAATATCGATATGGCCAAGTCGTTAATGCCACATGCACATGGGATTAACTGTATCACGTACTCTTTTCTTGGGGATATCAACAGACGTAGTTTCGGCTATGTTAGTTTCTAGAGAAAGATGCAGAACATAGAGAACGTTCTCTAGTTCCTCGTATGCGACGAATCTATTGTTTCTTTTAATAGTAATCGTATTACTAAAGAAGCAGAATATCCATCCGCACACAGTTTAGAAACAGAAATCAAAATTCTTCTTAGATTTTGCTCAAAAAGACAATCTTTAAGTACAATGGATCATTCTTTAAAAAATAACTCTATGGTTCCTATTGTCGTAGCTGCAACACTTGCAGAAGTCCCCAAGTAGAGCGTCACTTCACCTTCATTCAACTTTTTGCTTATCTTGAACCCCTGCAATGAGTTACCCGCATAAGTTGAAGCCCCATAGTCAGTACACCAGGACGCAGAAGCCACCAATAAATTGGTTTGTATGACACAAGATTTGAAATTAGCTTTCTTAGATTCCAGGTATTGAGGACAGTTCATCTTCCAATGGCCGATCTGTTTGCAGAAGTGACATGCATCTGATGCCCTGTCTTTCTTCTGCTTCTTGGGTTTGGCATCTTTCTTCTAGGGCTTCTTTGCCTTCATCTTTTTATTGCCCGATTTGCTAGCTTCAGCAAGCATAGCCACAGATTCATCATTTTTAATAAAATCATCGGCCCTCTACAACATATTGCTGAGTTCTTAAATGTTGACATTTAGCTTGTTCATATTGTAGTTCATTATGAACTGATTAAAGGAATGAGGCAAAAAATTAAGGATGGCATCCACTTGCGTGCCAAGATCTAGCCCAGATCCAAGGCTTCAAGCTCATTGATATAACCCATCATCCGAAGACAATGGTCATGAACCTGTTGCCCCTTAGACATCTACGCAGTCATGAAATGTTTGAAGACCTTATGTCGAGTAGAACGATTCTGCTCTTCAACATCGTCTTTAAACCATCCAATATGTCCTTGGCTAGTTTGATCCAATTGAATTACCTCTGTATTGGATTGTCCAGGGAGGCAATGACATAGCAGCAGGCTAGGGAGTTTTTATCTTCCCAATCTTGGAGTTACCTCCTTCTGGCCTTAGAAGCCCAGTCACTCGGACGCTCCGGGGCAGGATTTTCGACTACCTTATCCAACTTCTCAGAAGTTAGGACCAGCATGAGGTTACGGTACCAGTCGACATAGTTCGGGCCCTTAAGCTTGTTGTCATCAAGAAGCTTTGCAAATTGTTTGTTTGCCATTTTCCGATAAAACAACAAACATTAATCCACAACCTAATTTGATTCATGTTCATTACATAGATATGGCTTTTAATCTATGTTCCATTCCTATTAGTTCATCTCTAAGACTTCCCTCCCATCTCAGTGATAGAGACAACAACTTGTTTCTGGAAATATGGGAAACCACATAGGGTGTATGGAGCCAACTATTTCAGCTGCAAAATCCCACCACCTTTTTGTGAATGATCATATATACTCATCATATGAGTTTTCTCTTTGGCCTCTGTCAGACAAGGTTCATAGCCATTTTAGGGTAAACATTTCTGGCAATGAGTGCTCACCCACCATATTTGTGAACGCCAGAGTACCATGAGAGAGTTCCCATTTTCTGGTGAAGTCCCCCCCCCTCATCGTTCTATGACGCTCCTATCATCTTATGAAACACTCAGATAAGCCCAACAACAAATGGATAGCCCATTTTCTGGTGTGTTTCCTCATTACTGAAGGACCCATCCTCATGCTAATGATGGAAGGCCTTTAGAGAATTCATCACATGAATCTCCCTATCACATGCACTCATATTTGCTGGAGGGAATGAAAAGTTACGCCCTAGTTTAATTTACGTCAAACCAAAGTGGCTCCTATTGACTTTCATAAAGCCAGATTTCGGTGGGTCTAAAATAGCTAGGGTTCCACACGTTTCCTCTTTAGGTGATGTAGGGCCCACCACTGACGGAGGTCATCCAATGACCAATAGGGACACCATGGCAATGATATGCATTCATCCATGGTGTGCACAAGAGCCACTATCAAATCAGCATGGGCCAAGCTCTTATGGCCCATGAACGTAGCACATCACACATCCATATATCACATGCAGGGAAGAATTGATCCAATCCATTAATATCTGTAAAGCCCATTTTAAAGCCCATTTTTAATCCATAATATTAACCATTAATATTATCTAGGTATATCGGCCGAATTAGGGTTGAATAGTTCAACTCATATAGCTTTATCTATAAAGTGGGCTTTTAGCAGTTTTAACAATTTAAAATTGGGCTTTTATAGGTTGGGCCGAATTAAACATTCAATTAATTATCAATATTTAGGCCCATTAGTAGGAGAATTAGGGCTGACATTCAGCCTTCATCGAACCCTAGATTTGGTCCAACCAGTTTCGACCAATTTGGTTCAAATGGTTCTAGGGTGATCTTAAATTAAATATTTAATTCAATAAATTAATCTAAAATTAAATACTGATAAAAGGAATACAAAAATCAGTAAGACAGGGCTGTTCACACAATCCACCCTACAAAACAAAGGTTAGATCATAGTTTGCAATTTCATAAACTACAAATCACAAATAGCGATTCTCCCATCTACGAAATCTCCTTCCTTGCCCCGCCATCTTCGATCCAAAAATAAAATAAATAGAAAACCTAATTTCTATTAATATTACATCAGATTGAATGCATATATATTCAGTCCTCAAAAATAAAAAATAAAAATATTTTACAGACCAAATGTAATAAAATAATCAAGAAATTGCAAAATCGCAGGTTCACTGTGCCAATCAAGGTTTCGATCTCCATGTGTACGAACAACCCATAAATCAAGAAAATTATAGAGAATAATTCTAAATAATAATCATATTTATAAAATTTAATTTCAGATCAATCGCCCATCAACTGGAAACAAATTTTCTAAGAAAACCCTATATCTGCGCAAATCGGGTATAATGCCTTCTACCCATTTGCGTAGGTTCAGATTTGATCAAATTCGGTTCAAGACTTGAACCTGGCTCTGATACCACTAAAAGGATGAGAGGTCCATCGTATGGACACCCAAATTTTGCGGAATAGAATGGGAAATTTTCAAAAAATTTCTCTCCATCCTACTAGTAATCGTATTCCCTATTTTAAAAAATCATATTTTTCAATGATCAATCTTGAATCAAGAACTGAACCAGATCTGAACAAAAATAGTAGGAGAGGGATATACCTGATATGGAGAAACAATATCTCCCAATGGAGGTGTTCACACCCAAGGAAGGAACCAAAGACTGCTCCCACTGAAGATGGCGCAGTGTAGGATTGAGCAGAATCAACAGCGTTCTTCAAAAGAACCAGATCCTTCGCAAGAATCAGTTGGACGACACGTGAGCACTACTTCCAATCAGTCATTTGACAAAGAACTAATATCAAGATCCAATCTTGATCCCTCCTACTGAGAATAGGAGATTGAACTGATAGATATGACGGCGTTAGGAAGGAGGCAGCAAGAAAGAATTTTCGTAGAGGTGCTTAATTCTTTCTTCTGTGATTTCAGCTCTGAAGAGAATGTGAATATGAATCTCTCTAAAGGCTGCCACCCCCTCCTCCTTTTATAAGCTTAAAGGATCAGCTCCTAATCCCATTAAGAGTTGTTGATCCAAATCATATTTGGATCAGAATTCCCTTTAATTGATAAGGATAAACCCATATCGTATTTGTAGATTAGATTAACCATTTCCTAATCCCATTAGGAGGTTTCTAAATCTGCTAATCTAATCTCAGAATTCACCCCTCATTTAACTAATTAAATCAACACAGTACAAAATGGGTTTTAGGCCCAATAATGATATGTGCTCACATAACCTTCCAAACTGTTGCCCAGTTGGGTTTCCTTGTATGGCGTGGGACCCAAACATTGATCTACACATCACCCACATGGGTTCAACCTAGCCTTTGTTACAAGGCCTGGCTGAATACACTGTTATGGATAGTGTACCCCTTGAAACCCATCACATGGGCTCTATGGGCCCAACATTTACCCTAAGTGGTCCCTGGGCCAAGCCACCTTGTAACACCTAGGGACTGTGGGCAGATGCAAGAATTGCCCATCAGGTATTACCCTCAATGGTCTTACAATCAACCTCTCAGCCCATAATGATCAAACACTGACCAACAAGAGAGGACCTCTCCCTCGACTGCAAGGAACAGTGGTGCACTCTCTACTCACATGGATCCCGGGAAATAAAACCTTTTGTAAATGTTTAGAAACCGTAATATATATGTATATCAGTATATAAATATATTTTGCAAAATAAATTTCAACGATTGAAATTGGTTGCCGACACTCTTGGTTTCCATCAGAGAGAGTGCAATCCCGATCATTATCTTTTTCCAACAAAATGGTTGATCCTGTCACTATGATTACCCACTTAGATGAATTCTCGCACTATCCGAACATACCCAGGTTTTGACCCACTCTAAGGATCTCACTGATTGGCATATCAAAAACAACACAGTCCGACAGATAGTGCAGTATCATAATTAAGTTTAGGGGTCAGGTGTAACTTTTCAGTTTTACCCATCAATCTCCAAGGTCCAGGGCAATACTGGAAATCTAGTCCGGTTGAAAGATTCAATTAATCCTACACTGCATGTGACTTGGGTCTCACTCCGGCGGCTGAGACAGGCCACCCCAACATTTGGCAGCACACCAGTATTAGCCTTGGCAGAATAAATCTCCCTAGACTTATCCAACGGCTGTAAACATTGTAAACTAACACGAGTCTCATAAGTGTCCAGTTTAAGGGTATTACACAGAAACACACCACAAGAACATGAATCAAATATGTACCTTATTCATTTATAACAAATTCATAATGTACATCATTCTGATTTGAGCTAAGGGCATACAACTGTCTAACACTTTCCACCATGTGTCCTCTTTTCAATC
The DNA here is from genome assembly GCF_056320005.1 of Nelumbo lutea. Classification (NCBI taxonomy): domain Eukaryota; kingdom Viridiplantae; phylum Streptophyta; class Magnoliopsida; order Proteales; family Nelumbonaceae; genus Nelumbo; species Nelumbo lutea. The sequence goes on along the minus strand of NC_142689.1, from coordinate 55,698,419 downwards.
TCTTCTCTTGACCTTCTCACTACCAAGCAACACCTCTTTCATTCTCTCTCAACCCTCTCATCACCAGACAACACCTAACTAAGACGCCAATGTCAATAGGTAAAATGCTCTCTCTCTCTCTCTCTCTTTCTCTCTCTCTCCATTTTCCTCTACAATTCGGTTGTTTTTTCGATGCTTTTGGTTTCCAATTTTATTCTTGGTATATTTTATAGGCGTGATCTGTAAAACTAGGGTATATCCCTTGAATTCAGGGATAAATCTCATCCTAAATTGTATGTAACTAGCAGAGGTAGAACCATAATTTACATATAACTAGGAGAGGTGTGTATTATGCATATATAATATATATATATCATTCCCTGCAAATGAAGAATATAAGAAAAAAGGAAGAGGAGTTTCTCTTTCTACTCGAGTTATCATGGTATCAGAGCATACCGATCCGTGATAAACTCGACCACCTGATCACTGTGAAATCTTGGTCGCCGGCAGTGGCTCTATCTGCTGCTAATCCTGGTCGCTGTGAAATCTTGGTCATCGGGAGGTGATCGCTGCTATCTCGCTACAGGTTCTGATCGTTGCAAAATCTTGGTCGTCGGGAGGTGACCGCTGCTATTACCACTGCAAGTCCGGCGGTCCATTACCGTTGCAACTCCGGTAGTGGATCTATCCAAAACTATCAACCCCACCACGGACCCCAGTGGTTGGATACTATTACTGTCGTTGCAAGACCGACAGGTGCTCTGCTACAATCTCGCCGCCTCATCGTGGTCGATGGTGCTACTTCCGCTGCAAACTCGTGCTAAGCGCATCCCTCATCTCCTTCACATCAGAGCTATGATTCCACCGTGGTCGCCGGTGGATGACAACTGTTACTGCCACTGCAATCCACCTGTCTCTTTGTGATTTAGAATGACCGAACATCGTTCCCCGACACTCAGCGTTGGGGGAGATTGCTGACTTCCTTCTACTACCGCGATGCCATCGGCAAGAACACCCTTCGGTAGGCACAATCATGTCTGATTTGGAAACACCAGATCTATTTGGAGAACAATGACCTAATCCTACTCTTACTGAATTGACCACCAGAATGACTGAACTCCAAGCTCGGAAATGCCAAGAAAAGGCTGAAACTAGTGGTAAGGCTGCAACAGTTACAATAGAATCTCAACTCTCATTCACACCACAGGGAGAAGTTCACCTCTCGGATTCAGGTAACAATCTTCCCAACAAGACCATTGATAACAAGGCATGGATACTTGACTCAGCAGCTATTGACCACATGACGTATGATGCCACTGATTTTTCAAAGACTTCACCACCAAGACGGACTACAATTGCTAATGCCAATGGGGCAATCTCTCAAGTCATAGGAGCAGGCACTATGAATTTGTCACCTGTGATATCCTTGAAAAACACCTTGCTTGTTCCCGCGCTCTCCCATAAATTACTGTCTGTTAGTCAAATCTCCTCTGATCTGAATTGTGTTGTGCTCTTTTATCTCACTTTCTATCTTCTTTAGGATATTCTCACCAAGGAGATAAGTGGGCATGGTACTAGGCGAGGGGGCTCTACTACATGGATGATCTTAGCACGGGTCAAGCGCATCATACACATCATCAAAGTAGCACCAAGGAACAATAGATTTGGATTTGGCATCGCCGGTTAGGACATCCATCATTCAATTATATGAGACATTTATTTCTGGAGTTATTTTCAGATATACAGCCGCATGTTTTTCAATGTGACACTTGCATCCTAGCTAAGAGTCATAGAACCATCTACACCTTAAGTATGAATAAAAGTCAAGTTCCATTTGCTTTGATTCACTCGGATGTGTGGGGGCCATCCCTGGTGACTATAGTTTCTGGATTCCGGTGTTTGTAATCTTTGTTGATGATTACACTTGCATGACGTGGTTATATCTGCTAAAACATAAAGATGAAGTGTTGGTCGTATTTCAATCCTTCCATATAATAATGAAGACTCAGTTCAAATCACAGATCCAGGTACTCCGGTCTGATAATGGTGGGGAATACATGAATCAATGGTTCCCAGATTATTTTCGGGTCCATGGATTACTTCATGAGACTTCATGCCCCCAAACTCCACAACAGAATGGCATCGCTGAAAGGAAGAACCGACACATACTCAAAATTGTCTGCGCCTTGATACTTGGAGCACATGTACCTAACCGACATTGGGCTGATGCTGTTGCTACCACCGTGCACCTCCTTAACCAAATGCCATCACGTGTCTTATAGTTTAAAACACCATTACAAGCTCTTTCATCTCATGTCTCATTGCCCTCTATTTTGATGATTCCACCTCGAGTTTTTAGCTGCGTGGCGTTCGTGCATCTACATCCAAATCAACATACAAAACTGGATCCATGGGCAACTCGATGCATATTCTTGGGGTATGCGCTACACCAAAAAGGGTACCGATGTTATGACCCAGTCACCCACCGTACCTATGTTACCATGGATGTCACCTTTCTGAAATCTGAAACCTTCTACTCTCCTTCCACAACCAATTCTTCACTTTAGGGGGAGAGTCAGAGTGAAGAATAGAATTGGTTTTTACCCGACTGGCCGAATACGAGTGCTTCAACAGAAATGGTGATCAATGAAGCAACCGGTAAGACACCTACAGAGACTACACTAGAAATATCTACAGAGACCTCAACGTTGGCATCGCCGCCTCTACTAGCAGAAGAAGTAGTGACCCCAACCTCACCAGTACCGGAAAGCCCACCTCCTGAGAATATCCCAGAAGCACGTTAGAGCATCCATGGGGTAACCTCCCTTACCATACCTTCAAGCACTAATGATACTTTGGCTGGCTACACCTTACCATTTAGGCATAATCGTGGCAAACCGCTAAATAGATATTCTCCAGATGTTGAGGATAGGAGGACAAAGTATCCAATTGCCAACTATGTATCAACGAAGAGACTCACCAAACCTCTAAAATCATTTGTGCAAAAATTGTCCTCTAATCATATTCCCACCAGTGTCCAAGAAGCTTTGACAAACCCGAAATGGACTCGGGCCATACAAGAAGAGATAGAGGCACTACTGAAGAACAAGACATGGACTCTAGTCACCTTACCTGAAGGGAAAAGACCGGTAGGGTGTAAATGGGTATTTTTCGACAAATACAAGGCAAACGGGACAGTCAAGAGATACAAAGCAAGGCCGGTCGCAAAAAGATATACCAGACACAGGGCATAGATTATCAAGAGACTTTCTCCCCAGTAGCCAAGCTGAATACGGTCAAAGTCTTATTATCTCTTGCAGCAAATCTTGATTGGCCACTACACCAGTTCGATGTGAAGAATGCCTTCCTCCTTGGTGATCTTGAAGAGGAGGTATACATGGACATCCGACCTGGTTATACAGCAAACTCCAAGAACCAAGTTGTGTGTAAGTTACAGCGGGCACTAAATGGAATAAAACAATCTCCACGGGCATGGTTTGGGAGGTTCAGTCTTGCGATGAAAAAATATGGCTTCCAGCAAAGCAATTTAGATCATAAACTATTTTTGAAGCACCAACGAGGAAAGGTGACAGTTCTAATAATATACGTGGATGAAATGATTATCACAAGGAATGATTCAGGAAAAATAGCAACACTGCAGAAGCAATTGGCAACCGAGTTTGAGATGAAGAACTTAAGTGGGCTCAAGTACTTTCTAGGGATTGAAGTTGCTAGATCAAATGAAGGCATATTTCTGTCCCAATGGAAATACACTTTGGACTTACTCTCCAAAGTGGAATAGTTGGAGTGCAAACTGTTGGAGTGCAAACTGGCAGACATACCAATCGTTCAGAACCATAGACTTGGAGAATACCCAGACCAAGTACCTACCAATAAGGAGAGATACCAAAGGCTGGTGGGTAAACTCATTTACCTTTCCCATACTCATCCAGACATCGCCTACGCCGTCAGCGTAGTAAGTCAGTTCATGCACTGCCCAAGCGAATATCACATGAATGTTGTAATGCGGATTCTTCGATACTTGAAGTCCTCACCTGGAAAAGGGCTCATGTTCTCAAAAAATGATCATCTAAAGATAGAAGGCTACACAGATGCAGATTGGGCCGGAAATGTCTCACATAGAAAATCAACCTCGGGGTACTTTACATTCGTTGGTGGAAATCTGGTCACATGAAGGAGTAAAAAACAGAAGGTCGTGGCCCTATCAAGTGCTGAAGTTGAGTTCCGAGGAATGGCTAAAGAGCTGTGCGAGCTACTCTGGCTGAGAAGACTGATGACTAAAATTGGTTTCCCCCCAACCTCTCCAATGGACCTATTCTTCGACAACAAGGCTACCATTGACATCTCTCAGAATCCCGTCCAACATGATCGAACAAAGCATGTGGAGGTGGACCGACGTTTCATCAAACAAAATATCGAAGACAGAACCATTTGATTTTCCTTTGTCAAATCTGAAGACCAGCTGGCAGATATACTTACAAATGTTGTATCCAATAAAAACTTCTACAGCTCACTTGGCAAATTGGGCATCCAAGATCTGTACGCACCAATGTGAGGGGGAGTGTTGGCGTGAGTTGTAAAACTAGGGGATATCCCTTCAATTCAGGGATAAATCTCATCCCAAGTTTGTATGTAACTAGGAGAGGTAGAACCAGAATTTATATATTCCCTGCAAAGGAAAAATATAAGAGAAAAGGAAGAAGGGTTTCTCTTTCTACTCGAGTTATCATAATTCATGAGAAAAATCTTAAAGGCTTATTGTTGTTGTTTTCTATTCTTTCATGAGAGAATCTTCTGTGCATAAAAATCTCATGCTATTAGTTATCACACAATATTGCTGTGTTTATGAACTTTATCATTTTCCCAAATTTAGGTTTTAGTATTTTAGACTATATATGGTTTAGTTTGATTGGAGTAGATCATATGAGACAATGAGGTTTTACTTTATACAAATGTAAACCTATCCATTAGATTACATTCTACAAGGCAACATCCATATATGATGATTAAAGAATATGCCTCTTCTTTTAGGTCACTTATCACTTCTTCCATTAGAAGAAGGGATCTCCATTTGCTGAAGATCAATGTATCTATAGTGGATTGATTTGAGGGCGATGCATTTGTAGGATCTCAAGTTGCTTGAGAGTTATTCCATAACCATGTGCACCGGTACCTATTGGACTTATGTAGAGTCCATTTGAAATCACAATCTACAAATAATATTTTTGTGGGGATTGCTAGATTGGAAAAAGAGCTTCAGATAAGGCCTTCATCCAATAAAACAAAAAGCATTATGACAACAATTGGATTGCTGATCAACTTCAATGACAAAAGGTAGTGGTTGAAGAAGCCCAACAAACATGGGTAGAAAATAAAAGAAAAGGAACCATGTCAGTTCAAAGTAAAAATTCCATAGAGATATCTTCTGGCTGCACTATTTTGGTTAGTTTTGCTAAAATGGTTGCACACCACTGTTTGAAGCCTTGGGAAGTGTTCAAACTAACATTGGGAAATTATGGAGGCTTAAATCTAAGCTAAAAACTAGAGAGATGACTGCACTTTTCAAGTTGTAAAGCAGTGCAAATTAACCAAAATCTTCAAGGATGTAAATTAAGATTCTTAGACAAAATCCCTATTTGTCTTTGAACTCTACACAAGTGGATGTAACGTTAGATGCTTAGAACAAAAGTTGTTTCCTCCAACAAGTGGAGTTTTAATTCTTATATTGCAGCATCATTAATGGTTAATTAGCACACATACCAAGAACTTTTGCAAAGAGGTTTGGGCTTCCATTTCTCTTGATTTGTGTTGATCCCCAAAATATTGGGCTGATGAAATAGACTTGGAATTTGAGAACTTCTTCCTTGTTTCATCAGTTTCTTCTATTTGATCATAACATTAAAGCACAAGACATAAATATGCAGCAATAGAATGCCCCATCTAACTACATAAGTATATAACTTCTAAACAATACAATGCCAAGAAGATTAAACACAACAAGCTGTGTAGAACTGACTGGAGATTTTAATATCTCTGATATTATAAGATTCAGTAATAAATGCGATCAACCACCAGAAGATTATTAAAAAAAAAATGCAGAACCCTACCTTTGGCTACATATACATACTAACACAAGCAGCTAGCTTATGAATTAACCCAAGGTAATGTATATAGAGAATTACCAAACACAAAGATGTCTGGCATATATAATGGGTATACCAATATATCAGCTCAAGTAGGGAGCTTCACTACATGACTTCACCTTTTTTCTTTTTCTTTTTTTTTTATGGATACATGACTTCACCTATTTTTGCTTCATAGAGGGATCATATGGATGAATACATGACTGGATTGGCCATGTTCTCAACTCCCCAATCCATTTTTTATTTGATCATGGACTGCAAGGTTTTTTTTGGGTAAAGATTAACTACAAGGTTTGGATTCTATTAAATGATTAAAGAAAATGAACTTTGTTCCAAGAAAATTAGAAGGAAGGAAATATAAAAATAGCTAAGAGTGGCCCCATGCTAGTACAATTGCTTCAAGAACAGATTGTCACACTTTTTATAGTCCCTTGCCCATACCAGGTGAACCCCATGACAATTCATTTCTAGTTACCCCCGACACTTGCAAGGGAACATGCAGTGCCACTAGAATGCATGAACTACTTATGAGTTACTGGCACCCTAGCTTCTTTAATCAAGTGTCTAAGAGTCCAGGGCTCCTCATCTCTTTAGAATGGCCAGCCTATCACAACCTGGCATTCTCCTATAATTAGTTATATCCAACTTTTTGAACCAAGTATTCTCTATGGTCCTCATATGTGTTGACGTATATGATTGCTACTTAACTTATATACTATAAACTTAAGATGATATAATTGAATTTGACTTGAAAATCAATTGAAATCCATATATGCTTGCTACTTAACTTACATAAGGTGGAAATATGTATGTATGTATGTATGTATGTATGCATGTATGCATGTAACTTTGACACTTGCATGTTGGTTTCTCTTGTTTATCTAAGTAATCATCAGACATCTGAAGATGAATGCTCTCATATTTATTCCTATGTCCATCTATATGCAAGTCGTGATTAGATTTCATTTCTCCTTAGCTATAATTTGGTGGGTCTATTTGCTTCAGATATTAGTTTGAAGCTCAACTTGAAACTTTTGAATGGGTTAACTTCTATAGAAATCTATTATGTTATATCCAATTCATCTATGATATAATATTGCTTAGTGGCATCAATTGGTTGTAAGTTAGAATCTTCAAGTTGTAAGATTGAAGTTACACTACAAGAAAATAGACCTAGAATTACGGATAGATCTATAGCTATAAATGCACAAAACCGTAACTATAGGTCTATAGCTACGGACTAATTATGGTCAAGAAATAGTTGCTATAGTTGCAGTGGCTATAGGCAATTGCTACAGATTGCTATGGCTGAAAGTATATATAGTTATTGTTGGATTTTGATCTACATGTTGTTAAAAGTTAATGCACTCTTAAACCTGTGGGAGGAAGCACTTCTAACAACCTGCTATTTACATAACAGAATTGTTTATAGAGTTAATAACAAATGCCCATATGAATTATGGACATGAAGAAAACCTAATTTAGCGTATCTAAAAGTGTGGGGGTGCTTAGCATATTATAGAGTTCCAGATCCTAAAATAACCAAATTAGGATTCAAAGCTAAGAAAAGTATGTTTGTTGGATATGCAGAACATAGCAAGGCCTATAGACTTCTAGACTCAGAGTCCAACATAATAATTGAAACTAGAGATGTTGAATTCTTTGAAAATAAACTGTGTTCTGAACCTATCGAAAATGACAGTGAAACTTAGATCTCAATACCTGTTGATAATAATGAGACTGAAAGAATAAATGACACAACTGTAACACTTACGATAGGATTTAGAAGAAGTCAAAGACAAAGAATAGAGAAACACTTAGATTCATATTTTATCTCTACTCAGTCAATTGTATTTTTGGTTGGGGCTGATAGAAAGATGATTTTAAATAAGATACCTATTGTCCTAAACATTGAAAATGATCTAAAAACCTATAGTGAGGCCATGGCGTGTAGAAATGCTACATTTTGGAAGGAAGCTATAAATGATGAAATGGATTCAATAATGTCAAATAACACATGGAGTAATTGTACAATAGGTGTTTAGAAGAAAATACAATACTGATGGAATTGTACAAACTTTTCATCTACTCAATAGTGCTGATAGATGCATCTACTCAAAATTCAATGAAAATTATGGAGTAATTGTATATTTTTATGTTGATGATATGCTTATTGTGGGTACCAATATGATTGGCATAAATGAAACTAAAAACTATTTATCTTATGCCTTCAAGGTGAAAGATTTAGGAGAAGTAGATACCATATTGGGAATAAAAGTTAAAAAGCATAGTAGGGGTTATGCATTAAGCCAATCACATTATATTGAGAAAGTACTTGAGAAATTTAAGCATTTAGGGTTTAAAGAATATATCACGTTATATGATTCTAGTATAAAGCTAATAGAAAATACTGGTAGAGCAATTGCACAACTTGAGTATGCTAGTGCAGTAGGAAGCTTGATGTATGCTATGCTTTGTATTAGACCTGGTATTGCATTTGCAGTAAGTAACTCAGTCGGTTTACAAATTGTACTCTCAAAAGAACCTTGGAACTTGGTTTGTTTTACTGTGATTATCAAGTTGTACTAGAAGAGTACACTGATGCAAGTTGGATTACCGGTAATGGAGATAACAAGTCCACATCTGGATGGATTTTCGTCATTGGTGGGGGTGCAATCTCTTGTGCATCCAAAAGATAAATTTGTATATCTCACTCGACCATGGAATCCAAATTCATATCCTTAGTGGCTACTAGAATAAAAGACTGAATGAATTAGGAATTTATTATTGGATATAAAATTTTGGCCTACTCCTATGCCTCCAATTTCCATTTACTGTGATAGTGAGGCAATTCTGTCAAGAGCCTACAGTGGTACCTACAATGGTAAGTCCAGACATATAAGTCTTAGACATGAATTTATTAGAAAACTAATTCAAGATGGAGTCATCACTATAACCTATGTGAGGTCAAGTAAAAACTTGGCTGATCTTCTTACCAAGGGCTTGGCCAGAGAATTGGTAAAAATGACAACCAAAGAGATGGGATTAAAACCCTTTACTTAGTGTAATGGTAACCCAACTTGAACTGAAAAACCATCAGTGTTAGGCTTAATGGGTAACAACAAATTACAACAATGTGACTGTTACCAATGACATTGAGAAATTTTCCATCACAACATAAACAGTGTTGTCTGTTAAGATGAGATGTTGAAATAAATTCTTAATGAAGTTCTAAAATGTGTTAAATAACGGAGCACATAGTGTAACTTCACCTATGTGAACATAGAAGTGGTGCCGCTTCTCATGAGGGTTTGGGTTTGCTCTCGGGATTGTTTATGAAACCAAGAAAGAAGCACATGGCCATAACAGTGCTGAGCGAAACATGAAAGTTTTGCAAAAACTGGACATGTCTCCGGTCTGTCTTGAGAGTAATTGGTTTAAGGTCTTACCACCAATAACTTTGACAAGGCTCTGATATAACTATACTAACAAGAGGTTTAAATTGATAAACACCTTTTTGTATGCATAATTGTGTCATAGTAGTTTGGATTGAGAGAGAACTATGTAATTGATCAATCAATGTGGGGGATTGTTGGATTTTGATCTCATAAGAGATTAAATCCAATGGGTTTGATTGGTCAATTATATGAGAAATTGCACCTACACACTTGATTGAAAAATCTGTTTTTTCTCTTACAAAACCTAGTTTTGAACTTGTCCAAATTGGAAAATTATAAGTTTTGTTTTCAGTATTTCAATAGGAGTTGATTTACACTCCTTAGAATTAGTAGAGGAGAGTATGGGGATACGATACTGCGCAACGCGCGCGCACGCGTGTGTGCGACGCGCTTTGCTCGCACTTTGTGTGCAGCCGTGTGGCCCGCGATGGGCGGATTTCGTTTTGGTGCGTTGCTGACCGTTGATCACCGTTGATGAGATCAATGATCACAATTCGATCGGGTGTAATCAAGAGGCACAATTCAAAGTTAACAGTCACTAACTGTTAATTACTTTTTAAATAGTCACAATTTTTAAAATTGTGACTGTTCAAGGTGCCTTATCTAAACCAGCACTTACCTTTTCCTCATACATTTTCACAAATTATTTAAGGAGCATGAATCAAATTCAAAATCACACAATTTCGAAATTCAGTCTCTCTCTCTCTCAGTCCGGTCTGCTACAGTCTCACAGAAGGTTTCTTTGGAGACTCTTCAACTTTGTTGGTTGCAAATTCTCACCCAAGGCTCTGTTGTATCCTGGGAACGAATTTGCTTGTAACCCAACAGCAAACTCAGTAAAACTAAGTGGGGGCAAATAACAATCTAAAGACAGTGTCTTCAGACGCGCCTCAGAGCTTCTCCTCCATAGTGACAGTGAGCCCATCTTCTCCAACAGTTAAGTAACCTATAGCTACGATTTATGTCTATGGCTAAAGCCTAATTTAGTAATTATAAATGCATTTGTTGCTATGGTTTTTAAGTTATTTGTAGCTACAATTTTGACTTTAAAGCTACGGTTTTGAGGTGTCCGTAGCTACAAAATTTGGATTTATAGTTATGATGTTGAGATAGTTGTATCTTAAAATATGAATCTTTGGCTACAAATTCAGGTTGTCTGTAACAAAAAAAAAAAAGAAAAACCTATAACTACGACTTAAGTAGTTAGAGTAGTGAAAGAACATCAATCTACTGCTATAGATATTAATTGCTTATAGCTAGAAAAAATAAACCTATAGCTACGGTTCAAGTAGTCAATAGTAAAAGAAAGAAAAAATAAACCTATAGCTACGGTTTATATTGATTGTAGCTAAAAACATAAACCTATAACTATGTCTTTATTATATAGAAACCAAAGAGTACTACATACAAAGGGGGTAGTACGTCCCCAAGAATCAGCAAGATAGGTAAGAATAAGAGATGGGGGGAAGAAGGAAACGAAATATCAAGAGAAGGAGAAGATATGTCCTCCGCAAGCAATTTGTGATGATGCCTTTCAACTTCCATGGAACTTCCACCATTTTGTTGAGGCAAGAGATGACACGATTTCAATCTCCCTTGATGATGATTGGAGACTCCCTGTAGTTCATCGCTAGGTTATGGGATTCTCAGGCAGCCCATAACATGTACATCTCACTCGGACCCTCAAAGAGTACTCAAACACCAAGAATAACACCACAAAAATACTTACAAGCAGTCTATAGTCAATCCTTCACACTGCGATAAACCTACGGTCCATCCCGACTGTTGCGATGAACCCACAACATGCCAAGCAGAACCACAAAAAGACCGTGACCCACCAAGTCCAGTCAACACCCAAGCCTAAACAAGCCTTAGAAAGACTTGCCTACAAGACCTAAGCACATTCAAGCGCATGATGAAGTCACACTCGTGGCGGTGTACAGAAAACTCACCGCCTGCGAACCCATTCTAGGTAGTAGGTTGGGGAGGACAATGGGTTGAGCCTGTGGCGAGGCCTGTCTGTGCCCAAACACACACAAACCTGTTACAATGAGGTACTTTGCAAATCCCCACATGGCATTAACAAATACCGACCTTTGGAAAGTGATATCATCGTCTCCACATAGGATTAGTTGTGGCACGCAAAATGGTAGTAGCATACATGAGTAATGAGGGATCTTGGGAATAAGGAAAGATGATCATTGAGAGTGTCTTCATGAAACATGTGGCGATGCCCAGTAAAGTACTCAATAATTGCTAGTGAACAATATATTCCCTTTCCCAATACGGAGTGAAGATCCTCATCTCCTACCTTTTAGGATCTCGGAACCTACAACATAAATAGAGGGTCCTCCTCACAATAGGGATCATCGAATACTGAGCATTTCCCATCACTGATATTCTTAAACCTCTGTTGTTCTTTGAAAGAAACTTTTTTCTCCCTATTCCGATATTAGGGAAAGGAGCTTGATTGACTCTCTTTGCAGGCTTTCCCTCGTCTTTCAAAGAAACCATTCCCCAACCTATCCTAATATATCCTCCCTGCAGTAGAATCTTTGGTTCCATCTTTGATCACGAAGGTTGGCCTTAAGAAGAATCAATCTTACTACCATCCCTGAGGAACAGAGAAACGTTTAGGAAAACACTAATCCCAGAGTTGAAAATTAGCCCGACATGGAAACACCCTTCCAAGCAAACTTTGAGATCTTGTCAAACAAGATCTATTAGTTCGAGGCTTCCCTTCCACTTCTCGAAGAGCGGTTCAAGAAAATGGAGCAGAGCATGGAGGAGACGAGTAGAACAGATTTCCAGTGCTTGGCCTTGTCTTTCAAGGAGAAGGGGAAAAGAGTTAATCTAAGGGCATCATCATTAAAGTTTTGGATCCTTATAATGGAACATATTTCCAGAAACTTGTTTATGTGTTTGTATGGGTCCTCATTCGGGTTCCCATAGAAAGAGGGGAGCATCTGCGTTGTGCTTGATTTAATGTCATATTGCAAAGCCTGGGTATCCGGCAACTGTATACAGGATGAATGGTTATACTGGGTCGGAGTGATATACTCCTTCAGCTTTCTGGGTTGTGTATCATTGATTCCGACCATTTGGTTGCGTTGTTGGTGATGGACGTATCTCTCTATCTCAAGTATGAGTTCTACTGTTTCTCTCCTCAAAGATCTCCTTCCTTACATACCATTCAGAAGTTCCTTTTTCTTCTTTTTTTTTCTCTTGAATTTTGAAAATTAAAATTTTGAAATTTAAATTCAATTAGTTTTTTATGTAGTTTTGATATTTAATGTAAATAAACATAGTACATGTTTGATTCATGTTGTGTGGTATGCTTCTGTGTAAGACCCTAAAACTAGACACTTAATGAGACTTGTGTTAGTTTTAAATGTTCACAGTCGTTGGATAAGTCTGGGGAGATTTATCCTGCCAAGGCTGACACTGTTGTGCTGCCAACTGTTGGGGTGGCTTGTCTCAGCCGCCAGGGTGAGACCCAAGGCACACGTAGTGTAAGATTATTTGAACCCTTGAACTAGACCAGATTTTCAGTATTGCCCTGGACCTTGGAGATTGATGGGCAAAACTGTAAAATTACACCTGACCCCTAGACCCGATTATGGTACTGCATTAGGTGTCAGATTGGGCTGTCTTTTGATATGCCAATCAGTGAGATCCTTAGCGGGGGTCAAAACCTGGGTATGTTGGGACAGTCTAAGAATTCATCTGAGTGGGTGATCATAGTGACGGGATGAGCCCCTTTGTCAGACAAAGGTAATGATCAGGGATGCACTCTTTCTGATGGAAACCAAACTCTCGATGGTTGATTTCAATCATTGGAATTTTGTTTTGCAAAATTTATATATATGATATATACTTACATATGGTTTCAAAATGTTTGCAAATGGTTTTAATTATCGGGATCCATGTGAGTAGAGAGTGTAGCACTGTTCCTTGTAGCCGAGGGAGAGGTCCTCTCTTGTTGGGCAGTGCTTGATCATTATGGACTAAGAAGCTAAGTGTAAGGCCATTTAGAATAATACCTGATGGGCTAATCTTGCATCTGCCCACAGTCCCTAGGTTTTTATAAGATGGCTTTGCCCAAGGACCACTTAGTGTAAGTGTTGGGCCAATGGGGTCCATGTGATGGGCACAAGGGGTTCACTGGGCTTTCTAGTGGGCAGAACCCATGTGGCTGGTGTGTAGATTAATGCTTGGGTCCCACACCATACAAAGAAGCTCAACTGGGCAGCAGTTTGGAAGACTATTGAGCACTTAATACATATTGGGCCTAAAGCCCATTTCGATCTGGGCTGATTTGATCAGTCAATTAAGGGGGTGGATCTGAGATTAGGTTAACCCCAAAAGTTGATGTAATTTGCAGATAAGATTAAGAGTTAAGGTCAACCAGTGCTTGGTCTTTCCTTTCAAGGAGAAGGGGAAAAGAGTTAATCTAAGGGCATCATCATTAATGTTTTGGATCCTTATAATGGAACAGATTTCCAAAAACTCGTCTATGTGTTTGTATGAGTCCTCACTCGGGTTTCCGTAGAAAGAGATGAACATCTATATTGTGCTTGATTTAATCTCATAGTGCAAAGCCAGGGTATCCGACAACTATATACAGGATGAAGGGTTATACTAGGTCTAACTAAAATACTCCTTCAGCTTTCTGGGTTGTGCGTCATTGATTCCTCCTTCAGCTTTCTGGGTTGTGCGTCATTGATTCCGACCATTTGGTTGCGTTTTTGGTTATGGGGGTATCTTTCTATCTTAGGTATGGGTTCTATTGTTTCTCTCCTCAAAGATCTCCTTCCCAACATACAACTCAGAAATCCCTTTTTCTTCCTGTTTTTGAAATTTAAAAATTAAATTTTTGAAATTTAAAAATTAAAATTTTGAAATTTAAACTCAAATTTAGATTTTGAAATTTTAATTTTAATTTAAAAAAAATGTGAATCCTTTTAGGTTCACTTGGAATTACACCACTTCCTTTGGTTAGCCAAGTAAGAGGTGGGGGTGTGGGAGGCTCCCCTTGGTCTCGCAAGGACCTAATTAAGTAACCACAAAACCCACTTAGGTTTAGCCGTTTAACCTCTTTTCTTAGACACCAACAGTCGGTTATGAAAAATAATCATAAGATTCCCTAAAATTCAGCACAATTTTGAACCAAACATGTGGGCCCCCTAAAGGATCTTGCTATCCAAATTTTACATTAAGGTTTAGGGTGAACCGCATGTGAAAGGGTGGTGGTTTTTGGGCCAAGGAAGGGTGATGAAATCCCCACCGTATCTAATTGAAATTGTATTGCCCTTAAACGGATTAACGTAAAAACACAATAAACAAAATAAATGTAACTAATTACAATGCATGAACAGTTATCTCTAATATGCAATTCAACAATTTAAGATAAAATAATAAAACAAACTAATTCAGCAAAAGGAGCAATTAAAAATGAAAAACCCTAACACATTAACAACTAACAAAATAATTTCAACAATTAAATAATCCTATATGATGCATGCTCTAGAAAATATCAAACCCTAAATGTTGGAATGCAAATAAAAAAAAAATTAATTCAAATTTTTACTTTTTTTAGATTTTTTTTAATTTCAAATTTTAAAATTCAAATTCAAATTCATATTCGAATTAAAATTCAATTTTTGAATACAAATTTCAAATTTAAACTCAAATTTGAAATTTTGAATAATCTTCTAATCAAGAATTAATTAATCAATTAAATAACTAATTAATTAAAGGGGCAATTAGATAAAGGAACAAATAATTACAAAAAACCAAAACTGAAATGATTAATTATGCTAAAAACATAATTAACAACTACAAAAATAAATACTAACAAGGGAAACCGCTACTCTATGGATTAAATATAAAATAACAAAAAAGAATATGCGACAATAAATAAACAATAAGATAAATGAAGTGAGTTTCTAATCTAAAAATAAGAAAATAGAACCTAACAATCCTAAACAAAAATTTATTTCGCTCAAGATATTAAAACAAAGAAAAAGAATAGATCTAATAACAAAATGAAAAATAATAGTAGAAAAAAAAAATAAATTGGATCTATCAAAAAAATAATTAACAAGATTTTGAAAACCCTATTTTACCAAAAAGAATTCGGAAATAAAAACAACAAAAAACAAGAATAAATTTGGATGACAACACTTGAATCATAATCCCAATTTCTCTTCTCTTATCTTTTCTTCAGTTGTCCGACAACGCTCTGATACCCCACCTTTTGCTATTATGTCCTACAAAATCAAAGAGAAACAAGAATTAGAATTAGATTATAGATTAAGTATTCAAGCAAAAAAAAATATAACGAAACAGATTCGAACAAAGCAAATAAAAATTTTTCTCTGTTGCTTCCCTGACAATGGCGCCAAAAACTTGGTGTAGCCCGAGGCGTGTTGTTAACCTTTTCGGAACACTAGTTTAGAGATTTATAATTTTTTCTGATCCTCACGTAACCTTAAACAACATAGTACGTGGCGAGGAAGGGGTCGAACCCATAGGGAAGCAAGAATAAAACTTATTATTTTTTTTTTGTTTTGGACAAATAAAAGGAAAATGGATCTAGGATTTGCAAAAAAATAAGAAAAAAAATATTAATGCTGAAATTAAAGGTTCAAAGTTAAACAAGACAATAATTAACGTTCAGAATTTAAAGAACACTAAAATCAACAAAAGAAACAAATAAAAGTGATCCAAAATTCGGATCCAGTGGTGGTAGCTGTCCGGTAAGACGAAATACAAGCTTTCTCCGTCTATTCAGCCCTTGAACCCCTTGAGACACCTTAGCCTTGATGGTTGATGAAATCCAATGGTGGTAGTTGTAGATTGGTTGAACTGCTTGCAGAAACCCCTCCTAACAAGATCTGGGCGTCCTTCCCTTCTACAACCCTTGAACTCCTCAAGAAACCTTAGCCTTGTGAATTGGGTGAATTGACCAACTAAAAGAAAATAAAGAAAACAAAAGGGAGGGATGATCAAATCTAGTGGTGGTTGTTGCAAATTGGCTGGACATCTTGCAGGAACCCCTCATGACAAGATCTGTGCATCATTCCCTTCTATAACCCTTGAACTCCTCAAGAAACTTTAGCCTTGAATTGGGTGAATTGACCAACCCTTTCTCTAGGGCTCTCGGGGTCCCTTTTATAGAGAAGGGAGGATAAAAATGAAATTAGAGAGAAATAGGGGGCGATAGTTGGGTTTTTGTAGAAATATGGGTGTCCTAGGGTGGAGAATGGAGGGTTAGGATTGTTTTAAGGTGATCCTAAGGCTGAGAAGAGAAGGAGAGGGCACCCAATATTATGTATGACTGAGATTTGGGCTCCTAAGATTGGATGGTGGAGATTTAGGCACCAAGGGCTGAAAGGTGGAGATTAAAAGGAGTGGGTGGCGCCCTAGAGTGATCGGCTGAGATAGAGAGTGAAATAGAGGGTTGAGATCTAGTGGCTAAAGGCTGAATGGTGGGGATTAGAAGTTAGGTGGCGCCCTAGGGTTAGAATGATAAAGAGAGGGTGCCCTATAATCAAAGGTGGAGATTAAAAGGAATGGAAGGTGAGGATTTAGCAGTTAGGGGCGGCTAGGGTTTGTTAGAGGTGAAAAGAATGAGTGGGGAGGCATCCTAGGGTTTGCAAGGGAGAGGGGAGTATGGGGCGCCATTCTAGGAAAGTAGAGGAATTCCCCGGAGATTTGCCTATGATTGCCTTGGCGGAAAGTTGAGAATGGATATGAACCTTCGATGAATCTAGTACTTGCACCTTGGCTGGCGCTGGAGTGACTCTGACTTCCCCGGGTGGACAAACTTCTGCCTATTTGTTTAAACTCCGATTCCCCTGTTCCCACAATATAGCCGAGTACGAAGCGCTAGTCCTTGGCTTGGTGAAGGCGATTGAAGCTGACACAAAGAAGATAAGAGTGTTTGGTGATGCAAAGCTAGTGATTGGGCAGCTTGATGGGTGCACAACGGTAAAAGGAACTCACCGTCCTACCCTATAGGACCCTAATCAAAAAATGGTCCACAATCTGGATGTACACTTTGAACATCATCATAGAGCCAAGAATAGGTTTGTTGACGCCTTTGTCACCTTAGGGCCCAAAATACAATCTAGCCCAAAGCCGATAGAATATTGACCGTCGCCCTGAAAGATCAAGTGGAAGATGAGGAACGAATAGCAGTCGATGACTAGAGGTATGAAGTTATACAAAAACTGAAGAGTCAGACCGTGGGGACTTAGGACATAAGGCTGATTGCGAAATTCTAGTTGGTGCATGGGATATTATACTGCCAACAGTCAAATGGCATAAGGACAAGATGTTTAGGAAAGCAGGAGGCAGAGGTTATGTTGGATAAGGTTCATAGGGCCACTTGTGTAGATACCACAAGTGCCCTATTTCGTAAATTACAATGATTGGGATATTAGTGGTATATAATGAAGTGGGACTTGACTAGAATGCAATAGGAGTGCAATAAATGCATCCCACAAACAAACAACAAGGAGTGCTTAGTGGTCTGTGATGAAGACTGGAGGAAGATGTATATAGAATACTTACAGGCGCATACACTTCTCATTGAGATCCAGTTGCAGAGGAAGTTATTGTCCAAAATCAGGAGATTCTACCTCTAGGACGGGATGCTATATAGAAAGTCTCACACAGGTAAACCTCTACGATGTTTGGCCGGCAAGGAAATTTATGACATATTGGAGACGACCCACAGCTTCAAACCCGCAACCCACTAGGACCATCTTTCTTTACACAATCACATCTTGCACTCGACTTCTACTAGCCAAGCATGATGGAAGACATGCAACAACAATGTGTGTCGGTGTCACAAGTGCCAAATCCACAGAGAAAGAATCCACAAACCTGCTAACGTCCTGTATCCTGTTATCACGCCCTGGCCCTTCCACACTTGGGGGGTAGACCTTATTTGGAAGATACACCCACTCTCTAAAGGGTATTGCTTCATTATTGTTACGACATATTATTTCACTAAATGGGTGGAAGTCGTTCCCTTGTGACGAATTTGTGCCGCTAACATAGCGAACTTTCTACAACAAAACATAGTCCACAGATTCGGGGTTCCGATGCGAATACTAACCGATAATGGCTTATCCATCAAAAACCAAGAAGTTTGTAACCTTCTAGGGCAGTATAGGGAAAAATTAGGGACATCGACAATGTTCTATCCCCAAGGCAACGGCCAGGCAGAAGCTACAAACAAGATGTTGCTAAGAATGCTAAGCAAAATGGTAGCTGATAACCAGAAGATTGGGCAGAGAAACTATCAGAGACATTGTGGGCTTATCGCATGATGATTAGGAAAAGCCACAAGCAACACCCTATTCCTTAGTCTATGGACAAGAAGCAGTACTGCCAAGAGAGATCAAGGTTGTGTCTGCTAGGGTAGCTTTGGTGATGGGTAAAAAGGTCAAATTAGAGGATCTGGATAGTTTGCTCGCAGACAAACTCGAGGTGGTGGATGAAATTAGAGACAAAGCTGGGAAAAAGCAAAACAAATACAAACAAGCCTTAGCAACCAACTTCAACAGACATCTGAGACCTAGAAGCTTCAAAGAGGGGGACAGAGTGTTGAAGACGGCCCTCAATGTCAGACAGGGCATATCCACAGAAAAGTTTGCATCGACATGGGAAGGACCCTATTTGATAAAAGAGGCCCACAAATTGGGTTACTATGTGCTTTAAACTGTAGAACGAGTGACGACGATGAAACCATAAATGGTTACTAGTTGAAACCTTAATTTTAGTAGTCATGTTTTTTTTTCTCTTTCTTTTGTATGCATGTACATTCTTTTTTGATTAAATCTATGATGTGTTCTTTTAGATCTCTTGGTTTCTTTTATAGCCTCATATTATGACAGATGCTCTCTATTAATCAATAATACATATTTGTGTCCTGATTATGTAACTGCTTATACATATATCTCATTCATACAAAGCCCTGGACACACTGGGCACCCCAGGCATCTTACAAAGCCTTAGACACCCTGGACACCTTAGCAATAAGCCCCAGCACTCCAGGATCTCTACAAAGCCCTGGACACCTCAGGCACCTCAGCAATAAGCCCCGACACCCCAGGCATCTCTACAAAGCCTTGGACACCCCGGGCACCTCAGCAATAAGCCCCGACAACCCAGGCATCTCTACAAAGCCCTAAACACCCCAAGCATCTCTACAAAGCCCTGGACACCCCAAGCACCTCAGCAATAAGCCCCAGCACCCCAGGCATCTCTACAACACCCTGGACACCCCAGGCACCTCAACAATAAGCACCGACACCCCAGGCATCTCTACAAAGCCCTAGACACCTCGAACACCTCAACAATAAGCCCTAGCACCCCAGGCATCTCTACAAAGCCCTGGACACCTCGAGCATCTCAGAAATAAGCCCCTTCACCCCAGGCACAAACAAAGCCCTAACAACCCCAGGCACAGACAAAGCCTTGGCAACCCCAAGCATAGACAAAGCCCTAGCAACCCCAGGCACAGAGAAAGCCCTGGCAACCCCAGGCATAGAGAAAGCCCTGGCAACCCCAGGCACAACCATATCTCCATGAAACCATTAGGGCGTGCTTCATTGACAACAGATATGACTCCTATTCAACTTACAAACGTAGATATTCTATCTAATTGCGATGGACTAAGGAGAGACAAACTTCACCCATCCTGCATTGAAAATAACATCTCACTTAAGAACAACAATTCGCTTCCAAAACATGGTTGCAAGGAAACTCTAACCCATGCTAATTATTTATACAACGACCAAACCCCAATCGCATCGCCCATGAAGGGCCCCTATTTTCCTAAGACACAATAACCCTCGATCCTTGTATCGACGGAAAAAAACTACAATGTAGCTAAACTTCTCTTCTCTATAGATATGGATCTTAATAGTAACCCCACAACTCATTCTCGCTTATGTTGGTCCTGCACACTTGATAACGTTTAGACATCGAGACAACTCTTCTCTATGAACACGTTAAATACTTACTCATTTTACGAATTTTATTGCACATAATAGTACCTCATATATAGGAATAACACTATTCGATCTGCAATAAAGTTCACTATGTCTATCCCAATACTCAATTGTGTTAGAGTTCAATAGGCTCTCAACCTGTGAAGCACTTTCCAATATTAGCAAACGCTCACAACTTTCTTTCTTAATAATGTTTAACACTTGTGTTGAACCTCCAAACTAAGGAGCACACATGATTTCTTTTTCGCAATTAATTGTTGATTACTCTCGCATTAGTGTTCAATTGCGACTAACTCCTACAAATACTTACGAAAAGTACTCATTTGCGATGGAGTGTACCAAGCAACCAACTTTATATGATTTGAGTACCACTAGACGTTTGCAAATCGTGACCATGAGATTTTCTTAATAGAAGACATTCTATCAAGATACAGGGGGGCTACACCCACTTCCTGATTTACATTGGGCCTCCAGACCAACATGGGGATATAGGGGGGCTATGCCCACTTCCCGATTTTCTTAATAGAAGACATTCTATCAAGATACAGGGGGCCTCCCGTGTATACCATTGGGGGGCTCCGCCAGTGATAACACCGAGCCATATCCATTGCGATAAACCAAACGCATCTCACACTCATCATGGGGAGTTGCGCTACTTTAACACGATGTTACCTTTACATTCGGCTATTTTCCTCAACTAGTGCTGCTAGCGCACCACAATGAATTCTACCACATGAAATTGCACAGTATGAACAATGTCTAAACCTTTACATCACAAAGTTTCTATTACCATACAACACACGAGATAGTCTCATAGTGGTTTATTATAACAAGAGTCACTTGGCCCATTCCTCGCATATAGCTGCTATGGTGTCAACCACCCCGCTAGTTTCCTCATATTTCTTCAAGGAATCCAACTCTATCTTATAGTCTTCAAGGATTCGCTCCTCCTGCATGCACTCATCCCTCAAAGTATTAAGTTTCTCAGTAACCCTTTTAACGTTGGTCTCGACAACCTTGTGACGGTCCTGGACATCCTTCATGGAATTGAACAAGTCTACCTGAGGAATGTCTCGGTTGGCTTCCCAAAAAGCATGTGTCAATACCATGATTCGCCTTTCGATTTGACCCATACGGAAGCCCATTGATTAAAAAGCCCGACATGCCTCTAGCCAGCAGGAAAAATCAGTCCATGGTAATTCCTCTAATGGTTGGCCCATTATACTACTCATCAAAGTTGCCACCATGTTCAAAGCAGGGCCCACGATCTCTGGGTGCAACCTTCCTTTTGGTAACCACCCCACTTGAATAGCATGGGACGTGAATGAAACGACGGTGCTGGATATGTTATACTTGACGCCCCTACCCTGGACCAACATCGAATCCACCACCGGGAAGTGCAGTAGTGGGATGTCGTGGTAATCACAGTACCCTAACGACTCTTGTCGTATTTAAAGCAACTTTTCTTCATACGATAATTCTTTAGAAGGGAGAATAAATGCCGGATTCGCCTCTGGGCTCCTAGAACAATGCTCTGGGCCACTGGGAACCTCCGGTCGAGTAGAAGTGTTATCACCATCGATGCAATTTCCCTAACCTTGACATCCCCGAAAACATTACCACCGTTGGCAGCAGCAATGGCCTCTTCGCAACGCATCGCTACACTCGAGTCCACCATCGTTTGCCTGACCTAATGCGTCATCGATGGCTCTACATGACAGCTATTTTCGGCACCATCAACATTCCTCACACTCATAGGTTCAGCTCTAGGGGGCTGCATCGCCCTCAATTCCTTTGCTAAACGCTTGAAAAGGGGCATGTCTGACACACTCGGCAAATAAGCCTTGCGATGAATTGGACACAACCAATCAGCTTAACAAACACATGCCAAAACACAAAAGAGAGAGAGGAAAAAAGAGAGGCAACAGAAATATAACCATAACTTACACTGTAATCAATCTCTTTGTTAGATTGAGCTTCATTGCGATCAACTCGCTTCAGGATTAAAGACTACTCCACAGTCAATTCCCAAGCCATACAACAAATACAAAGTACTGACATAGGTTTATATACTCACCAAATCTTTCCCATCACAGGAGCCCGCTGGAACCTCCATCGATTGTTCAAAAGAGCCCACCAAAGCTTCACTAGCAGTTTGTCCACAATCGCTCTCCATTGGCCGTGAAAGTAAAAAATTGAGTAAATTAGGAAAACTTCGTTTTAACACAGAGGGACAATAGAGCATAGTCACCAAAGGGATTATCAAACAACCATCTTCATGGCCACGCCTCAAGCGTGGAGGGGCCTTCTTTTTCATCCGACCACTTAAAAACCGAACGATGGCCCCTGTAGCAGAAGGCACTAAAAGCAGAAGTCCCCCTGACTTTTCGACCAGAGAAGTCTCTCCAATAGATGTTGTTGACTGGGCCCATTGGTCATCGGTAGATGCATGCGATGGATTGATAACCAAAGGCCTCAACACATTCTCGGACTGTGATGGATGGGATACCCTTGCAGACTGCGTCCTTTTGGCAACTTGCGGATGACTGATACTCCCTTTTCCAACACCAGTGGACGCCGTTTGTGCTTGGTTACATCCCTAACCAAAGAGCCCATCGTGACAAGGACAGGGATGGCACCCTAGCCGACAACGTAACCCTTCGATGGTGCTAAGGAATGGAAAGGCTTAGGGGTCTTCTTGACGACCTCTTGAAAACCCACTAGTAGTGCACAAAGATAGGACAAATATAGGGCTTTGCACCTTCGCTCCCTAAAGAAACTAGCAATCGGCAAGCGCGCACAACCTAGGAAGGCTCGACTGTGCCGACGAGTCCCGAACATATCTTCCCCAGAAGCCTGCAAAAATTGTCCATCTAGGTCATCATATCCAAACTAACACATCACCCGATCTGGACGATATATAGCTAGTCGGGATTCACCATTGTGATCAAGGTAAGCTATAACCCTGGGCATGTAACCAACCGCACCATGCCCGCTGGAGGAGTGCCCACATCTAAAGCACAATGTCACTAGGAACAGGTGCGCCAACACAAAATTGCAGAGTGTTATGAACAAACTGGCAATAAGGCCTCCACTTGAACCCGCCCAAGGAGGCCAGCTACACGTTGATCATAGCCAACTTGAAGATCTTGTGGTGAGTGGCCTACAACCATCGCTTCCCCCTGCACACTTCAAAAATCTTATACTCAAATTCGTCCCCGTGTAGAGTTTCCACCAGGGCCTTGAAGCGTGTGAGGTGACATGGGGTAACCGCAAGATCAAACAGGTTGCATTGATACATCCAAAGGAATGATGTGCAGATATAGCTAATCCGCCGCTTGTAACTTGGATCCACTAACTGCTTCACGGTATCATCCAGCTGCTTGTACAGGAACCCTACGAACATAAAAGCCAAGGGAAGTTGATGGCCGGACGCTGCAAGAACAGCAAGGGGCACCAAGGAAGTCCGAATCCTGTAGTCTAGCAAACCTGGGAAGAGGAATCGGGACACGGCGTACAACACAAATGCCATGAGGTGGCACTGACTGTCCCTACCCCTCACCATCACATCGCGACCGCCGTGGGATTCGAACCATAATTCTATTCAATGATCCAACAACATTTTTCCATGAGAGGTGGTTTGATCCTCTTGCACCTTGAACAAACTCACTGCGTGGAGAAGCTCATCGCACAGTTTTCTGTAATCCACCAGGACAAACTCAACGTGCTGTAGATGATGAGTGGACAGAGCACCATCCATGGGCAATGCCAACAAAGTAGTCGCATCCTCGACTGTCACTGTGAATTCCCCGAAAGCCCCAACGAATGTGTGAGTACAACAATACCACAGTTCCAACAGATGACCTACATATTTCACACCTTCCCTACCAGACAAGCTCGTATTAGCAATCAACAAGCCTAAGCAAGCTGAAATCTTGCAACATCTGACAGTAAATGTGGTTTTCGAGAATGAATTCTACCCATGCAGTATAGTTGTTGGGAGACTTCAAACTATTAGTCCTAGGTTCTTGACACTTATAGGATATGGATTGGTTGGACTGACCATAAAAGTACAACAATTCATTTCCTCGACTAGAATCAAATATGCCTTCTATACCTCTCATCACTGGGACCAGAAGCCAAAATCCCTGTTCCCCCATATCAGCTAGTATAGTTGTTGGGAGACTTCAAACTATCAGTCCTAGGTTCTTGACACTTATAGGATATGGATTGGTTGGATTGACCATAAAAGTACAACAATTCATTTCCTCGACTAGAACCAAATATGCCTTCTATACCTCTCGTCACCAGGACCAGAAGCCAAAATCCCTGTTCCCCCATATCAGCTAAGGTAGCCTCCCTCTTCGAGAATATTTTTGCCATATTGACTGCTTTGATGAAATTGATAAAAGGGCACCCAACCCCCTTCTCAATCTTCTTCGTCTTCTGTCCCTTGGTGACCCTAAAATCCTAACTGTGATGCGGAGCCATGAATAGAAATCAAAGCGAGATTCAAAGGGCACTAAGAAAAAGGAACCCTAAGCACAAATCGATGGTGGAAAGAACTACTGAAATTGCTTTCCCTAATCTTATGAAGGTTTTCCGACACTGACATGCATAGCAGAGTGAACGATGTTGGTGCAGATGAATGGACGCCTGTCCAATACTCGAAGCATCTTTTAGAGTAAAAGAAATCATGTAAAATTACTCATGCACCCCTAAGAAGGTGGGACCAGCGATATGCATTAATTCAAACAACATGCCACATTAGTAACCGTCGTCGAACTGTATCGGGCATCGATTTGTTCCACACGCGTGACTGAATCGTAATGATTTCGCAAGCGCCAATCAAATGGCCCTACCAATAGGTGCCACGTAACCAAGCCTAACCAATCACAGAGTCCCGATGGGAAAATGAATCAGACGACCTTCATAGGATTAACACTAAGTTGATAAAGTCGTCACTCAAGAAGGGCTCTCCCCCCTACAAGCCTTTCCTCCCTCAAAGACCTGAGCATCTGAGAGGTCTCACAACGTAATTGTAACACCACCATCACCCATGGCAATGATATGGCCGAACCAGGAAGCCGAATTAACCCTATGCCCAAATTAAGTACATTGGAATGCAGGGGATCTCATTGACCCTATGAATGCCATACACACACATGATTAAACCTGACCAAAGCTTCACACAACCCTCTCTCAAAGCACAATGCAATACAAAAATGACAACAAATTAAGTACATCGGGACATAGAGGGTCTCATTGATTTCATCCAAAATGTAATTTACATATTTGCAAACAATGTACAACATTTATCAAGCGGTCCACTCATCCATTACCGCTTCAATATCCCAAAGTAGAGGTTCCCAAGCGTCATACGTTGTAAGCTCAGTTATCTCCACCTCGCAATCTACCACCAATGCGACGCTGATGAACACACAGTGCCTCGAGGTCCATGAGACTCCTTGCAGCTGTGGACAGTCTTGCCTTTGCTGCCTCCTTGTGACGGCGCACATCCGCTAGAGATCGCTCATAAACCAACGACAAATAACCAAGACCCACCCTCCAAAATATGTGTGCTAGTCGAATGACACGTTCCTTAACCTCCACGACATGGAAACCAATCGCAGAAAGACTTTCACAAGTCCTCAGCCACTGCACGAGGATTGGCTATGAAATTTGGTCATGGGGGAGGTTCATATCTTGAACATCACCGATGAGAGCGTATTCAGTGCCGGACTAACAATGACGGAGGGCAGCTCCACTGGAGGCATCCAACCAAACCAAACAACCGCCTTAGTAAAGCTCACTATTTTCCTTGTCACTACAAAGTTGTCTCATGGGTGAACCACCACGAACAGGTACCCTGTCGACAACATCATACCCCAAGGGGGCTATAACATTCTCCCCACAGTATTGCCTAAGCAACTGGTGGACCATGTTGTACTCCAGAGACAATGCCGACCCCATCGGAGACAGCGAGTTGGAACCCACGGATTCATTAATGGGCATCTATGCGTCATTTTGATTAAGAGCCATCCCCAACCATGAATATAAAAAGAGAAGAAGTGGTATACAAAAGCAAGAAAGGAAGATTAAGCACATGTAGTGATATGAAACAAGACACTCTGCATCTTTTTATAGGTGGCCTATGACCCAACAAAAGGAACTGAATAGTCGTGCCCAGATGAATCGCTGCGAGAGACAAAATAGCACGACTTGCTAGTATGCTTGCAAGAAGATGGAACGCTGTAACACACGTAAACTAGACGCAATGATACATCTAACACAGTCACTCAGCCAGCGGGAACCCGAGCGACACACGCGTCACCTATCACATCGACACATGCAAAATAATGACCACATCCGCAACTTAACAAGTGATTTACACAACACTGACTGTTTCCAGGAAACAAATCACCAAAAGACAGGGGGCTAAACCTTAGACCGCAATAAGCCACCAAGCACAAACATAGGGTACACATGATTTATGCAAAATATTGTGTCAGGCAAAAACACCAGACCCAACAAAATTACCACATAATTCAAAACAAGGGCAATATGATTATCGATAAGCTCCCACTTACCGATAAGTAGGGGGCTAATGTAGGTGTGTACAACTCACTTAGACCCTTAAAGAGTACAAAAATATAAAGAATAACACCACAGAATCACTTACAAGTAGTTTACAGTCAATCCTCCATGCTACGATAAACCTACGGTCCATCATGACCGTTGCGGTGAACCTGCAACATGCTAAGCAGAACCACGATAAGACAATGACCCACCAAGTCCAGTCCACACCAAACCTAAACAAGCCTCAGAAAGACTTGCCTACAAGACCTAAGCACATTTGAGCGCGTGATGAAGTCACACTCGTAGTGGTGTACGGGAAACTCATCGCTTTTGAACCCGTTCCGGGTAGCGGGTCGGGGAGGACAATGGGCCAAGCCCATGGTGAGGCCTGTTTGCGCCCAAACACACACAAACCCGTTACAATGAGGTACTTTGCAAATTGCAACATGGCATTAACGGATATCAACCTTCGAACGGTGACGTCATCGTCTCCACGTAGGATTAGTCGTGGTGTGCAAAAAAGTAGTAGCACATGTGAGTAATGAGGGAATTCGGGAATAAGGAAAGCTGATCCTTGATAATATTTTCATGAAACATGTGGTGATGCCCAGTAGTGTACCCAATAATTGCCAGTGAACAATATATTCCCTTTCTCGAGACGGAGCGAATATCCTTATCTCCTACCTTTTTGGATCTCAGGACCTTCTGCATAAATAGAGGGTCCTCCTCACGATAGGGATCATCGAATCTTGAGCATTTCCCATCACTAATATCCTCGAACCTTTGTTGTTTTTTGAAAGAAAACTTCCTCTCTTCATTTCGATATCGGGGAAAGGAGCTTGATTGACTGTCCTTACAGGCTTTCCCTCGTCTTTCGAAGAGACCATTCCCTAACCTAGCCTAATATATCCTCCCTACAGGTGCACGAACCCAATTTAAGCCTTAGCGTCAAGCACATAGCCAAAATGATCACGGACAATACTAGCAACCAAACAGTTCCCATAAGTGCTTTGAAAAACATCAAAATTGATTTTAATAGTGCCAGGTTGGAGCAATCCAACATACTAGTTTCCAACATTTATCAATTCGGTCAACTATTGGGGGCTTATTCACCTCTAAATTCTCCATAAGCATTCCAAGGGCCCAATCTAATACTGGAATGGGGACAGTTCTGTCGTTAAAGTTTAAGGTTCCAAATTTTCCAAATATTCCATAAAATGAATGCTAATTTCTCTCTCACAAGAAGTTTTTTATTCTCTTTTTATTGCCAACCCACCAATCTTTAAGATTATCATTATCACTTGAACCCTCTAGGGGAGAGTTAATGTTACTCCAAATTTCTTAATATAGGAGCAATTCTTGAAAAAATGTGATCAGTATCTTCCTCTTCACTACAAAAACTGCACGCTCCATCAATGTTACATCATCTTTCCGTTAAAAGGGACACTTGGATTTAGTATGGAAGAACATTTTAGAAGGTAAGTTGTTTTAATAGAAAATGTCCCCTCACACTATGGGAAAGTTTATTTTTAGAGGCTGTAGGCAGAGGCATTTGATAAAAAATGACTATAAGGATAGCCAATTATATTAGTTGAAACGTGTTATTTCAGAGGCACTTCATAGAAGCCTCTATATTGTATTTCATGCTCTAATAATTAAGGGCATTTTTGGTATTCTATTATTTTCAAACCCCAAAAAAATTATGACAATCAGCTTCGTCTTTTCTCCTCCTCACTCTCCATTCCATTGTAGCTATTCTCATTCTCCATTTATATTACAACTAAAGAACCAGTGCACTGTTTTTGGCAAGGGTTTTTGAGATTTTAGTAGACGGAAGGAACGACGGCAGCTCCGATGGCTAAGAAGAATGGCAATAACTCCATTGAAGCAGGTTAGGGATTTTAGATTTCAATTTTCTTTTGGCTTTCATATTTTACTTTTTTCATTCTATCCTCTTCTCCTCTTCCAAATAACCCTCTTCACCTTCTCCCAGCTCTATTCCAAACTATTTAACAGATTAAAAGCTCTAATGCAGAGTAGTGTATGAGCAAAGCTATACATACCTATAGTAGATTGGAAGAATGGCAATAACTCTCCTAGATTAGAAGAATAGATGGTGGTATTGGTTTAGGATTCCAGGTCTCCTGGATTAAAAGAATGAATGGATGGCAAAGCTATACCTGTAGCAGAAGCTCCGTAAGTTCCTTTGATTCTCCTTCCTTCCCCTTTTGTTTGGCGTAATATTATTTCCTATCCCGATTTTTTAAATTACAACTCATAAATTATGTTGATCTTTAACATTAGAAAATGGTTAACTTTTCATGGTTGCGAGCCTATTTTTCCACATTAATTACTTTTTTTTTGAATTTTGTCTACAATTTTCAGTTTTTTGTGCTAATATGTTTAAACATATTTGTTTTTTGCTTCTTAATTAAAGTTAGTAAATACTATCATTTTCTTGATACTATTGGTATGTCGGCTATAGAGACATTTGATTTTAGAAAAGTTCAATGTCGTGAAATAATAAAATTCCACCAAAATAAAAAATTAAAATATCTAGATGACATAGAGAATTCTAAAACTCTGCCTTAGAAAGAAGGCGGCTGATATAGAGTAGGTTAACAGAGGCAAATGGATGAAAGAACACTGTAAGCCAAAACTACTTAGTTGCTTATAAGTATAGGTATAAATTACAGTTAACCAACAGTAAATATGCTGGAGAGAGAACTGCCATCAGAACCCGGGCCATTAGGGTAAAGAATATATTGTTGAGTTTTTCCATCTTCTTAGCATCTTGTGCCTAATTTGTCTTAAACTTGAAACACTGAAAGTTTGTTGAACAATCAATTAGCAACCCAACAATATGCCATGCTCAAAAAAAAAAAAAAAACAAAACATCTTACAGCTAGCTATGATAGTTTAGTCTCAATTGCAGTCATCTAAAGTTATAATGGAAAATATCATGGTTGGAGTGGTTGACTGTCTATAAATACTAGATTTCATTACTCCTTTCATTTTGGATGAAATTGTGAAAGGGTGGCAGTCGGTGTCAAAATCCTCTACAACTACATGTAGAATAACAAATAGAATAAATTTTTCACATTAACTAATTGATCCATCTTTGTTTTAAAATTTGGGCTATTGTTTTTTTACTTAAAAGGAAGCACTTCTAGTCATATATGCATACAAGGTGATGTTCCGTGCCAGTTATTTTCATGAATAACAGAGTCACCATAAATTTGCTTATTTTTTGTCCTCTGTGTGATGTAAGGATTCTATGACAAACAAGCCCTGTGATGTAAGGATTCTAAAGGCCATATTTTTGGAATTTTGCTTCAAATTATTGGGCCTATTTATGAGGGAAATGGGCAGTTTTTGTGGGATGTGGTTTGTGGGAGTGGTTATTGTGAATGCAGTAGAAATAAAAGTTAGGCCTTCTATGTACAATCTATACTTGATTTTGAAGCAGGGGATCATTCAAAAATCTTGTCATTTCTTTTGAAAGTCATGTGTAAATTGTGTTACCAAGTCATTTACTGATTTGCAATTTAGTTATTTATAATTAACATATAGTTGTCAAATGCCTTGCCAGGCCAAAATGTTAGGCATCACCTAGCTGCCTTAGCTACACTGCCATTATCTTTGTGCTTGCAAACCTGTGTAATATGTAACTGCACCACCATTACTTGGATGCCATTGTCTTTGTTACTAGTTTTGTTTTGTTTTATTATTGGTCTAATTTTTTGAGCTATTAATTCCCGGTTGATCAATGATCAATCAAATAGCATATGATCTAGCCTGGGGAGTGGATGAAGGGCATTGTTTATACTGGTTTGTCAATGTCCTTAATTCAGTGCTCATAGGTGCTGAATTAAGTGGTGTGTTTTATTTCATAGTGAACTTTTGGCTTCATCCTTTCAACATTATAGGCCTTTTACATCTCTAATATTTAGGTTTTCTTGGATGCAGATGAGGCAATCCCACATAAGTTGTACCAGTCCAATAAGAAACCACTTTATCCTAATCTGATTCTCTTCTTAGCCACTTTCATTTTCTCTTCCTCAACTACATATTCCTAGGTAATATAGAAGTTGAGTTCTATATTGACATAACTAGGCACATCAAGCAAGGTAATTGTCATAGAGTTGTTTCTTGTTCATAGCCACCCATTTCCTAGTTGTGTAGATTTCCATGCCATGCAAAAGTTGCATCACAAATAAAAATTGCTTTGTTGTCACTTCCAATGTTTAGCTAACTTAGGATAACAAATTAGGGTGTCTCTTTATTTTTTTTGGCATCTGAATAGTCAAATTAGTCGACCAATAGTGAAAACTAGTGGGGGATTGAGTAGGGCGTAAGAACATCTTGATTCTATTCTTTTGTATTCAAATTTTAGAATTTTCATCCACTAAATAATTGGATTAGATGCAGATTTCACCCCACCCAAAACCAAACTCTATTGTTAAATTAAGAATCATACAACATGTAATTAGATGGTTAAAGATCTTTTGTTTTTGAAAAAATATAGTTATTAATTTGACTATTTTTTTTTTTTGCTTTTTGTTGTATTATTTTTTTTTCTTGCAAGTTGCAGAAGAAAAGAATGCAAATGGTGTTGAGATGAATTATTTTTTTCTTTTCTTAGAGTAGGATGTGAATTGTTTTTTGTTTTTTTATTTCATATGTTTTTTAGATGGATTGTTCTTTTATTTTGAATTTGTATCAATTAATATGAAACAATATTCAAAAACAATGGCTATCTTTTAATAGATATGTAAATGAATTATTTTAAATAGAAAATTAAATGTTTTTTATATAGGTTACACAAACTTTATGTATGACAAAATAGTTTTTTAAATCACAAATAAATGATCCTTAGAGACAATTTGGAAGTGCCTCTAAATAAGAGCAACTAATACTTTTAGCTATAATTATAAATGCTACTATACAACCTAAATAAATTTCTTAAAACTACTTTTAGAGGCCTCAAATTTAATTAAAATGCCCCTAAAAATGTATATTTAGTGGCATTCATGCATGCCTCTAGAAAATGCTTTTCGTGTCATTGCTTTGAGGGCAAGATTATGTGTATCAATATCTCATTTTTGGAGGCATTTATCAGATATGCCTTTAATTATAAGTCAAGTGCCTCTACAATATTTAGAGGCTAGGCATTTAAAGGCAATCACCTGAGTGCCTCTTATTCTTTTTAGAGGCATTTTTTGTTGCTATTTAGCTGATTTTTCTAGTAGTGCCTAATGGCAGTTCTCTCCTCCTTGATACTTCGAACCTTTCTCTCTTTCCCTTGCGTTTAGATGGCAACAACAAGGGGTGGCTCGAGCTTGTACTAGGAGGAAGAGAACACTCGAAGCTCATACATGGTGGTTCTCCCCTCAAGCATTCGAATGTTCTTTCCCAAGAGGAATAACAAAAGAAGAAGAAGAAAAGGAATTCACCTCTTTCCTTTTTTGGGGAAAAATGGATTAAAATAAAATAAAATGCCAATACAAGGGAAATATGTTGATGTGGCAATGTTACTTGAGAAGAGACTCATTTCCCCAAGTTGCTTTGATGCCTTGGGTCCCCTCCTCATTTCCTATTTATAGGGTTCAAGTAGGGGTAGTTTAGGTAGTTTAGGGGTTTATAGGGGTAAAATAGTTTAAGAAAGGTGAATTCAGGGATGTTCTAGGTAGGAGGAAAGGTAGGGGTATTTTGGGTATTTTGAAGGTTTTCATGGGTGTGTGGCCACTTCTTAGAGGGGGTTGAGTCGGCTCAGTTCACTTTGTTAAATGGACTTATCATCTAAATTTTTAAAATTGTGAATTTAGGAATACCTAAATTTTCAAGAAAACTCATTTTCTTGGTGACTCTTTTACCCAATGGGGATGAGATTCTTTGTGGGTTTAGGGACCAAGGTACAGTGTGAGAAAGTGTTAGGCACCCCACACATGCCCGGTTTAACTGGCCTTTACTTCACTAAATTTCCAAGGAAAGTTTTAATAATTCATGAGTTAAAGTAAAAAGAAATCACATACACTAAGAAAAACACAAGAATGATAGAAATATGTAACTAAAGAACCAACAATGGAAGAATTAAACTAAAATAAATACTAAATTAAGAAAAATAAAATGATCTAAGATGAACAAAGGAACCGAAACTATAGAAGCAAATGGACTTGAACCTAAATAAACAAATTAAGCTAAGATGTTGAAAGGAATGGTCTAAGAACATTGAAGAAAATATTGTGCTATGTTAATGTACTAATGAATTGAATTTTGACAAACATATGAAAAGTTAAGAAAACTTATTGCTAAACTAGTGGATAAAATAAATAAACTATCCAAGAAAAGAAAAACTAACCTGTTAAGGATCATGCTTCTCCAATATGGAATTTCAAATGTATTAGTATAGAACCAAGGGGGTGCTTATCAAGACAAACTAGTAATCGATGAGAAATATAATGCTGAATGGATGTTAGTTAAAGGATTGAAAATCTAAAATGGTACTTGACTAAAGAAAAAAAAGATAATAAAAATGGCCTAAAGAAGTGAACGTTAGTTTAAGGAAAATGACTAAGAGAGTGTTGAGCCTACCTAAGAAAGGAGCTATACAAAACATGAAATGATTAAATGGACCAAAAGGAACAATGTGAAAAAATGCTTCGTTGAAGTCTTATAGTAATTCAGATGCAAATATCAAATAAAAGATGGATTTAAAACAATAAAAATACTATCAGTAAACTAACTAAGAGGACAACCTATTGCAAATGCCATAAAACTAGACGAATGTTAATAGGAAACAAAAAATTGAATGATGATACTAACTAGACTGCATGCAACATCAAATCTAAAAAGTAAAGCCTAATAGCTATAAATTGGAAGATTATGACAAAAATTTTGAATGATGTTAATCTAGTGCCTAGCGATCCATAAAAATAATATTGACAAGAAAGATTAATTATGATGATTAAGAATAACTATTCAAATGACCTGAAACTTTATTGAGGATAAATGATAATTAAACTAAAATAGAAATCGTGATGATCTTATATTTTCACGAAGTTACATCATAACTGAATTAAGATGCAACTAAAAAAGGAAAGAGAAAGAACCTATCTAACAACAAAAAAAGGAAAAAGAAAAAAAATCACATATGGGTCCTAGCGTGTATTATAATGAGCATCTCCAAAAATGAATACCAAAGCCAACTAAACCTCTTTATATTATTCATAACAAATGAAATGATTGAAATTAAACAATGGAATGATTAAAGTGTATCACCACTACAAACTAGATGAATCTGGGCATAAGCTATTTGGAAATGTAGCTCTTGATGTGATAAAATTGTTGGGCGTCCCATGGTTTCTCTATTAATCAACATTTGACTACAAGCTTGCATCTAGCCTTGGGGATTGAAGATCACATAATCAACTAAGTTGTGTATTCTCCCTAAAAGGCTCCCGTCTTAGCTCTTGGGACATAATGAAGACTCTCTAATGGTCAAGGTGTCTCTCTCTTTAAGCTCTTGTGTGTTATTTGGGTTAGGAGAGGACCTCTATAATAAATAGTATATGCCCTTAGCTCCAATTAGATTGGTGTACATAAACAATTATAAGTGAATGAATAAAGTACATTATTGTTTCACGTTCTTATCGGTATATTTTCTGTGAATTATTTCTTAAACTAGACATTTATGAAACTCTTGTTAGTTTAGAATGTTCTTTACCCATTGGATAGATTTGTGGAGTTTATCCTAACAAGGCTGACATTAGTGTGTCGCCGAACTGGTGGAGCACCTTGTCTTAGTTGGTAGGATTAGACCCCAAGCATAGCCAATAGGTATTTGGAAGAAACACTGAATCCAAACCAATTTCTAGTAATGCCCTAGACCTTGGAGATAAATGAGCAAAATTCGAAAGTTACACTTAATCCCAGACTTGATTATATTACTGCACTGGATATCGAACTAAGCTGTCTTTGATGTGCCAACCAGTGAGATCCATCAAGGGTCAATTATTTGGGCATGTTGGGGCAGTTTAGGAAATTACTTAAGTGGGTGATCATAGTGATAGGATCGATCCCTTTGTCAGACAAAGTGAATATCATGCTTTGCACTCTCTGTGATGAAAACCTAAACTGCTGGTAGTGGATTTCAACTGTTTTTGAAATCTGATTTGCAAAATGCATTTATATGTTATATTACTATATTGTGAAAAAGGTTTACAAAATGTTTTAATTTGGGATCCATTTGAGTAGAGAGTGTGACACTGCATTTTGTAGACAGGGAAGGGGTCATTCCCTGTGAGCAGTGTTCTAATGATTATGGGCCGCAAAGTTAGGTGCAAGGGACTATTATAGGGCTGATTACCTGATGTGTTTTTATCGTACATAAGTCCATTATCCTTGGGTCTTCATAGGGTGGCTAAATCCAAGGATCATTTAAGTGTAAATATTGGGTCCAAATTGAGCCCAAGCTAAATGG
This sequence comes from Nelumbo lutea, assembly GCF_056320005.1. Taxonomy (NCBI): domain Eukaryota; kingdom Viridiplantae; phylum Streptophyta; class Magnoliopsida; order Proteales; family Nelumbonaceae; genus Nelumbo; species Nelumbo lutea. The sequence continues at coordinate 55,662,727 of NC_142689.1, read as the reverse complement.
GTCATTTGTTCGCTGCCTTGAGTAGTGAATTCGGCCTAACCTCTTCCAGAGGTAGGTCCAAACCTTTATGGGCCTAAGGCTCAAAGTGGCCAAGCAACACATTGAGACATGAACCATTAAAGAAAATGGGCCTAAGGCCCATTACTAATATGATTAGTTAAGTGATCACAAGTTGTTATGTGACTTGGGTTGAAAATGGGCATGGATCTAGGTATGAAGCATCTATCCTCATAAGAGGGTAATGCTTATCAATTAAAGGTTCCTAATTAGATTAGGAGAATGCTCTATATAAAGGAGAAAGAAGGGAGAGTCCAGTTCAGCTAATTCTCTCCACTCTCTTGCTCTCTTCTCTTCCCCCTTGTTTCCTAGAAACCTTAATTTGACTTAGCTTTGACAAGAGCTATTTTCTATCAGTCTTCTATTGTATTTTTGCAAAAAAACATCAAGGCATATTAGGTTCACATTGCCAATTCGATCCAAGTAAGTTGGAGAATAGTTTTGATGAAACGGTGTTGCTGAATTGACTTTATATATATACTGCGCCATCTTCAGTTGGAGGCTGGTTATGGAACTGATATTAAGTGTGAAACACCACTTTGGGAACAACATTTTGTGGTTTCTGTATCATGTATGATCAGTTTTAATTTGGGTTTCAAATCTGGTATGATTTAGTGTAAGATCGATTCTAAAATTTTAGATTTCAAAATCATTGGGAAATCGGTTCCCAAGTTGGGTCAGATTTTTTTTGTAAATTTGGCCAGCCACCAAACTTGGTTTGGCCATGTAAAACCTGATTTCTAACCCTTCCTACATTGTATTTATAGGGAAGTTTGAGTTTATCTTGCATTAAATCTTAATGGCAGAAATTTGATGTTGAAAGATTAATGGTTGTGGTTAAAGTCTTTCTTAGGTTGGGAAAGGGAGTCTTAGTAGTTCACCAATAAGGAGTGGACATGTGGAGTTAGAGTGCAATCCTACTTTGTTTTGGATTGGGATAGAACTTTCAAGATAAGATAAAGCCCAAAAAGGGTGAGACATTCTAGTCCCATGGTATTATTATGGGGGATCCCAATTTTATTGTTGTGGTTTCGAAAATGGTTTGAGTTAGGGTCTCAGGATGGGTGGGTAAATGTTATTGGATTCAAGATATTTTGGTACCATTGGATTCAGAACTTCGGGCTCTACATGCCTATCCTTTCGAATTTCTATCTTGATATGAAATAAGATTTAGAATTAAAATGATCCCAATTGAATGATTGGAATTGGTTTCAACTTTGGGTATGAAGACAAAGGGGTAAATGCTGTCAGATTTGGGTGATCTTGGTATTGTCGAATTTGGAATTTGGGCTCTACATATCTATAGTGTTGGATTTCTAACTTGACATGAAATAACTGTTAGATAGTGTATGCCCTTAGCTTTAATTAGATTGATGTACTGATGCATTTATTGTAAATGAATAAAAGTATATAATTGTTTCATGTTATAATTGGTGTGTTTCTGTGTAGTTACTCTTAAATTGGACATTTATGAGACTCGTGTTAGTTTAGAATGTTCTTAACCGTTGGATAGATTTGGGGAAGTTTATCCTGCAAAGGCTGACACTGGTGTGCTGTCAAGAAGGTTGGGGTGGCCTGTCTAAGCTATTAGGGTTGGACCCGAAGCACATGCAATGTGCGTTTGTTCGAAACACTAAACCCGAACCAATTTCTAGTTATGCCCTAGACCTTGGAGACTGACGAGCAAAACTAGAAAGTTACACATAACCCCTAGATTCGATTATGGTACTGCACTGGATGTCGAATTGGGCTATCTTTGATATGCCAATCGGTGATATCCTTTGGGGGTCAAAACCTGGGTATGTTAGAGCAGTCTGAGAATTCACTCGAGTGGGTAATCATAGTGATAGGATCAACCCCTTTGTCAGACAAAGTGAATGATTGGGACTGCACTATCTCTGATGGAAACCAAAACTACTGACAATTGATTTCAAACTTGTTTGAGATTTGTTTTGCAAAATATATTTATATGATATACATATTATGTTTTAAGAAAAAGGTTTGCAAAATGTTTTAATTCCCATGACCCATCCGAGCAAAGAGTGCAACACTGCACCTTGCAGCCAGGGGAGACGTTCTTCCCTGTCGGGCAATGTTTGATCATTAAGGGCTAAGAGGTTAAGTGTAAGAGACCATTTAGGGCTGTTTACCTGATGGGCTATATCCTACTTAAGTCCATTGTCCTTGGGCCTTCATAGGATGGCTGGACTCAATGATCATTTAATGTAAATGTTGGGCCCATTAAGAGTTCATACTGATGGACTCGGGGGTTAATTGTACTTGACAGTGAATTTGGCCAAGCCTTTTCATAGAGGCTGGGCCAAACCCATATGGGCTCATGTAGGGTCGTTGTTGGGGTCTCATGCCATACAAAGTGAACCAAATGGGCCAGTAACTACTTAGGGATGTGAGCCACTTACTTAATGGGCCTAAAGCCCATGATTAATTAGATTAATCAAGTGGTTACATGACAGCTTAAGCAGTAATGTGACTTGGGCGAATATGGGTTTGGATAAGGGTATGGAGCACCCATTAGGATAAGAGGATAAGTCTTATCCACTTGGAGAGTCCAAATCCAAATAAAGATTTGGATTAGGAACCTTCTAATCAGATTAGGAGTGGTGCTCCTTAAGGTTTATAAATAGAGAGAAGGCAAACTGCTCCAGATATCACACTGCTCTCAGTTTTCTCTCTTTGTTCTTGCCGTCCCAGAAACCCTAATTCAACCTCCACTTCTTGGACTGATATTGATCAGTCCCTTGTTCGATCCAAGGTGTTGGATCACAGTTTTGCTGAACCAACTTCAATTCAAGCTATGTTATCTTCAGTGAAAGCTGGTTTTTGAACTCTCTTTGGGAATGAATTACCACTTTGGGAGCTACATTTGTGGAATCCGTATCAGGTATACTTCTCCCTTTCTGTTTATTTCAAATTTGGCTCGGTTTCGATGCAAGAACGATCATAGAAAAAGCAGTTTTTCTAAAACTGGGAATACGATTCTCAGAAGGGTAAAAGAATTTTTTTGAAATTTTGCCCAGCCATCTAGCATGGTTCGGCCATCCATATGATAGATTTCTCCTTCCTTCAATAAGGTTCAGGATCAAAACGATCCCGATCAGAGGATTGGAATTAGTTCTAACTTCGAGTCTTAAATTGGATTTGCATGATCTTAGTATTGTCAAATTTGGGATTTTGGGCTTTACTTACCCATGGTGTTGGATTTCCGACTTAATGGGAGATAAGGTTCATGATCAAAATGCTCCCGATCAGACAACCAAAATTGATTCCACTTCGAGCCTTAAGATGAAGGGGTAAACGGTGTTGTCGGTTTTGGAATCTTGCACTTTACATGCCTGTGATACCGGATTTCTGACTGACATGAGATAGGGTTAAGGATCAAAATGATCCCAACCAGATGATTGGAATTGGTTTTGGCTTTAGGTCTTAAGATGAAGGGGTAAACAGTGTCAGATTTGGGTGATCTTGGTATCGTTGGATTTGGAATTTTGGGATCAAAATTCTAAACCAAGGGTCAGGATTAGTTTTGGCCATGGGTCTTACAACGGAGGGGTAAACAATGCCAAATTTGGGTAATCTTGGTATCGTTGGATTTGAAATTTTAGTCTCTACATATCTCTTGAGTCAGATTTGTAATGTTCAGCCCAAGATTGAAAATATTCCAACCAAAGTGCTGCAGAGGGATAGATAAAGAAAAAGTCAGGATTGAAAATATTCCAACCAATCGAGTGTCAGGATCAGTTCTAGCACTTGGTTGTAAAATGGAGGAGTGAATAGTGTCGGGTTTGGGTAATCTTGGTATCATTGGATTCAAAATTTTAGAATCTGTGTTTGTTGGTTTAAATGGGTTAATTTGGTGGTCCAAAGAAAAAGTCATGAAAAATACCCTTAAGTCGATGAAGAAGTTGGCTGAAGTATTACTTAAAGATCATAGTGCTGCAGAGGGATAGACAAAGACTAAAGGGCATAAACATCGTGGGTCTACAGATTGCCCCTCTTTGTTGGAGGATAGTAATTCGAACAAAAAATCTTGAGGAGACGACCCATTTTTGCACAAAAATCTAATGAAATAGCTTTCCTATTTTTAAAAGAATGCTACTAAAAAAAATCTTTTCATGACAAAGATGATAATTAATTAAGAAAGATGATGATTGGAAATGATGCCCATAAAATTTCCTCCTACGGTGTATTCCCATATCTGTCTAGCATGTTTGTTTGTTGATAGAAGGATTGTGGTATCTCACGCAGGCCAATCCCTGGATCTTCCTAAAGGGGTTTTTCAAATGGAATCTTCCACCCATAACATTTTCATGGTTGTCTAAGACTACGATCGTCCCTGCAACAAAAGAATTGTGGAATCTTTCGCTGGGCAATTCCTTGAGAATTTTGAGATGCAAGGTTTAAAAGTAGAAAAATATAAAGGATGAGTTTGTTTATGAGAAAATTTCTTTCTACAAATAGACAGAGGAGTTTGGGAAAGTTACTCCTTAAGTGTGACTGAGAGACATCTAGCAAGTTCCTACACCAGAACCATGCGCATTTGATATAGATAGGTTAGCATGCATGGTTTTATGATATTTGGAGGTGGGTTAGCCACCTAATATGCAGATTAGGGGATAATGGGACTCAAGGCTCCCGTTATGGATGCAATGTAATGATAGTGCTAGGATGATGCAAGAAACAGAAGGTGTAAGGAACGCATACCTAGCATTTACTTGTGTTAAGTCTTGATAGCTAGAGTTGATGTTACTAGTTGTTTCCAATGCATTTACCTGTGTTAAGTCTTGATACCTAGCATTTCCTTTTTTTATTTCTCTTTCTTTTCTAGAAAGGACCTTTTAGAGTTTCATTACCATGTGTCTTTTGACTTGAGGTGTTTGTCACATTTGGAGTCCAAGGACTTTTTATAGGATGAAACATAGCTTAGGACTTGGATTAGCAAAAGAAAGGACAAGAAAAGCTCTTTAGATGGCACCTAGGGTCGGTTGAGGGGTTACGAGTGCTATGTATCACCTCTCTAAGAGTGATTGGGCAATTGGGGTCATGATCTTTTATTTTCATTATTTCTCTCTCTCTCTCTTTGTTTTCTTTTTTTTTTTTTATTTCAGAAAATTTCCTCTTATTTCTCTTCTTCTTTTTTCTGTTTGCTTTTGTTTTTGACCATGTCACCCTTGGTAAAGTGGATGTGTGTTTTCCTTCCTCAAAAAGCCCTAGGGAAGATAAATGGGGTAAAAGGAAAATATTTTTTGGATTTTTTATTTTTTTAGATTTTTAAAGGATTCATGAAAAGAAAAAGGCCAAGTCCAAAGTTGTTTATAAGGGATTAGATATGATCGTGGGTGGGTTAAGGTAAGTGTCCATCCAAAGATGGCCTCCCTTTGATGGATTATTTAATGTTTTCATATACCCCTATGGTTTGGTGGAGTGTTTTCCTTCATTGGGATGTTTTTGGTGCAGTGTAATGGGTTCCCTTTAAAGGACTTTTAATTTATATGTTCTTGAACAGAAGAGGCCAGGCTTCAACAATGGGTTACTAGGGATATATGTGTTTATGGGTGGTAGAAACCAACCAAAGAAGGCCTTTGTTTTGGTGAATTCCAAGGGACTAGTTTTCCCCTAGTATCAGCTTCATCCTGTAAGAAGGGTGGAAAAGACATTTTTTTTTGTGCCCTAAATTTTTGCCTGGATTTCCCTTTCGGGTTTTTAATTCAACGAGCTTTCTCTGTTCTCTCTTTTTTCTTTTTTGCTTTCTTTTATTTTATCCTAATTTTTGCCTGGACCTTCCTTTCAGGTTTTCAATCCAGCAGGTTACACATAATATTTTTTTATCCTATCAACATTGGTGAATTTAGGGAGTTTATGTCCATTGAGGTTGATGAGCTTGACTACATAACCAGGAAGTACCTCCTTAATGACATATGGTCCATCACAATTAGGTTTGAAAAGCTTCCCCTTACACAAGATTCAAGGTAGTGCCTATCTTGACCTTCTTAGGGTCTTCCTTATTTTCAAGGTTGATAGTTTCTATTTCATCATTACTAGGTTGTGGCCTTTCCTCATGTCATTCAAGAGATTCTGCTACTCCTTCAGATAATTCCCTATTTTCATCACTTGGACCATCCTCGGGGTTAGAAGTTAAGGTCAATTTGAAGACTTCAAATTTTCAAAACAATTTTTTTTTTAATTTTTAATTTTTTTTAGGTTTTTGATTTTTTTTTGGATTTTAGATTTATTTTTTATTTTTATTATTTTTTGAAAAACAAACTAATACTAAGAAAAACTATCCCCTTTTGAAAGAAGGTAATTGCTTGGATTGAAGATCAGGATGAAGAACCCCAATGGAGGATGCTCAAGGAAATTTAGGTACTTAGAACCATGAAATGAGTCTCTAAGGTTGAAGACAAATGTACTTGGAGGAATAATTGACTCATTATACCTAATGGGAGGTCTAATTTGATTTAAATGCATAAGAGATTAGAGAAAAATAATGTAGGAATTGAAAATCAATATAAGGATGAAAGTTGTTGACTAGGCCACATAAAGGGATGAAGGAGAAGATGAGAAACAACCACCAGAAAAAATGGATCATGTATGATTTTGCACTATACTTGATTGGGAATGCTGATGTATTTTTTTGGGTGAAGTTAATCTGGTTGGATCATGTTCTTCTCTCTTATCAATAGTGTTTTCATCCTAAAAAATGTGTGAGGGCTCCAGATTTGAGTCTATGTCAGTGATAGGTCCTTGGTTGGACAGCTTTGTGACTAAGTAATGATTGAGATTCTGATGTAACTGAAAGCTCTATAGCCCTGGACCAAGGCCAAATGTGGGCTTAAGTCTAGACCATGGTGGATCTAGTGAACCAAGCATTTGTGAGAAATTATGAGCCCTAAATTTAGACCAAAGTTGAGTGTAGGGTTAGGATTAGCCCATGGTGCATTAGTGTCTAGTGAATGGTTACCCAAAGATGGGTCTTGCTTCAATAGTTAATATTTTTGAGGCTTCAAACTTAGGCCTTGATCAAAGGCACACTTAGGAATTACCCATGGTGGGTTAGGAGGTTCAAGAGGTATAGCTTGTTGGAGATCCTAGAGTTCTACCTTGTTGGAGATCCCAGAGTCAATCCATTCTATGAGAAGCTTACTTCGCTTAATTTCTTGTAGGAGATCAGGGGCCATTTCATCTAGATCTAAGTCATAAATGGACTTGAGATTGAACCAATTTACGTCATGGCTAGCTTGTTTTACATCTTGATGGGTCCCATGCTACATGTCTAGACCTAGGTCAAAGATTGTCTCCAAGGAAAGATTGAGGCCAAGTTTGACTTGTTCTACACTGTATTAGGTTCCATGCTAGATTTTTGGATCTGAGTTAAAAGTGGGCCCTATGTTGTCCAAGTTTGGGTGATGCTTGTATTGCTCTTCATCTTGCCAACCTTTTGGTTCTATGCTAATGTTGGGGTCTTTATCAACCCAACTAGCCTTTTGTATCTATGTTTGAAAAGGACTCCGGGTCAACCTGCTGAGGCTCTATCCTTGGTTGACTAGGTATTGATCTTGCTTGACTTCTCTTGTACCATGATAGTCTTTTGATTCAATGATGGAGTCTTGGTTGACTCGATTTGAGTTTTCTACTACATTATAGCTTAGATTGGCTTATTCTCGTAGATTATCTTTTGATGTTGAACAATTGAAGTTGGTGCATCATAAATCCTTGCTTGAGTTTGAAGCCCATTCCCTATTTGGTCCACCTCGATTTCTAATGACTTGGCATCTGTGATTTGCTAGTTGTCAAATGAGATATTGATTGTTGATGATACTTCAAGGGGGAATATATTCCCAATTGTTAGAGAATCTTCCACTTAGCAACTTGCACAAATTAGGGCTTGAAAAGTATGATGATAAGTTAGAGTCAATCTACTAGCATATTCTTCATTCAAGCTCTTTAGGACCATTGAAATTTGGTCCTCCTCAATGGGCCACTTGAACCCTCCACCTAGCTATGAAGTCAATGAATGATTCTTTTGTTCCTTGCTCAACCAGTTCTAGCTTACACCTTGATAACAAGATGTTTGTGTTATATGAGTAGGGTCAGTGTTCATTAATCAAGACGCTGTAGGTCCTATTAGGCTCCTTAAGAATGAACAGGCTAAAATCTCATCAGTTAAGCCCATAGGTCTTATGATTTGTTGATACATTCTGATGTGAGCCCTTGGGCACCCAGTTCCATTGTATTTGTCCACGCCAGGCCACTTGGGCACCACAGTCCCATCATTCTTAGAATCATCCAAAAAATAATGGGTTTTGTATTTTTTTATTCCAAAAACTATTTAGGTGTTTGGCGTATATTTTTAGAAGTTTCATTTCAATATTTGTGAGTTATAAAAGAAATTACCTTCCAAGATTTAAAACAAGTGATGCAACGATAGAAGAGATGCTCATAATTTACACCATACATACATACATACATACATACATACGTACGTACGTATGTACAAGCTTTTTCTTCTTAAAACAATGGGAAATTTCCCGATCAGTACCCTATATTTTGGCTCGAGTGACAATTTGTTCCCCAAACTTTAAAATGCGACAATCCAGTACCCGAACTTTCAAAACATGACAATCTGGTATTTGCCGTTAACCGACTGTCAACCATCGCCATCATATGACACCATATTCAAATAAATAATTATAAAATGCCAAAATTACCCTTATTGATAATTTTTGGACCCCTTTACCCCTTCCTCTTTAAACAAATAAAAGAAGGGTAAAAGACTCGCTCATCTTCAGTACTGGGTTAGAAGACCGGCGAAGAGGGTCTCCAATCTTCATTGTCGAGCATGTGGATGGCTCCCTATTAGAAGACTAGTGAAGAGGATCTTCGGTCTGAAGGTAAGTTGTTGCCGTCACTTCCTATCCTCCTTCATTGCTAACTGACGAAGGAGGACCATTTTTTTCTTGATTGTTGCTGGTTCATTGGGAGTGATGGCAAGAACTGAAGAGCCTGGTAGATGTTTTAGATGTTGTAGAAAGGCAACGGGGAGCTGCTGTAAGAAACAATGAACTATCAAGAGTCAAGAAAACAAAATTAAGAATTAATAAAAATGATTTAATGAAACAGACACTCTGAGAGAGGGAGAGAGACATGTCAATTCGCTCCCTGAGCTTGAGAAGAAGTTTCTCGTTATTGTCCTCAACAACCTTGATGATTCTATCCATGAGGAGCTTCTTGTCATCAACACCAAGTTGGGTATTGTCAACCTCATTTCGAACAACCCTTCCACTTATCCAGGGCCTACGTAAGCGTTTCCCTCTTCAAACGGTCGTATGTAGGGAGCCTCTCAATGGCAACCTGATGTTACCGTTTCCGGTCACGTGTCAATCTTTTTTCTTGATGTATCAATTGTTTTGGCTAAGTACCTCGTCATCTCGTTTGCTCCCAAGTGGCCTGTGACTCAGAGGCTGAAGTGGAACTCCCTGGTGGTGAACTGCCTTGATGGTGAACTACCTTGATGAGTTGCTTGGAGGTGAGCTACCTTGATGACGATCTCCCTAGTGTAGTGCAACCCGACTGCTATCGGCGAGAGGTGATCTGGCTACCAGTAACGAAGGGAACTGAACTGGCTACTCCTTGCTAGCGGTGATCTGCTCATCTTTGCTGGGGGACTTGCGAGAACTAAATCAGAGAACCAGGGGGTGTCTACCCGGTGAGGTCACTCCGATGGCTAAGTTAGCGTAGTATAGTAGTAGAGACAACTTGAAGATGATAAGAGGATGAGAGAGTTAGAGAGTAGAGGTTACCCATCCCTTTTCGCATCATATCCCTGCCCCTAGGGGGGTGAGGTCTTTATATACTGGAGTTCTCATGGGTTAGGTGGAGCAGTTCCTGGATCCCAGTTGTGAAGGGATTGGCTTGCGTGTTAGGTGGGTGAAAAGCCATTAAACCGTAAAACTGTCCCTTCCATCAGAACTTGGGAGTGGGTGAGCTAATATAGCCGTTACAAGTCACAATCCCGTAAAATGCGGGGTACGGTGGTGAGATCCTCGAGGTTGTCAGGTTGGCGCTTGTGTCAGGCTGCCAGGTCGGTGCCTAGGCCAGGTCGTCAGCTTGCGTCAAGGCCAGGCTGCCCGCTTGTGCCAGGGCCAGGCTGCCAGCTCGTGCCAGGGCCAGGCTGCCAGCTTGTGCTAGGGCCAAGTTGCCATCTCGTGCCAGGCCACGCCAGTGGGACACCACCATTTTAGCAAAGGCAAGTTGTTGTCAAAGTGGTCCTAGGTGTCACCTAGTTGTTTTGAGTTGCCAGACTACACGATGGCGAGCTGCCTGAGTGTTGCATGATGGCGAGCTGCCTAGAGGCAAGCTGCCTGCGAGTGTTGCATGATGGCGAGCTGCCTGTGAGTGCTGCATGATGGCGAGCTGCCTGCGAGTGCTGCATGTTGGCAAGCTGCTTGCGAGTGCTGCATGATGGTGAGCTGCCTGCGAGTGCTGCATGTTAGCGAGCTGCTTGCGAGTGCTGCATGATGGTGAGCTGCCTGCGAGTGCTGCATGATGGCGAGCTGCCTGTGAGTGCTACATGATGGTGAGCTGCCTGTGAGTGCTGCACTTAGTTGGCATGAGGTGCTAGGTGTCACAATGTCACTGGAGGGCCAAATCCGCCCTCATCACAACCCATTTCAGCTCCCCCTCATCATCTCCATGCCTCCCGCTCAAACTAAAAGCATCCGGTAGAGCGCTCTAGACCTAGTGACTCATTGAGCCTGATCAGGGCAGATTTGGCCCTCCACTGACATCATGACACATGGCATATCAGAGCCAATCCCCCACTCCCCCTCTTCCAAACAGCAATCCTTACTATTAGTCTATCCCGTACAAACAGAGCAACCCTCTTTTTATAGTTCTTTGACGCTTAGTCAACTCTCACTGAAAAGAACAAAACATCACTATACAGATTCAGACGATATTTACTTTGAAAATGGGTGTGAAAATCTCAGACTGAAAGTTGAGTATGTACTACAAAACTGGGTGTTCACTTATATGGTTTTAGGAGATGAGATAAACTATGGGACTGATAGATGCTGTAGATCCGTGTTTACTTGGCTTGTATATGTTGTAAGATTATCACAAAGCGGTAAACAGGGAGACCTAACTCCTCCTATACAAATCAAAACCAGTGCTTCAGCACCACCAGAGCAGTAAATAGCAATCCTTTCGGTTACTCTAGCTCACACAAACAGAGCAACCCTCTTTTTGTAGTTTTTTTACTCTTAGTCAACTCTCCTATGAAAAGAACAGAACATCGCTATACAGATTCAGACAATATTCTACTCTGCAATGTTTCTCTTGGGCTTCTCTTCTCAGAGAAGGATTGCAGAGAGAGATTTTGAGAAAAAAAAAGTTTTGCTGGTGTGTCAAAGATTACTACTCTTTAGTCTTCAGAGACTCCGGAACTGAATTCTGGTGGAGTGAATCCAAGCTTTTCTGGTGGCATATTCCGCTTATCAGCACCGACAGGGAGAACTATGCTCTTTGGAAGATTAGAGCAGTGGATTCCACTCGTAGTGAAAGGTTATTATAGTGGAGGTCATTTTTATCATTTCGAAAATGACTCAGTCAGTTATTGAAAATGAGATGTGTATTTGCATCTTTTTATGTGCTGGTTGACGGTCCAGGTACTAGATTGTCGTGTTTTAAAAATTCGAGTACTAGATTGTCACATTTTAAAGTGCAGGGACCAAATTATCACTCGAGCCAAACTACAGGGTACTGATCAGAAAATTTCCCTAAAACAATATATTGTTTAAGAAAATGAAGACTTAAAAATTTCCCTCGATACTCATTTAAATAAATTACTTTTCTACACAAATATTGTGTTCTCCTAAATCAAAATGGCATCTGTGATCTCATATACAGAATTTTGTTATTATTGAAACTATCAAAAAGTAGAACTTTTGTTATAACTCAAAAAATTATGTTGATATAATGGGCATCAAGTTTCTTTCCTTTCATCTTTCTTCTTTCAATAGACATTAGAGATCGGATTGAGTTTCAAGAGAAACATTAACATGTGGATAGATAGAATGACACAGATTGGTGCATACAATAGTTCAACCATAAAATAGATTGAAGACCCATCGGATTGTCCTATTTAATTCAATGATGAAATAACACTCGATTTAGAGAAACATATATATGTTCTAAATGAACATGAGAAGAAAAAATCAAAGTATCAAATAGCTCAACGAATCAAATTCATGTTTTTGAATTTTACAAAATAGAATCAAGTCTAGGACAAAAAGGGTTCTTAATCTCATGACCCATTCATCATTAGTGGTTTTCCTAATGGCGCATGAAACAGAGGAAATAGAAGAATAGTTACAAGAGAAGTTGACCATCAATGGAGAAGATAACCAGATCTCGTATAGCCGTTGAATAGAGGAAGAATCGTTGTGCAGAGAGAGAGAGAGAGAGAGAGAGAGAGAGACGTTGAGAAGAGTGACAACGAAAGGAGGAAGAATAGGGTTAAGGGTTTTTCGAATTCACATTGTATTGGGATCATCTCCCACTGACAACTTTGGGAGATGTATACAATGCATGGTGAAATGTGCATGTGGGGCATTTGTAGGGCGTAGATGTAATCTCAGACTTTTCTTCTTATTAATGTTATATATTTGTACAAAGTTACCTTAATACCCCTTTACTCACCTGTAAACCGATAACATTTGCTCATTTTACTTAGAGGACAGCCAGAATTGTTCGTTCACCAGAATTGAATTCTCAGAAGTGAAAATCTTTCACTTCTTAGAAATGGGCTACTAGGCATATTTTTCTATTTTGGATAGAATCTGATTTGGGTAAACGACACAACCAAACATCATTCTCATCAGGAAAATCGTGAGAATCGTTAGAATCAATTCCCCGGCATGAACGGGGCTTACATTTTTCTGTTTTTAATCACGAGACAGACATGAAAATGATTTATTTGCCCCAATTCGGTTAAATGTCTCTGCTCCCATTAATTTTGAATTCCACTTTAGTACAGAACCGAACCGAATCCAAATTACAAACTTTGAAACTTGAGAAATTGATCATGTCATTCCTTTTTTAAGTAATTTTCTAGAAGAAAAATGAAGTATCGATTAGAAACCTTCAGAGTATGATTTAGATTTAGGACCCATAAAATAAACATGTATCTGCGAATTGGACTAAGGTTTAAAATTTTGATTAAGCTGGCCCACTCTTTTTTTCTTTGAGGTTCAAAGGGATCTGTTTAAGGCTGGTCTACCCCTGAATTAGGTCATACTCCGATACAACCCCTATAAGAACGTATCGTTAAGCCAGTACAATAAAATATGCCTCAAAATTTTGGACCTTGAATTCAACAAACACCAAATCATGGTTTTCAAAATTGGACCAGATGGTCAGACCGGAAAAACAGGAAACCGGAATCAGTTATGACTGATTCCGTTTTTTCCCAAAACTGGATTTTTTTTCAAAAATCGTTGATTTTGATCAACAAAATGCTGGCTCAGATGGTTAACCGTTTGAATGATTTTGACTATTTATTTATTTTTTTATTTTTTTGTCAGAACAAATCGATCATTCAATTTGAACAATTAGACCGTTCAACCTGGAAACCAAACCCTGACCGGTTTGTTCTTTGGGTTGATTTTAAAAACCTTGCACCAAATGATGGGATTCCACGTGGTCCCAAGCAGAGAGTAACGACATGCTAGTCCGGGAGCATGAGTTGAAAGTAGGGTTGTTTACAGGTTGGGTTGGGTTGGTTTATTGTGGTTTTTCCAATCGACCCAGTGTTAAGCAAAACCGACCTAGTCGGTTTGAGTCGGGTTGGGTCGGTTTGGGTTGGCTTCGGTTCTAAGTTCATCTTTGTGGTAAAATCTTGCTAATTTTAAAAATTGTCATAAATTGAACATCATTTCAGCCATCTCGTATGATAAAATTTAAATGAAAAGTTAATCACAAAAGTTGTTCATTAATCACTATTCACTAATCCAAAGTTTATTGCAACCATTCAAAAACTAGGTGGCCTAATGGGCTTTGGAACTTCATGTTTGAACTAGGAACTAAGTCGGTTCAGTTTGGGTCAGTTTTGGTTTTCTTGTGTAAGAACCGAAAATGACCCAAATCATCGGTTTGGGAATTTGCACAATCCAAAATTGACTCGTGTTGATGAAAATCTGGCCGATTCTAGTTGGGTCGGTCCAAATTGGTTGGTTTGGTCAGATTGGGCTTTCTTATGAACAGCCCTAGCTGAAAGTATGAGTTTCTAAACAAAAGTTTTCAACACCCTACCCTCCCCAAGGCAAAGTGATGGACTAGTATCATGTCTTGGGCCACTGTCAGGATCATCAATGCAAAACGTACTCGTCGGCCCATTTACTTTTCTTCTTTTTCTTATTCTATTGAGGTTACTTTGGGCCCGAGAAACAATGCCGAAGAAGTAGAGAAGAGTCATATGACCAAGGACCAAGGGCCCACCATTTGACAAGAAATTATTGGCTCTTACCTTGTCAGAGGAATTGTGTCCGATCAAATGCATTTTTAATTAAAATTAATTAAGATTTACTGAAGTTAGGATTTAAGGTTTAGGTTTAATTAATTTTAGTTAGGATTTTTAAATTTAGGGTTTAAGGTTTAAGGTTTAAGGTTTAGCAAGTATGTGCCTAAGGGTGTCAATGAATCGATTTTAGATTAGAATCTGTTCAGTTTAAAATTAATTTGGACGGATTGGACGAACCAACAAGACATTAGATTGGACTAATCTAGACCAAAATATTTATTAGATTAGATTGGACCTGGTCTGTTCATAATAAATTTATATTGGATTGGATTGGATTAAGCCAATATCTGACCCATTGATATAAGATAAGAATATGGGTGTCAATGGACCAGATTTGGATTGAAACCAATCTAAATTAAAAAAAATTTAAACAGATTAAATGGTCTAGACATTGAATTGGACTGGTCTAAAATTGTCCAAAATATTCATTGGACCGGATTGGACCTGATCCATTTATAATGAATTCACATTGGACTGGATTGGATTGGACCAAATTCAGTCTAATTGACACCCCTAATGTGTATCATTTGAGAAATGGATATGATGCTTACACTGTTCTCCCTACTCTTTTCATTCATGCATTGGAAGATCTCCGCATAAATAAAAAAGATAAAATAATAAAAAGATCATCTTTTAAATCATTAATTATACGAGCATATATAAGAGGCAGTTACTTTCCCTACCGAAACGAATTGCGGACTTGCAGTGATCTAGAGTGCTAATAACAAATGAAGTAATTCCTCCAAGATGGCTTAGCTATTGGATCTGCACTTATGCCTTAAAATATCGGTATCAAGTATCATAGCTTGGATATATATATTTTGGAAATACATTGATATAGATAAAAGATGTGAAAATACTTAAATACGTTAGGGAAATGTATATAAATTACATAAATATATTAATAACACTAAATCTAAAGTTAAATTAACTATTAATGAGGTATAAATACATGAGACATGCATTCTTTAATAGGTTATATGAAGAGAAACATTACAAACAAAAATACTGGTACTCTAGAAGACTAGAGGGGCCCGTGCAATGCACGGGATGGGGCATTTCTCCCTGTCCCTCACCGCCGTAGTCAAGACACTTCATCCCATCCTGCCCCATTTTCAGTTGCGGGGTGGGTTCGAGGTGAGGTACCAATTCATCGTCGGGGATAGAGAATCCCCAAAATTTTCCCACCCCAAGGCAACCACCTAAAAGTAATCTAATTTGTGTATATTTTATAAATAAGATTATAGGAATATGGAGATATTTTAGAAATCGAATTATGACAATTTGGGAGTATTTTATAAATAGAATTATGAGATCTTAGGATTATAAGAATATGAGGAAAACTTAGAAATATTTTAAAAATCAATATTAAATTTATTGATATTTTACTAATTTATCATCGGGTTTGGGGAATTATATGCAAATGATGTTCTTGATTTGAAGCAAAAATATTTTCCCCGTCTCCATCCCGTCTCTTCCCCATCCCTATTTAAAATTCGAGAATCCCATTTAGGATGGGCTAGGGTAGGGCCCTAATTTTATAGGGAAAATTGTCATCCTACAATTCTAATAAGGGTAAATTTCTTAAACTACCCTTATAATTTAGCATCCCTTAATTTCAAAATACAAAGCAAATAGGACAATATATTATCCATCTCCGGCAGCACCAACGATTTAGATATGACAATTTGAATCCACCATCTTCCATATATACAAAAATCTTCCGTTCCTCATGTTGAACTTGCTGTAACCGAATGAAACTAGAAGCTGTTTTGAAAGCAAGATAATGAAAAAAAAAAGGAAATGCAAAGACAGAGGAATGGACCTCGTCTCCGAACACTTCCGGCGGTGAAACACACAGGTCGTCTCTGCATCCTATAGCGTATCTTCTTTTCTCGCTGATGGTCGTGAATTAGGGATCCCGCTGATGATCATAAATCAGGGATATAGATGGGTCTTAAAGGTTTCAATGAAGGATGGATCACCTTGATTGTTGCCGGTTGTTCCACCTGCCCACTTGACCTCATCAAGGTTCGGATGCATCTGCAAGGCGAAACCCACATCCCATGTCCAACCATTCAAGTTCTGCGCCCAAGTTCGCTTTCTAACACCCCCTTCGTGGCTGCTATTGCGCCCAAGTTCGCTTTCTAACACCCCCTTCGTGGCTGCTATTGAGACTGATGTAGGGTGATCTGGCCCGACCTAATAATAGGGGGACACGTGGACACGATCTAACTGACAGGATGACACCTCATCTCGACGTACCCAAGTCTGCGACGGACCGAGCTCGGATAACCGAACCACCTCGGGGCAAGTCCACCTAGGAAGCAAGTCCACTTCGGGAAAAGTTCACTTCGGGGCATGATTGCATCAAGATCACCTTGGATTAAAGACATATTGACATTCGTACCAGGACAAACCCAAGGGGCACTAGTTCGGGTAATATTGATCGACCTCTACATGTTACCCCCAAAGATACCGCCACTAGATTCTGCGCTTTACGGGATCACACCTCATAACTGCCAACCTTATTTCCCCTACCCGAATCGGGCGGAAGCGATAAGCCTTATAGGTTGGTAGCGTTATCTCCTGCTAATACGGATACGGGCCTCATCACGACAAGAATCCCAGAGCCACTCCGAAAAACCCGTGAGGACTCCAGTCTATAAAGACTTCAACTCTTCGGGGGAAAAGGTACGCGTAATCAATGCTTACTAGCTATCTTGCTTTCTAAACTATCTTTAGCTCACACATTATTGACTTAAGCATCAGAGCGACCTCGTCGGGTAAGCACCCTTGGGTTCTCTGATTCTCTCTGTGTAGATCAACCAGCTCCGTCGTCTACTAGAAGCCAAATCATCTCCGGCTAGGAGCAGTCAGATTGCGTCGCATCATTTGGTGTCGTCTGTGAGAATCACTTCGAAAAGCCTTTTTTCCACCAAGCATCCTAAATTCAACTTCCATGGCATCTTCCAGTAACGTCGGGCAGGAAGCCAACATGAACACCTCTAGGGGGCAACTTCAGGTCCCAACAGTGTGCATCAGACAGTTCACCGTACTTCTCTTTGCGGACGGGGTCTCCACTCTGAACGTGCCTCAGGTCATTGCATTGGTGAATGCTCCACTCCCTCTCACGGTGGGTGCAACCTTCGTTGAACCTTCTGCCATTCCCTCGGTGGTCGGACAGGGTCAACTTGACGACCTGGTACACTACATGCGGGCCATGCAAGCCCAAATGCAATAGGTCCAGCTGTTTCAGCTGTACTAACAACAAGTCCTGCACCATGTTTACAGCAGCAATTTTCCCCGCTGCCTCAGAATCAACAGCTAGTTCCACCTCGGCATCCGGCCACACAATGAACCAAGCCCGACTGTCAGAGCGAACGCCCTCCTTGTCGAAGAGAGACCTCCTAAATCCAGAACCCTCTCGGGAGCCAGGTCTCATCCCGCGATTGGAGGGAGAGACAAGTTACTCCTCTCGCCTCACAACAAGTGAATAGGTCGGGGGACACCCAGCCCACCAAGAGTCGCTTCACCTCGGCCTTTGCAGTTCGAGGTTCCACTTGCAGAAAATTGGTTCGGGATCCTGGTCGTAGATTCTAGACAAGGCCCCTCAGTCCACAACAGTCGCCACCGGTAGTCTGAGCAGCTCCCTACAAGAACAGTGCCTGACAACACCGAAGCTAGCAGCACTAACGTGGAGCCGATGAAGAAGCAACAGAAGCGACGTTGCAAGGCTTGCTGAGCTGCAGTCCAAAGTCAACCCGAACAGCCCAAAGGCAAAGAAGATGCGAGCTCGGGAACATTGAAGACCACCCTGCTCCTCTCCATGCCGTCTCCTCTATCCCCCGAGCTCCTGGCTGTCCCAATGCCCAAAGATTTTAAGGTACCTCCCCTGGACAAGTACGATGGGTCATTCGACCCGAACGACTATGTAGACTCATTTCAATCATAGATGCACCTAGCCACGGCTGATGAACCCTGCATGTGCATTGCTTTCTCCACAACCTTTAAAGGAGTAGCTCGCACATGGTATAGAAACCTCGTGCCGGGAAAATTAAGAGTTGGGCGCAGTTCGTACAGATCTTCACCTCGCACTTCATCAATAGCAAGAGGTGCCCGAGGTCCCAGGAAAGCCTCCTCGGCATAGTCCAGAGGGAGGGAGAATTAATTTGGAGCTACATCAAGCGTTTTAACGACGCATGCTTGTGGATCCCCCACTTAGATCCTGTTGTGAGACTCACAGCTGCAAAAAGAAACATCACCCACAAAGAGTTCAAGTGGCACGTGGTTGCAAACAAGCCCAAAGATGTTACTGAGTTCCTCAAGCTCGCTGACCAATTCATCGGAACAGAAGAAGAGATGAACCAGAAAAGCGAGAATCCACCAGAGAAGAGGAAGAGAGAAGGTGAAGCCTCAACCAACGGGGATAATAAGCGGAAGAAGAATGAACCGGCTAGAGGAGAAAGTAAACCAGATCAGCCTTTCTGAACTCCTCCAGTTGAAAGGACAAACTACACGCCCTTGAACGCGAAGCGAGCAGAGATCCTTATGGCGATCAAGGACGCTTCTTATGTGAAGTGGCTACCTCGGATGAGAGGGGATCCGAATACCAGGAACAGGAATGTATACTGCCACTTCCATAGAAACCACAGTCATAACACCGAGAATTGTAAAAATCTCCGCGACGAGATCGAGGAACTCATCCGTCGTGGATATCTCAAGAACTTTGTATTAAAAGAAAATAAAAACCAAACAAATCGGCAGGGGGAGCAAGGTAGAGATGCTCCCGAATCCAACAACAGGCAGAGCGAGCAGTCACAGAGACAGCTGCCCGAAGAAAGACCGGTTCGAGGGATAATTCACATGATCACCGGTGAATCGATTGTCGCAGGCTGCACATCAGCCACGGTGAAGATGTCAGCTCGTGAGTTAGAGAGAGAAGAGCAAAACCCCCTGAAGCGGCCAAGGTTAGAAGAGCCCTTATTCTTCACCAAAGATGACGTGTGGAATCCAGTACCCCCACGATGACGTGCTTGTCATAAAAAATAAGGATCAATGATTTCGAAGTGAAGCGCGTCCTGGTCGACTTAGGCAGCTCAGCAGATATCTTGTTCAAGGATGCATTCGACAAGTTGTAGCTCCAGGAAAGCGACATCAAGCCTGTGAACACCCCCTTAGTAAGGCTTTAACAAAGAGGAAGTCAGGCCCCTAGGACGAGTTACAGTACCTGTAGAGGTCGGTACGTTGCCTAGTATTGCGAGGTTCGATCACACTTTTCTAATAGTTGCAATTAGACCTGTTCATGGGCCGGGTGCCCTGACGGGCTGGCCCGTCCCGACCCAGCCCCTGGACGGGCTTGGATATTCTTATAGGCCTACAGGCTTAAATTCGGGCCAAAAAGCCCAACCCACAATAATTTCGAGTCGGGCTCGGGTTTTGTCAAAATAGCCCAGCCCGAGCCCGGCCCGGCTCGACCTAATATTAAACTTAAAATTAGTTATGTGATTATGTCCATTTGAATAAATTTTTTGATTTAATAATGTAAAATTGTGTTTTAAAATATAAAAGAAAGGGAAAAATACCATCTTGTAGGCCCATTGTTCATTTAAATAGAAAAAAAATACTATATGAATTTTTTATTCTAATTTGAATAGGGAAAATTGTTTTTTTTTTTCAATTAGGTCAGGCTTCGGGCTTCGGGCTTTTTACCAGGGCCGGGCTCAGGCCCAAGTTATAGGCCCGCTGGTTGGCTCGGGCTCGGGCTTGGGCCTAGAATATTTTCATTAGTGACAAGTGAAAGCCCGACCCGAGCCCGACCCGACCCGGCCCATGAATAGGTCTAGTCGCAACTCCCTCCTCATACAACGCCATAATAGGTCAGCCAATCACCCACACTCTTCGCGCAGTGGTGTCTACCTATCATTTGGCCATGAAGTTTCCTACAGACTTCGGAGTAGGGGTAGTGCGAGACGACCAGCTCAAGTCTCGCAAGTGCTATGTCGCCGCCCTCAAAGGGAAAGCCAAGGTAGCAGACGACCTCGAAATAGAACGACCTACGGAGTATACTAAGGAGCGAGCTTCACCGATAGAAGAGACAGTCCTTATACCTGCTTCGGCAGAAGACCCAACCAGGACTCTCCAAATCGGCGCATCGATGGAGGAGCCTTTGCGTTCTTAGCTGGTAAGCTTTTTATTTCAAAATTTAAATGTGTTTGCATGATCCGTAACAGAGATGCCCGGCATAGACCCTAAAATAATAACTCACAAGTTGAACACTGATCCTGTAGTTAGGCCCGTTAGACAGAAGAAACGCAACATAGCCCCGGAGTGCTGGAGAGTAGTCGACGAGGAAGTTGGGAAGTTTCTCGTAGCCAATTTCATCAAAGAGGTCCATTACCCGAGATGGGTGGCTAACGGTAAATGGCGATGATTTTGGTCGATTGAAAAATACACAGAGGAGAGAAGAGGATGGAGGCAGCGGCGGCGGCGATTTTATCGATTGAAAAATAGATAGAGAAGGGGGTGGAGGAAGAGGAAGATCACCGCCGCCGTCGGAAGTTGTAGCGGCGGCAACGATTTTAGCCGATCCAAAATCGAGAGATAAAAAGAGAGAGAACAAGCGACCGTCGGACTCCTTTGGTTCCCTCTGCTGCTGCTTCTTTTCCATTATAGAGAGAATAGGCGAGAGAGGCGAAAGAGAGAGAACATGCGAGAGAGAGAGAGCGCGACTGCTACTGTGTCGTCTCAGCACAACTAACCTAAGGTGAGGGGGAAAGAGACGTTGTTTATCGGTCTATCACCTCAAATAAAAAACAAAAAACTTGAAAAATATTTCTAGAACTGATATAGATGTTCATCTTTCATGGGGAGACTGGAGTTGGGGGATTCTTCTTTTTCGGTGGAAGACATCGAACGGTGACTTGAAGTAGAAAACACGTTTAAATTTTGAAGGGTTGCAGCTTTAGCATTCATTTGTAATCTTTTCCACTGCTAAAAGAACAGCCTTGCAGTCATGCATTGGAGCTAGAACTTGGATTTAGTACCCACAACAAGGTTCCCACAAAATTATGTGGATTTAAAATCCTTTGCAATAGTGATTTGGGGCAAGCAGAGGAAAACGGCGAAAGGCAACTCAGAAGTTGTCTTCGGCTTGACGGCAATCGAAGATGGGAGTGGTTTGCCAGAGCGAAGATAAGAAATAATAAGAATATTTTAGGTATTTCAAAAAATTTCTTAATCACATGATGTCACATTTTAACAGTGTTACCCAAAGTTAATAGCAAGGGAGGAGTTAGACAATTTACCCTTCTAATAAATTTCTATAACTAATTAACTAATAGTAAATTAAATAACAATAAATTATAATATTTTATGATAATTTTAAAAAATTATTGAAATTATTGTTGATTAGTAAAAATGTATAGTAAATTAGTTATTAACAATAATAAAAAATTAATATGAATTAATATAAATTAAATATTTTTTAATCCTAAATTATTTATTATGAATCAATGTGATGTAATTATAGTAAATTAATGTAATTATGGTAAATTGCATTAATTTTAATTAAGAGTAAATCATTTGTACATTGTTAATTAATGTAAAACCAAGTATGGTTGGAGTCAACCAAGTGGCCTAGACTGGTGTGGATAGATTTAATAATTTTCCTAAATTATTTCATAATTATTTATTAAAATAATAATAACCTATTTTTATTTAAATAAATATGAAACAATTTCTGATAGATTAATAATTATTTAGTTGAATAATAATAATGGACTATTATTTAAATAGTTTTCAAGAATATTTTTTTCATAGATTAAATTCCTACTTTTTAATTATTATTTATTTAAAAACTAAGGATTATTAGTTAAAGAGTTTCCATGAATTATTTGATATTTGTTAACTATAATTATTGATTCTATAGAAATTAGTAAATTACATCAATTAGTAATATCTTTTATGAATAAATAACTGTTGTAAAAATATAATGAAAATTTATTAAATCACAATGATTAATGTAAATTATGCTAAACATTTATTAATTAACCAATGGTTAGTCCTAGGATTATAAGAATATGAGGAAAAACTTAGAGATATTTTAAAAGTCAATTTTAAATCTACTAATATTTTACTAATTTACCATCGGGTTTGGGGAATTGTATGCAAACCCCATCCCCTCCCCATCCCTGATTTGGAGCAAACATATTTTCCCCACCCTCACCCTACCTCTTCCCCATCCCTATTTAAGATTCGAGAAAACTTGCCCCATTCGGGGTAGGGTAAGGTATTATTTATGTTTTATAAACTATTTTTAATAATTATTTATGTTTTATATTCTATTCTTAAATAAATTTTAAATGTTTTCAATATAAAAAAGTTGAATACTAAATCATATTTTAAATATTATTTGAAAAACAAAAAATAGATTAAATAAAAAAATTCTATAGTAACTTTAATAAGAATATAAAATATAAATAAATGAAAAACTAAATATTATTGAAATACTGGAAGTAGATTAATTAACTTAGAGGTATTAAAGATTTTTATTAGTTATTTATTTTATTTTTGTTATAAATATATTTTCAACAATTGTGTATTTTCATTATAAATTTTCAATAATTATTAGAGATTAAACTATTGTTATTAGATATTAAACTATTAATTTTGCTAAATTAGGAGTGTTCACTAGGCAATTTAGTTCAGTTGGACATTGTTAGGCTAGCCAAACTGATCTTGTGGGGTTAGGGAGTTGGTCACTCGAAACTGACCAACCATTATTTGTAAAATATCCACAAATTAGATTATTTTTAGGTAGTTGCCTTGGGGTGGAGAAAATCTAGGGATTACCATCCCCAACAGGGAATGGGTTCCTAGCCACCAACCTGCCCCGCCACTAGGGATGGGTGGGAATGGGGTAGAGTGTATTGACTACAAGGGCGAGGGACCAGGAGGGATGCTGCACATCCTGTGCATCACATGGGGCCCCACAAGTTATAATTACTTATGTGGTTTTGATATATTTTTAAGTTATAACATAATTTTGTTATTTAATCTATTTTTTGTTTTTGCATATAAAATATGATTTATTTATTAATATTTTGATATTTAAAGTAATTAAAAATTAGTTATTTAGAACATTATTTAATTACTTAAATAATACCATTATTTAAAAAATTTTAAAATATTAATTATTTATTAACTTTAATAATCTAGGAAAATATAATTTAAACTATTATTACATAATTTTATTATTAATTTGGTAAAAATAAAATTATTATTAATTCAAAATTTATGAAATCTATTATAATTATTATTCTACTATTAAGAAATTTTGTTTAAATTTAATACATGATTTCGTTATTTTAACTAATTAAAATTCATTTATATTAAATATTTAAATAATATGTAAAATATTTAACCTTTTTCGTTATTTAAATTTTATTTCATTAAAGTTATTAAATAATTTAAAATATTTTGTTATATAATTATTTAGCTATTTTTAATATTTTAATATTTATATAAATTTTTGCTTATGTTTTAAAATATTATTTAGTTATTAAATTGAATAATCCGTAAAATCATAATTTATATTGTTATTACATAATTTTTTATTAATTTTTAAAATATAAAATTATTACTTAAAATTTTAATATTATTTAAATAATACTTTTATTTAAAATTTTAAGATATTAATAATTTATTAAATTTAATAATGCATGAATTTATAATTTATACTATTATTACATAATTTATTTATTAATTTTTTTAAATATATAATTATTATTAATTGAGAAGTTATGAAATTAATTATAATTATTATTCTACTCTTAAGATTTTTTTTTAATTTATTACATAATTTCGTTATTTTAACTATTTAAAACTTAGTTTTGTTAAATATTTCATTCTTTAAATATTTGAATAATATTTAGAATATTTAACCTTTTTGTTATGTAAATTTTATTTATTTATAGTTATTATGGAGAGATGGAGATTATTTGGTGTAAGAGATACTTTATGAAATAAATAGGAATTATGGAGAGATGGAGATAATTTGGGAGAAAGTGGGGATAGTTTCCTAATAAAAAGGAGAGGAAGAAAGGAGATAAGCCATGTTAGGTTTCAACTCTAGTGCTTTTAGAAGGAATCTTGCACCCCCTTTAGAATTGCTTGGTTTGGGTAAGGGAGCAAGGAGAGGACTACTGACATGGCAAGCTCTACTTTAGTATACTAGCAGGGCCTGTGCGATGAATGGGATGGGGAATTCCTACATGTCCCTCTTCTCCATAGTCAAGACTTTAGCCCATCCCTGGTAGTGGGGCGGGTTTGAGGCGAGGCACCCATTCCCTATCAGGGATGTAGAATTCCCAAATTTTTCCTGCCTTGAGGAAACCACCTAAAAAAAATCTAATTTGTGGATATTTTGCAAATAGGACTATGGGAATCTAGGGATTTTATAAATGGAATTTCGAGATCCTAGGATTATAAGAATATGACGAAAACGTTGAGATATTTTAAAAATCAATATTAAATCTATAGTTATTTTACTAATTTACCATCGGGTTTGGGGAATTATATGCAAACCTCGTCCCTTCACCATCCCTAATTTGGAGAAAAAATATTTTTCCCGTCCCCACCCTATCTCTTCACCATCCCTATTTTAAATTTGAGAAAACTTACCCTGTTTAGGGTGGATCAGGATAGGGCCCTAGTTTTACAGGGAAAATTGTTATCCATACAATTCTAATAATTTTCTATAACTAATTAACTAATAGTAAATTAAACAAAAATAAATTATAATATTTTAAGATAATTTCAAAAAATTATTGAAATTGTTGCTGATTAGTAGAAATGTATAGTAAATTAGTTCTTAATAATAATAATAAATTAATGCCAATTAATGTAAATTATTTACTTTTAAGCCTAAATTATTTATTATTAATCAATGCAATGTAATTATAGTAAATTAATGTAATTATGGTAAATTACATTAGTTTTAATTAAAATTAAATCATTTGTTGTTAATTAATGAAAAACCAAGAGTGGTTGAAGTCAACCAAGTGGTCTAGACCGGTGTGAATAGATTTAATAATTTTCCTAAATTATTTCATAATTATTTATTAAAATAATAATATTGAATTGCTATTTAAATAAATATGGAACAAATTCTGATAGATTAATTTCCTAATTTAATTTTCCAATTTTTTAATAATTATTTAGTTGAATAATAATAATGAACTATTATTTAAATAGTTTTGGAGAATTTGTTTTGTAAATAAATTTCCCAAAACTTTAATTACTATTTATTTAAAAAATTATGGATTATTAGTTAAAGAGTTTGCCTAAATTATTTGATAACTGTTAACTATAATTATTGATTTTACGAAAAATTAGTAAATTACGCCAATTAGTAATAAATTTTTTGAATAAATAATTTTTGTAAAAAATTATTGAAAATTTATTAAACTAAAATTGTTAATGTAAATTACAGTAAAAATAAAAAAATTGAACATTTATTAATTAACCAATGGTACCTAGTTTTCACTAATGGTTGGTCGGTTTCAAGTGACCAACTCCTTAACTCGACCAAATCAGGTTGGCTAGCCAAACAACTCCAACCGAACTAAATTGCCTAGTGATCACTCCTAATTTCAGCTAGATTATTAGTCTAATCTCTAACAAATAACAATAGTTTAATTCCTCTCAGTTATTTGATGTACTTCTACTATTTCAATAATATTTATTTGTTCATTTATTTATATTTTTTACTCTTATTGAAGTTACTGTAGAATTTTTGTTATTTACTCTATTTTTTTGTTTTTAAATAATGTTTAAAATATTATTTAGTATTCAATTTTTATATTTAAATCATTTAAATTTTATTTAAAAATAGTATATAAAACATAAATAATACCCTACCCCACCCCGAACGGGAAAGGATGGGCTTTGCATATAATTCCCCAAATCAAATGGTAAATTAGTAAGATATCAGTAGATTTAATACTAACTTTTAAAATATCTTTAAGTTTTTCTTCATATTCTTATAATCCTGGGATCCCAGAATTCCATTTATAAAATACCCCCAATTTGTCATAATCAAATTCCTAAAATACCCCAAATTCCCATTATCCTATTTGTCTAATATCCATAAATTAAAGTATTTTTAGGGGTTGCATCAGGGTGGGGAAAATTTTGGGGTTCCCCATCCCTAACAGGGAATGGGTGCCTTGCCTCCAACCCGCCCAGCCACCAGGGATGGGGTGGGGATGAGGTAGAGTGTCTTGACTACAGGGGCGAGGGACAGGGAGGGGTGCCACATCCCATGCATCACATGGGGCCGTTAGTTATAATTACTTTTGTTCTTTTAATAGTTTTTTAAAGTTATAACATAATTTTGTTATTAATATGATATGGTTTAGTTATTAATATTAATTAATTATTTGAATAATATCATTATTCAAAATTTTAAAATATTAATTCTTTATTAAATTTAATAATCCATGAAATTATAATTTACACTATTATTACATAATTTCATTATTTTAACTATTTAAAATTTAATTATGTTAAATATTTCATTATTTAAACATTTAAATATCTAAAATATTTATTCATTTTTGTTATTTAAAATTTATTTCTTTGAAGTTATGCTTTAATTTTAAATATTTTGTAACATAATTATTTAGCTATTTTTAATATTTTGTTATTTAAATAATTTTTATTTATGTTTTTAAAATATTATTTAGTTATTAAATTGAATAATCCATAAAATTATAATTTATATTGTTATTGCATAATTTCATTAAAATATAAAATTATTAATAATATGAATATTATTTGATGTAACCGTTTCTGGTCACATACCAATTTTTTTTTGTGATGTACCAATTTTTTGGCTAAGTACCTCGTCATTTGACTTTCTCCTAGGTGGCCTGTGACTCAGAGGATGATGGAGCTCCCTAGTGGTGAACTGCCTGGTGATGAGCTACTTGGTGGCGAACTCCCTGGTGGTGAGCTACCTAGTGACGAGCTACCTGTTGACGAGCTCCCTGGTGGAGCGCAACCCGACTGCCCTCTGCATGAGGTGATCTCCTCTCCTTTGCAGGTGGCAGAAGCTAAGGGACCTGCATGAACTGAATCAGAGGACCCGGGGGTATTTTCCCGACGGGGACTCTTCGATGCCTAAGTTAGCATTCTGATTGTAGGGAGCTTGGAGAGAAATGAGAGAGTTAGAGAGCAAGGATTTCATCCATTTTTTCATTCTCTCCTTGTCTTTGGGGGTCGGAGTCCTTATATAGAGGTGTCCTGTCAAATCAAGTGTAACAACCTCTATCAAGTCAGGCGTAACCGCCTCTGTCTCTCTGCCGCAGCCGTTACTGTTAGAGCTAAGGTAGCGGGTGCAGGCGGCTGCTGCAGAGTACGGCTCTGCCAGTCAAGGGACAGCTCTCAGGACTGGCAGGCACGGCGCCGCCTAGCGAGAGACATGGGCGCAGG
Organism: Nelumbo lutea; assembly: GCF_056320005.1. Taxonomy (NCBI): domain Eukaryota; kingdom Viridiplantae; phylum Streptophyta; class Magnoliopsida; order Proteales; family Nelumbonaceae; genus Nelumbo; species Nelumbo lutea. The sequence continues at coordinate 55,634,577 of NC_142689.1, read as the reverse complement.
TCTTCGGATCTGTCAGGTACAGTTGTCAGGCATGAGATCTTCTTGCGATACGCCGAGCTGCTCCTAAGTGCCAAGCTACCTGTAAGTGTCGAGCTGCCCCTAAGTGGCGAGCTCTTCGTAAGATGCCAGGCTGCCTACGGAGTGGCCAGTTGCCTATGCCGAGCTACCCGTAAGTGCCGAGCTGCCCCTAAGTGGCGAGCTCTTCGTAAGACGCCAGGCTGACTGCGGAGTGGCGAGCTGCCTATGCCGAGCTGCCTTAGCTATACCGAGCTGCCCAGTCGTCAAGAGGCTGCACTTGGTTTGCATAAGGTGCCAGGTGTCACAATTTCATTGGAGGGCCAAATCCGCCCTCATCATTTGCCCCCCACTCCCGAGCTGAGAGAATTTCTTCTTTTGGCCCGTAATTCGACGAGCTAGTAAGTGTTGATCCAATTCCTTAGGCTTTGGGAGCTGCCTATATGTGGTGAGCTACCTGCCAATGGAAAGCTGCCTGTAAGGTGAGGAGGTCTCTGCCAGTTCAGTAGTGTAGCCCTTAGGCTCTAGGGGCAACTTATAGTTCACTTTTGCTGATTTTGCTCATGCTGAGGAAGCGACTGGGTGTTTAGCAATAGTGTGGCCCGTAGGCTTTGGGAGCGACACGTAGTCCACTCTTCTTGACTTTGCCCATGCCAAAGAGGCGACTAGGTCTTAAGCAGTAATGTGGACCGTAGGCTTTGGGAGCGACTCGTAGTCCACTCTTCTTTGACTTTGCCTGTGCCGAAGAGGCGACTGGGTCTTAAGTAGTAATGTGGCCCGTAGGCTTTGGGAGTGACTCGTTGTCCACTCTTCTTTGACTTTGCCCGTGTCGAAGAGGGGACTGAGTCTTAAGTAGTAATGTGGCCCGTAGGCTTTGGGAGTGACTCGTAGTCCACTCTTTTTGACTTTGCCCATGCCGAAGAGGCGACTGGGTCTTAAGCAGTAATGTGGCCCGTAGGATTTGGGAGCGACTCGTAGTCCACTCTTCTTTGACTTTGCCTGTGCCAAAGAGGCGACCGGGTCTTAAGTAGTAATGTGGCCCATAGGCTTTAGGAGTGACTCGTAGTCCACTCTTTTTTGACTTTGCCCATGCCGAAGAGGCGACTAGGTCTTAAGCAGTAATGTGGCCCATAGGCTTTGGGAGCGACTCGTAGTCCACTCTTCTTTGACTTTGCCCCATGCCGAAGAGGCGACTGGGTCTTAAGTAGTAATGTGGCTTGTAGGCTTTTCCTGTGAGGTGCCAAACTGACCAGGTGCTGAGCTGCCTGTGAGTTGCTGAGATGACCAGGTGCCGAGTTACCAGTGAGGTGCTAAGCTGACCAGGTGCCGAGCTACCTTCGAGGTGCCGAGTTGACCAGGTACTGAGCTACCAGTGAGGTGCCGAGATGACCAGGTGTCGAGCTACCTGTGAGGTGCCAAGCTGACCAGGTGGGTGCACTACTAACTTCGTAATGCCGGTCACCCACTCCTACAAGAAGCTACTAGGAGCTCGACCTTCGGGGGCAGCACTACTAACTTTAGGTCGCCAACTCACACGAGAGCCTTGGAAGGCTCGACCAGTAAGGGCACCTATGTAGTCTGTTGGCTGCCAACTCCCACGGAAGCCACGAAGAGCTCATCTTTGTAGGAGGGACCTTGCGTAGAGGATTGATGAGGCTTTATCCAAATTGAAAGTAAAATTACTTAGTTTGTTAGCTCCCTGCATAGTCTTTGAGTTCATAAAAAATGTAAACTATAGAGCGAGAGCTTTAATTTCTAAAAAGTGAGGACTTAGCTTTCTAGGAAAAGAGAACTTAGCTTTTGTAAAATGAGAACTTAGCTTTTGTAGGATGAGAACTTAGCTTTCTGTAGCGTGTTCCCACAGACGGTGCCAATTGATGTAACCGTTTCTGGTCACATACCAATTTTTTGGCTAAGTACCTCGTCATTTGACCTACTCCCAGGTGGCCTGTGACTCAGAGGATGATGGAGCTCCTTGGTGGCAAACTGCCTGGTGATGAGCTACTTGGTGGCGAACTCCCTGGTGGTGAGCTACCTGGTGATGAGCTCCCTAGTGGAGAGCTACCTGGTGACGAGCTCCCTAGTGGAGAGCTACCTGGTGACGAGCTCCCTGGTGTAGCGCAATGCGACTGCCCTCTGCATGAGGTGATCTCCTCTCATTTGCAGGCGGTGGGAGTTGAGGGACCTGCGAGAACTGAATCAGAGGACTCGGGGGTATTTTCCCGGCGGGGACTCTCCGATGCCTAAGTTAGCATTCTGATTGTAGGAGCTTGGAGAGAAATGAGAGAGCTAGAGAGCAAGGATTACCTCCATTTTTTCATTCTCTCCTCCTTGTCTTTGGGGGTCGGAGTCCTTATATGGTGGTGTCTTGTCAAATTAGGCATAACAGCCTCTGTCAAGTCAGGTGTAACTGCCTCTGTCTCTTTGCCGCAGTCATTATTGTCCAAGCTGAGGTGGCGGGTGTAGGCGACTGCTACAGAGTACGGCTCTGCCAGTCAAGGGACAACTCTTAGGACTGGCAGGCACGGCGCCGCCTAGCGAGAGACGTGGCTTAGGTCTCCAAATCTGTTAGGTACAGTTGTCAAGCAGGAGATCTTCCTACGATATGCCGAGTTGCCCCCAAGTGCCGAACTGCTTGTAAGTGTCGAGCTGCCCCTAAGTGGCGAGCTCTTTGTAAGACACCAGGCTGCCTACGGAGTGGCCAGTTGCCTGTGGCGAGCTGCCTATGTCGAGCTACCTGTAAGTGCCAAGCTGCCCCTAAGTGGCGAGCTCTTCGTAAGACGCCAGGCTGACTGCGGAGTGGCCAACTGCCTGTGGCGAGCTGCCCTAGTTATACCGAGTTGCCTATGCCGAGCTACCTGAGCTGCCCAGTTGTCAAGAGGCTGCACTTGGTTTGCATGAGGTGTCAGGTGTCACAATTTCATTGGGGGACCAAATCCACCCTCATCATTATTAAGCCTATTATATATTTTTTTATATTTTTAATAAATATTTTAAAGTTATTAACATAATTTCATTGTAAAATTTAAATAATTGTTAAATGTTTTAATTGAAACTTTCTTTAGATAGATATAGATGAAAATTTGGGTAAAAGATAAATAGGAATTAGAGATAATGTAGGAGATATACGAGAATTAGGGAGAGATAGAGATAATTTAGGAGAAAGTGGGCGATAGTTAGTTTTTTAATAAAAAGGAGAGGAAAAAAATGAGATAAGCAATGTTTGGTGGCAACTTGTAATGCTTCTAGAGGGAATCTTGAAGAGGACTGCTGACATGGCAAGCTTTACTTTAGTATATATAGATATATAGATTTGAAGAGAAACATTGCAAACAAAAATACTGGGACTCTAGAAGATGTGCATATCATACAATAATTATCACTTTATTTCAGTTATTATAATTATAATTTTTGTATAATATTTTGGGAAATTTTTTATCTATTATTTTTATATAAATAATATCTATTTTAAAATAATAAATATATTTTTATTTTTAACATATAGTTGTTTATTTTACATATAATTTTAAAATAAAGCATATAACTCATTTAAGATAGATAAATTTCTTTTTTTTATAATTTTCAGTTTTTATTAAAATTTTGGGGAAAATTTAACACTTAAATTATTTAGTTCAGTTTTTATAATTATAATTTACAATTTCTATTAAATTTCTAGAAAATTTATTTTGTATTTTTATATAAATAATAACTCTACTTATTCATATAATAAATATGTTTTCGTTTTTAACATCTAATTTATATATAAAATAAAATATATAAATAGTTTAAGATAAATATTTAAATTTTTGGTGAGTATCAAGCCATAACCATTGATTCAATATGATATGCACGGATACAATGGGGTATTGTGTTGATACACACGACTGGTAGGATACACATAGAGTTGTTTCAGCTGTACCATATCGATACTTTAATCCTTGGTGTATACTAATCAATGATGAAAATTCATTAAAACTCACTAGGTATTGTCATAGTTTGTATAGTGTTAACACAACTTGAAATAAGGTGATGGATGGTCCTAAGACTTAATCTTGATCTCTTTTATTGTTGACTTTTTGTTTTTTTTTTTCAAATAACTTATTCAAATTGGATCCAATTAGGGCTGCAAATGGTACTAGATTATTCAAATTCAAATGCGCTTCTATTAATGGTGATCTGAATTTGATTCATTTATAATCCGATCAAATATGAATCCATCCCTATCCAATCCAATATTATCTGATTCGACTCAATTTAAATATATATTCTCATATGCACATAAAAATTATATTATATCTGTCATTGAAGTTGATCTCAATATTGTATTTCCACTAAATTGACATGGGTTCAAGATTTATACAAGTAATTTTCAATTCATTTTGTTAATAAAATATAATATGAAAGGTATTTTTAGCACATCTTATTAATAATATATAAAATTTTGATAATTTTTAGTCTATTTATTTATATTGTTTAATATCTAATTACAATTCAAATTCAATTTGAATTGGTTAGATATGATCCAAATTCGAATATAAACAAATCAAATTTGGATATGCCTATATCCTATTTGATTTAATCCATTATTTGCAACCCTAGATATAATGATCCTTCTCAAATGTTGTATCGTGGCCCAGTACACCCTTAACTTGAACTAGATGGATGGAAATGCCTAGGGAAACCATTTTCGCCACCATTGTTTTAAAAGGCTTAAGACTTGTGGCAAGACACACAGATTTTGCCTTAAGGCTTAAGTCTTAGAACTTTGATGTGAGGCTTAAGCCTTTGTCAAAATGAGACGTAAGCCTCTTGAGGCATAAAAAGTTGTAAGCGTCAAGTATCAATAATTATTTAGTGATTTAATGTAAAAAATATATTTGATATATTTTTATAATTCAAAATATATGAAAGAAACACTACAATAATTATATATGAGCTAAATAAATAAAAACAATAAAAATGAAAAACCGATAAGGGAAATCAAGTTCTATTAGTTTCTCTTAGTATTTTAGGAGAGTTCAATGAAGGAAGAGTCAATCAAGTTCTTAGCTTCTCTTGGCTGGTATATCAAGCGATTTTTCTTATTACATTAAATCTAACACCCCAAGTTGTTATTATTTTTCTCATTTCTTTTTCTAATGGATTTATTTTATTATTATTATTATTATTATTATTTTTGCATAGATCAAATAATTAAGTTGTTTTCTTTCTTCTAAATTTTTATTTTATGGATATTTACACCTTCTATCATCTAAATTGGTATATTATATGTTATTTTTATCAAGCAATGCCTTAACACTTCAACCTTACATTTTTGAAATATTACGTCTCAACTACGCCTTAAACCTTTTAAAACCTTAATCGCAATATTGCCTAATAAAACTTAAATGCTACATCCTATGAATTCACATTACCGTTCCAGAAGGGGTGCCCCACAATGCCCCATAACATATCCCGACCTTGAATTGGGAACATCTCCTGAGCGTTGTGGGGTGCCCCCTTGGGCATCCCATTGTCATACCTAATATATCCCTTCTTTAATAAAAAGCCTAATATATCCTCTTAAAGAAATTTCAGGTCTTATGAAGCGTAAAAACCTAATATAGATTCGATATATTCACCGCTGGCTTTTCTTCAATAATTTGACTAGCCTTCAACATCTTCTGCTCAAGACACATCTTCGGTTATCATAAGGTATGAATGCAAGTTGAACCTAATTTTACAGAAGTTAACATCACGTGGTGCATGAAAATAGACAATACTAGCATCATTGGCCATGTCCTTCACGAAAATGTCAAATGTTAATCGGAAAAAACGAAATATGGATTTTCGGGCAAATATAGTCTTGTGACTTAAAGAGAGAGAAATAGATAGAGAGAGGTCCATCCAATCCAAGCATCTTGATTACTTGATCTTCCTATTTAATTGAGGTTGTGCAAGACTCATATGTTGGAATATGGTTATAATTCATTAGATGAATGGTCGAATCATGCAAAATGGCCAGTCGAGTTTTTTAAAATTTTTTCTAACCTTCTTGGGAAGCAATTTCTTGATAAATTGAAATATGAAATTTCAGAATTGTTCTTGCATTAAATCAGACCAGATTTGAAACTAAAGAGAAGGGGGATTATATTTGATATGGAGACCACAAATTGCAACTCCCAAGATGGTGGTTTATGCCCAATATCAATATCAAAATCGTTCTCCAACTAAAAATGGCGCAGTGCACAAAGAACCGGTTCAACAACACTTGTTTTCAACAAATCTGCTATCCAATTTGTTTGGATTGAGTGGGGTAATTGAACCTCTGAGTTCTTTTGCAAAAACAGAGAAAAAAACTGATCAAAATTAGCTTTGAAAGCCTAGGTCGTTAGAACAAGAGAGAGAGAGAGAGAGAGAGATGTCCAAGTATAATTCGCCCCCTTCTTCTTTTATCTCTTAAAAGAGCACTCTCCTAATCTAATTAAGAGATTATCTAGATATGAATTAGATTTAAACTCTTTTAACAATTAAACATTATCCTCTTAAGAGGATAAGTGCTCTATACCTAACACCAAACCCAAATTTGACCCAGAGCACATGACATGCAACTTAATTAATTTTATTAACTTTGTGCCTTTGCCCCATTTTCTTTAAAGGCTCACGACTCTAGGTGTGCATGATCACTTTGGGCCTGATATTGTATGCTTTGATGTTAAATCAACTTCTGATAGTTCTGTATTTTCTTTGCTGCAACTATTTAAGGTGGTATTTGCCATATCTTTTTGGCATATTTTTCGGTATGTGGAAAGTTTGAAAGACCAAAAAATAGTGTATTTCTATTTAGTATCATGTAGAATGAAAGACGTGAAGGCAAGCACACACATGAAAAGACTAAAAAAGCAAAAACAAAAAAAAAAAAAGAAAACAGGAAACTTCAAATGAAGCTTTTGGCTTTTTCGCGTTGAAAATAGCCTTTCCAACTGCTTGGTAGACCATGATGTGAACCAAATAGTTTTGATCTCTAAAGAAAAGATCCCAAATCTCTATAAACCTTCTTATCTACTGGGCTGTTGAAAGATTTACCTAGAAAATTAAATTTGTCAAACAGCCCCTACATTTTCTGAGTATCCATCCATTGTTTTTGGTGGGGCTGGACCCACCTATCCAAAGTAAGTTGGACCCTACCTGATGATATTTTCAGTTGAACGACATGAACCAATCAAAGAAGATATGAGAAAAGATGGGAGAGCCTCTACATTGTCTACAAGCTGCTCAGTGCCCCAACCCACACTTGGAATCCTCTACCAATCCCAATTATTGAATTCTTATTCTTTTTTATAAAAAATAGAAAAATAAATAATTTTCACGTGGCAAGGGTTGTCGGTAAGGTGACAATGTGGTGAAGATCTGAAGGACTTTTGGACCACTAACCTCACACCTTTATGCCTTTATCTTTATAGCTTTGCCTTGGAATCCTTGGTACAATCAAAGATGCCAAGAAAAGGATTTTTCATATGACGGCTGTATTTGGTTGCAGTGTAAACTTATTTTCACTTATGTAAAATTATGGCAGTGCAAATGTTTTGGGTGCAAATTTTTTTACTTATTTTTATTTTAAATTTTATCTTATTTTATTTAATTGCTGAAATAAAATAAGACCTAAAGAAGAATAAAGTAAAATCCAAAACAAAATTAAACAAAATTTTGCATTTTTTTTTATTTGCACTCTTATACATTTGTACTAATACAAATAAAATTATACTCCAACCAAACACAACCGTTACAGTAAAATCTGAATCTTCACTATTAATCTTTATTTATTAGGCACTTCATGAATTAACAACTCGTGAAATTTTTAATGATCAATATACATGTAAATATTGAACATAAATAATTGTAACAAGAAACAAATAAATCAAGCTGCGTTTAAGACAATCATAAAACCTCCCCTCTAGTTTTGAAAAATGGGATTCCCATTCCGATCAACCAAGCACTCGGAATGGGAATGGCCACTCTGATTCCGATTTCAGTCTCCTATTCCCTCAAACCAAACAGACCCTAGGATAGAAATTTCCACATTCCCCTATTTAAAATTCTCAATTATTCATTTTATAAGTAAAATACCAAGCAAACAAGCATTAGAACACATGTTTAAGTCTAATAGTGTTCATTTTGTAAAAAAAAAAAAAATAGATATTAGGTCCATATCCACTCCATCCTTCCCAAAACTCCAAATAGCTGGAACAATCATTGGGTAGTAACCCCTTTGTTTTGGAATTGATTCCTAGACCGGGACCTATGGGCCTTCAAATTGAGCCCATGAACTAATCCCTACCCCTTACAAACAAAAATAGTTGCTAAATAAGATATATTGAAAATAAATGCATTAGATCAACTTCCAATTCTTCTGTTATGGTTTCTATAGATTCCTCATAAGGACATTTAGTGATGTTATCCAATCCGAGGTATTCTAAACCGAGGTTGTAGTTAGATAGTCATGCCAACTAGACGAGGTCGAGGTGGAAGGACGTCGTCGTACACTGAGATCTGCAATCACAGGAAGAGTCAGAGGCATGAGAAGCTATTCTCCGGGAAGGCACTCTGACGCTCAAGTTAGTGAGTGGTAAAGAGATTGGTCAAGACGAACCGAGGTATGTGGGTTAATCGAGACCAAGGTAAATGCAAGAAGGGTGCTTGATTGAGTTTTGAGTCCAAAAGTCCTTTACCTTGAGCATGCCATACCTATTTATAGTTGAAGGTCTGTGTTCTGGTCGGGTTGGGTGTTCGGGGTTGTTGGGATGAGGTTGTCCACCAAGGTCTTCAGGGGGGTTCCCTCATCCCTGGCGGAATCTGCTTCAAGGTTCATGTGGGACACTCCTTCCTAGTCATGCTCTCTTGTTACACAACTGATGCTGATGTGGTCCAAAGGGGCGGCCACAAAGTCTGCCATGTGGTGCCCTCAGGCCAGATTGACAATAACCTAAAAACCACTCCCCTAGTTCTGAAGTCGATGAATGTAGTGCTCGATCGTGACTGGGAGGAAGAGTCCTGGTTCCTCGATTGAGGAACTCTACTGTCCTTGAGTTGGTTGTCTGAGGTAAGACCAGTTTGGTGGGTGGACTGGCAGTTTGATTCTCATGCTATTTTCGTTATGGGTCGGCAAACGCATCGTTTTGTCTTCCTAAGGTGTATGCATGTTTGAAGTGCGGTAGGAGTTCTACGTTGTTGATCTAGATTGATCTGAACAGTTGGCTACCTCTATATAAAGGGAGGTAGTGAGCCATTTCACTTTGTCATTTTGGGTGAAAGTGATCATACGAGCTCGGTGGGTGCTAGTCTTTGGCTAGTGTTTAAGGTGTTCCGCAGTATTACTCTTCGGTAAGATGTCTTCCTTCTCGTCTTCTTGTTCTTCCTCTTCTTCGTCTAACTCTTGTACGTCAGGTAGAGAATCCGAACTGGGGTCTTACCCTGAGGCCACTGGGCTCATACTCTGCAAGACTGACACCCATAGGGCCGAAGTTGAGGGGCTTGAGGGTGAGAGTACCACAACGGAGGAGGCTGAAGTCAAGGAAACCAACGAGGCCAAGGTAGACATAGAGGTGGTGTCCAAAGAGGGGCTTGACACTTTTGCACAGTTCGGCAGCTGCTTCACTTCTTCTCCATGTAACTTAAGACCTCGAGACTTGGCCTGTATTAGAGACCTCAATTGTATCCCCAAAGAGTATGAGCTGAGATGTCCCAACATAAGTGAGAGGGCCACCTTAGCTTAGCTGGGTGAGCTTTGTATTTATGAGTACAACGTATAGCTGAGCTAAGGTTCCCTTTGAGCGCAGGGATCGCAACGATGCTGAGCTAGTACCACGTCTAGCCGATCCAGCTTGTGCCCAACTCCTTTGGGTACCTAGTCAGCCTTCTCTGCTACTACATGGTTCACAACGTGGACATTACCTTGTTGATGTTCACATACTTCCTCCACCTGAAGAAGCACCTGTAGGGCTACTATTATTTCTTGGCTTGACAGAACAACAAGGTGCTCATTGGAGCCCCCTCCTTGGTGAAACACTAGAAGGACGAGTTCTTCTTCATGCGTTGCCTGAGGCTGGCCATTCCCTATTGAGTTGTCAATCTCAAAGACCAAGGTGAAGGTGTCGACCGAGGCCGAGCTATCTAGGGAGGAGTTGGTTGTTGTCAGGCGAATAGTGAGGTTAGATGTACAGGAGTACACCTTGTCCGCAATGCTGATCCATGTCGGGCTGATGAAGCCCTCGACTGATCTATCACTTTGTATATATATATTATATGTGTTGCTTCATCTCTTCGGCCTCGACTAACTATTCTTTCTTTGGCAGATATGGTTGTGGTCAACGAGGAAGAGAGGATGAGGTGCATGTAGGCCATTGTATAGAGGAGGGCGATAGCCCAAGCAGGGTCGTCTCAACCGAAGATTAAAATATTGACACGATACACCCGATACAGGGCATATCATATCAGTATCGGACCTCACTGGCACAGGATATGTCACAACTGGATATTGATCCTACTAGTCATGTGTATTGGTCTGATACACTACTGTATCAATGTGTATCGTATAGTATCGGGCGATAAGATCTGATACACACCAATACGGCAGCGTACCACGCATTTGCGTCCATGATTTTGTCTAACAACAACAAACCACATTTCGCTTTAAAAAAATGAGTTTAGCGTGATTCTAACATAAAACTAAATTTACTCAATGGCAGTGGCAATTGATCAATTAAATCACATAATAAAGACCAAGTATGGAGACAAGGAAAGAACCTCAATTAAAGATAGACCCAACATCAGTTATTATGACAAACTGGGTAGGTGCAGAATATCCCACCCGCAATACAACAGGTTATAATCACAAAATTAACTAACAATTGGAACACATTTGCAGACTCTGCAATTATTTACTTTGGAGAAAGTTAGGGTTCCAAACATTTGATGGAGTAGGATTCAATAAGGGAGAGGACTTATAAATATCCATAAGGGAGTTTATTAACAAAAATGTATAAATATTTCTAGATTTTGCTATGGAGTTGGACAATTTAAGCTAAATTTGACTGTGCTATCATATCAAATAGAATAGTATTAAAGCCAAATTCATTTGAGGTGATCATATTTGAAGTGCAAGTCTTTTAAATAACAAAAAATGCAATCAACTCCATTCCTCTTAGATCTTGGAACAAATATATGGTAGATCCCTGTTAATCTTAGAAAATGATAATAACATGAATAAAACCAAAGATTTCTTAACATAATTGGTACGCTCACTAACCAAATGGAGTGCAAAGCGAGAGAGAGAGAGAGAGAGAGAGAGAGAGAGAGAGAGAGAGAGAGAGAGAGAGAAGAGAGAGTAGGCTAGAAGAGGAGAGAGATAGAGAGGGCGGGAAGAGGAGGAGGTGTGGGGGAGGAAATTGCAAAACCCTAGGTAGTTCACGTTTTTTCTTTAGTGGCTATCACTTGGTTTTTAGCGGTAGTTTTAATTGACTACCACTAAAGACTAATATTTCTAGTGGCAATCGCCCTTCAACGTTCCAATCTCTAAGCTATTGACCTACATGGTGGGCTATCCATATCTAGTTAGCACACCTATTGGTTCCAAAACAAATGGTGACACATCATCCACTTGGTAGGGATGACCCCTAGTCTTGTACGCTTTAGAAAGTCTAGATGAGGATCAGCACCAATGCCAATAGAACACACCCTAAACATAATGGGCCAATAAGGCCTATCGATCCTAGATATCTCGGACATGACTCTTGGATCCCGAGGCCTATAAAAAGGCACCTCTACACCTTCACAAGGTATAGGAGATTAAGTGCAAAACCATCTCTCTTTCTTCCCAAATCTTTCCACTTTCTTGCTTTCTAGCGTAACTAATTTAAGCATTGGTGTGCCTAGCCTGGGTCCAAACCCCCGGGTACTTTGATCCTGTTTCTTGTAGATCAGTTTGCCAACCTCAACTACCATTTGTCTGAGTTGTCCTCTAGCAAGGAAGTTGGGTGGTTCGTCCTTCATTAATTAGCATCATCTATGGGAAACTGAACGAAAAGCTAGTTCAGATTCTTACCGCTCTAGTCTAGATCTCAACATGTCTTCCCCATCTTCAAAGAACAACCAAAATGAAGGAACCTTCGCTCGGGGAAAACTCAGGTAGTTGAGCCTTCAATGGATCAGTCACCTTTCAGGAGCTAATGCAGTATGTCTGAAGCATGGACTTGTGCATGTAGTCCTGGGAGTACAACTTTGTTGTTCTCAAGCCAATGCTGCCCCATGTGCCATTACAGGCATAACCTATAACCCATAACCAAAATATCAACAAGTCGGTCACCCCGCTGGAGGATAGGCGTCGACTTATTGATGTCCCAAAGAATCCAACAAGGACCCAAACCTCCGAAGCATGGGGCACCACTTATGTCCCTAATGATGAGACTAGACAGGCAACCACCTCGTTCAGGTCGGACAACATAGCTTCAACATTGGGGTCCAAGTGGAACAAGTGTTGGAGGAACCCCAAGTGTGAGCCTGCTAGAAGCCAGCTCAGTCCTAGGGTAGAGATCCTTGTGGTCAACTAGTCAAACACTTCGATTGTGCCATAGTTCACCCGGGCTATGCCCCTAGTAGCCAAGATCCTTGATGATCCCTAGACCAAGGACTTTAAGGCCCAAACCTAGAGACTTATGACGTAACAACTGACCCGGTTGACCATGCCAACATTTTCCAAGCCATAATGCAGTTATATGAAGCAAATGAGTCAAGCCTGTGCCTCACCCAAGTTGCCTCTCCCCGGGCTCCATTGAAACTTAGGACCGGTTCGTCAATCTGTTTACGACACACTTCTCCACCTAATGGTGGTCTACCAACACTCTAAAAAGGACCTTAAAGAGTATGTGTGGAGGTTCAAACTAGAGTTACTACAAATCCAAAACTTAGACCCCACCGTATAGATGACCACAGTGATCCATGACATCCAAGACCCCCACCTAAGGTCGCTTGTGAAGAACCCCCCGAAGGACATGGGGAAGTTCCTCAAATGAGCCCAGAAGTACATGAATGTTGAGGAGACACTTTACATACATGAAGAGCTCACCAGAGCCGACAAGAGAAAGGAACATGACAACATCCGAGGCGAAAGCAGTAGCAAGCACAGTTGTAGAGACAACAAGTCATTCAAGTGCTCTAGGTCACCAAAACGTCGCTCTAGGTTGTTGACATGAAGCTCCGGAACCTCCCCATGAAATATAAGAATTACACACTGTTGAATGTGAGGAGGGGGTAGATCTTAATGGATATCAAGTTGACCAACTACTTGAAGTGGCCACCTTGCCTCAAGGGAAATGCAACTAATTAAAATTAGGATTGGTACTGCCACTTCCACGAAGAGAAGGGCACGATACTGAGAATTGCTAGAACCTAAAAGACGAGATCGAAGAGCTCATCCAATGAGGGTATCTGAAGAAATTCATCAATAAGGAGGACCAAGCCACTGGGGAACCCATAGAGAGACCAGCCCCAGCAAAATGAATAGCCACTCGCTAGGGTGATCAACATTATCACCAATAGGTTGGTAGTAGCGAGTTGCAGCTCATCAGTTGGAAAGGCATGATGCACAACCTGAGAACCAAAGAGGAGACCCCCTCAAAAGGCGGAGAACAAAGGAGGTGATTTATTTCACTAAAGACGACATGAGAGGGATTCACTACACCCATGATGGCACCCTCCTAGTGAAGTTCATCATTCACAACTATGAGGTGAAGTGCATCCTGGTGGAAAGTGGCAACTTGATGGACATCCTCTTCCTGGAAGCCTTTGAAAGGATGTAGTTGTAGAGGAAGTACCTCGCCCCTACCAATGTACCACTAGTCAGTTTCAGCGAGGAGGTCATTCAACCTCTAGGAAAGATCAGCCTATCGGTTACAGTGGGGACCGCACCGAATGGGATTTCATTCAACCATAGTTTTTTAGTTGTTGATACACCATCACCTTAAAACGCAATTATTGGCTTCCCCATCTTCCATGCACTCCAAGCCAAGGTATCCACATACCACTTGGCCATGAAATTCTCCACTGATAACGGAATTGGGGTAGTGCACAGGGACTAGTTAGAGTCCTAAAAGTGTTACATGGCGGCCTTGAAAGGCAACACAAAACTGTAGCTAGCATTTGACCTTGAACCACTCCCAAAGCTTAGCGAAGACAGAGCTCGCCTAATAGAAGATGCCATCCTAGTGTCGATCTTTGATGTTGAGCCCAAGAAGATGGTCCAAATCGGGTCTTGATTCAATGAACCTCTACGCTTCTAATATAGATGTGTTTGCTTGATCACCTGCCAACATGCCAGCTATTGACCCTTCTATTATTACCCATAGACTTAATGTAGATCCTTTGGTTAAACTTGTAAAGCAAAGGAAAAAGAACTTTGCCCTGAAGCGATGGAGGACCATGGATGAGGAGCTTGGGAAGCTCCTCAATGCCAACTTCATCAGAGAAGAAGAGTACCCAACTTCATCAAAAAGGCAAATGAGAAGTGGCGTATGTGCGTCAACTATATCGAACTAAACTGAGCTTGCCCAAAGGATAGCTTCCCTCTACCAATGATAGGCAGACTGGTAAATGCCACCTTAGGGTTTGAGCTACTGAGCTTCATGAACTCCTGTTCTGGTTAAAACCAGATCCAGATGGATCCAGCGGACCAAGAGAACACTTTTGTAACTGAAACTAGGCTTTATTGTTATAAGGTCAATCCTTTTGGCCTAAAGAATGCTAGGGCAACCTACCAACATCTTGTAAATAATTTTTTTTCGAATTTAAATGGAAATAAAGTAGAAGGTTATGTAGACGACATAGTTGCAAAAAGTATAAGTTTTGATTCTCTTACCACTGATTTAACCGATATGTTTTTGACATTTTAAGAAAATATAACATGAACCTCAACCCAAACAAGTGTGTCTTCGGTGTCACGTCGAGTAAGTTCCTCGACTGTATAGCCACCTGATGTGGCATCAAAACCAACCCTGAAACAATTAAGGAAATTTTAGATATGCAACCTCCGAAGTCCACTAAAGAAGCCCAAAGGCTAACAGGCTGAATCACCGTCCTCAGTTAGTTGATGTCAAGGTTGCTTAGATTATGAAAAACCATCAATATCCAAACTATAGTTCCATTATGTTAAATGAACCGGAATTCCTTACCTAAACATAATCGATATTGTGTTTGGTCACAAAAACCAGAAAAGGGCCATCAATTTCAAAATACAAAAACCTAAGAACTAAACATTTGCAGGAACCGACTCTTGAAAACCTCAAACAAGTCCAGAAATCTAGCGTAAACAACTTTTCCCACATCTAAGAAGCCTTGAATGCTTTTGCATAGCATTCCAATTTCCTTCACCATGCTTCTTAATGAAGTCCACCAAAATTGTATCTTTAGCTGATGTCCATGGTCCTTTCTTTAAAACCACCCCTCCACCCTTAGTTCTTCCATAGCTATTGTCATCAATAGATGGTAAATCAATCTAATCCTTTGAAAGCATACTTTCTTCGCTATCATTAGTTGATTGATTCATCTTAATATGGATTCACTTGATCCTGTAATTATTGAGAATCATCCATAATGGAGCTTAGCAACTTGAACATTACATTAGAAAGGGAAGGTGTTTATCAGTTTATCATAGTTGGAGAAAACAATAAGATATCTCAAATTCAAAACATTTAAAACAATTTGGCGGTGGAAAACACATCCATAACAATAAAGCTTCAGAAAAATAGAGGAACCATCTTGATTATTTAATCAATTCCCAAATTTAATAGAAACCTAAATTGGTAGACCCAAGAAAAGGAAAAGTAGATACTAATGATAATCCATGACAAAGAGATTAGGTTTCTCCAAAGAGATTAGGTTTCTCCAAAGAGATTAGGTTTGCTCAAAGTTGCTCGATTGATTGATGAGGAAACCATCCATATTGGCCAGAGATAGTTACAGAACAATTGATATTGGTCATAACAATTGATACAATTTGACATCATAACCATAAAAGGATATTTTGTGAATTTTAAAAAAATATAAGATAAAATACAAAAACCTCCCCTAAAGTTTCTAACAATCATAAAAACATCCCCTTTAGTTTTACTTTAATAAAAACCTCCCTAGATTTTTAAAGAATTGAAAAACACCTCCCTTTCGTCATTGACTCAAACAAAAAACGTTAAACTGGTGCATCAATTTTTTTAAATATCCATTTTACCCTTTTGTAAGTTGGTTTATATACTTTTACTTAGGGGTGGCCACGATCTGAGCCTTTCATGAACTATTTGAGCTCAACTTGTGAAAATCTCGGTTCAACTCAGTTTAAACCGAGCTTCAAGCTGAATTCAAGCATGATATATAGGCTCATTTGCTAATCGAGCCAAGCTTAAGCCTAGTGAAATTTGTCTCATAAGGCTCACGGGCCTAGTATTAAATAAATAATTTTATTATATACATACATACATATAAACATACATACATACAAACATGCATACATACATGCATACATACATACATACATACATACATACATACATACATGCATGATACATATATACATGTATATATATATATATAATAAATAAATTTATTATATATAACAATATCTTTATTGATATAGTATTTTTATTTTTCATGTATAATAGAAAATAATTTTTATAATTATTTTTTGTATATAATATTAAATAATTTTTATAATTCTTAGTTTTTTGTCTAAAAAATAAAAAAAATAATTTTATACATATAATTTTTATTTTTCAAAAAATAAACTTGTCTTATAGTCGAGATTGAGCCGAGCCGAACTCGAACTTGTGAGCTACGAGCTGAGTCAAGCTCGAGCTCGAGTTCAAGCCTGATACTATTCCTACGAGCTGAGTTTGAATAACCAAGTATTCAACTTGGCTTGGCTCGAATCCACCCCTACTTTTATTGAAATATCCTCATTTGAAAATCAACCAAAAAACTCCCTTCAACCTATTTATCCTTTTCTAATCCCTGAACTCAACTATATAAGAAATGTAGCTCTTTGATCTTTCATCCAAACTATCGGTTCAAGGAAAGAGTAATCCTTGTCATTTTCTTCCTCCTATTTCAATGTCCCTTCAAACTCCAACAACTGAAGAAGCGGCAATCGTTGTTAGGCTTCTACTCCAAGAGCAAGAAAGAGGGTTGAAATGCAGAAAAGTACTCTAAAACGTGCCAAGGATGGAAGCGCTTTCATTAGATGCTAAGTTTCATCTTTTCAATTAGTAGTTCATTTATTATTTAGTTATTTTCTTCACTTGAGATTTTTGGGTTTTTAGAATGTCTATTTGTTAAGCCTTGTGATTTGTTTCTGTGCATCTTCTTCTGTTTTTTCTCGGTTTCTAGGAGGAAGTATGCATAGTATTTTGATTCCATGCAGATCTGTTTCTAATGTCACTAAATTGTTACTAGCACTACTCAAGTGCTGGGCTTGAGGCGGCTTCTTAATTTTTACTGGTTAATGATGGGAGTTGGGTTGTTGTTGATTTGCAGTGAAGAATGTAATAAGGATGTCCCCGTGGTGCTTATCGATATGCATAGTTGTAGCCTTGATTCTAAGATCAAGATGAATTTGGGTACTTCCGTGCTTATTTGCTTTTCCCTATTAACACACTGAATTATTTGCTTATGATTTTTCTCATTTTGATGTCATACTATTAATAACATTATTGTAAATGCCTGTTTACTATACTAGGAGCAAGGAAGCTCAGAGAGGGAAGAGGAAGTGGAAGCAAAAGCTCATGGAGGCCATTTTGAGTAACCTTAATGTATGGGTTGACTGCCATCTATAAATGCCTAAACCAATTGTGATCATTGGGTTTTGTTAGTAGAATCCATTTCATAATAGCAATCCAATTTCAATTCAACATCCTCTTTTTCTCTCTCTCTCTCTCTCTCTCTTAATTTGATCTAAAAATGTTGATAGGGCATGAAAAATAAAGGAATTCACTGACCCTACCCCTGTAGGTTGTTTATCTTGCAAGGTGACATGGGCTTGTCACATAAGCATTGGTTGTGGGTGTAAGCAACCACAGGGAAAATGTTGAATGGCCTCCATTGTGGTATCCCTCCACAAAGTTTGTTTGTCCTGAAACTTGCATGCCTAAGACTCTATAGGCCTAGAAATCTATTTGGGGTGCCACTAAGAGCATTGATTTCTTGCCACTAAGAGCATTGGTGGACAAGTCGACCCATTGCAACTTTGGTAACTGGCCTAAGCTTAAAGGGATGGTGCCCTTAATCTGGTTCCTTGAAACATCAAACCTTTCTAGTTCGATCAGGTTTGAGACTGAATCTAGGATTTGACCTGAAATTCTATTGCTTGTAAAGTTCAATAGTTTCAAACTCGAACCTTCACTGAACTCTGGAATCTCACCTGTGATTTGATTGTTTAAGATGTCTACAAGCTCTAGAAATCTGATTTTGATAGCACCTAAAAGCATTGATAGTGGCCCATGGAGTTGATTTGAGTAGAGATCAATAGAGGAAAGCACATCTGGTAATGCAATCTTTGAAATGTTCGACCTCAACTAGTTGTTTGCGAGCTTAATCTTCTATAAACTTGACATGTTTGTGAAGAAATATGAAAAACCCACCTTGAAGTAAGTTGTCAGAGAGGTCAATGGAGTTCAAAGAAACCCCATTGTCCCAAGCATCGAATGTTCCTTCTTTACTTGATCGGAGTAAGCTTCAATGGTGAAAGAGTCAACGGTTGCCTTTTCTTGAGTCGATGGAATGAAGGGACATTGAAAGATAAAAAAGCTGTGTTCCTCGTACGGTTGAGTTCAGGGATTAGAAAATGATAAATAGGTTGAAGGGAGTTTTTTTGGTCAATTTTCAAATGGGGGTATTTCAGTAAAAGTATATTAACTAACTTACAAAAGGGTAAAATGGACATTTCAAAAAAACCGATGCACGAGTCTGACGTTTCTGTACGGAAGGGAGGTTCGGTCAAATTCTTTAAAAGTTTAGGGGAGGTTTTTGTATTTTATCCATAAATATATCAGTTATGTGATATCACATGTGAAAAGAGTGTGACCAAAAGTTAGCAGCAAAGGAGGTTTTAGACAATTATCAAGAAAAACTTAAGGGTAAAAGACATTATGCGATAGAGTTAGGCCCCGTTTGATGCATTTTTTTCAAGCAATTTTTTAGCTATTTACAAGCTTGATAGATTATGATTCGATATTTTCTCATTTGGTTTGCGATGGATCGATCTAGTCGCCAAAAGTCAATACAGTGAAAAGACATGAAAAGCCCAATAGGAAACACACTTTTGCATTTTTTTTATGTTCATCTTCATGTAAAAAGATACATGATAAGACATGCCTTAACCAAATGGACTATATATTCCTCAAAATCTTAATGCAAAAACTCAGTAGGTATTTTAACGGTAAGAAGTAACTAGAATATCTTCCCAAAAAGACTTTCAAAACGGCACCTTAATCAGTTTACTGAACCTGTTCATAAGGATACTTTACGTTGATGAAAAATTAAAATATTTGGAGCGTATTAATTTCGACCGAAATTTGAGATTCTTGTCCGAAATGGCCAGAATTTCGGAAATTTTTTTAACTTGCTTCCCTTCAATTGGTATAACGAATAGAGTAATGACTTTAACATTTAAAATGCAAAGATACTTGTCTTTAATCGGTAATCTTCTATTTGTCCGAAATCGCTTTTATTTAATCCTCTCCTTATCCATTTTCCACAAAATAAATTAAATATTTGAGATTTAAATGATTTCAAGTTTCGCTAGTGTAGTTACGACATATTCATCCACCTGTTCGGCTTCAAATAATGTGGGGCACCTAGACCGTTGGATTCAGCCTGAACGCTGTGATGCAGACATCAATCAAACGATAAGAGATTTCTCAACACACGTGCCTATATTTTCCTTTCGCAGAACTCAAAACACATCAGGGGCCCGGAGAGAACGTCAGAAAAGAAATTCAAAACGATAAATCTCTCTCTCTCTCTCTCTCGCCGAATTGGCCTCCAGTGGCGCTCTGGCCGCGCCGATTCGACTGTACGGAAGCAAGCAAAGGCTATATAGGACGGTTCTCCACCTCAACTCTCTATTGAAAACGGCAGATTCGTTTCTCCAGTTTTGCTGAAGCTCTTCGTTATAAGAGTTCTCTGTTCATTTCACGGAAATTATCAAAAGGTTAAGATCGTGTCCTTCTTGTTTTATTCTCCTTTTAGTCAATTACTTTTCTTCCAGCTCGTCTTTTTTTGAAGTAAATATTGCCTTGGCCTGGGTTTGTGGTTTGTGAATTCTGGTTCTATTTTGTATGATTATTGTTTCCATGATCGTGGATTTTGCTTTTCTGGCATCTAGATTTTTGGTTAACAACTCTACTTTTATGTTTCAATTCAATAATGTATGTGTATTTTTATTTGTTTTTAGCTGAATCCCAAATTTGTCTCAGTTTTTCCCTTTTACCTTTGTTATTTTCTGCTGTTCAGTTCGTTTGACTGGATTTATCGATACCGTTTTGCCCTAATTTAGCACTTGCAGAGCTCTTTTTTATTAGTTATTTTGTAATAATGGTTGATTTGCCTTGGCAATTTTTTTGTAATTTGACGAATTTTTTGGTCGCTGCGGCAACTTCAAGTGTGATTTACTTCTTTTCTCGTGCTTCTGAACAGTGGATTCTGACTGTTAATCTCCCTTTGTTGTTAGTTTTTCGCGATGCCTTACTTGTATCCGGATCTCTTACAATTTTTTATCTTCCATTTCCCCTAGCTGTGTTATTTGTCTGATTGGAAAATCAAAATTTCTTTGACAGTAACCAATTGGAAAGACAACATCTGTGGGGGTCAAATTCCAAATACACGTTTTGAGAGCTTGAGAAGCAAGAGGAGAATATTTTTTTCTTTGCGTTGTTAACCAGACGAAATGATAGGTTCATTTCTTACAAGAGGGCTTGTGTATGTTGCTCTCTGGAATCCCGTGCTTTTTCTTTTGTTTTACCTTTTGCATTATTTGCTGGAGAAGTTGTATACTTGAATATTCGGATTGTGTGTTCACAGGATGGTTTTTGGCTATGCCTATCCCGCTTACGAGTGCTTTAAAACTGTGGAGAAGAATAAACCAGAAATTGAGCAACTGCGGTTTTGGTGCCAATACTGGTTAGTGAGTTCACCTTTTCTGCATCTTTTGAGACTTTGTATGAGAGGAATGAGGTTGTATGATTAACCATTCTCTCCACCGTGTTCACTGTGCAAATTAATTCATCAGGATTAGATGCTGAAGTTCTTAATATCATGCATCTTATTGTGATTGAGCTTTTAGTGACACTACTTAGGACAAAATTCCAGAATTAACAAGTGTTTTTGTCAAATGTTAGGATTTTAGTTGCAGTCCTGACAGTCTTTGAGAGAGTGGGTGACACTTTTATTTCGTGGTAAGGAATTTTAACTCTAATATGGAGACCATATCTTTTCTGTTGTACACCTCTTTGGGTCTTTCCAGATCTTGATGGTGTTTATTTAATACTTTTTTGAAAGGGTGCCAATGTACAGTGAGGCGAAATTGGCATTCTTCATATATTTGTGGTATCCTAAAACAAAGGTATATAATCTACTTGGTTTTGGAGGATTGATGTTGTAAGTTTATTGAAACTCTGAATTGTTGCCCCTATTATTTTACTTCTGTTCTTTCAGGGAACAGCATACGTTTATGATTCTTTCTTTCGGCCATACCTTGCAAAGCATGAGAACGAAATTGATCGTAACTTGTTGGAATTGAGGGCAAGAGCTGGGGATGTTGCACTTCTGTATTGGCAAAGAGCTGCAAGTTATGGTCAGACAAGGGTTTTTGAGATTTTACAATATATTGCATCACAATCAACGGCAAGACCACGGCCTAATCAGGTACCAAATGATAAGCATAATAGCATAAATAAGCCTTTTTTATGAAGCTTCATCATAAGGTCTGCCCTACTTTGCCCTCTTTAGGTGAATTGTGAACCATTTGTTCAGGGTAAAGCAGGTTTTTAATTCCATTTCTGCTGGTAGTATCTCTCGAGTTGAAAAACAATTAACAGGGACTAATTGGAATATCCACTACACAATATCTTGAAAACTAATAATTTACAGTACCCCCACTGTTTAAAGGCCATACTTACAGGAGCTTTTCGGTCCTGAAGCAATCAAAGCACAATATTTTAGTGATCCACTGGTAAGCTGCAGGCATCATAAAGGGAAAAATAAACGTCTCACAAATCTTCAATTAATTTTTGTAGAGGCTGATGCAGTAGCAGGATGACTGTTGGTTCTAAACTTCTAATGCATCAACTACATGCATATCAATCCTATCAGCCAAAGTTGAAATCTCAATTTATGATTTATTTTGTAGATTCTCTAAGCAGATCATTATTTTCAGCTTTCCACTAAACGGTATTTTGAGTGTTTCCTCTGAAATATCAAAATCTCAGAAGTGCATAAATGCAAAACTAGTCGACCATGCTTCCATAACACATTTGCGCGTGCTTTTTATGACATTAAACGGATACAAACCAAGGAAAGTACTGGAATATTAAGGAATTAAGTGGTTTGCTCATTGATACTCAACAGAACAAAATTACAGGGCTGAAACTATGATGTGTTAACATTGCAGCAGCAGCAACAGCAGGGTGGGGCGGTTCGTCAAACTCCACCCTCTGTACCAACTGGCGAACCAGCTGTGCATGCACAGCAGCAGCAACTGCAACATAAAGTCCAGCAGCCATTATCACGAACTTCCAGTGCGTCTTCAACTGAGCAGCAACTTGAACCACAAGAAGCTAGCGCTTCTCCTGTTCCCGCAAGAGCAGCCTCTGCTGCTGCAGCTGTGCGTTCACAAACAACACTCAATGATCAGCCCGCAGTTGAAGCCACCAGCCAACCAACTCAGAAAGAAGCAGAAGAAATGCAGATTGAAGTCATTGAACAAGTTTCATCTTCAGCTAATGGAAATGTGAAATCCCCTCAACAGGAGACAGTCATGGAGGAAACCATCCGGGTGACACGTGGAAGGTTGAGGAAAACGAGAGCTGCAGCAAACCGCTAGGAAAGTACTCTCGGCTACTCTGGTTATCTTTTATCTCAGGCAATTTGTTGGTTGCAGAAGCAAATGTAAAGTAAGAAAATAGACGGGAGTAATAGGTGATGGATTGATAGATAGATGGTATTGATGATGTACATTGTTTCTCTGTACTTGTTCAATTCGTTGATTTTATCATGAGCCCTTGAACACGGCTGAGGGGGGCAAAGGAGGAGAGTCGAGTTGGTAGAGGCCGAGCGAGGGACCAACAAAACGGAATAGGATCCATCCTCCGATGATGATGAATATGGACGCATATGCAAACTTGTTGAGCCAAAACAGCACACCCTTCTCCCCCATGTACAACTCCACTGCCTTCTCAGTGATGGTCATTGATTCCCAGTCCTTTGGTGGCACAGGTGCTTTGGGTAGTCCACCGGCACTGTTGCCGCCCTGTTGTCTTGACCTTCTTCTCGATCCCCGTCGGAACCGGATCTCAACCTTTTCTGGCGGTGCAACTGCTGGTGTGACGGGTGGAGTATCGCCACCATCGCCGTTGGCACCAGTGCTACCGCTGCTACCATCTGGCCCAGCTCTCAGAGGCTGAACACGCCGGGGAGCAGTGTGCAGGAAAATTTGGGTGGTAAGGGGTTTGTTAATGAGGAAAAGCGTTGAAGGTTTTGGGTAGAGGGAAGGGAGCGCACTCGCTTCCATTCCTTTGGAACGTGGGGCAGCAGCAGCGAGGGGAATGGATGGCTAACGTTATCCATTTTATCCTCTCTCTCTCTCTCTCTCTCTCTCTCTCTCTCTGCTCTGTGCTGTTGACATTTAAGTGGGTTTGCTAAATGTCATCGTCAAGAACCGTTCAACGAGATGTTGCGATATGAACTAGGCCCACTTATCAACTCTTGATCAGACGCCCCTTTGCTTGGTGACTGGTGAGGCATGCTCGTTGAAATTAAAAGCCCATAGGCCATGGGATGTGCAACTCCTACCCCATGTATGGCTTAAAATCTTTGCTTAAACTAAGGAGAGTTCTAGCCTCTAAGGCCCCGTTTGGTTGTGCGGAATTGGAATCTTGTTTCCATTCCTGCTGGAATGGCATTCCCCCATTTGAGGGAATGGCCATTCCCTGCCCTTCACTTGGGAATGAAATTTTATTCATGCTGATTTTAATTTTTATTCTCATTCATGTCTGAACCAAACAGATTATGGGAATAGACTATTCTGATACTTATTCCTATTCCGATCCCAATTTCAATTTCAATTCCGATTCCGACTGTGAATCAAACGGACCCTAAGTTGTCTAATCGTCTTCCTTGTCCCCGCACTCATGCCAAACTTCTACCCAATAGGTAAGAGGAATAAATCAACTCAGGTTGCCACTTAATCATCACACGGCTAGGGTGTGTAACATATATATGACCGTTCTATTCCTTTTCCCTGTTGAGATAGGTATGACATTTCTACAGATCCTTGCGGTAAGAGACTAGGCATTACATATGCTAGTCAGTTTAGTCTTCAATGCTACACACACACTAAAACACAAAAGTCTAGAAATTTTCTTTTTTTTTGAATTATTATTTTTTAATTCATGTCATTTTTATACAACCAATGAAATGCCCCCTTTCCCTATAAAAGTACTTAAAATCTCTCTCTCTCTCTCTCTCTCTCTCTCACGTTCCCAATAACCTAAATAATATCATTTCCTAAAATTCTCCTAAGCTACCTCCCCCTCCCCCTACTTTCTCCTAAATTATCTATAATTCTTATTTATCTCCTAAATCATCTATAGTTCCTATTTATTTCCTACATTATCTCTAATTTAGTAGATTTTCTCTCCTAAATTATCTCTTATTCCTATTTATCCTCTCCCCCACTTTTTATTTATATGTATCTAAAGAAAGTTTTAATTAAAAAAATTAAAAATTATTTAAATATTCTAACAAAATTATATAATAACTTTAAAATTATTTACTAAAAACACAAAAAATAATTATAATATATTTAATAATATTCATACTATTCATAATTTTATATTTTTACATAATTCATCACGAAATTATGTACTAACAATATAGATTCATTCAATTTAAATGCAATTCAAATAATAAAACATTAACATTAAAAAATAAAAGATTATTTAAATATTTCAATAACTAAATATCTTAAATGACATATATTGAAAATAGCTAAATAATTATATAACAAAGTATTTAATATTATATAAAATAAATAAAATCCAAATAATGAAAACTTTGAAATATTTTGTTTATTATATATATATATATATATATATATATATATATATATATATAAACTTAATATTTTAAATAATGAAGTATTTAACATAACTAGGTTTTAAAAGTTAAAATAACGAAATTATGTAAAAATAAATAAAAAAACTTAAAAGTAGAAAAATAATTATAACATAATATCCAAATTAATAATAATTTAATATTTTACAAAATTAATAACACAATTATGTAACTAATTTCACTTATATCAATTAATAATTCTAGAAAATAACTTTCAAAAATAGTAATATTTATTAATAATAATTTTAAAATCTTAATACATACTTATTTTTTTATAAGTAATAACGTGATTTATTAAGAATGATTAATATGAGCCAACAAAAATTACATAATAGAGATCCCAAAGAGAGGCACGGGGTACTGCATCAAAAAACAACGCAAAATTACAACTTAGCCTAGAACAATTGATCCATGTGAACCCCTTGCTTGGCAAGAAGATCTGTCATCCCATTAGTTGATCTCCTTTCCCACTGAACTCTAATTGTTAATTTGGATGTTAGCCACTTAAATTTTCTCATCACCCCTATATTTATTATATATTTATATATACTAAACAATACATTTTTGTGATAAATACATTTTCGATAATTATGTAAAAATCTATTTTTGTTTTTTTTTATTTAACAAAAAAATTAATAATTATTGGAGATTAAACTACTATTTAACTTTTTAAATTTAATTTATTGTACTTATTGTATGGTCGTTATAATTTATTGGTTAATATTAGAGATTAAACTATTATTTGAGATTACACTATTTATTGGCTAATTTAATATATTTTTTAGTATTTATTGTATTTTTGTAGTTATAGTATTTTTATTAGTTATATGTTGTATTTTCATTATCAATATATTTTCAATAATTGTACATTTTTGCTATAAATTTTCAATAATTCTTGGAGATTAAATTATTATTATTTATTAGAGATTAGACTATTAATTTAGTTGAAATTAGGAATGTTCACAGGTTGGTTCAGTTCAATTGTAGGCATTTTGTCCAACCAAATCGACCTAGTCAGGTTGGGAAGTTGGCCACCCGAAAACGACTAACCATTAGTGAAAACTAGCCAACTCAGGTTGTATTGGTTTGGGTCGATTTTCGGTTGGGTAGTCGATTCAAAAACTTTAAACTAAAACTAGTAAATTTAAATTAAAAAACACAATGGCATTATTAAAAATAAATTTAAAACTTAAATTTATGATATATAATATTTTAGACTAAAAAATGTGGTAATTTTTCCACTTTCATGTAATAAAAATTTATATTAAATATATATATATATATATGGTTGAGTCATTCCATTTTGATCGATTTACAAATGGCTAAAGTGAAATTGATCCAACCTAGTCGGTTGGGAAATTGTTGAACCAAAGCCAATCAGAAATACTAGAAAACCGACCAATTCAGATCAAGTTGGTTGGGTTCATCAATTTGATAAACAACCTTAGCTGAAATTAATTATTATTTTTGTATTGTAAAAAAAATTTAAAAGTAGTATATAAAATATAAATAATTATTAATTATTTAAAAAGTTAAAAATATAAAACAATTATATACTTTTATGTGTTTCTATTATTTAGCTCTCATTTAATAAATCTTGTGCATGGCACGGGTCCCCGCTAGTATTCACTATACTCTACTAGTAATTGTGCATGTACTTTGCACGTGGAAATTTTTTATGGTTATGATTTGGGATACAATTTGGGTTGGTTGGGTCGAGTTGAAGGTCAACTCAGACCTAACCCTAAAGGTGAAAACCTTGGGCTCTGACCTAGTCCAACCCGATGTTAAGCCTAAGTTTATCAACCAGACCCAACCTGAGCTTAACCCAAAAACAACTTAGGTTGGGTTTAGGCTTGGGCTCAGGCTGGACTGGGTCGGATTAGTTAGGCATGGGTTGCTTGGTCAGGTTTGAAGGGATTCATATACATATTTTTACATATTCATCTTTTAGTGGGC
Organism: Nelumbo lutea; assembly: GCF_056320005.1. Classification (NCBI taxonomy): domain Eukaryota; kingdom Viridiplantae; phylum Streptophyta; class Magnoliopsida; order Proteales; family Nelumbonaceae; genus Nelumbo; species Nelumbo lutea. Next base: position 55,607,199 of record NC_142689.1, on the reverse strand, counting down.
TTTATGATTCAATTTAAGAGTAGAATTAATTGAAAATATGTGCAAATTTCATTTACAAAGGTATGCTTACTTTATACATATACTGATCTACACACACACACACATGTATGGGTTGGGCTCGGGCTACCCAAGGCCTTAACCGAAGCCCAACCCAATTTTAAGTCAAGCCTGAGTTCTCTGGTCCAGGCCCAACCTGTAGCCCAAAAACGCAAGCCCACTCCTTGCAAAAGCTCAGGTTGGGTTAGATCTGCCTAAGTTGCACCCCTAATTAATGATGATAGTAAATACTATGTTTTCCAAAATTTTCTACTTTTTTTTATATTTCTATGTCTATAAAAATTATTCTTACTTGCCACACTTATTTTTGTTTAATAAGATGAATATATGATATTAAAGAAGTGCCCAAATGTTTTTTACATTTTTTGTATTTTTTATATTTTTGTGTATTTTCATATTTTTAAATTCTATTATTATTTTAACTAACATCAAGGGTTAACACATTTCATTGACTCATGGCCAAATAGGAAAACTCCATTTTGAGTTGGTTTTAAATTTGTATGTTATTTCTATCATCAATAAAAACAATTATTATGCTACACTTATTTTTTATTTTATATGATTAATTAATATAGGATTCAATGAAAGAATGGGAGTTAGCACCCTAAATATAAGACTTAGTGAGAGGGAATTAAATAAGGAGAAAATTACATTTTGTAACCTTACAATTAGAGAGGGACCACATTCAAAAATTGGGGTATTCTATTCAAGAATAAGATTCAATAAATGTTAATGAGAGCTAATGCCTTAAATATAAGACTTAATGAGAGGTATTTGAATGGGGTTATTTATAGACATTTTTAGCCCTACAACTAGAGAGACCAAATTCAAAAATTGGGGTATTTTAGTCAAACAAAAGTCCTACACTCTTGTTCACATTCTTATAATGGTACGGATACATTACTCTTAATGACCAAATAAAAAAAGGCTCATTTTTGTTGAACTACTTGAGTATTAAGACTATGGTTTAAGCCTTTAAGGTAATATTGGATGGTACAAACCAAAAGCTGACCCATTTTTTATAATTTAATATCACTGTTTCTTTTTTTTTTTTTTTAATTCTCACTCACACCACCCACTCGCATGAAATGACCCTATTAACTCCCCTAATAACAATTCCAACCCCATTAACTCCTACCTTTTAAGTCTGCTATTAAATTTAAAAGCCTCATCTATTAAAAATATGATATAAACTTGTAAAGAAAATATCTCCTTTAGCTTTTAACATTTTAAGCACTTTGATATGCTTTCCCTTATCACTACTATATCATGCAAAAAAGAAAGAAAAATATTTAAATGAAAATGAAAATTAATATTTTTAGGCATTGAGATTAATCAAACCTTGATTAAGACAACAATCTCTAATGCTCAAGTGATGCGAGTTCCATTATCCACTATAATTGCAACTAATTTGCAATTGTGACAACCATGGACTTATGGCTCTTGATAAAGTTGCCCATTTCAACCTATTGTTAGACTATCTTTTAGTTTTTTTTTTTTTTTTTTTTTTTAAGAAAGACTGAAAGAGGTCTATCCAAGGGGACTAAAAACCCATGGGAATCGAAAAATAAAGGTCCAAAAGCCCAACGGGAGCATGGGTTCATGTTACCAAGCAGGTCCAAAAAAATGCAAAGAGAATAGAAGGATAATTTTAAGAGATATGATAGATATCGATGAGGGACGATTTGGCCCGACCTAGTAAGCAATGGACACGTGGACACAATCTATTTACTACACACAACTTAGCATCCTCGACCACCTGGCAGGTTGACTTAGCCTCCCCGGCCACCTCGATAGGTCAGGTAAACACCCCCGGCCACCTCGGAAGGCCAGATCAACATCTTCGGTTGTCTAGGTAGGTCGGATTACCTCGGGTGCTTCAATCACCTCGGATAGCACCGAAGCCCTGGTATCTTGGGATGGCCAAGCTTTCCAGAGTGACACATGGAAGATATCTAGAAGCCTAACAGTTGTCTCTGGGCATTTCGGAATCACGTCGTGTAACCGAAAGCATTTACTTTATCCCATCCGAATCGGATGGAAATGGTAATCCTCATTAGTTAGCAAGATTTCCACCTTCTAGAAATGGATCTCTACAGCTTGGGTCGAAAATCCCAAGAGCATTCCACGAAACATACAGTAAACCAACTATATAAAGGCATCAACCCCTAAAACCCAGGTACGTGCGATTATTTGTTCTCTAGCCTACTAGTACACAATTTTATAGCTCGCCACTCACATTACTAACTTAAGCATCGAAAAGACCTCGTCAAGTTAGCCACCCCAGGTTCTCTGATCCATTTGTCTTGTAGTTTGATTAGTCAGCTGGACAACCAGCGTTCGAGTTGTACTCCAGCTACGAGCCTCCAAATCGTGCGACATCAATTGGCGCCAATTGTGAGAAACATTACACAAAAGCTAAGTTCCTATTCTTTCATTTTTTACAGTACTCAATGGCATCATCGAGCAACACCAGTAAGGGCATTGATATGGGTGTTACTGGGGGCATGACCACACTATTGTTCACCCTGAAGGCCTTCGGTGACTATCGGCCAGATTACCATTCCCCTGACCATCCCGAGGGTTCAGACACGCTAGGCATAGACTTTCACTACCCAGTTGCTATACGCCCCCTTACCCTAGGTGGATACCACCTTTTCTGTCCCGGAGCCCTCCGTACTCCCTCCTGGGGTCGAGCACCAGCAGTTTGATGAGCTTGTCCAGAGTGTCCAAGTCATGCAACTTCAGATGCAGCAAATGCATCAGTACCAGCAATAACAGTAGTATTACCTCTACCAATAGTATCAACAGTAGTTTCCACCACTGCCAAACCAAAATCAGAATCAGAACCAGCATCAGCAAAATGTGCATCGATCTCTTCCCTGGGGCACAAAGATAGCATAGGTCCTAGCCCCTCCCTGGGTTCGGACCCCACCTCGAGATAGAGTCGAAGGTCAATGCACACCCCTACCTTCTCAGGTGGCAAGTTAGAAAGATTGGCCCGAGAACAGCCGCCACACCAGGACCGACTCGCAACAGCATTCGTGATGTGAGAACTGACCCCCAAGTCAGTAACTGCCCGCTCGGGGCAAGAGGTACGAACTCACACCGAGACCCCTATGTACCTCTTAGTGGCCAGCACATAGTTTGCGTCCAAGAAGATGCAAGAAATAGGAACCAACTCTCGCCTCGAGATAGTGTTCTGGAACGAGAGCGCACCAGAGTGAGGTGCCAGACAATACCAAGGTAAATAGCACCAATGTCGAATACCCGAGCTAGGTGGCCAACCTTGTGCTGGTGAAGAAGGCCAATGGAAAGTGGCGCATGTGCGTTGACTACACCGACCTCAATAGAGCCTGCCCAAAGGACTGCTTCCCCCTTCCTATAATAGACCGCCTGGTAGACGTGATCTTGGGGCACGAGTTGCTGAGCTTCATGGACACTTACTCTGGCTATAACCAGATTAGGATGGACTTAGCCGACCAGGAAAAAATGGCATTTGTAACCGAACTATGACTCTACTGCTATAAAGTAATGCCCTTCGGACTGAAAAACACTAGAGCAACCTTCCAACATCTTGTAAACAAAGTGTTTGAACCATTGATTGGTAATAAAGTTGAATGCTATGTTGATGACAATGGTCGTGAAGACCCAACTTTCAAACTTTTTAGTTGATGATTTGAACTGTGTTTTTCAAATTCTAAGGAAATTTAACATGAAGCTCAACTCGAACAAGTGTGTTTTCAGGGTCACATCGGGTAAATTCCTTGGCTATATAGTGAACCGACGTGGCATCGAAGCTAACCCAGACAAAATAAAGGCCATATTGGACATGAAACCGCCTCAAAATAATAAAAGAAGTTCAAAGGTTAACTGGCTAGGTAGCTGCCCTAAACCGATTCATGTCGAGGTCGACAGGGCGGTGCTTACCCTTTTTTAAGGCAGTTAAAAAGAATGAAAACTTTGAGTAGACCGAAGAGTGCCAATTCATTTTGAATGAGCTAAAAAAATACCTAAGTACCACATCGGTTCTAACCTGACCTAAAGAAGGAGACGGAATGAAGGTATAACTCTTTGCAAGCGACAAGGTAGTTAGCTCAGTACTAATTAGAGAAGTAGACTGAACCCAACGACCCATCCACTATGTAAGCAAGGTTTTGCAAGCAGCCAAGACCAGATATCCCGACATCAAGAAGTTGGCCTATGCACTGGTAGTAGCAACTCGGAAACTGCGCCCATTCTTCCAAGCCCACATGATTGTTGTCCTTACGAACAAACCCTTGAGGCATGTTCTACTGAAGCCCGAGGTGTTAGGCAGGTTGATGAACTGGGCCGTCGAATTGAACAAATACGACATCCACTTCAAGTCATGCCCAGCAATCAAAGCTCAAGTCTTGGTAGATTTCATGGTGGAATGCACGTTCAGCATGCCGTCAACCAGTACGGCACTGGTCCAAGTCAGAGAAGGCCCGACCTGGGACAAAGAGCCCTAGATCCTCCATATAAATGCTTCGTCTAATAAGCGAGGAAGTGGTGCTGGACTCATACTATATGGTCCAAGCAAAGTGAAGCTGGAGTATGCTCTCCGGTTCGAATTCGAGGCATCGAACAATGAGGCAGAGTATGAGGCACTAATAGCTAAGCTGAATTTAGCGAAGGAGATCAGCGCAAAACACATCATAGTATGTAGCGACTCCCAATTAGTTGTAAACCATGTGAACAACGAGTACAAGGCATGAGACTTGACCATGATAGCTTATTTGGATAAAGTAAGGGAACTCTTACTGAATTTCCTCTCCTGGTTTATCCAACAAATACCGAGGTCAAAGAATGCTGAGGCTGCCGAATTATCACGGTTGGCAAGTACGAGTGACAACATCATGAGAATGGTATACATAGAAGACCCACCTCGGCCCAACATTCTCAAAGAGGTCGCTCCCGTGTTGCCAGCAGAACCAAGCTGGGTTGACTTGTTTGTTGATTATCTGCTCTACGAGACCCTACCAGAAAACCGTAACACAACTCGAAGGGTAGAGCGTCAGTCAGCTCAATACATTACTATCGATGGACGATTGTATAGAAGATCCTTTACACTCCTCTACTTACGTTGCTTGCGGCCTTCAAAAGCAGACCAGGTACTCTAAGGCAAGGATATTATTGGCCCACCATGAAAGTAGATGCACTCGAGCACGTCAAGAAATGTGACAAATTCCAAAGGCACACCAACATCCTCCATCAACCTACTACCGACTTGAAGTATCTCACTAGCCCAAGGCCTTTTGCTCAATGGGGGATAGATATTCTTGGTCTATTCCCACTGGCAACCGGGCAGAGGAGAATTTTAGTCATGGTAGTGGACTATTTTGCGAAGTGGGTGGAATCCGAGTAGTTGGTCACAATCATATCCCGAAACGTGCAAAACTTTTTCTGGAAAAACATAGTTTGTCATTTTGGACTACCCAAGGTGCTAATATCAGACAATGGGAAGCAGTTCGAAGATATCAAGTTTCAGAACTAGTGTACCGAGATGGGGATTTAGCAGAATTTCACTTAAGTGGCACACATTCAGGTGAACGGATAGGCTGAAGTGACGAATAGGGCGATCCTCCATGGACTAAAAGCTTGCTTGGCGTGAGCTAAAGGTTTGTGGATGGGCGAGCTGCCCAACGTCCTTTGGGCCTACAGAACACCTATCAAGACCGCAACAAAAGAGATGCCATTCAATTTGACGTATGGAACGGAGGCCATGATTCCAGTTGAGATTGAAGTACCGACCCTGCGGTTTGAGGCATACGGCGAAGAAGCTAACAACGATAAACTAAGGAACAACCTTGACCTAATCAAGGGGATACATGACCTAGCCTATATCCGGACTATGGCCTACCAATAGCGGGTAGCTCGGTACTACAATGCCTCGTGTCAAGAGACGCTAGTTCCGAGTTGGCAACTTAGTACTCTGGAAGGTAATGGTACCTGAGCCCAATGTAGGCAAGCTCAATCCGAACTAGGAAGGTCCGCACAGGATGAGATGAGTTTTCAGCAAAGGTATGTACGAGCTCGAGATGATGGAAGGGAAGCAAATACCCCACACTTGGAACATTAACAACTTGAGGAGGTACTACATATGAGCCAGTGAGCCACAAAAAAAAACTTTTAAGTCCAGAAGACCACTGAGCTGGTCAAGGCATGCACATGAGAGTGGACTATGAGTCGCTCCCAGAGCCTAAGGGCTAAGGTGCCTAGCTGATAAAAGATCTCGACACTATATGAAACCCAATCACCTCCTCAACATGGGCAACATAAGGCCTAATCACCTCTTCCGCATAGGCAAAACCAAATATTTCGAGTTCAGCCACATCAGTATGCAGATAGGTCAGGAACATGCCCTATAGTGTTTGCGCACCTCGGCACATACCAACTTTGGATTATTTCTACTTATGCCTAGCTCACCAGCTTGACACCTTGGGATAATCTACACTTAGAAGAACAAAAAGTGCTTCATTACTTCGTTGCAAAAAGGATGGTTCTAATACATTAATAAAAGGGGGGAAAGAGAAATCTACTAAACCGAGCTCGGAGGCTCGGTACATGGTATATGTACAAAAGAGGTCCAAGAAAAGAGGCAATAAGTCCGTTGCCCTGGGGCTCCTCGCTCCCACCTTCAGCACACTCGACAAATTTGGGTGGCTCAATCTCCATGGTGTCCTCGACGGCAGCAACCTCATTGGTCCCTACGACCTCGTCGACTACCATCAACCCCACTCTCCCCTCACCAAGGTCATCGTCGCTAATTTATTTCGAGTCTGGTTCCTGCTCGGCCTCCATTGCCATGGCATTAGTGACTCTAATAGTGGTGATGGCACAAAGGTCAAGGTCGGGGAACTCACGCCTGGTCATCCACCAGCATAGCTTGAAGCCCATTCTATAAGCACCAGTATCAATCTCCATCTTCAGCTCCCGAAACTTCGCTAGACTCTAGAACTCAGCAACAACGACCTCCTTAGCTTTCTCTATTTCCTCGTCAACGGCGGCCTCACGCTCTTTCATGGTCTTCTTCAGCTCGTTGGCTTCCTTCATCATATGCTCAAGCAAATCCTTTTGGGCCCGCACGTCATTCTAAAGCTTATGGATGTGGCCGCAGGCCTTCGACAATTCGACCTGGGCAGAGAAGGCCCTTTGGTCAGCTTCTTCATCCATCACCTTGGTAGCTCGGGCTTCCTGCTGATGTAGCTCAGATTGTTGGGCGGGGGAGTGTAGTATAGAATTCACCTACAAAGATGAGAATTAGGCCATGTATTGAAGACCAAAGCACCTAAAAGAGTCCAAATCGGAGACATACCACCATGCAATTGCTCGCACCCCATGACAACAATTACTCGATAGGTAGCCCGGAAAACTTCTAGACTTTGGGAGGGAAGACCGCATCCTTGCTCTTCATAAGGCTGGTTCGAATATTCAAGATGCTTGAGGCCCTCACTAGAGGAGCCAACCCCGAGGGTAGTGACTTGGCGTACTGGAGACCGGACTGCTTCGGGAACCCAGGATTTCTTGGCACGTTTTGCCGGCCTGGATGTCTTTTTTGGAGGTCCAAAGGAGGACGCATTCCTATAGATGATTTACACTCCTAAACAAGGACTTCTTCGGCCGAGCTAGAGTCTGTAGGGCTCACTGACGGATTGTCAAAGCCCTCAAAATTAATACTTGTCCCATAATAAAATATTTACAGTAAAAGTGGTTCTAGGTCGAATCCCATAGGGAGCAAATCAATACTCTCTTAGTCGAATGGGTAAAGTAATTGAGTGAGAGAATTTAAATACTGAAATTAAAAGAAAAGAAAATAAATAGCAACCTAAACAAGAGAAAATCAGTCTTACTGAATTCTGGTTCAAGGGTTCGGGTTGAATCGATTGGCCATCGATCCTAGGTACATTTCAGCATTCTTGCAATTCAAGCATTTAACCTTAGATTTATTAGGATAGCCATAATAAACCTTGTGTTTTCCAAATTCAATTGACCAAACCAGCATTCGATCAACACTTATCACCACTCAACTGGGTACGATAGCGTCCATATTAAATAGTGATAGCATTAAGATTTGTGAAAACAGTTAAACCAAAATAACAATAATTGAGATAGCTGCAATTATTGAATCTTGTTTCATCGATTCCTTTAGGTTGAACCATGTTAAAACATTGGTCAAAGGATGTCACGAACAATTGACCCAAAAAGAAATCAACTTAATTGCTACTTGCACCATTATTCGTGACAATTACGGATCACCGAAATCATGGATAGCAGTAGGAAAATGAACATTAATTCAGTTTGTCAAACTAATTAACATCAACATCCAATAAAAATATGCACAAGAATCAATGAATACTTGAATTAGAAAGCAAGAAAATAAAGTAACTACAGAACCTCACAATGACACAATCGAACCTCCCCCCTTGAACCAGAAAAAAAAGCTTACTGCTTATGATCTGCGCAATCTCCATGCTTTTCTTCTCCATAGCTGAACTGCCTTCTTGAGCTTCTTGGTCTTCTTGATGATCTCTTGGATCTGAGAGAGTAATGCTAGAGCTGGTTTGCCCCCCTCTTTATATAGCCAAAGGAGAGGGTTGTTCTCCAAGTCCTTCTAGGAGATCATCTTACCTTTAGGGAGTCTTGATCTTCTTTGAACTAATCCTATCCTATCTCTTATCTAAAGATCTAATCTCAATCTTCTTATCTCTTTAAGATTACATTCAAGACTTTAGATCTGATAAGACTCTCTTTTTGGAGATTACATTCGAGATTTGGACTCTTGACTCTTGAATTCAATTTGGGCTGCTTCAAGGTACTTCTGTGAGTTGTGCTTAAGTTGTGAAATGGGCCTGGTTGTGAACTTGCTCCGACTTTGGGCTCATTTTCGTACCCGATGTGTGCCAAATCTATCAAAACCCAAACATGGGCCTTCATTTCAAATTTCTAATGCTTCTTGAATTGTCCAATTCGGAATCCGGAATTGAGAGTTAGGCCCAGATTACTGACTGTCACCGAAACTGTGCAAAATCACCCGATTTGCCCTGTTTTCTTCCAATTGTCTTCTTTATTGCCCTGAATCGAAATACAAGAGTAATGAGTTCATTTAAGTGCTAAAGTGATTTAAAAAGATGAAAATTCGGGAACAAAAATAGGGTTCTTTTCAGTCTCATCACTCACCGAGGTGGTTACCTCTATAGCACCGACCTCGTGCTCCTGAGCCAAGGTGGTCACCTTGGCTGGATTGGACTCATCCTTGCTAGCCGAGGTGGTTTCCCAGGTTTGGGCGGACTAGCTATTACTAAGTAAAAATCTATCACTCATGCTGGAACAAAGAAACGAATTAGAGCAAAGAGAGCTTACCCGGAAAAAAAGGAAAAGCAACTTCGGGCACAAGGGTAGACACCACTGACCTGGACACCAAAGCGCGAGTTCCAAACACGACAACTCCAAAGCAAGGCAACAAAATGGGACCCCAAGGCCCCTATTTATATCCAAGATAACCAATCTCAGATGGTCCAGATCTAAAGCATCCAACGGTCCTCGTTCAAACCGGTCACGCGCTCCTTGAGATGAAAACAATTGAGCGTGTATTTTGACATCCACGGAGTTTTGGAATCAACGTGACGTTCGTGCATTCCTAATACGCGATCTGGGTATGCGGTCGAACCAGGCGGATTGCTGACGACGGACCACTGAGTTGGGTACTAACCTAGAAGAAGCCAGGCCAAATTGACCTAGCCTCGTCGTGACCTCCCTGCAGCAGGTTAGGACCCTTGGCGCAGGGAGTGGAGGGAAATTGATGAGGGGTGATTTGGCCCAACCTAGTAAGCAGCAGACATGTGGACACAACCTAGTGAATAGACGTACGACTCAGCATCCTCGACGACCACCTAGCAAGTTGACTCAGCCTCCCTGGCCACCTCGACAGGTCGGTCAACACCCCAGCCACCTCGGCAAGTCGGGTCAACATCTTCGGTTGTCTAGGCAGGTCAGATTACCTTGGGTGCTTTAATCACCTAGGATAGCACCAAAGCCCAGGTATCTCGGGATGACCAAGCTTGCCAAAGTGACACATGGAAGATATCTAGAAGCCTAACAACGGTCTCCGGGCCTTTTAGGATCACGTTGTGTAACTGTAAGCATTTACTTTATCCCGTCTGAATCGAAGGGAAACGGTAATCCTCGTCAATTAGCGGGATTTCCACCTTCTAGAAACGAATCTCTACGGCTCGGGCCGAAAATCCCAGGAGCGTTCCGCGAGACATACGGTAGCCTAGCTATATAAGGGCATCAACCCCTAAGACCCAGGTACGCGTGATTATCTGCCCTCTAGCCTAATAGTACACAAATTTCTAGCTCGCCACTCACATTACTAACTTAAGCATCGGAGCGACCTCGCTGGGTTAGCCACCCTTAGTTCTCTGATCCATTTGTCTTGTAGTTTGATCAGTCAGCTAGACAACCAGCATTCGAGTTGTACTCCAGCTAGGGCCCTCTAGATTGCACACCATCAGATATGTTAGGAAACTTAAATAAATAAGTCGTATACATATAAGAAGCAAATACTTTAGTGGTTTATGTTAAGTGTGAACCATCAAAACACAAGTAATAATCGTTAACAAGCAAAAACGATAGAAAAAATGAGCATTTCTAATTTAAGTAAATAGAATATGAGTTAATATTCATAAATATATAAATTTTAATAATAAACTTTTGTAACATTTATCGACAAACATACAATAGGAAGAGAAAATTAGAAGTTTAGATTAAAAATTCATGCAACTATGACAAGTTGAAACATGGTGTAGGTGGTGAATTTATCGTCTTTCAACCTATGGACCAAGGTTCATATTTTTTTTTTTTTTTTTGAAATGCTAGGTTTAGATCTTCTCACTTGTAATGCTTGTACCAAAAAGTTATAGATTATAGTAAGGATAAAAGACTTAAAGACACCCTAAGTTTTTTTAGGGGGTCTTAAAGATAGTTTCTAATTGTTTTACCATTTATATTCTTTTAAATTTTCAAAAAGAATCAAAGAGATGATAGATCCCAACAAGAGATGGTAAGAGAAGCTTTAAAATAGATCTTGAAAATTGATTGATGAGACATGCCCATTTAATTTTTTATTCAATAATAGATGTTTCACTTTGTTATAAAAACACTACTATAGTGCTATGCTCTCCTTATCCTCCCACCTCTCCCACTCTGATGTTAATCTCTATCAATCGAGCTACAGTTGAATAGTTTGGGCTCAAGGTTGACTAGGCTTGGTTTGAGTTCAATTCTAATCAAAATTGATTCTCAAGGTAACTCTGATTAGTTATTATGCAATGTTTGAACCTTGATTCTATGAAATGAAATTTGGCACATCCCTTTCCTCAAGGATAATAAAATATAATCAACCTCTAAATCTCACATCAAATCTACGACAATTAACCATAAAAATACCAAGTTTCCATTTCAACAACTTTGGACGAATAAAAATAGACAACTAAGATTAACAAATTCTTCTCTTATATTTGATCTTTTCACTTGACTTCTTATATTAATCCATGTCCATACACCAAATTTCATTTAAAAATTCTCTTGTTTAACCATTCGATCAACAAAGATTCCAATTTGACATTTATGATTAAAGCACACAAGAAGTTATAGTCCAAGAAACCAAACACCTCTCATTAAGACAAAATCCCCAAAATAACCCATCCATTCAATTTCATCCTTACATTCCTTCATTTCCTTCCTAAACAAGTAAGGTTATGTTTCAAATATTCTTATTAACTGAGGAACTATAAGCTAAAACCTTAGTTTGAAGCAAATCATTTAGTCCACCTTTCTGATAAAAAAAAAAATTGTCTCTTCCATCACATTCAAGACATTCAAAAATATTTACCCACCCAATTTCATCCCGAAATTCTCTCATTTGACTCATCGTCAAGCCAAGGTTTTATTTTAGCAAATCTTATTGATTAGAGCATGTTAAGCCATAAATCTTTATCATCCAAGATTTATTCAACTAATCAACCCTCACCACCATGATTAGAGACCTAAAAAAACCCTAGTACATTAAGTTTCATCACCTAATTTCTTCATTTGACCATTAGACAAACAAGATTTTGTTTCAAGCATTATTATTGGTTGATGAGCCATAAGCTAAAAATCTTGATCTGAACCAAATCTTTCAATCCATATCTCCAATCAAAGATTTACCTCCTCCATCAGATTTAGGACATTTAAAATGTCTACCCACCAAATTTCATTCTAAAATTCCCTCGTTTGACCTATCGTTAAGCCAAGATTTTGTCTTAGCAAATTATATTAATTAGAGCATGTCAAGCCATAGATATCCATCATCCAAGCTTTTATTGGACCAATCAGACCACATCACCATCTTTAATTAGAGCATGTCTTAGAAAATTATATTAATTAGAGCATGTCTTAGCAAATTATATTAATAAATCAATTTTCACTACCCAATTCACATGTTTAATTGTTAAAGAAAAAAATTATGTTTCAACACACCAGATTAAATCACCCCTCTATCTGTCTCAACCTAAGACCTCAAGAGAGTGGGGGCTGATTCATACCTTTACTTAAACCCAATGGCCCATTAGACAGTTTTGAAAAATAACCCCATTGGGCATGAGAAACCCTAGAAAAAATCTTAGAAATCTTGGTTTGATTGATTAACCCTTGGAGATCTTTTGGAAAAGCCTATTAAATTGAATTTTTTAATCTTCTTACATGTTTAGGCTTTTTTGAAACCCTATGACACTTGGTGGACAAGTTTTAGACATTTCCAACTTTCCCTCTCTATAAATAAGATAGAAACTGAGCGCTAGAAGTAACTTTTAAGAAGAAAGAAATGAAAGAGATAACCCCCATTCGAATCCCCAACCATTTTTAACAAGAACTTAAGAAAAATTCAAAGTATATAGTTAAAACTTGCCAAAATCAGCCCACTTCTCTTTGTATTCATATTCTTACTTAAAAAAAAAGAGTAGAAAACTTTCAAGTATTCATTCTTTTGCATAAGGAGCTACAAACCTTTCTCTTGGTCCAAATGTTAAAAACACCATTCCCAGGCTCTAGAATAGTTTTTGTCAAGCTCAATCAAGGATATGTTAAAAAGCTAAGTCTCTTAACCTATATTGGTTTTTTTAGTTAATTCTTGTTTATTTGGTTTGTTTTTTATAACATATCTAGGTAGTTTAAGTTTTGGTTGATTGACACTCCAAGTCTTTGGAAATTTCTCTTCAAGCTTCTTGCAATTTTGGCATTAGAGGGAGAGAAGTGATGATTTTAAGGAAATTAGCACATAATTCCTGGTAACATCCCCTCATAACCAAGATTAAAATATGTTGGAAGGGATTTTTTTACAAGATTTTAGAATTACATCTTATTAAATTGAAGTTTGTGAAGTTTAATCCTAAACAACTTCCATATTGGGTTGTTACAACAGCTTGGAGAGATGGGTGCTTAATAGCTTCCCTATCCTAATCCATTTGAATCCACAAACTCTTGGTTGAGTGTCTTTCTCATGGATAAATGGAGTCACTATTTTTCAAAGTTTATAGAGGATCCATTTCCTCTAAAAAATGGGTGGCGAGTCTTTGTTTTGAGCTAGCCACCAACTTTTTGGAGCTCACAATATTTGATGTTGTTTGAGCCAAGGTGGATAAGCAGCAAATGAAGTGTCCCAATGAATTGAACGAGTTAAGATGGATCCAACTATCTACATACATAGAGGGTAAGAGGCCTTGAGGTGGTTACTTGGGGAGGAGCACTCTGATGCTCAAGTCAATAAAGAGAATGAAGAGGTCGACTAGGCCAAACTAGTTGTGACAAGCTAGTCATAGACAAACAAGCTAAAGAGCTTACAAAAGCTAGTGAGCTAGAGGAATTTGGTAGCCAAAAGTGTGTGTGTGTATGTGTGTGTGTGTGTGTGTCTTCACCTTGGGTGGTATGCCCTTTTATAGGCATCATAGAACCATTGTGCTCCTCATTTATGGAACACATGTAATGTTCAGAGGTTGCCCTCAACCGAGGCTGCAGGGGTGTGCTCCATATGTATCACACAAGAGGCATGATGAAGGGTTTGTAGACATAAGAGGCATCACATGTCCCCTTTGTTTGAGATTTACAATGTACACCACCATTAGCTCATCAACCGTATGGGCAGGTGCCGCCTCGTTGGTCCTTGGATCGTCTAGGCTCTAGGGTACATGGCAATCCTCGACTCAGTTACTTGTAGTCTTCCAACTGGTCCATGTTGTGATCCAACCCTTATATGACTTTTGACAACATCACTTGCCCCTACTCCTAAGAACGAGGAAGATGAGCTATTTCTTGAATCGGTTGAGGAAATACTTAGTCATTATTGGGTCAGGTTGACTGGTCTCATGCTTTCATAACAACTATCTAAGAGGTTCATCGATGTGTATGAGGATGTCATATCTTTGGAAGTAGGGACAAAATTTATGTGCCATGGTCACAAGGGCTAAAGCTCTTTTCTCTAGGTTTAGGTATCTAGTCTTTGCATCCTATGGTACATTGATAGTGTAGTAGATGGGCTTCTATATGTTGTTCTCTTCCTTGACAAGGACAGAGTTGACAGCCTCGTCTCCAGCTAAGAGATACATGAGCAGTCAAGCACTAGAGCTCAACTTGGTCAGCAAGGGAGGCAAGCACAAGTACTACTTTGATTGTTAGAAGTCTTATTCACACTTTTCGGTCCACTAGAAACTCTTCACCTTCTTAAGAGCTTTGAAGAAAGACAGGCATTGCTCAATGGGCTTAGACATGAACTTATTGAATGTTGCAATTCGACCTGTGAGTTATTGCATATTCTTGATAGACTAAGGAGATAGCTTGTCCAGGACGGCTCAAATTTTTTTTTTCGGGTTAATTTCACTCCCTCTTTGAGTCACCATGAATCCCAAGAATATACCTGAACTCATGCCAATGGCATACTTGGTCGGATTTAACTTCATCTAATATTGTTGGAGGACACTGAAGACTTCTTCTAGGTTGCTGCTTGGCTTTGAGACTCTTCACTAGCATGTCATCTACATAAGTGTCGACGTTGTGGGGTAAAATCGATACAGATTCTTCACTTTTCATTAGCTTTTTTCACCACCATCCTGATATCTTGGTAGTCAACCTCTTGTATTAAATCTTCTTCAATAAGTTTGTCAACCTACACATTTATTATCTATACTTTCTTAGGAAAATCTCCTCTTTTTCTACCATACGAGTTGGTAATACAGATTGACACTAAGTTAATGGGTTATGATCTAGGGTTGCATTTGTTGCACTTTGAAGGTTGTTTATTGCATCAGTATAACTTTTTCTACACACATCCATGTAGGTAGAAAGTTGAGAGGAGGATTTCGGGTTGTAGATGATCTTTTTATAGACTTGCCAATGCAGCTTGTGCATCATGACTACAAGCTTTTATTAGCATTTCGAGGACGGAAACTAGATCTACCTTCCCTGTTAAGTAGGGATTAATGGAGGAGAGAAAAAGATCAGGGTGGTTAGCAACGTTGCATATCTCTTTGATAGCTGGATCTATTGACAAAGATCAACTTCTTTGGCTTCAATCAGGGTGGTTTGATTGAAGCCAAAGAAGGTGAGATTGTGAAAAGTAGAAGGTATGGAAGGATGATAACTTGGTAACTTACTTGAACTAAAATCTTAAATTGACAATAACTTTTGGGACTTGAATTTATGACTCCTTAGTCCTTAATAGGCACATGATATTCAAACCAGTTCCCTAGATAAATGGGTTAGACTATGATAACCAATCATGTTCATGTATTTATCAAAATTTCACTGGAGAGGGGATGGTTTGATTGGTCAAAGGCTCAAAGCTCTTCCGGTATCATGTCTTTCCAGCTGATCTGAAGTGAAAACCCAAGTGGATTAGGACGTGTGGGGCCTTTCCCACAACCCCACGTCCTTAGTTCTTGAGGGAGTGAAGACAGTTTGAAGAAAAACCTCCCTCCTTTGGTGTTGGTATGTGGGAGTAGAAGGGGAAAAAACAGTTTTATTTTTGGCTCTCTTGAAGTGTTGGACACTAATATCAATGGTGGTAAGTGCTCCATGCTCATTTTAAGATTCTAATTCTTCTTGGATTGTTAACAGTGGAATTTAATGCCATTATTGGCCGTGGAGTTTCCCCGTTTGGGGTTTTACCACGTTAAAAAAAAAAAAAAAAAATCCTAGTAGCTCTTGTGAGTATTTCTTTTTTTTTTTTTTTTTTTCTTTTCTTCCTCTTTGTACATACATTGGTACTCTATTTCCTGCTGCGCTATTTCCTTATTAGTTCTTGCGAGGGGGATTTAGGGACCTTCAAGCTAGTTGGTAGTTGGTACATAATCCAGCCCACCAGCAGCATAAATGTTCCCCTTTTTTTGCACATAATTGATGGAAGTAGGGCTGCAATTGTTACCCCTTTTGTCTGAATCCTGAATTTGAATTGGAACCCAATTTGATTAAGGTATCTGAATTTTGACCCATTTATAGTTGAATTAAATTTGGTTCACCCCAATACAATCTATTTCTATCCACAACATAAAATCAATGTGTACCCCTCCCAAGACCCTAGATGGCTGGGAGCCTTGAATTAACTTTGGGTAATAATAGCCTTTTAGGGAAAATCTATGCTGCCAGATAGAAGATTGGGGCTGCAAATAAGTAGGATCAGATCCAGTCCAATAAGAGCAGAATTCGGATACCTCCCTCGATCCCAACAAATCAGATTGGATCGGGAAATTCAATCGTTTAACGGATCGAATTTGGAATACTCCAATCTGATCCATTAGTTATGAACTATTGTATATTATTGATATTTTATATCATAATTTTTATTACAATGCTAATCGAATCGGATTCAAATTGGACATCTGATAAGATATTCGAATTCGAATCATGTTTTTAAAAATCCAACAGATTATTTTCGAATTCAGATCGAAACAGATACAACTTTTATTGAGTCCAATCCGATCTGTTTGCAGCCATAAGAAAAACATGATTGATTACTACTTTTATATACTTCTTTTTTGGATATACGTTTTTCTGGCATCATGTCTTTCTGGTATCATAGGCTAACCCGCAAAAAAGAAAAAGAAAAGGGAAGATTGCTTAGATCCAGGTACGTGTAGGAAGGTCCTGGTTCAGGAAAATCAAAGCCCATAAGACTTCAGAGGCTGCTAGTTAAAGATGTGCCAGATGATATGTTTAACTCAAATACATTGTAACGGGTCCATTGCGAACGATTCAAATGGATGCCCCACAGAGCACGCCCCACACACCTCACCAGCACATCCCACCATGAATTTGGAACATCTCTCCCTAATAAATATGGGAGATGTTCCATATACACGGGTCGATGTGCCTGTGGGGCGTGCGGTGGGGAGTTCATTCGAACTCCATTATGAATTTTGTCCCACATGATAATTATGTGGCTTCTGCCAATTCAAAAGCTTAATTCATTTTCAATATGTTTAGATCTGGTCCATCTGGACCAGATTAATTTGTTCCGACTTCTGAGGCTCCCTCTTAGGTAAAGAAAGACAAGAAGCCAGTTCTAGTGCATGTTTTATCGAAGATACACTGCTCTAACAAAAGCTTCTATTAACCTTCATAAAGTTGTTGCCACTCAAAAGTTATCAAGGAGTACGGAGTACCATATGCTAAATTAGAAAAGGGCCAGGTCCGATCATTTTGATTCTGTTAGCAGGCCAATCACCTAGCTAGACAACATCATAAAACTATTTGAGATAGTGTAAAACTTGTCTGGCCAGACAAATATCAACACAAAACAGGCCATGGCATACAGTTTGGCATGCTTTTCAATAAGTACTCTCTGATCTCAGTATTTTATAGTTCATGGTAGATCTTGATAATAAAATCAGGCATGTCTACAATAAGAGGTAATAATTAGTAGAATGCTTTCAAAGCTTTGGAAATAATAAATTATGGCATATATAAAAAAAATGTACACATGGAAATACAACAGAAAGGCAAATGGAACTTGATTAATTTACAAGTAACAAATGATCCTTATCTAACTAGTTCTTTCATCTTGTTCCTTGCATCTTCCAGATGATTCAAATGCCGAACTTCTCTGGCCCATATATGTTTCACTGAAGGGTTTAGTGTCTCCATATCCGAAATCTCTTTCTGTAACTTCACTATAGCATCTGAATCCATCACACTGCCTACAACATTCTGGAAAGAAAAGTTAAAATTAAGCAAGGAATTATCAATTTCTAGGTAGATGCTCTGTTTCTCTTTTCTTTTCTCTCACAGCAGACAAGAGCCACTACCCAACAATGATCCCAGCTACCCAGGTCTTGGGAGGGATTAAGTGGATATGGACCTAACTTTGGTGGTGATCCACTCCCAAGACCCCCAGGTAGTCAGGACCAGAATTAGGTAATGGCCTTTTATATGTATCATCACATAACTTAAGGACAGATATAAACATGCTAATGTGCTTGAACGTGAATATAATGTTCAATAACTCCTTAATTAACCCAGAGCTTCTCAGGGGTTTAGATTTGGATAGATTCCAAATACCAACTCTTAAATTCTGCTTCCTAAACGATAGGTCCAACTCAGTCAAATTATACAGGGCAGCAAGCGAGATCATATACTGGAAAAAATGACCTCAGAATCAAATCCAAGTTCTTCAACATTCTTTAATACATGATCCCAAGGGTGGGGGAAAAGGAAAACTCACCAAAACAGAGCCACCACAAGCATTAAGAATGATGAACTTCAGGAGATTCTCATCTGAGCTGCTGAAGACATTATCTGAAGTGACTGAAAAGGTAAGGTCTTGGCATGGCGAATCAAGTGCTGCTCCGCAATTCTTCACTATGATTCTGTTATACTTGCTTAAGATCTTATCCAAATAATAGATGGCAGTACTTGTGGCCTTGTCAGTTTGAGTTCTCTTCAATCTCCAGCAACTGCTATTGAGTGCCTTGTCTGATATTTTTTCATATAACCTAAGCATTGTGGCTGCTCTCTTGGCATTGGCCCAGCAATAAAACGATGATGACCCATCATCTATAGATAATGCATGAACAATTGGGGAGACAAGAAAAAGAAAATAATTGTTAGGAAAAGACAAAGGTGACCTGATGTACAGGAAAGTTGTATGACATATAGTCCAGGGTTTGCCTTTAAGACTCTCAAATAAGGCTAGAGATGGAATCATGAACTAAGGGTGAACAAGATATGTTGTTATTTAAGCTCCATTTGGATAAGCTTTGGAATTTGAGCTTTGGGATGTGAAAAACAAATTTGAGTAAAAAATGTTTTTATCATTTGGTAAGAATTATTTCTAAAAACAAATCAACGTAAAGCCAAAACACTTTTAAGCCACAAAGAAAAAAACCTCTTGGGCTTTGTGCTTCTGGACTTCAAAAGCATAAATCCTGAAGCTTATCCAAACACAACCTTAGTTTTCTTACAGAATGTGGTTAGCTTAATTCGGAAGAATCATGGGGACATGCACTAACCCCAATGAAATTTCATACTGCTACCCATCAACCAATTGGGATGGCAACTTTAAAGCTCGACACAATAACCACAATCAAAATTCTTTCCAGCTATATTTGGTTTGATAGATAATAAGAGAGAAACACAAAGTTGAGGAAAGTTATATTAAACCAAAAAACAGCACTAGATGATTTTTGACTTCTGACTAGAAAGGTCTAAAAGACAAAAGGTTCACTTAAATTGATTAGGAAACAAACCAAGGAGGTATATGTGATGCAGGTGAAAAGAAGGAAAAAAAAATCAAGGGGTTATATGCAATTTAGAAGTCTGTAGAAAATTAGGAGTTTTCATCATGGGGCCCAATGCCCATTGGGCTTCAATGGGGGTCCACAATTTCAGCAGCCGACAAAGGGAAATTTATTGGGAGTTAGGTGGTTGTGGTGCTAAATTTCAGTCTTAGAAATTTGCTATTTTATTTTTACTAAAAAGAAACTTACTATTTATGGCAATTATTGGAATTACTATTTAAGTAATTCCTGATTTACTATTTGTAGTAATTTATGGTTTCCTTGGATTATGTTAGGAAGTGGTTCTTACTTGCTTTTAAGAATTCATGTGGAATCAGAAAACTGCTTGGGTGTCACATAATCTAGTTTGAAGAAATCTTATTCTTGGCCATCAACTATTTGAGTTTGTTAAGGAAAGCCTAGGCTTGGCTTACCCTGGACTTTTATTGTAAGGCTTCACCATAAGAGATGGAATAAATATGATTTGATTTGAAGCTATGTTTTGTTGTGCCTTGTGAGGTATGATATTCCCAGCCTCACTATCTACTATCACTTTGCAGCTAATACACACACCTCATGCTTTTTGCCTTAATACCGTGACTTTAAGATATAAAAACTTCATTGCTTCTTTTTTTTTCTTTTTTGAGTGTATTTTAAGGTAAAGAAATTCATTAATATCAAAAGCCAAAATACAAAGAAGCCTCTGTACAGTGAGAAGCTGTAAACCAAGGAAACAGTTATCCACAGTTTTCCAACCCTCCAAAAGACCAAAAAAAGACTATAGGTTCCTTACAAATAGGAAGCCTGAATCAAAAAAGGAAAGCATATGCCTATTTTTGAATAACTGATGAGTTGCCAACCAAGAATGTGTCATCCCCATAATTCTGTTAAAAACTTCTTTTAGAATTTGTCTTCCAATAGCCTGTTATTTCTTTCACACCATACTGCCCAAAAAACTGCTGCAGGAAGGATACTCCATGCTACCTTTCCAGCGCTGGATAAACCTCCAAGTGCCCAAGCTGCTATAAATCCCTTCACATCAGCTGACAAGCACATCTTAACCCCAAACAGATTCAGCACTATCATCCAAATCCAATGAAAGTTACAGTGGATCAGCAAATGACTAGAGGATCCACAGTTCCATCACATAAGATGCAGCCCAAGTCCTCCACCTCTATACCTCTTCTAACTAAATTATCTTTTGTTAAAATCTTATCCAACATTGCTGACCAAACAAAGAAAGCCAGCTTAGAAGGAACAGATCTAATCCATATTTTGTCACTTGGGAAAGCAGAGGGCTCCTCCCTAGACAAGCTATGGGAGAAGGATTTCACAGAGAAGGAGCCTGATTTCTTGAAGAGCCATTTCCTCTTGTCCTCTCCTACTCATGTTATCTTTGCTTCACCCAATAACTAAAATAACCTGACCAAAGAAGCCACCTCCCAATCATTCAAGTTTCTCCTGAATTGGGGATTCCAGATACACTGACCATTCTGTCTTTCCAAGCAATCAGCCACAGTTGCCCCCTTGTTAACCAAGATCTTGAATAGATCAGGAAACAGAGTCATTAAAGGGCCACCCCCTTACCAGAAATCCTTCCAAAATAGCACCCTGAGGCCATTCCCAACTTCATATTTTATTCCTTTCAAAAACTGATATTGAACTTTTTGAATTGCCTTCCATAGGGAGCATCCATAAGATGTTCTAGCTTCTTCAGTATCCCACTCTCTTCTGCTTGAACCGTATTGGCCACAATTGATCTCCACAGACTATTCAGTTGCTCATTGAATCTCCATAACCACTTTCCTCACATGATTGTGCTGATATCTTTCACTGGCCTGATCCCTAGACCCCCATTTTTCTTGGAGTTGCAGATCCTTCCCCAGTTGACTAGGTGGCATTTTGACTCCTTCCAACCCCTCCAGAGAAAGTCCCTTATCTTCTTTTCTAACACAGCTGCCCACCTGGCCGGAATCAGGAATAGAGACAAGTAAAAAACAGCAAGGGATGACAACACACTTCTGATTAGAGTTACTTTGCCCCCTTTGGACAAATATTTGTTTTTCCATGAAGCCAATTTTTTGTCCATTTTCTCTATGATGGAATCCCAAATAGCGTTGGACTTGCAGTTTTCACCCAACGGCATACCCAGATATTAGGAAGAGAGTTTTCCAACTTTGCAGTCCCAATCTTCCCCCAATGAAGGCACCTTGGGTTTCAGCTATCAGAGGAAAGCACATTCACCCACAGCATTGCTTCTCATATCATTCCTACATTAATACACACAAGGAAAGCACATTCATCCACAGCATTGCTTCTCATATCATTCCTACATCAATACGCACAAGGAAAGCACATCCATCCACAGCATTCCTTGAGATAAGTACTAATAGAAATCAGCCACTCAGCCAAAACCCAAGCCAAGAAGTCATATGAGGTCCCATAGCCTTAAGTAATGCAACAATTCTAAGTTTATTTTTTCCCTACAGAACAGTCATTTCTAATATTCTGGTTCTTCAAGGAGTATAGGCATGCAACTTATAAAACTCCATGAGTCCCACAAATAGTTATTTTGGGGGGAGGGGGGTTCTCCAATCACATGCATCCATTTATATTTGGGTTCTATGCTCCAACTTTCAAGTGTATAATGACCAGTAATATGTAAACGGATGAAGCAACACTAGTAAAGGAGATCGAAGGTCAGTTTCCAATTGCAACAAGTTACAACAAAAAAAAACACTGGTGCATATCATCTTGCATTTGAGTAATTGACTGGCATGTTGAAAAGCAACCTTTTGATTTACATCTGTGTAATTGACTTACTTTTGCTTAACTAGACTAGAGGAATCAATATGAAGGTAGAACAATAAAAGGAAAGAATTGGGATATTTTTACAAGCTGAACTAAGGTATATAGTAAGTGTAGCAGTACAAATATGAAACTAGTTATGCTTTTTTATTTCCTTCACTGACAAAAAAAGATGTATAAGACTGGTGGCCATTGACCAAGTTATTCTTCAAACTTATCATTTTCTGTATCTTGGTTCAATTATCCATAAGGAAAGAAAGATTGAACTAGATTGACAACAAAAGAAGATGTTCATAGAACTAGAATAAGGTATTTGAAATCATGAAATAGAGATGTGTTTTCAGGGCAAAATGCCTCTACTACAAAGTTAAAGAGGACGTTTTATAGGTTAAACAGAAGAATGTTGGGCAATTAAAACAAAACCACCATAAAAATGAGGGCAGATGAGGATGGCCTGGTGGATAAGTTGAAGATATTATTCGATGCAAGCTGCCGGTCCAAAAGGACAAAGGATGGACAGACTGGAGCCATGTGGCAAGAAAGTATGTAAAAGGGTAAATTACAAAGACCCCCACCCCCGGTACTATGGGGTCAGTGAACCCTCCCCCCCGAACTTTCATTTGCAAAAAAGACCCCCTCCATTAGGATTCCACCTGTTAACTTCCAAAAAGATTCTCACTCAGCTGTTTAAAGTTTTCAAAACCCCTAAACTACAATTTGAAGAGTGTTTGGGTGTTATATGGTTGCTCTGTTTTCCATCTAAAACAAATGCATGATTTTTTTATCAATCAGCAGTTATAAAATCAGAACCCTTTTATGTCTTCTTTTGTTTATCATTGTTTTTCAAATTAATGGTTTTTATTAACCTTTCTTTGATAAGAAACTTTGAGATTAACAATATTTGATTAGTTTTCTAGCTGGTTTAAAGAATTGGTCTTTTGCTTCTACATGGGTAGAATTCACATGGCCATGGCATCTGTGTTGACCAACCTGAACATGGTTTTGTTGATGACCACATTCTACTTTTTTTATCATTTGATTTCATTTTTATGGCTGGTAGGGTTGGAGCCAAATTTTACAGATAAATGGGCCCTCAAGGAAGCAGGTGGCCCACTGCCTTGGTTTCTCTCCTGCATAACACCGTATAAGTCTCCAAGCATTGGTTGAAGACCTCCGTCTGGCCATTCGACTATGGATGGTAACTGGTGGAGTTGTATAGACAAGTGCCTTGCAGATGAAAGTATTCTTTCCAAAACTGACTGAGAAAAGTGGGATCCCGATCTGAAACTATAGAGCTGGGGGTCCCATGTAACTAAGCAACATCTTTAACAAAGACTTCAGCTACCACTGAAGCAGGATAGGGGTGTGGAAGAGAAGAAAAATGATAGTCTATCAACCACAACCATAATCACTATCAATGTTTTAAAACGCGAAGGCATGACGCGAGGCATTCCACTACCTAGAGGCATAAGGCATAGTTCAGAACGTAAGAGGCGTAAGCCTCCCAAACACAAAGAGGCGTAAGCCTACTTAAGAGGAGGGAGGATGAGGAGGGAGGAGGGAGAAGAGGAAGAAGGATCTCATTTTTCTTTATTTTTAATAAAAAAAACTTAAATATTAAGAAGAATGAAGATGCACATCACCCCTAACACAAAAAAAAAACAAATTGGGCTGCATCTAAAAGGGGGAGAAGCCCCCCAGCTGAAGGGGTCTGGGGGCTGTCCTCAGCCCACTTTCTTTCCCCTTATCTTTTCTTTCCTTCCCTCCTTTACTTTTCTTTCTTTTTCTTTCCTTTCCTTTTTTTTTTCTTTTTTCTTTGTTTTTTTCTATCTTTTTACATGAGGTGTGCATGAGGCATATGCCTCTAGCACGCCTCACGAAAAAGCGTATGAGGCATACGCCTCTTGCACCTAAGGCATACGCCTCAGAGGTGTCAGCGCCTCTGGCATACGCCTCAAGGCGTTTGGGGGAGGTCTCGCCTGGAGGCGCGCCTCTAGGCGTACGCCTTCCACACCTTTTAAAACATTGGTCACTACTTTCCTGATGAGTGCGGAAAACCTGTGATGAAGTCCATGGATATAGCTTCATACACGCTCTGGAATCTTAAGGGATTGCCAGAGACCTACTGGAGATTGAGCCATATATTTATGTTGTTAGCACATGGTGCACTCAGCTGCATGCTTCATAACATCCCGATGCATTACAGCCCAATAATAATGGTTGCCTAATCACCTAAGAGTCTGACGTCTGAAGGTCCCATGAATGTCCACCCAATACTGAATTGTGGAAAAGTTGAAGAAACTCTGACTTGTGGGCCAATTGGGGGGCTACTACAAACCACCCCTTGTAAAAAAGATCCAGGCCCACTAAAGTGTACCCAAGTGTTGTATTGGGGTCCTGTTGGAGCTGTGAACGAATTTGCTACAAGCCAAGATTGGCTCTAGCCTCTTGCCTGATAGCATCAAACAATGAAATAGTGGGGCTGAGCACATGAGGTGGGCCAACTCCTCCATCCTTGAGAAAGCATCAATAGCCTGATTGTTGGGCCTGGGTTTGTGTTCTATAACATATAACCAAACAATTTACTGACCCATTTTTGCAGCTCCGGGGTGTGAACTCTCTGTCCCAAGAGGTATTTAAGGCTGCGGTGATCAGTCCAGATCACAAACAAACATCCCTACAAGTACGGATGCCACTTCTGAACTGCTAGCATGATAGCCATTAATTCTTTGTCATGTGTATTGGGCCTGGGCTATTAGAGAGAGAACCTTCCTAAAATAAGCAATTGACTATCCTTTCTGCATGAGAACTGCTCCCACTCCCAGCCTGGAAGAATCACATTGAAACTCAAATGGCTGGGAGAAACCTGGTAAAGTCAAGACTGGCAGGGCTAGACATGATTTGTTTAAGCTCAAATGCCTTTTGAGGCCATGAGGCCATACCCTTTAATGAAGTGCAAGTGCCTATAGTATCTTGTGAGGCCAAGGAAGCCTCATAGGGCCTTTACCGTAGTGGCCTGGGCCACTCTTGCATTGCAACAACTTTGTCCAGATCAGCCAATACATTTTCTGCTGCGATTACATGCCCAAGGTAATGTACTTGAGTTTGGCCGAAGGTGCACTTGGACAGCTTTGCACAGAGCTGGTGATGGCTCAATAACTGTAAGGTGAGCTGAAGGTGATGCAAGTGGGAATCCCAATCTTTCATAAAGAAAAGGATGTCATCAAAAACACCAATACAAATGCCTTAAATATGGTCTGAACACCTCATTCATGATAGCTTGGAAGGTGAATGGTGCATTCGTCAGGCCAAAGGGCATGACAAGGAACTCATAGTAGGGGTGTCAATGGAGCGGTTTTGGGTTGGACTCCATCCAAATCAAAATCCATTTGGACGGATTGGACAGACCAATAAGACATTTAATTTGAACGGACTGGGCAGACCAATATGACATATTGGATTGGGCCTGGTCCGTCCATAATGAATTTATATTGGATTGAGCCAATATCAGGTCCATTGATAGAAGATAAGAACATAGGTGTCAATGCACCAGGTTTGAGTGAAAACCAATCTAAATTAACAGGAATTTGAACAGATTGAACAGTCTCTGGACCGGTCCAAAATGGTCCATAATATTTATTGGACTGGATTGGACCAGGTCCATTTGTAATGGATTCACCTTGGACTGGACCGGATTGGACCAAATCCAGTCCAATTGACACCCCTAACTCATAGTGCTTGTCATGCATCCTAAAAGCTGTCTTAGGAACGTCTTCAGGGTGTACCTGAATTTGGTGATACCCAGATCTCAAGTCCATGTTAAAGAAAACCATGACAGCCCAATTCATCAAACCACCATGTCCCATCTTGACCAAGAGAACAAGAGAAGAATAGGGACTATTGTTGGCCTGAATAAACCCCTTCTTGAGCAGTTCCCCCACTATCTTCTCAATTTCAATCTTTTGAAAATACAGGTAGCACTAGGGGCTGGCGTTACTGCATTAGTGGGCTTGGACCCGGGCAAGAGCGGGATTCTATGGTCCCAAGACCTTCCTAGGTAGCGGTGGGGCCTGGCATTAATGGGCTTGGACCCGGGCAAGAGTAGGATTCTATGGTCCCAAGACTTTCTTTGCAACAATTGAGTGAATACTTGAAGGTGGCAAGGTGAACCTTCCAACACAACCCATAATCAGACATGTCCAATCACAAGTCAATAGGCCCAAACTACATAGCCATTGGATGCCTAGGACTACAACAACTCTAGAGAGGTCCAAGGGATGGAGGTCCACATGGATGGTGTGTCCTTGGATCATTATCTTTTCATTTTTATAGATTCCACCACAAACAATTCTTTGGCCATTAGCTACATGCAGAAAGAACGGGGAAATGTGGTGTATAGTCATACCTAGCTAATGAACCATAGACCGGGTACAGACACAATTGGGTGATGAAATTCATAGAAGACCCATTTTCAGTCAATAAATACACCCTCCCTACAACTTCCCTTTCACTCTCATGGACTGGAATGAACATAGGCTCCCATTAGAATCTAGAGAGAGATCTTTGGGTTATCCTGGTCTAGCCCTCGGACTTGGTCACATTGGCCCTTAGACTGGGTACGTCTGGCCAATCTTCTTCCTCATCCAATTGCATAATTAAAACTTGATGAGCCTTACACTTGTGCCCTGGCCCAAATTTGTCACCACAATTGCAACACAGGCCCTTCTCGCATTGGGCTTGCATCTCGACCCAGGAAAGGCACTTGAAGGGCACATTAGGCCTAATTCCCACCGACTTAGCTGAACCTCCATTGGGCTTGGAGTTATTGGACTTGGTCTTGGGTGGAGTCCTGAGGATGGGGCCCAAGGATCGATTAACCTGCCTTGGTCAAGCCACTCCTGGAACTGGGCCAGACCAGATGTGGTTAGAATAGTAGCTGACTACAAAGCTAATAGCTTTCACTTCTAGGTGGATATCATCCCTTAGTCTGCTGATCAAACATCCCACCAAAGCCTTCTTTGGCCATCCAAACACCAACGTAGCAAGCCTAACAAAGCCAATACGCTTCAGCTTGGAGAGTTGTTCTATTAGAGCAATTCAAACAACACTGATTTGAATCGGGTGTGTATGAAGACCCACCCAAAGAAGAACAAATTATATTAACTCTAAATAGTGTGAAAGGACAATAAAGAGAAAATGCAAATACGAGAAAAAGGAGAAATTACAAGATAAGATACAGGCACTGTACAATATAAACATCATCAGCCCATATTTCTACACCCCCTTGATAACCCTGCATTTTGATGCCTTAAGGGCATCAATTCAGGGGTATTTTCGGCCTTAGAATAGTCAAAGTATACCATTTTTCCAGTTAAAAACAATTATGTGACCTCTGAAGGTCTCTGTGCAAATTATGTAGAAAACTGGGAAATTTTCTAGGCTGAAGTGCAGTTTTTGGGAAGCTGGTGTGAAGACCAGTTAAGAGAGGGGGTGTTTTTGTAAAGAACTGAGGACAAGAGGGCGCCTCCTATCTGCTAAACCCAGCTGGCGCCCATCCTATTGTATTACCATTCTCCCCTCTCCTTAGCAAACCCTAGGGAGCCTTTTTAACCTAATCTTTTCACTCTTAGCAAACCCTAACCGCCCCTAAGTGTTTAATCTCCACCCTCCACCTCTTTTAATCTCAACCACTCATTTTAGGGCTCTCCTTTATACCTTTTAAACCCTAGGGCGCCACCTATTCTACTAATCCTCACCATTCAGCCCCTCACCTCCAAACCTCAGCCACTCCCTCCATCTTATATCCCAACCATTCAATCTAGGGCACCACCTATTCTTTTAATCTTAACCCTTCAACCCTAGATGTTCTAATCTACACCCTATATTTCTGGGCGCCCAAATCTCAGCCCTACATCATATTGGGCGCCTTCTCCATTTACTTTCAGCCAAAGGATCACCTCAAAACCATCTTAGCCATCCATTAGAAACCCTAGGGCATCCCTAACTTTGCTAAATCCCAATTGCTGCCCCCTCATCTTTCTCCCTATTTCCAGTTGTGTCCACCCTTCTCTACAAAAAGGGTCCCAGGGGCCCTGTAGAAGGGGTTGGCCAATTCACCAAGTTATCAAGGCTAAGGTTTCTTGAGGAGTTCAAGGGTTGTAGAAGGGGAGGACGCCCAGATCTTGTCATGAGGGATTCCTGCAAGCTGTTCAACCAATGTGCAACTACCGCCACTGGATCTGATCAACCATTCTTTTCTTTTCTGTTATTTTTATTTCTGCAATCTTTTAGATTTAATTCTTGTTTGTTTCTTTGTTTTGCAGATCTGAATTCGTCCGGTTCAAGGCTAAGGTGTCTCAAGGGGTTCGAGGGTTGTAGAAAGGACAGACACCTGGTTTCTTGTCAGGAGGGGTTTCTACAAATTGTCTGGCCGATCTACAGCTACCGCCACCGGATCCGGATTCTGAATCGTTTTTTTATTTATTGTTTTGTTTAAATTCGAAACATTTAATTTCAGCAATAATAGATTATATTTTCTTATTTTCTGCAAATCTCGATTGTGTTCTCTTGTCCAGATCTAAGTATATATTAATTTTTCACTTGCTTCCTTGTGGATACAACCCGTTCTCACCCATTTACTACATTAGTAGTTGTTTGAGAAACGGTAAAAATTATAGATGTTTAAATTGGTGTTTAGGGGTGTTTAACGACATGCTTCCGGACACACCACCCCTCGATCTAATGTTGGGAAATAAGCACCAATTTGTCACTGAGAAATTAATGGCAATCACATATTAGAGCTTTGATAAAGAGATCTGCTTGTTGAAGACTAGAAGACACATGAGGAAGGGTAATATGGCCAGCAAGGTATAGATCCCTAATGAAGTGGCAATCAACCTCAATATGTTTTGTTCTTTCATGGAATACCAGGTTAGAGGCAATCTTGATTGAACTAATATTATCAGCATAGAGAAGGATGAAAGAATAAGAAAGACTAATGTCATTCAAGAGAGCACAGAGCCACACCAATTCACTACAGGCTGAGGACATTGCGTAGTACTCAGCCTCAGTAGATGATTTAGAGATAGTTTGTCGCTTCTTACATTTCCATTATATCAAAGAATCTCTAAGAAAAACACACCACCACATAGTAGAGCATCTAGTGTTAGGGCACCCAGCCCAATCAACATCAACATAGGCCTTAAGAGTGAATGGGGAGGATGAAGAAAAGAAGAGGCCACGAAACAGGGTCCCTCAAACGTAATGGATAACCCAATGAACTATTGACATATGAGGTTTCCACAAGGTAGGGACAAACTGACAATCTGAATTGCAAATAAAATTTATGGTCGAGTCATTCTGAGGTATACAAGACTACCAACCAGATGCCGGTACGAGGTATCATAAACAAGAAATTCACCATCTTCCTTAAGAGTTTATGATTAAGTTCAAGAGGTGTATTAACCTAGTTATCATCCATCAACGAGACTGCTTTTACTAAATCAAGAGTATACTTCTGCTAATTGACAAAGTACCCATTCTTAGAATGAGACACTTCTAAGCCCAAGAAGTAAGATAGGACAGAGATCTTTCAACTTGAATGAGTGACTTAGAGTTTGTTTCAAGGAAGAAATACTATCAATATCATCTTCAATAATTAAAATATCATCCACGTATACCAACAACAAAATGGTGCCAATGAGGACTTCTCAGAGAGAACAAATAGTATTCAATAGAACTTCGAGTAAACCCAACATCAGTAATGGTGTACCTAAATTTCTCAAACCAGGCCCTAGGTGCTTGTTTGAGGCCATACGAAAACCTCTTCAACCAACAAACCATCTTAGGTACAACATCATACCCAGGAGATGGCTTCATATAAATTGTCTCCTTCAAGTCCGTATGCAAGAAGGCATTTTTCACATCCATTTGATGAATGACCCACTTCTTAATAGCAGAGATAGCAACAATCATATGCACCGTGGTCATTTTTGTTACAGGAGCAAAAGTCTCTTCGTAATCGATGCCATATTCTTCCTTATAACCCTACAAAACTAGATGAGCTTTCTACCTATCAAGGCTCCCATTTATAAGAGTAAAAGTCTCTTTGTAGTGGATGCCAATAATAAAAACATTTGGTGGAGGGTGAACCAAGTCCTATATATCATTTTCTAGTAATGCCTGAACTTCAACATCTAATGCGAGGCAACCATAGCTTGTTGGTAAGTCTTGGGAATTTCTATAAAAGACAACACAATGGAAAAGGAACTATGCCAAATGGGAAGCCATAGTGATCAGGTGGGAATGAAACATAAGTATAATGACATAAAGATGGATCTAAGGTAAGAGATGAATAAGGGGTAGAAGAGAGTCGAGTGCTTACTAGATCAATAGAAGACAGAGATTCAATAGTTGGAAGTGTAGGGGGCAAAGGTGTAGGGGCTGGAGTAGTTTGATGCCTCTTCATGTAGACCTAGAAGAGTCATGTAGAAGGAAGAAATGACGAAGTAGATGATTTTTCCATGTGAGAAAAGTGTTGAAGATTAATTAGTTTTATGATGTTTTTCTGAGTAGATGTTTTATGTTAGTTGTTAGATAGGAGGTGAGGACCACAGTAGTTATGTGAGTCCAAATTTTATTATGCTTTTGAGTGTTATATATGCTGTTTTATGTTTTGCCGCCCTATAAGGGCATAGTTGTCTCTGTACTATTCTATTATAAATAATAAGTGAAGGGGCAGTGAGATTATTGCTCTCTTTTCTTTTCAACTTCTCTTCTTCTCTTCTTCTCCTTCTCTCTTCCTTCTCTCTTCAAGAAACTACTTTTCTTTTATATTTTTTAATTCAGCAAATTTCTACTTAGTATCAAAGCATCAGCTAGGGTTTCTTGAAGCATTCTCATGCAGCCCTAGATCAGCCGACTGCATGAAATAGTAAAGGGCTGATTGATCTACTATAGATTGCCAAGTTCTTGGAGTTTTTGGTGGGATCTAGACATCAGGAAGATGATCTACTATTCGGCATCAAATTCAGGAAGAACTGGAGTATGGGGAAGAGTCCCAGAAAAGTTGGACTCTTTGTTTTTTATCTGATCTTGGGCACCCAGGTATTGTTAGTTTTCTTTTGATTTTCTAAAGAGGGCGATTTGGTTTCTGGAATTTTCTGGGCCTCCCAAAGTGATCGATTCACTTTTCTCTCTGTTGGGAGGCATAGGGAGGAGAGAGATTTCCCTCCAACCAGAGTTTTCTTCTTCCAGAATGGTTGGTTTTATGTGTATGATATTAAATTATTTTTTGAAGTTCTCCAATCTATTTTTTTCTTACTGTTGAACTATTTGAAGTAAGATGGGAGAGTTGGAATACCGAGATAAAATCTTCTGATACTGTGGGATTGGGTGTTGGAGGTAGTAGTGATATTTTTGGGTCTGGGATCATTATTACAGTAAAACTTGATGGTACAAATTATTTGGAATTGGCACAATCAGCTAAGATGGCTATTGGTGCCCGTGGAAATCAAGGTATCTCACTAGGGAGGAGAAGAAACCTGATACAGACTCTTCTCGATGGGTGCGAGAGAATTACATGGTAATGTCCTGGCTATGTAATTCTATGTTACCTCATATTGCAAAAAAAATCCTATGGGCTAATACTGCTAAGGAGATTTGGGATGAAGTGACTGAAACCTACTCTTAGAAGCAAAATGAAGTCAGAGCCTATCAGTTAAGAAATCAAGTGATAAGTATGAAACAGGGAGAAAAACCTCTTGTTGTGTATTTCTCCATGCTGAAAACCCTATGGCAGGAAATAGATCATTGTGGTATGGGAAAGTGTAAATGATGCAACAACTTATCACAAACTGGTAGAGAAGAATAGGGTTTTTGAGTTCTTGGCGGGGTTGAACCTTGAATTTGACATTGCTAGGCAGCATATTCTTTCTAGGGAGGGTGTAACACTCTCTCAGGCCTATGCTTTTGTCTCTGGAGAGGAGAGTAGGAGGAATGTAATGCTAAGGCAGCTTGGGATTGACCAGTCAACTATGGTTGGTACAACAAAACCTAAGCCGAATGGAGACAGGGGGAGTAGTGAGACTAGAAGGGAAGATATGAAAGATTTGGTGTGTGATTATTGCAGGAAGCCTAAGCATACCAGGGACACTTGTTGGAAGCTCCATCCAAATCTTATGCCTGCTCGGATAAGAAACAAGAAGGGAAATGCAAATGTAGCCACTACAGGAGACTCTTCAGCCCTTCTCTCCCAAACTGATTGGGAATCCATTGCAGTAGCAGCAGTGAAAATAGAATTGGAGAGGTTTGGACAACTTATGAGTAAGAAAGATTCACCCAGCTCCAGCCTTCCAGATGGATAGCAGAATGCAGGAGCCAACTACACCACTTCCTTTGCACATACAGGTACTTCATATGCAACTGCAAATCTTGCATCCACTTCAGGTAAGGAGGGACCTCACTGGATTATAGACTCAGGAGCATTTGAGCATATGACTAATGCCCCTACCATTTTCAGTTCCTATCAGTTGTGTTCTGGTAGAGACGGTCTCTACAGCAGATGGTTCACATATGCCCATTGCTGGAAAGGGGACAGCTAGAGTGACCAATGATATAACTCTACCTTCTGTTTTACATGTCCCTAGACTTCATACCAACCTACTGTCTGTTAATTCTTTGACAAAAAATTTGAATTGTTCTGTGACCTTTCTTCCTAATAATTGTGTTTTGCAGGATCTGGAGTCAAAGAAGATGATTGGGAGTGGTCGTGAGGTGAATGAAGGATATCTTTTGGATGAGATTTCGAGACATCTGGGCCATCATGTTAGCAGCAGCAATAGTAGTGAGTCAAAGTCAGTGAAACAAATTATGCTTTGGCACAATCGCTTGGGACATCTTTCTTTTAGTTCTTTGAAATGTCTTTTCCAAAGTTGTTTGAGTCTGTTCAATTATCTACTTTGGAGTGTGAAAGTTGTCAATTAGGAAAGCATTGTAGACAGTCTTTTAAACCAAGTAATAAAAGAAGTACTTCTGCTTTTAATATTGTTCACACTGATGTATGGAGGTCATATCAAATCCCTAAAATCGAAGGATTCCGTTACTTTCTCTTGTTTGTGGATAATCATACATGATATTCTTGGATATATTTGATGAG
Source organism: Nelumbo lutea (assembly GCF_056320005.1). NCBI lineage: Eukaryota > Viridiplantae > Streptophyta > Magnoliopsida > Proteales > Nelumbonaceae > Nelumbo > Nelumbo lutea. The sequence continues at coordinate 55,573,350 of NC_142689.1, read as the reverse complement.
ATCACATGATGAGGTTCCTAACTTAGTACGACAATTCCACCATATGGTTCTCACACAATTTGGAGTGAGAACTAAGGCTTTTAGATCAGATAATGCTAGAGAGTACTTTGAGAAGGACCTGACCACGTATCTCTTAGAACATGTAGTTCATCAGAGCAGTTGTGCATATACATCACAACAGAATGGAGTTGCTGAGAGGAAAAATGGACACATTGCGGAGGTGGCAAGGAGTCTTATGGTGTGTGCTTCAGTTCCTGTGGAGTTCTGGGGAGATGCGGTTCTTACAACCGTGCATTTGATTAACCGTGTTCCTTCACGGACTTTGCGGTTTAAGGTGCCATTTAGCCTTCTTTTTCTAGATGGAGAGATATTTCATATACCTCTGAGGGTTTTTGGTTGTGTTTCTTTTGTTCACATTCTTGGCCCTCATCATAAGAAATTGGATCCTCTTCCTGTTTCATTACCTGAGCCACTACGGGCAGTCTCACAGAAATTTTAGCGCCGACAGATGATGATTGACTCCACACATCCTAAACCCACACCACTCTCTGTTAGTCCTTCTAAAACTCCAGATTCAGCAGATACAGTTCCAAGTATTCCTCTTGAGCCTAAGCCTGTTATGTTTTCTAATGATAACGTTTCTATCCCTAACACCATTGTTGTAGCTGATCCCTGATCACACTGACCTTGATCTTCCCATTGCACTTCGTAAGGGGAAGAGAAAGTGTACAACCCACTGCATTTCACACCATCTTTCCTACAATACCTTATCACCCTCCTACTGTGCTTTTCTTTCTTCCTTGGATTTTGTGTCTATACCCAGGAATGTTACCGAGGCTCTCTCCAAACCTGAGTCGAAAACAGCCATGCAAGATGAGATGGATGCTTTGGTCAAAAACCAAACTTGGGAAATAGTTGATCTCCCCCTAGACAAGGAGACAGTCGAATGTAGATGGGTATTCACAGTGAAGTATAAGGCCGATGGCAAGATAGAGAGGTACAAGGCAAGGTTGGTAACAAAAGGGTATACTCAGACCTATGGTGTTGATTATCTGGAAACCTTTGCACCAGTAGCTAAGATGAGTTCAGTTCGTATCATTTTATCTCTAGCAGCCACCTATTCATGGCCCTTGTTTTAGCTTGATGTCAAAAATGCTTTCCTCAATGGTGATTTACAGGAGATATATATGGGCATTCCAACAGGCTTTTATGAAAATGTTGGTAAAGGAAATGTGTGCAGACTCAGAAAATCTCTGTATGGATTGAAACAGTCACCTAGGGCTTGGTTTGATAGGTTCAGAGGGGCACTCATCCGTTTTGGATACACACAGACACAGTCTGATCACACCCTCTTTATGAAGAGGAAAGATGCTCTGGTGTCAATTTTGATTGTGTATGTGGATGATACAGTGGTGACAGGAAATGATCGGAGGAGATTGATGATCTCAAAAAATCATTGCAACAAGAATTTGAGATCAAAGATCTTGGTGAGCTCAAATACTTCTTAGGGATTGAAGTTGTAATATCCAAGCATGGGATTTTCATTTCACAGAGAAAGTATGTACTTGACCTACTGTGAGAGACTGAGAAGCTGGGGACCAAACCAATAGACACTCCTATTGATCCAAATCACAAAATTAATGGTGTGGATGGTGAATTGGTAAAGGATGTGGGGAGATATCAAAGAATGGTGGGCCAACTGTTGTATTTGTGTATGACACGACCAAATATTTCTTACGTTGTCAGTGTTGTGAGTTAATACATGCATGCACCTCGGGTTTAGCACCGGGAAGCTATTGAGAGAATACTTACATATTTGAAAAAGCACCCTAGCAGAGGCATTCTTTCCTCAAATCATGAGAATCTGAAGCTAGAATCCTATACAGATGTGGACTGGGCAAAATGCTTAGATGATAGGAGGTCTACATCAGGAGTGTGTACCTATGTAGGTGGAAACTTGATCTCCAAGAAGAGTAAGAAGCAAGCGATTGTGGCAAGGTCAAGTGCAGAGGCTGAGTATAAATCCATGGCTCATAGTGTCTCAGAACTTCTTTGGGTTGGATCTCTTTTGAGTGAGATTGGGGTAAAAGCAGAGAAACCTATGATGTTATACCGTGACAATCAAGCTACAATCAATATTGTCCACAATCCAATTCAGCATGATAGGACAAAACACATTGAAGTTGATAGACACTTTATAAGAGAAAGGATAATAACGGAGAAGTTTATTTTCCTTATGTCTCTTCAGAGTTGCAGCTGGCTGATGTTCTCACTAAAGGGGTGGCAAAGAACAAGTTTGAACATGACCTACGCAAGTTGGGAATGTGTGACATTCACTCCCAACTTGAGGGGGAGTGTTGAAGATTAATTAGTTTTATGATGTTTTTCTGAGTATATGTTTTATGTTAATTAGATAGGAGGTGTGGACCATACTAGTTATGTGAGTCCAAATTTTATTATGTTTTTGAGTGTTATATATGTTGTTTTATGTTTTGCCGCCCTATAAAGGCATAGTTGTCTTTGTACTATTCTATTATTTTAGTATAAATAATAAGTGAAGGGGGCATCCAGATTATTGCTCTCTTTTCTTTTCAACTTCTCTTCTTCTCTCCTTCTCTCTTCCTTCTCTCTTCAAGAAACTACTTTTCTTTTATATTTTTTAATTCAGCATATTTCTACTAAAAGAAAGATATTTTCCAGAAAGAGTACATTACAAGAAATGTGCACACGACGAAATTGGGGATCATAACAAAGAAAACCCTTGTAATCAAAGCTATATCCTACAAAAATACACTATAGCCGCCTAAGGAGTAAGCTTGTGTGCTGATGAAACAAAACAAGCACATCCAAATGGTGAAGAATTGTATAACACGGACGAAGGAAACAAATTAATAAGAAACACAACAATGTCGGCACCCAAAAAGGAATTAGGTGCAAGGGAGTCAAAAAGAAGGGTCCTCCCCACACTCAAAATATGCCCCAATGTTGTAAAAACCTTACCACTTATGATACAATTCATGACTTAAATCATGAATCCCATGGGTGTTGATTTGAATCTAATGTTTGAATCCTTTCATGCAAAAATCTTACAATTTTTATTTGAATTTTATGATTTGATTTGTAAATCTTACGATTCATTATGATTCAAACAAATTCCATTAAGAATTAGTTCTCTACTTTATTTTTTTATATTTAATTTTGTTAAGGGAGACTTGTTTTAAATCCCTTACTAAAAATGATTTATTTTATATTATTTTAAGACTAAATATTGAGTTTGTTTTACATTATATGTAGGCTAAAGAGCCATTGTATGTAAACTATTTTACTTTCAAGTTAAACTTGACTTTATCATCTTTGGCTTCTATGTATAAGTACAAAATTCTACTCTTTTAGGTACATAGATGGTAAATATGGATTAAAAATAGGATAAAATCTTATCCCTTTATATATTTAGCCTTTAAGTATATTTAAATTTAAATTTTTATAAGTTTGTAAAAAATGTAAATCATCTTACAATTTAAGTATGATTCATGATCTGATTCAATTCAACTTTCTCTATGATTTACAATACAATTATGATTTTCAAAACTTTAATATGCCCATTCTTGTGTTCTACCACCCTGTTTTGTTGTGCGGTACTAAGGCAAGATCTCCTAGATTTAATTCCTTGTTCTTTCAAAAAGGTCTAAAAAGCACTTAAATCTCCATCATAATACTCCCCCCAAAATCTGAATGTAGGACTCTCACCAAGCCATTAAACTAGGTCCTCACCATAACAAGAAATAACTTAAATGTAAGGAATGCCTCTAATATATTTTTCAAAAAGGTATATCCATGTGTACCCGATGCAGTCATCAATAAATGATACAAAGTATTTATATCCAAGTCTATAAACCACAGGAGACAACCAAAAATCACTATGTATAACATGAAAGGGACATTACTATGCTCTAAATTAGAAGGCAAAGGCAATACATGACTTTTACTCAAACAACAAGAAATGCAAGATTTGTCAATATCAGGGTCCCCCCAAAACACCCTGAGGCGTATGCTAGAGGCACTAACACCTCTAGCATACCTCATGAGGCATGCTAGAGGCGTACGCCTCATGCGCTTCACGCACACATCATGTAAAAAGACAGGAAAAAAAAAAGAAAAAGAAAGAAAGAAAAAATAGAAAAAAAGGAAAGGAAAGGAAAGGAAAAGAAAAGAAAGGGAAGGGGAAGAGAAAGAAATAAAGAGAAGAAAAAAAAAAAGAGAAAAAGAAAGAAAAGGAAAGGAAAGGAAAGAGAAGGGGAGGGAAGATAAGGGGAAAGAAAGTGGGTCAAGGGCTAAGCCCGGACCCCTTGGTTGGGGGCTTCGACCCCTAAACCCCCAACCCCCCTTTCAACTAGTGCTATGCATCTTCATTTTTCTTAATATAAAAGATTTTTATTAAAAATAAAGAAAATTTTTCTTCCTCCTCATCACCCCTCCTCTTAAGGAGGCTTATGCCTCTTATGTTCTGAATTACACCTCACACTTCTAGGCAATGGAATGCCTCACGTCACGCCTCTGCATTTTTAAACATTGGTCAATATTGTTAAAAGAAATGTTCTTAGAAATCAAGCATCCAAATTGAAATAAAAACTCTAGTTTATTTGCAAAAGGATGGCCCAATCGTCTATGCCAAAGATGCCATAAATTTATACAAATAACTTCAGAGTTCAAAGTAGTAGATAATAAGTAAGAAACCAATGATTATCCAAAATCCAAGGTGAACAACCACCCCAACCTATGCCTCTTCTCCTTTACCACTCTAGTGTGTTGGTCTTATATTAAGCAACCATCATGAGAAAAGGAAATAAGAAATAGTAAAACTAAGAAATAGTAAAGGTAGACAAGTACAAATCATTATATCCTATTATATCATGTTTCTCACCATTAGTAGTACTAATCAAGGCTCAAAATATCGATACAATCTGATACGCTGATAGAGGCATATCAGCCTGTATCTTTGGTCGCTTTTATTTTTCTTTTATTTTTTTTCTTTGGAACTAGTTTAAAGGAGTCAATTTAAGGCTGGTTTACCCCTTGAACTAGACCAAACCCCAAAACACCCCCTATAGGGGCGTATCAGGAAGACCGATACGATACGTATCGGCCGATACGCCCCAATACGTGGTTTTTTATCCTTGGTACTAATGTGTTTATTCATAGATGGGGTTTAAGAGACTAACCAAAACTTGTGTATGCCCCTGTCATGTGATTGGAAGCACCATAGTCTATGATCCAAATACGGCTAGATGAAGAACACCAAGAAGACTTATTAGATAAGGCAAAGGCTAAGAACATGGCTGAGGGTACAAGTCGCCGCACCTTTTACTCAATGAAAACACCAAATGTATCACCCTTTGATCCAAAGGAAGAGGAAATCACATAATCATCATTCTATCCATCCATCGTAGCCTGATAGGCTTTCAACTAACTTTCTTGTGACCCTGATTTTGGCCCTTTGGTGGCCTAGTAGGACATTCAGTAATTATATGTCCATGCAGTTTTTCATAAGTGCACAGGTTACTCTTCTTTCAATAAGAAGCAACATGTCCATATTATCTACATTCATAGCATTGCACTTTTGATAGGTACTTCTATTTCGGCTTATTGGCAAGAAAAACCGGCTCCACCCCAATCGACTGAGTAACCAAACATGTTTCTTCTTTCAACAACTCACCAAGGATGGCTCAAGAGATGGGGTACTTTCCCTACTAAGAACAGTTGCCCTAATAACTTCATACTGCAGTCTTAGGTGCATTAAGAAATGCATTACTTTCTATTATGAAACCGACATAGTACTCTTATTCAGCACAGAGATTTATGAAACCGGCATAGTACTCTTAATCTTTGATGTGGGCGCGGGCAGCAGCAGCAGTAATTTAGTGCAGCAGCAGCAGTAATTTAGTGTTCTCAGCAACAGCAATTTAGTGTTCTCATCCTATCTTATCTATTCAGTATTCTTACATCATCTGCTTTCAGTGGCAGGGATTAGTAGGAGTCTTATCTATTCAATGTTTTTATCTTATCAGTTCAGTAGTATGGATTATTAGGGAGTCTTATCTTATCTTATCGGTTCAGTAGGATAGATTAAGGGAGTCTTATCTTATCAGTTCAGTAGGATAGATTAGTAGGGAGTCTTCCTAATTAGCAAGGAGTCTTCCTAAAAGTAGGACTCTTATCTCTTGTAATTTCCTATTTAAGGAGCTGAGAATATTGAATAAAACCATCGAAAATTTCAGTCAAGAAAGAGAGCAAGGAGAGTTGGGTATCTCTTGGACAAATCACCATTCGGGCGCCAAGATAGGTTCATCAAGAGCAAGGAAGAACAAGGGAAAGCAGGAGATTTTCCCCGTGGACCGACCGGTTACGAGATCCTATTCTCGGGCCCATAACAATTGGCATCAGAGCAAGGCGTCATGGGTGACCTTGAGATGTTGAAAACTAGGGTTCAGGATCTGGAGCTCAAGATCGTGGAAAACAGCACGGAGGTGTGCGAGATCAAGGACGACGTCCGAGAATTAAGGCGCTTGATGGAGTTGTACTTTTCCAGCAAGGAAAGGAACCCAGAAGGGGCTGCAACCACAATCGGCCGCCGACCAGACGTGGCAGAATCGTCGAGCGAGCAGCAAGTCGTTGCCCTACCGCAGGTTAGCAACACCCAGAATGTCTCGATTAAGCAGGAATCCGGTGTCGTCGAGGTGTTGCAGAATCTTGGGATTGCATATCTTCAAGTTGTTGAAAGTGCTAGGGCAAGTGCTGGTGAAGGAGCTTGTATGCCTTATGTTGCGACTGCAAATGTTGCAAAAGAGTGTTTGTTAGTTGCAGTCAGATCAGATCCTAGGGCTGCACATATCTGGGTGAATCTTGCTAATGCATACTATTTGGCTAGTGATCATAGAAGTGCTAGAAGGTGCCTAGAGAAGATAGCAAAACTGGAGCCTAATTGCATGTCAACTCGATATGCTGTTGCACTTCATCGTATCAAGGATGCAGAAAGGTCTCAAGATCCCACTGAACAACTTTCATGGGCTGCGAATGAAATGGCTTCAATACTCAAAGAAGGGGACTCTGCAACAATTGAGCTTCAGATAGCATGGGCAGGACTTGCCATGGTTCACAAGGCTCAGCATGAAATTGCAGCAACGTTTGGAACTGGACATAATGATTTGACGGAAGTGGAAGAGCAGGCTCTGTACACACTAAAGCAGGCAATAGAAGAGGATCCAGATGATGTGGTTCGGTGGCACCAGCTTGGCCTTCACAATCTTTGTACTCTACAATTCAAAACATCTCAGAAGTACCTTAAGGCTGCAGTTGGCCGCGGCAAAGAATGCAGCTACGCATGGTCAAATCTTGGTATCTCACTATAGCTGTTTGAGGATGAACCCTCTTCATTGGAACCCGATCCAGGAGGGCAAAATCATTCCACCTATCTAGGATTCCTTTGACTGTGTTTCAAGACACCCATCTTGAATTCGAGCTTGAGGACAAGCTCGTAGTCCAGGAGGGGAGTAATGATGTGGGCGCCGACAACAGCAGCAGTAATTTAGTGTTTTCAGCAACAGCAATTTAGTGTTCTCATCCTATCTTATCTATTCAGTATTCTTACATCATCTGCTTTTAGTAGCAGGGATTAGTAGGAGTCTTATCTATTCAATGTTTTTATCTTATCAATTCAGTAGTATGGATTAGTAGGGAGTCTTATCTTATCTTATCGGTTCAATAGAATAGATTAAGGGAGTCTTATCTTATCTTATCTTATCAGTTCAATAGGATAGATTAGTAGGGAGTCTTCCTAATTAGCAAGGAGTCTTCCTAAAAGTAGGACTCTCATCTCTTGTAATCTCCTATTTAAGGAGCCGAGAATATTGAATAAAACTATCGAAAATTTCAGTCAAGAAAGAGAGCAAGGAGAGTTAGGTGATCTTTTGGACAAATCACCATTAGGACGCCAAGATAGGTTCATCAAGAGCAGGGAGGAACAAGGGAAAACAGGAGGTTTTCCCCGTGGACCGACCCATGACGAGATCCATTCTCAGGCCCATAACAATCTTCTTTCAACATGACTATAGGAAATGTTTTTAGTATTAACCTAGTACTAACGGGAAAGATAGGAGTGTTGATACAGCTTCTCCATGTATGAATACATTTCCTTGGCAATATGAAAACTCCGCATAGGTATTGCAACACTTGTAGTGCTTGAACTAAGAATCTAGGAAACCATGTTTGCATTGTTGACCCTCCATGTTTGTAATTTTTCAACTTCAGTACTATCTAGCTTCTTAATTTTACCACCAACCAGACCCCAAAGCCCCTTCTACATAAAATTGAAGGTGAATTTTCCATAGTATGTAATTTGTTCCATCAAACTTGACAGGTAAGAATCTAACTTTTCCATCACAAAATAGTAGAAACAATACAACAAATGAGCAAAGAACAGTTGATAATCAAGTACAACAATGATTCCAGGCCCAAAAAAGGTAGACAACTAAATTTGTCAAGCTAAGGGATCAAAAACAAATTCAGATCACCACAAGACTTAAGGGGAAGGGAAATCAGCCTAGGGCAACACAAAATCTCCAGTTTCAGCCCTAGAAATTCATCAAAATGAGAAAGAATGCAAGATTACCAGCCCAGGGGTGTCCTTTTCTAGCAAAAAAGTGACTCCTCTTGTTCAAATCAAAACCCCTTCAGGAAAAATCCTATATCCATGAGATTTTATAGATGTAAAAATGAAGTTAGGGCAACCCAAGATGCAATATCTCAGCCCCAACAGATAAGTTGATCAAGAAAGAGAGCAAGAACAAAAATTCTAAGGAAGTTTTTCCCAATAAATGCAATTCACCTCGTACTGATCAAAACAATCACAAAGAGAACCCTTTAACAACTCCAACAAGTCAATTTGAAAGCCCCAATCACAGTCTTAACAACCAAGAATGAAAGTTGTTTTCATAGGAAGTGAGGTCAAACTTGTTCTGATACCATGTTAGAGCAGTTCAAACGACACTAATTTGAATCAGGTGTGTATTTTCAACCACCCAGAAAAGAACAGATTATATTAACTCTAAATAGTGTGGAAGGACAATTATGCCCCTTACAAACAAGAGAAAATACAAATACAAGGAAAAAAAAAGGAGAAATTACAACAAGATAAGATACAGGCAATGTACAATATAAACATTGTCCCATCACCCCATTTCTACATGTTCATCATAATCTTCATATCTTGAAGGTCTGAAACACATACACAGCCTCTATGAACTCCAACCAGCTAGCCTGAAGACGAGTTCGGCTTCAGTCAGTGCAAAGCCCGTTCAAACAACCTTTACAGCCTTGCACTGAGAATATCTCCATACTTCTGTGCTTTATTTCAGAGGGAGATATTCCCAATGTAAGGTTGCAAGAGGTTGTTCGAACGGTGTGAGCACAGGCTTGCACTGACTGAAGTCGAACTCCCTGAGGATGGGACCTTCTATACCACTAAAAGCACAAAACCACCTCTCCATCCAAGTGAATGGAGGCTAATGGCAACTCTTTGATGCTCTGGTGTCTCATGATACTCAAATAACCTCTGGAGGGATTGGTTATCAGTAGCAAGTTGTTCCTCCTCCAAGGTAAGGGTATTGACTAGCTGGGTCCCCCCTCCTCCCGGTTCACTGAAGCTGAATTTTGATGGGAGCAGCCAGGGTAACCCAGGTCCCTCTAGGTTGGAAGGTGTACTGAGCAATGAGGCTGGAGAGGTTGTCTTACTCTACTCTGGCCCATTAGGTGTTGGGAACTCTATTCGGGCAGAGTTGTTAGCTGCAATACAAGGAATACTTCTTGCAAAAGAAATGGGTGTGGAGCAGCTTCTGATTGAAGGGGACTCTAAGACAGTGGTGGACTGGTTAAATAATGCGGAGGATGTCACCTCGCGCCCATGGTTTAAAATGTCCCTAATTTCCCTAATATTTCCACTTCCATGGGTAGCGGCACGAAATTTTACAGGAATCAACATTTCCCCAATGGACATTACCAGCACCATGTGGAGTACAACAAATAATTAACATGACATGTTTCCATTTCCACTTCCATAGGTAGTGACATGAAATTTTACTAGAATCAACATATTCCCCAGTGAACACTACCAATACTATGTAGAGTCCAAGAGATAATATTATAACATAAGGGGGCACACTATTGTAAATATGTTAAGTAACAATATTATTGTCCACCTAACTTACATGATTACCACTTTGAGCAAGCTCAATATTCATTTCAAACATGAAATTAAATATTAGTTTTTTTGTTTGTATAATACATTATTTGGTTGGTCTATTACAATCATTTACATTTTCTATAAGTTAAAATTTTTCTTGCTCTGAATCTTAAAGTTCACAGGGCAACTTCAGAACATATTCTTTGTCTATAACCTTAGTTTCTTAGCTTTGTTTAATGATTTGCAGCAAGATAATAATTTAAAAAGGTGTGCCCATCCTTCTTTAATCATTTCATAAAACATCTTTCTATATTTTGCATATTTTAAAATGTTTCCACCATGTTTATAATTTTTACAATATTTCCGACATTTCCGACATGTTTCTTATATTTGGATGGCCGATATTTCCACCGACATCGACATTTTAAACCTTTCTCTCTAAGGAGATTTTCATGTAACCAATCTTTGAATTAATGGAATATGATTTTTTTATTTATCAAAAAGAAAAAACAATTGAAAGAGAAGAGAGGAAAAGGTAATTTGATTATTATGCCCTAAAGGAATCATTCTAGCCATATATATTTGGCTCAGAGATTACATGACCATGTAACTAACTTCAAATAATGGGAGAAACGAATTCTGACAGGGAATCTTCTTATGTGGAAACCTAGAACTTCTTCCTGCTTTCGAACTACTGAGGTATTAGGGGTAAGGGTCCTAGCTCCTCTCAGTAGTTGGGACTTGAATCGACTGAATTGGGCTGGACCTAACACAAATCTTGTCCAGTCATCACATTCTTCAATGGCTACGCAAATCCTATCCTGCATCATGTTCTTAAATTGTCTTCTTTAACCTAAGTTCTAGAATCATCTTTCTTTGGCCCTAAAATAGATCATCCTATTTGATTAATATCAAGTGTTTGTAGTGTCAACAACATAAACTTACCCAAAACAAAACCAGCAAGTGGAATACGGACAAGAAGTGTCTTGGACTGCTTCCTTAATGGTAATTTCTCAAACTTTCTTTCGGATTTTTCCAGGACAAGGACATTAATTGCCAAAACCTGTCAAATTCCCAAGAGGCAATCCATAAACAAATATACAAGATCTCCAACTCAAGAAACCAGAAATCAACCTTCAAAGTCATAAGAGATTAAGAAAGGCAAAAACCGAGCAAATGCAAAATATTGGTCCACAGAAAAAGGACACAAAAGTGAACAGTCCAAAGGCCAACTTACCCTGCAATTGAACCGCATTGTCTTACTCTCCAAGCACTGAAGTTCATATATTAATCCACATGGGGTTGTTTCCAGTAAAGAATCATATGAATCATCTGAACTAGGGTGTTGATGAGAACATGTATCACTAAGGTGATTGACTTCCTTTACAGAGTTAATTACAATGAATGACACTGGTGTCAACATTAGTTCATACTGCCTGAGGAAAAAAAAAGGATCTTCGAATGATTCCTACTAGAAATTCCTGATGTTAGGTAAAACGTGTGGAAATAAATATTTCAGCATGATAGACACATGGATAGATCATAAATAGAGAGTTCAGCATGATATATACGCAGGGATAGATCATACCAAGAGATTGAAAGCCTCTTTTTTCAATAACTGCGAGTCTAACATGCAAACCATGGTCTAAGAATTAAGCATGACAACACAGAACATGGATCATAGGATAATGACCAGATCAACATGAAAAGTTCCTTCCATTAAAAACAGCAATCATCCAATGCTGGTCCCAACAATCTGGGGGTCTTGGAAGAGGTGGACTGCATACATACCTTACCTTGGACATTTCTAGGACAAAGTGGCTGCTCTCACTCAAACCTGTGTTCTCATGCTTGTCAGCCCAAGAGTTTACTATCAGACCAAGCAATGACCCCTATGAGAAGTTCTTCCATTGAGAAAAAAATATGAAACTAATTACTTTCAGCTTTTTAATTGCCTTGTGTAACTACTAACTAATTAATCTATTTACTTCATTCAGTTCAATTAGCTGGTGGCACTATCCTGTTCACTTCAATACAGTCTCACATGTATTATCAAAATTTGTACACTGTTGGATCAGTTATCTATTCAACCAAAAATCTTCATTTTCTTAATATATAGTATGGCAATAGATGCTTTTACTCCTGTTGTTCCAAACTCACAATCCATTTCTACCTATCTGATATTCTCAACTGGTGAACTTTCTAATTGTAAGTAATGCATTATTTATCTTTATTGGTAAGTTTTAAAATTTTATTATGCTATGAAAAGGAATGATGTACAAATGGTGTGTGTGTGTGTGTGTGCCTGGCACCCATAAGATTTTAGGCCAGCCCCTGCTGCCTACCCAATGTTCTCATCCTCTTTTACATCTCATGAACAGGGTGAATTTTCTCCAACATAACAGTAACAACCATACTGTTTACTTATCTTTGATACATGGCCAGGTGCCTCACTTCTCTTCTAATGTGCTTATACTTTCAAACAAGGTTCAAAATTTCGTCACGTATTGACCCCTATAGCCATTACAACCATACTGGTGAATGCTAGATAACAGAGCTTTGGGGGTTTGGCCTATTTCAGGGGATAGACAATTAGACAGGTCTAAAGCCTACTCCCTGACCTATTTTTGAAAAATAAAAACTAGAAAAAAGGTGGGCACAAGGTTCAAACTTCGAAGTACCAATACACCCCTTGCACCGTATACGGGTGCATTAATACTTTGAATCTTGCTTCCAAAATCCAAGAGTGCTAGTCCAGGACTGGCATAGCTGACCCCATATAGTTGGGTTTAAGGTTGCATTGAGTTAAAAAGAACTCAATGACACTAAAAGATAGATATAAAGACAATATAAAGTAGAACCTAAATTCAAGGAAAGAGATACAAGTGGATAAGTTCAAGATAGGCATACCCCAATACAAGAAGACGGTGAAAAGTTGCACTTGCTCCTGGCCCCATTCCAATAGGAAAGGCAAGTTTGCATAGGCTACCATGAATCCTCACCTAATTAATTGACATGCCATGTAAGATATCAAATTTGACATCAAAATTGGAACATAAAAAATAAAATTAATAAGGGACGAAAAGCATAATTACAATGTTACAGTCATTGGAAACATGAATACAAACGTTGCTTGGCAATCCCTGAAAGAACTTCAAATGATGAATATCACCAATGGCTTCATAACGTAAACAATTTTGAACAGAATTACAGTCAAAATTATGAACATCCACTATGTGTCCATGCAGTGATATTAAATTTCCCTCGGGCAGTCTGCAACCTGGAATAGCAGATCCAGGTACAGTCATCTTGATCCCAATGCAGACAGAGAAATTAATAGCCTCTACTGGTGTCACAAAGGTCATACCAGATTGCTTCTCCGATGTTTCAATATCTACCTTCAAGAGGTTCATTGCATCAGAAGAGAGATAAAGATTGACATCAGAACAGGTTTCAGGACTTTGACCTGGAAATTCCTGGAATAACAATTTACTTGAACCATCAGAGAGAATCACAGTATTACTGCTAGAGTAAACATCTGGTGGGTGCCCATATGGTGGCTCACAAGACAAAGTCCCATGGAGAAAAAATGAAAGGCTCCACAGAGGTGATGTAGAAGTTATAAGAGCTTGACCATTGTTGAGATTTCCATGGTTCTCTGAATTACATGGTAGCTCTTCCATACACTGCTTCAAGATATAATATTGACCAATTCTTAAGTACTGCAATACAAAAAAGAACAAAATTTGTGTTACAAAGCTTGGTCATGCAAAAAACTAAATGGATTTCTACAAAACCACATGTAATATGGTAAAATAAACAGGATGAAAATCCATCACACCTGATAATTGAAAAAGCCTTCAAACTTAAACTCCAGCAAAACCTTTTGAAAACTTGGATTGGCTCCTATACAATCCTTCGAATAGGGTTTTTTGCGGTACAAGATTCCTGACCTAAGTGTATTCTGATGGTCAAAAGCCCTAGAAGTGACAAAACATGGCATTTCAAGAAGATGATTTGAGTTACCAGCTTTCTGGTTGGTGCTAAATTTCCAGTAGGGACTAAAACGGTCACCCAGGCAATTGTATGATTCCTCGCTGGATTTTCCCAGGTCACATAATGAGACTGAAGTTAAAGGCCTACTTGATGCAGGAGCAATTTTAAGTCTCTTATTACATAAATTTTCTGGGAGATTTTCTGTGACATTATATTTCATGTCTTCCTTTAGCTTGGCCATGGGAGCATTGGATGGATGGGTACCTCCATTTTCCAAAGGGAGAAACAAATCCCAAGGCAACATCATGGCCTCAACAAACAAGCTTGGCATATTTGAAGTAAATGGATCACCTTGCAACTGCCACATTATATAAGATATTTAATGAAAGAAAGAATAGTAATAAATAAAATAAAAAGCACAAGGAAACATGAAATGTAATTATCAGCAATTGCATATGCAGATTCATTTAAACCATACATGTTGTATTGCAGGAAACTTGTGTGTTATAAAAAGCAAGTGGAACAATCCACTTTCAAGTCCTTTGAGATTACCACTCCAACCCATTGATGGAGTGTGTAAGGGAACATTCACACGATTTGCATCTTTCAGATAAAAGTGGGCATAAATTGCCAATTTATCTATTTTTCTGGTAAATGGAACATGGTGAAATATATTGTTGCATGAAAACGGATCACCCTTAAGCAAGCCCAAAGAATCAGTTTGTGTGGGTAAACCTTCAAAGACAAGACTATAGTCTTGAACCTGAAAAGCAAGAAAAGGAAATTAAGAAGTCATGAGTACTTTTGAGGCTTAACAAGGACAGCAGAAAAGCTGTCCTGAAACCATTACCCCATTCAAAAAAAATGACATGAAATAGGGCTTGGAACAGGTAATGAATTTGTCAGAAAATATCACCTCATATATGCTGCTGACATCCCAATTTGATGGAAAATCTGGTATTACAACATCAATGCTACCAGTCACATCACTCAGTTGCAATCTCCCAGAAGATGGAGAAATCTGAATGAAAACAATAAGCACGATTATATTTCAATTAGTGATCATGCAACTTATCTTGTCCTCATTGACACACCAAGATCCAACACTTGAAAAACTTGTTACTAGTTCTAGGGTATTCGTATTCCAACTTCACAAAACCTCCTTCCATAAAGGGCAAATGAACACATTCACATATCTAGTCACAGATACACAATACAGGAAGTCCATCTTGAATACTTTGCCCAATCATCTATTATTCTGAAAGGCAAATTAGTAGGTCTTAATCTCCATTTTGCATCCATGTTTGCGGTGCAAAAGAAGTATTATATGCACATCTCTGCATGTATGTGCAACATAAATAAAAAAATATCCCCAGTGTCCAAATAAAAGATATAACTAATTTTAGACAAAGGAAGAGGTCCATGTAGTTGAAAGGATTAAGAACAGCAACAAAAAGAAAGGAAACATATGTTGTTAGTGACTTTAACCTGTAGATTGCCCATCAAAACAACACCAATATCTTTACTTGAAAAAATCCTTCTGATCAACCTGCCATAAGATTTCCCTTCACATGATAAACTAATGTTTCTGCTATTCCCCATGATGTCAGAATCAGAATCCATTTGCACGAGCAATTTTACCCACATGGCCTCACAATAGCCAACAAGATTGGATATGGGTACAACCTAAAAGCATGAAAAAAGTATTAGCAGAATGACTCTTTGGCATTCTTGTAATTGAGATAAGTCCTTGCAACACTACATGTGTCAAAATTTTTGTCATGCCAGTGGGTACATTATTCTATTTGTATTCCAATGTTAAAAGTCACAAATTGAGATTTATAGTAACAACCATATGCAAATCTTGGTCAGTCGCTATGTGGTTCATAACTAGCTTATTACAAAAGGAATTGAAGTTAAAGGTTGCTGGCTGGGTGACCTATTTAATTCAATTTCAAATTATTAAAAAAAACAAAACTAATCTCAATAAAAAAGTGACATTATTGTATTGTATATAAAGAAGAAATCAAGGGCGTGTTTCCCAGAAAGGAGGAAACCCAACACAAAAGGCATAATTCCATGCTTCGTACTCTACAAAACTGAGGATGCTTTTATACCATATCTTTTAAAAGGGAATTTTAAGAATTTACCAATTTCAAGTCAGCATAATTTGATTCACTGCCACAGCCACACTCATCATGCTTGCAGAATTCCATGAATACCCCATGCTGCCAAAAGGGGAAAAACGAAAATAAAAAATATATGAAACCCAACATATATGTCATATATGTCTACATGGATCTTAAAGCAACTGTTATTACCAACTTACCCGAGGTTGAAATACACATGGAGGTAAGTATGAGGTAGCATACATCTGAACCAGTCCCACTTTCTGTTAGCACATTGCACAAATCCAATATCAACTTGGCAGAAACAAAGAAAAAAAAAAGCTTCCGCATGAATCAAGAAGCTCTCATTGAATTAACCCACTTCAACAAGAAGCCAATTTAGAATGTTACATGTTTAGATCCCAAAATATCCTTCTCAGATAAGATCCCTGAAAATTTTTTCCTGAAACTTGAGACCATAAGTAATAACCTGAAACCAAACCAGTTGGATGAGAGGGACAGTAACAGATATCAGTAAATCCAAAATTTTAGAATCCTCATCATCAACCCTTTACCATAATCTAGCAGAAAATACCAAGGAATCTATAAATTTCCGCAACAAGCTCTGTTTCTGAGCCTGGATATGGCACCTGAAACAGAAAAGTAGATTTTGCCATACAAATAATTTCTCATCACAAAGTAAAAAAGAAATGCTTGAATTACATTAGAAACGTTATGTTAGCAGAAACGGTAAAAAGGGGGAACGATCAAGTTAGTAATACTCACAGAGGTTCCAATAGAGAAAAAGACTTCACATTAATGCAAGTCTTATAGCAGGCCCCAAGCAAAAGAACTTTTGTCCAAGAAAATTTTGGTTGTACAAAATGAACATTTTTCAGAGAGATCTACAAGAAATCTGACACTAAGATATGTAAGCATTTTATATGTCCTTGTTTACAACTTTGCCATGTTCATTATATACGGATGTACAAATATAAATATATACATGCAAATTCTACAACGAGGGAAAAGAAGCTCAACATACCAGAGAACCCACCCTTAGAGAATGTGGTGGGACAAGTAGAAGGTCTGTTAGCAAAAGCCACACTTTCCCGTCCAATTCAACAACCATGCCTTGCATGTAAACCCCTGTGACAATGCCAGTATACAAACCCAACTCACCCTTCCCCCTCATTAAGGTACTTCGAAATGGCAACCATAGTGCGGGTAACCTTGGTAGATGCAATAAAGCTTTGTCAGTAGTTGTGAACATCGCATAAGACTCTTTCCCTGTAAAAATCAACTTCTTCTTCAGGCCTGTAAATAAAACTACATTCCCAATCAACTTATATAGTGCAGGATGCCAAGAAGAAGCAGAGCCAAATAGGTACACAAATACGGGTCGAAGGAAAGCATGACAACTCTTTCCTTGAACTGAGTCATGAAGAGCATTTTCCAAAGCTTTGGAACCACACAAGGGACACTCACAGAGCATCATTTCCACAAGGAATCCACTCATGTTTCTTCGACTGCTGGAATTTTGGCCACAATTGCTTTCAGAATCAGAAGTACGATTCTGGACAATACAGGGAACGACAGAAACAGGACTGACTGATTCTAATCTGCCAAAAATACGAGAACCAGCCTTGAAGTGCTCTTTGCAAACAGAAGAAGTTGAACCCAAGGGAAATGCATCCAGGTTTGATACGGTGGTGTCTGGAAGACTCCACCTAACTATCTCCAAAAATCCACAGTCACCATACTTGAAAGGAACAAAATTCCAAGCGAGAACATGGATTTGCTTTCCGATAATATTAAAATCTATGTCCAGAACATCACAACAAACAGTAGATGAGCCATCAGAGAATATAAAGCAACTGTATCTAGAGCTACAAGAGGGCGGAATCGAAGTGGAACCACCATCACTGGAGGGAAGATTTAGATTTCCAATGATAAGTGTGGGATGGTTGAGAGAGCTAAGTACGTTAGGGTTGGGTTTTTGACATGGAAAAGACGTCGTTGGGGCTTCGACGAGAAGTTGGAATTCACGGTTTCTTTCGGATGGAATACGAGAAGTCGGTGTACCGTTCGTAAATGTGGTGGAGGAAGAAGAGAGGTGAATCGAAGAAGCCCCTGTGAGGGGGCGAGAGCGTTTTAGAAGCTCCGCTATCGTTACGATCTTCACGCCATCCATTCCATGAAATGCCACCACGAGCTTTTAGGAGCTCCTCTCTCTCTCTCTCTCTCTCTCTCTCTCTCTCTCTCTCAAGCTCCCGCGAAGACGATGAGTATTTCACTGAGTTAAAGCGGGAACTGGGGTTTTAAACGCTCGTAGAGTCGTGGTGGGTGTGGGTGCAGAGTGCAAACGTCGCCTTGTTGGATTGGGTTAATAGCATGTAAGGGCAATTTTGGCCCTAAACTCAACAAAAGTAATATTTTTAACAAAATTTTAAAAATAGGTTAATTTTTTTAAAATAATATTAAGGGCAAAAATACTGTTTATATTTTTCCTCTTCCAATTTATTCATGGGTACTACCGTCCGCCGTCACCTCCGTCAATACCTCTGTCACCTTTACCCACCTCCTACAATGCCTCCACCTACCTCCGCCTTCGCCTCCAGCAACATTGTCGGAGAAGATTCATCAAAGAAACCTCCTTGTACTCTACCATCAACTTATCCCATTTCTCCTAGCACTGCTTTCTATCCCTCTATTGTCAATTTGTACTCCGCTCTCTTTAAATCTCAACAATGAATACGATTGGAAGGAGTAAGGAGGATATCTCTGTTAGATATAATGATGACTATAGAAGCATTTGCTCTAGAAAGTAAAACCGATCTTGAGCTATTGACGTGAAGTTGGCATCCATGGCTCTATTTCGACATTAGAGACCTTAAAAAACACCTCTTCTAGCTTTGTTAATCTCTCTCTTTCTCTATAAGAAAATGAACCAGATAACACTTTGCTCCTTGCTGAACTGCAAAGTCTAAAAAATAGAGCATAATGGAGATTCTTCTCTCTAGTCACAGTTGCTCTCAATCGATGGATGGCTAGTGTGGGTGTGTATAGAGTTCTATTTGTAGAGCCCGAACCGCCTAGAGAGGGGCCTTCCTTCATGATTAAAGAACTGTAAAACCAGAAGCTCCATCATCCTTTGTTTTACAAACCATTGGATATAAAACCATGTACTCCCTCTCTCAATGGGAGCCTTAGGTGGGCTTCTAGAACAGCTTGCCATTTCGGCAGCTAGTTCTAGACACTACTGGTCCCAGTTTGTTGATTCATCTTAAGCTATATGAATAAGTTCTAACAATCCCTTGTTCATCTCTTCATTTGATTTCCCAAAGTTTATGTATTTTCGGTTTTGTCGCCTGCAACATCTACGAACTGTGTGAAGTGTGAACAAGGAACATGGAGAGAGATATTTCATCAAATTCTGTTGCTGAAGCATCTGGCCTTCTTTTGCCTACCGCTCACTGGATCAGGAAACGAAGATGGTTTCTTCAACCTTAACATCCCAGGGGTGGCGGGTTTCCATTTCCCCGCTGCATCTGGCATAAATCAAGGAATTACTCCATTAAATATCGGAATTCCACTAAATTCGACGTCAGATCCTGTGGCTTTCAGCTTCTTCGGTGACTCTCTCACGCCTCCTCGGAACAAAAATATGATCGATTGCGATGCAGACAGAGGTCAACCACCGAAATGCTCTATCAGCTTCATCAACTCGCAGAAGATAATACTTCCCAAACCCGAGCCATTCGATGAGCAACTGATGATGGACAATCCTATCGAAATGTGCATCTTCAAATCAGAAAGCTTTGATCAGACTCTACCTCTTTGCAATTGGAGATTTCGTTGGTTATGGAAGCTCCGTTCTATCGAACAAGCTTCTAAGGATCCGGTAATTTCGACTAGTTCTCATATGCAGCAAAACGAGCTCACCATCGTCGAATCTTCTCCTCAGGTAAATCTCCAGTCATCGTCATCAACCAACTCTTACACACTGGAAACTATAGTGAGAAACTTCACGTTACTGAACCTTAGTTCCATTGCTTGGCTACAGGCGCCAAAGCGAAGCCCTCCGTCACCGGTAGAAGAAGATCGGCGACAGGACGAGGTGCTTGCTGAAGCTGATGCCATGGGACAAGAAGATGAGCATGGCAACGTTGCTGGAAAGAGGCGTACAAGTACATAGAATTCCTAAAGGCGCAACTTAGAGCACTGTAGACCATAACATGTTAGTCGAGCATCGAGTGGGAGGTGCTACCAGGAAATGTCGGTTTTGAGCTCGGTGGGTTGAACCGACAACAACTGATGCAGGTGCTGGTGAATTCTCCATGGCACAGACCATCCTGTACTTCAAAAGATAATGTGGTTTCTCATGGGAGCAGCTGCTTTTGCTGAATAAGATCACTGAGAACAATAATATTTCGGATCAGCAGACATTATTGTTAGGTTCTTCATCCTCTTCCCGAGTTTCTTAAAGCGGCAGTGTTTCGAAATGAGGTGGGCGGTGGTGGCAGAGGTAGACGGAGTCATTGTTAGAGGCAATGGCGGGCGGCGATGGACAGTGGCTCTGAATAGATTGCAAGAGGAAGAAGATGAACAGTATTTTTGCTTTTAATTGATATTAATTTTAAAAAATTAATTCATTTTCAAAATTTTATTATAAATATTGCTTTTATTGATATTAAGGCCCAAAAGTTGCCCTTATTTGCTACTAACCCTATTGGTTTTAACAACAAATTAACAGGGTTTGGATGCTAAATTCATTGGTTGGTTGAACCAGCCACTAACAAATAAAAAAATGTGCCTTTTCTTGAAGCTTCCAAAACACAATTTACCCTTCCCATCTCAGACTTAAGCTCTATTGCCACCCTTTCATATGAACCTAGCCTGTTACCAGATTACCGGCGACCAACACCAACCGATGGCTGACAAAAAGTTCCTTCATAAATCCATTCCTTTTCTTCCCTACAAACTCAGTTCTTCTTCTATGTCATTTCCTTTAAGATTTCTTCCCTACAAAAGGGACAAAGTGATAGAGTACTATCGATTTGGATTTGGATTTGGAGTTTAAACAATTCGGTCGTTTCACATGCCCATTCCAATTTAGAGTTCATTGTACAGTCGGTTATAGAACAAACCATTCAAAAGGAAAAAAAAATAACAAGTTATTTGTCTAGGTAACTGTTACTCCCTCGTGTTTGCTTACTATTGATGAAATAGAGGTTTTGCTCTCCAAATTGGATTTACCCTGATGACATGTACTTATGTTTCAAGAAAATCATGATGTTATTCATTTATTTTCTTAATCAAGTTACTTTGTGATGAGGGGCATTTTGGTCAACCCACCTAATGATAGACACGTGGGTGTTGTCAACAACACAACATCCCCCTCAACAAATTAGATCACCTGCTCGACACGTGGCAGCTAACACCAGGTATGCAGTCGAGCTGGAATAAGCTCGTCCCACGATGTCCAATATAGTAGAGTAGCTCGCTAGAGTAACACATGGCAATCGACATCAGACACGCGGTCTAGCTAGGGCGAGCTCTATCCGCTAACAACCCCATCTTGCCCGAAACAGCCCCGCGGACAACGCCTGTGATAACGCTGCAACCGTAACTCGGAAAATGGACCACCTAGTTGACTGCCTCCCAACCAGCAAGCGACTTGTAACCATAGCATGGATCTAGCAATTAACTTACCAATACACCCCGGGATTTAGGAAACGGCTCTGTACAAGGCTTAGAGACGTTGCCTTACAACACCTAAACCTCAAGAAGCTATAAAAGGACCCCAAGACAACTCCCAAGGGGTAAGCGCACATAAGCTCTCACTCTGTTGTATTTTATCTCTCAAAGAACCACTCATTGACATAAGCATTAGAGTGTCCTCCTGGGTAAAAATTTACCCAGGCACTCTAACCTCTTTTCCTTTCAGCTCCTAGCTCAAATTCCAGGTCGGCCTCACAGCTCGGCATAATAGCTCGCCTCACACCGCAAACTAAACTCAGTCCGAGCCACCTCATCAAACACGAGGGAGTGAATAGATTCTGTGCCTCATTTATTGGTGGGCCCATTTTTGGCTTTATCGATTGACGTCGTTTGTGGGAAATGCAGCAAAAAGCTAGTGTTCCCTCCTATTTACCTCTTATTTTATCATCTATCACTCCAGAAAGAAAGCTCTCTAAATGGCACTCTTGGGAAATCCCTCCACCAACATCAATGGACAAATCCCGACCGTCACTATTGGTCAAATCGACATTCCACTACCGCAAGCAGAGAATGTGAGTATGCCCCCCCCCCATCTGTGGAGCCAACAACACCTCCTACAATAGTGGATGTGCGACAGTTTAATGACATGGTATGATGTGTCAATAATGTGACTGAACAAATGCGATCATGGGAAAACATGTTCGCATTTATCATTGGACAGTAGCAGCAGCTATCCTAGCAGCCATATCAACAACGACCTCAACGGTTGTTCCAACAATAGCCACACCAGCAGTAGCCTTAGCAACAACTCCATCAACAATCCCAACAACAGCCACACCAATAACAGCCTCAGCAATAGTTCCATCAGCAATCCCAACAAACTCACCAACAATCTCACCAACGAAGTCAACCTCGACACCCAGTGATGTCTGGACTACCAACACCCAGGAGCAGCCAACCTCACAACAATCGACAACCTCCCCTATCCAACCACCTGAATCAAGAAGACTTGCCACAATCATGAATGCATAGCCAGATCCACATTCCAAATGGAGAAGGCATTGCGGCACCAAATGAACAGGGACCAACAGAAAGCCAGGCGGAAGCCCCCATCAAATCTAATGTGGCGAGCTCCACCAAAGGTACCAGGAGAAAGAAAAAGCACCATGCAGGAAGAAAGATATAGTTCGCCCGGGTGAGGAGCAAAGCTCAACCGGGAGAATGTATCTCAGCAACGAGGAGAATAATCTCTTTATCTGAGCAACCCGATCTGACTAGGGAAACCCCCTTGCACCGGGAAATCCTCAAAGCTCCACATCCTAAAAACTTTCGGGCACCTACCTTGGAATGTTACCGAGGAAAGTCGAATCCGGTAGAGCACGTTAACAACTTTCAAGCTTTAATCCTCCTTCATCGAGCTAATGATGCTAGTATGTGCATAGCGTTCCCCACCACCTTGAAAGAAGAAGCTTGGTTATGGTATTTGGGATTGGCTCCAGGGTCCATGAAAAACTGGGAAGAGCAGGACGATGACCGGGAACACCCCCCCACATACAACAGAATATTTACACTGCTAAATGCTCACAGAAAAGAAATTCTCATGCATATCCAATCAAATGATTACGTAAAATGGCCTCCCAAGATGAGGGGGAACCCTAGTACCAGGAATCCGAACAAGTATTGTCATTTCCACAAGGACTACAGGCACAACATTAAGAATTGTTGGAACTTGAAGATTGAAATCGAGGACCTCATCGAGCGAGGCAACCAATGCTTTATCAAGGATGAGCGAACTCAAGGAACAGAAGCCAATAGAGAAGCACTGCAAAGTATTAGGCAACAGGAACCACTGGCTAGAATCCAACAAGCTCTATAAAGACAGGTAAGGGGAACAATCAACGTGACCACTGTTACACATTGTATGCCCATAACATCAATCAGCATGATGTACATTATGACATTTATTGTAAATAAATAAAATACTTATTTGATTCATGTTATTACGGTGTGTTTTTGTGTAATACCCTTAAATTGGATACATATGAGGCTCGTGTTAATTTAGAATATTCACAGCCGTTGGATAGATCTTGGGGGATTTATCTTGCCAAAGCTGACACTGATGTACTGCCAAGTTGGTTGGGGTGGCTTGTCTCAACTGCCAATGTGAGACCTGAGGTACATGGAGTGTGGGTTTTCTTGAAACCCAAAACCATACCAAAATTTCAATATTGCCCTGGACCTTGGAGATAGATGGGCAAAACTGGATTGTTACACCTGGCCCCTACACTCGATAGTGATACTGCACTAGGTGGCAGATTGGGCTGTCTTTGATATGCCAATCAATGAAATCCTTAAAGATGGTCAAAACCTGGGTATGTTGGGACAGTCCGAGAATTCATTTGAGTGGGTGATCATAGTGACAGGATCAGCCCCTTCGTTGGACAAAGTGAATGATCGGGGATACACTCTCTCTGATGCAAACCTAAACTGCCGGCATTTGATTTCAACCATTGAAATTTGTTTTGCAAAATATATTTATATAGAGATATACATACATACATACATACATATATATATATATATATATATATATATATATATATATATATATATATATATATTTATGGTTTCAAAATGTTTGCAAAATGTTTTAATTCCTGGGATCCATGTGAGTAGAAAGTGCAATACTACACCTTGTAGCCGAGGGAGATGTCCTCTTTTGTCAGGCAGTGTTTGATCATTATGAGCTAAGAGGTTAAGTGTAAGACCATTGAGGATTATACCTAACGGGCTAATCTTGCATCTGCCCACAGTCCTTGGGCCTTTATAAGATGGTTGGACCCAATAACCATTTAGTGTAAATGTTGAGCCCATTAAGAGCCCATAGTGATGGACTCAGGGGTTCACTGCATTCAGTAGTGAATTCGGCCTGGCCTTGTAACAGAGGCTATGCTAAACCCATGTGGCTGATGTGTAGATCAATGATAGGGTGCCATGACATACAAAGAGAACCAAGCTAACCAACATTAAAGAGGAAGTGAGCCTAAAAGCATAATGAGCCAAAAATCCCATTTCGATCTGTATTAATTAGATTAATTAAATAGTGGCGGATCTGGGATTTGGATCAACAGATAAGATAAGGGATTATTCTTGACCACTTAAAGAGTCCAGATCCAAATAAAGATTTGGATCAAAGGAACTTCTAAATTGATTAGGAAGGTTGATCTTTATCTAAAGATAAGATAAGGGATTATCGTTATCACTTAAAGAGTCCAGATCCAAATAAAAGATTTGGGTTAAGAAACTCTTAATGAGATTAAGAAATTGTCTCTTTAAGGCTATAAATAAGAGAGTAGAGAAGACAACACAATTAGACTGATCTTGCCTTCTACACTATTTCTTCCTGCTCTTGCCACCCCACCCTATTCAATCTCCAATTCTTGGACTGGATCAAGATTGGATCTTGATATTATTTTTGCCAGAAGAAACAATCTAGAAGTTGTGCTCACTGTCCCATTCGATTCTTGCTGAACATTCACTAGTTCTTGGTGAAGAACTACCTGCTAATCCTACATCACCCTAAATTGTGTCATCTTCAGTGAATGGAGGATTTGGTACTCTCTTTGGTCGTGAACACCTATTTTGGGAGGAGCATTCTTGTATGGATTCCGTGTCAGGTATATCCCTCCCTTAATTTGGTTTGGTTTGGTTACAAGAACGAACCTTGAAAGTGCAACTTTCTAAATTGGGAATAGGATTCCTAGACGGGAGTAAAGAAATTTTTGAAATTTCACCCAACCTTCCTTCAAGGTTCGACTATCCATATGATAGATCTCCCATCCTGTCAGTGATATCAGAGCCAGGTTCCAGTCTTGAACCAAAATAGAACAGATCTAAACCTGCACAAATGGGCAGAAGGCGTTCTACTCGATTTACGCAATTAGCATTTTTTCTAGGAATTGGTTCCCATATTATGAGTAGATGGTCTAGAAAATAAATCTTTATTATTCTCTAAAATTTATAGAATTGTTCTATGATATTTTTTTTGAATTTTTGGGCTGCACATGTGATGGAGATTAAGGCTTTATGGGGCCAAGGTTGGCACACCCTACGATTTCTATTGCTGTCGGATCTGTTGGATTGTTTCATAAGATGATAGGGGCGTCATAGACCGATGTGAGAGAGGCCTATCCTAAAATGGAAGTCTCTCTCATGGTACCTTGGCGTTCACGGATATGATGGGTAAGCACTATCTAGATAGAAAGGTTTAACATAAAATGGCAATGAATTTTGTCTGACAGAGACCAAAGGGAAAGCTCATGAAATAAGTGGATGTGATCATTCACAAAAGGTGGTGGGGTTATGCAGTTGAAACAGTTGGCTCCATGCACCCTATGTGGTTTTCCACATTTTTAGAGACATAGTTCGCAGTCTCCGTCACTGAGATAGGAGGGAAATCTCCGAGATGAACAAATGGAAATGGAACATAGATTAAAAGCCATATTTATGTACATAGATTAGAAGCCATATTTTGACAGCATAGTTAAAAGATATAGTATGGAGAACTCCAAGAAAGGAAATGTTCATTTCAGGCATGGAGTCACTCATTCCAAGGGTATGTCTCTCAAAACACTTAAGGAGATTGAGGGCATGAAGGAAGTTCCTTATGCCTCTGCCATAGGGAGCATCATGTATGCAATGCTATGCACTCGGCCAGACATTGCTCTAGCCGTGAGTGTGGTAAGTAGATACCAGTCTAACCTAGGACAAGAGCATTGGATCGTTGTGAAAAACATATTGAAATACCTTCGAAAGACAAAAGAGTTTTGTCTGGTATTCTATGGTAGTTCACTACAGATCATTGGGTATACCGACACCAATTTCTAGTTAGATCCAGATGATGGAAAATCTACATCTGAATACATCTTTACGGTGCGGTCCTATGCAGTTAGCTGAAAAAGTAGCAAATAAGGGTCCACTGCAAATTCCACAACCAAAGCCGAGTACATTGCCACAAGTGAAGCTGCCAAAGAAGCCATATGGATGAAGAAGTTCATTTAGGAATTAAGAGTAGTTCCATCCAAGGTTGTCACCCATTCCATTATGGGTGACAACCTTGGAGCCATTGCTTAGGTTAAGGAGGCACAAGCCCACTCGAAGTCAAAGGACATCGAGAGGAAGTACTATGTATTACGGGAAATAGTTGGAAGAGGGGACACCCAAATTCAGAAGGTATCATCAGCAAAAAATGTAGTAGACCCATTGACTAAGACATTGACACAGAAAGTGTTTGAGAAACACGTGGAAAGTATGAGATTTTAACTTGTATTTGATTGGACCTAAGTGCAAGTGGGAGTTGTTAGACAGTGTATGCCCTTAGCTCCAATCAGCATGATGTAAATTATGACATTTATTGTAAATGAATAAAGTACATATTTGATTCATATTATTATGGTGTGTTTCTATATAATACCCTTAAATTGGACACATATGAGACTCGTGTTAGTTTAGAATCTTAACAGCTGTTGGATAGATTTGGGGAGATTTATCATGCCAAGGCTGACACTGATGTACTGCCAAGTTGGTTGGAGTGGCTTATCTCAGCTGCCAAGGTGAGATCTAAGGTACATGTAGTGTGGGTTTTTTCTTGAAACCCTGACCAAACCAAAATTCCAGTATTGCCCTAGAACTTGGAGATAGATGGGTAAAACTGGAATGTTACATCTGACCCCTAAACTTGATTATGATATTGCACCAGGTGTTGGATTGGCCTATCTTTAATATGTCAATCAGTGAGATCCTTAGAGGGGGTCAAAATCTAAGTATGTTGGGACAGTCCGAGAATTCATCTGAATGGGTGATCATAGTGACAGGATCAACCCCTTTGTCGGACAAAGTGAATGATCGGGGATGCACTCTCTGTAATGGAAACCTAAACTGCCGATAATTGATTTTAACCGTTGAAATTTGTTTTGCAAAATATATTTATATAGAGATATACATATATATTACGGTTTCAAAATGTTTGCAAAAGGTTTTAATTCCCAGGATCAATGTGAGTAAATATCTCACTTGTCGGGCAGTGTTTGATCATTATGGGCTGGGAGGTTAAGTGTAAGACCATTGATGATTATACCTGATGGGCTAATCTTACATCAGCCCACAGTCCTTGGGCCTTCATAAGATGGCTTGACCCAAGGACCATTTAGTGTAAATGTTGGGCCCATTAAGAGCCCCATAGTGATGGACTCCGGGGTTCACTGCATTCAGTAGTGAATTTGGCCAGGCCTTGTAACAGAGGATAGGCTGAACCAATGTGGCTGATGTTTAGATCAATGATAGGGTCCACGCCATACAAAGAGAGCCAAGCTAACCAGCATTAAAGAGGAAGTGAGCTTGAAAGCTTAATGGGCCTAAAAGCCCATTTCAAACTAGGTTAAATAGATTTATTAAATAGGGGCATATCTGGGATTTGTATCAGCAGATAAGATAAAGGATTATTCTTGACCACTTAAAGAGTCCAGATCTAAATAAAGATTTGGATAAAAGGAACTCCTAATTTGATTAGGAAGGTTGATCTTTATCTATAGATAAGATAAGGGATTATCGTTATCACTTAAAGAGTCTAGATCCAAATAAAATATTTGGATTAGGAAACTTTTAATGGGATTAGGTAATTATCTCTTTAAGGCTATAAATAAGAGAGCAGGGAGAACTTTCAAAACACATTCGTTGAATACAGAGAGAAACAACACAGTTAGACTCTTTTGCTCTATTTCTTCCTGCTCTTGCCCCCCACCCTGTTCGATCTCTAGTTCTTGGATTGGATCCTAATATCGTTTTTGCCAGAAGAAACAATTTAGAAGTTATGCTCACTGTCCCATTCGATTCTTGCTGAAGAATCACTAGTTCTTGGTGAAGAACTACCTGTTGATCCACCTCACCCTAAGGTGTGTCATCTTCAATGTATGGAGGATTTCATAATCTTTTTGGGCGTGAACACATACGTTGGGAGGAACATTCTTGCATAGATTCCGTGAGAGGTATATCCCTCCCTTAATTTGGTTTCAGATTTGGTTTGGTTTGGTTACAAGAACGGACCTTTAAAATGCAATTTTTTAAATTGGGAATAGGATTTCTGGATGGGAGTAAATAAACATTTGAAATTTTGCCCAACCTTCCTACAAGGTTCGGCCATCCATATGATGGATCTCTCATCCTTTCAACCACGAGAGGTTCCATTATAGCGGGGTACACCTCATTTGCTGGAAGAAATGCGATACGCGAGTTGGAACAGGAGGATGACCAGCCCCACAAATGCCCTAGAATGAAAGAGGTCATTTATTTTATGGAGGATGATATGCGAGGTATCAAATACCCTCATGATGACACACTGTTGGTAAAATTGCTAATCAATGATTTCAAGGTAAGAAGATTTTTGGTAGATTCAGGCAGCTCGATTGACATTTTATTTGCCGAGGCCTTTAAGAGAATAGAGTTGAGTAAGACTGACTTGTAGCCCGTTGATATACCTTTGGTGGGATTCAGCGGGGAAGTAGTTCGCCCGATTGGAAGGATCGGGTTACCTATTGAAGCCGGCTCCCTGCCCCACACGGTTCACCTGGAAAATGATTTCTTAGTAGTAGCTGCATCATCGCCTTATAATGCAATCTTTGGATGAGCTGTGGTGTCCAGATACCATTGATCAGCTAGAGTCTCAGAAGTGCTACGTGGCCTCATTGAAAACTAAGCGAAAAATGATAGTCGACATCAACCAGGACCCTCCACCAAAAAATACAGAGGAAAGAGCTCGCCCAACCGATTACACGGTAGCAGTACAAGACTCCAAGACCGACCCTAAGAAAGTGCTACAGATAGGAGCTTACCTAAAAGATCCCCTATGATCTGAATTGGTAAGTTTTTTATTAAATGATCTAGATGTTTTCGTTTGGTCGGCAGCTGAAATGCTTGGAATAGACTCTAAACTAATAACTCGTAAACTTAATGTGGACCCTACAATTAGACCAGTTCGACGAAGGAAGAGAAACCATGCCCTAGAAAGGTGGGTCGTAGTAAATGAAGAAGTGGGGAGGCTATTAACTGCGAACTTCATAAAAGAAGTCCAGTATCTGAGCTGGGTAGCAAACCTAGTCCTAG
Organism: Nelumbo lutea; assembly: GCF_056320005.1. NCBI lineage: Eukaryota > Viridiplantae > Streptophyta > Magnoliopsida > Proteales > Nelumbonaceae > Nelumbo > Nelumbo lutea. The sequence goes on along the minus strand of NC_142689.1, from coordinate 55,543,131 downwards.
TGAAAAAAGCAAATGGCAAGTGGTGGATGTGTGTAGACTTTACGGACCTAAACCGTGTTTGCCCAAAAGATAGCTTCCCCCTACCCAGCATAGATCGTCTGGTGGGCGACATCAGGATTCAAACTGCTTAGCTTTATGGATGGCTATTCAGAATACAATCAGATCCTGATGGACCTTGAAGATCGGGAGAAGATTGCATTTGCTACTAAGACAAACCTGTACTATTACAAGGACATGCCGTTCGGTCTAAAGAATGCTGGAGCGACCTACTAGCGATTAGTGAATAGTTTTTTTTCAAAGTTAATTGGTAATAAAGTGGAGTGCTATGTGTATGATATGGTTGTAAAGACTATGTTTTCAGAAGAATTGGTTTCTGACTTAAATCTTGTATTTGAAGTTTTGCAAAAGTTCTCTAGGCCGCCAAAACCAGATGTCCCGCTCAGAAGCTGAGACCCTACTTCTAGGCACACTCTATAGTGGTGCTAACAGACCAGCTGCTGAAGCAAATTCTCCTGAAGCCAAAGATTTCGGGAAGACTCCCCAAATGGGCAAGCAAACTCAGTGAATATGATATTTGATTTGAGCCGCACACAGTGATCAAAGCGCAGGTCCTGGTAGATTTTATCGCCGAGTGTACCTTCAACTTGCCATTGCCCAGGCAGATGGTGCTAACAACAAAAGCCTTGTCCAGCGTGGCACCCCCACTTCGTGAGATAGCGAGCTGGGACAAGGAGCCCTGGATACTTCATGTAGACGGCTCACCTCACAGGGGCGGAAGTGGAGTTGGTTTAATATTATATGGACCTTGCGGAATAAAGCTAGAATATGCGCTCCGACTTCTATTCCGAGCATCAAATAACGAAGCTGAATACGAAGCCCTACTAGTAGGATTGGCATTACCAAAGGAAGTAGGGGCCAAACACATGGTAATATGCAGCGACTCACAACTCGTCGTAAACTAGGTAAATGGGGATGGACTTTGAGGCCTGAGACTCCTCCATGATGGCATACCTCACCAAAGTCAGAGAACTCCTACCAGTTTTTGAATCATGGTATCTCCGACAAATCCCGAGATCAAAAAAATATAGGGGCTGACGCCCTCTCCAGATTAGCAAGCACAACTGACTTGGCAAAACGAACCATCTACATAGAAGAACAACCACGACCCTTGATAGAAAAAGCGAATAAGGAGGTCACTAACATTACTACCGCTGGGCCAAGTTGGTTTGACCACTCTACAATTACCTAAAACATGGCATGCTACCAGCGGAAAGAAATGCAGTTCATCGGATAAAGAGATAGGCAACCCGCTACATGATAGTAGGCGAGCTGCTCTATAGGAGGTCCTTCATGATGCCTTACTTACGATGCCTAAGACAAGCTAAGGCAAATCAAGTTCTACAAAATACATGAGGGCCTCTATGGAGGACACTTAGGGGGCAGGGGCCTCACCCAAAAAGCCATGTGAAGAGGATATTACTGGCCCACCATTAAAGTAGACGTAGTCAAGCTAGTCCAATGGTGTAACCAGTGCCAACGACATGCGTGTTAGACAGTGTATGCCCTTAGCTCCAATCAGAATGATGTAACTTATGACATTTAATGTAAATTAATAAAGTACATATTTGATTTGTGTTATTATAGTGTGTTTCTATGTAATACCCTTAAACTGGACACATATAAGACTCGTGTTAGTTTAGAGTCTTCACAATCGTTGGATAGATCTTGGGAGATTTATCCTACCAAGGCTGACACTGATGTGCCGCCAAGTTGGTTGGGGTGGCTTGTCTCAACTACCAGGGTGAGACCTGAGGTACATGCAGTGTGAGTTTTCTTGAAACCCTGAAGCGGACCAGAATTTTAGTATTGCCCTGGACCCTGGAGATAGATGGGCAAAACTAGAATATTACACTGACCCCTAGACTCGATTATAATACTGCACTAAGTGTCGGATTGGGCTCGGTGAGATCCTTAAAGGGGGTCAAAATCTGGGTATGTTGGGACAACCCGAGAATTCATCTGAGTGGGTGAACATAGTGACAGGATCAACCCTTTTGTCGGACAAAGTGAATGGTCGGGGATGCACTCTCTCTGAAGGAAACCAAAACTGTCGACAGTCGATTTCAACCATTGAAATTTGTTTTGCAAAATATATTTATATAGAAATATAAATATATATTATGGTTTCAAAATGTTTGCAAAAGGTTTTAGTTCCCGGGATCTATGTGAGTAGAGAATGCAACACTATACCTTGCAGCCGAGGGAGAGGTCATCTCTTGTCGTGCAGTGTTTGATCATTATGGGCTAATCTTGCATCTGCTCACAGTCCTTGGGTTTTTATAAGGTGGCTTGACCCAAGGACCATTTAGTATAAATGTTGGGTTCATTAAGAGCCCATGGTGATGGACTCCAGCTTTACTTTCTTCTACAATGAATTTGGCCAAGCCTTGTAATAGAGGTTGGATAGTAGTTTGGAGTATAAGTGAGAAAATGGACTTAATGGGCCTAAAGCCCAATTCGAACTAGCTTAAAAAGATTAATTAAAGAGGGGCAGTTCTGGAATTTAGATCAGCAGATAGGATAAGGGATTATCCCTATCCACTCAGAGAGTCTAGATCCAAATAGAGATTTGGATAAGGAAACTCCTAATTAGATTAGGAGGGCTGATCTTTATCTGGTGATAAGATAAGGGATTATCCTTATCTTTTAAAGATAGTCTAAATCCAAATACAAGATTTGGATCAGGAAACTCTTAGTGGGATTAGGAAATGCTCCTTTTAAGTCTATGAATAGATGAGCAGGGAGAACCTCTAGTTCAACCTTCAATGTATTGATTCAAGAGAGAAGATAGCATACAGTTGGACTGCCTCTATCTTCTGCTCTGCCTTCTCCTGCTATTGTTGCCATAACCAGTTCGATCTCCACTCTGGGAGCGATAAAAAAAGGGTTATTGATATCATCTTTTGGGAGAAAAGGTGATATGAAGTCGTGCTCACTCGCCCTCCATCGGATTCTTGCTGAAGAATCAGGTTCTTACTGAAGAGCCATCCTGCTGATTCTGCTTCATCCTGCACCGTGTCATCTTCGGTAGAAGTAGTCTTTGGATTCATCCTTGGGCGTGAACACCTTCATTGGTGGTTACTATTACTTCGTATCAGGTATAACCCTCTACTCTCTTTTGGTTTCAGATTTGGTCTGGTTTGGGTTCTAGATTGATCCTTGAAAATGCAGTTTTCTAAAATAGGGAATGTGATTCCCACATGAGAGAGATAATTTTTTTGAAATTTCACCCAACCTACCTGTAGGGTTCGACCATCCCTATGATGGATCTCTCATCCCTTCAATGTGAACATCCTACACTAACTCGTTGCCGACCTAAGATACTTGACCAGCCCATGGCCATTTGCGCAGTGGGGCATAGACCTATCGGGGCCCTTCCCACCAGCCATGGGACAAAAAAAGTTTTTGGTGGTAGCTGTGGATTACTTCATTCAGTGGGTGGAAGCAGAATCCCTAGTGACAATAACAACTCACAGCGTCCAAAATTTTTTTGGCAAAACATAGTGTGTAGGTTTGGTCTGCCAAGTGTGTTAATATCTAACAATGGAAAACAATTCAAAGACATTAAGTTCCAAGATTGGTGTGATCAAATGGGAATAGAACAGAGATTCACATCGGTGGCACACCCCCAAGCTAATGGGCAGGCCGAAGTCACCAACAGAGCAATATAACAAGGACTCAAAGCTCGATTATCTCGAGCCAAAGAACTATGGGTAGATGAACTACCTATCGTGCTATGGGCGTACAGGACTACCGTTCGAATAGAAATAGGTGATACCCCCTTTAACCTAACCTATGAGACTAAAGTTGTGATACCAACAGAGTTAGAAATTTCAACCCTGGGATCTGAAGCGTACATCGAAGGAACAAATGAGGAGGAGCTGTGAGCTAACCTCAACCTACTAGAAGAAACAAGAGAACTCGCCCACATTCGGACTGTAGCGTACCAATAACATATGGCGCAATACTATAACGCTGGAGTTAGGAAATGAAATTTCAGAGTCGACGACCTAGTGCTATGGAAAATCATGGCACTTGTGCCTAGAGTAGGGAAACTCAGTCCGAACTGGGAAGGATTTCTTTAGTTTGGACTAATGTGGGGCACGTAGGCCCCAAAATCTTGACAAGAGCTTAAAAAAGCCCCCGAAAACAACAAAGAAGATCCACCAGACACCACAACAAATACCTCAGCCGAGTTGAGATGCAGGCTACTCGTCACCGTCAGAGCCGTCATAAGCCTCTTCGCCCTCTCCCCTAACAAACTGCTCTTCATCGTCTTCCTCCTCCTCCTCCTCCTCCAGGGTTAGCAGCTTGTTATCCACCTGGGTGACAAGTTTGGGCGGCACTCTCTGAGAAGTGTGGAGCTGACGTCAATATTGGCGTAGAGAGATTTAAGATAGCGGCGGCACAGCTCAAAACCCCTCTTCATTGAAGGGACTCCATCCAGTGCCTGCTAACTTTCATACTCATGAGACTTCAGGTAAGAAGCCACCGCCTCCACCCTAGCTCGCTCAGCCCCTGGGCATTCCTTCAGAAAACACCTTGACCTCACCTCAGACAACTCGTGTTGCAAATGTTGACACTCTTCACGCTCCCCCTTCAAGTCCAACTTGAGCTTCTGCACCTTAGAATTGAGCAAGCCGACATTCACATGTAGACCAACTAGCTCCTTCTGACTGGAATAGGCATGATCCATCAAGGCTTGGCCATAAGAGTTCGCCTATAAGAAAAGAAAAACCAGGGTAAGGACAAGAGAGAGAGAGAGAGAGAGAGAGAGAGAGAGAGAGAGAGAGAGAGAGAATGGGAAAGAAGAGAACGCACCTGTATGATACATTGGGTTATCCAAGCTCCAACCTCCATAAGCTCCATCTTGGCAATCTGCTACATGTCCACTGGAAGAAGTATCCCCCTACTGATCTGGAATGCCACCCAAGCATCACTTAGTTGGTCAATCACCTTGACATCTGGAATACAAGGAGTAAAAGGAGGAACATTGGAAAGATAAGGGCCTGTTTCATGCATAGGCTCAAGGATAGTAGAATCTGGCTCAGCATGCATCGGGTCCCCCTCCCCTTCCAGGTCAACAGGGAGGGGGGTCCTGGAAGAGGAAGCACGCTGCAACAGCCTATGCTCAGCTCGGTGCTTCTTGCGGGTAGATCTCCGTTCGACAGACATCATGGAGGCCAAGCTCGCCCTATGATAAGGCTGAAAAGAACCCTATTTTTGTCCCCTAATTTTCATCCTTTTATACTAACTTAGCACTTAAATGCACTCATTACTCTTGTATTTCGATTCAGGGCAATAAAGAAGGCAATTGGAAGGAAACTGGCAAATTCGGGTGATTTTGCACAGTTTCGGCGACAGTCAGTGATCTAGGCCTAACTCACAATTCCGGACCCCGAATTGGACAATTCAAGAAGCATTAGAAAGAAGAAAGAAAGGCCCATAACTTTTGTGTTTTTGGTTTTGACTGATTCGGTGTGCATCGAGTACGAAACCAGGCCCGAAGTCAGAGCAAGTTCGCAGCCAGACCCATTTAACAACTGAAGCCTAACTCGCAGAAGAACCTGGAAGCAGCCCAAGTAGCAGAGAAGCCCAACTCGGATGCAATAGTCTAGAGTCCTAATTCGAATGTAATATCCCAAGAGGGAGAGAGTCTTATTAGATCTAAACTTTGAATGTAATCCTATAAGGATAAGAAGTTGGGGATTAAATTAGAGATAGGATAGAATCAAGACTCCCTAAAGATAAGATGATCTCCTAGGAGGAGTTGGAAAACAGCCATCTCCTTTGGCTATAAAAAGAGGGGGGCGAACCAGCTCTAGCATCATTCATTCCAAGATCCAAGAGATCATCAAGAGGCCAAGAAGATCAAGGAAGCAGTTCGGCTATGGAGAAGAAAGGCATGAAGATTGCGCAGATCATGAGTAGCTAAGCTTCTTTTTCTGGTTCAAGGGGGGAGGTTCGATTGTGTCATTGTGAGGTTCTGTAGTTACTTTATTTTCTTGATTTCTAATTCAAGTATTCATTGATTCTTGTGCATATTTTTATGGATGTTGATGTTAATTAGCTTGACAAACTGAATTAATGTTGATTTTCCTATTGCTATCCATGATTTCGGTGATCCGTAATTGTCACGAATAATGGTACAAGTAGCAATTAGGTTGATATCTTTTTGGGTCAATTGTTTGTGACATCCTTTGACCAATGTTTTATCATGGTTCAACCTAAAGGAATCGATGGAACAAAATTCAATAATTGCAGCTATCTCAATTATTGTTATTTTGGTTTAATTATTTTTACAAATCTTAATGCTATCATTGTTTAACATGGAACGTTATCGTACCCAGTTGAGTGGTGATAAGTGTTGATTGAATACTGGGTTTGGTCAACTGAATTAGGAAAACACAAGGTTTATTATGGCTATCATAATAAATCTAAGGTTAAATGCTTGAATTGCAAGAATGCTGAAATGTACCTAGGATCGATGGCCAATCGATTCAACCCGAACCCTTGAACTAGAATCCGATAAGACTGATTTTCTCTTGTTTGCTTAGTTTGTTATTTTTTTAATTTTAGTTATTAAATTTTCCTAAACAATTACTTTATCCATTCAACTAAGAGATTACTAATTTGCTCCCTGTGGGATTCGACCTAGTACCACTTTTACAACAAATATTTTATTGTGGGACTAGTATTAATTTTGAGGGCTTCGACAAACCTGTCAAAATTTTGGCGCCATTGCCGGGGAGCAAATTTAATTTCTTAGCTATTACCTTCCTCTTGTTAACCTCTTTTGTTTTATGACTCATGCTTCTCAACAAGGTGAACTTGAGTACAACCCCGAAATTGAGAAGACTACCCGTCATTTAAGGAAGGAGGCAAAACAAAGGAAGGATCATTCACCAAAGAAGGTGAATTCAGATTGTGATCTACCCATCATCGAAGGAGAAGAAAGAATGGCTGACAGAGAAAGGACATTGAGAGAGTTAGCTGCGCCAATTATGAATCAACAACCCCTATGCATCACGTATCCCACTTTTGAGGTAAGTTTTGAACTGAAATCTAGTTTGATTCAATTATTGCCTATCTTTCATGGTTTTTTAGGTGAGGACCCTCATAAGCATCTAAAGGAATTCCATGTCATCTGTTCGAGCATGAAGCCCCACGGTATGACTGAGAACCAGGTAAAACTTATAGCCTTTCCATTTACTTTACGTGATAAAGAAAATGATTGGTTGTATATTCTTCCTCCCGGTTCAATACGCACATGGGATGAGATGAATAGGATATTTCTAGATAAATATTTCCCTGCATCCCAGGCTACAAATATAAGAAAAGAAATATGTGGAGTTCGACAATTTGGTGGTGAGACGCTATATGAATATTGGGAAAGATTTAAACAACTTGTTGCTAGCTGTCCACACCACCAAACACCCGAACAGTTTTTGATCCAATACTTCTATGAAGGGCTTCAGCCCATGGATAGAAGTATGGTCGATGCAGCTAGTGGAGGAGTTTTAGTGAACAAGACACCCGAAGCGGCTAGGGAATTAATTTCCAAGGGTATACCGATGCCGACTTCCAGTCAAACCCAGATGATAAAATTCTACATCTGGATACATCTTCACGATGGGGTCCTGTGTAGTTAGCTGGAAGTGTAGCAAATAGGGGTCCACTGCAGATTCCACAACCAAAGCCGAATACATTGCCACAAGTGAAGCTGTCAAGGAAGCCATTTGGATGAAGAACATTCAGAAATTAGGAGTAGTTTCATCAAGCACATCACCCATTCCACTTTTGTGTGACAACACTAGAGCGATTGCTCAGGCTAAGGAGCCATAAGCCCACTCGAAGTCAAAATGTGTCAAAATGAAGTACCATGTACTATGGGAGATTGTTGGTAGAGGGGATATCTAGATTTAGAAGGTAGCATCAGCGAAAAATGTAGTAGACCCATTAACTAAGGCACTCACACAAAAAGTGTTTGAAAAACACGTGGAAAGTATGAGACTCTGACTTGTACTCGATTTGACCTAAGTGCAAGTGGGAGTTGTTAGACAGTTATGCCCTTAGCTCCAATCAGATTGATGTACTTATTGACATTTATTGTAATTGAATAAAGTGCATAATCGATTCATGTTATTATGGTGTGTTTTCTGTCTAATACCCTTAAACTGGACACTTATGAGACTCGTGTTAGTTTAGAATCTTCACAGCCAATGGATAAACCTGGGGAGGTATATCCTGCCAAGGTTGACACTAATGTGCTGCCAAGAAGGTTGGGGTGGCTTCAGCTGCCAGGGACAGACCTAAAGTACATGTAGTGTGGGTTAGATTAAAACTTTGAACTAGACCAAATTCCAATATTGCATTGGACCTTGGAGATAGATGTGCAAAACTGGAATGTTAGACCTTACCCCTAGACTTGATTATGGTACTGCACTAGGTGTCAGATTGAGCTATTTTTAATATGTCAATTAGTAAGATCCTTAGCGAGGGTCAAAACCTGGGTATGTTGGGGCAGTTCGAGAATTCACCTGAGTGGGTGTTCATAGTGATAGGATCAACCCCTTTGTCAAACAAAGTGAATGGTCAGGGAATGCACTATTTCTGATAGAATCCTAAATTTCCGGCAATTAATTTTGAACTTGTTAAAATTTTTTTTGCAAAATAAATTTAAATATAGATATACTTATATATTCTGGTTTCACAAAATGTTTGCAAAATGTTATAATTCCTGGGATCCACGTGAGTAGAGAGTGCAACACTGTACCTTGTAGCCGAGGGAGATGTCATTTCTTGTAGGGCAATGTTTGATCATTATGGGTTGAGTGGTTAAGTGTAAGACCATTTAGGGTTATACCAGATGAGCTAATCTCACATAAGTCCATAGTCTTTGCGCCTTCATGAGGTGACTGTAAATGTTGGGCTTGTTAAGAGCCCATATTAATGGGCTCAGGGGCTCACTGCCTTCAACAGTGAATTCGACCAGGTCTTGTAATAGAGGCCGGGTCAAACCCATATGGCTTATGTGAAGATAAATGCTAGAGGATAAGATATTCGAACTAGGCTGAGGTTTCTTTATCCAAACTTGATATTCGAACTAGGCTGAAGTGACTTAATTAAATGGGGAAAATTTGGTTTATAAATTGATTAGGATCAACAAGAGGATAAGATATGTCTTATCCATTTATAAGTCTAGATTCAAATATCAAATTTGGATGAAGAAACTCCTTCCTAATTGGATTAGGAAGGTTATCCAAAGAAGGCTATAAATAGGGGGCGAATTCACCAATTTTATACACTTGGAAAATTTGTAGAATTCTCCTCCAGTTCGTTGCCCCTACCCAGTTCGATTTCCACTTTTGATCTGATCAAGAATATGGTTCTTGTTGTAGAGCCACCTTATTGATCCTGCCTCACCAAAAGCTATGTCATCTTCAAATATGGTTCGGTTCTATTTCAAGAACGAACCTTGAAAATGCTGTTTTCTAAATTATGGGAATACAATTTCCGGATGGAAGAGAATTTTTTTTTGAAATTTCGCCCAACCACCATGCATGGTTCGACCATCCATATGATGGATCTCCCATCCCTTCAGTGACCTCCAGCGGGCCGTATGCCTTGGCCTGACATCTGGTTCGGACATGTAACCTTGGTAAAGGTTGTATACCATGGCCAGGCTGTCGAGCGAGGTGGGGGACCAACGACTAGGCATACGACCTCCGAGTGTCATGTGCCTTGGACCGAAGTTCGTCTCTTTACTGCGCCAAGCCGTGCCTGTATATCAGCATTCTGCTGGCTGGTGGGTACCTTAGTTTCCTTTCGTCCTCCTCGGCGGTGGGATGGGCTGGCTACGTCTTGGTTCCTTTTGGTCCATCTGTCGTCGAGGTAGCCTCGAATGTCCGAGGTGCGATGTGGAGGTGGCGTTTCTTATCGGCGGCGGTGTCCTTGGCTTTGGCGTCAGTTGCAAGACTGTACTGCTCATTCTCCCTTCGGCTAGGAGGTCTTGCATGCCAAGGGGGTTGGCTTGCATGTCGGCTGCTACCAGGTTCAAAGGGCTCGGCCTGGTGTGAGTCGACGGAGCCGAGGGCTAGCGGGTCCGTAGATGTGCTGCCCCCACTGGCCTGATGCCCGGGCGGGGTGGACACCCTAAGGGTGGCTTCCTGCCTAGGGACATGCCTCCCTGACACACTGGGTGAGGTGGTCCAGTCGGTCTAGGACCGCTTGGAATTGCATGTTGGTGACCAAGTTTTGGGCATTCCTGGTGTTTTGTACCATGTTAAAAGAAGTCTTGGTTGCAAGTTAGATTGATGGAAGTCTAGCGACGTTCCCATAGATGGCACCTATTGTTGATGTTTCGATTGGCCGAGGTCAACACTATCAGTTCGCTCCTAAGCCGAGGAACGAGGTGCCCGAAGTCGAAATGTCTAAGGTGGTTGAGGGTGGGTAGATCAATCCTGTGAGGTGAGAGAACTCGTTAGAGGCCTTGGGTTGGCACCTGAGGTGGAGACTTTGACAGTCAAGTAAGTAACAGGAGGTGGAAGGTGGATGAGGTCTTGGGTGCGGACACCAAGGACAAGGCCACTAAAGAGCAAGAGCTCTCAGAGAGCAAGAAGAGTGCTTGAGAGCTAAGTTTTGAGATCTTTTACCTTGTGGAGATCACCTCTTATTTGTATTTGAGGCCACCAGGGGGTGGGTGACCTCGAACGGCCTGGATGTAGTCCGTACTGAGGGTGTGATTGTTTGGGAGCACTAGGTGAGGGGCGGGCACTGACTCTACCCGCAACCCAATTGGTTCCGCTATGTGCTTCGCTGCCTGACGGTGTAAGCTTGCAATTGGCCCAACCAGATGTGCCTACATCACACACAATAGAAAATGGCCCATAATTCAATGTTATGTTGCAAACTTGCAAATGTTGTCATCAACATAGACTTCATTCAAGAAATTTTGGAGCTTTTAAATCATTTCTTTGTAATTAATTAGGATAGGCCTCTTGAGTAAGAACAAACTCTTGTTTGTCATGTGAAACACTCATCACCTTCTCCAACCAATAATATGGGAATTGACATGTGCAATTTGGAGCACAGATCTGTCTACTATTTTTTGGCTGCCTTCCTAGCTGCATCTTGTTCCATCTTCTTTTTATGAATACATCCCTTTTCATAGAATTTCCAATTGTCAGCGCCGATTATGGAAAGAACTAAGGCCTTCAAATCCTTCTTGACTTCTTCAACCAAGAATATGGAGTTGAAATGCACAATTCTCGGCTACCATTTTGATAAGAACGAAGGCTTTGAAATCCTTGCAGACTTATTCAACTAAGAATATGGGGGTTGACATGCTCAATTGTCAACTCTGTTTGTGATACGAACGGAGGCCTTGAAATCCTTTTTGACTTTTTCAACCAAGAATATGAGAGTTGACATGCGCAATTGTCGGCTCCAATTGTAATACGAACGAAGGCCTTGAAATCCTTTCTGACTTTTTCAACCAAGAATATGGGAGTTGACATGCGCAATCGTTGGCTCCGATTGTGATAAGAACAAAGGCCTCAAAATATTTCTTGTCTTGTTCTACCAATAATATGGGAGTTGACAGGCGCAACTTCGAGCGTAGCTCTGTCTACTATTTTTTTGACCGGCTTCCTAGTTGCATCTTCCATCTTCGTTTTAGCAATACAACCCTTTCTATAGAATTTCCAATTGTCGGATCCGATTGTGATTAGAACAGAGGCCTTGAAATTCTTTCCGACTTTTTCAACCAAGAAAATGTGAGTTGACATGTGTAATTTGGGGGCATTTTAGGAATTGGATTATGACAATTTGGGGGTATTTTATAAATCAAATTATGGGATCCTAGGATTATAAGAATATGAGGAAAACTTAGAGGTATTTTAAAAATCAATATTAAATCTACAAATATTTTACTAATTTACCATCGGGTTCAGGGAATTATATGCAAACCTCATCCCTAATTTGGGGCAAAAATATTTTATATCTCTGCCCCATCTCCATTTAAGATTTGAGAAAACTTGCCCCGTTTGGGGTTGGGTAAGGCCCCAATTTTGTAGAGAAAATTGTCATCTCCACAATTCTAATAATTTTCTATAACTAATTATTGAAATTTCAAAAAAAATATTGAAATTTCTATTGATTAGTAGTAATATATAGTAAATTAATTATTCATTCACTGTTTCCTCCAAACAGAGAAAAAAGAGGTAGAAATACGAGGGTCACTGTTTCACGCTGATTTCGTAGGGGGAGGGGGGAGGTTTATGGAATGGAGAAGCCTCCCCCTGTCTTCCTATTCTATATAACTTTCAATGTGAAACAAATAAGTAAATTAATAAATATTCAAATGTTCATTATATTAATGCCATGTTTGGGAGTGCTTGAATACAAGTGCTTATTTGGGCTAGGACCATACTATTAAACACATATTAGTGTTTGGGAAATAAGCCCAAAATAAGTGCTTATTTTAAAAATAAGGGCTTATTTTTTAAGCCCAAATTTCCAGATTTTTTTAAGTGCTTATACAATAAGCACTTATTCAAATTTTCTTTCAAAATTATCCCTAGTTAATTTTATAAAAGTACTTTCATAAAAGTGCTTTCGTAAAAGTGCTATCATAAAAGTGCATTTGTAAAAGTACTTTTATAAAAGTGCTTTCATAAAAAGTACTTTTATAAAAGTGCTTTCGTAAAAGTGTTTTCATAAAAATGCTTTTGTATAGAAGTATTTTTCATAAAATTACTTTTATAAATGTGCTTTCATAAAAATACTTTCATAAAAGTGTTTTTATAAAAACAATTTAATAGAAGTGCTTTCATAATGGTATATTTTGAAAATTTGAAAGAAATGAAGGATAAAAAGTCACAAATGCCTATTTAAGTGCTTATTGGAGAAAAAGACTATCAAACACCCAATATGAAATAAGCGCTTATTTTAAAATATAAGCACTTGAAAAAGTTGGATGGTAAATGCAAAAAAGTGCTTATGGGAATAAGCAATTGTTTTTAAGCACATATTTTTAACATAAGCATTCTCATACATGGCCTTAGACTTTTTAATTTCTAATAGATTTTTATCCACCATAGTGACATGCAACAAAAGTATGTTTATTTGGCTACGGTATTTCCTATGAACAAAAACTCTACACACTTTGCAAGCAAGGGATATCCAGACGCACATTGGGAACGTCTCCCCATAAATCTAACATACATGTATGAGAGAGATTCCAATGTTTGATTGAATGCCAAATATGCAAAGTTTTTGCTTGCAAGAGATCTGAGCTCATTTTTTTAGCCTTGAAAGCCATGGTTTGGACTCACTGAATAGTGGTTTAATTTGATACCATCATAACAGAGTTCAAATCAGCCCCCACAAGACTGTCCCTCACAACTCCCACAGCACATCCCCACTGTGTATTGAGAACATCTTCCGATGATAATATCATCATCGGGAGATGTTTCAAATACACGACGGGGAGATGCTGTAGGATGTTGTGGGGGGCTGATTCGGTCTCATCATAACGAAGGAGAAGTGGAAAGGTTTTGGCACCAAATTATCTCACAAATCATGAAGCCTAACTCATAACCCATAAGCTTTTGCTCGAGTGAGAAGTTTGGAACTTTTTCTTTTGGTTGTACAAGGGAGAATAATTACACTAAATGGGGGATAGCAATACCTGAAAGGTATTCCATGACTCAAAACAATTAATGTTGTTGATAGATGAGTCTTGTGCAGTTGTGCTTCTCAACATCCATTAGTAATTTAAACTGGCTGGTGGCCCAATAGATATGAGGATTTCGGCTTTGTTGTAGACTTGTAGCCTTGCAGGAGACTTGGGATCGAGTCCCTTTGCCACCAAACCAACTTTCATAGCTTCATCAAATCATAAAGAAAATCCTCTACAGCAGCACCCATGGGAAGAAGTGATCTGTTACAAGTTTAATGATCCAAAAGAAGGGATTGAGTGGAAACGACATGGGTTGAAGTAGTAATAGCTGATTTAAGAAACCGGATTCAGTCAGTGCAGAACCCGTTCCAACAGCCATTATAGCCTTGTATTGGGAATATCGTGTCTGGATCTTTTGCCCACCACAACTCTGCCTATGTTTATCTCAGTCATACATGGAGAACATCTCATCCTCTGTATAGTATTTATTATGCAGGAGAGATGTTTCCAATTCACGAGGATAGTGTATTGTAGGTAGGTGTGGGCAGAGTTCTTGTGGGCAGGAGATCCGGAATCGGGAATATCTTCCAATGAAATAAAACACAGAAGTATGGAGATATTCCCACTGTAAGGCTGTAAAGGCTATTCGAACGGGGCCTTTCACTGACTGAAGCCAATCTCCTGATTTAAGCACTCACGATTTAAAGATGTTATACACTGAACAGGATTCATTTAGCATAACCCATAGGCTATATATCAACATACGAGGCGGAGCCCGTGGACTCCCAAGTATTTTTGCAATCTGGATTTCCTGCCCACAACTCCCTACCCACACTCTACCTACTTTGAATTATAACCGCACATCTCCATCTTGTTTTCCGTGATGTGCCGCTGCAGTGTACTGTGGGTAGAGAAAGTGAGTAAGAAATGAGATCAACTTCAGTCAGTGCAAGTCCGTGTTCACACCATTCAGAACAGCCTCTTGCAATTTTACATGGGGAATATCTCCCCATGAAATAAAACACAGAAGTACAGATATATTCCCAATGCTAAGCTGTAAAGGCTGTTTGAACAGGCTTACACCGACTGAAGCCGAACTCTCTGTATTCTATATGATTTCTTCAATCTCCCAAGTCATACCAACAAATGCATTCTCTTGCTTATCAACCGACGGCGTTCAACCTGGCTCACATTTTTGATCGAATAGAATGGATGGAACAGAACTCAAAAACCAGATCGGAATTCCCATAGAGTTTTGCTCCATCGTTTGTTTATCATCCTTTTCTCAGGTCCTTAAATTGTATAATCTGAATCTTTGCTTTTAGAAGGTGGACAGCAAACATACACAGGGAAAAGAACAATATCAACACAATGACCAGTTGAGTACTAAATAGCATCAGTTAGATCAGTACTTGAGTTCCGATTTGCAGAGAAATCAGGAAGAAAAAAAAAAAAAAAGAAGACAGAGCTACATTAAGACTATAGAGCTAACAGAGATAGGAGCAGCACAAGAAATCGAAGAGGCTCTCCAAGCAGTCGTAGAAGCACGAACAACTGCATTAAAACATTCAATGAAAAAAAAAGAATGAATAATAACAAATATAGATCTAATGAAACAGGAACGGACAAAAGAGAAATGAAGAATTGGGTTCATTACAACTTACCATTCGTTGACAATCTTGTCTTGCTCATCTTCGCCTGCCGAGAAATTGTTTCTTGAGCCCATCTCTTGGGTCGATGGTGGTTCCATCTTTCTCCCTCAATCCCCTCTCTTTTGAGTCTCAGGGAAAAGAAAGATGCGCCAAAGATGTTAATGGTCCTAGATGAAAGACTCTGGAAGAACAAGATCACGCGACGGCACCATCTTGGACTGAAAAAGACATGAAAGAAAAAGTTCTACCCTCCTTTTCGTTAATCTTTTTCAGTTTTTTAATAGTTTCCACCGAATGAGACAAACTTCTTTAAGTTTGAAACCATGAAAATAACCCACACAAAAAAGGAAATACAGTGAGGAAAGTATTATGGGTAATTAAAACTATAAACGACTTAATCCTCCCTTCATATTTTTCATAAATATTAAAATCTTCCCTCAAATTTGGAATTAGACTAAGATCACCCCTGTTGTCTGACATCATCAGACAAAAACCTCCCTTCCCCCTTGGCATTCTGTTAGGATCAGTTAGCATATGGCATCATATGAAAAACTCAATTTTGCCCTTATCATCTTATTCCTTTTGCAATTGGCTAAGGCCATGTTTGGGAGTGCTTAAGTTAAAAATAAGTACTTATTATATTGGGTGTTTGGTAGTCTATTTCTCCAATAAACACTTAAATAAGCATTAGTGACTATTTTATCCTTCATTTTCTTTCAAAATTTTAAAATATACCATTTGAAAGCATTTTTATTAAATTACTTTTATAAAAGCACTTTTATGAAAGAATTTTTATGAAAACATTTTTATAAAAATATTTTATAAAAGTACTTTTATAAAAGCATGGCCTTGGATCTACTAAAGTGGCTCCACCAAGAAGTCACTTCATCTAATTCAGGGTGGGGCCATGCCAGCAACGTAAAGGCTTTGATTTACTTATTTCATTGCAGGGCCATGTCACTGTGGTAGAAAATGTGGGTTGCAGACAAAAACATTATATGTTACTGATTTTTTTTTTTTGAAAAAGCTAATTTTGAAAAGCCAATTCTAAATGATGGGTCAAACCCCATCCCTGATGGGCCGATGGTGGATCCCGGACCTTTGATCAGTGGAGGCACACCCGTGGCCTCTTTGGGTAGAAATCAATCTAAATTAAAACATATTTGAATGGATTGGATGATCCATACATTAAATTGGATCAGTTCAAAATGATCCAAAATATTCATTAGGATTGGACTGGACCTGATCCAAGTGACACCCCTAACTAAAAGTTGGGAAATAATTGATTGTTATTGATAAAATCACATACAACTTCTATGATGGTTCCAAGGGATAAATCAATCGAAGGCCAGTACAATGTGAGAAAACTCTTGTGATACATGAAGAATTATGCCCCAATCTCACTTCTTGTGAAACTACAATGAGAAACTTGATCATATATTATTATTATTGTTGTTGTTGTTGTTACTATTGTTATTATTTATTTATTTTTTTTCATTTCTTCAAACTGGGAAGAAAGAGTGAAATTGCTATGGCAACGATAGTTTGAAGAATTTGATGAATTAACAAATCACAAGTCTTTCTTTGCATCCTCTCGGATTCGGATTCCACTATTTTCAAAAATTTGAAGAATTAGCAAGGATAAAAGAGACATTTTAATAATTTAGTTAGATATAACTTTAAAAAGAAAGACCTTAGTCCAATTTAATTAAAAGAGAAGGGAAATTTGTATTTAGGAGAAATATTAAGGGAGGTTTAAGTCTTTCACCCATTATAGAAAAAGGAATCATCACAACAGATTGGTGGGACAATTATTTGGGTAACTTTTCAGCGTTGAATTAGTCTGCAACTACAAGTGAACTGTATTACCAATTCTAGCCAGCAACGCTAGCACTATATTGGGAAATTTTGCCTTCAAGGACGAAATAAAATTGATTAAGCAAGGAGATTCAAGGTGGAAGCCGCGTCAATGCAGATTGTATTTGGCTTTGGTTTCCATAGTTGGTAGATGGAAATCACGTCATGCTTATGCTTAGGTTGTAAATAAAGAAAGTTTATAATTGCTCAGTTACGGTGAATCAATGTTTTAAAAATTGTACTGGAATTGGAATCGTTCTAGTCATTGGTTTTTGGGTTAACGGTTAGACCACTCGGTTTAAATGGATAGCCTGTTTTGATAAAAATAAAAAAAAAAAGTCAAAAACCTCTTAATAGGTTCAACAGGTTAATGGTTCGGCTATATGAGTCAATGGATCATTGACCAATTTAATGGTTTTTAGGTGAAGACTGGATTTGGAGTAAAACGGAACCAATTACCTAGACAGTTTTCGGTCCAACCTTCCAGTCAACAGCGGTTTAAAAACATTGGGGTGAACTGTGATTCATGTTCTGTTGAATCAACAGAGAGATCTATGATTGTAGACAAGGTTCAAAGTATCGGTACGATATCGGGCATATCGTAACGTATCTTTTGAAAACGATACGGTCCGAAACACCTGTTTCCAGGTGTTTCAGACCCCAATTTTTTTAATAATAAAAAACATGCTAAAAGCTTCTAAAAAAAACTAAAATAAAAAAAAAACTAAAAATATAGAATTTCGGCTGTTTCCAAATATCGATATGATATGGCCAAAACTCGTATCGTATTGATACTTTGAACCTTGATTGTAGATGGACTGGAGTCACTGGACCATGGAAGATGACCAAAGAGGAAAGAATATGAAATGCGACCCAGCAATCATTGGTTAAAATGGTATATTTTTGGGTTTCCAATTTCCGTCTCGATCGACCGGAGAAAATGGAGATACATGCTTACATGTGCCCTATAGTTGCTCTTCAAGTCTGAACTCTGAACTGCCCACATGCTACCAAAACCAGGAGTAACCGCCCATCATTGGATCCAGACTTGCCTACATGCTTTTCAAGTCTTTAATAATTCTCCACATTCTTTTCAAGCATCAACCCTTTTAAAGAGGACGTTAAACTTTTGGGGTCTCGGAAAAGGAAATAATACTTTTTTGAAAAATCATATTGGGGGTTATCTTGAAATAATTATTAGGCATGACAATTGATAAAATGAATTAAAATAAAATTTTTGACAAAAATAATATTTTTATTAAATTTTAATTACTAAAAGTGACTAAAAATTGGAAAATCAGGAAAAATAATTTTGGAGGGGATTACATGGAACCTAAGAGAACACCACACAAAATTTGGACACTAAAATAAGCTGCTTTTATTGCCAAAAGTATTGATAAAAATGGGTTAATATTAATTTTTAATTACTAAAAATGAAGAAAATTATGAAAAATTGGGAGAAAATGATTTTGTGGAATAGGATTGCATAGAATCTAAAGGGGACACTCACACAACACTTCTATGAAAAGGTAAGCTAATTTTGGGCAAGAATGACACACCAAGATGAGTTGGGGATAGGTCAACAAAGTGGTAACATGGGGTGTATGGGTGAGATGATGAAAGAGTAACAAAAGTCACAAGTTATTGTGGGTGTGCACAAACCATGCATCATGGTGCATGACATGGGCATCAATGGCATTGTGGTGTGCACATACCTCGCACCAAGGCACACCACACAAGGCATCAAGTGCAATTGGGTGTGTACATGCCTTGCATCGTGACACACCACACAAGACACCAAGTGCAGTTGGGTGTGTTGATGCAAACGGATCGGATCGGATTTGAATCATGGTATATCCGAATCTGATTTGATATTATGAAAAATAGACCAGATCTGATCTGAAGATTTGATCGGATCTCACAAATCGGGATTCAAATTCGAATCCAATGAGGAAGTTAGATATTCAGATATGACCTGATCCAATTTAACTTTTTAAAAAGTAATAAATTATTAAAAAAGTATAACAATTTAAATAAAGAAAAACAAAAAAAATGCAAGTATCTTATTAACTATTTTCATCATATATATACATGTTTTTTTATAAAAGATAAATAATATAACAAATTTATAAAAATGGGTACACCCTAAGATGTGTCAACTTCTGCTTGTTAGTGTATTAAATCTAAGGCTTTTATTCATGCATTGTAATACTCTACAAGGGTTGAAAGAAAGAAGAAGACTGGTTAATGACAAGGTCGTGCTTTACATGGGTACATTTACAATAGTTGTAGCTACTACTATAGGAATAATAGTTTTACATTTTAGTACATGTACCATTACACTTAAAGATTGTCTATGTTAATCAACTTAGGAGAAATTTGATTTCTCTCTAAGTTATGCAAGGATGTTTATTTTATTTTATTTAGTAACAAGATTATATTTAAATTCAAACAAGTTTCTTGCTTATGGAGAAATTGAGAATGATCTCTTTGTACTCTACTCTTTCTAGAAACAAATATGACTGAGACAATGTCAGAGCATATCCCCATAAAAAGAACATGAAAAATCACTAATCCATTTGCTTGTGGCATTAGGAACATGGCTCATAAAAATGGAACATATCACAAGGCTAGTTAAGGATGGTGCTTTAGATTATATCACAATAGAAAATCTACCAACTTATGAGCCTTGCTTAGAAGGCAAGATGACAAAACAAGTACAAGTACTTAACCTAATACATATAGATGTTTGTGGTCTCCTGAATGTTAGGAGATATTGCGCATTCATATTTCATAACCTTTACTGACGATTATTCATAATTCAGACATGAAGTCAATAAATAGTAGGAAGACAAATCAAAGTACTTAATCAGATAGAGGTGGTATCTCTTTGACAAATTCATGGATTACCTAAAGGATAATGGAATTATATCATATCTGTCACCTCTTATTACGCCACAACTCAATGGTGTATTAAAGAGAATAAATCTGACTTTATTGGATATGGTCTAATAACTTTTCATCCACTCATAGTTACTCATATCCTTTTGGGGACATGTATTAGAGATTGTGATTTACATATTAAGTTAGGTTCCAACCAAGTTAGTTTCCAAGTCTCAATAGGAGAATTTTGATTCTCCTATTCTTGGACTTTTAAAAGATTTCCTATTCTTGGACTTTTAAAAGATTTGAATTTCACCCTAGAAACCTTAACAATGTTTGACCTTATTTTTGGTGATTTACAATCCTTCTAACAATCCTAACTTGCTATCTAGACATCATATCTAGCAGCTTCACTAATTTACATCATAGGGTTGTTCATCAAATAGATGAAACCAACCAACACGACCCAATTTGACCCAAGTTGGTCAGCTTTCTAATATTTTCAGTTGACTTTGGTTCAACTATATGTTAACTTGAGAGGCCGTGTCGGTTTCATTGCTATTTGTAAAGTAATCAAAACCAGCCTGACCCAACCATATGTATATATTTCAAACAACCATGATGGTTATATTAATATTTGAAGTTTTAATGTAATATTTAATTTTATGTTGAGTTACTTCAAATAATATAATAAAAATTGTAAAATCTAATTATCTATAAATACTTTTTTGTTATGATAATATATGTGAACTCACAGGACCGAAATGAGGCTTATCGTGGCCTAGGCCTCAGCTCATATGTCAGACTAGAGCCTTTAGCATAGGTTGAATGTCCAACCAATGATCACCCCAAGCTCAGAGATCACTTGTTAGTTTTAAAAGCAAATAATTCAATCAATTTTAACCAAAAGAATTAATACTCCATAAGATTCAAATTATTTAATTGGTTAAATTACAAACTATGTAGGGGTGCAACTCTAGGTACCCAAGTTGAAAGAATCATGCCCATTGATATTTTGAAAAATGCTTTATTCAAGCCCACCCAAGTTGCAACCCCAAATTCTATACTTTAGGGTACCAACTCTTAACCCCCTCCCCTCCTTCAATTTTCATTTGCAAGAAAAATGAATGCTAAATTTTTAGTTTCCAAAATTGTCCTTGCATTATTAATGGTCTTGATGGTAAAAGAAAAATTACTAAAATGTCCATAAGAGTTTAATAAATTGAGAAAAAAATATCGAAATAAAAATCAGATATGTTATAACATTGTATCTTTAGTTTTTTTTTTGCATTGTGAATATTTTCTTATATTTTTATCATTTTATTTATGATATTTTCTACAATCTTCTATTTTTATATATTTTGTTGTATTTTCTCTTTTTCATCATTGTTTATTGTATTTCCTATATTTTTTTTGCAACTTCCTACTTTTTACTTTATTTGTGTTTTTTATTATATTTTATTAGTTTTGTACAAAATGGTCTCATAAATTGATATAAGACAGTTTGAGTTTTCAGAAAAAGTTGAAACATACACATGACATCTACAGACACCCCATTTTTGTGCCCTCTAAATTGTTCTTCACTTTGCAGCACTTTGATCTTCAAGCAATGCTTTAACCAACCTCTTAGTTAATCCAGGGGTATTTTTGGGATTTTTTCTAAAATTTGACCTCCAAAATAGCTCAATCAAATCAATTGGCGCATAGAGATTGAAATTCTAAATCAAACGATATCAAGATTGCCCAAATCCAGTATTGTTTACTCCTTTGTTTTATGACCCAAAGCTAGAACTGATTTCGACCCTCGGTTTTGAATCTCGACACTAACAATCAAAACACCCTAAGAACAAAAACCCCTAATACTGGATTTCTAACTGGTTCAAAAAGATTCTAAACTAAGGGTCGAGAGTTTTGAAGGTTAGTTGGCCAAATTAATCTACAATAACACCCTTATTCAAGAAACTCCAAGTACAATTCATGACCATTCGAATGAATAAAAAAGAATTAGATTGCTGAACTGAAATTTTACAAACTGAAATGCATCAAGGAAGAATGGAAAAAAGGAGAAAGAAGAAAGAAAATATAACAAAGAAACAGAATTCAAATTAAAGGAGAATGAAACTACAATTGAGTTATTACAAATGATCTTTGAATCACAAACCCCCAATTTCGAACTCACCTTCTCTTCTAGATTGCTTGTCTTGAACTTCCTTCAGCCCTTCTTCTTCTTCTTCCTTGTGCCTAACCTTCTTCTCTTTTCTTATCTCAAAGTGGCCGAACCTCTAAGAGTGGGAGAGCCTTCCTCTCAAGCAATTGAACACCTCTCCCCCCTCCTAGAGGTCTCCTTATATAGTTTTTCAAGGGGGCTCTTGCCCCTTCTTGAAGCCTCTAGAATGGGGTGTATTACACCCCTTTCTTGAGCTTTCTAGAGCTCTTTTGAAAGCCTCATAAGGGCTGCTATTTGAGCTGCACTTAGGCTCTCTCTTAGCACATGATAGCTATACATTGAGCTGCTCTTTTGGGCTGAGAATGGGCCTTCTTTGCTGGGCCAAATTCTACTCTTAGCTAGACTTTCTTTTCTTGGGTTTTCTCAAGGAATCCACTTGCTATTCTTGGGACGAAGTGCTCTCTCTTGCTTCCACAACCGGACTGGGCTGAATTTGGTCTTTTTGAACCTTATTTTCTTGCATTTTTCCTTCATTTTCTTGGATTAATTACCCCTGAAACTTATTCTTAACATTAAGCTAAATTAAGGCAAAAATTAATAAAATCGGCATAAAAATCCATGCTAAAGTCCTCAAAAATTATAGATAAATTGTAGGCTCATCAAATACCCCACACTTAAGCTTTTGCTTGTCCTCAAGCAAAGACATCAGCCATAAACTGAACATTCCCCCCCTTTTGTTCTCAGCATTTACCCGATGAACTTTTTAAGATAGAAATGCATTGAGTAGTCGGGGAACTTTTGTAAGTGCTCAGCTCTTATTTTGGTAAATTACCATTTAACATAAGTATAAGATCCAAGGAAAGGAGAATATGAATTTCATCATAGTCTAGCCTTCACTCCTAATTCATATATAAATCAGCTCCTTAATTGTCAAGGTTAATAATCAAATTTCACTACGTTTCACATCTGTAACTAAATCTCAATGAGAGTTCAACTTTAGAGTGCCCCTTTGAACCTCAGTTGTCACCACAATTACTTATTTCTAAGGGTGAGTGCATCTTATGCTCCATCTCACCCTTTTCTTCTTCTTTTTTTCCGGTGTGAGTGCATTTTATGCTCCATCTCACACACTTTTCTCTCTCTTTTATTTTTCTTTTTTTTATTTATTTTATTTTTATTATTTTTATTTATTTTTTTTATTTTTATTTATTTTTATTTATTTTTTATTTTTTTGGTGTGAGTGCATCTTATGCTCCATCTCACACTAGTCACTTACTTGAGGTAGGTAAATAGGACTCATGTTCTGAGCTGCTAGTTTTACTATTCAGCTCAAAATAGCGGAGTCAATTTGGGCTTTTGTCCTTCTTTGCAATTATTGAACCTCAAGAATCAACACTTCAGATGTGCACTAGCTCTCTTGACCATTAAACGTGCCCTGAACTGGGTGGGTGAGTTCTATAGCCCTGATGAACTTACAATTTATCTATAATTTTTGAGGACTTTAGCATGGATTTTTATGCCGGTTTTATTAATTTTTGCCTTAATTTAGCTTAATGCTAAGAATAAGTTCAGGGATAATTAATCCAAGAAAAGGAAGGAAAAAGGCAAGAAAAGAAGGTTCAAAAAGACCAATTTCAGTTCAGCCCGGTCGTGGAAGCAAGAGAGAGCACTTCGGCCCAAGAAGAGCAAGTGAATTCCTTGAGAAAACCTAAGAAAATAAAGCCTAGCTATGAATAGAATTCGGCCCAGCAAGGAAGGCCCATTCTTAGCCCAAAAGAGCAGCTCAATGTATAGCTATCATGTGCTAAGAGAGAGCCTAAGTGCAGCCCAAATAGCAGCCCTTAGGAGGCTTTCAAGAGAGCTCTAGAAAGTTCAAGAAAGGGGTGTAATACACCCCATTCTAGAGGCTTCAAGAAGGGGCAAGAGCCCCCTTGAAAAACTATATAAGGAGGCCTCTAGGAGGGGGGAGAGGTGTTCAATTGCTTGAGAGGAAGGCTCTCCCACTCTTAGAGGTTCGGCCACCTTGAGAGAAGAGAAAAGAAGAAGGCTAGGCGCAAGGAAGAAGAAGAAGAAGGGCTGAAGGAAGTTCAAGACAAGCAAGTTAGAAGAGAATGTGAGTTCGAATTGAGGGTTTGTGATTCAAAGATCTTTTGTAATAAATCAATTGTAGTTTCATTCTCTTTTGATTCGAATTCAGTTTCTTTGTTATATTTTCTTTCTTCTTTCTCCTTTTTTCCATTCTTCCTTGATGTATTTCAGCTTGTAAAATTTCAGTTCAGCAATCTAATTCTTTTTGATTCATTCAAATGGTCATGAATTGTACTTGAAGTTTCTTGAATAGTAGTGTTATTGTAGATTAATTCGGCCAACTAACCTTCAAAACTCAGATCTGAGATTGTAAGATCTGAATTGCTTGAAAGAGAATTCAGATCTGCAATTTTCACATTGGCCGAATTAATCTACAGCTTGGAATTCCTAGAGTGCTTGAGAGAGAATCTAGGAATTCAGATCTACTATTCAAGAACTGAATTGAGTGCAAGGTTAGAGATAACTTGCACAATTCAGTTGGTGATCAATTCAGATTTGAATTGATGCCTTAGAAGTGTTTGAAGAAATGCATGCATGGGGATTAGATTCTTGCTAGAGATAGAAGAACCGTCACTCATGCATAGGATGAACATGCGCTTGAGAGAGGCTGTTCATGACCTTGGGGTTTCACCAAACCAAAGCTCAATCATGATTTATTCGAATGATCCAAATTGATAAATTGCTGAATTCTGAGATTGACATTTACTGCTTACTCTTCTAACTTGATTTGAAGGCAATTGGGCCAATGATTTAGATAGATTTTAATTTAGAATTTTTTTAGCTTTCATTAAAGTTTTGATTATTTGTTGATCAGATAAGAAGTACTCAATTTAGTATTGGTAATTGTTTCCTAAATCCTCGTGGGAACGATACTTCACTCACTACTTTATTACTTGAACGGCTAGTGCACTTGCTAGTGTCACAATGAGCCACACATCAAGCCCCATGGGGAAAAACCTGTGAAATGGTAAAGGGTCCAGACCACCTAGATCTCAGCTTACCTAGAAACAAGCGGAGATGGGAATTATATAATAATACAAGTTGGCATACATAAAAGTCCCGTCTCAGCAAGTTCTTATCATGCTAGTTTTTAATTTTTTCTTTATAAACTTTGGCATTCTCATAGGCGGCAAGTCTGAATTCATCAAATTCATTCAATTGCAACTGCCTTTTAGCCCCTGTGGCATGAATGTCAAAATTTAAGAATTTAAGAGCCCAATAGGCCTTGTATTCTAATTCAACTGGTAAATGGCATGCTTTGCCAAAGACCAATCTGTAGGGGGACATGCCAATGGGTGTCTTAAATGCAGTTCTGTATGCCCATAATGTATCATCTAATTTGATGGACCAATTTTTTCTAGCAGATGCTACGGTCTTTTCCAGAATTCTTTTGAATTCCCTATTAGCCAACTCCACTTGGCCACTAGTTTGAGGGTGATAAGGGGTAGCTAATTTATGTGTAATTCCATATTTCTGCATTAACCTCTCAAATTGGCTATTGCATAAGTGAGTTCATCAATCACTAATTATAGCTCGCGGAGTGCCAAATCGGGAGAATAGCTTCTTTAGGAAATGTACCACCCTTCTTGAGTCATTTGTGGGTAAAGCCATGGCTTCTACCCATTTGGATACATAGTCAACTGCAACGAGGATGTACTTATTCCCAAAAGAATTCGGGAAAGGTCCCATGAAATCTATACCCCAAACATCAAAGATTTCACATATCAAAATATTGGAAAGGGGCATTTCATTCCGTCGGGAAATGTTTCTCGATCTTTGGCATTTGTCACATGTGGACACATACCTATGGGCATCTTTGAAAAGTGTGGGCCAATAAAAACCTGATTACAAAACCTTGGCTGCAGTGCGACTAGCTCCAAAATGACCTCCTGCTTCTTTATCATGGCAAAATTGGAGTACCGACTCCATCTCCTCCTCAGGGACACATCTTCTTATGATCTGATTTGCACACAGATAGTATTTTACATCAGAAAAGAATTTCTTTTTCTGTTGATATGAAAGGTTAGGAGGAAGGAATTGTGCAGCTAGATAATTAGCAAAATCAGCATACCAAGGATATGAGTATTTCTGTATTGAGTACAACTGATCATCCAGAAATTCTTCTCGAATGTTGTTGGTTTTCTCCTCTTTTGAGCTTACCTTGTCCAACCGAGAGAGATGGTCAGCAGCCAGGTTTGCAGCACCCTTCATGTCTCTAATCTCAATGTCAAACTCTTGCAATAAAAGGATCCACCTGATCAGTCTTGGTTTTGAGTTTTGCTTGGTAAGCAAGTGCCTTAATGCCGAGTGATCTGTGTAGACAATAACCTTGGATAATATCAGATATGAACGAAACTTGTCAAGTGCAAATATTACTGCTAACAGCTCCTTTTCTGTGGTGGTGTAATTGAATTGGGGTCCAGTCAAGGTTCTGCTAGCATAGTAAATTGGCTGAAAATGTTTGTTCATTCTTTGTCCTAAAATAGCTCCTATAGCAGAATCACTCGCATCACACATTAATTCAAATGGAAGGGTCCAATCTGGTGCTACCGTGATAGGTGCATGGATCAATTTGTCTTTCAAGATGTTGAAAGCATGAAGGCATTCGGTTGAAAATTCAAAAGTCACTCCTTTTTGAAGCAAGGTAGATAATGGCTTGGCAATTTTTGAGAAATCCTTAATAAACCTCCTATAGAATCTGACATGTCCTAAGAAACTTCTCAAAAAGTGAACAGATGTTGGGAGTGGCAATTTTTCAATTGCCTCCACCTTGGCCTTGTCGACTTCTATACCTCTTTGAGAGATCTTGTGTCCAAGCACTATGCCTTCTTGCACCATAAAATGACATTTCTCCAAATTCAACACAAGATGTGTTTCTTTGCATCTAGTAAGCACCTGTTCCAGATTATTCAAACATGCATCAAATGAAGAGCCAAAAACTGAAAAATCATCCATAAAGATCTCAATAAAATTTTCAACCATATCAGAAAATATAGACATCATACATCGCTGAAAGGTTGTTGGGGCATTGCATAACCCAAAGGGCATCCTTCGGTATGCAAAGGTTCCATATGGGCAAGTAAAAGTGTCTTTTCTTGATCTTCTGGTGCAATTGGTATCTGGTTATACCCTGAATATCCATCCAAGAAACAATAATACTCATGCCCAGCTAGCCTCTCCAACATTTGGTCCATAAATGGGAGAGGGAAATGGTCCTTCCGGGTGGCTTCATTTAATTTTCTATAGTCAATACACACACGCCATCCGGTGACGGTTCTAGTAGGGATGAGTTCATTTTTCTCATTTGGAACAACAGTCATACCCCCTTTCTTGGGCACAACTTGCACAGGGCTTACCCAAGAACTATCAGAAATAGGATAAATGATTCCAGCATCTAACAACTTAATTATTTCAGCCTTTACCACATCTTTCATGTTGGGGTTCAGGCGCCTTTGGGCCTGAATGGAAGGCTTACTGTCCTCTTCCATCAAAATTCTGTGAGTGCAGATTGATGGATTAATGCCTTTGATATCTTCTACCTTCCAAGCTATAACATTTTTGTGTTCCCGCAGCACTCTTAATAATTTTTCTCTTTGTAAGGGATTCAGTGCTGCGAAAATTATCACGGGGAGATCTGATGGTTCCTCAAGGAAAGCATACTCTAAATGGGATGGTAATTGCTTCAGTTCAAAGGTGGGGGGGGGGGGGTTCTTGGGGTGATGGCTTACCTGATGGTCCAGGCAATTTGCCTAAGTTCTCTAATTTAAGAAACCCCTTTCCCTTGAATTGAGGCTTATCATTCAGGTATGCTATCATGAGGGTTATTTATTCATTTTCTCATTCTTCAAGTTCTCCCTACGAGAGGCAGAGTTCAAGAGGATCAGTTATTTTACTTACCTGGAAGCATTCATCAATTGTCAATTCAATGGCATCAATCATAAAACAAGAATCATCGCTAGAGGGTGCATGTTTCATAGCATCAGACATTTAAAAAATTATCTCCTCATCTTGTATCCTAAGGCTGAGTTGTCCTTGTTGGACATCAATCATTGCATTCCCGGTAGCCAGGAAAGGTCTCCCTAGGATAAGCGGGACCTCCACATCTTCTTGCATGTCTAACACAATGAAATCAACTGGAAAAATGAATTTGTCAACTTTAACTAACACATCTTCTATGATCCCCCTAGGATGTCTAATGGATCTATCAGCTAATTGTAATGCCACTCTAGTGGGTTGGGGTTCATTCAACCCCAATTTCTTGAAGATAGAATATGGCATTAAATTGATGCTAGCTCCTAGGTCACATAAAGCTTTTTCAAATTTTAAACTGCCAATGGTACAAGGAATAGTGAAACTCCCTAGATCTTTGAGTTTCTGAGGCAGCTTGTTTAGAAGGATAGCAGAACATTCCTCATTTAAAGCAACTGTAGCCACATCTCCCAGTTTCCTTTTGTTTGCCAATAATTCCTTCAAAAACCTTGCATAGTGTGGCATATGGGCTAAATCATCAACAAAAGGAATATTAATATGTAAACTTTTAAATATTTCAAGAAACTTACTAAATTCCTTTTCCAATTTTTGTTGCTTCAGCCTGTTAGGGAATGGAACTTGTGGCTGTTGGTGCATCCCTTGTTGTGCTTCTGGTTGTTTCGTCTTCTGTTGTCCGGTCCCAAGGCTTGTTTCTGCCTTGGGTTCAGCCCAATTCTTCTTTTCTACCTCGGGCAACTCTTTTCCATTCCTTAAGGTAATAGCTTGCACCTGCTCTCGTGGATTCACTTTAGTGTTGCTTGGAAGAGTTCCCGACAGTCTGGAAGAGATTAATTGTGCCAATTGCCCCACTTGGTTTTCCAGGTTTTTGATTGAGGCTTCCTGGTTCTGGAACCTGGTTTCTGCACCTGCTATAAATTTTGTCATCAGTTCCTCCAAATTGGACTTTGGTTCAGGCTAATGATAAGTCTGGTGGAATGGCTTGGAAGTATGTTGATTTGGCCAGGACTGGTTTGAATGTCCCCTCCATCCTGGATGAAAAGTATGGTGACTCTAATAACCATGCTATCTTGACGAATTGCTGACATAGTCAACTTGTTCAGTAGATGGCCTGAACTGATTGCCAACTTGACAGTTAGTACTGATGTGTCCTCCCCCTCACAATTCACAATTAAGAGGCTGCACATGCATGGCAGCTATCTGCATTTCATCTATTTTCTTACTAAGTGCTCCTATTTGTGTAGATAGTGCCGTATAAGTATCAACATTATGCAAGCCATGCTGCTTCCTAGTTTGAGTCCTTTCAGAATGCCATTGATAGTTGTTGGCTGCCATTTCCTCAATAAGTGCATGGGCAACCTCAGGAGTTTTATTATTTATGGATCCTCCGGCTGCAACATCTAATATGATCTTATTTGAGTCAGTAAGTCCATTATAGAAAGTCTACACTTGCAGCCAAATGGGGAGGTCATGGTGAGGAACTCTCCTTAATAGCTCATTGTATCGTTCCCATGACTCGTATAAAGATTCCCCCTCTTGTTGGAAAAAAGTAGTGATGCCATTCATCATTTTAGCAGTTTTAGAAGGGGGAAAATATTTAGAGAGAAAACGGCTGGCCATTTCATCCCACGTAGCTATTGATCCTGTCGGTAATGAATTCAGCCATGCTTTGGCTTTATCCTTCAAAGAAAATGGGAATAACCTCAACCTAATGGCATCATCACTTACCCCATTGTGTTTGAAGGTGTCACAAATTTCTAAAAAGTTAGAAATGTGTGCATTGGGATCTTCGTGGGCCAATCCACAGAATTGCACCATGTTTTGAATCATTTGTATGATGGCAAGTTTGATCTCAAAGTTGTTAGCAGCAATATTGGGCCTAATAATGCTGGAGGCAGCTCCAGTGAGAGTGGGTTTGGCATAGTCCATCATAGTCCTCTACTCAGCATTCTTGAGCCTCTTGAGCTTTTTGAGCTTCTTGTTGGACTTGTTTGGCTGCTCTTAGTCGGACACGGAGAGTTCTTTCAATCTCCGGGTCGTAGAGGATTTCCTCCAACTTGACTCTGCTTGTTAGAAACTGCGAAAGTCAAGGCAATAAACAAGCCAATATTCACAAAATAACTAACCTTATTACAACTGAAATGTATAGTGAAGTATTGGAATATACAAACCTACATCATAAAATAAATAAATGCAGCTAACTAAAAGCAGATCAACATCTTATTCAATATACATAATTTAGTAGCAATTTACAAACAGGTCTGAATTCAGTAATCTCTGAGTAGAACAACAGTTTACAAATTCCTTTTCTTTATATTGCTGAAATAGATCTGAATTGCTAAGAGCTAAAATCTCAATAGCTACTGAGAACAATAATATACAGTTCTGAAATCAGATTTGAAATCTTAGCAGCTACTGAGGACAACCAAATGCGGATCAACAGTGATTGTGTTCAGGTCTGATCTTCATATTAAAAGGCTATTCTGTGCTACTGAAGGTCAATACACAAAAATGAAATCAGTGTACAAAGGATTGTGAGATAGCAATTTCAAACATCAGTTCTACACAAAATTGAGATTAGCTCTGAAATCTCAGAAGCCACTGAGAACAGCAATAAATATAACAACAACTACTGATAACAGTACAGTTGTGCTCAGGTCTGATTTCCATATTGGAAGGCTACTAAATATCAGATCTGAACCCACTGTTTTGATGAGCTATGCATCACCAAACACCAGCTAGAGTAGCCATACTAAAACTGACCAATTCAGCAGGATAACCCACTGATATCAGCAATGAAACATGCTGTATACAGATCTGCACAAAACCGAAATCAATCAGTAGTAAAAAGATATGAAATCAGACCTGTATTCACCATGGTGTGGCTGCTGGGATCTGATTTTTTTTTCTTTTCTTTTGAGATGAAATAAAACACAAAGCAGTAATGCAACTATACTACTGAACAAAATCTCCTTTTTTTTTCGGTTTGCTCAGATCTGATTTTTGATTTCAGTACTGAAATTTACTGTGTACAGATCTGAACTCCCCTATTTTTATGAGCTATATAGAACCAAAAACCAGCTAAACTAGCATCACTAAAACAGTAATCAAAACCAAACGAATCAGCAATAGAAAAAAATAGAGTAGTAATATCAATAATGAAGAATACTATATGCAGATTTGTCCAGAACTGAAATCAGCTAACAGTTAAAGAAATCAGTAATGAAATTTTTGATAAACAAAACCAGCCATCAACTAAACTACCTAAACTAAAACAATAACCAAAGATGAAGCAATTCAGCATTAGGAAAGAAGACCAGCTTCATCAATAATGAAAGCTACTGCATTCAAATCTGAATTCTAAGATGCAGAATTAAAAATCAGTTCTTTGCTATCCATTCACCCTTGAGGCAGGTTGGATGTATCATAGGGTGGATGTATCAGAGGAATTCAGATCTGAACTAAGCAGATCTGTAACAATAGAATTCAGATCTGAACTCAAGTCTGAGTTTGGATCTGAATTCTCAATTGCCTTACCTTCAGTCATTACTACCAAATTGCCTTTGAGGAGTAGCAGAAGTGTCCTAGGGTAAATTGGGGTGGTTATGACACCCAATTCACTGCAAATTTGCATCAGTTCAGATTTGTGTTGAGGAATTCAGATCTGAACTGTTGCAGGTCTGCTGTAGCAGAATTCAGATCTGAACTCAGATCTGAGTGCTGATCTGAATTCTCAATTGCCCCTCTTATTGTTCATATGATCTCTTTTTTTTTCTCCTTTTCACTTTATATTTTTTTTCTTTCTTTTTGTAATGAAAAAATCAAAATAAAATAAAAATAAAAAAATAAAATAAAATAAAAGGCTAAAACACAAACTAACTAAGTCTTTTCGGCAGAGTGCTTGCAGGTCTGAGTTTTGCTGATCTGAGTGCCGAATGCAACTTAGATCTGCAAAACTTATGTTGTTATGAATTTTTCTTCTTTTTTTTTTCTTTTTGAATGTAACAACACCAAGATTGAAAGGAAATGAATTCTATCTTTATTAAAATGAAACTGAAACAAGGAAATGAAGTAATCTACTGAAGAAAGAAGAAACATAATTAAATCAGTACAGCTGTTGCATTCAAGGCTAAAATGTAAAATGAAGTAATTAAAACCTTCTATGAATGCAATGATGACTGAGACCAGATTAAGAATGCCGAATATTTCCTAATATTGCTTCCCTAAATCCCCGACAACGGTGCCAAAAACTTGATGTGTGGCTCATTGTGACACTAGCAAGTGCACTAACCGTTCAAGTAATAAAGTAGTGAGTGAAGTATCGTTCCCATGAGGATTTAGGAAACAAGTATCAATACTAAATTGAGTACTTCTTATCTGATTAACAAATAAATCAAAACTTTAATGAAAGCTAAAAATCCTAAATTAAAATCTATCTAAATCATTAGTCCAATTGCCTTCAAATCAGGTTAGAAGAGTAAGCAGTAAATTTCAATATCAGAATTCAGCAACCTATCATTTTGGATCATTCGAATAAATCATAATTGAGCCTTGGTTTGGTGAAACCCCAAGGTCATGAACAGCCTCTCTCAAGCGCATGTTCATCCTATGCATGAGTGATAATTCTTCTATCTCTAACAAGAATCTAATTCCCATGCATGCATTTCTTCAA
The DNA here is from genome assembly GCF_056320005.1 of Nelumbo lutea. Classification (NCBI taxonomy): domain Eukaryota; kingdom Viridiplantae; phylum Streptophyta; class Magnoliopsida; order Proteales; family Nelumbonaceae; genus Nelumbo; species Nelumbo lutea. The sequence continues at coordinate 55,510,081 of NC_142689.1, read as the reverse complement.
ACACTTCTAAGGCATCAATTCAAAATTGAATTGATCACCAACTGAATTGTGCAAGTTATCTCTAATCTTGCATCCAATTCAGTTCTTGAATAGTAGATCTGAATTCCTAGAGTCTCTCTCAAGCACTCTAGGAATTCCAAGCTTTAGATCCATTCGGCCAATCTGAAAATTGCAGATCTGAATTCTCTTTCAAGCAATTCAGATCTTGCAATCTCATATCTGAGAGTTTTGAAGGTTAGTTGGCCAAATTAATCTACAATAACACCCTTATTCAAGAAACTCCAAGTACAATTCATGACCATTCGAATGAATTAAAAAGAATTAGATTACTGAACTGAAATTTTACAAGCTGAAATACATCAAGGAAGAATGGAAGAAGGAGAAAGAAGAAAGAATATATAACAAAGAAACAGAATTCAAATTAAAGGAGAATGAAACTACAATTGAGTTATTACAAATGATCTTTGAATCACAAACCCCCAATTTCGAACTCACCTTCTCTTCTAGATTGCTTGTCTTGAACTTCCTTCAGCCCATCTTCTTCTTCTTCCTTGTGCCTAACCTTCTTCTCTTCTCTTCTCTCAAGGTGGATGAACTTCTAAGAATGGGAGAGCCTCCCTTTCAAGCAATTGAATACCTCTCCCCCCTCCTAGAGGTCTCTTTATATAGTTTTTCAAGGGGGCTCTTGCCCCTTCTTGAAGCCTCTAGAATGGGGTGTATTACACCCCTTTCTTGAGCTTTCTAGAGCTGCTCTTTTGGGCTGAGAATGGGCCTTCCTTGCTGGGCTGAGTTCTACTCTTAGCTAGGCTTTCTTTTCTTGGGTTTTCTCAAGGAATCCACTTGTTCTTCTTGACCGAAGTGCTCTCTCTTGCTTCCACAACTGGGCTGGGCTGAATTTGGTCTTTTTGAACCTTCTTTTCTTGCCTTTTTCCTTCATTTTCTTGGATTAATTACCCCTGAAACTTATTCTTAGCATTAAGCTAAATTAAGGCAAAAATTAATAAAACCGGCATAAAAATCCATGCTAAAGTCCTCAAAAATTATAGATAAATTGTAGGCTCATCACTCCCTCAACAACAACAGTTTTGAACCTTTTTTCTTTCTGGTTTTCTCATGCTTCAGATAGAAGAACTTCAACAAACATCAAGTCCTCTTTTCAAGTTGATATGGAAAACTTCTATTTCAGGTTGGTGCATCTCACTATTGTCTTAATCGACTATTATCAGTCCTTGGAACCCTAGTTTTGTGCTGCCCTAGGGTATTTTCTTCTCTTTGTTATTAGTCCTTGGAACCCTAGTTTGTGCTACCCTAATTTTGTCTTGTTTTGGGTTGTTTATTGGAGGATTTTGATTCCTTTATAAAGTTTCTTGCTGAAGTTGACCTAGATTAGTGTTATTCATTTCATGTTCAGCCCTAATATTACTTTTTTGAAGAATACCATGTTCAGTTAAAGTAATTCACTACCTTGTTCATTTCTGATTTGAGTGCACTAATTAACATTACCAACACCAATGTTGCTATTCTTGGTTGATTTTGGTCATTTATGATGGTTGAAAAGATCGACTTTCACCCAATAAAATTTAATTGAGCTAATTATAATATGTGAAAGTTCCATTTCAGTTTCAATGTTGAGGGAAAAGGGGCTTGAAGGTTACTTGAATGGGATTGTATGTAAACCTGATGAAACTGAGGTTGATAGTAAAGCCTATACAAAATAGAAGCTAGACAACAGAAAGTTAGTCTCCTAGATTTTGAGCTCCATTGTGCCTCACATTAGTGTTCCCAAGAGAAGACTGAGGACTACCTATGAGATGTATTCCTATTTGAAAAGGTTTATCATTAGTCCAATATGTCACAACAATACCAGATTGGGTTTGAAATCTTTGCCTATTGCTAGGTGGACAAAAAGATATAAAAATACTATTTAGGGTTTATTGATCTTTGGGGTTAATATGAACTAGTACATACTGAACCTTATGATCCCGTTGAATGTATCTAGTATTTGCAGAAACATTTTGAAAATAGAAAAGTGAATCAGTTTCTCATGAGGCTGAGACCTAAGTATGAAATAATCAAGTCAAATATTTTGAGTAGAGGAACTCTTCCAGACTTGACTCTGTGATGGGAGAGTTGTTGAGGGAAGAAACTCGACTCCTAATTGCTACGAACATAGAAGGGAAACACCCTGATTCAGGGATTGATACCGTTTTTCTTGCATGAGGGAATAAGAAATCTGGTGGAAAAGACCCTTCTAAAATTCAATGATATGAATGTAGGGGATATGGACGTATAGCTTCACGTTGGAAATAGAGAAGAATGTCTGCACCTTTTGCAAACAACACGGACATATCATTCAAGATTGCCGAATTCATCCACCCAAGGGACCCATGAAGAAGAATTAGCCGTGAGCTTATCAGGGGTCTGAGGTACGAGTGTTTGATGCCCCTGTTGCCAAGGGAGAATCCTCTACTTCCATGAATAAGGAAGAGATATAACAACTGGTATCCTCTACTATCTCATCTGCCTTTTCTGCTATCGGTCTATCTGGTGAGTTCTCTGCTTATTGCTCTTCTCCCTCTCGTGTTTGGATAATTGATTCGGTGCTACAAATCATATGACTGGGCCCTATCCTAAACCCTCAAACAGACTGTCTGAGACCAACCATAAACATATTGTCACTACTAATGGTGATAAACTTGACATCAATGGGAGTGATGACTTGTGTATCAAACTTTCCCCCTCAAACTCCTTATCCTCTACTAAAACTTTCCTTGTTCCTAAACTTATTGCCAACCTTATTTCAATTGGTCAACTAGTTGATGATGGTCGCATTCTAACATTTACCTCTGATGGTTGTTTGATTCAGGACCAGTGCACTGGGAAGGTGAAAGGGAAGGGGCGTAGGATGGGTCGTTTGTTTGCATTGGAGTTTGAGAAATCTCAATCAACATCATCATCTTAGTATTTGAGTTCTTCTACATTGAGTCCTATTTTGAGTTAGAGAAACTATGTCTGGGATTTGTGGCATAAACACTTGGGCCACCCAAATTCTAAAATACTTAAATACTTATCTGAGTATGGTTTTATTAAAACTAAAAACCCTTCTATGAAATCCTTTGATACATCTTGTATTAGTTGTTGTTTGAGTAAGAGTCATATTTTTTTGTTCACTCTTCGAGTTGAACATGTTACTTCACCTTTTGAAATTATTCATAGTGATGTTTGGACTTCATCTGTTGTTTCTAGGATAAGATATAAGTATTTTGTGCTATTCATTGATGATTATATCAGGTACACTTGGATCTACTTTCTCTAACACAAATCAGAAGTTTTTCCAACATCTCGGTTGTTTCATAACATGGTTCGAGTTCATTTCCAAGCGAATGTGTAGACCTTACGCTCAGACTCAAGGGGAGAATACAATGATGGAGAATTTTTGGCTTATTTGAAACATCATGGCATACAAGTCCAATGATATTGTCTAGACACTCCTTAGCAAAATGGTGTGGCAGAAAGAAAGAATTGCCACATTCTCAATGTTGTAAGGACACTTCTACAAGAATCACATGCTCCCAAGGTTCAAAAAATCAATACGATACGCCCCATATTGGGCATATCGTATTGTATCTTTTGGGTCCCGATACGCCTATTTACAAGTGTTTCAGAATCCATTCTTTTTTAATAAAAATACTCTTTTTTAACTCCCCAAAACCAAAATTTGAAAAAAAAACTAAAAAAACCATTTCCGTTTGTATCTAAGTACCGATATCGATACTTTGAACCATGCATGTGCCTCCCACATTTTGGGTAGAGGCCGCTAACACGATAGTGTAGCTAATCAATTGTGTCCCATCTTCTGTGCTTGATAACATATCTCCTCATCAAAAGATGTTTGGATCCCCCCAAGATCTTTTCCATATTCATGTCTTTGGGTGCCTATGCTTTGTTCATCTTACTTCTCATGAACGTTCAAAGTTTTCAACTCAATTTGTCATGTGCGCTTTTATGGGATATAGCCCTAACCACAAGGGATTCCTTTGTTATGATCCCTCAACACGTCATATTCTTAATTCTCGAAATTTGATTTTTCTTGAGCATATCTCCTTTTTTTTTTTAGGAATTGCCAAGTTATTTTCACCCTTTGTTTCAGTTTTGCATGATTTTGAACCACAGGATATTCCATCGTCCACTGTTGAGAAAGATCTTCTCGTCTTCTCTTGTAAGAGGGTTTGTGGTCCAGCTCCTATGCCTACAACCCCTCTTCCTCCTGGTCTGGATCCCTCACCCATCACAAACAACCCTGTAAGTGATGCCCCAGTTTTAGACTCCTCAATTATTTCTCCTGTACCTTTATTCCATTTTACTCATTTCTCTAGATGACTTAATCGCTATGGTTTTCCTTCAAACCATAGCTCATTCTCTGCTGGTTTGACCTATACAGATATTCCCTATTCTTACCAACATGCTAGTAGCAGCCCTTAATGGAAAGAAGCCATGGATGTAGAGATTTAAGCTTTGCATGAGAATGACACATGGGATGTTGTCCCAACACCTTCAAATGGCTCTATTATTGGGAGCAAATGGGTCTATTCCATCAAGCTGAAATCTGATGGGTCTCTGAACCATTACAAAGCCTGGCTTGTGGTAGAAGGATATATGCAGGAGTATGGCATTGATTATGAAGAGACATTTGCTCCCATGGCCAAGATTACTACAACCTCTCTACTGCACACTCTTGGACTATCTTTCAACAGGATGTGAAAAATGCCTTTTTACATAGGTATTTAAAGGAAACAATATATATGAAACCTCCTCCCGGGTACTGTAGTGATCCCTCCCTCGTTTGTTGGCTAAAGAAGTCCCTCTACAAGCTCAAGCAAGCCCCTCGAGCTTAGTTTAAAAAATTTAGAGATGTTGTCATGCAAGTCGGATATAACCAAAATGAACCAACGACAATAATGAAAAATTAGGACTTCAAGAACCAACGACAGTAATGAATGATATACACCCTTGTGTATATCTTTTATGATCTGAGTGAACAAAAGATATTTGTTAGTCAAAATACTCATTTCTTTCAAGATGATTACATTCTAAGTAATCATCATCAAGAAATTGTTCTTGATGAGGAGATCTTAAATGTAGTGTGAAATGTCCCATAAGATTTAAAAGTCAATACCTAGCTTAGAAGATATACTCGAGTGTCCAAATCTCTTGTTTGCTTTGGTTATGATCAAGAAAATTATTTGATAGAATCTGTGGACAATTAGGAGGACTCCCTGATTAACACGAAGTCTATGTTGTTAAACATAGACTCCCTAAAGTAGGTGAATGCCATAAAAGTTTATATGGATTCAATGAAGACTAATAGACTGTGAACTCTTGTAGGTTCACCCCTGGGGCAAAAACAATTGGTTCCAAGTAGATCTTTAAGAGGAAGAAGGGCCTTGGTAGAAATATTGAGACCTATAAAGCTTGACTTTAGGTGAAAGATTACACTGAAAAAGAAGGAATACAAGGAAACATTCTCGCTCATGGCTATGTTGAAATCCAATAGGACATTATTGGCAATAGATGCATACTATAATTATGAGATTTGGCAAATAGATGTCAATGCTGCATTTTTAAATGGAGATCTTACTAAATATAGCTATATACAACATACGAAAGGTTTCATTGCTAAAAGTTAGGAACCCATGGTGCATAAGCTCAATAAATCTTTATATGAATTAAAGTAGGCTTCAAGAAGTTGGAACATTTGATTTGACTCAACTATCAATTAGTTTGACTTTAAGCAGAATTCGGATGAACCTTGTGTTTACAAAAAGACAATGGGAGATAAAGTTATAGATAACATTTTGTTCATTGAGAATGATGCAAGAATGTTGTTAGTAGTAAAAGTATGACTTTTGTAATAGGAGTCTAAGAATGGATTCATTCCTTTTAGGCATGGAGAGGCTTCCTATATCTTAGGATTTCGAATCTATAGATATAAATCAAAGCGATTGATTGGATTATTATTATCTACTTACATTGACAAGATAGTTAATAGATTCAACATGTAGGAGTTGTAGATATGTGAATTTTTAAGCCAAATAAATGGGCTAAATTTACATGATAGCCTCTAAATTAATATGGGCCCAAGGCCCTAGTTTACATAAATATGACTTATGGCCCAAGGGTCCAAGCGTACTAAGTCCAATATGGTCCATGTCCTATTTTAATAGGGTGGTCCCATTGGCAAGACCACTAACTCCTACATAATGGTGCATGCATGGGAGTTAACCCTAACCCAACATACCACTCACATGGGATTGGTTAGAAAAGTGGGCTGAGGTGACAGTTATGATCCTTGGCTATAAACAACCTTGCCTAGGAAGAGAAAGGATCATCTTCCTCCATTTTTCATAAACACATTGCAATTGCAAGAAGCTCTCAGACACCAACACTAAAGACTGCAAGCAACCACAAGCTCCTACAAACTCTAGCAACTGCAAGATCAAGATAGAAGAAAGAAGGGAAAAACTTATTCGTTCTCTACAACACACTTGGATCCAAACTCTCCCAAGAAGATCAAGCCACCGCAAAAGGGCCCTTCTTAGAGAAGCATCATTGGCAATCGATCAAGCGCGAAGCTCAGAGTGAAGAAATCTACATCATATCTCCAAAAGCACCAAAATCAAGGAAATCTACATAAACACTTCAAGAAGTATGAGAAACACCTCAATGGCCCTCATCTTCACCAAATTCGACCGTTAATCAGAGGTTACTCACGTCATAGAGCAAAACTCAAAGAGAGTTCAATTCCCTTGTATTTTTCTTTATTACAAATTTATTTTTGTAACTTGTCTCCATATTTTGTGTTAATTGAAATGCACAAAATTTGTGTCAACAGGAGTCTAAGAATGGATTAATTCCTTTTAGACATGGATTTATTCTCTCTAAAGGAGTATCACCTAAGACCCTTGAAGTGATAGAGGGCATGAGAAAAGTTCCCTATGCCTCAGTTGTAGGGAACATCATGTATGCCATGTTGTGCACTTGGCCTAATATAACATAGGCTATTAGTGTTATTAGTATATATCAATTCAATCTAAGATAGGAATACTAGATAACTGTGAAGAACATATTGAATTACCTAAGAAGAATGAAAGACTATTGTCTTGTCTTTGGTGGTAGTTCACTACAACTGATCAGTTATAGAAATGTTGATTTTTAGTTAGATCTATGGCTGGATCCTGTGTTGTCAATTGGAGAAGTAGCAAACAATGGTGCATTGCAGATTCCATGACTAAGGATGAGTACATTACCACAAGTTAGACTGCCAAAGAAACAATTTGGATGCAGAAATTCATCCAAGAGTTAGGAATTGTTCCTTCCAACATATTACCCATTCCATTATTGTGTGATTACTTTGGAGACATTGCTCAAGCCAAGAGCCAAGAGCCAACTCAAAGTTTAAGTACATCAAGAGGAAATATACAAACTTATGAGAGATTGTTGGGAGAGGAGACATTTAGATTTAGAAAATAACATTAGTGGTTAGTGTGATAGGCCATTAACTAAGCCACTAACAAATAAAGTGTATAGGGAACATGTGGATAGTATGGGAATGGGGCTTGCACTCGATTGGATCAAGTGCAAGTGGGAGTAGTGAAATAGTGTGCGCCCTTAGCTCCAGTTAGATTGATATACATTTAGTTTTATGTATTAATAAAATGAATACATTATTGTCTATGTTCAGATTGGTATGATCTATGAATTACCCCTTAAACTGATCACTTATGAAAAATGTGATAATTTAGAAAGTTTTCAACTATTGGATAACTTAGGGATATTATCTTGACAAGACTGGCACTAATGAGTGTTGCCACATTGGTGGAACAATTTTTCTTAACTCTTGGGGTTAGATCCTAAGTATAGTGAGTGGGTGTTTATAAGAAATATTGAAAATGAACTAATTTCTAGTTATGCTTTGGACCTTGGTGATAGATTGACAAAATTGGAAAGTTGCACTTAACCATATCTTTATTTGTTGTGTTTTCGGAGAAAACATCAAATTTGAAGTGATTTACACAACTACATCAAATTCAGTTAAATTATTGTTGTAGGATCAACCTCAAGTTCCATTTGCGCCATGTATAGAAGGAGGCTAATCTAGGTATGAGTTTTGGGCGTGAGCTACCATTTAGGGAGCTGAAAATTATGGACTATATATATCAGGTATTCTTAATTTAATTTTGATTCTTAAATCTGGTCTAGTACAATGCTAGGTAGAGCAAAAAAATTGGACTTTCAAATACTTAGAAGAATACATATCAAGTTCAAGGGTAGAAATCCATTATCAGGAATAAGAAGAATACATGTCTAACTTTAAAAACCAATCTCAGAATATCAAGACAGTCTGCAAATGGATGGGTAAATAAGATTTTAAGACAAGCTTCTATAATATTCAAAGTAAGACAATTTTTATCCCTAAAGCCTAATACCGATCTATAGAAAGTTTAAGAATGCTAGAATCAGGACGCTTGACTAACTTTGTCAGGGAGGATCTTGAGATGGGAAATATCTCTATGCTCAGTGTAATTTTAAGGTTGCATTGCTAAGGCCTAGCAATGTTTTAGTTGGGGGTGTGATAACTCTGCATTTTGATGCTTTAAGGGCATCAATTTAGGATATTTTCAGCCTTAGAATAGTCAAGATGTGCCATTTTCCTAGTTAAATGAAATGTTGTGGCCTCTAAGGGTCTCTATGAAAATTCTAGGGAAAACTGGAAAGTTTTCATGGCTGAAATGCAGATTTTGGGAAATTGGTGTGGAGTCCAGTTGAGAGAGGGGGTGTTTCTGTGAAAAACTGAAAGCAGGAGGGCACTTCCTAGCTACAAAGCCTAGTTTGGCGCCCCTCCCACTATATTAGCATGCTCCCCACACCTTAGCAAACCCTAGGGTACCTTTTAACCGATTCTTTTCACTCTTAACAAACCCTAGCCATCCCTAACTGCTAAATCCTCGCCTTCCATCGCTTCTAATTTCCACCGTCCATTCTAGGGCACTCTCTTTTTAGCATTCTAACCCTAGGAGCCACCTAACTTCTAATCTTCACCATTTAGCCTTTAGCCATTAAATCTCAACCTTACATAATATTGGGAGCCTTCTCCTTTTCTTTTCAACCTTAGAATCACCTAGAACCATCTTAATTCTTCATTCTAAACCCTAAGGCACCCATATTTTTGCTAAAACCCAACTGCACCCCCCTCTTTCTCTCTAATTCCAGTTATATCTACCCTTCTCTATAAAAAGGACCCCAGGGGCACTAGAGAAGAGGTTGGCCAATTCACTCAGTTACAAGGATAAGGTTTTTTGAGGAATTCAAGGGTTGTAAAAATGGGGATGCCCAGTTCTTGTTAGGAGGGGTTCCTGCAAGTTGTTCAACCAATTTGCAACTATCGCCACTGGATCTGATCAACCACTCTTTTCTTTTCTTTATTTTCTTTTCTATTATTTTTATTTCTGCAATCTTTTAGATTTAATTCTTTTTCATTTCTCTGTTTTGCATAGAAAGGACGAACACCTGATTCTTGTCAAGAGGGGTTTCTGCAAGCTGTCTGGCCTATCTGCAGCTACCGCCATCGGATCCAAATTTTGGGTCATTTTTTTATTCATTTCTTTTATTTCCTTTGTTGATTCCCATACTTTATTGAACTCTAATTTTTATTTATTGTCTTGTTTAAATTCAAAACATTTAATTTCAGCAATAATAGATTTTATTTTCGTATTTTCTGCCATTCCCGGTTGCATTCTCTTGTCCGGATCTAAGTATGTATTAATTTTTTCACTTGCTTCCCCGTGGATATGACCCGGTTTCACCCATTTACTATGTTAGTAGTTGTTTGAGAAATAGTAAAAATTATAAATGTTTAAACTAGTGTTTCAGAATGTTTAACGATGCGCTTCCGGATACAACAAACAACCACTTTGGGAGCTGCAATTTTTTGTCACCATATGGGATACAGTCCTTTTTGTATTTGGAAACCAAATTGGATCATTTAAGACTAGACTGATCCTAGGAGAAATTGCTTTTTCCAATGAGAATTTTGATTCTCCTATTCTTGGACTGTTAAGAGATTTGAATTTCACCCTAGAAAACTTAACAAGGTTTGACATTTATTGGTGATTTACAATCCTTCCAACAACCCTAACTTGTTATCTAGACACCATATCTAGCAGCTTCACTAATTTACAACATAGGGTTGTTCATCAAACAGATGAAACCCACCAACCTGACCCAATTCGACCCAAGTTGGTCATTTTTCTAATATTTTCAGTTGCCATTGGTTCAGTTATATGTTAACTTGAGAGGTCATGTCGGTTTCAGTTTGGTTATTTGTAAAGTAATCAAAACTGGCCTGACCCAACTATATATATATATATATATATATATATATTTCAAACAGCCATGATGGTTATACTAATATTTGAAATTTTACTGTAATCTTTAATTTTATGTTGAGTTACTTCAAATAATATGATAAAAATTGTAAAATCTAATTATCTATTCATATTTTTTATTATGATAATATATGTAAAATCATAGGACCAAAATGAGGCCTATCGTGGCCTAGGCTTGAGCTCATATGTCAGGATGGGTCCCTTCAGGATTGGGCTTGGACTAAAGCCTTTAGCATAGGTGGAATGCCCAGCCAATGATGACCCCAAACTCAGAGACCACTTGTTGGTTTTAAAAACAAATAATTCAATCAATTTTAACCAAAATTATTAATATTCCATAAGATTCAAATTATTTAATTGGTTAAATTACAAACTGTATAGGGGTGCAAGTCTAGGTACCCAAGTTGAAAGAATCATGCCCATTGATATTTTGAAAATGCTTAATTCGAGCCCACCCAAGTTGCAACCCCAAATCCTATACTTTGGGGTACTAACTCTTAACCCCCTCCCCTCTAATTTTCATTTGCAAGAAAAACGAATGCTAAATTTTTAGGTTCCAAAACTGTCCTTGCATTGTTAATGGTGTTGATGGTAAAAGTAACATTACTAAAATGTCCATTAGAGTTTGATAAATTGAGAAAAAATATCGAAATAAAAAAAATAGGTATGTTATAACATTGTATCTTTAGTTGTTTTTGCAATGTAAATATTTTTTATATTTTTATCATTTTATTTATGATATTTTCTACAATTTTCTATTTTCATATATTTTGTTGTATTTTCTCTTTTTCATCATTGTTTATTGTATTTCCTATATTTTCTTTTTTGTGACTTCCTACTTTTTCCTTTATTTTGTGTTTTTTGTTATATTTTATTAGTTTTGTACAAAATGGTCTCATAAATTGATATAAGACAGTTTGGGTTTTAAGAAAAGTTGAAACATACACATGAATCTATAGACACCTCATTTTTGTGCCCTCTAAATTGTTCTCTTTGTAGCACTTTGATCTTCAAGCAATGCTTTAAACAACCTTTTAGTTAATCTAAGGGTATTTTTGGGATTTTTCTAAATTTGGACCTCCAAAATAACTCAATCAAATCAATTGGTGCATAGAGCTTGAAATTCTAAACCCAACGAATATCAAGATTGCCCAAATCCAGTATTGTTCACTCCTTCATTTATGACGCAAAGCTAAAACCGATATCGACCTTTAGTTTGGAATCTTTATGATCCAAAGCCCACTGTCACAAATCTAACCTAACATATACATAGAGCCTGAAATTCTAAATTCAGTGATACCAAGATTACCCAAACTCAACACTATTCACTCCATTGTTTTATAACCTAGAGCTAGAATCGATCCCAACCCTTGGTTTTGAATCTTTTCAATCCTAAGCCTAACATCATAAATCTGACTTGACAAGTATGTAGAGCATGAATCCAATGATACCAAAATAACCCAACAATGATACCATTTGAGGCATTGTCCCCGAAGTTGAGACTGATTTCAATCGTATGCTTGGAATCATTTTGATCCTCAGCCTTATTTCACATCAAGGCAGAAATCTAAAACCATAGGTACGTAAAGCCTGAAATTTTAAATCCATTGGTACCAAAATCACACAAATCTGATACCATTTTCCTACCCATCCTAAGACCCGAACTCAAATCATTCCTAGCCAATTGTTACCAAGATCTATTTTTTTTTTCACACTCAGAAAATCAGTGGGAATTGACAAGTCTTGGAGGAGTTCTGGTCTTCTCTCTTGGGCGGAAGTAGAATTTTTCCTCCTATGTACTGATTTCTCCAGGGTGATAGCCGCTTGGCTCCTTATGGTTCAATTTTGGACCACTGCAAACTAAGGAATCTCAACAGTCTGGCTTCTTCCTCCTTCAACAATAGCAGTTGTGAACCTTTTCTTTTTGGTTTTCTCATGCCTTAGACAGAAGAACTACAACAGACATCTGGTCCTCTCTTCAAGATGATCTGGAAAACTTCTCATTTCAGGTTGGAGCATCTAACTATTGTCTTAATCGACTATTATTAGTCCTTGGAACCCTAGTTTTGTGCTGCCCTAGGTTGTCATGCAAGCTGAATATAACCAAAGTGCATCGAACTACTCTCTCTTTGTCCGAAAAAAGACCCAGGGCCTTGCCATTCTCTTACTATATGAGGATGACATATTTTTGATTAGAGATGATATAAAAGGAATTCAGGACCTCAGGTATCTTCTCCACAGTTCCTTTCACATGAAAGATGTCGGCCCTCTTAACTATTTCTTGGGACTTGAAGTTCAGTAGAGCTCCCGAGGTTATTTTCTTTGCCAACACAAGTATGCCTCTGATCTTGTTAAGTTGGCCAACTTCACTGATGATAAACGAGTTGATACTCCCTTGGAGATAAATGTCAAATTATCCAAATCAGAGGGCTCCCTAGTTTCGGATGCTTCCCTCTATCGGCAACTTGTAGGGTCTCTCATCTATCTGACCATGACTCATCTTGACATCTGACACACACTTCAAGTTGTTAGTCAGCTTGTCACTGCCCCTCGTCAACCTCATTTGACTATGGTGCATCAAATCATCCACTAAGTTTAGTGCTCTTTATCACAAAGTCTTTTTTCTCTTCATCTTCTTCTCTCCAATTGAAGGCTTATGCTGATGCAGATTGGGTTGGATTCCCTGACACACGCCACTCCACTATCGGGTGGTGTATCTTCATGAGTGACTCTCTAATATCATGGAAATGCAAGAAACAACAGACTATTTCCAAGTCCTCTATGAAAACAGAGTATAGGGCAATGCCATCTGTTTGTAGTGAAGTTGTTTGGCTTCATTCTTTATTTCAGGAGTTGGGTCATTCCTCTCCTACGCCCATTCCTCTATATGAAGACGACACTACTACTATTAAGATTTCCTCTAATCCTGTCTTTTATGAAAGGACAAAGCATATTGAGGTGGACTGCCACTTTATCTGCGACTTGTTTCTTGCAAACTCTATCTCTCTCCCTCATGTTTCCTCTGATATGCAAGTTGCTAATATCTTCACACAGGCCATGATGTGGTCCAGACACTTATTTCTGGTAAGCAAACTGATGTTCATGCCTCCTCTACATCAATTGGAAGGGGAATGTGAAGAAACTCCCTGATCTACCATTTTACTATAGTTCTTATTGTATTGTTTCTCTTATTTTATTATTATTTTTTCTTCAGCCCTGCAAGGGTCTCTCTATAAATTCTCTAATTTTTGTTGCCCTACAAGGGTCTCTTTGTAAATTATTTAATTTCATTTTCTATATAAAGGACCATTGGGGTAGGGTTGAATCATCCATTCTTCATCCCTAGAATTTTGTATTCTGCTCTGGGTCTATTGATGTTAGAATGTTTCCTGAAGTTGACAAGGGAATGTTTAATGGGAGGTCCAAAGTGTTGGAATCAAAGTTTAGGGTGGTCCATTGTCACAAATGAAAGTATAAGTGTCACTATCAAAAAGTACAAGGTGGCAGTTTACAATTCATCCTATTTAATTTAATTAAAGTATATATAACTTGTTGTACACATTTCAGTAAAAGAAAATTGTGGTTTAAAATGAGTTAATTACTTAAAATACCCCTCAAATATCTTATACTTAAAAATATCCTTAGGATTTAGAACCTATTTAAAATACCCATTAAGTTTCCAAAATTTGACTTTTAAATTAGATAAAAAGACTCTTTTTCAGGGTATCACTTACCGGTGGATAAGTGATATCCATCTCCTAGGTGGATAAGTAACTTTCTCACCTGGGGGAAGTTGCCAACACTTGAATGGGACAAAATTGCCCCTTTAATAATGTTTTTTTATGGCTAAAAATGTCATTGTCTTATTTACATGAGAAATAAAAGAACATGGATAAATGCACTTACCTAGGTAAATGACTTACCAAAAAGCCAATGGGGCCTTATTTGGATTAGGGTTTGATACCTAGCAGGTGTGACATACTTAAAGGTTTTATCTGGATTAGGGTTTTAGTATAAATTAAGTTACACTACCTCTCAGATTTCAGATTTGAGTCTCTATTTCGCTTTCTCTAATTAATGGTAAACTTCCTAAAATTGTAAAGAAGCTCAATGAAACAATTGCACTTATATCCTTAAGCCCACAAAAATTATCAATTAAGTTCTATTAGTTTTATGAAAAATGTAATGACAGTTCTTTCTTTTTACACCTCAGTGCTAAAATCTGATTGGAATACCTATATATTCTCACCATTTAAACCAATTACCTTCACATGTAATTTGTACAAGAGTTCAATTTCCACAGAGGCACTTTCAAAAATAATTTTCCAAAACATTATTGCAAAATAAATATCTAATATATAATAAGTTAAATTTATAAATCTTTTTATAGCAAAACACTGAAAATTGTTAGAGGACAAACCCCCCCCCCCAAAAAAAAAAAAAAAAAAAAAAAAAACTTTTTCTAGAGTTGTATGCAACAAGTACTCTTCCCATATTCACTTTTAAGTTGTTCAGAGATAAAAAATACTGAAGTCTTGGTACAATTAGAATTCCCCATTAGGTATCCCAATTCAACTAGGCATCTTCAATAACTATCCTAGTATTACCCGAAGATAGCCTAATTAGTATCCCTTTGCTAAAGTTCTAGTGTAACTAGTATTCTCGATATATGTCCTAAATCAATCAAAAGTCTCAATAATGACATTGTTCTCTTGTTTAAGGTTGTGGATCTTATTAACCATCCTCCAAACCCTAAAATCAACTCCAATAACCCAACATACAGAATATGCCAATTAGTTGTCTATGTGGTCTCACCATAATATATGAAAGTGATGGGACACAAGGTACAAAACTTTTTGTTTTGTTGCTGTGGGTACATAAATTTTTTTTGCCATGTATCAACATCTTAAATGGGCTAAATTTGGATATCCAAGATGAAAGCCCATACTTACAAGAAACTCAAGTCTAATTAAGTGGGCCTTGGCTAAACCCAACTCTACAAAACAAAGTTCGATTATGGACTGAAGTGGGACCCACTAAAAGAGACCCTAAACTCTCAAAGTTATCTAGAATGAAATCTAGATGAAAGATATGGCTAAGTAAATCCTGTTTAAGATGATCATTCTAGCCTTAACACTATATAAGCAGATAAGGAGAAAAAGTTATCTCCTAATCACATGGGCCCTCTGAGTTGAAGGTGATTGATTGAAGCTCCAATAGATAAGCTTTCACTAAGAAAGTTGAAACCAACTAAGACTCTCTTCAACCCACCTCTATAAAAGGTTCTCATTCACAAAGAAATGACTTTTTCTGGAATTCATAAGAGAGATCTTTGGGAGAACAAGAAGAAACCTCCAAAGACCTACATCTATAGAAGACCCCTAGAGTTCTTCATCAACAGAAGCCTTAGAGTTCTTCACAAACTCAATAAATCCTAAGGCTGTGTTTGGCTGCAATGCAAATAAATTTGCATTGATGCAAAACCATGGCGGTGCAAATGCTTTGAGTGCAAATTCTGACCTATTTTTGTTTCAAATTTTAGCTTATTTTGTTTGATTGCAATACAAATGAAATAAATTAAGACGTGAAGCAGAATAAATTAAAACCCAAAATAAAATTAAATAAGAATTTTCATTTAATTTTGCACTCCAACCAAACACAGCCTAAGGGATTCTCTATAAGAGAACTCTAAGGCGCAACTACAACAAGATCAACAAACACCGGTTCAGAAGGAAGCTTCACCAAATCTTGGATCATGCACACTTCCAAATTCATCAAAGAACAAGCATTTCAAGCCCTCGAACTAGAGGCGTAAATTAGACTATAATGCCTACGGCCTGACACGATATTGAGTCGACCCAACCCAACCCGACACAACACGAAAATTCTGGGCCATGCCCGTGGGCTAGCACGAAACAGCCCAACCCATAAGCCCGTAGCATTCCGAGCATGGCCTGCCTGAAGAACTAGTTGTTGGAACTTGGACCTACCCCCCAATGGATAGTTTCAACTTTTTGGGTTTTCTTTTTACAAAAATACCCCCCCAATATAAACAACTATATAGGGAGGTATTTATGTATTTTGGCTTTAGGGGCTTGGGGGAGATAAAATGACAATAATGCCCCCCAATAACTATATAACAACTAGTTTAGGGGGGTATTTAGGTAAAGTGATAAATAACTTTATAATGACAAAAATACCCCTCCTAACAACTAAAAAATGGCTAGTTTTTAGGGTATTTTGGGAAATTAAATTATTTTCAATTCTTATAAATAAACCAATCCTCCACACCAGTCCACCATTCTCATCATATCAATTCAGCAATTCTCTTCTTAATTCTCGTACTCTCAGTCTCTCATATCAATTCTCATGCAATCTTATACTGTCATACACTTGGCAGTTAGGCACTTAACGATTTAGCTATTTAGGAGGCTTTGAGAGGCTTCAAAGTTCAATGGTTGAAATCAAGTTGAGGTTCGGAACCGATAACCTGACCATTTGGGTAAGTGCAATTAAATCAATTTTTATTTTTTTAGAATTAAAAATATTGACTGTCTCTTCCTCCTGAAATCAATTCCCTAACGATTCACTAGCCTGATTTGGAAAATATTTAAAAAAGAGGAGGTTGAGGGAAAGGGAAAAATAACCATTTGACAAAAAAGTAGGACTGACTTTAGCTTCGGTAGCAAGGGTGGTAGTGGTCACTTGGCCAAACATTTGCTCTTCCATGAGAAACAAGAAAAAAACATCTACTTTAAAGATTTGCTGGATGTTGAGGATAAATTACAAGACAAAGAAGGGCATGGCACTACTACACTTGATGAAGCAGATGATTAACGTCAAGGAGATGGAGTAATTTTTTCAATTTTATTTAAAATATTAATTATTTTTTCAACAATGTAACTTTTTATTTTTAATTTGTAATTTTTTATATTTAAAATGAAATAAAATTCCTATTGCTTTTTTCCAATTTGTTGTCCATTTTGTATTTTGGTAAGTATTTTATTCATTCTTTAGTTAGATATTTTATTTTTTCAATTTGTTCCCAAAGTGAGCAAAGCCCAAAGGAAAGTTAGCAAAAATAAAAGTCTAGGCCTTTCTAGCCTGGTTTGGTCGGTAACCTAGCCTAGCACAGCTCAGGTCCATAGCATGGCATACAGCCTACTTGGCCTAGGCCTGAGGCTCGACACGAAATGGCACAGGCCCATACGAGCCCGGCCCGTGGGCCACGTTGAATCGACACCCCAAGTTATCCCAGGGGAGGGAAGCACAACCCGACTCAACCCGGGTGTCGATACGGTACAAGCCACTCTTTGCACGGGCCATAGGCGGGCTGTGTCATGCCAGCCCAGCAAGCCCAATTTACACCTCTACCTCGGATAGAATCTTCAAAGAAGAGAATTGGAGGATTTTTCATTGTAAAGAGATTAAATCTTAGAGATCTGAATCCCATTTTATTAAATATCATGGATTTTGATGCAACACAATCTGGGCACTCCTAGTTGGCTGAGAGTTGGCTCCTAGCAGTGACGGACGACACCTGAGAGGAAGAGGAAGGTGAAGGGTTCCTGGGGAGCTCTCCCGGCGGGAACACTCCAATGGCTAAGTTAGAACTCTGAGGAAACTTAAAGAAGACACAGAGAGTTAAGAGTGCTAAGAGTGCTAGCTTCAATACCTCTGCTTTGTGAGGGTCAGGGCCCTTTTATACCGGAGCTCGATCACATCAGGCGTAACCACCACTGCCCTAGCCATTACTGCCAGGGCAGGGGTGGCAGGTGCAGGCTGCTGCTACAGGCTGCTATTATAGGGTACGGACTCGTCAGGCGTGCTATGCCTTTTAGAGACGGTAGGTAGAATGCTGCTTGGAAAGGGATCCGAGCACTGCCATCGGATCCGACAGGTACGGATGTCAGGCAGATCTCCCTGCAGTCTGCTGAGCTACTGTGCACTGAGGTGCCGAGGTACACCGAGGTGCCCCCATTGGAGGCAAGCCTTAAGCAAGTTCAAACAGGAGTCTTGATGGTGTTGTCCCGAGGTGTTTCTCCCTTGGGACACTTAGCCAAAAGTTGGATTGCTTCCTTCTTAGGAAGGGAGAGCTCGGAGCTCCTTAGGGGGAGCTCGGGTCCCTTTGCATGGGGGAGATCGGGGTGCTCCACCCTTAGGCTCGGGGCAAGCTAGGCCTTGCTTCTCGATGAGCTGTCACCTGCTGAATCGTTTGGCCTGGCCTTGGTGAGCTCGCTGCGCCGAGTAGCTACCAGGCTGGGGAGTCCGTAGCATGGGGAGTCCGCAATCTGCTGGGTGGATTTGGCTTGGAGTCCAAACCGTCTTGTCTGCCAACTCATAGGTTGGACCGGTTTTCTACTCGATTTTGCCAGGCACAGCTTGGGTCGCGTACGATCTACGTGCGGATGTCACATGAGTTATAGACTCTGCGAACATTAAAAAACCTGCTAAACTGATTTTGCCTCAAAGGTCGTGTAGCCGGTTTTTATGAGGACTGTCAGATTGTTTCGATCTCAACCATTGATGCCCGCGTATATTGGCTTTATATAGCGGGGGTCTTGGCCCTTTTCCTTTGCCACAAATCTTTAGTTGTAGTTTTGAGTTCATGTTTAAAGCCTTCAGCTTGGGTCATTTCTTCCCAGTCCGGTCCTTCTCTTTACGGTGAGTCACCCTAGCTCTTCTTTGGTTTCATTATGTCTTCCTTTGATAGCCAGTTGGATGAGCCCGAGGTGTCCGAGGCGGGTACCTCGGCTCAGGGTAACCCTATTGGAGTTCAGTCCCCCAAGGCATGGGTGGCCTCGGGTAACTTGGTGTCCACCTCTCACCGAGGTCGGATGCCGGACAGGTTCAAGCCTTCCACTATGACCTTGGAGAGGCTCCGTCAACTCATTCAACAGTACAACCTACCCAGGGAGTACACCTATAGTATTCTCGTGGGTAACTTCCCATGGGAGCACGGCCTTGACGAGGTCGTAATCTTCCGGGAGCAGCTCATAGCCAGGCTGCACCTTCCCTTCCATCCACTCATAGTGGAGGTCTTGAATCACTTCATTGTTACGATAGAGCAGCTTCACCCAAACTCGGTCCGTAACGTGGTTGGGACCATCTTCCTCTGCTATGAGTATGTCCTCCCCCTTAACTTGGACATATTCTGTTCTATCCTTACCATCAAGAAGAGTGCTCCATGTGTTCTCCCCGAGCACAGAAGGGCCTACTACTTGTCCCCTCGCCTGGGGTTCAAGTTGATGCATAAGCTTCCTAGCAAGATCCCGACCTAGAAGCAGGACTACTTTGTAGTCCAGAACACTATGGGGTGGCCCTTCCCTACACACTGGAGGGCGGCTATCCAAGACCTTGACATCATCCTTGACACGAAGACCAGGGAGACATTCCAATCGTGGGCTGAGGTTGGTTGTAGTTTCAAGGACTTCACCAAGAGTATGCTCATCCAGGCCCGTTTGAGTCCGGGTAGGTAGTTAGTACCTTAGTTGTATGGCTTGCTCCTTTCTTTTACTTGAGTACTAATGCTGAGCTCTATTGTAGGTCCCATGGAGTTAGACAAACTTAAGGGAGATTGTCTCTTCAAGCACATGAAGGGAAGGAAGAAGCGGGTTGCTAAGAGAGCCCGTATCGAGTCACCTCCAACCCCTACTCCCAAGCCCAAGCTTCCGCCGGCTCCAAACTCCTAGCCCGAGCTCCCTGGGGCTCCTCCAATTATTGACTTAGAGGAAATACCACCTAGGGAGCCCGAGACTTCGGCCGAGCCTACTATGAGGGCGGCAGCCGAGCCAGAGGTCGCTACCAGGGCTGCTGATGTAGTAGCCGAAGTCTCTGTCGAGCCCATTCGTACAGTCGAGACGGCGGTCTCCAGCTCTGGGAGCCCAGATGGGGGCCGAAGTATCTTGGTCCCCCAGTGCAGCCTTCAAAAAAGCAAAGGGGCCATTTACATCGAGGAAATTTTGGTATGGGCTGATATGCTTAACCCTGCTTAGCTTAGAGCCCGGGCTGCCACCCATACTATGGTGGTAAGTTCTCTTCTTTTTCCTTTCCTTTTTTTTTATATACTTTTCTTTGGTACTAACTAACTTCCTTTGTCAGGCGAACTCCGTTGTGCACGCCCTTGCTCTTCAGTCCGAGAGGAACTTGAAGCAGGCTCTGACCGTCGAGGAGTCTTCCCGCACTGCCCATACTGATCTGCGGGCAGCTCGTGAGCAAATCCACCGGTTGGAGAGCGGCAGGGACCAGAGGGACATTATTACGGCACTGACGGCGGAGAAGGATGAGCTAGCACGTGAGAAGGGCGTGCTGAGGGGTGAGGTGGAGGCCCTCAAAGTAGAGCTGGCACACAAGAAAGGTGTGCTGAGGGACGAGCTGGATGCCCTCAGGGCAGAGGCGAAAGGCCTCAAGGAGAACAAGAAGGCTCTCCTGCACGAGGTGGAGTTCCTCAAGGTGGACATCAAAGAGAAGACCGAGATCTTCACTCAAGCGGTAGAGGAGATGAAGGTCAAGGCTATCGCGAAGTACATCCAGTTTGATAAATTCGATGTCGTTCTAGGGGAGGCTTACCGCAAGGGGTTCAAGCTTAGCAGGTGGTTGATAAGGCACACGTACCCCGAGCTTGACACAAGTGCCATCACCACCTCAAGAATCACAGATGAAATATCTTATCAAGCCATAGAGGATCCAGATTTAGAGGTGGAGGATGATGAAGAAGCGGATGCCCCTGACCAGCCCAAAGCTCTTGAGGAGGATTCACGTGGAGACAAAGAGCCCTCAAAGTGATTGTCCTTGTATTCCGAGCCAACGAGCTCAGTTTTTTTTTGGCAAGCTCACTATACAAAACTTGTTAATGAAATTGATCTTTCTTTCCCAAGTGTTGTTTTATCCGAGCAATCATGGTTGAATATGCGAGGTGATTGACATAGTAGGGCATAGTAAGGCATGTGACCGAACTGTCCTCCGGCGTACACCGAAGTGACTGACAGTAAAGCATAGTAAGGCATGTGCCCAAACTGTCTTCTGGTTGGTCGCATGCCAAGGTGAGCTAAGCGTCGTGGAATCCGCTGGTTTGCTTGCGCCTTCGATGCATCATGTAATGTGGTGCCAACTCCTTGGTCAGCTTGGTGCCTTAGCTCTTTAGAATTTGTTCGCATCATAGGGGTGGCTAGGTTATTATGTCGGAGTCTATTAGTTTGGCATTTTGGCCCTTGAGCCCTAAGAGGCCCATGGCCTGCTCTCGGTGTTCGCCCATGGCCTAGGAGCGACTGGGTTTTATTGCACTGAGGTCTCTGCCAGCTCGGCATTTTGTCCCTTAAGCCTTGAGAGTGTCTCATGGTTCACTTAGTTATTTATAGGTAATACTGCCTTAGGTTGACAATATTCAATGCCCGAGGTACTCGTTCCCCTTCTAAGGTTTCGAGCTCGTACGTTCCTTCCCCGAGTACTCGCTTTACTCGGTAGGGTCCTTCCCAGTTTGGACCGAGCTTGCCAACACCGGGATCAGGCGCCATAACCTTATGGAGAACCATGTCGCCAATACGGAGAGTCCGCTTTTTGACCCTGGTGTTATAGTACCAAGCTACCCTTTGCTAGTAGGCTGCGGTGCACAACTCGTCTTCATTCGCCCTGTCATCATGCGCTTCTAGTCTCAGCGAGGGAACTTTGATCTCAGCTAGAATGACTGCTTTGGTGCTGTAGGTGAGGTTAAAGGGGGTTTCTCCTGTGGCTGTCTTTTCTGTGGTACGATAGGCCCACAATATGCTAGGTATCTTGTCTGCCCATAGTCCCTTAGCTCGGTCTAGTCGCGCCTTTAGTCTGTGGAGAATAGCTCTATTTGTGACTTCCATCTGACCATTTGCCTGAGGGTGTGCCACCGAGGTAAAGTTCTGCAGAATTCCCATGTCTCGGCACCGGTTTTAGAATTTGATGTCTTCGAACTGCTTACCATTGTCGGAGATCAGTACCCGGGGTAATCCGAAATGACACACTATGTTCTTCCAAAAGAAGTTTTGCACGTTACTGGCTATGATTGTTGCGAGAGATTCAACTTCAACCCACTTTGTGAAATAGTCCATTGCCACCACTAGGAACCTCCTTTGCCCCGTCAGTAGTGGAAATGGCCCGAGTAAATCAATCCCCCATTGTGTGAATGGCCATGGGTTAGTGAGGTATTTTAGGTCGGTGGCAGGCCGGTGGTGGATGTTGGTGTGCTTCTGACACTTGTCGCATTTTTTGACGAGCTCGGGCGCATCTGCCTTCATTGTTGGCTAGTAATACCCCTGTCCTACCACTTCCTGAGTGAGGGCTCTACCCCCCAAGTGTCCACCGCATAGGCCCTCATGAGTATCGCGGAGGACGAGCTCGGCTACAGAGGGTCGCAAGCAACGTAGGTAGGGGAGCGTGTAGGACAATCGGCGGGGAGGGTCCCGTGTAGTAGGAAGCTCGTGAGCAGATCAATCCAACTCGGCTCTGCTTGAACAACGGGAGCGACCTCCTCTACCCCCTTGAGAATGCTAGGCCGAGGCAAGTTCTCTATATACACGGTCCTCATGGTGTTATCACCAGTGCTGGCTAACCGTGATAGGGCATCGGCCTCAACGTTCTCTGACCTCGGGATTTGTTGGATAAGAGTGTGACCCGAAGTTGAGCAGAGCTTCTCTTACTTTGGCTAAGTATGCTATCATGGTTGGCTCGCGAGCTTTGTATTTACCCATAACCTGATTGACCACGAGTTGGGAATCACTGTAGAGGACAATGTGTTTGGCTTTCACTTCCTTTTCTAGATCCAGCCCGGCTAGTAGTGCCTCATACTCTGCTTCGTTGTTGGATGCCGCGAACTCAAAGCGTAGTGCATACTCCAATTTCACACCACTTGGCCCGTACAGAACGATCCTAGCTCTGCTGCCCTGCCGGTTTGACGAGCCATCTACGTGAAGGATCCAGGGTTCCTCGTCCCAGTTCGTGCTTGGCCTAACTAGGAAAGAGGTCGCGCTAGTTGCTACTTTACGGTGCTCAACCAGCCTGGGAACCTCGGGCTCACCCACACTGGGGGTCTCGTGTTCCACCGGCCTGGGGACTTCGGAGCTAAAGGTGCATTCTGCAATGAAGTCTGCTAAGGCTTGGGCCTTGATAGCAGTTCGCGGCTTATACTAGAGTTTGTATTCATTGAGCTCGATAGCCCACTTTGTTAGCCTTCCCGAGACCTCAGGCTTGAGCAATACTTGCCTCAGAGGTTTGTTGGTAAGGACAACGATAGTGCGAGCTTAGAAGTACAGGCAGAGATTTTGGGCTGCTATGACCAGTGCATGGGCTAACTTTTCTATCTCTGGGTACCTTGTCTCTGCTCCCTACAACACTTTACTAACATAATAGACGGGTCGTTGGACCCGATCTACTTCTCTTATTAGTACCGAGCTGACCACCTCATCACTTGCCGAGAGGTATAGCTCTAAAACATTACCCTCTTCGGGTTGGGTTAAGATTGGGATGCTGGCGAAGTGCCTTTTGAGCTCGTCGAACGTGAACTGGCACTCTTCAGTCCACTAAAAGCCTTTGCTTTTTATGGCCTTAAAGAAGGGCAGGCAGCGATCTACCGACTTGGAGATAAAGAGGCTCAAAGTGGCTAACCAGCCATTCAGATTTGAGACCTCCTTTAAATTTTGGGGTGGTCTCATTGCTAGGATGGCTTTGATTTTGTCCGGGTTGGCCTTAATGCCTCACCAGTTAACGATGTACCCTAGGAATTTACCCGAGGTGACACCAAAGACACAAATGTTTGGATTTAGTTTCATATTAAATTTACGCAAAATTTCAAAAATTGAATGCAAATCTTGTATTAAATCATGTGAAAATTGGGTTTTGGAAACCATATCGTCTACATAACACTCTACTTTTTTGCCAATTAGTGGCTTAAATAGTTTGTTTACAAGTCTTTGAAAAGTGGCCCCAGCGTTTTTCAACCCGAAGGGCATGACCTTGTAACAGTACAGACTGAACTTGGTTATGAAAGCAATTTTCTCTTCATCACCTGGGTCCATCCTGATATGATTGTAGCCCGAATAGGCGTCCAAGAAGTTCAGCAACTCATGCCTCGAGGTCGCGTCCACTAGACGGTCGATACTGGGAAGTGGGAATTAGTCTTTTGGGAAAACTCGGTTCAGGTTGGTGTAGTCGACACATATGCGCCATTTATCGCTGAATTTTTTCACCAGAACGAGGTTGGTTACCCAGCTTGGGTAATGAACCTCCCTGATAAAATTGGCTACAAGGAACTTCCCAACCTCCTCGTCGACTGGCCTCCACCGCTCTAGGGCTAGGTTATGTTTCTTATGTCCAACAGGCCTAACTACAGGATCAGTGTTGAGCCTATGAGTTATAATGATGGGGTCTATGCCGGGCATTTCTACCGCTGACCATGCAAAAACATCTAAATTTTTGAGTAAGAAACTTACCAATTGAGATCGCAAGGGTTCTTCAATAGAAGCACCAAGGTCGTTTGCTACCTTGGTCTTTCCTTTGAGGGCGGCTACATAGCATTTGTGGGACTCGAGCTGATCACCTCGCGTCACTCTGACTCCAAAGTCTGTAGGGAATTTCATCACCAGATGGTAGGTCGAGACTACTGCTCATAAGGCGTGGGTGATGGGCCGACCTACTATTGCGTTGTACGGGGAGGGGGTCGCGACCACCAGGAACTCGTGCCTGAGTCTTACCACACTAGGCCAGGTGCCGACCTCCACAGGTACAGTGACTCTCCTAAAGGCCTAATCTCCTCACCATTGAATCCTACGAGTGGAGTGCTTGCGGGCTTCAGGTCACTTTCTTGGAGCTGTAGTTGATCGAAGGCTACCTTGAAGAGAATATTTGTCGACCTGCCTGAGTCGACTAGGGTGCTTCTGACCTCGAAGTCATTGATCTTAATCTTTATGACGAGCATGTCATCATGGGGGTAATGGACCCCTCGCGCATCATCTTTAGTGAAAAAGATTGGTTCCTCCATCCTTGGCCGCTTTAGGGGGTTAAGTTCTTCCCTGGCGGCCTCACGGGCTAATGACCGAGCTGCTGCCGAAGTGCAACCCGCGACAATTGATCCCCCGACAATCACCTGGATGGTCCCCCGAACTGGTCTCTCCTCGGGAGGCTGCCTCTACGGCTATTCTGCATGTCTGCTAGATTCAGGAGCTTCTCTATTCTGCTCCTCATGCCGACCTGCTTTATTATTATTATTATGTTGTACAAAATTTCTCAGATATCCGTGATGGATAAGTTCTTCTATTTCATTGTGGAGGTTCTTACAGCTTTCGATACTATGACTGTGATCTCTATGGAAACTACAATACAAGTTTTTATTCCTAACATTGGGAACGAACTTAAGCCGAGGTGGCCACTTCACATATGGGGCGTCCTTGATCGCTATGAGGATCTCGGCCCGCTTTGTGTTGAGGGGTGTATAATCCCTTTCTGCTACCGGGGCTCGGAAAGGCTGAAATGGCTTTGCCCCCCGAACTTGGTCCTTCTTCTTCTTGCTGTCACTTGGAGCCGGGGGCTTCGGTTCCCTTTTTCTTTTTTCAAGGGCATGCTCGCCCTTTTGATTGATCTCCTCCTCTATCCCTATGAACTGGTCTACCAGTTCGAGGCACTCAGTCACAGTCTTGGGTTGGTTGACCACCACATGCATCTGAACTCCTTGTGGGTAATGCCGTGCTTGCCGTAGTGAGCCGAACTACAGGGTCTAGGTCGGGTATCTGCAGGCAAGCATCATTAAACCGCTTGATGTAGTTCCGGATGGACTCTCCTTCCCTCTGGACTATGCTAAAGAGGCTTTCTTGGGTCCTCGGACACCTTTTACTGGTGACGAAGTGGGAGGTGAAGACCTGCACGAACTGTGCCCAACTCCTTATTGAACCTGGCGCGAGGTTTCGGTACCAAGTGCGGGCTACTCCTTTGAAAGTGGTGGAGAAGGCCATGTACATTCAAGACTCGCTCACTCTGGCTAGATGCATCTGAGACTGAAAGGCGTCCACGTGGTTGTTGGGATCGAAGGACCCATCGTACTTGTCCATGGGGAGAGCTTGAAGTCCTTCGGCACAGGGACAACAAGGAGCTCTAGTGACAGGGGGGAGGGAACTGAAAGAAGCGGTGTAGCTTTTACCTTGCCCGAACTTACCTCTACCTTGCCTCTAAGCTCGGGCTGGTTACGTGTGGCAGTTCGGCGAGCTTGGCAACGCCTTCGTTGCTTCTTAGCTGGCTCGGCATTGGTGCTGCTTGCCTCGGTATTACTGAGCTCAATGTGTCTGGGGGAAAGCTCAGACGTCTGGTGCTATTGGTGGTTGCGAATAGAGGGACATTGTTCCAGGTCGTCGTCCAACACTTTGAACTGGTTTTCGGCAAGCGAAGGTTCGAACTGCGAGCGTTGAAGCGACATCGGCCTAACCGGTTGGGAGGCCCCCGACCTAACTGCAGGCCGCGAGGCAGGGGTAGGGGGTCTTTCCTTCCTTCCATGGGTTGATACCGAGGTCTCTCCTCAGCGGGAAGGAAGTTCACTCTGGCGGTGAGGCTTGGTCGGCTGTGCAGCTGGATGCCGAGGAGGGAGTGAAGGAAATTGTTACTGATACTGATGTTGGGAAACTTGGTGCAGCACTTGCTGTTGGTAGAACTGGAGTTGCTGGAACTGTTGCATCTGAGCCTGCATGGCTCGCATGCACTACATCAGATCCTCAAGCCAGCCTTGGCTGGCCACCGGAGGGAGGATGGTGGGTTCAACGAAGGTTGTTTCAACTGCAGAAGGCAGTGGAACAGTCACGGGTGCTACCGTCTAAGGCACACTTAGACTTGGAACCCCATCCATAGAGAGGGGGATGGTGAACTGCCCGATGCAAACGGTGGGTAACTGGGGTTATTCCTCAGGGGTGTTCCGGCGTCTGGCATTGCTGTAGGAAGCCATAGGTGTTGCTGATGAGTTCTTGGGAGAAGGTTTCACAGAAGTTAGAGGAAGGCCTTTTGAAGCGTTCCCACAGACGGTACCAAATGATGCAGCACAATCTGGGCACTCCTAACTGGCCGAGAGTTGGCTCCTAGCTGTTACGGATGACACCTGAGAGGAAGAGGAGGGTGAAGGGTTCCCAGGGAGCTCTCCCGCCGGGAACACTCCGATGGCTAAGTTAGAACTTTGAGGAAACTTAAAGAAGAGACAGAGAGTTAAGAGTGCTGAGAGTGCTAGCTTCAATACCTTTGCTTCGTGAGGGTCGGGGTCCTTTTATACCGGAGCTCGGTTACATTAGGCATAACCGCCATTGCCCTAGCCGTTACTGCTAGGGCAGGGGTGGCAGGTGCAGGCTACTACTATAGGCTGCTATTGCAGGATACGGACTCGTTAGGCGTGCCATGCCTTTCAGAGACGACAGGTAGAACGCCGCCTGGCAAGGGATCCGAGAACTGCCACCGGATCCGACAGGTATGGATGTTAGGCAAGCACGGATGTCAAACAGATCTCCCTGCAAACTACCGAGCTACTATGCGCCGAACCACCTGGGGCAGGTTTGCCTTGCACCAAGGTGCCGAGGTACACCGAGGTGCCCGCATTGGAGGCAAGCCTTAAGCAAGTTCGAACAGGAGTTTCGATGGTGCTGTCCCGAGGTGTTTCTCCCTTGGGACATTTAGCCAAAAGTTGGGGTGCTTCCTTCTTAGGAAGGGAGAGCTCGGGTCTCAGGAGGAGCTTGGGTCCCTTTGCATGGGGGAGCTCGGGGTGCTCCACCCTTAGGCTCGGGGCAAGCTAGGCCTTGCTTCTCGACGAGCTGTCACCCGCCGAGTCGTTTGGCTGGGCCTCAGCGAGCTCGCTGCGCCGAGTAGCTACCAGGCTGTCACGCTGAATTGTCACTTAAGTCAGGTCTTGTCCACGTGTCCCTGTGCTACGAGGTCAGGCCAAATCACCCTACATCAGATTTGATATTTGCCGTTATTTTTTGAGATTCCCCTAACTCTCCCTATTTATCAATTTGGTGACCTTCAACAACGATATGATACATATGATACAATGCAGTACGTATATAATACCTAGTGTATACTATATCATATAGCGATATAGGCCTAGTGAGCAGCCCTTTTCTTCTCCTATTCCCCCTTTTCTCATTTCTCCCTTATCCTTTTCCTGCTCTCCCATGGAACATTTCTCCTCTTATCCTTTTACCTACCTAGGCCTCTCAATAGGCCACGTGGCAAGATAGTTCTCAATGCAACAGAAGTTTCATTTCCAAAATGCCAACTATTTTTTTTGAAGGCAAGTATATTTCATTCGATCCACAAACTTGAATACAAAGAATTGGTAACAAAACATACATGAATAATGGATAAAGGAGGAAAATGAAGTTCTGCAAAAGACAAAAGGTGAGTATAATCACCAACAGAACGGAAGAAACAGCAATCTGGTGCAGCTCCATCCACCCAAAGTGAGAAAAATAAACAGGAGGGACGCTCAAAGAAAATGGCAAAAAGTCAGTAATGGGGCGACCAAGAAAGCCGCAAAAGGCGTCAGAGTCCCAAAAAAACTGCAACCGTTTCCAACAATGCAACTGCCACCAAGAGACTGCAACCGCCACCAAAAAACTGCAACCGGCGGCGAAAATAACCTTCGTACCAAAACTACATAGGATTTGGGTT
Source organism: Nelumbo lutea (assembly GCF_056320005.1). Taxonomy (NCBI): domain Eukaryota; kingdom Viridiplantae; phylum Streptophyta; class Magnoliopsida; order Proteales; family Nelumbonaceae; genus Nelumbo; species Nelumbo lutea. The sequence continues at coordinate 55,480,979 of NC_142689.1, read as the reverse complement.
TCGAAAAACAGCAATGGATGAGTGAACGAGTGATATACCATAAATGTTTTGTATGATTTTATCTTAGAAAACGAGACAAAATTTAATTAAACGTATGATTTTTTTACACCACATCATTAGGCGCCATATAAGCTAAACTGTGAAAAATCTATCTTGAAAATGAAAAACATCAAAATTAATGTTTTTTTTAATAAATGGTTCATACGATTTTCGAGAGAATCATTTATCAGATAAATGATTCAACTAAATAACTTTTTAATCATTTTTTTTATTAAATGTATCTCCAATGCTAAACTGACACCATTTCTTCCAAAATCTACAGCGATACCAAACACTATCGTTACTTGGGTTAATAACATGACTATCTTCGGGTTGGGTTGTGGTACCAGGTCGGGTTAGTTTGGTGTTTTTCTCCGAGTTTTATTTCTAACCGAACCTGGTTCCATTGTGCTATCAGTTCGATTGCCCATTGAATCCGATTTTAATTTATTTAATAACAATGTTGAACATAAGTTATGATTTTTATAATTAATAGTTATTGATTAATTTATTTATTAATTAATAATGCTGATTAGTAATTAATAATTCATATTTATTGAGTATTAATTATCTAATAATTAGTAATTAATTTACTAAATTATCATATTTGATATTTAATATTAATTTACCAGAGATACTGTTTATAAATTATTATAATTTATAATTGCTGTTTACTAAACTGATTATTGATTAATAAATATTGTTAATAAATCCAGTATTAACTAAGTTGTTATTAATTTACTAAATTAATTTAGGTTCAGTTTGGTTTGTGGGATGGGGATGAGAAAAATGGAATATTCCAAAAATATTCCTTTTTCTCTCATTTGTTTCAACGGAAATAGAGGGATGGGATGAGAAAAAAGTGGGATGCGAGATCCCAAAATTGTGCAATTGGGGTTGCACCAAAATAGTGCGACCCCGTGGAAAAACTTGAGAAAACTCGAGTTTCCATCTCCCTCCTCCCTCCCTCCTCCCATAAAGAACATCCAAACAGATTGTCGTTATTAGAGTTAGAAGAGCATGAACATGCCGAAGGCGGCAGCGATGACGACGTCAACGTCACCGATCGCAACCATTTGAAAGTTCGGGTAATAACTTTCGAGAAGATCATTCGAGACGAACAATAGAAGGAAACATTCAACAATAGGAAGATCATTCGGAAGTTCAAGTGGAAAAATGCTTTGGAGCAAGTTTGAAACTAAAACCCAAGAGTTTGAGTAGAATAAAAGGAAACATTGAGCTCTTTGGTTTCTGCGTAACTGTTTTTTGGAGTAAACTATCAAAGAATAAAATCATCAATCATCGGTTCGGGAATTTAATGGAATTAAATTTAATTAAAATAATAATAAAAAAAGAATGTCTTAGAAAGAAGGCCTCGAGGCCATACAAGTTATAGTGGCAATTGGGAATAAATAGAGAGGTTGAAACGAGAAGAAGAAGAAGAAGAAGAGAGGAGAAAGAGAGTGGGAGAGGTGGGAAAAGAAGGGGGATGTCGTCGCCTCTACTCTTCTCGAACGAAGGAGGAAGATGAACAGTGCCATTTCGGCCCCCCTTTTGTTGACCCCATACCCAACTCACGGGAAGATCATTTTACTACACTTTCCCATCCCATCCCGTCCCATCTTTTCCCATCCCACCCAAATCTTGCCACAAACCAAACGGAGCCTAGGGAAAATTCCCAATAGGTACCCTGTACTTTAGGCCGAGTGCCAATTCCAATTTAGTACCCGAACTTTAAAACACGACAATCTAGTATCCAAACTTTCAATTTGCGACGATCCAGTATCTGGCGTTAATTCACCTCAGTCAGAACCATCACGTGATATCGGGTGTTGTTTAAACATTTTTGTAATACCAAAACTAATCTTTATGAAAATATTCGGACCATTTTTCCCTTTTCCCTTCATATTTCCCTAAACCCATTTCTCTTCAATCCGGGTTGAAGGAATGAGAGAGGAAAGGAGACTTCACTCAACTCCGATAGTTTTACTTGGCGTTAACTCTCGTTCTTCATTCCGAGCACGCTTCACTCAACTAAGAAGGTAATAAGTGTAGCCCATTCCATCCCATTCTCTTCAAGCTCAGTTGAAGAAATGATAGAGGAGAGTCTGGATTGTTCACGTGCAGGTTGAAGGAGTACTAAATTGTTCACCGGTGTAGACTAGATTGTTCACCAGTGTGAGGAACTGGTTGCTCAAAACCGCAGGTGGGTAATTATGTCTTTTTGTATTCTGACTGATGGTGAGTTAACGCCAAGTACTGGATCGTCACAAATTGAAAGTTCGGGTACTAGATTGTTGCATTTTAAAGTTAGAGTACTAAATTGGCACTCAAAGTATACGGTACCTATCGGGAATTTTTCCACTAGTTTACTATATTATAATATTAATTTAGCAAAAATACTTTATATAATTTATAATTACTATTCATAAATTATAATTACTATATAATTAATAGAAATATTGTTCATAAATTACTATAATTTATTGTTTCCGTTTAAATATAAGTTAGTATTAATTTATTGTTTACTAAATTAATTATTAATTAATAAATATTGTTAATAAATCAAGTATTGACTAAATTATTATCAATTTAGTGGATTAAATTACTAGATTATAATATTAATTTACTAGAAAAACTGTTGTATTTACTGATTATTAATTAATTAATTAATCATTAACATTCATTTTGTATTTACTAAATTAATTACTAGATAATAAATACTATTAATAAAACCAACATTGACTAAATTATTATTAATTTAGTAAGTTCATTCCCTAAATTATAATATTTAATATTAATCTACTTGAAATGCTTTAGTATTTACTGATTATTAATTAATTAATATATAATAGAAATTATATAGTTTTTTGTAATGTTGGTATATTGGAAATTTAATTACTAAAAATTACTTGCTGAAAATTACTGATTTTGGTAATTAATTTCAGAATTTTTGAAAATTAATTATTGAAATCAATAATTACTAAAATTGAATAATTAATTAAAATATTAATAAATATAGATTCAATAACTTAAAATTATCAGTAACTTTTCATTGGAAAATTTGTTTCAATAAATATATTTTTTTACTTTTTAAGTAATTTTGATATTATTAGCAATTTTTTGCCAATAACTAGTTATTATTATTTTTAGTAATAATTAAATGATATTATCAAATAATACTTAAAATTTGTCAATAAATGTAAATTTGTTTTCTACATTTTCAATATTTTTATATTTATTATAACTTTTGAGTAATGATTAGTGATTTTGGTAATTTAATTACTAAATATTACTGTTTTTGGTAATTTAATTTTGTGAAAGTTAAATTATAAAACTTCTAATCATTGAAATAAATAATTGAAAAATTTTAATAATTTCCCTAATTATTGGGTGCTACATTTATAATTGCCATATTTATTGGAACTATATTTATGGGTTTAGGGGATGAACCTTGGGTAGGAATGGCAATGGGTAGATTTGGGGCAAGGAAAATTTAGCCTGCATCCCCAGTCCCCAGTGGAGATGGGTTCCCCATTGACAACCTGAATCCCCAATTTTTTTAATTAAAAGATCATTTTCAAAAAGGTATTTACTTAAAATAAAGGAAAAATTAAAATGTAAATAATATTTTAAATATATTTAGATATATAATATAAATAATATATAAATAACATAATTAGTATTATATATTTAATAGTATATATATACACACACACATATTTATTATATATAATCGAGGTTGGGGTGGGGCATAAACTTCACTCCCCTTTCCCTTCCCTGTCCCAGATCGAGTATTCCTATTAATCCCATCCCCGCCCTATCCTTGCTGAGGTAGTCTCCATCATCCATGCCTAGTCGGGGAGGCTGGTTGCTGGACAGGGATGGGGAAAATTGCCATCCCTACCCCTGGGTTATATAGCCCCATAGAGCAATATGTTTTAAGCCCTATGATCCCCAACAACTTTTTTTTTTTTTTTTAGTTCATTGCACAAGGGGCCCACTAGTGAATAAAGATATCATCAACCTACTTTATGGGAATGTCAACCATTATGAACCACATTTGACCTTTACAAACCAAACTCATGTTTTACTAGTAGAAAAATCAACTAATAAAATCATGGTTCAAAGTATGAATAGCCTCAATACTAACAAATTCAATATTAAGCACTTTTAACCAGTGATAGTTAGTGAGTGATTAATTTTAGTGATTGAGCACTTTTAAACATTGATATTTAAGCTCAGTTTGGAAGGAGTACAAATGCAAATATATAGAGTGCAAAACCTTATATTTTGTATTATTTAGTATGTATTTGCACTGTATATATTTGCATTTGCACTCTTTCCAAACTGAGCCTTAATGATTAATTTTAGTTAATACCCATTAAACTGCCTTTATTATTCATCTTTTATTATTATTTAAGGTTAAGAATACTCCTAAATTTTTCTTTATTTTCCACATTAATAACCTCAAAAACTGATATGTATCATATGATATGTTACCATATGTATTGATATTTCCAAACTTTGTACATCATAATTTGACTATTACAAAACAAATATACATATTTCAAACTTGAATTAGCCCCATGTATCAATGTTCCTAAAATTAGTATCCATCCATACATAGATAGTGTTCAGAGACCCATACTGGACTAGCTGGTCTGACTGGAAAAACCATGAATAGGTCCACCAGTCAGTTCAATCTAGCTCTAAAAGTTGGTGCTGAAAAAATTAACCATAACCAACAAACCAGAGAATCGTGAACCGGTCTTGGTTTAACAAAACTAGGTGACTTTTTTAGTTTTTTAATCATTTTTAACTTCTACCCTAAAGTTTGGGGGTCATAACTTTGTGCTTAGTTGTTCGAAGGCACTTTGTCAAAATGCCTTTTTTAGCCTAAAATATTAAGTTTTAGTATAAAAGTTTAAAACTAAAATTATATAATAATAATAATAATAATAATAATAATAATAATAATAATAATAATAATAATAATAATTTGACCAGTTCGACCCAAATGGTTGAATCAATGACTTGCGGCCCAGAGGGAAAAGCAATTATACCTCTAGGTCTCTATAATCAATACTCATAAATTAATTTAATATCAATACTCATAGATTAAATTAATATTAGATAATGCCCATTATGCTTTAATTATTACCCATATTTTATTATTGTTTAAAGATGAAACCTATATCTATATATTAAAATGGAATGTGCCAAGCTGGTACTTTTATGCTTTGTGGTTAGTTTTGAGAGGCATTTATCTATTTTTTGGTTGTTTTGAGAAGTACTTATTTTTATCTTTTTTCTTGAATTTTTCTCATTTTAAAATTGAATAAAATAACTCAAGTGGCCAATCAGCTTTAAGACTTTTATATCTTTTCAGTAGCTCACCATTAACTCCCTCTCCTCTTTTTTCATTAAATCTTTTAATTATCTCTTCTCATTAATTACGCCATTAACTCTCTCCTTCAATGACTCATGACAATATTAATTCTCTCTCCTCTACATTTATCCATTAAGTTGCATGAAATTCATTGACTTTATTTATATCTATATCCATTTAAACTTAATTGTAATTTTATATATGTTAGATATATTTATATTAAATTATAATTATCTACAAAAAACAATTATATTGAAATGGTGATATTCAATGATATACTATTAGGCTAAATAATCTATTTCAATGTAAAAGATAATTAATTTTAAGTTAATTAATTAAGTCATTTATATTTCAGAATAAATATATTATTTAACTCACTGAACAAATAAAATAAGTGTTTTAAAAATCAACTTAGAGGCTAAATAGCTTTTGGCTCTAGGTCATGCGTCAATGGTTTAACTATCTAGGTTAGACAAATCAAACCATGACACATCATCCATTTTTATATGTATAACATGATATATTATAGGTTAGATTTTGTGTGTGTATATTATTTTAGGTTCAATTTGTACTTTTATTTTAGTTTTTAATTTTTTATAAATAAAAAGAGCTGAAAATTGAAAATTGAGATTACAAAATGAGATTTTTTTTTTTGTGTGATGAAGTTGCAAAGATCATGAAATGTTACCCAAAAAAAAAAAAAAAAAAGATCACCTCAATTAGACAACTAAGCACAAAGTTATGTCCTCTACAAGTTTTCAATACATTATATATTGTAACCCATGATCCAATGAATAGATCAAAATACAGTTTTAATCTCGGTTTTCTCAATTATTCTTTCTTAATAAAACCCATGCATCACACGGGTAACAACTAGTTGGTCTTAAATTTCCTTTCTTTTACATATTGATAATATCAAAAACCGAGATTATGTATCATAAGATACAATACAATATGCATCGATGGTTTTCTTTAACCTTAATCACAAGTCACCACATGAAAGAGAGATTCTTCCACTAGCTATACTATTAAAATTTGCCAAAACATCAATGCCTTTTGTTTTTATTTTATAGGGAATTTTAGCAAATCGTTTTATTAATATTTTACTAACCAAAAATATCAAAAACCAAAAAATAAAATAATTAATTAATAATTTAAATATGCATATTGATTTAAGTCATCTTTTGATTCTTTTCCGATTCCCAATGTTTCTTTAGAATCTTTTGGTAGTTCATATTGCACATAAACTATTAAAACATTATTCTTGTGTGTTTATACATTTAAAATTTTTTGAGACTTAAATCTAGTTTTAATGATGCATTTCAAGGATTTATTTGACTTTTACTAGCATCTTAATCACCCTTCCAATACATTTTTGCATTTCCAATGCTGTAAACTTTGCATATTACACTGAACAGAGCAGAATGGTAAAGTAGGATTCATGTAGATAACCAAAACTATTATGGTGACTATGATGATTAGATTTAGGGAGAATGACGGTTCAGCCCAGAGTCCGAATTTGTAGGCCCAAAGTACTGTTGGGGTAGGTGCCAGCTCAGAATTGATGTCAATTCATGAGCGAGCGTTGGTGCATAGAGAGTGGATTATTGACATTTTAAATGTTTATAGCTCTGCATGGAAATCAGAAATTTGCATTGGGCCTGTCCACACTTTTCCGTTAGATTTATATCTAATTATTTTATTTGAATTAACTCAAAGCTTAAGAATATTTATATTTGTAAGTAAATGATACTTATTGCTGAATCTGATCCGTTTAGCATTACGCCAGGCAATGCTGCATCCAATGCATGTTCCATTGCGAATCGAATTTTTACCTTACTAATAAAATAGCTTTGCAATACCGAAGTTTTGAACCTTGGCTAATACCAATATTTTGAACCATAACCAGGAAAATAACATTTAATAATAACTTGTCAACGATACTAAATATCCAATTGTATGAAGGCCCTGTTCGCTTTTTGATAAGTTACTTATCCGGATAAATGCACTTACCCAGGTAAGTGTTTCCCTGGAAAGACTTATCCGGGCAAGTGCATTTACACATGTTCTTTTATTTCCCATGCAAACAAGACAATGACCATTTTAGCCACAAAAATCCATTATTACAAGGGGCATTTTTGTCCTGTTCAAGTGTTGGCAACTTTCCTCCCGGGTAAGTGATACCCAAGAAAATAAGATTTCCCTGGTTCCCACATAAATCTGAAAAAAGAACATGGGACTTTTTGCCAACGGGAATCAAAGTCTCATTGACCAACTTTTCCCCCTCTCAAAATCCAGAAAAAGAACGCCCCAAAAAATAAAATCAATATATTACATGACATGCTGTCATGCTGTCCCAGTTATGCACCATTATTGCTGCTCCAAGGCTTGATCACAGACACAACAGTGATGATAATAATTATAAGTAGGAGAAGAATAGCCATACACAACCATTTGCGAGAGCTCTTCTGCAGACTTCTTGCCCTTTCAAGAGCAGTATTTCCTGACTGTACGTGGTCAACTGCACTTGATACCTGAGAAAGTGGCAAGAAAATCAACATTAAAACTGTATTTTCCGAGTATTATAGTTGGGGAATGAAGCTTTGGTTTATCTTGAGTGCATACTGAAGACAAACCACATATAAAGAAAAGCAAGGCTTGAAGAGTATTGGAAACAGGTATTTATTAAGAAGACTTTTAATATTATTCTGTTGTGGGTTTGATAGCTAGAACAATTTTCAAATATATCAAATTTGAGTTTTCAAAAGCAGCGGTTTAGTTCAAAAAGCATTGGGGTTTTCAAAAAGTTTTAGGAAACTGCTTTTAGTGAACAGGTTTCTAAGTTTTGAAAACTGACAAGGCATTTTGCAAGAATGGAGAAAGGACGAATACAGAAATCAAACTATGATGAACACCTTGAAAGTAATCCCTAAGGCTCGGTTTGGTTTGGGGCGGGGGGGGGGGGGGGGGGGGGGGGGGGGGAATATGAAATATTCTGGATAATTCTTCCCTTGCCATGTTTAGTTTGTGGGATTTCATGAGATGGGATGGGAAAAAGGTGGGATTATAGATCCCAATTCTTGGGATGTAGAATCCCACCATTTTTGGTGGGAAACAAGTCAGAATCTTGTTTAATAATAAAAACACATATATTAGACTTGTGACCCATTAATAAATTATTAATTATTTAACAATATATTATTAAATAATTTAATAAAAAATAATTTATAAATAAATTAAAATAAATAATTAATCAAGTAAAAATAATTCAATAAATAATTAATATTTCAGAATAAAATGTAAAAATTATTAATTAAGTGATAAGCATTAATAAAATCAAATATTAATAGTAAAGTATAAACTGATAAAAATTAAAATGGTATAATTAATAAGTAATATAAAATTAATAATAGATAATAAAATACTAAACCAGAAAAATATTATTAGTTAATTAATAATTAATAACAAAATAGTGAATAATTAATTAACTAATTAATTAATAAAGAAAGAATTATTTTATTATTTATAATTTATTTAAATAAAATTAATAAATTAAGTAAAATAAATAATTAATAAGACAATTAGTCAATGTTAAAGTTATTAATAAATTATTATATTAAAATTATTAATCAAGGCATACGTATTAGTAAATATAATGTTAATAATTAAATATCAACTAATAAAAATTAAAATATTAATTAATGATAAGAAATGATTATTTAATTATTAATTTTAAATAATTAATAATAAAATACTAAAAATTAAAAATATATTATTCGGATATTTTTAATTAACAAAAAAAATATTAATAATTAATTAAGTAATTAATGAATAATTAATTAATTAAAAAGTTAATAATGAAAATTAATAATATTAATTAATTAATAGCAAATATTGACAAAATAAATTTAAAATATTAATTCTTAATTAATATTTAATTAACTAATTCTTAGTATTAATTAATAGTAAAATATAAAATAATAAAATTATTATTAATTATCTAATTAATTATTTAATAATTGTTATTAGAAACGATTTTCCCACTATTTTCCCTTTTGCAACCAAACAATGGAATGTGGAAAATTTCCACCCATTATCCCATCCCATCCCACCAAAATCCTCTCCGTCAAACCAAACACAGCCTAAAAGATTTGAAAGGGCCAAAATAGGACCAGCAATGTTCTGAACTTGGATTATATTAGCTGATCAAAAATATCAGATCATGTTGAGTAATTGATTTCAAACATGTCAAGATTTTGTGCATGAGGAACAACTTCTTGTATCCACCTCTTGCTGATTATACCCTCCCAATTTTCATAGTGTTATATGCATTGCTCTAAATAGCATAGAGAAGCATATTTGCACTTCATTCATAGCAGATATTATGCATCAAAAGATAATAATAGTTCCATACATGTGATTCTATGTTGTCCAGCATGTCACCTTGTGCGTCCACCAACACTGCAATGTCTAGGAATACCTAGAGAGAGAAAAAATAAATCAAAGATGCACAAAAAATTAAATACATGTTCAATCTTTATAGGTTGTAACTCCTTGAAATTGTTCACTACCACAGCTTAAAAATAGAGTAGGATTTTCTCTATTGTTATGAAAAGTAGCAAATGTCAAAAGCAAGGTTAAGAATGCTGCTCAACAAACTTAGGTGACATCTACTTATCTATAAAGATGACAAGCAAGCAAGCAGCAATTCTCAGTCCTTTGGACCATTAATGGTGTAAACACTCTTTGCAGGTGGCAACTTTTGCCTTTTGGAAAATTCAAACATATCCAACTTTCTTTTTGGGTTGTTGTGGCCTTCCCAGTAGACCTTTGTGATGGAAGGTTTCAGTTAAACATGTCCACACCTTACTCTCCTCCCATCCCAAGAATGAAAGGGAAAATGAAGAGAAATATCAATGTCTAAACTACAATAAGCCAATAAGATTACAAAACGAATACACTAAGACAATGCATTAAGAACATAAAGATAATTCTCAAGTCTATTATTTCTACCTTGGACTTTGGTGGCTGTTGGGACTAGGGTTAAAAAGCCTATAATCCCTCTTTACCAATGCTAGAGAGTGGTATGGCACTGATTACTGTAATAAGAATAATTTTTTTGCCATTTGACTCCATTATTTTTATTTATTTATTTGATTGGTATTAACTACCTCCATTATTCATTGTAGCATTTGAAAGGTAAAAGAAAAAAAACTAAGTAATTGAAAAATGGAAGGTTTCCAGAGCTTGCAATGAAATATCAAGCCATAGTACCTGTGTTTAATTGCACTATGATTCTCAAGGGGTTAAAAATGTAAGTGGACAACTTATATCACTTTGCCAGATGGGGTGTAATGCTTAATGGCAACAACATATTCTCATTAGTATATATAATTGTAAAGAAGTTTATTTCTCTTTACTGCAATTATTTCCACATTTTATGGAGGGAATGGGAAGAAACAGAGAGAGGAGACAAAAGCAAATGAATACATGAGTTCTTTCTTTTTGTGGGAAGAGGGTGTGAAGGTTGGGTTCTAACAAAAGCCATATTGTAGGTGTTAAGCATTGGAAGTTAGAACACCCAATGTCACTTTTAAGAGTGTTGAGAGGGTAGTGATACTTTTGTCATTTGCTCTTATTTCAAATTTATTTTATTACATAGGCTTTATGTAACTGCCAAGACATCATTATATACATTGATAGAATGGAAGAGTGATACAAGACATTCCTTTTTCTTCTATTTCTTCTACTACTCATTCTTAAGCTCTCTTATTTGTTGTTTCCTTGGTTAGAATTCTAGAGTAAGTTTTGGTACTTGGTATTAGATGTCAGTGCAATTCGAACAAGAGAAGATGAATAGATTTGATGTGTGCCTATTGAGTCAACCACACCAAGAGAAATGTATTTACATTAATGAAAAGTAAAAGGATAATTCCGCCCCTAAGATACAAGAAGAATAACACAAAGTATAAAATGAAAGAATATGTGCAACAAGAAGTAAAATTATAGCTTTAACCCTCATTGTCCATGTCTCTACACTCCCCCTTAAACTGATGTAGGGACGCTATCATCAGTTTGCTCATGAGAAAGGTATGTCTCACTCTAGTCATAGCTTTTGTGAAAATGTTTACCAATTGAAGGTTGAAAGATACATGAGAAAATGAAATGCGACAAGTAGTGAGGAAATATTTGAAAATGACATTCCACTTCATTATGCTTTGTCCTCTTATGGAAAACAAGATTGGAAGCAATCTTGATAGCACTAAGATTGTTAATAAATAAGGGAACCGGTGATGAATGATCAAGATTGAGGTCACATAGGAGTGATTGGAGATAAATGATTTCACTGCATGCTGAAGACATGGATTGATGTTCTGTTTCAATGATTGATTTAGAAACTATTTTTTGCTTTACATTTTCAAGAAATAAGAGTCACCTAGAAAGGCCCTGTAGTGGACCATCTAGTATTTGGACAACCATCCCAATCGACACCTGCATAATCTAATAACATGAGAGATGAGCAAGAAGGAAGGAACACACCATAAGTAGTCCCTCTAACATATCAGACGATATGATGTACAACTATCATGTGAGACTAACAAGGGATAGAAACAAACTAGCTAACAATCTAGATAGCATAAGAGATGTTTGGGCACATCATTATGAGGTAAATCTTCTATGAGTGGACCCCCCATTAAGCTTAATTGTTTTATCATTATTTTTACCAGTGGTTTGTTATCATCAAAAAGGGGGAGATTGTCAACCCTATGTATTTTGGTGATAACAAGCACATCAAGTTTACTAATGGTGTGTTTAAGTGTGCAACCTTTTTAACAAACTTCTTTATGCTTAATTGGTACTAAAAAGCTAGAGTGTTACATATGATCAAATGGAATCTCTCATAAGTAATTGGTTATGCTTTAATGTGATTCTACACCATTATTCAACTTTTCTCCAACTAAGGAAGTTACATGAAATCCAACATCAAGACTATCAATGAACTTAAAGGTTTTGGAGATGTTGAAAATTGATCTTCTACAACAACTATACAAGGAGCCAAGTTTTTTACATCAAGTTATAATTAAGTTATTTTTTTAATCTTTTTTTAGAATCTTAATATAAATCAATTATATGATCCACCTCATAGATGCTCAATAAGACTAACTTAGTCATCCTTAAAAACCATAGTCCTTTTAGATTTGGTTTCTTGGCTTTCCTAAGCTTAATCATGATATAAAAGTTAGGAAAAGATTTTTGAAATCCAAAGGAAAGGTTTCCAACCATTGGTCCCAAAAAACGAACTTGCTCTAATACCATACCAGTGCAGTTCAAACAAAAGAAGATGAACAAATTTGATGTGTGTCTAATGAGTCAACAACACCAAGAGATATATTTATATTAATGAAAATTTAAAGGACAATTATGTCCCAAAGATACAAGAAGTGTAATACAAGACAAAAGAATGAAAGAATATGTATAAAGAAGTAGAATTAAGAATTTAACCCTCACTATCCCTATCTCTTCATCAGAGTACAATGTTCTAGTTTTAGAGATGCTAACTGATGGTTGATGTTATCATAACCAGTAGTTAACATCAGCATTTTGCATGGTTAGTTGTCACCCTACATTAAGATGCACACTCTATGAGATTTTAGAAGAATTCTAATGCAAGTTTTGAAGAGATTTGAATTTGGATCAGACCCAACCACATTTGAATCTGATCCTATTATCTAACATTGACATCCAAATCCAATATGAAATCAGTTTTGTAGGGATCTCATATCAGATTCATATTTAATAGGAGTCTGCTTTATATTTCTTAAAATAAAGAAAGTTTTAATTGCTTTTTACTTATATATAATATGATATATTAAACTTATTATTATAAATCTTATATAATAACATATTATATGATTTAATTGGGCTCGGATCTTAATTGAAAAGCATTTCCTTCTGGCATACATATCGTGAAGCAAACCAGGCGGCTGATTGGCTAGTACAAATGCCCACCCTATTGTCCAACTAGTTTAGGTTCAGTCCCAAAGGATCTCAGTCATATTTGTATTTTGATTCTTGGGGAAGGGCTACCCGTCTTGTCTAGCCCTTCAACTTTTCCTTTAAAAAAAGGGCTCGGATCTTAATTGGATCGGTAGGGGTTAAATCCAAATTTGGTCCATTTATGTAAATAGGTCAATTTAATCTAAAATGATTGGTTTAGGTTTCAAGACTTTCAGAGTCCATTTTGTTGGAATCGGCTATAGAAGGGTAGTCTAGTCATTTTACTTTATGTTATATGCTAGATGTAAGTACTATTATATTCTAAGTTAAGTGATGTGTCCCACACTTAACTAGTTGGCCAACTAAAGAGAGATGGGTTCTCTAGTTCAAACCAATCTTTACTTCTACCTCTTCTTCTCTCTTCTCTTCTCTTCTTTCTCTCTTTTCTTCTATTATTCTAAAATCGAAACATATACAAATCTAAATTTTATCATGGTATCAGAGTTATTATAAATCAGTTCAGATTTGCCTAGTTTTTTGTGCCTCCCAATCTAGTATTTTGCAATTTTCTCTTCATTCACTTGGAGTTTGACAAAAAGGCTGAAAAGGAGTGGTCATTTTTTCCTTCTAGAGGTTTTAATGCATCCAGATTGCTATATTGTGTTGGTTTCAGGTGGTTGCTAGAAAACCCTAATCGATGGATCAAAGATATCTGTTTATAGTAGTTTAGTAGTCTAACAGGTTTGAGTCTGACCTGTGCTAGTTTATATAGGTGGGTTGCATGAGATTATAATGGAAGCAATTTCTGATGTATTGCAGACCTAGTATCATGTGGGTGAAGTGTATTTGGGTGATTTTTGTGGTGTTGAAAGTGGAGAATAGTGGTGATTACTATTGCTGAAATTTGTGATAGTAAATGTTTCAGCAATAGTCAATCGTGGGTGTGTAGCCTAGTGATCATTAGTAAGGTAGGGTGATATACTAGTGTGAGAAGAAGAAAAAAATTATTTTTTTATGGCAGCTATTGGAGATAGTAGTGAACACAAGTCTAGAAAAGAAGCTTTACTCACTACATGATTGGGAAAAAGAAGCTTTGCAATAGGGTAATCAAAGTCTTGAGGAACATTATGCTAGCCTGAGGAATCTTAAGAATGATTTGAATGTGTATCACCCCCTTATATTTGATGTCAAAATTTAGAAACAACAGAGGGAGCAACTTGATGTAACTAGATTTTTAATGGGATTGAAGTCTGAATACTAGTGAGAGCACAAATACTAGGTGGGTCTGCCCTTCCCTCTCTTAAAGATGTGTTTGTCTATCTCTAGAGGATTTCATTTGAACCTACGGAGAACTCCACCATATCAGATAGGTCTTCTTTTGGAATGACAAGAGGGGGAGGTCGTGGAGGTAGAGGAGGAACTCATGAAAGTTTAGCCAGGTCATGGTGGTGGTGGGAACATGTATAGTCATGGTGATGGGTGTATTGGAGGTTGAGATTCAGGGGAGCTTGTAGTAGAGCGGATAGCAATGGTCTGAGAAGGTGTATACATTATGGTATGAAAGGACATACTATAAATTTTTGCTATGATCTATATGGTTCACTTTCAACTTGGGCAAATCATGCAATAGCTAATGGTGATAGTATGAGATAAGAAATTAAAAGAGCCGATTAGACACCTCCTACATCTATAGATGCCTCCGGGCAAGAGATGATGAGTGTTCCATGTGATGAGTATGAGTAGTTGCTCCAAGCCATTTCTTAGTAGAATATAACTACGCTTAACCACTTAGGTATGACTTTTTGGCATCCAAACCCTCCCATTGGATCATTGACTTTGGAGCTTGTGATCATATGATTGGGGCACCATATGTGTTTTCTTCTCTTTCTTCATCCTCTACAACTTACATTGTTACCCTTACTAATGGATCAACTTCTTCCATATGTGATATTGGTAATATTAACACTAGGTCACTATCTTTGTCTTCAGTTTTGTGTGCTCCCAAATTCCCTTTTAATCTTATGTCTGCTAGTAAATTGACCAAATCTCTGAATTGCTCTATCACATTTTACCCCTCATCTTGTGTTTTTCAAGATCTCAAGATGAGGGTGAAGATTGGTGGAGGGCATGGAGTTAGTGGACTGTATTATCTTGATAGTGGTGGTGGTTTGACAATAGCTCTTTAGTCATCTTTTTTTCCACTACGGTGGCACTACAAACTTGGTCATCCATCTCTTAAAGCTCTTAAGTTACTTGTTTTAGCATTGAGTTATCTTTTTATTTTGGATTGTGAGTTATGTCAGTATGGGAAACATTATCATGTTCCCCTTAGTCATAGAGTTGATAATCATATGTCGAGTCATTTTTCTTTGGTCCATTCAGACATTTGGGTTCCAAATAAAATGCGTTACATAATGATTACAAGTACTTTATTATTTTTTTATGATTATTCAAGGATGACATGGCTTTATCTTATGAAAGAATGAGTGAATTATTTTCATTTTTCAAAAGTTTCATGCTGAAATTCACACTCATTTTGGTGTACATATTAAGATCCTACGTTTTGATAATGTTTGAGAATATTTTATACACATTTTCAACAATATTTAGAACAACATGGTATTATTCATCAAACCTCTTGCACTTATCCATTCTTGATGGTTAGTTTTCCTTCTGTCTTGTTTCCTACATTGTCTCATTTTCCTCTCACTCATAGGGTTTTTGGGTGTGTGTTTTGTTCATAATCTTGGGCCTAGAATAGAAAAATTAGATGGCATGATGTACTATGTTTTCCTTGGCTATTCTAGGGCCTAGAAAGGGTATAAGTGTTAGATTCCCAATTCTTGGCGTTGCTCTGTGTGTCCAGATGTTACATTCCTTGTGTTTGTTCTAATTTCTTTTCTAGGTTGGGTGTCTCTTCTTCTCCTCTTTTGCTTCTAGTTCCTAGCGAGGACCTCGTTCCTCTTGTTCTAGTTGCAACCAAGTCTTTGCCTTTAGTGCAACTTCCCGCTGAACGATCACCTATTTGAAAAGTGTATACACATCAATCAGTTTATGGATCCAACAATTATTTCTGAACCACCATTAAACCCTGTTTCTAACCTTGACCTTCCCATTGCCTTGCGGAAAGGTAAACACAGTTGTACCCTTTATCCTATCTCTAATTATGTTTTTGTATCTCATCTTTCCGCTTCCCATTGATAGTTTGTTTCGTTGTTGTCTTTTGTTTCCATTCCTAAGGATGTTCAACAAACCCTTACCTCTCTAGGATGGCATTAAGTGATGGAATATGAACTTTCAGCTCTGGCTCATAATCATACGTGGGATCTCACCACTCTCCCTCTTGGTAAGCATGTTGTAGGATGTAAGTGGGTATACATAGTCAAGTGCTTACCTGATGGTAGTGTTGAGTGGTTGAAAGCTCAGTTGGTTGCCAAAGGTTATTCATAGCTATATGGCATTGACTACACAAAGACTTTCTCTCTTGTTACCAAGATTGGTTTTGTTCGTGTGTTGATCTCTCTAGTTGTTATGTATGATTAGCCTTTGTTTCAACTTGATATCAAGATTGCCTTTTTACATGGTGATCTTCCTGATGAGGTGTATATGGAGCAACCACTAGGGTTTGTTGCTCAGGGGGATGATGGTAAGGTGTGTAGGCTTAAGAAAGCTATTTATGGACTTAAACAATCTCTGTATGCATGGTTTGATAGATGTAGTGAAGTGGTGAAAAAATTTGGGATGAAATAGTGTCAGGTTGACCATTCAATATTCAACTATGATTATGGTGCTAGAAAGGTTTTATTGGTGGTATATGTAGATGATATTGTTATTACTAGCAATAACAAGTTGGGGATTAATATGTTGAAGACCATTGCATGATAATTTCTAGACAAAGGACATTGGTAAGCTAAGATATTTCTTAGGGATAGAGGTGGCAAAGTCCAAGTATGGTATTAATTTGTGCCAAAGGAGATATGTCATTGATCTACTATATGACATAGGGTTGTTGGGTGCCAAACCAGCTGAGATACCCATGGAATTGAATGTCAAGTTGAGTAGTGATGCAGGTGAGGAGTTTGAAGATCCTAGAAGGTATAGGAGGTCGGTGGGTAAGTTGAACTACCTAACTATTACTTGACCCAATATTTCATTTGTGATTAATGTAATGAGTCAGTTTATGTAGAATTTTCGAATCCCACATTAAGATGTGGTTCTAAGGTTTGTACGATACTTGAAAAGAGCTCTAGGTTGTGGCTTGTTATATAAAAGTGGAGGAAGTCTTTGAGATAGAGGGATAAACTAATGCTGATTAGGCCAATTCCATATCTAATAAAAGGTCCACTATAGGGTATTGCACTTTTCTTGGCAGCAATTTGGTGACATGAAAGAGTAAGAAGCAGGCAGTGGTAGCAAGGAGTGCAAAAGTTGAATATAGAGTCGTGACACACACAACATGTGGACCAGTGTGGTTGAAGAATCTCTTAGAGTAGATGGATCACTCGATTGACACTCCTATGAAACTATATTGTGATAACCAAGCTACAATTCATATTTCTTCTAATCCAAATTTTCATGAAAGAACAAAGCATATAGAAGTTGATTACCACTTTGTGAGAGAAAAGGTACTTAGTGGAGTAACAAGTACAACATATGTGAACATAGGAAATCAATGGGCTGACTTGTTCACCAAAGGGTTGAGTTGGGGAAGTGTTGATTATATATGTAACAAGCTAAGACTATATGACATATACTTACCAACTTGAGGGGGAGCGTTGGAGTTTGATATATAAGGGTAGTCTAATCATTTTACTTTATGTTATATGCTAGATGTAATTACTATTATATTCTAAGTTATTAAGTGAGGGGCACAATAGTCTAGAGATGGGCTCTCTAGTTCTAACTAGTCTTTCCTTCAACCTCTTCTCATCTCTTCTATTCTTGTCACTCTCTCTTTTCTTTTGTTATTCTGACACTGAAACATATACAGATCTGAACTTTATCACATTTAAAGCCCTATTGATAAGGATATAATATTTCTAGAAAGTCTGGTTTACATTTTATGGATAGTGAGCATTCTTTGTGGATTTTAAGTATGCTTGGCATAATGGCATGTAAGGGATGGTTCGTATGATATTCTGGAGACTAGAGGTAGTCCCATGTCATTCAGATTTGTATTGACTATTGAAATCTAATGGTGATTTTTCTCCATCTATTTTTCCTGCCATCCTTATTTTTGGTTGTTGTTGGACTGTGCAAGATTGATTCTTTGAAATAGACTGATCTCTATATGCCCTGTTGCATAGAGCAATTGTTTCTTGGTGCTCAAATAAATTTTCGTGAAGATTATTTCAATGTGTGTCCTTCCTTGTTGAATACTTTAAAATATCATTAGTGATGGCTACCTTTTTATGCCAAGAAAAAGTGATGGCTGCCTCAAAAGAAGTGGTTTGAAAACAATAGTTATGTGCAACATTTTGGGGGGAGGGGGCAAGGACCCACTTTATTACATTTTTTACCCAATTTCCACTATGTAACCATATAAATAATGGTTTTCATAAAAAGTTTGGGGGGCCAAGGACCCCCACCCCCCACCAATATACTTGGCTCTGCCCCCTAGTTATGTGGGAGCTAGTGAGAGATTTATTATTCAAAGAGTTGGACAACAATGACCCTTATAGACTAAGATTTTTTTTTTCCGGTCATGTACATAGAAGACCATTTGAAACACCCATAAGAAGAAGCAAAATCTATTAGAAGTTAATGGGGATAGAAGGACTAGCTGCAGACCGAGAAGGACATAAGTTGTAGTAAGAAATGGTTAAAGTGATCTTAATTTAACAATATTGGATATGGAACAAAACAAAATGGAATGGGGGAACAAGATTCATTATCTGATCCCATATAGTTGGGAGAAGCCTTTGATGATGACAGAGACAATGACGATGATGATGGTGGTGATGATTATTTGTTCATGACCTTAGTCTAGATTAAGTGAAGTTTGATTTGAAATCTTTTTTATGTGTTTTCTTCCTTAGGTGTTCCTCTACACAAAAGGGGTATCATAGTTTTCAATGCACCAAGGCAAGGCTATGCCATAGTTTTCTAGGCATCAAGGTGATGCTAGCTAGGCAACAGGAGAGCAGCTTGTCACCTAGGTAATCCTAGGATAGTTCCCTAGGTTTCATAGTAATAAGCAGTAATCTTTAACTAATAATTGCCATAATCCTCCTTAAATAAGTATAAATTTCATATAAAAAATATAGAAAATTAACATATTTAAGAGAAGAAAAATAAGATAGGAAAGAAAGCATAAAGAACAAAAGGGCGGAGACCTTGTTTGGTCCTAGGAAGAAGATGATAAAGTCCTATTGATTGTTCATGTGTGTTAATTGGATAAAAACTTGAAGTTAATTCTTACTTATTAATTTAGGTTTTAAAAGTCTTAAAGTGTGGATTGAACCAAAAAATAAGAAAATAATAAAAAGAAACTGGTATAAGAATAATAATATTAATATTATAAACCCACAATAAGAATAATTAATCTAATAATATCTAGTGTCCTATTTATAATATAAATTAAAAATATTATGTGGTTTGTTACTTATAAATATGTAGGCATTTGGGCAAGGTGACCCTCTAAAAGCACCTTATCG
Organism: Nelumbo lutea; assembly: GCF_056320005.1. Classification (NCBI taxonomy): domain Eukaryota; kingdom Viridiplantae; phylum Streptophyta; class Magnoliopsida; order Proteales; family Nelumbonaceae; genus Nelumbo; species Nelumbo lutea. The sequence goes on along the minus strand of NC_142689.1, from coordinate 55,460,894 downwards.
CCTAGCCATCGCCTAATTGCCTTGACAATTATGGACTAGGCAATGGGTGTTTTTAAATAAAAAAACCAAAACCTGGGAAGGTTTCCTATGTTCCATAGAAACCAGCAGTCATTTTTCACTAGTAATTAATTATCAATCATCTTCATAAAAAAGTTTAAACTCCATATCAAAATATAGAAAATCAACATATTTGTGAAAAGAAAAAAGAAGAATAGAGAATTCAGAAATATAGGGGTAGAAACCCTGTATTTTGTCCTAAGAAGAGAATAAAGAAAGGGTAGGAGAAGAAGAAGAAGAAGAAGAAGAAGAAGAAAATGAAAGTATTGATTGGATAAACTTTCAAGTTCTTTTCTTATCAGTTCAGGGGTTCAAGACAGAAACTTCCCCTATGTTATCAGACACCTCCCTTGGTTTTGGCCCTAGCAAAAAACCTCCATTCACCTTTCAAAGTGGTATGCAAATACACCCCTTCCATTACTTTTTTTTTTAATAGATAAATCTGATGTAATTCTTTAAATTTTTAATATCACAATTTTTTTTTCCATGAGAAATTTTGCTGGGATGAGCATTTACTGAATTATACCAAAAAATTACTATCTTTATTTTAGTTGGTTTCATTTCATCTTCATTAAGTGATGGGAGCAAAAGTTCACGTGAACTAAAGCCTCCCCTGAAACTTCTTCGAGTGAAGAATATAGCTAAAGTTCACATGAACCTACCCCCTCATTACTGCCCAAATTGTCTTCTCCAAGTTGATACATCTTTCTCTGCAACCTAATTACCATCCTATTTTTGCTAGTGTTGGTGGACATGTCAAAGCATTCTTCTTTCTCAATCGGCAGTGACAGGAAGATAATGGTACCTTACTGATTGGCAATGGATTCAAGCAGGCAACCATGTGATGTTCCCCAGCAGCAAACATATGCAGATCCAGGATTCAGCCTCTTATTCTTAGATTTGAGACTCCTGTTTCTGTGGTCTGCCCAGTCGACGAGGGAAAGAAAGTTATTGTACAGATACTGAGTTGGAATCCCCTACAGTTGTTCTATTCGTGATACTGGTCCATTTACATGCAGTCACACACCAGATCTGTTCATTTGATGGCTCCGGAGATATCAACCAACTTCAACTTCCATGTGGTTTCCAACTTCTAACAAGTAAGGAATCCATATTTCCAGTATTTAAGATGCTTACATTGTAGGCAAGGTTAGAGACATGTTTCAAATGAATAGATGAAATTTTGAGACATGGACTCTGGTTTTTCTAAGAGCTCTTGGTTTGGAACTGTTGATCTCTTGGGTAGTTGGGTTGGGGATTAATGGGACAATTTGAGGCTCTACTTACACTTGGTACTTACTAGCCTAAGAAAAAGAAGAACGAAAATTCCAAATGCAATGTTTCCCATCAATGGTTCTAAAATCCTGAGTTGCGCAGGAAGATTAAATTTTGAAAAAGAAGCACCAAAGTAAAACTCCATCAGCAGCATTCATCCACCACCGCTCATTTACCTGCAACTCAAATTTTGAGAAGGAAGAACCTTCTTTCACCTGTAAATATTAGACAGAGTTTGACCACCTTACGTGATTTCCATGAGAAGCCAGCGGAGACAACCTCGGGTCATGGTTCCCATGTAAAGACAACAACAGAGACTTCAACTTCCCTTAGGACACACACGTTCTGAACTAGTGTTTAGATGATGGAGTTTTGGAGTCCAAGTTTTGTGTATCTCATAATTGTGTCAGGACACTCTTGTACTGCGGCTATAAATTCTGAAGAAATGAACTCTTCTGAGAGAAGAGAATATGATTCTTCATCTACTATGTTTTCTTTTGATCTTTTGTGGCATCAGAGCTCTGGTTTTCTCCAAGGCTCAATCTCCTCAATCACTGTCTTCCCAATCGTCAATTTCCACCCTGCTCCCTGTTACCACCATTAATATCCAACCAGTGGCTTCCCCACTTCCAAATGAAAGTATTCCAGCTAATCTCATACGATTCAATGGAGAAAACTCCAGCTATTCTCATAGACTGAGTGGAACCGTTGATGGTACAAACAAGTGCCATCCCAAGGAGAAACCGTCTTCAGAGGATCCTTCCAAGATGGTTGATAATCCAGATCATGAAGCCTGGATTCGGTTAGATCAATGGATTCTAACCTTCATATTGTCATTTCTAACAGGACAGGAGTTGTCTCAAGTGGTTGGTTTAACCACTTCAACCGCCGTTTGGTATTCACCGGCAAGATCTTTTGCCTCGGGCTCCCATAACCGTGTCCTTGCTACAGTTAAAAATGAAAACCAAGACGTAGAGGTGTAATGTGGGCTGTGCCGAGTCGGATGTAGTGGGTTGTGCCATGCCGGCAAGCGGGCCTGGGCTGGCCGCGTTTGCTTGGCCTGAGCCTCTCAAAAGTCTAGGCCCAACATGGCGCATAGCATGAGCCCAGGCGGGCCCATGCCGTGTCATTCTTTTCATTTTTTGCTAAATAAAAATGACATATTTTTGGGAAATATAAAAATTTAACAAAAGAATATACTTAAAAAAATACAAAATAGACAACAATTTGAAAAGGAACTTTTATAAATTTTATTTCATTTGAATTTAATGAATACAAAGTAAAAATAAATAAATTGAAAAAAATTAAATGGAATTGGAATAAAATATAAAAATTATATAATAAATTTGATAAAAATTTACAATCATATCGAAAAAAGCACAAATAACTTTTAAATAAAATTGAAAAAATAAAATTTGCAAAAATTTTAAAAAGGTTGTACAATTATTGAGTATACGAAAAAAATGTTTGACTTCATTATTTTCTTTTAAGTTCCACATCCTCTATCTCCAACATTTACCCAATCCTTCAAGCATATACACATTTATAAGCTTTCATCATTCATGCAACTTTTTGTTGTCCACTACCTTAATACTTGCACTAAAACAAGACTCTGATAAAATTGTGGACTGCGTAGGGGTTTGTAGATTATGTCCCAACTATGTAATTAGTTATATCATAAAAAAAAATATCCATGTGCTATTCGAAAATATTCACTAATTATAAATAATTGATTAACTAAAATACAAGAAGTTGGGTAATAAAAACCCAAAAATGCATTAGTTATATCGTAAAAAATTGTAAAAGATTTTTTTTTAAATCTTGTAAAACATAAAATTCTTTTTTCTAAAATATAATTTTCGTCAATAAAGTGCCCTGTAATACAAATATAATTAATATTATATTTTGAAGTCCAAATATCAGATATAAATGAAGAAATTGAATTTTCTTTATATGAATAAAAATTTTAAAAGCATATGTTGTAATTATATTTCTAAAATATTTTTAAATTAAAAATCTTTCTAATCTAAGGTCTTCAAATAATAAAAATGGTTATTCAGCATGTATAGTACATGTACCTAATTCTTGTCTCATTTTTTCTTGGTTATTTTAAAATTTTCAAAAAAAAAACCCATACCCAATTTGTGTTTTGATTTTGATTATTTTTATTTATTAGATGATAGGCCATATGCTAGCCAAATGACTAGTACCACCCTTGTTGCTATAACTAAAATGACTTTTATATTTCATTAAAACAACTCTATTTTCATTCCCCTCAAAAGCTTCTATAGTAAACATTCCATAGAATAAGTTGGTCTTTTTTCTTTCCACTCCTAATAGCAATAATGGGGGTGGTTTCACCAACATAAGCCATAAAATCACTAGCACCCACATTGTTATTGTAGTACTATGACTGGACATCCTCAAAGCTTAACATGTTGGAAAGGGATTTTGAGAGTAAGTAGCCATTTTTAACTGATTTGGAATGAAAATTAATTGCAAATTACCCAATCCACTGGTTTGGAATCCCAATTTGATTTCAACTAATGAAACCTCTAAGACTCCCAAATTGCTAACTCGAGATACTTGAGTTGAAACTTGAATAAAGCTAAGAATTATGGATTAAAGAGCAAGAGATTAAAAGAGTATAAGATAGAAGATGAAAGTGTATGAGAGAGTATATGAGTGAGGCCCTATGAAAATTGATGTGACGAGAATGATGGATGGTAAGGGTATTTATATGAGTTGGAATTAATTCACTTAACCAAAATATCCTTAAAACTAGTCATTTTATAATTGTTGGGAGGGGTATTTTGGTCTTTTAGAAAATTAACTATCACTTTATCAAAGCACCCCCAAGCTAATTGTTATATAGCTATTGGGGGTCATTATTGTAATTTTCCTCCCCTAAAAGCTAAAATACACAAATACCCTCCACAAACTAATTGTTTATAGTTATTAGGGGGTATTTATAATTTATGTAAAAAACTCCCAAAAAAGAAAAATAAAAAACTAGTCATTGGGGACCCCAACGGCTGTATCCAAAGCAGATCAACTTCATGTTGTGTCATGTTAGTGGACCAGGCCAGGCTGAGCCATAGGCCGTACCAGCATAACCCACTTTGTCGTGCCATGCTGTATCAGCCCACAGGCCTCAAAACCCATGCCAAGCATGACTTGGGGGAATGGGCCGGGCTGCGGCACGGCCCAATTGCTATAGTGACCAAGCTGTGCCTGGCACGATCCAGGCTGATATGATACTCTCCCATTCATGATGAGTTAATACTCTATATTCTTTTTGGATTAGTAGCAAATTTTAAATCATTTGTTATAGCAATTAAGATTTACGACCCGCTAAAATTCTTATCAGTTGACCATTGAAGATCTACATGGGATGCTCGTTAGCCCTGAAATTTTGCTTAAGCGTTAAGAGTCCTGTCATCTCTGACAATTCTTACCCAGCAACTAATGTTAATACATCTTAGAACACCACCAATCGTGGTCCTCTCAACCAACAGCAGCGCAATAACAATCAGGAGTGAAATAACTACGAGGTCAGGGACGAGGCCGAGGTTGAGGGGGTTATGGCAATTTCAATAATAACAATACTCAGTCCAACACAACCCTGTTCAGTGTCAACCTTGTTGTAATCGTCTCAACCATATTGTTTTGTAATGTCTCAACCATATTGTTTTGTAATGTCACAACCCTGTTTACAGTCAATTGCCTTTGAACATCTAGACAGTGATGCTAGCACTCATATGACACCAAATATCAATAATCTTTAGTTTCCAATAGAATAGAATGGGTAGGATCAAGTCCAAATCAGTAATGGTACACAGATCTGAAAATATCTCATGTTGGTGAGTCTATTCTTCACACTACTCCCTCTTTTTCTCTTACTAATGTCTTTCATGTCCCTCATCTTTCTAATAGAGTACTTTCTTCTCATGGTCATCCCTTTTAGGGGTATATGTCTCAGTCTTCTATTTGTTCAATGTGTCAGTCCCCTAAGAACCATTAGGTTACCGTTTATGTTTTCCCATGACACATCTTGCCCTTTACATTTAATTTATTCAGATGTATGGGGACCTACGAACAATCGATATCATTATTTAATTATTTTTGCGAATGGATATTCTAAATTTACTTGGGTTTATCCAATGGTGCATAAATATGATGTTGTGGATATATTTCTTAAATTCAAAGCACATGTAGAAAACCTGTTTTCTGCTACAACAAATACTTCCAATCTGATGGGGGAGGGGAATATTGTTCCTTCTCAGTATAGTTGGATTACTTTGCACAAAATGGTTCAGCTGAGAGAAACATAGACACATCATTGAAACCTCCCTTATCTCGCTCTCCATGAATCAAACCGCTTCACAGGCTCCTCGAGCCCAACTTTCAACTCACTATCCAGCTCCCATGGCATTGCTTCACGAGCCCAGAGCCCACTTCCTATTTTGTTGCCATGAAGTCTAAAGAATGGCATTTTTCTATGGCCATCAAATTCAATGCACTTATTCGCGATGGCACTTTCATTGGTTCCTCCGCCCTCCATGAACATTGTAGACTGTAAATGGATTGTTAAACTCAAACGGCATGCTGATGGTTCTGTTGAATGACACAAAGCTTTCTGAGTTGCTAGAGGCTTCTCTCATGTACCGGGCATTGATTATGAAGATACTTTTAATCAGGTTGTGAAACATGCAACTATTCACTGTATTTTGGCTATTGCTTTCTCCAATGATTTGGCCCATACATCAACTTGGCATTCAAAATGCGTTCTTACATGGAAGTATTGACAAGGAGGTATACATGGCTCAACTGCTCAGTTTTGTGGACCCAATCATGTGTGCAAACTACATAAGGCTCTCTATGGGCTTAAACAAGCTCCTAGAGCTTGGTTCCAATGACTTGCTACTTTCTTAGAGTCATTGGGCTAGCATTCCGATTCCTCGTCGTTCATCTATACCAAGGGCTCTTTGAAGTTTCCATAATTGTACCAGTACACTCTTGTACTACGGCTATAAATTCTTAAGAAACGAACTCTTATGAGAACAAAGAATAGGATTCTTCATCTATTGTGTTTCTTTTTATCTTTTAGTAAAAGACAAATCAAAGAGAACAACAAGAACATAATAAACAAATAAACCAATATGATAGAACTATCAATCTCATGATTTTGCTAAACGCAAATGAAATAATAGTACACCTTGTCATGTAGCTATAAAAATCGTTTTCATCATCTAAGAAAAATCATTTGGACCACTCCTCATGGATATGAAGACTAAGTTCTCTACTATCTTACTATATCCATGGCGATTTTCATGAACCATGGTGCATTATTCAGTTAATGTGCCCGCTCAAACAGCATCTCCTCTACCACTGCTGTTTTAATTTATTCTCTCATTCATTAATCTAGAGAGCCCTATTTTCATTCATTAGTCTGTCAACTCGGAAACAGAGATCCTTATGGTTTCTTTATTTTCATCATTTCTACGTATAAAATTCAGCTTGTTGCCTTAGATTATCCTCCATGATCATTGAAACATGGAACATTAGTTCAGAACTCATAGTCTCCCTCAGATCTATCCCCTGGTAATTCTCCAACCATAATGTGTCCCACTCCAAAGCCATTCACCTTCTTATTGACCTCCTTGGCATCCATCAGTAACACTTGGCATCTCCCTGCTTTTTGGTTTCTCTAGTTCTGAATTGCATCATTGATTTTATTTTGCCTTCTTCGAAGTTGGAGGTGTTGCATTCAAAATCTGGGTAATTGATTCAAGATGAGCCATTTGTATCTAATTTAGCATCAGTAGAGCTACTCCATGTAGATACTTTGATGTAGCTGCTATAGATGTTGTGCATATGTTTGAAAGAGTTTGGTGGAGAGGAAGGTTGAGATTGAACCAATGGAGATGAGTCAGACCTCAACTAGTCAAAGCATTCAGCTAAAGAACAGTAAGACCTATTGAACCTTACGATTTTAATGAACTCAGTCTCCTCTTATAGTACATCTTGGCTCTTTGAATGAATGAATCACCATCCTCTTGTATGAAGCCCAGCATGGCCTTTGTTTTCTCATCCAAATCTGCAAAATTTGAGAGGTAATAACAAGTTACTAGATCAGAGTTTTCTCCTCAGTCTCATCATAGTTCCAGTGTTATTTTTTGGGGAAGAAGTATGTGGGCTGAGACACCAAGGATCGAACTAGGAGATAAATATAAGATTACAAAAGCTTGATAAAATTGAGAAGAGAAAACTTGACTTAAAGTCTTGAACTCTTTCTTTACTAGTAATTTACTTCTTCTTCTTCTACTTAATTTTATTCGCTTTGATTACAAATTAGGTGCTCTATTTATAGGCAATGGTTTCTTCCTAGCTAAGAAAATCATTATTTCCATTACTCTCATGGGACTCAAAAAAAGTCACATTCATGTAACTAGTAAATTTTTTATTCTTCAACTTCCGCCACTTTCTTGTTTAACTCTCACATTTATAATTGACTTTCATAAATTACAAATTAGTGTTCAACACCCCCCTTAATTTGTAATTTCACAAACTCCTAACATTTCTCGAAATTGAGCGAACTTCTCACAAATAAGTGGCTTTGTAAACACATCAACAATCTCTCCAGTAGCACAAAACTTCAACTTGATATGCCTTTCTTCCACAAGTTCTCTAATGAAATGGTGTTGCAATTTGATGTTCTTTGAGTGGCTGTGAAACACTGGTTCCTTGTCATTGCAATGGATGGCATATTACCACAAAGAATGGTGGTTGGATCCATTTGCTCAAAATAAATATCTTTAAGGATTTTTCTTAACATATAGCATCACATGCTGCAATTGTCACTGAAATATACTTGGGTTTGGCTGATGGCATTGCTACTAGCTTCCATTTCTTTTAACACCATGAAATCACCGTTGATCCAAGGTAGAATACAAATATGTGTGCACTTTTTCGATCATCCATTGGTTCAACGCAATCACTGTCAGTATAGACAACTAGATTACAATCTTCTTCTCTGTTGAACAAGATTCCAAATTTCTTGGTTCTTTTGACATATCTCAATTCTTTTAACTTCTACAAAAATCGAATTTACTAGGTTTGCTCATAAACCTAGAAATACTGCTAACTGCGTGAACAATGCCCAGCCTTGTATTTGTGAAATAAATCAATGATCCAACCAAACTTAATGGATGCATCAATCTTTTCTGCTTGATAATTTCTTAAGAGTTTTGTATTCAGTGCCATGGGGATGCTCACATGCTTGCAATTTGACATGTTGAATTTCTTTAGAAAATCATCTATTTACTTTTCTTGAGAAACAAAAATACTTGATAAGTCCCAAATCTATCATTTCATATTCTTCCATCATTACCTTTTCAAAATCTTCCATCATCTGGGATTGGTCCCTATATAAATCAAATCATCCACATATAGGCAAACAATCAAATTTTTTTTTACCTTCCTTCTTTACATTCAGAGATGGCTCATTGGGATTTCTTTCAAAGTCATTTTGTCTAAAATACTGGTCAATATTGGTATTACAAGCTCTTGGCGCTTGCATCAATCCATACATGGCTTTTCATTGTTCATAGACTTTGTTCTCTTTTCCTTTCACCAAATATCTTTTCAGTTGTTCAACATATACTTCCTTGACTTGTAATTGAGCTAAAAGTGCTAGTATTATCCTGATTGTTCTCATTCGAGCTATGAGAACGAATTTCTCATTAAAAGTTATCCTAGGTTGTTGAGAATATCCTTTTGCCACCAATCTTGCTTTATGCTTCCGAATAGATCCGTCCCCATTAAAGTCTTGTAAATCCATTTTAATCCAATAATTTCGTTTTTCTTTCGGCCTATAAATGAGCTCCCATGTTTTGTTCTTGTTGATCATGGCAATCTCCTCATCCATTGCTACCAAAATTTCCTTTTTAGTTGCATCTTCAAAATTCTATGATTCACAGGCAAGAAAAGATACATCACATGACTCATAAATTTCTTATAAAGAATGCATCTTCCTTGGTGGGGATATTTCTATATAAGTTTAACTTGAGCTTAGTGTTATAGATGTTGTTTCTTTGTGGTGCAGAATGTGGAGTCCTTGGACTTTCTGGAAAGTTGTTTCTTTGTTCTTTCGTTGTACCTGACTCTTCAAATTTAAGATCTATACAATTTTGAGGTTCTTTCTTATCCCAACTCCAAACTAACTTTCCATGAAAAACAACATCTTTAGGAATTGTCGATTCATTTGTTTTGGGATTTAACAATCGATATCCCTTGGATTCTTCACTATATCAAACAAAAATAAATTCCCCCCGTTTTCGTCAAACTTTTCCCTATATCGGGATGGAGTACAAGCATAAACAATGCATCCAGAAAAATTAAAGAAGTTTATCTTTGCTTTTGTACAAACCATGCTTCAAATGGTGCCATATGTTTGACTACCTTAGTTTCACTGATTGAGAATGTGAACTGCAATATGTACTACTTTGCCCAGAAATTTTTGGGTAGACCTTTCCCTTTCATCATGCTTATTGCTATCTCCACAATAGCCTGATTCTTTCTTTCAGCAACTCCATTTTTCTGTGGAGTATACCAGGTAGTCAATTCTCTCTTGATTCCTCAATCTTTGCAATATCACCCAAATATTTTTGAAGTAAATTTGCCTCCTCAATCAGTTCTCAAAACCTTCAGCTTATGCCTACTTTGTTTTTCAACTAATCCTTTGAATTGAGTAAACACTAAGAAGGCTTCAGACTTGTGCCAAAGAAAATATGCGCACATCATCCGGGTGAACTCATCAACAAAGAGAATAAAATATCTTTTTTTTTCCTCCCCTTGACTACACTGTAATAAATCCTTTCCCATCAACAATGCAATTTTCCACCTTCCAACTTCACTTAAGAAGTCACTTGCTCATCCAATATAAGATATGAATTTCGATTTCCTATCATATGATTGTTGCAACCGCTATCAACATACCAAACATCTTCTGAGTCAAGTTGAGCATAAATGCAAGAAATTACCCAATGTTGATCATTTTTCTCATTTTTCATGAATAATTTGCTTCATCATTTTGTTGATACCAACAATCTTTGCAAGAATGATTTCAGGTTCGACATTTTTTTTTCATCTAAATTTGAAATCTTTAGCTTAATGACCAAATTCCTTGCAAATACAACATTTTTAGTCAAATCTATTGTTATCTCCATAGTTTTTTCGATTTCGATTTTGCCCTTTACCTCTGCCTATTTTTCTGCCTCCAAAATTTGGTTCTCTTCCATAATTAGATTTTCCCTTTTCTGACTGCAATCCTTGTGTTGTCTTTGTTTTCTGATATTTTTTCTTCTCATCTTTTCTTTCATCTGAAAAACTACAATTCCGATTGAAATACTTGCTCCAAAGCTGAATATACAAACCTGCTCATCCTTTTCTCTTGTGCTTCAAGAGAGCCAATTTAGATAAATCTTTTGATTCTTCAATTGTAGCCACAATATAATCAAAATTTGCAACTAAGCTTCTCAAATTTTTCTTTACAATCTTCTTATGTTGAATAGTATCTCCGTTGCCTGTAATTTGATTAACAATTTCTACTACTCTTGAGAATAGGCTTAAATTGATTCACCAGTTTTCATGAGTAAATTATCAAATTCATGTCACAAGGATTGAAATTTGATAGAGATTACCTTTTCGGTTCCTTAGAACTCCAATATCAAAAGATTCCATGCTTCTTTTTCTTTGGTTATGCCCAAAATTCATGGAAATATTGCCTTAGGATAATCATAGTATCCTGGAGGAGGCTTCATGTATGCTGCTAAATGGAGTTGCCCATCAAGGAAGACATTCTTTATATCCATTTGGTGAATAGTCCACTACTTAACAATAGTGATGGTAAGAATAAATTTGACAGTAATCATCTTGGAAACTAGTGTAAATGTCTCCTCATAGTCAATACCATGTTCTTCTTTGTACCCCTGAGCAACAAGGTGCTCTATCCACATTGCCATATGAATTCAGCTTAGCATGGTACACCCAATGGCTACCAATGATGGAAGCATCTGAAGGAGGGAGACAAGTTCCCAAGTATCATTATCTAGTAAATCTTAAAACTCAGAGTCCATGGCATCTTTCCAATGCTTAATAGTTATAGTTTGCTGATAAGATTTTGGGATGTCTACAAAAGACAAAACAATAAAAAGGGAGCTACGGGTTGTGGAAAATTCATAGGAGCCAGGAGGACGAGAAACCTTGGAAGAATGATGTAAAGGAGCTAGAGTAAGAGGTGAATGATCACTTAGAGGTGCATATGTGAATGGATCTTGTTTTTAAAATGATGGCGCAAACACTAGAGTTGATGATGGAGGACACATAAGCACTAGTACAGCTAGATACTTCCTAAACTAGACATGAAGATGGAATACTGGATGCTCAAAATCACTTGTAGAGGAAAAGTTATACAAAACGGAGAAGGATGGTGTAGGTAATTTAACAATATGTTCAAAGAACAATAGATTCTCATGAAAGATAACATTCTGGGATATGTGAAGATGACGAACTTTAGGATCATAATAGAGAAAGCCCTTGTGTTCTAAGTTGTACCTCAAAAAGGCACACATAGCTGATTGAGAAATGAGGTTAGTGTGCACACGGGGAAGGAGATGAACAAAACAAACACAACCAAAGACATGAAGCATAAAATAGTTCATTGACCAATAAAAGAGAAAATAGAATGGTGATTGATTACAAAGAACTAAAGAAGGAATGATTTTAATGAGAAAAACAACAATGCTAGTCACCTCCATCCAAAAGGTAACATGGCATGAAAGTCAAGAAGAAGGGATCTCACCATGCTCAAAGTGTGTTAGTTCTTATGTTCAACAACTCCATTTTGTTAAGGAGTTCTTGGAAAATATCTTTAGGGCAGAATACCATACTTCCTCAGAAAAGTTTGGAAATCTCTATTTTCCCATCAAAATATTCCCCCCTTGAATACAAATGTAAGATGTCAATGGTGGCATTATGCTAGGTTATCACCAAGTTGTATCTAGTGCAGTCACCAATGAATAATACAAAATATTTGTAGCCAAGTCTAGATATAATAGGAGATGACCAAACATCACTATGTATCACTTGAAAAGGAACAATAGCTTGCTCAAAAGAAGTTGAAAAAGGCAAAACATGACTTTTTCTAAGACCACAAGTTTGGAAAAATTTATTAATATTCTTAGAGATAGAAATAATAGTAGAAAACATCTAGAAACAAATAGATGATCCAAGTTCGAGCATGTGCTTGGCCTAATCGTTTATGCCATAAATGCCACACATTATTACAATGAGAATGCCAAATATCAATAATAGTAGAAAGTAAATAAGAAGTTGTAGATGAAGGCATCTTCTCAAACTCAAGAGCAAATAGCCTCCCAAGCCTACACCCCTTCCCCTTCATTTCCCCAAGTTGCTGGTCCTGTATAATACAATCATCATGAGAAAACAAAACTAGGTTACCACCATCCATAAGTTGTTCAACATATATAATATTGTTACTTAATAAGGAATGAAGAGGTTTTTTGGAGATAAAAAGGGATATGACTGAGAAGTAGAAAGAAGGAAATCCATCACAACCTACAATTTTGAGAGGCTCATCACTAGTAATGACAATCTAATCATTAGAAGAGTAGGATTTGGTAGTTTAACTAAACAAGGCCCCAGTCATATGATTTGAGGCACCCAAATCAATAATCCACATATGACTAGAGAGGAACAAATGGTAGAAGACTTGCTAGACAAGCCAATAACAAAGAAAGCAAAGGAATAGCCAAAGACAAGAGCATCAAATGAGAACTCTAACTTCCTTGGTCAAAGGGCTAGAAGATTCCCCCTTTTGAGCAGAAGTGAAGGAAGTACTATCAGATGAGAACTCTATAACTTCCTGAAGTGCCTTATGCTGACCTTACTTAGGGGACTGAATGGGCCATTTAGTGATAATATGTCCCTATTGCTTATAGAAGGTACAAAAATTCTTTTTTCTACAATGAGAGACCACATGCCCAAATTCTTTTCATTCATAACATTGAATCTTCAAAACGTCCTTCCCATTTAGTTTTGTGGCTAAGAACACTATGTTAAGGCCATGCTCTCTTTTGGTATCAAGAGAGGTCTATGTATACAATCTGGTTTTTTCTTTTAGAAGTTCACCCAATATAATGTCCAAGTCAAGCACATTTTCTCTAATGAACATGATAGAGCTTATCATTTCGATAATCTAGTCTAAGATGCATAAGAAAGTGCATTATTTTTCTTTAATCAAAATATTTTTTCATAGTCTTCGCACAATAGATGGTAGTAATAGCCCCAAGATCAAGTTCATATATCGTCCACAGATTAACAAATCTAGCAAAGTATTCCTAGATTTTCCTTTCCATCGAGTATATGAAAATATGTCCATTTCAATATGAATTTCCATGGACATGTTCGAATGTTAATAGACCTTCTCTAGATGGCCATACATATCCTTAGAATAGGAATAGCTAAATCAACAATAATCAAACTCTAATCAGGAAACTATTTGGGCATTGTTGATTTTCCACTATTTCAGGAATCCATATAACATTATGTATCTCTAGGTCACCTATCCCCTATACATTGATAGTTTGTTTCTCTTCTTTCTATTTCTCATTCTATCCAAGAAGCTCTTAATACTCCTAAGTGGAAGAAGGTGATGGATGACGAATTTCATGCTCTTCAATCAAATCATACCTAAGACCTTACCTCTTTACCTTCTGGAAAGCAAGCAGTGGGATTTTTTTTAAGAATAAATAAAAAGGATTTCGTTAAAAAAAAAAAAAAAAGATAGTACAATCTAAATAAGTGTCAAGGTGATACCCCAAAAAACTACTCTACACAGAATTGATCAACATTACATCTTTGAAGCTCCAGAACGCCCACAAACTGCTTCCCAAGGCTGCTCAAATGACCTGAGCAAAATTTGGAGGGACCAAGACGCAATCAGACACTAATTTACCAGCCGAAGCCACTAACCACTCAATGTTTTGGACTTATTCTCATTTGCTCCTCTTATTCCAAATGATCCAACTCATGCAGTATGACCAGCTCGCTTGACAAAACTTCGGCCTTTAAATCCAACTATTCTCTGCTGTTCACTCCTTAGATTTCTTCCTTCATGCCCACTTCAAAATTTTCCAATTTTTTTCCTGCAACCAACACTATCTCTAGTCTATGTTTTCTAATCATAATTCTCTGCCCTTTTGTTCTCTCCCTTAGCCCCCCCCCCCCCAATTCCAACTTAACAATGTCATTCTTGCCCCCTACCTTTTGACAGTTGCAATGATTTCAGCTCGTCACTCTTCCCCTTCTAAGAACTCCTCTTCACTCCCTCTTCATCCTAACCCTTATCCTTTTCTATCCTCTCTTTTTTTTTCTATTATTTTCCTCTCATCTTTTCTTTCCAAACTATTCAAAAGCAGCCCTTACAAAACCATCCTCTCCTAGAATAATAAAACCCAAGGATTTCCCCACTATCACCTCCCTTTCCACTAATTTATTAATCACCACTTCTCTATTCTTAACAATTTTAGTGCTATCTTGGTCTTCAACCTCTCTCACCTCTTCTTCCTCCTTTCTACCTCAAGGAATGGGATGTCAATGTGTGTAAAATGTTAAACATAGACAAAATGGTAGAGCATTAAAACATATAA
This sequence comes from Nelumbo lutea, assembly GCF_056320005.1. Taxonomy (NCBI): domain Eukaryota; kingdom Viridiplantae; phylum Streptophyta; class Magnoliopsida; order Proteales; family Nelumbonaceae; genus Nelumbo; species Nelumbo lutea. The sequence goes on along the minus strand of NC_142689.1, from coordinate 55,445,829 downwards.
GGTTTGGTTGGTTGCTAAAGGTTATACATAGACCTATGGTATTGATTATTCAGACTTTTACCCCTATTGCCAAGATGGGTTGGGTTTTGTGGGGGTTATCATATCTCTTGTTGCTCACTTCGATTGGCCCTTGTTCCAACTCTATTTCAAGAATGCCTTTCTTCATGGGGACCTCGAGGAGGAAGTGTATATAGAGTAATCTCTTGGGTATGTTGCTCAGGGGAGGAAGGAAAAGTGTGTAAACTAAGAAAGGCAATTTATGTGTTGAAACAATAACCACATGCTTGGATTGGTCAATTCAGTATAATGGCGCGGGAGTTTGGTCTAAAATAGTGTAGTGTTAATCATTCAATACTGACTTATTGAGTAGAGATTCCTCTTATGGAAATTTATTCTAGCAATATATGTTAATGACATTGTTCAAAGGGAATCAGTGAATTGAAGCAGTTCTTACAACAACACTTCCAAACCAAAGATCTTGGCTCTCTGAAATACTTCTTGGGGATTGAGGTAGCAAGGTCAAAGTAGGTGATCTCATTATCTCAGTGCAAGTGTATCCTGAACTTACTAAATGAAACAAGATTGTTGGGAGCTAAGCCAATTAAATCTCCCATGGATCCTAATTTCAAGATAGCCTCAAAGGGAGCTGTTAGATGACCCTAGAAGGTATAAGAAGTGCATTGGGAAATTAATTTATCTTATTCTAACTCGTCTAGATATCTCCTTCAGCATAGCATTGCTGAGTCAGTTTATGGTAGTAGCTCAACCTATATATGAGAATGAGTGAATCTTATGATCTACTTCTAGTTACTAGAGGAAATATTCTTTCAGGGAAAAGTACGACAGTCCGTAGTAGTGCGATCCAGTTTGAAGCCAAATACAGAGCTATGGCCCATTATTTTTCTGAATTTCTATAGTTGAAGAACTTGTTGATAAATATTGCATATAATTAAGAATCCCATGAATTTATATGGTGACAATCAAGGCACCATAAGCATAGCTCATAATCCAGTTCAATATGATCAAACAAAGTACATAAGGTAGAAGTGGATAGAATATTCGAGACTGTGTTGCTAGTTGAGAAGTGTCCGTACCATTTGTGAGATCTGAAGAACAATTAGCTAGTTCTTTAGTAAAGTCTCCCTAGACTAAAGTTTGAAGACAACTAAGCAAGCTAATCATGCATGACATCCATTCTCGACTTGAGAGGGAGTTTTGAGATGTTAGGGTTACTTTAGTCACTTGTTCTACTTCAAATTTATGTTATTATGGGAGGGACAGGTGTCTTATTATCTGACTCTTTGGTGAGAATTATTGAATAACTTTAGCATTCTAAATTGTTTGATGATAAAAGACTCGGATTCCAAAACTGCAAATATATATTAGATCATTAGATTGTAATTCATTGCTTCAATAAATTGGATTGTAATCCCTATACTATATTCCTTAGCTCCTGGCTATCCAATGTTGATCCTAGCCATCCATGGTCCTGGAAGGGGTGGGCTGGAAAGAGACCTAACCTTTGGCATTTTCTTGCACAAAGTGGTCACTCTATGTAGGAACTCGGATTCTCACGCTTGTCCGCCCAAGATTTTATCAGTGTAGAAAGCAATAGTCAGAACCTTGATCAAGACTTTAGATGTCAATATTAAGTAAAATACCTGATGCAAATCAAGAAGCTTTGCCTCTAGTTCTCGTACTGTATCATGGCGCTCTTGGATTTCTGCTACTGTGTCCATTATCTGTAAAAACAAAAATAAGGTCATCTTTGAGTAATTACTCATTTCTACACCAAGTCTATCCAACGTACAATGTCTAAGGTTAGAACAAAATTAACTTGGGATAAAAAATAAGAAATAGTTGCAATTGGATTTCCTTGACTTCTTACCTATTTAAGTAAGATTAGTTTCTAAATCATTTCAGGTCTAAATGACATTGAATGCACCATCTCCAAACAAGGACGAAAATAACCAAATCAAAAGATAACAGAAAAGGAGCAAACCTGGCCTCGGCCTTGTTCCCGAATTGCTTTCTGGAATATTTCCTCACTGTCTCCAGTTTCTATCAGCTGGTCAATTGTCTGTATAATATGCAATGCTACCATAATAAAAGTTTATATTTACAGAAATAAGGAATGCTATGAGAAATTTTTTAATAAAAGTTACAAACTCACCTCTTCATCAGCTCTTTTACCCGTTACTGATCAGTTACAAAAACCAAAGAAAGACAACTGTCATATCTATGCTAATGGAAAATCTAATGCATCAGATTACAGAAGCTGCATTACTTTCCAGGAAGGGCTACAAACCTGTAAATACCCTTCTCTCAACAACATCCCGATGCTCTTGATGGATCTTTTCCCGAAGAATCTGCAAAGATTTTAAGGATCGCATAAAAGAGAAATTACAAGAAACGAATATGAAACTAAAAAAGTCCTTGGAATAGGGCAGAGAGCTGCAATAAAGATGGTACCTGAAACTCAGACATCTTGTCTTTAAATTTCTTCTTCAAAGAACTACACTTGAACGAAAAGGAAAACTAAGTGAAGTTTCTTGGACTTGAATAACAAATTTTTTGCTTAGCTATATATATGTGATGTTTCCAAAATGTTGAACTTCGAAATCTAGATAAATTTACATGTCCACGCAGTTCAATGACGATGTTTTATACCATGTTCCCAACATTTACATAAAAAAATAAAGTGCATCTGATTACAAAGTTCATTTACCCATGCAGATCATGATAGATAATACAAAATAAGAAATGAAATAACAATTCTTTGTTTATCAAGAGGGGTAGTGAGATAAGTAAGAATGAACAGCCATATTTGTACTATGAATCTATGATAAAGGTCCAATATACATGTTCCATTCATCGACTGCAGGTAGTATGGAACAACCCACTTAGTGTGAGCATCTACAGAAGGTATGGTATAGTTACCCAAGAAAATGCCATTTAAGATGATCATAGAGTCCACCATCACAGATTTTCACAGGTTAGTAATTAGATGCTAACATGATCATAGATCTCATCATGGTTAGAATGGATGATTGTGTTTTGACTGGAGAGCAGTTCAAGGGAATTTAAGTAGATTCCTTTCAAGTAATTGGAAAATGGTGGATATGTCATCATTGCATGCTGATCACAATCACAGATTTTCACATTTTCTTGCATGCTGATCACAATAATAAATAAATAAAATAAAATAAAAAATCAAAAATAAATTTGAACAAAATAAAAAAATGCAAAAAAATAAAAAAATCATTACATAATATTAATAAAAATATAAGCTTTAATTTTAAAATAAATGTTATCTAATATTAAAATACATAAATATAACATGTAAAGCATATCCAAACGAGAATTTAAAAATAAAATCAAATATATAAAACATTTTCAAGCATATAAAACCCACAATCTCTTTTTTTCTCAATTGCATTACTTCAAGTACCTAATGTGTCGTAAAACATATTACATTCTTGATTCTATGAGCCGCCTTTGTGCCAAACCCCTCGAGGCAAGCCCAAATAAGTCCACATTAGGTCTTAAATTCTTAGTTCTACCACAAAAAATAATGATTTTATAGTTTTTATTGCTTTTTAAGAAGATATTTTATTAGGATGAGTGAATGAAAAAAACTACCAAATAATGATTTTTTGTGTGAGAACTAAGAATTTAAGACAAAATGTGGACTTATTTGGGCTTGCCTCGAGGGGCGTGGCACGGGGGTCCAGGGGCGGAGCCCCCAGCCCAGCCGCTAAAAACAAAAAAAAAAAGAAAAAAAGCTTCAAAGTTTCAAAAGGCACACGCCTGGGCTGAGGCACAAGGCGCACCAAGCACACGCCTAGGCACACCAAGCATGCGCCTTTTGAAAGGGCTGCACCTAGGACCTAGGCGAGGCACCTACCCTGAAATGTGCCTCACCTGTGCGCCTATTAATAATAAAACATTTCACTGATGCTGAAAAAATTTACTGATGGTTATACATTTTAATTGGATTGGAGTCAGCAAGATGGTCACTCTTGTAGAGAAGATGGGCCAAATGGGCCTTAGTATCTCTCCTTTCTTTAGTTGTGTTTACTTTTAATGTTTATGAGTAGTGGGCCTTAGGTGTGGGCCTATCTTTTCTTTTTCATTAGTCTTTAGTGCTGGCCGCCCTACTAAGGGTACACTTGTAATTGTGCTCATATGACAATTATGAGAATAAAAGATAAGATTGGGGGACTGAAGAGAGGATTGAACTCTCTCTTCTTTCTTCTCTTCCATCTTCTTCTTCAATCTTCTTTTTCTCTTTTATTTTATTCTTTTTATTTCAAATTATTGCAGCTGGGACTTACAACTACTCTCTTGCACCTGATGGACGCCATCCCATGTTACTTGGACTCTTCATTTCACACCAAATACCCATTGGACACAGCATGACATGGATGACATGGACAAGGGTATAGAATACTATAAATCCATGTCCTATTTTTCGATGCCAAGTTTTGATAGATTAGATACATATTCACTTAACTGAAAATATTGACCAATGTGGTTAAAGTATAAATTAAAGTAAGCATTTTGAACTTGAATATATACAATGTTCAAACAAGAATACCCTTTAAGCTTGATAGATTGTAGTTTTCCAGAGCATGTACACATATTTTGGGCTTCTATCATCTTACAAGGTGGTTTATTTGCTTTCATTTTCTGTCCATATTTCCCCTTTTTGGATATCTTATATGTTTATGACTTGTGTTAGTAGGTAGTGGGCCTTAGTTATGGGCCTGATTTCTCTTTTTTTATTGTTGTCTTTAGTGATTGACACTCTACTAAGGGCACTTATGTAATTGTCCTTATGTTTTACAACAAAAGAATAAAAGTGATCATTGGGGGCTGAAGAGAAGTTTTGAACTACTCTCTTCTTCTTCCCTTCTTCCATTTTGTTTCTCCATCACTTCTCTCTCTTCAATCCCCTTCTTTTCTCCTGTTTCTTTTCTTTTAATTCAGATTATTGCAGGTGTGATTTACAACTGTAAGGTTTCTATGTCCCCTCATAGGCCACCCCTCCACTGTGGATGTTTGGTGTTAAAAAGAAAAATAGAAAAAAGAATCATCTTTATTATGCTAAACACGATTATTGCCTCTAGAGACATACTTTTCTCATTGAGTATTCTTTCATTCCTATTCTCAAATGGTCCAAAGAACTGCTGCCCTAATACATCTTCACATAATATTAATTCTTCCTCTCAGCCAAGGTGGTTGCTTGATGGATATTCCTTATAATTAGTGGGCTTATACCATAGCCAAAGAGAGTGAAGACCCATTTCCAAATTCCCCTAGCAAACAAATAGGAAATTAACAAATGACATGTAGCTTCTCACTAGCACAACATAAGAAACAGAAACAAAGAGATAAGCACCATGATGGTATCTTTCTTTGTAGTGTTTCACACGTGTTGATGCTTATGGTATACCTCCTAACAAAAGGCCCTCACTTTGGGCAAAACCACCAAATCATCAACAGTGGTAATCCTATGTATTTCCTCTGCAATACAACTCTTATCAATGTAAACTTTTGGTTACATTGTAGAGAACACTGATGTGGGCCCCACAGCTACGGCCCCACTGTGTTCGTAGGGTAGAAGATGTTCTAGTCTGCCTAGGGTTAGCTATTGGTCATTTAGTTGTTTCAGTTGTTATTTATTTCAGTCTTATTTTTTGCTCTATTTGTTAAGTAAAGACTAAGAGCAGATCTGTCCTTTCCATGTAATGAGCATAACCTATAAATATTAATTAAAGTGGCGGCGGCAGAACATTAAGCTTCTGCTCCTCCTTTCAACCCTTGTGTTCTACTGCTTCTCCTCCCTCTTCCTCTTCTTTCCTCTTACCTTTCTTCTTATCTTCAATCCTGAAATCCATTAGGGTTCAAGACTGATAACAGTCCTGAACTTCTACTTGGTATCAGAGCTAGGGCTTCTCATGTGAGTCTAGTCCAGCCGACCACATGAGAACCATCTAAGGCTGGAAATTGAGAAAGCAGAGTTCGTTGACTGGTTCTTGGAGATCTCCAGAGGATTAGCAGCTGTTTGAAGAAGTGCCACAGTTGCAGCGAGTTGGTGATCAGGAAGAATCAGAGGAGGCTAGGGTTTGGGTAACCTTAGTAGGCAGCGAACTGCATCCTATTTTAAGTCTTTTATTTTCTGAGAGAAGTAACATCAGAGAAGATAGGTTGGACCTATCCAGCAAGGGTGCCTGAACCACTCTAGGGTTTTATCTCTCTATTCTCTAGGGTTTTGTCTTATCCTTGCGGCAAACCCTAGTATTGGACTGAACCTTGTGATCTTATCCCTGCGGCAAATCCTAATAGTTCAGTTTTAGGGTTTCAGCATATCAGATTGATCAGTTTAAGGTTTCATATTAACCCTAATACAAACCTTATCCGTACGGTACTGTCTGGAGTGTACAGTTTTTAAGACTGATTAAAACCTCAAATTGGCTTCAGCATATCAGATTGTTCTTCAAACTGATTTTCAGTCTTCTTTTGGGGTTTCGAACACTTCTAAAGGGGTGAAAACAGTTCGGATTGTTGCTGTTGTGTGTGATTGTTGATTTCAGATCAGTTTTATACATATTTCATGCACATCTACTGTGAGTACAGATTGGTTCTATACTGATTTTGTGATTGTGGTTGGTAGTCCTAGTGCTGGTTTTGACTGTAGTAACCCTAATTTTGAGACTTTTGGTTCTTGACCGAAATGGAGTTTAAGAATCAGGTAGAAGGCAGTTTTGGGAACAGCAGTTATGGTGGTGGTTCTGAGACAGGTTTTCAGATTACAACCGTAAAGTTTGATGGATCAAACTATTTGGAATGGGCCTAATCAGCCATGATGGCTATTGGGGGAAGAGGGAAAGTAGGGTATCTCTTGGGAGATGTGGCAGAACCTTCCAAGGGAGACCCTATGTATACCAAGTGGGTCCAAGAAAACTACTTGGTTATGACATGGCTCCGTAATTCTATGCAGCCCCATATCAGCCGAAATTACTTATGGGCAAAAACAGCCAAGGAGATATGGAATGTGATGAAAGAGACTTACTCCCAACCCCTTAATGTTGCCAGAGCATATGAGTAGAAATGTGAGGTGAATTCCCTTAAACAATGAGAGAAACCGGTGTCGGTCTACTTCTCTACCTTGAAGTCCCTGTGGCATGAGATTGATCACTTAGAGACTCTTGAGTGGGAGAGTCCCAGAGATGCTCAGATACATAGAAAGCACATCGAGACAAATAGAGTGTTTGAGTTCCTGACATGACTAAATTCAGAATATGATATTGTGAGACAGCAGATTTTGACCAGAGATAGTGTGACCCTCTCTCAGGCATACTCCTTAGTGCATAGTGAAGAGACCAGGAGGAAAGTCATGATGCAACCTCAGCCGCTTACACCTGCCTTGGTAGCTATCAAACCCAAAACAGAGGGTGATTCAGAGAGGGACAGAAAGAAGGAAGATAAAAGGGATGTGGTGTGTGAGCATTGCAAGAAACCTAAACACACAAAAGAAACATGTTGGAAGCTGCATCCATATTTGGTCCCGGCAAAGTTGAGAAATAAAAGGGGTAATGCTTATGTGGCTATGACTACTGATTCAGCATCCTCATCTGGCACGAGAGGCACACCATTAGAGACCTTAGCTGCAGTTCGGGCTGCTCTAATACAATTGGAGAAGGAAGTTGGCAGTTCAGCTCAGTTACCGCAGTCATCATCAGCTCCGGCCACATCGGCCTTTGCACACTCAGGTACTTGAGCCTCAGCCTACCATGCCTCCGCTCCAGGTACTACTGAACCGTGTTGGGTAATAGATTCAGGTGCATCCGACCATATGACTAGCTTGCCCTCTTTGTTTACTACTTATTACTTATCTTCTGGTAGGGATAAAGTATCTATAGTTGATGGCTCTCTTGTCCCTATTTTCTGGCAAGGGTGACATCAAACTGTCGGATACTATATCCTTGTCCTCTGTCTTGCATGTTCCTAAACTGGATACTAACCTCCTTTCCGTTAGTAGTATTACCAAACATTTGAACTGCTCAGTAACTTTCTTTCCTGACCGATGTGTTTTTCAGGACCTGGAGACGAAGAAGGTGATTGGGACTGGCTGTGAGACAAATGGGATCTATCTGCTCGGGGAGAGTTCTCGTCGGGAAGAGTTAGTGGATAAGAAATTACTTGTTTCTCAGGTTGTGAGTCCGATTATGCTTTGGCATAACCGATTGGGTCATTTATCTTTTCGGTCCTTGAAGAGTCTGTTTCCTACTTTGTTTCAGTCTGTTGAGTCATCTCAGTTGAAGTGTGAAAGTTGTGAGTTTGCTAAACATTGTAGAAACTCTTATTCATTGAGTAATAAAAGGAGTAATAGTTCTTTTGATATTGTGCATACTGATGTTTGGGGGCCATATCACATTCCTTCTATGGGTGGGTACAGGTATTTTTTGTTATTTGTTGATGACCACACCTGGTTTTCTTGGGTTTATCTTATGCGATCACGAGATGAGGTGCTTACCTTGACCCAAAACTTCCACCAAATGATCCTAACCCAGTTTGATGCCAGGATGAAAGTGCTTAGATTTGATAGCGCAAAGGAATACTTTGCTAAGCCATTGGCACCGTACCTCCTTAATCATGGGGTTATCCACCAGAGCACTTGCCCTCATACACCTCAACAGAATGGGGTTGCAGAGAGGAAGAATAGGCACATCTTGGAGGTGGCTAGAAGTATTATGTTTACCTCCAATGTCCCTATTCGCTTCTGGGGTGATGCTATCCTTACGGCAGTATACCTCAGCAGAATGGGGTTGTGGACTGATTTTCAGTCTTCTTTCTTGGTTATGCACAAACTCAAAAGGGTTATTGTTGTTATGATCCTGTCTCAGGGAAGAAGTTTGTATCCATGGATGTCACTTTCTTTGAGGAGACACCCTACTATTCTCGTGTCTCTCCTTAGGGGGAGAGTAGTGAGCGTGGAGATTTGGGTCCTTTTCTTCAGAGGGAGTGCAGTGAGGACAGGGTTAATACCTTTCGGGCTGTTCCCTTACCTATTCTAGTTGGTGATGAGGGTTGTAGTTGCGAGGGTGGTCAGAGAGATCAGGAGTTGAGAGTCTATCACAGGCGATGCAGGCAGGTTGATCCCGGTCATCAACAGTCCCAGCCAGCTCCAATCTCTTCTGTGGCTCCAAGTCCAGATATTATAGTCCCAGGGCCCACAGAGACTCCTTCCATTGTTGCTACCTCACCCTCTGCAGATGACCTTGACCTTCCCTTTGCCCTCCGTAAAGGAAAACGACATTGCACCACATCTACAGCCCACTGCATCTCCCAATTTTTGTCCTATGTTCGCCTATCTCCCTCCTACAAGTCCTATCTCACCTCCGTTGCTGATGTCCCTATTCCGAGAACAGTGCAAGAAGCCCTATCAGTCCAGGAGTGGAGAGGTGCAATGCAAGTTGAAATGGATGCCCTGTTGAAAAATAATACCTGGGAGCTAGTTGACTTGCCCAAAGGAAAGAAACCAGTTGGATGCAGGTGGGTATTTACTGTGAAGCACAATGCGGATGGTTCCATTGAGAGGTCCAAAGCTCGGCTAGTTGCAAAAGGGTTCACTCAGACTTATGGTATAGATTACTTGGAGACATTTGCCCCGGTAGCCAAGATGACCACCATTCGGGTTCTATTATCTCTTGCAGCAAGCTACACTTGGCCTTTGTACCAAATGGATGTTAAGAATGCCTTCCTGAACTCTATGATACAGAGGCATGTAAGAAGGTCTACCGGCTCAACAAGGCATTGTATGGTTTGAAGCAGTCACCTTGAGCTTGGTTCGACAGATTCAGACTAGCCCTTGGGAAGTTTGGTTATGTACAGGCCCAATCAGATCATACACTGTTCATCAAGAGGGTGGAGTCGTCACTAACACTACTTGCAGTATATGTTGATGATATTGTGGTGACAGGAAATGACAACCATGAGATTGAGTCCCTCAAACAGTTCCTTCATCAAGAGTTTGAGGTGAAAGATCTGGGTACACTACGGTATTTTTTGGGTATTGAGGTTGCTAGATCTAAATAGGGGATCTTTGTCTCTCAAAGGAAATATGTTTTAGATCTCTTGGCTGAAACTGGAAAGCTAGGTGTCAAACCTGCAGATACACCCATTGAACAGAACCACAGGATTAGTGCAGAGAGTGGGGAGCTGCTTGAAGACAAAATTATGTTCTAGCGGTTAGTGGGAAAGCTCCTATATCTATGCCTCACCCGACCAGATATCAGTTATGCCGTTAGTGTTGTCAGTCAGTACATGCATTCTCCTAGAACCATGCACCTTCTAGCAGCAGAAAGAATACTAGCATACTTGAAGAGATGCCCGGGTAGAGGTATATTGTTCAAGAACAATGACCACATGAAGGTGGAAGTCGGATGCCGATTGGGCTGGGAGTGTTGATGACAAAAGGTCTACCTCTGGATATTGTGCTCTTGTGGGAGGTAACCTGGTTTCTTGGAGGAGTAAGAAACAGAGTGTTGTCTCCCGATCCAGTGCTTAAGCTGAGTACAGGTCAATGGCTAATGGAGTGGCTGAAAGTCTTTGGCTGAGACCACTACTTGAGGAGTTGGGTATTGAGTATGAGAAGCCCCTGATGTTGTATTGTGATAATCAAGCAGCTATTAATATAGCACACAACCCAGTGCAGCATGACAGGACTAAACATATTGAAGTTGATCGACACTTTGTACGAGAGAGGGTCTCATCACAAGAAGTGTGTCTCCCATACATCACCTCCAATATGCAACTGGCAGATATCCTCACCAAAGTTGTACCACGGAAGAAGCTAGAGGCAGATCTATCCAAGTTGGGAATGATAAACATTTATTCCCAACTTGAGGGGGAGTGTAGAGAACACTGATGTGGGCCCCACTGTGTTCATAGGGTAGAAGATGTTCTAGTCTGCCTAGGGTTAGCTATTGGTCATTTAGTTGTTTCAGTTGTTATTTATTTCAGTCTTATTTTTTGCTCTATTTGTTATGTAAAGACTAAGGGCAGATCTGTCCTTTCCATATAATGAGCATAACCTATAAATATTAATTAAAGTGGCGGCGGCAAAACATTAAGCTTCAGCTCCTCCTTTCAACCCTTGTGTTCTACTGCTTCTCCTCCCTCTTCCTCTTCTTTCCTCTTACCTTTCTTCTTATCTTCAATCCTGAAATCCATTAGGGTTCAAGACTGATAACAGTCCTGAACTTCTACTTACGTATTTTCTCAAATAGCCTCACCAAATGTTTCAGCTTCTTATCTCCCACCTCCCCAATGTCATTACAGAAAACCACCAAATCATCAACAGTTTGCAAATGAGAAACTACTCTCTCTACTCTACTTTTCCCACTCTCCATCCTGTAATCACAACACAACTATCTACTTTTAGAATTAGTCCACTAAATACATCCAGAACAACGGTCAGTAGAAATGGAGAGTGGCTTTCCTTGCCTGAAACCCCTCTTGGCTTTAGAAGAAATCTTTTACCCTCCCATTTACTAAGATCTAGTAGTGGGCAGATTGGAGGAATCCTCTAATACACATGCCATCTATCCCCCAAACCACATTTCTCTAGAACTTCCTCCAAAAAAAATCTATATGATCATATGTCTTTTCAAGATCAACCTTACACAAAAGAGGTAAAATGTTGTGGTTGTGTACTATGGCCATGGTTCTGTGGACTATTAAGCAAGAAACAAATTCAAAAATATTTCAAGACAAAAGTTTGTCAAAGGAAGATTTTTTGAAAATATCTCCGTGCAAGTTGCCCATTGGGTGAAATCAATAGGCTTACTTGCACAATTATCAGTTGATGACATTTCAAGGGCTTGGTAGGTAATTGCTGATTCATCACCATTAGTTCCTAGAGTTTCTTTGATGGATATGGTTTTAGGAATCCTGGCATTTCAAACATTAATGGAGTTTTTAGAGATAGTTTCGATCACATATTAAGCTTCTACTTGGGTCCTGTTAGGCATGGGGACTCCACTAGAGTAGAAATCTTTTTTTTTCATCAGTAAGCAGATATGTTAGCATTGCTACAAGGATAGCAAGAATACTAAACTATAGTGGTTTTAAACTTTTTACGGTGGAAGGGGACTCAAAGGTGGTAGTGGGATGAAATAAAAACAAGAACAAAGGCACATGGAAGCAAAGAGATAATACAAGGTGCTGAGAATACTTTTCAGATTGTAGTAACTATAAAATGGGTTGACATGTCAGAAAATTGCCTACCAGATGAACTAGTTAGGCAGGTTGCACTTGCACATAGGGATCACATGTTTAGGGGATTTTATCCTATGAAGAAACTTGTTGGGGGTAGGTAGAATGTACACTAGCCTACATAAGTGGGATGCCTTAGGACTAACAGGTTGGAAAATTGCCTACCAGATGCACTAGATAGGCAGGGTGCACATAGGGATCAAATGCTTAGAGGATTTTATCCTATGAAGAAACTTGTCAGGGGTAGGTAGACTGGAGCCTAACTTACATTGTTGGGGTTCCTCAGGACACACATATACTTTGTGTAACATATATATTATTTATTTCTACTATTAATAAATTGATCGTTTGTGGTTGCTGATTCAAAAAAAAAAAAAGAGAGAAAAAAAAAACAACCTTACACGTCCAACCTCTATGGCCAACCCTCTTCATGTCCTCCAATCATTCGTTGCCAATTAGATACTTATCAGACCTTACCTTTTGTGTTTTTGCACAAAGTAGCCGCTCTCAGACTCGAACCAACATTCTAATGCTTATCAGCCCAAGATTTTACCAAAGCCCTTGCATCCCAGAATGTTAAGGTCTGACAGAGATTATGTAATATAAGCACCAATTACAATTACATGCAATACTACTTTATAATACCAAGTACCATGCATAGAATTATGCACTACGAATTTAAAACGGGTCCTTCTAAGAACTAGATAACAAAGGAATTTCCAAAATAAAATAAAGGAAAAAAGTTAAGTCTGTAACTTACGCAGTTGTTGCCATCCTAGACCGGTCTACGCCTGTTCCTTGTTCACATCCAGGATTCTTCCTATTTGTGACATTCTGTAAAAGAGAAAAAAAGAGTCAAAAGAGAACATTTTTTTTATCAATAAACACTTGTTAAGGAATATTAAAGAAACAGATGCAATAGAGTTAGGGGAGAGGTAAACTCTCATAACCCTCCTCATAGAGAGAAAAAATCAAGATTACAACAAAACCCAGAACAACTGATCCCTTCCCACCCCTTTGTTTAGCAAGTGTATCAGCAAAAGAGCTAACACTTCTTGGACAGAAAAATCAAGTACATATTTTCTTTGTGACAGAAAAATCCCCTTCTTGGATCTTACAACTTCAATACCAAGAAAGTATCGGAAATCACCAAGGCCCTTAATCTCAAATTTAGAAGCAAAGAATGACTTTAATTGAAAGATACATGTGAAATCATCACCTATCACAACAAATGTCATCAACATATACTATCAACATTGTTACTCTACCATCAACTCTTCTAATAAATAAGGTGTGGTCAGACTGAGATTAAGAAAAACCAATCTTTAAGATGGCATTCTTGAACCTGTCAAACCATGCTCTTGGAGATTGTTTTAGCTCATACAAAGGCTTCTTCAAGTGGCACACTTTCCCATCACTGTTAGGAAAACTTACCCCAGGCGGTAAGCCCATATACACTTCCTCTTGTGAGTCCCTATTAAGGAAGGCATTCTTTATATCCATTTGATATAAAGGCCACGAGTAATAGGTGGCAAGAGACATGGTCACATGAATAGAGTTCATTTTAGCAACTGGAGCAAAGGTTTCCAGATAATCAATGCCATAATTCTAAGTGTACCCTTTGGCTACAAGTCGAGCTTTGTATCTTTCAATTGAGTCATCTGCCTTGTGCTTAACAGTATAAACCCACTTACACTCAACAAGAATCTTATCTTTAGGGCAAGGAGCAACCTCCCAAGTTTTTATTAGGGCCTCCATTTCTTGGTTCATAGCTTCCTTCCAATGGGGAAACTGCATTGCCTCTGTAACACTATGAAGGATGGAAACAGAAGAGATAGCAGAAATATAGGCACAATAGGAAGATGAAGAGCATCATAAGACACAGACATATAGTTAGTGATAGGATACTTGCTAAATGTCCTCTTCTCTTTTCGAATGGCAATAGGAAGATCAAGGTTAGAATAAATAATAGTATTTTCAGGAGGTTCCAGATTACTTGAGTTTGGGGAATCAGATTGTGATGGGCATTCTGCTTCAGGAGCCACCCTCTTACTACGCCTGATGAAAAACTGCTGCCAAGACCGAGGTCGATACACAAGAGGAGGAGGAGAAGGAATAGAGGTGGGAAGGGAGGGAGGAATAGAAGTAGGAACAGGAAGGCGGAAGGGAGTCCGATCTTCACTTGCATTCTCCCCCTGAAGAGAAGGACGGGGTGACTGGAAAAAGGAAGAGGACTCCAAAAATGTAACATCCTTAGAGACATATCTCTTGCTAGAGAGAGCATCAAAGCATCTATAGCCTTTCTGGACTGGAGAGTAACCAAGGAATACACACTTAATTGATTTAGGATCAAACTTGCGCCAAGAAGGACTCATATCTTGAACAAAACAAAAAACACAACCAAAGACCTTGAGAGGTAGATTAAAAGGAGGTTCATTAGGGAAGATTAGTTGCTGAGGAGAATGAAGGTTAAAGACCCTTGATGGAAGTCCATTAATGAGATATACAGCTATCTCAACAGCATCAACCCAGAACGAGTTGGAAAATGAGTTTGGAACAATAAGCCTCGAGCAACTTCAACCACATGCCTATTATTTCTTTCAGCCACCCCATTTTGTTATAGAGTATGACTACATGAACTTTGGTGAATAGTGCCCGTCTTCAAGAAACCTATGCAAATGATGTTCAAAGTATTCCTTGGCATTGCCAGATCTTATTATCTTAACTCTTTTCTCAGATTGTGTCTCGACCATATTCATTAAGTTTTGAATAATCATAGGAACTTCATCTCTACTTTTCATCAAATAAAGCCATGTATACCAACTACAGTTATCAATGAAGAGAATGAAATATCTGTAACCCCCCCCCATACAGGGGACAACATATGGGCCCCAAACATCAATATGGATCAAGTGGAAAGCAACATTACTTATTTTACTGTTTGCAAAATATGTGTTTCTACATTGTTTGGATAAATGACAAACTTCACATTCAAAATTCAATTTGGACGCAGAATCAAACAAGTTTGGAAACAAAAACTCGATAGAATCGACAGACATAACCAAGGCGACAATGCCATAATTTCAAAAGACTCATTTTCTCATTGGAACAAGACTTAGTCTGGCTTGACAATCCATGCTCTAAAGGTCCATCCAGGAGGTAGACTCCATCCACTTCATGCCCACTTCCAATCGTCTTCCCCGTGCTCAGGTCCTAAAAAACACAATGGTTGGAAAAAAAGGTCTTGAGCAATTGTGGGATTTTCTTAGAGAACTAACAGATAATAAATTGTTTTTGTAGCCAGGGCACATGTAGAATAGAATCAAGAGAAAGGTTATTAGTGATTCTTACTTCACCCTAACCCGATATTTGGGGTCTGAGATCCATTAGCAACAATAATCTTGCCCTTCCCCAGAGTTAACTTATATGAGGTAAAATTTGAAGGCATACCAGTCATATGGGCACTGGCCCCAGAGTCTACAATCCATGGGCTAAAGGAAGTGGAACAAGCAAGTGCAGTACCTGTCTTGGCATATGAACTAGATAGATTACTAAGTCCAGAACCAAATGAGGAGGATGTACCACCCTTCTCTAGCTGCAACAATATATTCCTAAGTTTGTCCATCGCATCAAAGGAGTCAAGTACATTCGAGGGCTGAGCATCATTACCAACTATAGCCAAGTGAGCATTGCTCTTCTTCCCAGTTTTGTACTTCTTCGGCTTTAGATGAGGATTGAGCTTCCAGCACCTTTCTTTAGTGTGTCTTGGCTTCTTGCAGTACTCACAAATAACATCCTCGACCTACCAAAAAATCAAAGACTCTATTCTCCTCTATGCACTTCCGATACTGCTCACTATCTTCAGGGTCCTAAACTAGAGATTTCAAGTGATCCATATCTTCCAGATAGACTGTAGAGAAGAGAAATACATAGAAACAAATCTCTCCCCTTGACGCATACTACAAGCTTCCCTCCGAAGCTGATACACTCTAGCAGTATTGTTAACTTGGGAATAAGTAGCAACCACCCTATCCCAGATATCTTTGGCAGATGGAAGAAACGTGTAATTTCGGGTAATATGAGGTTGCATTGAGCAAATCATCTATGACATAACAAGGGAGTTGTCCTGTTCTCACCTTGCAAATTTCGGGTCTTCAGGACTCGGCTTTACTTCCCTTCCTGTGATGAATCCTAGTTTACCCCCCCTCCCAGTAATGGTAAGTTTAGCAGACTGAGACCAGTCTAAAAAATTAGTTCCATCCAGTTAACAGTAGTTATCATACCACTAGAAATAGCTGCAGTTCCCAGGAACATATCGAGAACCATCTGAAAATCCTTAGAGGATTCCATATTCTAACAAGACACCTTTTCACCAACCAAAAAGGACCCCCAACACTTTAACCGAGGTTCCAGACCCAAAAACCAGGTTACCACACGGTTAAGAACTAAAGGAAGCCCGAAAAAACTAGGTTGGCGGCAAAATAGGAGAAAAAAAATCTCCCAAAAATCATACAGTGCTCAGAAAATTATGGGACCACTTCCCATCAATCCCAAATTGAAAAATAACCTGAATGGTCTAGATTTTCAGTAGAAAAAATATCATTAAACCTGTTGTACATGGATCGACATCAGATCTGGAATTTCTGCAATTTGTTCCTTAAAAAATCCACCAAAAATCATAGAAGCTTCATATGATGACAAGAGTCATACCAAAATTTTTCTAAAATCAGCGAATCAAACTGTGTTGGTTTCATAGACTGCCGTCAGCACCTGTACGGACTGCTGACGTCATCCGACAGCGGTTTGACGTCAGCAATTCGCCTTTGGGTAGATCAGCAAAGAACAACTCCCAAATGCTTCTACCCACTCTGATACCAAGTTGTAGAAACTAAGGTTTCAAGAGAGAAGAAGAAGAGAAGAGAAGAGAAGAAGAAGAGGAAGAGGAAGAAGAGAGCAAGTGCCAAGAGGTGTTTATTGTTCACTGTTTACACCCTCAAAAGATTACTTTATAATTTGAGAAAATAATAATTACAAGAAGGCCCCTATATGGGTGCCCAAATACTAAGAGTATAAGAAGAAAAAAAACCAAAAACACCCATGCATAGACTCTAGCCATTCTCAACAGATTAGACTATCTTAATCCACTCTGAGCAGTTGGCCTAGCTTTATATTAATAATAAAAACAATGACAAATCACAAATATGCCCTTATTTATGAAAAACAATGGACAGGAGTATCCATAAAATAAGATAAAATGACTTATCTATCCTGCCGCCCAATAAACCTTGAAATAATACTCTTTTAACACTCTCCCTCAAGTTGGTGTATATATATCATATAGACCCAACTTGTTAGTGATGAAATCAATATGAGAATGATATAGGGCCTTGGTCCATAAATCAGCTAACTGGTCCCCAATCTTCACAAATAGTATGTCAATATCACCACTTTGAATCTTCTCTCTATCAAAGCGGCAATCTACCTTAATATGTTTTGTCCTCTCATGAATTAGATTTGTTGCAATATGAATGGGGGCTTGATTATCATAGTGCAAGTGCATAAGAGTCTTTACTAGAATTCCAATTTCTTAATGGCTCTTAAGCCACACTAGTTCTCTTGTTGCTTGATTCATGGCTCTATACTCAGCTTCTGCACTTAATTTTTTTATTAGCAACAAAAAAAAAATATTTTATTAATTCAGGAAAAATTTACAATAATATGAATAGCCTCGGCTACCCCAAACTGTTAGGACAATATCAGTACCATATTCTTACAGTTACAGATGAGCCCAAAAACAATTCCCTATATTGACCCCTTGCCTAGCAAAATAATCAGCAAGCTGTTTGCTAATCTAGGTACCCATTGCACATTCACCTACATGTCTTTTGTAAATCTTTTAAATGTCTTAACCTCATTTCTGACATACAATGGAATTTTTTCATTATCTTTCAGCCATCTAATGATCACCTTTGAATCTCCTTCAACCAACAGCTTTAGTTCTGCACCTGTTGACTCTCCTTGTCCTGTAGGTCCATAATACAAGAACACCAATTTTCCTTCACTATTTCTTATCACCCCTCCCATTCCAGCAGCACCAGGATTACCAAGACAGCTCCCATCAAAATTCAACTTGAAATCCATTGGTGGTAACCAGATTACCATTTGTTTCTTCTTAGCTGAAGATGATGAAGCAACTGTGTCCCACTGTCTAATAATATCATCAAATGTGAAATCAAGAAGCAAGGTGCCAATCATCTGGTTGGTTAGGTCACCAGCTGGCCGTAGTGGAAACTTGGGATCGAATCCCGCCTGCACCTGGTTGGGGGGGTTATGGGTTGGGGGATGAGCTACCCCCCGTTGTGTATCCCTTTGAAAAGAAATCAAAAATATATATATATATATATGTTAAGTCAAGAAACATGTTTGTTGTCTTCACCCAATGTGTGTCACCTAGACCATTATATTTCAATCAGAGCCTGTTTACTTCTTTTTTTCTCCTAAAAAATTCTCTTGTTTCTTTCTTCCCACAATGTCCAGATCACTACAGCTCTTGTGCACTTCCAAAGCAATCTTTCCCTCTTCCTTGGCTAGCTGAAAGTCAAGGGATCAAACAATATCCAAGCTGAATGGACTGTTCCGCCTGCAACCAAACAAGGAAAAAAAATCCCAAATACAACAAGCAAAAGGATAGAAAATGAGTAAGTGATGAGCAGATTCACCATTTGATATACACAAGGCACACCAGTTTGTGGAGATAGTCACCAACCAGGTCTCCTCTGTAAAAAGTCACGAGCATCAATTGCACCATGGTAAGCCTCCCAACAAGAAGCACTCACACTAGGGGGGATTAGACGACACCACACTTCCTTTACAGGGAAAGACATAGGAAGTGAAGGAGAGGAAACCAACATTTTAAAAAAGGAAGCACAGGTGAAATTCCCAAAGGAATTACCGTCCATAATCAGCTATCCACTCTACTATTATCGATAAAATCTCCATCCAATAACAGAAGCAATTGTGACATAAGGTCCACCTCTAAATCCACCACATTCCTATGGAAGCCCAAATTCCAACCAATTCCAAGCTAAGGGAAATTAACCAAGAACTCACATATGGGCCTACCCTTGAAAGATGAAATAGCAACCAAGAAGGGAAAAGACTCCATTAAAGAAGTTTCACCTAGTCATAGATCCTCCCAAAATCTGATTTTGTTTCCCGAATTGGTATCATACGTGGTATGAGGCAAAAAGTGTGGAAACATTTTGTGGATAGCCTTCCAAGGAGAAGCATTGGAAACCCTATGAGATATTCTAGCATCCCAACCATTCTCTGAAAGCCCATAAATGCTCACTACCACTTAATGCCAAAGTTTGTCTGTAAATCACCAAAGCCATTTCCCTAATAGAGTTCAATTCTTTTCCTTCAGTCTTCCCAACCCCAGCCCACCACACCCTTTCCTCCTATATACCACCTCCCATCTACTTAAGTGATCTTTCTTTTCCTCCCCAGGTTCCCATAGAAAGGCCCTCATTATTTTTTCTTTTTTTTTTTTTTTCACAATGGCCTGAGGCATGCAAAAGATTGATAAGTAATAAATTGGAAGACTAGCCAATGTGGATTTAAAAAGAGTTATTCTACCTCCCAAGGAGATATAGTTTTTCTTCCAACCCGCTAATTTCCTTTCAAATTTCTCCACCACCGGGTCCTAAAAAGACAACCTTCTAGGATTCACTTCCTAGGGTAGCCCCAAGTATCTCAATGGCCATCCACTTGAAGTACACCCTAACTCCCTAGCCCAACCTTCAATCTCAGAATGACTCAAATTGATTCCACCAACCACACTCTTGCTAAGATTTACCTATAAATTTGTTACTCAAAGAGATTCACAAAAATTATGATGTCGTCTGTAAATTGTAGATGGGTCACCCTTACCCAATCTCTTCCTATCCTCCACTTTTTTATTAACCCTCCCTATCTCTTCTACACTTGATTTAGCTACAACATTTTGTTTCTTGCACTTACAGGAAATAAAATTGTCACCTAAAAACATACAATACCCTGTTGTTGACCTCCTATCCATTGGTGATCCAACCCAACCAGCATCTATGAACCCAGACATAGTCAAATGACCATTATCTAAGTAGATTATTCCCATACCTGGTGATCCCTCAAGGTACTTTATGATATGGTACACAACTTTAAGATGTGGGACATGTGGAGAGCTCGTAAACTAAATTACAACCCCCACTACAATATAGATGTCTAAACAAGTGATAGTCAAGTAACTTAGCTTCCCTACAAGTCTCCTGTATTGCCCGAGATAATCAACTAACTGCCCTAATATGAAACAAGCTTAATATTGGGATCCATGGGTTTAGCAACTGATTTACACCCCATCATACTTGTCTCCTCAAGTAGATCCAGCATATACTTACGTTGTGATAGAGAGATCTCTGTGGTTGATCTCATCACTTATATGCCAAAAAAAAACCGATATTTAGTATGGAATCTCTTTTAGAAAGTGCTTCAATTCACTAATGCCTTGTGAGTAACTCCATATTTAGTATGGAGATGATGATGAGGTAGGAGAAGATAGGTGGACCCGATACCTGATGTCTGGGTAAGACTTATGAGTAGAAGTGGAGGAAGATGAGGTTACAACCAACTGAATATATTCTTCCTTAAAAATAGACATTGTCTCCCCATTTGATTGATTGTTTGTAGCAATTGTCTGTCTGTGATACATCATTTGGATAGGTGACCTGGTTGGCATAGCTTCTTGGTTTCTTCAACAGATGACAATACTCCACAGTATGTCCCTCATGAGGACAATGTGCGCAAAACTGAACTCCATACAAATCTCTACAATAACCAATTGTATGTCCTTCCAACCCACAATGAGTACAAAATCTAGCATTACCATTCTTGCCTCGTCTACAACAACTTCGAACACCATTATCACCTCTACCACTAGAAATTTCAAGAGGACCACAACCTCCTCTATAACTACAATGCCCCCATCCATTACTTCCAGATACAACCAATGTTGCTTGATCAAATGACTAGATGGATTCAGATAATTTGGCCATCCGTAGTCGATAGAAAATACATCCCCCATTTCAAGTAGCTCTATACCGCCTAATATTTGAGCTCTCACCAATTCATAATTTCATCTTTAGGATTAATTCCTGAAAGAAATTTAGCCACATACAAGTCCTTTCCTTGCTTTTTCCATAACAGTTGCATCGTGATAACAAGATGGTATTTGAAGCTCCTCACAAATGCTCACCATATCAGAGTAGTAATCTTCAAGAGACTCATCTCCCTATTGTAAGTTAAAGAATGATTGAAATAACTGATATATCCAAGTAATAAGAGTACTACTGATATTTGTCTCCATAGATTTCCACAGCTATGTTTTCATCTGTGCATCTTCTAGTAACCACTCCGAATACTTGAAATTATTAGTCCCAGGCTATTTGATAGTGAGATACTTTAATTTCCCAACAACTGTAAGGAAACTTAAAATAATATATATATATATATATATATATATATAATAACTTGAAAAAGTACACTTACAATATTGCCCCTACTAACATAACATGTTAGCAACTTAAAATAATAATAGAAATAACTAACTTAACTTACTGGCACTAACAACAATATAAATAAAGACATTACTGCCCTATAACTCTACACTCCCCCTCAAGTTGGGAGTAGATATCAACCATTCCCAACTTGCATAAGTCTCTCTCCAACTTGGTCTTGGGAACTACCTTAGTGAAGAGATCAACAAGTTGTACGCTAGAGGCAGTATATGGAAGACACTTCTTGAGAAGCAACTCTCTCTGTTAAAGTGTCGATCCACTTCAATATGTTTAGCTCTATCATGTTGAACCGGGTTATGCAATATTAATAGCAACCTAATTATCACAGTATAACATCAAAGGCTTCTCATAAGCAATACCCAGTTCTTCAAATAGAGATTTCAATCATAAGACTTCAGCCACACCATTAGCCATAGATCTGTATTCAGCTTCAGCACTGGAATGAGCAGCAACATTTTGTTTTTTACTTCTCCAAGAGACAAGATTTCCTCCTATAAAGGAACAATACCTAAAGGTGGATCTCCTGTCATCAATGCACCCAGCCCAATCAGCATCTGTGTGGATTTCTATTTTCATGTGACCATTATCCTTGAAAAGTGTTTGCTGGAATACAGCAGCCGAAGAAGAAGAAGAAGAAGAGAAGAAGAAGATTTGAGAAAGGTGGCATAAACTCTTCAGCCGGCCCTACAATCTTATATAGATGATTATAAAATAATATTACATGAATGGACTAGAATGCCCCTGATTAGTGATGGGACACCTAGACAAATAAAACATTAAACAAGTTTAGGCCCAATAACTAAGAACTTAAGACACAAATATGACTAGCATAAACACTAAAAAACAGCCGAACCAACACTCCCCCTCAAGCTAAGTGTGGATGTCAGTCATGTTTAGCTTGCCAAGTAAGTCTGAGAACTTCGTTGAAGCTAGTCCTTTAGTTAATACATATGCAATCTGCATCTCGAAAGGAGTATAAGGAATGCAGAGTTCTCCTGAGACAATTCTCTCTCTAACGAAGTGTCGGTCAATCTCAATGTGCTTCGTCCTATCATGTTGCACTGGGTTATTTGCAATGTTGATGGTAGCCTTGTTGTCACAATACAGCCTGAGAGGACACTTGACCTTTATCCCGAGCTCACCAAGAAGGGTACTAAGCCACAACAGTTCAACAACACCATGAGCTATAGCTCGATATTCAGCCTCTGCACTTGATCTAGCAACCACATTTTGCTTTTTACTTCGCCATGTAACCAGATTTCCTCCAAGAAACATGCAATACCCAGAAGTAGACTTCCTATCACCAACAGAGCCAGCCCAATCTGCATCAATATATGCTTCAATTTCAATTTTATTGTGTTTTTTGAACATAATTCCTTTACCTGGGCAAGTCTTCAAGTACCTAAGAATTCTTTCCACTGCTCTCATATGAGGAATCTTTGGAGAGTGCGTGAATTGGCTGACAACATGTACAGCATAAGCAATATCTGGTCGAGTGTGAGACAGATATATCAAATTCCCTACCAGTTTTTGGTATCTTTCTCTATCAAGGTAGTCCTCACCAACAGATTCCTGTAGACCATGGTTCTGTTCTATTGGCGTATTTGCCGGTCTACACCCCATCATACATGTCTCCCCTAGAAGGTCAAGGACATACTTCCACTGACATATATAGATACCCTCTTGTGACCTAGCAACTTCAATTCCAAGGAAGTATCTCAGATGACCCAAGTCTTTGATCTCAAACTCAGAAACCAAGAACTCCTTTAATCTTTTTATCTCTTCCAGATCATCCCCTGTAATCGCCATATCATCCACATAGACGATTAGTACGTAAGTTGGCTATTCTGTTTCCTTATGAACAAAGTATGATCTGCACCACTTTGAGTGTATCCCACTCTCTTCATGGCCCCACAAAGTCTCTCAAACCAAGCACGAGGAGACTGTTTAAGGCCATATAATGCTTTCCTTAGTTTAATGCTTTCCTTAGTTTACATACTTTCCCATCAAAGCTATAACCTGGTGGAGGATCCATGAATACCTCTTCACGTAGATCACCATTTAGAAAAGCGTTTTTCACATCCAACTAATGTAGCTTCCATGAGAAATTTGCAGCTAATGACAATAAGACCCGGATTGTGTTGAGCTTCGCGACTGGAGCAAAGGTCTCTTTGTAATCGATCCCTTCCTTTTGAGTAAACCCCTTTAACACAAGTCTGGCCTTGTATCTTTAAATGGACCCGTCCTCCCTATGCTTTACAGTGAACACCCACTTGCATCCCACAGTGCTCTTCCCTTCTAGTAGATCCACTAATTCTCAAGTCCTTGCTTTCATTAAGGCTTTCATTTCTTCATTCATAGCCTCTTTCCATCTTGGATCAGACACTGCCTCTGAGTACCTAGCAGGAACATGCACAGAGGAGAGAGCAGACACAAAGGAATAATAACGAGGAGATAAACGTGAGTAAGAAACAAATTCAGCAATGGTGTGTCGGATAGTACAAGAACAGGTAGACTTACGAAGAGCAATGGGGAGATCCAAATCAGAAGTATGAGTGATAGGATTACCTGGAGTTGCTGAGGCAGATTGATCCGAGTCCGATTGATTGCTGCCATGAGTTAGAGGGTCTTTTTTCCTTCTGTTGTAGGTGATTCTTATATCTTTCTGTTGCTTACTGGTGTCCTCAGTAACATCTACGACATCAAAAGTGATAACAAGTGCAATGGGAGCCTCACTAGGTTCACCTGGGATGCTACAACTAGGAGGATCAGGAGGAGAAGATGGAAGGCCTGAGACAGAAAGAGGCACAAAAAAGGAGGGGGAAGAAGAATCCTCTTCCATCCCACTAGTCTCCCCTTGAAGAGGATTCTGGGAAGAATGAAAATAGGAGTAAGACTCAAAAAATACCACATCTTTTGTGACGTATTTCTTCTTGGTGACAGGATCATAACACTTGTAACCTTTCTGTGTAGGAGAGTACCCTAGAAAGATTCCTTTAGTAGCCCTAGGATCCAACTTGGTCTTCTTTGGATCATTTACATGTATAAAACACACACAAACAAAGACTCTAGATGGAAGAGGAAAATCTAGAAGTTTAGGGCAGAGAACAAAGAAAGAAGTTTTCATACCCAACACCTTGGATGGCATCCGATTTATCAGATATGATGCGGTAATGACGGCTTGAGACCAGTAGTGCTTGGGAACCTTGTGCTAAAATAATAAAGCTCGAGTGGTCTCCAATAAGTGCCTATTTTTGCGCTTAGCAACCCCATTCTGTTGAGGGTGTTAAAGTAAGCCGAATAGGGGTAATTTAGTCATCTCATGTTTGTTAAGTACCTTGCTTATGTGGCAGTTTTATTAGAAATACTCTGCCCACTTAAGTAAGGGAAGTTTAGTCTTTGTAAAGGTTATTAAAACTTAATAAACATTAGGGGGTCGAATGAACAGTGCACGAATCAGTTTTGACTAAACCCTCCTGTTCTCTCTCTCTTTTCTTCTTCTTCATCTTCTTCCTTCTCTCCTGGTTTGGGTTACTGTAGCTGCATTTGAAACATGGTATCAGAGCGAGGTTCCTGACCTGCTTCCGTTTGTAAAGCATCTCAACTGTGTTCGTGACACCTTCTTCTTCGTTTTTGGTTAGTTAATGGAGAGAACTGGTTCGCCCTAGGTCTGAGACATCACAAGTCGTTTCTCTCTGCTGCGCACAGTCTTCTTCATCAAGGAAAGTGATTTCAGCAGTGAATGGTTGGCTGATACTCTCAAAGGAAGGTTGGCTATCTAGTCCTTTTGTGTTGCTGGTATTTCTGGGTAGAAACCTCCAAGAATCAGTTAGTACTGATTAGAACCTAGAAAACTAGGTTCATTGTTGCCCTAGAACGGGTTGTGTACAGTAGCCGAATGGTGTAGGGTCTGCTGTAAGTGGTTGAGTGGGTTAGAGCTGCTGCAGGTGACCGAGTGGTGTAAGGTGTAATGCAGTGACCTAGCCGAGTTCTTTGTGGTTGTGTAATGCCCTCTTAAATGTGTTAAACAAGTCTGAACTAGGTGTAGCAGATTTGACTGTGTTATGGAGCTTGTGGTGCACAACTTCTATTGAGTGGTTGTAAGAGGGCCTACATGTGATTAGTGAGTGCTAAATTGATGCTTATGTGGTTCGTGGGTTTGTGAAGACAGCAGTAGTGTGAATAAGAACAAGGTGTGGGCTCTCACTGTTGTGTTTAGGGGCTGCAATAGGTACTGAAATATCAAACTGTGAATAACATTAGTCAGCTTGTAGCTGAGAAGTCAGGTTAGAGGCAACTCTGAAAGAGTACAATGGTAGCAATAGGAGATGGGTACAATGATCAGAAACCTAGTGTGGTGGTTTCCCCCGACTACCTAGGGGTACAGATGACCTCAATTAAACTGAATGGGGAAAACTACGTTCCATGGGCTAAATCTGTGGAAGTTTTTCTCAAGGCAAAGAGGAAACTGAAGCATGTAAAAGATGAGAAGCCACCGGCTGACTCTCCAAGGTTTGATGATTGGGAACATGAAGATGCTCAAATCATGACTTGGTTGTGGAATAGTATAGAGCCCAAAATTAGTGCCAACTTCATGTTCCTTGATACGGCTAAAGATATATGGGAGCATGCTAAGAAGCTATATTCTGGACAAGATAACACAACGAGTATATCAGCTTTATCAGGATTAATTTGATTTACAACAAAGAACCAAAACACTAGAAGAATACTATGCCTACATGAAGAATATAAGGAATGAACTCAATGTCTATCATCCCCTCACTCCAGATATTAAAGTTCAACAACAACAAAGGGAACAACTAGATGTTACAAGATTTTTAGTGGGGTTGAAGTCGGAGTATGAACCAATTAGAGCCCAAATATTAGGGGGCTCTTCTCTTCCTATACTTGAGGAAGTATTCTCAAGGCTTCGTAGAATTTCTTTGGGACAGACAGAGAACTCCACACAGTCTGATAGATCAGCACTTGTGACAGTTAGAGGAGGTGGACATAGTACAAGAGAGGGAGGTCATGCTCCCAGAGGAGGCTGTGGTAGTTCCATGATTGGTCGGGGTGATCGTGACTCAGGAGGAGGTCGTGGCAAAGGGAAGAATAACTCTACAAGGAAGTATACCCATTGTGGTAGGGAAGGACACACAGTGAATTTTTGTTACGACCTACATGGCCCTCTCTCTAAACGGGCTAATCATGCTATAGCAAGTGATGTTGATATCAGTGACAGTAAACAGGCAGACCGAACTCCTCCCACAGCTACATCTACTTCTGGGAGGTAGATGGTGAGTGTACCGCGTGATGAGTATGAACGGTTCCTTCAAACTACTTCATAGCATACCACTACCACATTTGCCCAACCAGGTATTGCTTGCATGTCATCTAAAACCCCTCCCTGGATTATTGACTCTGGAGCCTCAGATCATATGACCAAGACTCTAGGTGTGCTCTCTTCTCTTTCTGAAACCTCCACATCACAAACTGTTACACTTGCCAATGGGTCCTCATCTCCCATCTGTGGTGTTAGTAATGTTGACATGGCTTCTGTGCCCTTATCATTTGTTTTATATGTACCTAAGTTTCCATTCAATCTTATGTTTGTTAGTAAAATAACCAAAGCTCTTAACTATTTTGCTACCTTCTTTCCTTCCACTTGTGTTTTTCAGGATCTCAAGACGGGAAAGAAAATTGGTGGGGGGCATGAAGCTGGTGATTGTATTATCTTGACGGTGGTGGATCTTCAATTGCTCTTCAGACTTCACTTACTCCTCTACAATGGCATTGCCGACTAGGACATCCATCTCTCAAGGCTCTCAAGATTTTGGTCCCGTCATTGAGTCATTTGTCAGTTTTGCAATGTGAGTCATGTTAGTTTGGGAAACATCGTCGTGTGTCCTTCAGTCCAAGAGTTGAGAGTCATATGTTGAGTCCATTTTCATTGGTTCATTCAGATGTTTGGGGTCCAATCAAAATAGAGTCTTATAATGGGTACAAGTATTTTTTCTCCTTTATCGATGAATGTTCAAGAATGACATGGATTTATTTAATGAAAGAAAGAAGTGAATTGTTTTCCATTTTTCAAAAATTCCATGCTGAAATATGCACACAATTTGGTGTTCCAATCAAAATTCTCTGTTCAGATAATGGTCGTGAATACTTTCTTACTTCATTTCAACAGTATTTAGAATAGCATGGCATTATTCATCAGACCTCATGTGCATTCACCCCTCAACAGAATGGGGTAGCTGAACAGAAGAACCGTCAGCTTCTTGAAACTGCTCGGTCTATTCTTTATCACATGAATGTTCCTAAACGGTTTTTGAGGGATGCTGTACTCACTGCATGTTTTCTCATTAATCGGATGCCCTCTTTCATCCTTCATGGTCGGTCCCCCTTCTCTATCATGTTTCCCACTTTATCTCCATTCCCATTAACTCCTCATGTCTTTGGTTGTGTGCTTTATCCACAATCTGAGTCCTGGAATAGACAAGCTAGATGCACATTCAATTAAATGTGTCTTCCTTGGCTACTCACAGACTCAAAAAGGGTACAAGTGTTATAATCCCATTACCTGGAAGTGCTATGTCTGCCCTGATGTCACCTTTTTTGAGTCTGTCCCCTTCTCAAGTCTTGAAGCACCTTCGTCTCCACCCGTACTTCCTCTTCCTCTTCCTGTCAGTGATCCAGTTCCAGATGTTGTTGTTGGAGTAGACTCATCACCTCATCCAGTGCAGATCACCACCGAATGACCACCAATCCGACAAGTGTATACACGTCGAACGACACCGGCCCCTCCTCCAGCTTCTACCTCATCTGTAGATCCTCTCATGGCTCCTATTGTTGAACCTTCAGACCTTGACCTACCCATTGCCTTACGGAAAGATAAACGCAATTCTACCCTCCATCCCATTAACAATTTTGTTTCATTATCTCGTCTTCCTACCTCACATCGCCAGTTTGTTTCACTTTTGTCCTCTATTTCCATACCTAACAATGTTCAAGAAGCTCTTAGTTCACCTGGATGGCGGCAGGCAATAGAGGAGGAACTTTATGCTCTTCAACATACTCAAACGTGAGAACTTACTACTCTCCCACCTGGTAAGCATGTCGTGGGTTGTAAATGGGTGTATACTATGAAATACTTGCCAGATGGTAATGTGGAGCGTCTGAAGGCAAGACTTGTTGCTAAAGGTTACTCACAGTTGTATGGAGTGGACTACATGGAGACATTCTATCCGATGGCTAAGATTGGTTCTGTTCGTGTACTAATTTCCCTGGCAGTTATGTATGATTGGCCTCTATTTCAACTTGATATAAAGAATGCCTTCCTCCATGATGATCTTGTGGAGGAGGTATATATGGAGCAACCACCTGGGTTTGTTGCTCAGGGGGAGAATGGTAAGGTATGCAGAATGAAGAAGGCAATTTATGGGTTAAAACAATCGCCACATGTTTGGTTCGGGAAGTTCAGTGAAGTGGTGAAGAGTTTTGGAATGAAGCAATGCCAGATTGATCACTCAGTGTTCAGCTATGACTTAGAAGCTGGGAAGATCCTATTAGTGGTCTATGTGGATGATATTGTCATTACTGGCAGTGATAAATTGGGGATTGGCAAACTAAAGGTATTTCTGCAAAATCAATTCCAAACAAAAGATCTTGGAACATTAAAGTATTTCTTAAGAATAGAAGTTGCTAGGTCAAAACAAGGTGTAAATCTGTGCCAAAGAAAATATGTTCTTGATCTATTGGAAGAAACAGGACTGTTAGGTGCAAAACCGGGTGAGACCCCTATGGAACCAAATGTTAAGTTGAGCAGTGATACAGGAGAAGTATCTGAAGATCCTAGAAGGTATAGACGACTAGTGGGGAAGCTGAACTATCTGACTATCACGAGACCTAACATATCCTTTGCAGTCAGTGTGGTGAGCCAATTCATGCAGAACCCTCGTATACCTCACTGGGATGCAGTTCTTAGAGTTGTAAGGTATATGAAATGAGCTCCAGGCCGTGGACTATTGTATAAACCAGGAGGTAAACTTGAAGTAGTAGGGTATACAGATGTAGACTGGGCAGGCCCAGTGAATGATAGAACATCTACTACAGGCTATTGCACATTCCTTGGAGGAAATCTTGTTACGTGGAAGAGTAAAAAGCAGACAATTGTGGCTAGAAGTAGTGTTGAAGCTGAGTATAGGGCCATGGCACATACTACCTGTGAACTAGTGTGGTTGAGGAATCTTCTACAAGAAATTGAGTTTTACATGGATAAACCTATGAGACTGTATTGTGACAACCAAGCTGCACTCCATATCTCATCCAATCCTGTATTTCATGAGATAACAAAGCACATAGAGGTTGATTGCCACTTTGTGAGGGAGAAGGTCCTTGCTGAAGAGATAAACACAGAACATGTGGGCTTGAATGATCAATGGGCAGATTTGTTTACCAAAGCTCTAAGCTCAGGGAAAGTGAACTATCTATGTAACAAGCTGGGATTATATGACATATATTCTCCAGTTTGAGGGGGAGTGTTAAAGTGAGCCGAATAGTGGTAGTTTAGTCATCTCATGTTTGTTAAGTACCTTGCTTATGTGGCAGTTTTATTAGAGATACTCTGCCCACACTTACGTAAGGGCAGTTTAGTCTTTGTAAAGGTTATTAGAACTTAATAAACATTTGGGGGTCGAATGAACAGTGCACGAATCAGTTTTGACTAAACCCTCCTGTTCTCTCTTTCTCTTTTCTTCTTCTTCATCTTCTTCTTCCTTCTCTCCTGGTTCGGGTTATTGTAGTTGCATTCGAAACAAAGGGGTACTAGCACAAGATGACTGATGTATCATGCCAGCCTCCTCCATGAACAGGTTCAAGGATCTTTCAAAATATTCTGCAGCATTGTCTGAACGGAATTGCTTAATCTTCTTGTTGAATTGAGTTTCAATCATTTTACAAAAGGCCATGGTTATCCGTGGCACTTCATCACGTCCTTTTAACAAGTAGATCCATGTGCATCGTGAGTAGTGATCAATAAAACTGATAAAGTAACGAAAACCATCCACAGAAACAAGGGGAGAAGGGCCCCAAACATCAGAATGAACCAAATCAAAATGAGTTTGAATTTCATTACTAGAAATTGGATAAAGAGTTCTACATTGTTTTGACAATTGACACACTTCACAAACTAAACTTTGACTTGAAATACCTTTGAATAATTCAGGAAACAACCCTTGCAATGATAGAAAAGGTAAATGACCTAGTCTAGCATGCCACAAGTGTAACCTAGCTATTGACTCCTCATTATTCTGACTACTGGTAGCAGATGATTGTAAGGCCGAACTTATGTCTGCATCAAAATAGTAGAGGCCTCCACACTCATGACCGCTCCCAATCGTTCTCTTCGTCAATCTATCCTAAAAGACACAATGAGTACGAAAGAAAGTTATGCTACAGTTTAAATTCTTGGTAAGCTTCGAAACAAATAAGAGATTGGAAGTAAGATTGGGAACATGTATAACCGATTTAAGAGAGAGGTTCTTGCTTTAGGTTAACTCCCCCTTTCCCAGAGATGGTGGAGAGGGAACCATTAGCAACTCTCATCTTATCTTGGCCAGACATCAATTGGTAAGAAGAAAATAAAGAGGACATGTGTGTCATGTGGTAAGTTGCACCAGAATCAAAAATCCAATAAGTAGACTCTATAGAACTAGTTGTACTATAAGCAGAGACAATACCTGATCTGGCAAGAGAGGTCGAAGCAAGGGAATTAGTCCTTAGACGGGTTAAGGCCCGACTAAGGACCTCTACCTCATCAGTAGTGAAACCCAAGGATCCGGATGTGGAGGAATTAGCAGTCTGTCCCGTGGCAGAAGATGCAAATGTAGATGTGTTCTTCGAGCTATCACCACTGTGACTAGTAACATGATTCCCACTTGCTGTTTGATTCTTCTGGGGCTTCTTGTCTTTCCTTAACGCAGCCGGTTTCAAATGAGGATAAAGAACCCAACAAGTCTCTTTTACATGTCTTTCACCACCACAATGAGAGCACTTAAGATGCCTCTTGTCTGAATGCTTGCTCCCCTTTTGGTTTGAAGAAATCAGGGCTGAATGTTCAACAGGTTGTTCGGCTGGCTGTGTTTGAGTGTCAACTTGCATCTCTTTCCTTCTAACCTCTTCATTCCTTACTAGATAATAGACATGACGTAAATCTGACATTTCATCCCTTCCCAAAATTTGAGACCTTATGCTCTCAAACATTGGGTCTAAGCCAGCCAAGAACTTAAAGGCTCTACCCTCTTCAATTTGTTTATCATGCCTCTCCTTGTCTTTTGCATTCTCCCAATCAAGAATAAGATGATGATCAAGTTCTTCCCATAGTCCTTCTAGGGTTTCAAAATACGTGGCAGCTGTCATATCTCCTTGTCTCAATGCAGCAATGTCTTGGTTCAGCCTATAAATTCTAGCATTGTTCTTTCTCTGTCCATAAGTTTTAGAGACCTTCTCTCAAATCTTAGCAGCAGTAGGAAAGTGTTGAACAGTCCTGGCCACTCTTGAAGTCATCGAAGCAAGCATCCAGGACATAACAGTAGCATTTTCCTTACGCCATACTGTATACTCCGCACTACCCACTACAGGTTCCTTCTTCTGTCCATCTAGATAACCCGTAAGTTCCCGGGAAGTAATGAAGAGCATGGCTGAAACGGATCATTCTCTGAAATTGTATTCATCCAACAATACGCTGGTGATCTGCAAGCTGTGCAGATTTGGATTTTCCAGATTATGAAACCTCCCACCAGTTCTATGATCCCTAGAAGACACCTCCCGATATTGAAGACATCTCCTTCCTCTTACAGTGATCACAATTGAAAACTCAGTACAAAGAACACTATTCCAGACTTACCAAAGTCGTTGCAGGTCTGAGAACCCCGTGTAACAGGTCTGAAACCAAGGACAATCCACCTCTGTATTGTGCTGAACTCTTCTGGACTAAACTGGGCTTTGACTTCTGCTGTAATAGACTGTGATCACCCGTACGATCTGTACTAGGACTGTCAAAGTCCTTCCACCTAGATCTGTTCCACACAGATCTCTCTTAGTAGTCGAATGGCTACTACCTGCTGCAAGGTGTCTAGTAGGGCATCGATTGCTGGAACAAACTCCCCTTGGGCCCTACAACCAAGGGAAACCCTAGATACAAACCTTGTTGTGTTCTACGGTCAGCCCTAGGGTTTCTTCACAGCGACCAAGATAAGAGAGAGAGAGAGAGAGGAGAAAGAAAGGAATAGGGAAGAGCAGAAAAAGTGGTGGCTGTAATCAACAGATGGATTAGTGCTCTAATACCATGTTACTGGAATACAGCAGCCGAAGAAGAAGAGAAGAAGAAGATTTGAGAATGGCGGCATAAACTCTTCAGCTGGCCCTACAATCTTATATAGATGATTATAAAATAATATTACATGAATGGACTAGAATTCCCCTGATTAGTGATGGGACACCTAGATAAATAAAACAAATAAAACATTAAACAAGTTTAGGCCCAATAACTAAGAACTTAAAACACAAATATGACTAACATAAACACTAAAAAACAGCCGAACCAACAAAAAGTATGCCTTCGCATGGACATCTCTTCAAATAAGCAAGGATCCTTTCAACTGCAAGAAGGTGAGTGGTTCTGGGGGAATGCATGTACTTGATAACAACACTGACAACATAAGAAATGTCCAGTCATGTGAGGCAAACATAAAGAAGCTTCCCAATTAACCGTTGAAACATAAACTTGTCTTCAAGGGGCTCTCCACCTTTTGCACTTATCCTATAATTCTATTCAATAGTTTGTCAGCAAATTTAACTCCTAGTTTTCCAGTTTCTTCCAAAAGATCAAGATCATACTTCCTTTGGGAGACAAAAATCCCATGTTTGGATAGTGCTACCTCAATCCCCAAGAAATATCGTAGCTCTCCTAGGTCTTTGACCTCAAACTCTTGATGAAGCAATTGATTAAGAGAGTCAATCTCACGGGTATCACTACCTGTCACAACAATGTCATCGACATATACAGCAGGTAGAGTCAAGGAGGAATCCATCTTCTTAATGAAAAGAGTGTGATCTAACTGGGCCTATACATAGCCGAATTTTTCAAAGGCCTGTCTGAATCTATCAAACCATGCTCTAGGAGATTGTTTCAATCCATATAAGTCTTTATTCAATCTGCAAACCTTCTTCCGCGCTATTGCATTATAGAATCTAGGAGGCAACTCCATATACACCTCCTCCTGCAAATCACCATTGATGAAGGCATTTTTGACATCCATCTGGAATAATGGTCATGAGAAATTTACTGCAATGAATAATAGAACTTTGATAGTATTCATCTTGGCTACCGGTGCAAAAGTTTCCAAATAGTCTATGCCATATGTCTATCTAAACCCCTTTGCAACTAATATGGCCTTATATCTTTCAACAGAGCCATCAGCATTATGTTTCACTGTAAACACCCATCTACACCCAACCGGTTTCTTCCCTTTAGGCTGATCAACTAACCCCCATGTATTGTTTTTTAGAAGAGCGTCCATCTCCACTTTCATTGCATCCTTTCACTCAAGTGCTGACAAGGCTTCATGCATTGTTTTGGGAATGGTAATAGTAGCAATAAATGCCAAAAAGGACTTATAGGACGGAGACAAGTGATCATAAGAAAGAAACTGAGAAATACAATGGGCTATAGATGAGGTACAGCGGCGCTTCCCCTTACAAAGTGCAATTGGAAGATCAAGATCATCCAAAGGAGAAGGCGAAGGCTCAACAATGGGAGGCATGGAAGGTATCTCATCTGTAGCAAGGGATAAATGGATTGTGGTACCTGAATCTGGAGCCGCAAAGAGAATTGGAACTGGCCTTGATTGTTGATGACCAAAATCAACCTGCCTCCACCGCTTGTGATACACCCTCAAATCCCAACATCTTTGACAGGCTTCCTCACTACACTCCCCTTCAATGATTGGGACATGTAATGGAATTTCTGATGAATGAGGTCCCATCTCACTACTTTCCCCCAAGAAGTAACTCTATGATAATAGGGTACATCCCCAAAGAATGTGACATCCATAGAAACAAACCGTTTCCCAGAAACAAGCTCATAACAGCAGTATCCTTTTTTATTTTGTGCATACCCAAGAAAGATACATTTCAAAGCTTTAGGATCAAATTTAGAGCGATGAGGTCCAAGAATCTAAACAAAGCAAGTGCATCCAAAGGTCTTAAGAGGAATGGTAAACAAGTCTTTATCAGGGCATAATAGGCTAAATGAAGTTCTCATGTCAAGGACCCGTGAAGAAATTGGTTAATGAGGTACACAATAATGTGAATAACATCTCCCCAAAAACATATGGGAACATTGGAAGTCAGCATAGTGCTTCTAGCCACTTCCAAATATATGCCTATTTTTCCTCTCAGCAACCCCATTTTTCTAAGGTGTACGAGGACAAGTACTCTGATGGATAACCCCATGATCAAGGAGATATGAAGCCAATGGTTTTGCAAAGTACTCTTTAGCATTATCGGATTTGAAAGTTTTGATTTTGACCCCAAACTAAGTCAGAACCATCTGATGAAAAATCCGAGTTAGGGTAGGGACCTCGTCTCAAGAGCACATAAGATAAACCCATGAGAAACGAGTGTAGTCATTGACAAACAGCAAAAAATATCTATATCCCCCCATAACAGTGATGTGATATGGTCCCCAAACATTGGTATGCACAATTTCAAAAGGAATATTACTTCTTTTATTGCTTAAAGAATAAGTTGTTCTACAGTGCTTTGCAAGTTCATAGGTTTCACATTTTAAACTAGACATTTGAACTGACTTAAACAAACTAGGAAATAAACTCTTCAAATATCTAAAAGACAAATGACCTAATCGATTATG